>NC_083718.1:81197489-82447489 GCF_028564815.1 Eubalaena glacialis
TATACCATAGGGACTTCCCTGGTGGTCCAGTGGTTAAGAATCCAATGCAGGTTCCATCCCTGGTCGTGGAACTAAGATCCCACATGCCGTGGGGCAACTGAGTCCACGAGCCACAACTAGAGAGCCCGGGTGCCACAACTAGAGAGCCTGCGTGCTGCAACTACAGAGCCCACGTGCTCTGGAGCCCCCGCACCGCAACTAGAGAGAAGCCCACACATGGCTGCGAAGAGCCCACGTGCCGCAACAAAAGATTCCACATGCCACAACGGAGATCCCGCATGCTGCTGCAACTAAGACCCCAAGCAGCCAAATAAATAAATTTTTTTTAAAAAGTATGCCATGGAATATATATTTTCATTCATTCAGAAAATATTTAATACCTGCTCTTTGATAAGGCAATTTTCTAGATGCTTTGGATACATCAATAAACAAAATAGGTAGAGATCCCTGCCTCTGTGGAGCTGACATTCTTCCAAAGGGGGGATGGGAATCATAATAAATAATTCTTATCTATTTATAGAGTGATATTGTAACCCAGTACTCAGATTATATATAAACAAGCTGAACTTTTTCTGAAGGTCAGTCACCTTATCCTTGTTTAGAAAACAAAAAAGGCCAAGTTTTTGTCAGATTTTAAGATATCTTGGAAAAAGGCAAAGCCATTATTAGCTTTCTCCTTTTTATTAAGTACCTCTCTCTCCTTTGGTTTCCTCATTTGCCTAGCTACCTGATGAACAATGGAGTGCTTTTGTGGAGATGTTCCTCCTCCTATTGTTCATATCCTTTTCATATTAGGATTGATTCTGTAAAAGAAAATCATCATGGACCTTCCTCTTCTAGATTTCAAGGTCAACACAAGTTTCTGTAGCCTCTTGAAATGACTTTCTTGCCCACAGAATCAGTTTTATTTCAAAGGGAAAAGTAAAGGATTTCTTTGCTCCTTTCCTAGTGATCAGTGGCAGGATTTGAGATCGCAAGGCTCCAGCACACAATAAGAAAAACCTACAAAAGATATGATTTCATCTAATTTTCAGATGGATAGAAAGTGACTTTTTTTTCCCATTTTAAAAATGAGGAGGGCTTCCCTGGTGGCACAGTGGTTGAGAATCTGCCTACCAATGCAGGGGACACGGGTTTGAGCCCTGGTCTGGGAAGATCCCACATGCCGCAGAGCAACTAGGCCCGTGAGCCACAACTACTGAGCCTGCGCGTCCACGATGAAGAGTGGCCCCCCCTTGCCACAACTAGAGAAAGCCCTCGCACAGAAACGAAGACCCAACACAGCCAAAAATAAATAAATTTTTTTTAAAAAGTAAAAATGAGGATTAGCTCAAAGAATAATTTTTCCAAATGAGGAACTCCTGAATAGGTTCCTCTGAGGTATCATCTCCAGCAGGATTTGACAAGGAAATCTCTTTAGGTGAGTCTCACTTATTAAAAATGAATTACCTAGGTCTGGTTTCAGAAATGTTAGAGGAAAGGAAAGACTGACCCATCATTTTTTTCCCCAACTCTTAATGTATGGATTAGAGAGGAGAAATACAAATAATGCCAGGAAAAGCAACGTAACATCTGTGGAGACGTGGCTAGGAAAACTCAAGATATTGGGCGTTGGGGAAAATTGTGTCTTTAAAGTTAGTTGAAGTGGATAATGGATGCTTTCTTTCCTAGAAAGAGAAAGAAAAGTATTCTTTTTAAAAATTCAGAACTTACTGTCTACTCCTTCATTCTTTTACACCCTCTTCTCTACAGAAAACACATTAAGAAAGGAGTTAACCCTTTACATTAAGGGGTTTGTCCTGTCTTCTGAGAAGCAATTTTGACTTTTTAAAAAATTGTATTTATTTTATTGTTGTTAGAAACGGTACATACTCGTAAATATTCCTTTTAATATAGAAAGATGTGAATTAAAAGATAAAGTTCCCCTTCCCAGAAATATAATAGTTTAGCATATACCCTTTCAAACTTTTTCCTATATACATATAGCTGTTTTTTTCAACACTTTATTATGAAATTTTTCAGCATACAGAAGTTTGAAAAAACTAAACACAAAATATCCCATCACCTAGATTTTTTCATTAATATTTGACTGATTTATCATATATTTATCCATCTTTTATTCCATCCTATTTTTGGACATGCTGCAAAGTAAATTGCAGGCATTGATATACTTCCCCCATAAATATTTCATCATATCAGAATCAAGATCTCAGTATTTGCTTATAGGGTTTTTCTTTTGAGGTGAAATTACCATCAATAAAATGCACAGGGCTTCTCTGGTGGCGCAGTGGTTAAGAATCCACCTGCCAGTGCAGGGGACACGGGTTCGAGCCCTGGTCCAGGAAGATCCCACATGCCACGGAGCAACTAAGCCCATGCACCACAACTGCTGAGCCTGTGCTCTAGAGCCAGTGAGCCACAACTACTGAGCCCACGCACCACAACTACAGAAGCCCATGCGCCTAGAGCCCGTGCTCCACAACAAGAGAAGCCACCGCAATGAGAAGCCCACGCACTGCAACAAAGAGTAGCCCCCGCTCACCACAACTAGAGAAAGCCTGGGCACAGCAACGAAGACCCAATGCAGCATGCATGCATGCATCAATCAATCAGTCAGTCTTCTCAGAGTAACATCAATAGCTAGTTAGGTTATATAATTTTAAAAATAAAACAAAATAGGGCTTCCCTGGTGGCTCAGTCGTTAAGAATCCGCCTGCCCTCTCCAAGACCAGCACCATGGCAAAATGAGGAAACAACTAACAAGTGAAGAGTTTGCACAATGGAAAACCACCCTGACCATCTCTTGAATTTATAGGGATCATAGGTGGAACGTTCCCTTCACTGGCAGCCATCTTTGGCCGTTCTATTTCTGCATTACACTCATCCCTCAGTAAAGTCAGTGACTGGATCTTCTCCCAAGGTTTCCCCTGCTTTCCATCAGGCATGGGAAAAAAAATCAAGAGAGACATTAGTATCTGCAACTGAGGAACTCTTAATCCAATCCAGAAGAAAAGCATCTGTTATGGAAAGAATGAGATATTCAAGGATGTTGGAGACACTGCTCTGAACACATTCTGCACAGCAGTAAAGCAGATTGCCGAGAAAGGAAAAATTCATTCATTTCCAGGAAAAACTTCTCCAATGGTTTGAGAAGAATCTTCCTGTATTCGAGATTCCCTACACTATGCAAAAAGGCAGTATGTATCAAAAAATCTTTAAAATCTGTGTGCCCTACAACACAGCAATTCTGGAATTTATCCTAACAAGGTAATGAAAACTGGCCCATAGACATTTAGCAACAAAGATGTTTATCAAAGTGCTGTTTGTAATGGTGAACTCTGCAAACATTGTACCAAAAAGTAAATTATGGGTACATCTATTTCATGTAACCATTATATATAAGAGAGCATCTGTTAGAATGGAAAGTGCTTTATGATATTTAAATGGAAAAAGTAAATTACAAAATATAGGTGCAACACTATGACTTAGAGTCTTTTTTTGTCCTCTGTTATTTGCTTGTTTTCTGTAGCAAACATGTATAATTCTTCTAGTAAGAAAAGTTTTTTAAAATGATGAGAAATTCTGTTCCTAAGATCTCATAGAAGCATAAAAAGAAGTCTACAATAAAAAATGTATATGAATAAAAAAAAAAAGAATCCGCTTGCCAATGCAGGGGACACGGGTTCGAGCTCTGGTCCTGGAAGATCCCACATGCTGCGGAGCTACTAAGCCCATGCACCACAGCTATTGAACCTGCACTCTAGCGCCCGTGAGCCACAACTACTGAAGCCCGCACGCCTAGAGCCCGTGTTCCGCAACAAGAGAAGCCACCACAGTGAGAAGCCTGTGCACCTCAACGAAGAGTAGCCTCCGCTCGCCGCAACCAGAGAAGGGCCCGCATGCAGCAACGAAGACCCAACGCAGCCAAAAATAAAATAGATAAAATAAAATAAATAAATTTATTTTAAAAATTATAAATCAATCAATCTTCTCAGAGTAATATCAATAGCTAGTTAGGTTATATAATTTTAAAAAAATAAAATGCACAAATCTTAAATGTACTTTTGCTCAGTTTTTTAAAATTTTCATACACCTCTGTAACCCAGACCCTTCTCAAGAACATTATCATCACCCCGGAAAGTTCCCTCATGCCCTTTCCTAGACAGCCCCCACCATATATAGCTATTCAATGGGGTTTTTTTAAAGTATTTTTAAAAATCAGCCCTTGCTATAATATTATTCTGCAACTTGGAGAATATGTTTTCATATGAGTAAGTATATACCTCATTTCGTTTTAATAGCTGCATATTCATTATTTAAATGTACCAAAGTTTACTTCCTTGTTGATAAACCTTTAAGTTGTTTACACTTTTTCATTACAGACTTTGTAGTTATACATTCAGCTTTGGTTCCCTATCAACAGGTGGACTCCAGTCTTCTATCAGATGTGACTCCAGTCTTCTGCCAGATGTAACCCCAGACAGAAACTTGTTATATTACCCTACCTCCATAAGTTATTTCCGCTTACATATACCTGTAATCCATGCTGCTATATCATCAGATTTGTCAAATGAATAAACTCATTGCATGTAACAAATCACATTTTTATGAAAAATAACACCCTCCCCCCTTTTTTTATTGAGGGCAAGTTTATTATGCTTTCATTTTAGTCTGGATGTGGTAATAACTTTCCCCCAAAATTTTTTTAATGAGAAATGTGACTTTATTTTACATTTTTGTGAATCTCCTTAATGTCTGGCTTAAATATAGGACAGCTGCATCTATTTTTGCCTTCTGTCTGTTGTGGTGTTATTCTGGTTTAAATACATGAAGAAATCTGACCTCACATAGGTAAAAAGTTGTAAAAGAGAGGAAGATTTTGATAATTGTAGATATTCTTTGATACTGCAGCAAAATAAATTAATAAATGTAATAGTTCCTTAACACTGCAGTGTTGGAGTATGAAATCAATGGAGTATTAAAATCCACTGGTCTCTCTTGCAATTTAAATGGATTTTTTACCCATGTATGATTTTATCACTTCCTGCATTGGTCATTGAAAAATATTAATTCACTGTATTATTACTGCTCTTCCATTTCCTATATGTATCCAAAACAATTCACATTTGTTAATTGCCACTTATTTCATGAGAAAAACTTAAGTATTAAAAAACTGAGAATCTCGTGGTGGTTAATAGACACAAGTTTTCCAAAATTCCAGTGTTCACTCAAACTTAAATTTTGTCATTGGAAACATATTTTCAATTGGGTTTCTTGAAGTAACAAGTTCACTTGACTTACTTTCAGTTCCTAGGTTAGAGTAACCATTGTCTGTCAGTTCCTTTAAGTAAAAATGGTGTTCCATGAAAAAAGCCACTAGTTCAGCTCACCATTCAAATATTTGCACAAGTGCATTGCCTTAAGATAACCATCATACCTCAGTGTGCAGCAGAAGTGCTTTATGCATACTTCCATTGTGTTATGCAGAATAAAGATTTTGGTTTGTGGGTCAAGATTGAATATTTTTACTACTTTATCAAGAGCATTCTTAGATGGTGCTGGCATAGTTCATTTCTACTAGTTTCATTCTAGTACAGTTTTGTGCCACTTGCCTTGATTCATACTAAAACTGCAGTTTTACCCACCATTCTTTTACTCCATTAGTACAAATGTCAGCATAACAAAAATGCATATAATATCTTAGAGTGTTATTAAAATAGTTTTGACCTCTCGGATCCCTTGGGGTAAGCAGAGCACACTTTGAGAACTGCTGGTCTGGAGACCATGATAGGGCAAATATCCAGATAACAAGGAAAAGTCTAAGTCCTGCAAGAAGTGAGTTGAGCATTATAGTCCTTCACGAACAGAAAGATACAGAGTAAAGAAATTGAAAGGACCTCTTTAAGGTAGAAAAGGGCTCTAAAATTGGCTTTAAAAAGTAGTAGTATTTCAATAGGTAGGAAAAAATGTTAACAGATCATAAATTTGCATGTAAATACTCTTGAGTTATTTAAATTCCGGGTTACCTATTTTAGAAAACTCTTATACTTCTTTTTATAGTCAACCTTAGATTATGTACATAATGAAGGAGAATAGATGACAGATGCTCTGGTTAATAATTTTAATGATTGAACAATTCTTAGTATTTAGTTTGCTTCATAATGACCTATTTTTGGTAGTAAATTTGCTCTGCTAGTTGTTTTATATAAGCTACTATTAAAACATATCTTTAGGGGCTTCCCTGGTGGCGCAGTGGTTGAGAATCTGCCTGCCAATGCAGGGGACACAGGTTCGAGCCCTGGTTTGGGAAGATCCCACATGCCACAGAGCAACTAGGCCCGTGAGCCACAATTACTGAGCCTGCGCATCTGGAGCCTGTGCTCCGCAACAAGAGAGGCCGTGATAATGAGAGGCCCGTGCACCGCGATGAAGAGTGGCCCCCACTTGCCACAACTAGAGAAAGCCCTCTCACAGAAACGAAGACCCAACACAGCCATAAATAAACAAATAAAAATTAAAAAATATATATATATCTTTAGCTTATACCACATGGTGCACAGTGGAAAAGAGTAGCTAAAATTAAAAATTAGTGATGGAAAATTCATAAAATTAAATCTTTATTTTTTTAGTCAGTGCATATTAAATCTTGTGGCTGTTTTACCCATTGTATAAATTAGATATTGAAATTGATAGTATTTTTGTGTTTCAGGAAAATATCTAAGGCAAAAGAGAATTGATTTTCAGCTTCCCTATGACATCCTTTGGCAGTGGAAACATAATCAGGTATGAGCATATCTTACCATGCTTCGTTCATAAGTGGTAAACGGGGGAAAGGAGTGTGCAAGTCTTTTTCTCTGCCTCCTTGTTATGCTCTCATCTTAGGAAGTATAGAGAAGTGTCCCTGTGAAGGTTAGAGACTAAGAAAAATGAATTTGCATCCATATTTAATGTGACCTCTTTGCCTTTACTCATACTTCAAAATAGCATTAAGTTCCTGCTTCCTTAGGAAACCTTCTGTTATTATTCTGGACTTTTATTTTGGTGGCAAAGATTCTGTTCTGTAAGAATCCTGTTTGATGCAGGTCTCAAGGGAATTTAGATGTACTGCCAGCAGCGCTAAGAAATTTCAGGCTTTATTTTTGTTGGCTCCTTCCCATCAGTTTGGAATTTATTTTTCACATATAAAAGAGAGTCTTCTACCAAAGGAAACACGGAAAATATTTAACACTCTTGTACTTTTAAAAGATATTTAAATATATTGGGAACTAAAAATGGGAAGGTGCTGTTTTTCTCTCTTGCTTACCTAATTGAAAAGTTTCCCCCAGTTATTTTTATATTAAGCTAAAGCCCCCAGAATCCATATTGAGAACAACCATTGAGAAATAGTCATGCAAATGAGGTAAATAGGCTCCTGAGTTTTGCCAGAATTCCACCAAAGTTTGACTTTGGAAAGCCAAAAGCAGTGAACATTCCCGTCTACATTCTCTTCTCTGGTGGCCTCTCTTGAATTCTAAGAGGATCAGTATGTTAGATATTTGTCTCAGAGAGTTCATAACAATGAAGGAGATAGTGTTTTGAATCTATACCAACTGAAAAATGATGGTGGGATTATTCTTATGGATTAGTACACTCTAGCTTAAACCAAGTTGCTTTTTTTTTTTTTTTTTTTTTTGGGGTACTGTCTTCTATGGTAAAACACTGACCGACTGACCTAATACATTTTCTTCCTAATGCATTCTTTATTGCAGTATGAGAGCGCCATTATCCTGCCTGCCATCTCCCCTTTGTTCATTAAATTAATTGACTTAATTAAATCGTGAAATGTGTTTCCCTACAACACTCACCCTGAAAAAGCCAGGGTTCTCATCTTTTCCATTTCATACACCTACGCAGGCCATCTAAACAAGCCCTGTGCAAGTTTTCCATTCTTTTCATAGCGGCAAATACAATCTTAATTTATCCAAATGAAAAGCTTTGATCTGCAGTGTGACTTTCATTTAAGTCTATCTAATAACTTGCTGAAGAAACATCTAACAAAAAATGCATTTTCTTTAAACTACTTAGTATTGCTTCCGTTAAATCTAGTTCTCTCTTAAACCCTGATCTAGTAAGTCACCTTTTATTTCAGGGTAAAAAAGTGATCACACCAAGTTTCCCTCAAATTATCCAACCCAGAAAGTCTTGTAAATGTTTCCATATGAGCAGAGTACGTGGATAATTTCCTCTATTTTTAGTGATTGATACTGTTTTCTGGCATTTGAAGTTGAATGCTATATCAAGATTTTTCTGTTTTTTCTTCTAGCTATACAAGAAACCAGATGTCCCACTATATAAAAAAATCCGTTCAAGTGAGTAACATGGGAGCTGTTTTTTCTGCCTCCATACAATCAGTGTTCTTAGCCTGGCACTTAGAAAATTATCCTATATATTCACAAACTGTTCTTTGCTGTCTTCTCTCAAGATGTCTACGTTGATGTCAAACCCCTTTCTGGTTATGAGGCTACCACTTGTAACTGTAAGAAACCGGATGATGACACCAAAAAGGGCTGTGTGGATGACTGCCTCAATAGGTACTGTACTAAACTGATTCTGTAAGCACAGGCTTTAAGATCTGTAAGATACTTCATTTAGGGGAATTCCCTGGCGGTCCAGTGGTTAGGACTCTGTGCTTTCACTGCCAAGGGCCCAGGTTCAATCCCTGGTTGGGGGACTAAGATCCCACAAGCCATGTGGCGTGGCCAAAAAAAAAAGTCACTTCATTTAGAGGGAAGGGTTAAATAGGCTCTTTGATTTCCCCTCAAGAAGTTGCACAAAGATAGTATATAAAACCTAATTGATGGGCTGTCTCAGTCTGTTTGGGCTTCTATAACAAAATATCATAGACTTAAACAACAGAAATTTATTTCTCACAGTTCTGGAAGCTGCGAAGTCCAAGGGCAAATTGCCAGCAGATTCAGTGTCTGATGAGGACCCACTTCCTAGCTTATAGACAGCTGCCTTCTCCCTGTGTGCTCACATGGCCTTTCCTCAGTGCATGCTCATGGGGGAGAGAGAGAGAGAGAGAGAGAGAGAGATTTCTTCTTCTTAGAAGGGCACCAATCCCATTAGGAGGTTCTCACCCTTCTGACCTAATATAAACCTATTTAACTCCCAAAGATCCTACTTCCAAATACTGTCGCCTTGGAGGCTAGGGCTTCAACTATGAATTTTGAGGGGACACATTCAGCCCATAACATGGGCTAAATAGAGTAACAGAAAACAATGTGATCTAGAGTCTTATGTCCTCAGGTTTAAATCCTCTTACTTACTTAAGAGACCTGAGGAAAGTTCTTTAACCCCTCTAATAAAAATAATACCATCTTTATGGAGGGGTTTGTGAGGATTATATGAAACAATGTTTATAATTCATTAAGCACAGTTCTAGAAACCTTCCTAGATCTCAGTATATGGTAGCCATAATGAGGGAGTAAAAGTAGGATGATGGCAGTGAAAGAGAAGAAAGAGGCCATGATATATTTGGGCGGGGGGGAAACTAGGTTGATAAACCATTAGCATATAGCAGATATACACATGATGATTGAGTCAGTGATGCTAATGAGAGATGGTTATGCTATTGTCAGAGATAGAAAGTGTGGAATCTAACTGGTTTGGAGATAAAAATTATGATTTTGATTTGGGACCACTGAGTTTTAAATGACATTGAGATTTCAAAATGGAAATGTCTAATTGAGACAAAGGAGTAGAGATAGAATTTGTTGGTTTTAGTAACATAAGCATATTTATAGCAAAAAAAGAGTTAATGAACTTCCCATCAATGCTCCTTGTTCTAGATAGCTTTCGTAGAAAAAGACAACTGCTTTCCCAGTCTCCATCTCTAGTCAACTGTCCTGCGGGCTGAGGGAATCAGCGTTTCTGCTTTAGCATGCCAGTTGGGGAATTCTCCCTTACGAATATCACTGTAAATTCACATCTTGTCACTGTACATACATACAGTTGTACACAGTAGTAATAACTTGGTGTTATAGATAGCTGATTTTTTTCACTCACAAATACTTTATATATGCACTTTTATGTATCATTGTGGTCCACAAGCTCATCCTTTTTAGGTTAGTATGTCACGGTTTGCCCTTCTTCTGTTGTTCGTTATTCAAGTTATTTTTAATGTTTTGCTATTAAAAATGGCACTACTGTGAAACTCTTTGTGTAGATTCCTTTCTGTTTTAACTCTTAGAGTGTATTCTCAAAAGAAGAAATACCTGTACAAACTATAAGGACATATATATAATTCTTACTGTATACTATCCAGTAGCTGTCATGAAATATTGAGTTAATTTTTGGTATCACCACCAATATTTAAATATATTTATTTCCCCATAGTTCCACCTCCTTTAGTTATTAACATCTAACTTTATTTCTAGTGCTTTAGTATTTTGATTGTTTAATATTTTAGAGTATCGTATGTCCTTAAAGTTGTTTAAATGTGCATCTCTTTAGATGCTAACATTTCTGTGCTTGTTTGTATGATATTTTATTGTCTATGAAATTACTATAATATAGCTGCCTCATTGCTTATTTTCTCTCTTTCTCACAATAGTCCAAGGAGGTAGGTGATAGTTTTACATTGTACAGATGAAGGAACCTAGATTTTGGATGGTAAATTGCTCCACATTACATAAGACAAGTGACAGAGACAGAATTTGAACCCACATGTGTTTGATTCAAAAGTCATGTTCTTTCCACTGTACCACACTGCTTATTGTATACATATTGATAGTCTTTTAATCTCTGAAAAATTGAAATTTGAACATTTACCTTTACATAATAACATTGGTTGCCTTATATCATTTAGTATGGGTGTCACATTTATCCTTCCCATTATGTTGTCTTTGTTCCAAAAAAACCCAAAACTTACCCCTAAATAAGAAATAAACAAACACTCAAGACACAGTACTGCCAACTTTGTGTCATGAGAATATGAGCACTACATCATCATGCATCTAATGAATGTGATAAATGTATAAATAATTAAGAAAAATTAAAATATGTTATTCGGTTGGTGCTTCCTTATATATTTAAAAGTAACCCTCATAGAGATTCAGTTAAATGGAGCTATCTAAAAGGTAGGGTGGCTTTGTCTTACCTGTCTTTGTATTCAGAGTTCTGTAAATATTTAAGGGGGTGGGGGAGTTAAAGGATCGGCAGGATCCACTTTCACATCCATGCAAGACTCATATGTAGAATTGTACTTAACTTGTAAGTAGCCCAGGGAACACTTGATTCCGGACTATATTTTTTTAATTTTTATTTATTTATTTATTTTTGGTTGCATTGGGTCTTCGTTGCTGAGCACGGATTTTCTCTAGTTGCATCGAGCCGGGACTACTCTTCATTGCGGTGCATGTTCTTCTCATTGCAGTGGCTTCTCTTGTTGTGAAGCACAGGCTCTAGGCGTGCAGGCTTCAGTAGTTGTGGCACGTGGTCTCAGTAGTTGTGGCTCGAGGGCTCTAGAGTGCAGGCTCAGTAATTGTGGCGCACGGGCTTAGTTGTTCCGCCACATGTGGGATCTTCCCGGACCAGGGAATCAAACCCATGTCCCCTGCATTGGCAGGCGGATTCTTAACCACTGCACCACCAGGGAAGTCCCAGAACAATTTTTAAAACAAATAATGGGGTTTTACGATTACTTCAAATAAAGACTTTAAACATTTGTTCTCCTTTCTTCCAAACAATTTCTAGGAATCACCAACATTGTTTATAAACACTACAGATCTTCCTTGGTGGATATTTGTTTCTGTACACCATCCATATCAAACCCATTGCTGCTCCAGAACATTCCTCTTTCCCTGGAACAAAGTCTTGTCATTCATTTCAAGCTATTTTTAAATGCTGTACCCATTTGCTCATAGCACATACAGAGCCCACTCCCTCAGCTCTCCAAAAGGACAGACATGGTGTGTAACAAAACTGAATACTTAGGGGAAAATAAATGTATATTACCTGGTGAGACTTATGCCACCAGTGGTGATTACTTTCGGAGTTCACAGGCCCTAAACTAAACATCAGGGCCCCTGTCTAACTCCCTATTAGAGTCTATCTATGCTACTTTGTTGAGAGCAGTTCACTTCCACTTGCCCACCAATGAGAATCTCTAGGAGCCTTCACCTTTTGCTCTAGAAGAACCCTGGTTCCTCAAATTCTTGGTTCTAAAAAGTCGGGATGGAATGATCCTCTCCCCTGCCTCCAAGGCTTACTCCTTCCTGACCTAGCATGATTCATAGTAGGAATATTCATTTCATTTAAGTGAAAACACATTTCCATTTACAGGAATGGTCTGACCTCCATAGCTAGTGAAGTCAATCACATTAGTACATTTCTCAATGATTGTTTAACCTTAAATCTTACCAGGTGAGAGAAAGAGCAATCAGATGATCTATATTTAGAGGGGGGAGAAATTGTCTAATTTTTCAAGGGCATTATGACTACAGGTAATGGCAATTTACATTGCTAAATCAAAATCTTCCCATCTTAGTTTGCAGCATCTACTTTCAGATTTGGGTAACTTTATAGTTTTGTTTTCCAGACAATGAATAGAACCATGTTTTACTTTTTATACAGTTAAAGGGCTTATCTTGGTCATTTATCAAAACAAACAGAATAGGACTTCCCTGGTGGTGCAGTGGTTAAGAATCGCCTGCCAATGCAGGGGACAAGGGTTCGAGCCATGGTCCAGGAAGATCCCACATGATGTGGAGCGACTAGGCCTGTGCACCACAACTACTGAGACTACTCTCTAGAGCCCGGAGCAACCAAGCCCGTGCGCCACAATACTGAGCCCGTGTGCCACAATTACTGAAGCTCGCGCACCTAGAGCCCATGCTCCACAACAAGAGAAGCCACCGCAATGAGAAGCCCGAGCACCGCAACGAAGAGCAGCAGCAAAGACCCAACGCAGCAAAAACTAAATTAATTAATTATTTTTAAAAGCCATGAAAATGAATAAGCCTTCTGAAGAAAAGAGGAGCAATGAATATGCCATGGAAAGTAGAGAAGAGAAAAGGATTCCCATTTAAAAAAAAAAAAAAAAGACAGGAATTGTTATTGTAAAGGTAGGAAGTCCATTATCATAAAAGATCCACAAAGCCCAAAATAGGAGGACAGTTCTAGGAAGGGTGTTCGTCAATATCCATGCAGCAAAGAAATCAGCAAAACAAAGAATAACTGTGGTGAATTTGACAGTAAGGCAGTGTCTTTACAAGTTAAGCTGATTGTCTTAAATTTTTTAAAATATATTTTTATTATTCTTTTATTTGTTTGTTTATTTATTTATGGCTGTGTTGGGTCCTCATTGCCGTGCACGGGCTTTCTCTAGTTGTGACGAGGGGGGCTACTCTTCGTTGCTGTGCACGGGCTTCTCATGGCGGTGGCTTCTCTTGTTGTGGAGCACGGGCTGTAAGCGTGCGGGCTTTAGTAGTTGTGGCATGCCAGCTCAGTCGTTGTGGCTCGCAGGCTCTAGAGCACAGGCTCAGTAGTTGTGGCACACGGGCTTAGCTGCTCTGCAGCATGTGGGATCTTCCCGGACCAGGGCTTGAACCCGTGTCCCCTGCATTGGCAGGGGGATTCTTAACCACTGCGCCACTAGGGAACTCCCTGATTGTCTTAAATTGAAGAATAGTCCAGTGGATACTTTCTCTGCTTACTGCTCATTTATGTGATTTGAACTGTGGGCTGTTTGCCCTTTAGATAAAGATAATATTTTTTTTAATAAATTTATTTGTTTTATTTTTATTTATTTTGGCTGCATTGGGTCTTTGTTGCTGCACGCAGGCTTTCTCTAGTTGAGGTGAGCAGGGGCTGTTCTTCATTGCGGTGCGCGGGCTCTTCATTGTGGTGGCTTCTCTTGTTGTGGAGCACGGGCTCTAGGTGCGTGGGCTTCAGTAATTGTGGCTCACAGGCTCTAGAGTGCAGGCTCAGTAGTTGTGGCGCACGGGCTTAGTTGCTCCGCAGCATGTGGGATCTCCCTGGACCAGGGCTCGAACCTGTGTCCCCTGCATTGGCAGGTGGATTCTTAACCACTGCGCCACCAGGGAAGCCCAAGATAATATCTTTTTGAAGAATAAATCAAACAACTCTGAAAGTACTTTAAATTGTAAACTGTGGGCTTCCCTGGTGGCGCAATGATTAAGAATCTGCCTGCCAATGCAGGTTACACGGGTTCAAGCCCTGGTCTGGGAAGATCCCACATGCCACGGAACAACTAAGCCCGCGAGCCACAACTACTGAGCCCTTGTGCCACAACTACTGAAGCCCACGCACCTAGAGCCCATGCTCCGCAACAAGAGAAGCCCACGCACCTCAACAAAGAGTAGCCCTGCTCACTGCAACTAGAGAAAACACCGGCTCACAGCAACGAAGACCCAATGCAGCCAAAGATAAATAAATAAATAAATAAATTTTTTTTTAATTAGAAAAAAAATCCGCCTGCCAATGCAGTGGACACGGGTTCAAGCCCTGGTCCAGGAAGATCCCACATGCACCACAACTACTGACGCTATGCTCTAGAGCCCGTGAGCCACAACTACTGAACCCGCGTGCTACAACTGCTGAAGCCCGCGTGCCTAGAGCCCATGCTCCGCAACAAAGAGAAGCCAATGCAATGAGAAGCCTGCGCACCGCAATGAAAAGTAGCCCCCGCTCGCCACAACTAGAGAAAGCCCGCGCACAGCAACGAAGACCCAGTGCAACCAAAAATAAATAAATAAATTTATTAAAAAATAAAATGGTTATGATGATAAATGTTATAGTAAATTTTTTGTGTATTTTAACCACAATTTTTTTAAAAATCTGTAAATGGCTATGAGCTACTTCAAAACAATAGTGCAGTGTAATCATCAAATTATTAAATCCTCTATGGGTTACAGTTCATATATTCTTAGCCCAGAACTAAATATGATAGTGTTTACCAAGGATGCTGAGTGGACAATTAACTCATTAATTTATAAGAAGCATCAGTGTTTGCAACTTGACTTGGAAATTTTCAGTATTATTTTTGAACTTAGACATTATTACCTTGTTAACTTTGTTAACCAATCTAACCTTATTAAAATAAAAATTAATTTTATGCATTCATTTTTCAAATTCCTATTTAAAAAATGGGTTCATGAAGGTTATATAGTTAATTGACATACAGTTATTCCTTTTCTTTCTAGAATGATCTTTGCTGAGTGTTCCCCCAACACTTGCCCCTGTGGTGAGCAGTGCTGTAACCAGAGGATACAGAGGCATGAGTGGGTGCAATGTCTAGAACGATTTCGAGCTGAGGAAAAAGGTTGGGGAATCAGAACCAAAGAACCCCTAAAAGCTGGGCAGTTCATCATTGAATACCTAGGGGAGGTTGTCAGCGAACAGGAGTTCAGGTACAGTGGTAAATGATACTCCAGTAAAATGACAAAGTTACCAGATTAGTATGGAAAATGAACTATATGAAATTTACTTTCAACTTAATCATTAATTGGCTTTCAATCATTTCTCTCCTCTTTAGGAATAGGATGATTGAGCAGTATCATAATCACAGTGACCACTATTGTCTGAACCTGGATAGTGGGATGGTGATTGACAGTTACCGCATGGGAAATGAGGCCCGATTCATCAACCACAGCTGTGACCCAAATTGTGAAATGCAGAAATGGTAAGAAAGCAGGGGAAGGTGAAGACAAGACTCCAACAGAGCAGAAAGCTTTGAGGACATCCAGAGATTGATCTTTCCACAATTTTAGTCAGCTTACACAAAGCAGCTCAGGCAATTCCTTATTATACCAGATCCTCCAGGTAGAGAGTAAGCTCGTACTATTTCTTCACACTTCATCGTAACTACTTCCGGAAGAATGTAATATTTATTTGTGTGTGATAATTCCTAATATTTATTGACTGCTTACTGTGTGCCAAGCACTGTGTTAACGTGGTTCTTCTCACATCCATGCATTTAGCATATTTATCACATCCTTACTGGATTTGTCACAATGAGAAATAAAAATAAAAGTAATAGATTAGAATCTAATTGAGAATGAAAAATTGCATCTAAAAAATAGTTCAGAAAAGATAACATGATAGGAGAGGATTCTGAGAAGATGATAGAGTAGGAAGCACAAGGAATCTATCTCCCTTTAGACAATTGCACTAGCAGAATCTGTTTGATAAAACTCTTTTGGAACTCTGGGGTCTGTTGAAGGCTTGTAATGTCCAGGGGAAGTTTTAGATGGTCAGTTGTGGATCATTTCAGTCAATTTGAGGTGTTAGCACAGTAGCAGCTACTCATCCCTACCCACAGCCACATGGCAGGCAGCTGTGCAAGTGTTCCTGAAATATCTTGCATACAGCTTGCAGATGCTAGGGTGGATAAAAAGGACCCTGTTCTCCAAATATTAGGTACCTATGCTCTGATTGCTTCTTCTGATCACAGAGGTGCAAAGAAGCAGGCAGCCACTGTGTACCTCCACCATTGTTGCAAGTCCCTCTCCCTCCAGCTAAAGTGACTCCCAGGAGATTTTAAGGGTGCCCTCTTTTCGCCACCTTCATCTTTTGCTTTTCCCCTTTTGGGATAGAAATTAAAGACTAAGACGTTCAAAGACAACTGCATATATGAGGGGAAATAGACAGTGACTGCCCATATCCAACAAAAGGATTGGAAAAGACACAAGACACTAAGTTTACACCTGAGGCTGATCCTTGGCACAGAGACAGCCTACAGCAATCAAAAAAGCAAAAATAAAAACAGCAAACTGGACGGAGAGTCTTTAATTTCCAGAGTTACCACTTTATTCGACTCAAATGTCCAGTGTTCAACAAAAAAATCACAAGGAATACAAAGACACAAGAAAGTATTGTCCATTCAAAGCAAAAAAATAATTCAGTAGAATCTGAACCTAAAACGGACTTAATGGCAGATACATTAGACAAAGACTTTTAAACAGCTGCCCTAATCATGCTCAAAGAACTAAAGGAAATTGTCATGAAAAAAACTTTCTTTCATGAGAAAGTCATGAAAATGATGTTGGAACAAAATGGAAATATCAGTAAAGAGATAGAAAGCCTAAAAAGAAACCAAAAAGGAATTCTGGAGCTGAAAAGTACAGTAATTGAAATGAAAAACTCACTAGATGGATTCAAAGGCAGGTTTGAGCAGGCAGAAGAAAGAAACAGTGAACTTGAAGATGAGGACAATGTAAATTATCAAGCCTGAGGAATAAGAAAAAGATTGAAGAAAAGAGAGCCCTAAGTGACCCGTGGGACACCATCAAGCAGAACAACCATATGCATTGTGGATGTTCAAGACGGAGAAGACAGATACAAAGAGGCAGAGAGACTATTTAAAGAAATAATGGTTGAAAATTTCCCAAATTTCGTGAAAGATGTGAATATAAATATCCAGGAAGCTTCCCAAACTCCAAGTAAGATGAACTCAAAGAGACACGTACCAAGACACGTTATAATCAGACTTTCAAAAGACAAAGAGCAAATCTTGGAAGCAGCACGAGACAAGCAAATCATCACATACAGTAGATCCTCAATAAGAAAGTTTGCAGATTCCTTATCAGAAATTTTGGAGGCCAGAAGACAGTGGGCCAGTGTATGCAACGTGCTAAAAGGATTCCTGTATGTGGCAAAACTGTCCTTCAAAAGTGAGGAAGAAATCAAAACATTCCCAAATAAACAAAAGATGAGGGAATTCTT
Source organism: Eubalaena glacialis (assembly GCF_028564815.1). Classification (NCBI taxonomy): domain Eukaryota; kingdom Metazoa; phylum Chordata; class Mammalia; order Artiodactyla; family Balaenidae; genus Eubalaena; species Eubalaena glacialis. The sequence continues at coordinate 81,215,217 of NC_083718.1, forward strand.
AAGTACTAGACCTACCCTGCAAAAATGCTCAAGGGTCTCCTGCAAGTTGAAATGAAAGGACACTAGACAGTACTTCCATGCCATATGGATAAATAAAAAATCTTAATAAAGGTAAATACATGGGCAATTATAAAAGCTAGAATTGTTGTTACAGTGGTTTGTAACTGTACTTTTTGTTTTCTACATAATTTAGGAGACTAATGCATTTAAAGGAATTATTAGTTTATTTTTTTGTGCACACAGTTATAAAGATGTAATTTTGTGATACTGAAAGGAGTAGAAAGAAAGCTGTAAAGGAGCAGAGTTTTTATATGTTAATTGAAGTTAAGCTGCTATAAATAAAATTATAGTGTTATAACTTCAGGATGTTCAGTGTATCCTCATGATAACCACAAATGCAATAGCTACAGACATGTACAAAAGGAAATTAAGAAGGAATTTAAACATTTCACTCCAAAAAATTAAATACTATAGAAAACAGGAATTCAGACAATGAGGGACAAAAAGCTATAGGGCATATTGAAAACAAATTGCACAATGACAGAGGTAACTCTCTCCTTATCAATAATTAATTTAAAGGCAAATAGATTAAACTCTCCAAAAGAGAATGGGATTCAACATCATTTATAATAAAAACTCTCAGCAAAGTGGGTAAAGGAATGTACCTCAACATAATCAAGGCCATATGTGACAAGCCAACAGGTGGAAGTTTGAAAGCTTTTCCTTTAAGATCAAGAAGTAAAACAACGATGCCCACTACTACCACCTCTATTCAACATAATACTGCAAGTCCTACCCAGAGCAGTTAGGCAAGAAAAAATAAATAAAAGGCATCCAGTTGAAAAAGAAGAAGTAAAACTGTCTCTATTTGCAGATGACATAATATTATATATAGAAAACTCTAAAGACTCCTCCAAAAAACTTTTAAAACTGATAAATGAATTAAGTGAAGTTGCAGGAGACAAAATCAAATATAAAAATTAGTTGCGGGGACTCCCCTGGTGGTCCAGTGGCTAAGACTCCATGTTCCCAATGCAGGGGGCCCGGGTTCAGTCCCTGGTCGGGGAACTAGATCCCACATGCCGCAACTGAGTTCACATGCTGTGACTAACGACGCCGTATGCTGCTGACTAAAGATCCCACATGCCACAACTAAAGATCCCACATGCCGCAACTAAGACCCAGCACAGCCAAATTAAATAAATAAATATATAAATAAATAGTTAATAAAATGCATATTTTTTTGAAAATCAGTTGCATTTCCATATGCTAAGAACTATCAAAAACTTTTTTTAAAGCCTGGATGCAATAGCATGAAAAAGAATAAAATACCTAGGAATAAATTTAACCAAGGAGGTGAAAGATCTGTACACTGACAACTCTAAGATACTGATGAGAGAACTTACAGAAGTCACAAATAAATGAAAAGATATTCTGTGCTCATGGATTTGAAGAGTTAATATTGTTTAAATGTCCATACTACCCAAAGCATCCTACAAATTCAGTGCAATAAAAATTAAATTCCAATGGCATTTTTCACAGAAATAGAACAAATCATCCTAAAATTTTTGTGGAACCACAAAAGACCTCAAATAGTCAAAGCAGTCTTGAGAAAGAAGAACAAAGTTGAAGACATCACACTTCCTGATTTCAAACTATATTACAAAGCTGTAGTAATCTAAACAGTATGATATTGGCAGAAAAACAGATTCATAGATGAATGGAACAGAATAGAGAGCACAGAAATAAACCCATGCATGTATGGCCAATTTATTATAGAGGAGCCAAGAATATACAATGGGGAAAGGGCAGTCTCTTCAATAAAGGGTGTGGGTAAACTGGATAGCCACATGCAAAAGAATGAAACTGGACCACTATCTTTCAGCATACACAGAAATCAACTTATAAAGACTTGAATGTAAGACCTAAAACCATAAAACTCCTAAAAGAAAACAGAGGGTAAGCTCCTTGACGTCAGTCTTGGCAATGATATTTTTTTGGTTTTAACACCAGGAGGAAGGCACTAAAAGCAGAAATGAGCAAGTGAGACTAGTCAAACTAAAATGTTCCTATACAGCAGTGAAAACCATAAACAAAATGAAAAGACAACCTACAGAATGGGAGAAAATATTTGCAGATCTGATAAGGGGTTAATCTTCAAAGTATATAAGGAAATCATACAAGTCAGTCGCAAAACAAAATCCAATTAAATATAGGCAGAGAATCTGAATATACATCTTTTTTTATTCAATATTTATTTATTTATTTGGCTACGCCAGGTCTTAGTTGCAGCAGGTGGGATCTTTAGTTGCGGCAGGCAAACTCTTACTTGCAGCATGTGAGATCTAGTTCCCTGACCAGGAATCGAACCTGGGCCCCTGCATTGGGAATGCGGAGTCTTAGCCACTGGGCCATCAGGAAAGTCCCTGAATATATATCTTTTTAAAGAAGACATACAGGTGGCTAACAGGTACATAAAAAGGTGCTTAATGTCACTAATCATCAGGAAAATGCGGGTCAAAACCACTATCACCTCACACCTATTAGAATGGCTGTTATCAAACAGACAAGAAGTAGGAAGTGTTAGGAAGTGAAAAAAAGGGAACCCTTGTGCACTGTTGGTGGGAATGTAAATTGGTACAGCCACTATCAAAAACTGTTTGGAGGTTCCTCAGAAATTTAAAAATAGAACTGCCATACAGTCCAGCAATTCCATTTCTGGGTATTTATCTGAAGGAAGTGAAAACACTAACTCAAAAAGATATCTGTACTCCCATGTTCATTGCATGATTATTTACAGTAGCTAAGACATGGAAACAACCTAAATATCCATCAGTGGATGAATGGATAAAGAAAATGTGTATATCTACAATGGAATATTATTCAGCCATAAAAATGAAGGAAATACTGCCATTTGCAACAACATGAATGGGCCTTGAGGGCATTATGCTAAATGAGATAAACAGGAAGACTAGTACCACATGACCTCACTCATGTGCAGAATCTTAAAAAAAACAACAGCAACTGTTAGATACAAATTGGTGGTTGCCAGAGTTAGGGGTTTGGAGGCTTGGAAAAATGGGTGAAGGTGGTCCAAATAAAATAAGACATGAGGACGTAATGTGCAGCATGGTGGCTATAGTTAATAATAATGCATTGTATAGTTGAAACTTGCTAAGAGAGTGAATCTTTTTTTTATATATATATAAATTTATTTTATTTTATTTTATTTTTATTTTATTTATTTTATATTTGGCTGTGTTGGGTCTTCGTTGCTGCGCACAGGCTTTTCTCTGGTTGCAGCGAGCAGGGGCTACTCTTCGTTGTGGTGCGTGGGTTTCTCATTGCGGTGGCTTCTCTTGTTGTGGAGCACAGGCTCTAGGCATGTGGGCTTCAGTAGTTGTGGCCCACGGGCTCTAGAGCACTGGCTCAGTAGTTGTGGCGCACGGGCTTCGTTGCTCCACGGCATGTGGGATCTTCCTGGACCAGGGCTTGAACCCATGTCCCCTGCATTGGCAGGCGGATTCTTAACCACTGCGCCACCAGGGAAGCCCAAGAGAGTGAATCTTAAAGAGCTCATCACAAGAAAATAATTTGATACCATGTGTGGTGATGGACGTTAACTAGACTCATTGTGGTGATCATTTTGCAATATATACGTATAATGAATCGTTATGTATACCTGAAACTAATATAATATTTTATGTCAATTATACCTCAATTTTTAAAAAAGATTGGCAGAATAGATTAAAAACACATGATCCAACTATATACTGTGTATAAGAGACTCAGTTGAGATCCAAAGACACAAACAGGTTGCAAGTGAAAGGATGGGAAAAGATATTCCATGTAAATAGTAACCAAAAGAGAGCAGGAATGGCTAAAATAGACTTTAAACCCAAAAAGGTTACAAGAGACAAAGAAGGACATGTGTTTTTTAGAAAGATTCGGCAAGAAGATACAAAAACCGTAAGCATTTACACACATAATGACAGAACCTCAAAATATATGTAGCAAAAACTGACAGAATTGAAGGGAGAAATAAACAATTCTGCAATAATAATTGGAGACTTCAGTACCCCACTCAGTAATGAATACAACAAACAGAAAGATGATAAGTAAGGAACAGAGGACTTAGCACAATAAACCAACTAGATCTAAAAGATATTACAGAATACTCCACCCAACAACAACAGCATTTACATTCTTCTCAAGTGCACATGGGACATTTTCCAGGGTAGACTATATGTTAGGCACAAATTAAGTCTCAATAGATTTTAAAAGCCAGATATCATAGGAAGTATCTTTTCTGTCCACAGTGGATGAAGTTGGAAATCAGTAACATGAAGGAAACTGGAAATTTTACGAAACTGGAAATTCACACACTTTTAAAACAACCAGTTGGTCAGAAAAGAAATCACAAAGGAAGTTAGAAAATACTTAGATATGAATGAAAATGATAACACAACATACCAAAACTTATGGAATGCAGCAGTAGCAGTGCTACGTAGGAAATTTATAGCTATAAATGCTTACATTAAAAATCAAGAAAGAACTCAAATCAGCAACCTAACTTTACAACTTAATGACCTAGAAAAAGAACAAACTACACCTAAAGTTAACAAAAGGAAGGAAATAATATAGAGCAGAGATAAATGAAATAGAGAATAGAAAAACAATAGAGAAAATCAGTGAAACCAAAAGTTGGTTCTTCAAAAAGATAAGCATAATCAACAAACCTTGGGACTTCCCTGGTGGTGCAGTGGTTAAGAATCCGCCTGCCAATGCAGGGGACACAGGTTTGAGCCCTGGTCTGGGAAGATCCCACATGCCACGGAGCAGCTAAGCCCATGCACCACAGCTACTGAGCCTGTGCTCGAGAGCCTGCAAGCCACAACTACTGAAGCCTGTGCACTGCAACGAAGAGTAGCTCCCATTCGCCACAACTAGAGAAAGCCCGCGCACAGCAACGAAGACCCAGTGCAGCCAATAATTAATTAATTAATTAAAAAAGAAAAGAATCCACCTTCCAATGCAGGAGATGCGGGTTGGGGAACTAAGCTCCCATGTGCCACAACGAAGACCATGTGTGCTGCAACTAAGACCCAATTCAACCAAAAAAATAAACAAGAAAGAAATTTTTTTTTAAACTAGATGGACAAAGAAAAAAGCACCCAAATTACTAAACTCAGAAATGAAATGAGGGACTTCCCTGGTGGTGCAGTGGGTAAGACTCCGTGCTCCCAGTGCAGAGGGCCCGGGTTCTATCCCTGGTCGGGGAACTGGATCCCGCATGCTGCAACTGAAAGATCCCACATGCTGCAACTAAGACACAGAGCGGCCAAATAAATAAATAAATGTTTTCTAAAAAAAACAAATGAAATGAAAGTGGGGACATTACTACCAATTCTGCAGAAATGAAAAAGATTATAAGAGAGTACTGTGAACAGACGTACACCAAAAAATTGGATAATCTTGTTGAAATGGACAAATTTCTAGAAACACAAAACCTACTAAGACTAAATCATGAAGAAATAAAAAATCTGAATAGACCTATAACTAGTAAGGATATTGAATCAGTAATCAGAATCTCCCAACAAAGAAAAGCCCTTGACTTGATGGTTTTACTGGTGAATTCTACCAAATTAATACCAACCCATCTCATACTTTTCCAAAAAATTGAAGAGAAGGAAACACCTCCTCACTCACTGTATGAAGCCAGCATAACCCTGATACCAAAGCTTGGTGAAGACCCTACAAGAAAACTAGATACCAATACCTCTTATGAACATTGATGCGAAAGTCCTCAACAAAATACTAGCAAACAGAATTCAACAGCATATTAAAAGGATTATGCACAATGACCAGGTGGGATTTATTCCTGGAAGGCAAAGATGGTTCAGCATATGAAAATTGATCAGTGTGATACACTACATCAATAAAATGAAGGGGAAAAGAAACCACATGGTCATCTCAATTGATGCAGAAAAAGCATTTGACAAAATTCAACACCCTTTTATGATAAATGTACTCAACAAGGGCTTCCCTGGTGGCACAGTGGTTAAGAATCCACCTGCCAGTTCAGGGGACACGGGATCGAGCCCTGGTCCAGGAAGATTGCACATGCCGCAGAGCACCTAAGTGCATGTGCCACAACTACTGAGCCTGCGCTCTAGAGCCCACATGCCACAACTACTGAAGCCCGCGTGCCTAGAGCTCGTGCTCCACAACAAAAGAAGCCACCACAATGAGAAGCCTACACGCCGCAACGAAGAGTAACCCCCATTCACCGCAACTAGAGAAAGCCCACGCACAGCAACAAAGACCCAACACAGCCACAAATAAACATAAATGAAATAAATAATTTTTTTTAAAGTACTCAAAATAGGAATAGAAGGACTATCTGAACATAATAAAAGCCATATATGAAAACCCACAGCAAACATAATACTCAGTGGTGAAAGACTGAAAGCTTTTCCTCTATGATCAGGAACAAGACAAGGATGCCCACTTTCCTCACTTCTATTCAAAATAATATTGGAAGTTCTAGCCAGAAAAATTAGACAAGAAAGAGATATAAAAGGCAGCCAAATTGGAAAAGAAGAATAAAATTTTCTCTATTTGTATATTGTATGGTCTCTTGCAGTTGCGTTTCTATATACAGTGGGCAATCTGAAAAGGAAATTACAAAACCAGTTCCATTTGCAGTATCATGAAAAAGAATGAAGTACTTAGGAATTAACTTAATCAATGAGGTGAAAGAATTGTACAATGAAAGCTATAAAACATTGCTAAAAGAAATTAAAGATATAAATGAATGGTAACACATCCCATGTTCATAGATTAGAAGATTTAATATTGCTAAAATGTCAGTATTGTTCAAAGTGATCTACTGATTCAGTGCAATCCCTATCAAAATCCCAAAGACTTCTTTTTTTTTTTTCAGAAATAGAAAACCCATCTTAAAATTCATATAGAATCTCAAGGGATCCCCCACCCCGAATAACCAAAGCAATCCTAAAAAAGAACAAAACTGGAGGACTCACTTTTTTATTTCAAAACTTACTACAAAGTTATAGTAATCAAAGCAGTATGGTATAGGCATAAAGACAGGCACATAGACCCATGAAATAGAGTAGAGAACCTTGAAATAAACCATCACATATTTGGTCAAATGATTTTTTTACAAGTGTGCCAACACCATTCAATGGAAAAGGGATATAGTCTTTTCAGCAAATGGTGCTAGGAAAACTGAATATCCACATGCAAAAGTATGAAGTTGGTCCCTTACCAAACACCGTATACAAAAATTAATTCAAACCAGTCAAGGACCTAAATGTAAGACCTAAACCAATAAAAGTTGAAGAAGAAAACATAGAAAAAAAGTTTCACAGCAGTGGACTTGGCAGTAATTTCTTGGATATGACACCAAAGGCACAGGTAACCAAAGAAAAAATAGACAAATTGGACTTCATAAAAAATTTTAAATCAAAAGACACTATTCTGGCCTTCCCTGGTGGTGCAGTGGTTAAGAATCCGCCTGCCAGTGCAGGAGACACGGGTTCGAGCCCTGGTCCGGGAAGATCCCACATGCTGCAGAGCAGCTAAGCCCGTGCGCCACAACTACTGAGCCTGCACTCTAGAGCCCGCAAGCCACAACTACTGAACCCGTGTGCCACAACTACTGAACCCGTGTGCCACAACTACTGAAGCCCGTGTGCCTAGAGTCCGCAAGCCACAACTACTGAACCCGTGTGCCACAACTACTGAAGCCCGTGTGCCTAGAGCCCATGCTCTGCAACAAGAGAAGCCACTGCAATGAGAAGCCCACGCACCGCAATGAAGAGTAGCCCCCGCTCACCCCAACTAGAGAAAAGCCCGCACGCAGCAACAAAGACCCAACACAGCCATAAATAAATAAGTAAATAAATTTATTTTTAAAAAAAAGAAGACACTATTCCCAGAATAAAAAGGCAACCCACAGAATGGGAGAAAATATTTGCAAGTCGTATATCTTATAAGGTATTACTATGCAGAGTATATAGAGAACCCCTGGAACTCAACAACAAAAAGCCCAATTCAGAATGGACAAAGGACTTGAATATACATTTCTCCAAAGATTGTACAAATGGCCAATAAGCAAATAAAAAGGTGCTCAACGTCACTAATCATTAAGGAAATGCAAATCAAAACTATGAGATACCACTTCACACCCTCAGAATGGCTACTGTGAAAATAACAGAAAACAATAAGTGTTGACGAAGATGTGGAGAAATAGGAACCCTTGTGCTCTCTTGGGAATCTAAAAATGGTATAGCCACAGTGGAAAAGGGTAAGGAGGTTCCTCAAAAAATTAAAAATAAAATTACCCTATGATCCAGCAATTCAACTTCTGAGTATATACCCAAAAGAATTGAATGCAGGTTCTCAAAGAGATATTTGCATCCCCATATTTTAATTTTTATTTATTTTTGGCTGCGTTGGTCTTAGTTGCAGCACATGGGATCTTTTGTTGTGGCACGCGGGCTCTTCATTGTGGCGCACAAGCTTCTCTCTAGTTGCGGCACTCAGGCTCCAGAGTGCGTGGCTCTGTAGTTGCAGCACGCAGGCTCTTCAGTTGTGGCGCATGGGCTTAGTTGCCCTGTGACATGTGGGGATCTTAGTTCCCTGACCAGGGATCATACCTGCGTCCCCTGCATTGGAAGGCAGACTCTCAACCACTGGACCACCAGGGAACTCCTTTTTTAAAAAGAAATATTTATTTATTTATTTATTTATTTATTTATTTATTTATTTATTTATTTAGGCTACACCAGGTCTTAGTTGCAGCATGTGGTATCTTCATTGTGGCATATTTAGTTGCAGCATGCGAGATCTTAGTTGCAGCATGCATGTGGGGTCTAGTTCCCTGACCAGTGATTGAACCTGTGCCCCCTGCATTGGGAGTGCAGAGTCTTAACCCACTGGACTACCAGGGTAGTCTCTGCACCCCCATATTTTATTAACATTATTCATAGTAGCTAAAATATGGAGGCAACCCAGGTGTCCATAATAGATGAAGGGATAAGGAAAATATGGTTTTTACATACAATGGAATTATTGTTCAGCCTTTAAGAGGAAGTTTTGCAGTGTGATACAACATGGATGGACCTTGAGGACATTATGCTAAGTGAAATAATCCAGTCACAAAATGAAGCATACTACTGTATGATTCCACTTATATGAGATACTTAACGAGTAGTCAAAATCATAGAGACAGTAGAATGGTGGTTGTACGGGGCTGAAGGGAGGAGGGATTGGGAGTTACTGTTTAATAGGTATAGAGTTTCAGTTTTACAAGATGAAAAGAGTTATGGGATTGTATGGTGGAGATAACTACACAACAATGTGGATGTTCCCTTTTTTTTTTTTTTGACATACCACACGCGGCATGTGGGATCTTAGTTTCCCGACCAGGGACTGAACGCACACCCCCTGCAATGGAAGCGCAGAATCTTGACCACTGGCCCACCGGGGAAGTCCAATGTGGATGTTCTTAATACCACTAAACTGTACATTTTTTAATGGTTAAGATTATAAACTTTGTTACATGTGTTTTAACATAGTTAAAGAAAAATAGAATAGTATGAACAACTTTCTATAAGGCTGTCCACTATCACCACTTCTGTTTCACTTCATGAAACATTAGTCACCTAGGAATAGATTTAATGAAAGTTTGTAGACCTCTGTACTGAAAACCACCAAACATTATTGGAAAAAAGGACAATTAATGGAGAAATATGCCATATTTATGGGTTAGAAATCTCAATATTTTTTAGATGTCACATCTTACCAACTTGATCTATAAATTCAAATCCAATCAAAATCCAATTTTTATGGAAATTGGCTGATTCTGAAACATATATCTAATTGCAAAAGACCTAAAAAAGGTAAGATAATCCTGAAGAACAAAATTTAAGGACTTAAACTACCAATTTCAAGACTTACTGTGAAGATACACTAATTAAAACAGTAAGTATTTGCTTGGGCTAGATGGAATAGAATAGAGAGTCCGGGCAAAGACCCATAAACGTACTGTCACCTGATTTTATGACTAAGGTTTCACTGTGAATCAATGAGGAAAGGATGGGGACTTCCCTGGTGGTTCAGTGGTTAAGAACCCGCCTTCCAATGCAGGGGACATGGGTTCGATCCCTGGTCGGGGACCTAAGATCCCACATGCTGCAAGGGCACCTAAGCCCACGTACCACAACTGCTGAGCCCGTGCACTCGGGAGCCTGTGCGCCACAACTAGAGAGCCCACATGCTGCAATTACTGAGCCAGTGCGCCACAACTACTGAGCCCGTGCACTCTGGAGCCCATGTGCCACAACTAGAGAGAAGCCCGTGTGCTGCAATGAAAGTTCCCACATGCCGCAACAAAGATCCGACCTGCTGCAACTAAGACCCGACACAGCCAAATAAATAAATAAATATTTTTTTAAAAAATGAGGAAAGGATGGTTTTTTAATAAGTGGTGCTGAGTCAGTAGGCTCCTACGTCAATCCACACACACAAATTAATCTAAGATGAATCTTAGACCTGAATATCACCATTGAAACAATCACCTTTCTAGACGGAAAAATGGGAGAGTATTTTTTTATTGATTTTTTATTGAAGGATAGTTGAATTACCGATACACTGCTGTACAGCAAAGTGACTCAGTTATATATACATTCTTCTTCATATTCTTTTGTTATGGTTTATGACAGAGTATTGAATATAGTTCCCTGTGCTGTACAGTAGGACCTCATTGTTTATCCATGCTATATATACCAGTTTGCATCTCCTAGTCCCAAACTCCCAATCCAACCCTCTTCCACTCCCTTCCCCCTTGGCAACCATCAGTCTATTCTCTGTGTCCCTGACTCTGTTTCTTAGATAGGTTCATTTGTGTCATATTTTAGATTCCACGTATAAGTGATATCATATGGTATTTGTCTTTCTCTTTCTGACTTACTTCACTTAGTGTGATAATCTCTAGTTGCATCCACATTGCTGCAAATGGCATTATTTCATTCTTTTTTATGGCTGAGTAGTATTCCATTGCATATATGTACCACATCTTCTTTATCCATTCATCTGTCAGTGGACATTTAGGTTGTTTCCATGTCTTGGCCATTGTTAATAGTGCTGCTGTGAACATAGAGGTATATATATCTTTTTTTTTTTTTTTTTTTTTTTGGCTGTCTTGGGTCTTCGTTGCTGTGTGCAGGCTTTCTCTAGTTGCGGCAAGTGGGGGCTACTCTTCGTTGAGGTGTGCAGGCTTCTCATTGCAGTGGCTTCTCTTGTTGCGGAGCACGGGCTCTAGGTGCGTGGGCTTCAGTAGTTGTGGCTCATGGGCTCTAGTGCAGAGGCTCAGTAGTTGTGGCACACGGGCTTAGTTGCTCCGCAGCATGTGAGGTCTTCCCGGACCAGGGCTTGAACCCGTGTCCCCGAATTGGCAGGCAGATTCTCAACCACTGCGCCACCAGGGAAGTCCTTAATCCCCTGATTTTTAATGCAACTTAATTGCTATATGACTGTGAACAAACTCTGTAATACACAAATACCTCATGTATAAATAGGGATTATAATACCTATCTCATAAGGTTGTTTTGAGAATTAAGGAGATAACCTGTTATGATTGTGGCACAGTGGTTAAGACTTTGAAGCCAGCCTGCCTTAATTTGAAACTTGATTCCCCCAGTTGTTAGCTGTGTGACTTTAGGCAAATTTCTTACATTCACTGTTCATCAGCTTCTTCATTTAGAAAATGGGGGTTATAATACTACCTTTTTAAATATAGTTGTTAGGAGGACTAAGTAAGTTATAACTAATATAACAAGCACTCTGAAAGACAAATATAAGACATGACACCATAAAACTCCTCAAAGAGAATGTGGGCAAAACATCCTCTGACATAAATTGTAGCAATGTTTTCTTAGGTCATTCTTTCAAGGCAATAGAAATAAAAGCAAAAATAAACAAATGGGACCTAATCAGACTTACAAGCTTTTGCACAGCAAAGGAAACCATAAACAAAATGAAAAGACAAACTACAGATTGGGAGAAAATATTTGCAAACGATGCAACCAACAAGGGCTTCGTTTCCGAAATATACACACAGCTCATACAACTCAGTAACAAAAAAACAAACAACCCAATCAAAAAATGGGCAGAAGACCTAAATAGACATTTCTCCAAAGAAGACATACAGATGGCCAATAGGCATATGAAAAGATGCTCAACATTGCTAATTATTAGAGAAATGCAAATCAAAACTACAACAAGGTATCACCTCACACCGGTCAGAATGGCCATCATTAAAAAGTCTACCAATAACAAATGCTAGAGAGGGTGTGGCGAAAGGGGAACCCTCTTACACTGTTGGTAGGAATGTAAATTGATGCAGCCACTGTGGAAAATGGTATGGAGGTTCCTTAAAAAACTAGATGTGATCCGGCAATCCCACTCCTGGGCATATATCTGGAAAAAACACTAATTCAAAGATGCATGCACCTTAATGTTCATAACAGCATTATTTATAGTAGCCAAGACATGGAAGCCACCTAAGTGTCCATCAAGAGATGAATGGATAAAGAATATGTGGTGTATACATATATACTACTCAGACATAAAAAAGAATGAAATAATGCCATTTGCAGCAACATGGATGGTCCTAGAGATTATCATACTAAGTGAAGTAAGTCAGAAAGAGAAAGACAAATACCATATGATATCACTTATATGTGGAATCTAAAATGTACAAATGAACTTATTTACAAAACAGAAGCAGACTCAGACATAGAAAAACTTATGGTTTCCAAAGGGGAAAGGGGGTGGGGGAGGGATAAATTAGGATTTGAGAATTAGCAGATAAAAACTACTATATATAAAATAGATAAACAACAAGGTCCTACTGTATAGCACCGGAGACTATATTCAATATCCTGTAATAAACTATAATGGAAAAGAATATGAAAAAAAAAAAGCGCTCAATAAATGTTAGCTGTAATTATATGTTATTATATAAAGCATCTAGAACAAACAGTACATGAACGCTCATTAATAACATAGGTAAAATAGAACAAAAGAGACCCTCATGTATAGGTTAGAAAGATGGAGATTAGTAGGAACTAGAAGATTTTCATAGGTAGCCCATAGAAAATAATTTAAATTTGTTTAGTAAGTAGACTTGTGTAGCCATGTGTTAGAAGGACTTTGAATACCAAGCTGGAAAAGTTAAGACCTTTGACAACATAAAACATGTTTTCCAGAAAACTGATTTAAGACTGTTAGGCTGTCAGTATTGTATAGGCTAGATAGAAGAAAAGAGAGATTAAAGATGGAGTGATTGGCCAGGAGACTTGAGTAATTGGATACAGAAACAAAGGCAAATTTGAAATCGGTACACCAACTTTTCTGGGTTTTGGGCATGGTATTATGAATCTCTGCCTTTAACTCATTCCTTTCTCTATAGGTCTGTTAATGGAGTATACCGGATTGGACTATATGCTCTTAAAGATATGCCAGCTGGTACTGAACTCACTTATGATTACAACTTTCATTCCTTCAATGTTGAAAAACAGGTAAGAATGATAAATTCAAAAGAGTGTATGACCTTTGTCACAGTGCTCTGTATAACATGGGCCTTCGGTGAACATTACTGATTTGTAGCCACTGAGAAGTACATTGGAGAAGACAGTTTTTCACTCTTTACTCCACTTATCTAGGATACATAGGTCACAGTTATTCTTTCAGAACTGTGTAGAAGAGACTGCTCAATCATCTTTTGTCTCCAGTCAGTTCTTAATTTTTCTGGTGAAGTTTTCCCAAAATTTAATCTTTCCTTTCTACTACAGTAGAAACCCATTTATATTTATTTTATTCTCAATCAGTTATGTTCCTCTGTATGAAAATTTCTTGACTCAAACTTATTGTTGGGTGTCCAGATGCTCAGGCATTCTATTTGAACTTTTAAATGAGACTGCAGGCTAAAAGCATTATTCTCTTTCCCTTCAAAGCAACTGTGTAAGTGCGGCTTTGAGAAATGTCGAGGAATCATTGGAGGCAAGAGTCAACGCATGAATGGACTCACCAGCAACAAAAGTAGCCAGCCAGTGACCACACATAAAAAGTCTGGACGGTCAAAAGAGAAGAGGAAGTCTAAGCACAAGCTGAAGAAAAGGGTGAATAATAATCTCATGGTTTTCCCCAAATAGCTGCTTAGAGGCAATTATTGAAATAAGGGAAATACCAAAGGGTGGCATCTTTAGAGTTGTTGTAATATTCTTTGAGGTGATTTATGATTTATCTTGTTTTTCCTGCAATCTGGTCCGTCTGTTTTTTAGAGAGGCCACCTCTCTGAGGAACCCAGTGAAAACATCAACACTCCAACAAGATTGACCCCCCAATTACAAATGAAGCCAATGTCCAATCGGGAGAGGTAAAAAGGAGATTTGCTTACCTTAACTCTTTAAATTATGTGACTTGCTTGACAGTTTAAAAATTATTAAACATCTATATAGTTGAGTCATTTCTTTTGTGCAGGAAGGCTTTAAACAAGGATTCAGGGGTGAACTTGGGTGGGGGAAAGTATTTTTTCCCTAATTTCTAACTGAAATTTAGCATTTCCTTCAAATGTGACTGTAAGCAAAAGAAAAAGATATGTATATGTGTGTGTGTATAGTAGTTGCAGTTTCCATGAGTTTGTCACCAGTATTTACACTTTCATATCATGTTATAGGTATTACAGATATCTCAAAATATCATTTACACTCACTTCCATCTTAAAATTACTATGGTTGTTAAACCCAGCACTAGATCTTGTCATGTGTTAAAAATTAATGTTCATCTCTATATCGCAATTTCAGGGTTTTTGTTTAGTATTCTGAAAACTGTATTTCAGTTTATTCAGTTTCCTTTTAATCCTGTGTACTAAAAGTTACTTAACATTCATTTATGTATTTATTTATATATTTATTTATTTATTTTTGGCTGCGCTGGGTCTTTGTTGCTGCATGCAGCCTTTCTCTGGTTGCAGCGAGTGGGGGCTACTCTTTGTTGCAGTGCATGGGCTCTAGGTGCACGGGCTTCAGTAGTTGTGGCACACAGGCTCAGTAGTTGTGGCTCGCGGGCTCTAGAGCACAGGCTCAGTAGTTGTGGCACACGGGCTTAGTTGCTCCACGGCATGTGGGATCTTCCCAGACCAGGGCTCAAACCCGTGTCCCCTGCATTGGCAGGAGGATTCTTAACCACTGCACCACCAGGGAAGTCCCTAAAGTTACTTAAAATTTTAAACACTTTTAATTAACATTGTTCAGAGGAGGGTTACATGGGCTTCACCAAACTGCCAAAGGAATGAATGCCACAGAAAAGGTTAAGAATCCCTGTTTTGTTGATAAATTAACAGAACAATAAAAAGGATCTTTAGTGGTCATCTTTGCTTTTCCCTATATTGAGATAATATTTGTCTGTGTCAGAAGAGAAGTAAATATGTATGTCCTATTTTTCAAATTGTCTTGGGACATTTCCTACATCTTCCCTAACTACACACTCCAATATCTTAGAAAGTTCATCCTTATTTATAACTTTCCTATATTTTAGCCCCTTTCATTCTATTTCACTTTGAATCATAGAAATTTTAAACTTCAGTAAAACAGAGAAGTCCAGTGGTTCTCTACTTCAGCTCCATAGTGGCTTAGGGAGCTTTTTAAAACTCCTGATGCCCAGGCCACACTCCAAAACACTCACATCAGAATTTTCAGAGGTGGAACCCAGGTATCAGTAGTTTATAAAGCTCCCCAAGTGATCTCAATGTGCAGCCAAAGTCAAGAACTATAAAATTAGTCTAATCTCCATTTACTGAGGCACATAGTTTGAGGCTTATTCAAGGTCACATCTGTTTATATGTGTGCTAGGGTGAAAATCAAATTATGGAATCATCAAAATTGTGTAGGGTTAATCAAGTTACATATAACTCATTTAACTTTAGAGATCCATGTGGTGGCACTGTACCTAACATGGTTTGCCCAGTGCATATCCATCTTAAATATCTATGCCTTTATCTGCCACTCCAGTTCTCCTTGTTATAGCTGATCCTAAGCCTATACTTCATCTTGGCAACTTACTTTAGAATTTGTAAAAATACTCCATAAAGCTCTGCCTTCAAGTCAGCCCGCTTCAGTTGCCAAAATTGTTGCAGCTTTTAGGTGGTATTTGTCAGTTATTTGTAAATATTACAGACAAATGTTTTGTGTTATGTGAAATAAATCAAGATTCAAAACTGAATAATGTTTCTCCATATGTAATTCTCTTTATAAGAGCTGATTTCACTGATAAGTATTCATTTATGTCATCATAACAGTGGCTTACATAGAGTAGACATTAATAAATACTTATTGAATTGATAAATAAAGGGGCTCCTTTCCTCCTTCCTTACAGAAACTTCGTATTAAAGCATCATGTATTCTTGGTCCGAAACTGGGAGAAGATTCGGCAGAAACAGGAGGAAGTAAAGCACACCAGTGATAATATTCATTCAGCATCATTATATACCCGTTGGAATGGCATCTGCCGAGATGACGGGAACATTAAGTCTGGTAAGGACTGAGAAACATTCTTCTTAATTCCATAAGGTTGCCTCAAAAGTGATTATTTTACTTATTTTCAAACGGTTTATTCAAAGATTCTGTTTAGTCTGGACCAAAAAAGTTAAGCTCCAAACATACAAGTATCAGTCAGCAATAACCTATCCATCCCAGCTCTTCAACTTCCTTGTCTCTACTCTGAGGAACAGGAAGAAACCCCCTTCCACCAGCCTCCCAAACATCACCTACACCCTGAAAGTTACTAGACATGAGATAGGTAGTGGGTGCTCTGTGTTCCACCAGGGAATTCCCTGCTTCTGCTTTTTGAGGGAAAGTAGGAAAGGATAAAAGAAGAACATGAAGGGAATTCCCTGGCGGTCCAGTGGTTAGGACTTGGCACTTTCACTGCTGGGGCCCCGGTTCGATCCCCGCTCAGGGAACTAAGATCCTGCAAGCCGAGGGGTGCGGCAAAAAAAAAGTAGAAGCAGTCTGCATGGTGTATGAGGCAACATGCTGAGTGAGAACTAGATCCATTTAGAAATTTGCCCAGAATCTTATATCTTCTCAGTGATTTGATTGACATAAATTCCCTGATCTTATATTCCAGTTAGTTCAAATCTTCTGATAATAGCAATAATTATTTCCTGAGTAATTTTTATAGGTCAGGCACTGAGCTAAAACACATTAAAACATTATCTCATTTGATCTACAGAGATTACCTCTTGAGGGAAGTACAGGCATACCTCATTTTATTGCGCTCACTTTATTGCACTTTGCACATACTGTGTTTTCTACAAATTGAAAGTTTTGTGGCATCCCCGCTTGGAGCAAGTCTGCCGCGCCATTTTTCAAAGGGCACTCTCTCACTTCGTGTCTCTGTGTCACATTTTGGTAATTCTCACAATATTTCAAACTTTTTCATTATTATTATATTTGTTATGGTGATCTGTGATCAGTGATCATTGATGTTACTCTTGTAATTGTTTTGGGGAGGCTCAAACCATGCCCATATAAGACGGTGAACTTAATAAATGCTGTATGTGCTCTGACTGCTCTACCAGCCAGCCATTCCCTGCCCCCCACATCTTCCACCCCGCCCCCCCACCCAACGCCCCATCTCTCTCCCTTTCCTCAGGCCTCCCTATCCCCTGAGACACAGCAATATTGAAATTAGGCCAACTAATAACCCTACAGTGGCCTCTAAAGAGTTCAAGTGAAAGGAAGAGTCGCACGTCTCTCACTTGAAATCAAAAGCTAGAAATGATTAAGCTTAGTGAGGAAGGCAACGCCTTAAGCCGAGACAGACCGAAAGCTAGACCTCTTGCGCCAAACAGTTAGCCAAGCTGTGAATGAAAAGGAAAAGTTCTTGAAGGAAATTAAAAGTGCTACTCCAGTGAACACAAGAATGATAAGAAACCAGAACAGCCCTATTGCTGACTTGGAGAAAGTTTGAGTGGTCTGGATAGAAGGTCAAACCAGCCACAACATTCCCATAAGCCAAAGTCTAATCCAGAGCAAGGCCCTAACTCTCTTCAGTTCTATGAAGGCTGAGAGATGTGAAGAAGTTGCAGAAGAAAAATTTGAAGCTAGCAGAGGTTGGTTCATGAGGTTTAACATCGAAGTACAAGGTGAAGCAGCGAGTGCTGATGTACAAGCTACAGCAAGTTATCCAGAAGATCCAGCTAAGATCATTAATGAAGGTGGCTACACTAAACAACAGATTTTCAATGTAGATGAAACAGCCTTATACTGGAAGAAGATGCCATCTTAGGACTTCATAGCTAGAGAGAAGAAGTCAGTGCCTGGCTCAAAGGTTCAAAGGACAGGCTGACTCTCTCTGTTAGGGGCTAATGCAGCCAGTGACTTTAAGTTGAAACCAGTGCTCATTTACCGTTCCAAAAATCCTAGGGTCCTTTCGAATTATGCTAAATCTACTCTGCCTCTGCTCTTTCAAATGGAACAACAAAGCCTGGACGACAGCACATCTGTTGACAAAGCCCACTGTTGAGACCTACTGCTCAGGAAAAAAGATTCCTGTCAAATTGTTACTGCTCATCGACAATGCACCTGGTCATCCAAGAGCTCTGATGGAGATGTACAACGAGATTAATGTTGTTTTCATGCCTGCTAGCACAACATCCACTCTGCAGCCCATGGATCAAGGAGTAATTTCCACATTCAAGTCTTATTATTTAAGAAATACATTTCATAAGGCTACAGCTGCCACAGATAGTGATTCCTCTGATGGATCTGGGCAAAGGAAATTGAAAACCTTCTGGAAAAGATTCTAGATGCCATTAAGAACATTCATGGTTCACGGGAGGAGGTCAAAATATCAACATTAACAGGAGTTTGGAAGTCGTTTCCAACCCTCATGGGTGACTTTGAGGGGTTCAAGACTTCAGTGTAGAAAGTAACTGCAGATGTGGTGGAAATAGCAAGAGAACTAGAAATAGAAGGGGAGCCTGAAGGTGAGACTGAACTGCTGCACTCTCATGGTAAAATCTTCACGGATGAGGAGTTGCTTCGTATGGATGAGCAAAGAAAGTGGCTTCTTGAGATGGAATCTACTCCTGGTGAAGACGCTGTGAAGATTTTGTTGAAATGGCAACA
The DNA here is from genome assembly GCF_028564815.1 of Eubalaena glacialis. NCBI lineage: Eukaryota > Metazoa > Chordata > Mammalia > Artiodactyla > Balaenidae > Eubalaena > Eubalaena glacialis. The sequence goes on from NC_083718.1 coordinate 81,234,440, forward strand.
AAAGATTTAGAATATTACATAAACTTAGTTGCTAAGGCAGTGACAGGGTTTGAGAGGATTGACTCCAATTTTGAAAGAAGTTCTGTGGGTAAAATGCTATCAAAGAGCATTGCATGAGAGAAAAAAAAAAGTACTGCATGCTGCAGAGAAATCATTCATGAAAGGAAGAGTCAAAGATGCAGCAAACTGCACTGCTGCCTTGTCTTGAGAAACTGCCTCAGCCACCCCAGCCTTCAGCAACCACCACCCTGATCAGTCAGCAGCCATCAACACCGAGGCAAGGCCCTCTATCAGCAAAAAGATTACAACTCGCTGAAGACTCAGATGACGGTTAGCACTTTTTGGCAATAAAGTATTTTTTAATTAAGGTATGTACATTGTTTTTTTAGATATAATGCTATTGCACACTTAATAGACTACAGGATAGTGTAAATATATCTTTCACGTGTGCTGGGAGACGAAGACCTCCGTGTGACTCCCTTTCTTGCAATATTCGCATTATTGCAGTGTTCTGGAACCAAACCTGCAATATCTCCGAGGTGTGCCTGTACTACCACTCTTCCCATTTTACTGTTGAGAAGCTGAGACCCAAAGTTTAAGTAACTTTCCCAAAATCAGACAGCTAGTAAGCAGTGAGACCAGAATTCAAAAGCAGACAGACTCATTTTGAAACCCAAACTTGCAACTACTCTATAGCATTTGGCCATTAGTAAGTCCCTTTAAATTGCAGGATTTGTCTCTCTGGTAAACTCCAGTGTTTTCTGATTTTTCTTTAAGGAGGAGAGAAACAACTCCATAACCACTAATCTACTTAGTCACTTTAAGGAAAATAGCGAAAATCGCAGGAATCCATCACAGAAGAGAAAGAGCTCCTCTTTTCCTGAAACTAATTTTCACTTTATCCTTCCAGACGTCTTCATGACCCAGTTCTCCGCCCTGCAGACTGCTCGATCTGTTCGAACAAGACGGTTGGCAGCAGCAGAGGAAAACATTGAAGTAGCTCGGGCAGCCCGCCTAGCCCAGATCTTCAAAGAGATCTGTGATGGCATAATCTCTTATAAAGGTGACCATATTTACCACAAATTCCTTCTCCTTAGCTTTTTAAAAAATTATATCACTTACCTCACCTGAGATATCCAAGACCAAGAACACATGACAGTTTAGGGCTAGGAATTTAGGTGGTTTACTTAGTTCTTCCTTTGTCAGAGTATAGAATTATAGGACTGATTATAGTCTTCAGGGATTATTGTCTCTAAATCCCTGGATCTTTAGGTTAATTTTTTGTATTTATTGGAATTTTATCATAGTTAAGTACTATATTTAGAAATCACATTTTTTAGCTGTAGGATAGAAAGAAGTAGGTCTTTGTCTTGGATATAATTTTCCTGAATGAGGCAATGAATTAGCAATTTAAGAAAAAAGTATTATGAATGTATGACATCTGTGGTTCTTAACCTTTTTTGATTGACAGATATCTTTGAGAATAAAGTTGTGGACTCTTACCCCAGAAAAATATTATGTACATAATTTTGCATATATTTTGGAAGGTTCACAGGCCCTAACTTCTACATTAAGGAAAAGGATATAAAGTTGCAAAAAAATTACTTTCGAAGCATTTTCATGCAAACATATTTACCCCCCTCCTTTCCTCTTCCAAGACACATCTCGTGGATATGTGTTGGGGGTGAGGGTGGAGAAGGAGAGAATTTTTAATTTTAGGTAGGTAGTTTGGTAATGTACATGATTTTTTCTGACCAGGAAATTTGTAGATATTTAAAATGAGAGATTTGAACAAAGAATTGCAGCTTTTGCCATCAGCTTTCTTGTCTGTTTTATTTTTTTATAATTGAGGTATAGTAAATTTACAATATTATATGTTACAGGTGTACAGTATAGTGATTGGCAATTTTTAAGTTATAAATTTTTGTTATCACAATTTTTATAGTTATTACAGAATATTGGCTATATCCTTGTGTTGTACAGTAATATATTCTTGTTGCTTATTTTATACATAATAGTTTGTACCTCTTAATCTGCTACCCCTATCTTGCCCTTCCCCAGTTCCCTCTCCCTACTGGTAACCACTAATTTGTTCTCCATATCTGTGAGTCTTTTTTGTTGTTGTTATAATCAGCCATCAACTTTTGCTTCCTTCCTTTCCCTAAATTCTGAGGAATTTGGTTTTCTTTCTCTACTATTTATCATCATGTTTTAGTGGTTTTTTGCCATTTTGTTAACCTAAGGATGGAAAGAAGAAAGGGGAGACCAGCCTGTCCTAATATGTAAAGTTTTGTGGCACCTACTCCCTTTACATTCCCTAAAGATCACACTCTGTATTCTCAACCAGCCCCATCTGATCTAATGTGAAACAGCAGTAGATGTATCTATATGTCACTGCATTCTGGGCATGAAACAATAGGCTTTTTCTCTCTGTGTAGTGAGTTGTTAGAAAGTAAGATAGCAAGTGAGAAGCAGCCCCACACCATGAATTCTGTTTTCATAATACAGAGCAACTGTTATAAGAAGATGGATTCCAGAAAATATTTAGAGTACTGAATTATTCATTATCTGGAATTTAATAGAATCCAAACCAACAGAGTAATATTAACTATGGGCAGTTAATGAGAACTAGAAAACATTTTTTGGATGAGATGATCTTTGATGTAATAAATTTTGTTGAGTAGGAATTTGCCCTAAGCACCCTAGCTACTTCAGTAAGTTCCCATCTCTCATTCTTCTTAGAAAGTTTTCATTACCCAACTAACACTGTTTTATTTTATATTTCAAGTATATACACTGTATCTTTCATATTCCAGGTAATCCTGAAAGCATCTTCTGATCTCTACCTTTGACTGCCCACATTTCTGGAAAGTCCTTGCATTTTTCACTGGCCTCAAAAAAAAAATTAGATTTTTTTTTTCCTAACTTTAAATTTTAGGGATTCTACTTTTTCAGTTAGGAGTTAATACTTGCCTCCCTTGTTTCTTATAGTCAGACCTTCTACTAAACCTTGCATTCTCTTGCAGATTCTTCCCGACAGTCACTGGCAGCACCACTTTTAAACCTACCCCCAAAGAAAAAGTAAGTTTACATATGTGGGAATCATTTGAGTTTTAGAAAAGTCCTAAGTGTACCAGATTGACACCCTGGCTTTATGTTCCAGGAATGCTGATTATTATGAGAAGATCTCTGATCCCCTAGATCTTTCCACCATAGAGAAGCAGATCCTCATTGGTTATTATAAGACAGTGGAGGCTTTTGATGCTGACATGCTCAAGGTGTTTCGGAATGCTGAGGTATTTTTCACTGACTTCAAACACAGATTAAGAAGTTTGTTCTGAAGAGATCTATTCTAGAAGTTTAAGATTTTTACACTCTTCTCCTAGCAACCTTCATATTTCTGATTAAGAAAGACAACAATTTTTATCGAGTACCCTTAGGATAAGGGTTATAGTTTACTAAATATTGGAAATATAATAAATGAAGGCAGTGATATGACCAGAGTGGAAGGTTAAATCATACTCCCAAAACAATTTCTGTAAAAACCTAATTTAGTGCTGAACCTTTATGTTTATGTAATACAGACATTTTACTACATTTAAGTCATATCTGTAGTCTCTTTTCTCAAGACAATAAGTATATGTGAAATACACAGAAATATGCATAGGCAAATAAATATATCTTAAGGATGGAATTGAGGGGTATTACACTAATAGGTTGCAGAATAGGTGAAGCTCATTGGAGAGAAGGTGGTCTTGAACTGATTTAAAGGAGAGGATGGGTATGATGTGTAGAAGAGAGGATATCGTTCAGTGATTTTGAAATACCTTGGAGAGGTGTTTGAAGGACAAAAGAGACTACTAGATGAAGGAGGAATTGAGACTGAAGACAAGAAATGACAGAAAAACAGACAAGTGCGAGAAAAATTATAGCAATTTTGAATTTTAACATGCATTCTCCTGAAACCCAGCTTTCAAATATATTTAAACTTGTAGCTTTGTCCCTAGTATCTATTAGACAAAGGTAAATGGAGAGATTCTCCGCGTTATGCTTGCAGTACTTAATCATGTTCCATGGCCACTGTGTTTTTGATCCTAATGGATAATAAGGTCTATGATAGGAGTCGAATAATAGAGCAACAGAGCAAATGGAAAAATTACCATGCAGATTCTAATTTTAATTCATTTTAGTTCAGTTTAAGTTGTTTTCAACTGTCTGGCACCTATATTTGTTGCTATTAAAAATATGTTAACCAAATGGGAGGGTAAAGAAAATCCTGCTACCTCTTCAGGTATATTTTTAAGCCATATTGAGAAGACAAACATTTCTTTCTTCTGCTTTCTTCAGAAGTATTATGGACGTAAATCGCCGGTGGGAAGAGATGTTTGCCGCCTACGAAAGGCCTATTACAATGCCCGGCACGAGGCATCAGCCCAGATTGATGAGATTGTGGGAGAGACAGCAAGTGAGGCAGACAGCAGTGAGACCTCAGTCTCTGAGAAGGAGAACGGTCATGAGAAGGACGATGATGTTATCCGCTGTATCTGTGGCCTCTACAAGGACGAAGGCCTCATGATCCAGTGTGACAAGTGCATGGTGAGGGTCAAGAGGTGAAGCAGAAGCCTGGTCCTGATGAGCATGGTGACTATATTCAAAGCAGCAGCCCCTGCCTCTTTTGGCGTGGCTTGACGGGCTTTTTATAAACTCTAACTTTGCCTTGGTTTCTGTTATCCTTTACTGTTCACCATATTGTCCTTCTCCTTTTTGATATCTCCCCCTTTCATTTTATCCTTCTCTTCTTTTTTCTACCTCCCATTCTTTCTGCCCACTTTCCACTGCACACTTCTAATGTAATCTGGATCAAGAAGAATGATAATATTTAGGATAGTGCTTTGCCTGAAAAACATTAGAGGTGCTACACTCTATATAGCATTAATACAGATGGAATGCAATATATGGAGCTCCTGATGAAGGAGTCAAGGCCTGGATTTGAGCCCTAGTATCCCCATCTGATTCATCTGCACTCATTACCTTATGGAAAATGGAGTTATGAGTAACACGTAGGATTGTTGGTAGGATATAATTAGGTAAGGATAAGTCAAAACATAACTATAAAGCCTTTCCCAGTGGCCATATTGTTGATACATATTACTTTGTAAGTAATAGCTTGGTACTGTATTCATTCATCCTCCTGTTCTCTATCCATCTCCTTATTTTGTTTGCCCAGATCTACGTATTATGAACCAATCTGTATACTTATGTTCAGATAAGTCCTCATTCTTTTTTCCCCCTACTTTACCATTTATCTCTAATTTCTCACTTACCTCCTTAACATCCTTAGTTCCTGTTTTACTTTACCCTGTCCTACCGCCTTTTTTTTTTTTTGCCACAGCTTGCGAGATCTTAGTTCCCTGACCGGGGATTGAACCCAGGCCCCGGCAGTGAAAGCGCCGAGTCCTAACCACTGGACCACCAGGGAACTCCCGCACATTTTTTTATTCTTAGCCCCCAGGACTTCTCTCAGTAAGTCTGACCCCCTACATACACACACACTTTTTTTTTCTACAGGTGTGGCAGCACTGTGACTGCATGGGAGTGAACTCAGATGTGGAGCACTACCTTTGTGAGCAGTGTGACCCGAGGCCCGTGGACAGAGTAAGTTGCCCTCTGATAACACTCTAATCTAAAAGTAGGAGATGTGGCACATGGTATTTTATCTGCCCTGCTCCTAATGCACTGAATTTCCTTTGATAAGTTATTCAACCTCTCTAGGCCTCAGTTTCTTACACTTTACATTGAGGGTAATAATTCCGCCCTTCCCTTTCCCTTTTGATTGAGACCAAAGGGAGAATACTTAGAAATCTACGGAAGGAATGGAACTAAAACCATGGTTTTTATAAACACTACTATCTATGACAGAAGTAACTTATAAAGTTTAGAACTTGGGTACTCTAAATATCACTTATGTTAAGCAGTGTTTAAGTGAAAAGACCACTGGACTCGGAGTCAACAAAGGTTAGTCTTAGGCCCAGTTTTTAGGAGAGCTGGTAGGTCGGGGTATCTTGCTCAAGTTATTAAATGGGTTTTTGTCTTGGCTCTGCCATATTTATATGTGTGATCTTCTATAAAAGGAGGTATTTAGGCAGTATTTCTTAACAGTGGTGCTGTTGTCAGTTTGAGTGGACAGTTCTTCAGTGTTGTGAGGGATACATTGCAGAATGTTTGCTTTCTTAGCCCTTGGGCACTAAATGCTAGTAGCCTCCTCCAGTCATTGTGACTAAGTCCCCCTTCACACATTTTCAGATGCCCTTTAGATGGCACAAAGCAACCACACAATTAGTGCTTCATAGAGTACAGTTTGGGATACTTAGCCTGTCAGGTTTGTCCTCTGCGTTCACTTTTTCAAGTTTAACAACTCTAGTTGCTGTCATCTTTTTTAAATATCTGTGCTGTATTGAAACGACTAAACAGTAAGTCTTAATTGGTTGGGAATTCTAGGTTGTAGTTCTTTTTCTCTTGAATAGAGAGGCTGGATACAATAGTCCCAGCCCTTATCCATCGGCTTTCTGCTTTTACCAGGAGGTACCCATGATCCCTCGGCCCCACTACGCCCAACCTGGCTGTGTCTACTTCATCTGTTTGCTCCGAGATGACTTGCTGCTTCGTCAAGGTGCGTACACAGAAGCTGACTCTACTTGCCAAAGCTGACCATTCTGAACAGTAGGGGGTATCTGCTGTCTGCATAATAGTGATTGTCACCATATGACCTTTAGCAGCAATAGAATATACCTTTTTTTTATCCTCAAGTCCTTAGGCTTACATACATTTACCTCCACCAAATAAAACTAAATTGGAGAGACCAGGGTGTTATAAAGCTAATTTTAAGACTGGGAAAGACATATAGGATTCCAAGAGGTGGAGGGCCTCCCTCATATCATTCTCATAGTCTAGAATTGATTGTCATCACCATTATACTGCTGGTTGTAGTTATGTATTTATTGTTTCAGATTTTATTGTTTTAGATTTTAAGTTCTTTCTATGTAGACGTTGGGTCAGACTAAGGGATACCTAACAGAATTTATGCAGGAATCATTTTAACCTTCTCCTGTGTTCTGTGCCTTCTGTGTCTTAACCTTCTCCTGTGCCTGCCTAGGTGACTGTGTATATCTGATGAGGGATAGTCGGCGCACCCCTGATGGCCACCCAGTCCGTCAGTCCTATCGACTGTTGTCTCACATTAACCGAGATAAACTTGACATATTCCGCATTGAGAAGCTTTGGAAGAATGAAAAGTATGTGTTGAGGTCCTATCTCTATTCTTTCAGCTGTACCCTACCAGCACAGAGCTGGATATTCACTAGGATCATGCTACTTAACTAAACCTCTCCCTTTTCTTTTTTTCTTTTTTTCTTTTTTTAGAGAGGAACGGTTTGCCTTTGGTCACCATTATTTTCGTCCCCATGAAACCCACCACTCTCCATCCCGTCGGTTCTATCACAATGAACTATTCCGGGTGCCACTTTATGAGATCATTCCCTTGGAGGCTGTAGTGGGCACCTGCTGTGTATTGGATCTGTATACATATTGTAAAGGTAAGTGATTTGGACTACTTAAAAAATGACCTCCTGTCTGCTATTCATTGATCTACAACTGCCCACTCTGTTCATGTAGTCTCTCTCTGATAAAAGGTTATCCAAGGTTAGCTATGAAGCTTCAGAGAGCTATATAATATTCTTTCTTTCTTTTACCTAGTGCTTGTTACTTAATAAATGTTAATTCTCTTTTTGTTAATTCATTTTTTTTTTCATAGTATGTAATTAGCACTCTATTAGTACTTGTGGGAAGATAAGTTACTTCACCCCCCCATTCCAAAATCCTTACGGCCATCATCAACTCTCTACATTAAACAAACAAACAAACACAATAGTTTTATAAGGTTTGTGGTTAACAGTGGAATCAGACAATCTAATTTCAAATTCCAGCTCTACCACTTTTTACCTGTGTGCCCTTGGGAAAGTTACTTAGCCTACTGAAAATAGGGATTAGTATCTATTTTAGAGAGTTTTGTAAGGATTAAATGAAATAATCTACAAAAGCACTAAGCGCAGTTTATGGCTCACAGTAAAACTCAGTATATGTTAGATATCATTATAAGTAGTTCAGTTGCCTAGCTCTTTCTCTTAGTATCACAGCAAAATAGTCCAGGAGAATATATATTCCATGCAAAAACTAACTGCTTGAAGCCCCATGATGACTCCTCAGTCCCCCAGTTTATAAAGTGTTCATTACCAAATGTGCTTCCCTCATTTATACAGTTATTCTTTTCTGATAACTTCCCCAAAATGTGCTCTGTTTTTCCTTCGAAATGTTCTCTCAAAAATTCCTGCAGCACTCAGTCTACATTTCTGGTTTCTTTCCATCCTATAGAATGCCCTTCAGCTCTTAGATTCCCTTTCCCCTTTCTTTGACACTAACGTCTCCTTTCTTCTGAAGTCACCAAACGCTTAGTTGTTCCCCCTCTCAAAACAGCTACCATGTTTCCCTCTTAGGGGTCTCACTGCTCTCCCAATGGTATGTGAGGGGCAGCTCAGGGTGAGGGAAGGGGAAGTAGGGAGGGTTCTTTAACAGTGTTTGGACTCATAGGGAGACCCAAAGGAGTGAAGGAGCAAGATGTGTACATCTGTGATTATCGGCTTGACAAGTCAGCACACCTGTTTTACAAGATCCACCGGAACCGCTATCCCGTCTGCACCAAACCCTATGCCTTTGATCACTTCCCCAAGAAGCTCACTCCTAAAAGAGATTTCTCAGTAAGTCCCCTTCCTCTCTTCACTGTACGTGTCAGGACAATCTAGTTCATGCATGGAATTCACAGAGTGAGAATTTTCAAGTGGCTCTCTGCTTCTTCATCCTGTTTCCATCCCAAACTGGAAAACTCCCTCTCTGTTTGGTATGTTTGAGCAGCAAAAATGCATTTATTCTGCATTTCCTGGCATGGGCTGTGCCTCAGGGAATTGTTGTTATACTTCAGTTAGGTTTTCCTCTTTTTTCTCTCTCACCTCTTTACAGTCTTTGCCCTTGAGCCCCATATCATAGTTTTTTGTTATGTTTTTCACACCCATAATTTTGAGAAACAAAAAGAATATCAATAACATTGAGAAACCTTTGGTGAAAATAATTCAGTGCTTTTTCTTTTTTATATCTGGATTTAAAATATAAGACATTATCATTATATAAAATTTGAAAAGTACAGAAGCATTAAGAAGAAAAAATTATTATCTTACTACATAGAAAGTAACCACTGTTAACATTTTTATTTTCAGCCCTTTTCCTGTGTGTTATTTTTTCTTTCAAATTGTGAACATATTCCTTCAGTTATATTGTGCCATTTGTCATCATTTCATAAAGGTTTTGGTTATCCATGTATTTGCTATAATGAAACCCTGGACTAAATTCCTCATCCATGAGTCTTTTTTCAGTGGGCCTGTCGGAATTCAGAGCTGTCATCCTGGAATGCTTAGAAATAGTCTAACCAGAAAGCAAACCTTCATGTTCCTATTTTTCCTAGTATTACTTTTAGATTTCTCTAAATCATATTTATTTTATATTCTTTCTGCCCACCACCAAGCCCTGCCTCTCATCTAGAATTCTTTGATCTTGCTTGCTCAGTCAGCAGCTCACTGATCAGCTTTGAAACCCCAACCTTAACTTCTTAAAAGCTGGGATGGGACAAAAAGAATTTTGAGCCTATCCCTTCTACTATCATTCTAGGCTTACAAAATGCTAAAAACCACTGTGGCCTACAGATGATTAGGACTAAACTTCTGATCTTAACACAGTCACCCAACTTAATAAAGGTTTTAGCCCAATAGCCCAGTTATTTTCTTTCTTTATCTCCTTACCTCCCCACCTCCCAACCTCCCAGCCTCCCTTATCCTGAGTTTGCCCCAGATCATCTGTATCAGCTTTGCCAGCTTCTGCAGTACACTTACCACTTCCATTTCTTCTCTGCAGCCTCATTATGTCCCAGACAACTACAAGAGGAACGGAGGGCGGTGAGTCCCATGGGGGATGTAAGGAGCCTAAGGGATTAACCAATAACTTGAATGGAGCAAGAGAACGACCACCTACCCACTCAGCCCCACACCTAGGATTGGGGAGTCTCTGACAAAGTAGACCAATATAGTGCCAACAGTAATATAGAAGAACTAGACTTCAGTAGGTGTGGTCTCGTTATGGAGCCTTAGTTGGGGCAGGGAGGGAGATTTGTAAGATTAGAGATAGAGAAAGGGAAGGATTTGGAACAGAACTCCAGACAGATTTGGAAAAATCTTTTTTAGGTTTCTGCAAGTTTTCCCTATTGCCCCAAGGTGTATCAGCTCTTAGGACTTCTGTCAAGGAACAGAAGTAGCTAGAAGTGCACGGTTTTAACTGAGCAGTTTGGGCTCATAGTTTTTATTTGTGCTATTTTGTACACAGAGGTGTATTCTTAGAGAAAGTACCGAAGGCTTTTCTTCAATTTCCTTTTCTGTTGAATGGTAGCGTAACAATTACTTTACCTACATCAATAGCTTACCATAAGGAAATCAACTATATTTCAATATTAGAAAAAGAAAATACCAGATAATAGATGTGAGAAGGAATTTAGGAAAAGTAAAAACTCTATTTAAATGCTCATTTTAGTTGGACTATTGGTATCACAAGGTTGTGCCATACTTCTGTGTACTCATGAAGCAGTCAGAACTAGCTAAGCGTTTTACCAGCTCTGGTCTGTTTTGTGGATTCCTGAAGGAAAGAAGAAAAATTGAATTTTGTAAATAGAAATTAAATTTCAGAGAAAGGTAGTGGTTTTTTTCAAAAAATAATAAAGTGAAGACCATAGCCAAGTTTCTTACCTCTTGAGCCAAGGCTCTAACAGCTAGACTGCAGGATCTCAAGCCATCTCGAGGTCTTTTCCCTTCATTCCCCTTCCATCCCCAAGTGCCCTGCTTAGTCTTCCTCTCTAAATTCACATATCTTTCTGGCAGATCATCCTGGAAGTCTGAGCGCTCAAAGCCACCCCTAAAAGACCTGGGCCAGGAGGATGATGCTCTGCCCTTGATTGAAGAGGTTCTGGCCAGTCAGGAGCAAGCAGCCAATGAGATGCCCAGCCTGGAGGAGCCAGAACGGGAGGGGGCCACTGCTGAAGTCAGTGAGGGTGAAAAAAAAACAGAGGAAAGTAGGCAAGAACCCCAAGCAGCTTGTACCCCTGAGGAACGACGGCATAGTCAACGGGAACGACTCAACCAGATCTTGCTCAATCTCCTTGAAAAAATCCCTGGGAAAAATGGTAAGGAGAATCAGGCTCATATCTAGGGTTTAAGGTAAATGGGAAATCAGCAGAGAGGGAATGAGAAAGAGCAACTTCTAATTACTTGCTTAGAATGGAAAATATTCTTTAAAAATGGTACAGTTCTGGGACTTCCCTGGTGGTCCAGTGGGTAAGCCTCCGTGCTCCCAATACAGGGGGCGTCGGTTCAGTCCCTGGTCGGGGAACTAGATCCCACATGGATGCCGCAACTAAGACCTGGCACAGCCAAAATAAATAAATTAAAAAAAAAAAAAAGGAACAGTTCTTGGGAATTCCCTGGCCATCCAGTGGTTAGGGCTCAGCGCTTCCACTGCAGGGAGCATGGGTTCGATCCCTGGTCGGGGAACTAAAATCCCACATGCTGCGCAGCACGGCCAAAAAAATGATAAAGTTCTTTCATGGGCCCGTGTTTAGTTATATCTTGGGAATGAAACTGGGAGGTGAGAGGATCTCCTCCCTGGAGAACAGCTTATTTCATTTGGGGCTGGAGGAAGGCCTAAATTGCTTATAGGTCAGAAACGGAACCATTGAATTCCTGTGATCTCCTGAGAGCTCAAATCTGGAATAAGGAGTGGGAAGGTAGTATTTGATGAGCCTCCTTGGTTCTGTTTTCAGCCATCGATGTGACCTACTTGCTGGAGGAAGGATCAGGCAGGAAACTTCGAAGGCGTACTTTGTTTATCCCAGAAAACAGCTTTCGGAAGTGAACCTCAAAGAATGAGAACCTCAAGCATCTGGGATCCAGTGGAGCTAACAGTCCTGCCTCCTGTTCTCTGAGTGTCGACAGGGGTGGGAAGGGTCCGTCCAGCAAGGGGAATGGGGCCATGTCATTGACATTAGGTACTTAGTAAACCTTGGAGCTAGTGGAGAGGAAGAGGAAGGGGATCTGTCTAAACAGTTCAGTTTTACTTGTTTTCCTCTCCATTGCTTCACCCTGAGGGTTAATAATGTAGGGTGGAGGGCAGAGCACATTGGGGATGACCAGAATCTTTTGGTACTTTACAGCACTTGCCCCTCCCCACAGCTTGGGTTTTTCTGTGTCATCCTCTGATCCTGCAGGCACTGCTAAGAAGCTGCTTCCTATACCCAGGTATAACTCAAACTCCAAAGGGATAGGGCCAGGATCCCCACCCCTACCCTGTCTGTTCTCTATAGGCTCCAAGAGCTACCCGAGACGTAAAACAGAAACAGTAGCTGGGCCTTGTTCCAAATCCCTGACTAGGAAAAGTTTCTCTCTCCTCTTTTCCCCAACCAGGTCAAAGTAAAATGTGAGTTGACAACTCAAAGCACTTGTAACTGCTGCCCCTCTCCCTACCTCTACTCCCCCAAATGGAATCATGGAATAGGGAAGGCCCCCATGGGGTCAGAAGGGCACAGTACATATTGTAACTATTTTTGTTTTAACCTTCATAACCTGCCGAACATATTTTTTTCTAATGAGAAGCCCAGGCCCCCGCCAGCACACGTGCTGTTTATGCGCTATGGTTCTTGTGTGTCTGCTGTGCTGTGCGAATGGAGATTCATTTCAAAGAAAAATCATTTTAAAACCTACATAAAAATGAACTCTAACCACCCCCCAACAAGTCACTACATAAACTGTTGAGCAGTATTCACCTATCAGAGTATTTGCTGTGAGTGTAGATTATCAACTGAAAACACTACTTCTTGTTTTACTTGTACAGTTTTCAATGTCCATCTCTTAAAGAGACAGTGTATTCTCCCCACCCCTAGTTCCATCTTTCCTCCACCTTCCTGATGACTTCATCCTCAGGAGGGATATCCAGGGTGTCACCTTCCTTCCCATTCTCTTGACCAGAAGTTACCAGATAATACTGTCTCTTTAAAAATAAAATTTAAAAAGCTTTGCTTTGTTGTCTTTTCAGACAGACATATGCTATACGTTTTAGGTGTTCTTATAAGAGAAAAGATGGTTTTTAAATGTGCCAAGTTGTGTGTGTATATATATATGTATGTATATATATATATATATATATCTGCTGCGTGATTAGTAAGCAATACAATAGTTAAACATTTTCCCATTACTTTTTTCTAATATTGGACCAATGCTGTCCTAATTGTACATTTCCTCTTATGATGACGACGCTCTGACTTGTTTAGGTAGAAACATTGACCACCTTCCATTCCATTGAATCTTTCTTTTTCTCCTTTCTGTGTCAATCTTGAGAAAAAAAAAAAAAAACAAAAGAGACAGGGGATGCCAAAGATCCCCTTGAGCAGAGAAAAAGCAGAATAAATATTTTATTAAAGAAAAAAGAGAATTAAGAAAATAGTTTGGAGTATTTTCTTACTGTAGAGAAGCACTGTACATTACTAAGAGACCTGGGTATAAGATACTCACGTGTGGAGCTGGGAAAAATCGCATGTCCAAGCCCGTTTGAGTGGTTTCTTTTGGTTTTCATTGCAGGGAGCCGGGTGGGAGGGAGGTGGGAATAGGGGCACTTTGGGGGTCTCCTTTTAGTCAAAGCAGGAAAATGACAAGAAAGAGATTAAAAGTCAATATTTCCTTTAATAGTGTTAAACACTAAAATTTTAAAAAAGACGAAAAAAGAAAAAAAAACTTTGTAAAATGCGAGAACAGAAGCAAAAGACACTACGCTCTGTCATTTTATCTTTCTTTTGTTGAAAGACTAAAAACTGAAATGTTTTTTAGACAATCAAATGTTAGGTAAGTGCAAAAACTTGTTTTTTCTTACTGGTGTAGAAATTAATGCCTTTTTTTATTTTTCGGTTGTTTTATAATAACGAATAAAAAGAACCCCCTAGCTGCCAGGCGGGTTTTGGTGTTTGAAATGCGGGGCAAAGCACTACATCACTGCAAATAGATACAGAGTTAGTCTGCATGTCTGTAGGCTGTGTGATTGCGGAAAATATAAATGCTGCTAATATATTTCCTTTTTACAAAAGCATATCTAAATAGATGATTGTTTTGATGTTAATCTTTGTAAATTATGTATTACCAATTTTAACATTGGATGTAATTGCATAAAAAGCTTGCATCTCAATCCTTGAAAGTCTAGTATTAAATGGAAAAAACTTTTCCTAACTACAGAGTGGTGAGCTTGCTATTTTTTTCCTCTTTCCTATCCTCCATTTGTCTTTCAGGATCTTCTCCATCGTGTTTCCAAAGAGATCTGTTTAAAACCACATCATCATTATCCTGGGCCCCACGTGGGCACGCTAACCGCTGTTGACTATCGGATAAAGCCATTTCCTCAATATTACAATCTTTTTGGTCTGGGCTCAGCCTAGCCAATCAGCATAATAATCTTCTACACCTCTACCCCTTGTAACACATAGACATCATAAGTTTATGCTACATTTTCTAGGCCACTATGTTAGACCGTTTCCACTGTAAGCAATTTACATGTATTCATTTATTTAGTCTTCACAACAGCCTTTTTGGTTGGTACCAAAACCAAATTTTATAGATGAGGAAACTGAAGCAACAGAGAGGTTAAGTAACTCACCCAAGATCTTGTAGCTAGTTAATCCTCATAATAGCCCTGTGTAGTTACTATACCCATTTTTGTAGAAGCAAAAACTGAAGCTCTGGAAGGTTAAGTATAACTTGCCAGAGATCACCTAGTAACTAGTGTTGGAGCCAGAACTCCAAAATCTTTATGTTCATCTGCAAATAGGAAAGTGTCAGAAATAGCCAAAGCATGATCCTACTAAGGAAGATAAATCCATTCCTGCCAACAACCGAAAGACCTAACAAAATCTTGCCCCAGACAGGAGTCAGACATACAGGCTTTGAGTCAGCTAGAATACAGTTGCGCAGAAGCATCAAGACAGTTGACTGCAAGAGCTCAATCTCCACTCCTACAACAACTTGGGGTTCATCCCACTATTACACAATAGTCTATTCATGGCTGCAAAAACAATACATTAGTAGTTTTTTTAATCTTTAATTTTTTTAACCTTTAATATCCCTTTAATACCTACTTACAGCTGTTCTAGATAATATGTAATGATAATAGTACAAAACTAATTTCATATCAATGTTTGTCCTATCTCAAGATGTCCTGCAGGGAGGTCCCCTGTTCTGTGTTACTTGAGAACCGTTAGGCTCCAACTGCCAATATCACCATATCTCACTGATGCTCTTGACAGTATTGTTCTAGAACCCCTCCCACTTTTGAGGATTACCCACTATAAAACCAGGCACATAGGAATAGGAGTCAGGAAAAGGAGAGGGCAGGTTGAATCACAGGAAATGAAAGCTCTATATCAGTAAAGGATTTCTGAAACTTTAGAATCATGCCCCCCCCAAAAAGATTACTCTGTAGATCTCACTTTAAGAAATATTGGTCCCAAAGTCATCTTTTATATCTACTCTTTTATAAATTAAAACTTCTTTTGCAGTAGTAATTTGCAATTGAAGAAGCATCATAAACTTGAGTACTCCCGCTCTTAAGAATATAACTATGAATTCCCAGAGGCTCTCAGAATCCAGTTTGAAAAACATCACCCTAGAAAACACCTGAAATGCAAACTGAGGTCCAAACTGAGAGGGCCGCCAAACACAAAAAGCAAAATTAAAGCAAGGAGCAGATGAATAACATAAATTGGCCAGGAATGGGGAGCATTAAATCTTAGAAAATGGCAAAAGAAGTATGAGACATATGATTCTAACCAACCCTGCCCCTGAGTATTTCCAAAGCTTCGGATCTAAGATTTTTATTTCCTCAAGTCCTTTCTCCTAACACCAGCCCATTGTGCTCTTAAACAAGTTCCCAAAGATGAAGGAAAACTTAAAATTTCTTTCCTCCGTTTCACCGCATAGTTCTCAGCTTCTCCCTAACTTTCCTGTTGCTTGGTTATAATTATAGCTTTCTATTCTTCTAACCTTTTAGTGATTCTCCTCTAGGCAATCATTTACAGTGATTTCCAGCCCCATCCTCCAAGCTCTAGAGCATTTAGCTATTCTCATTTCAAAAGCCTGAAACTCATTAACTCCTAACAAAGTAATAGATGTCAAGTTATTATGCTTCCTAAAATTATAGCACCACAGAATGGTGATATTAAATAGAAAAAAATGTGTCCCTTCTTAAAACCTTTTAATGCTTCCCATCACCTCAGATAGGAATCTGATAAGTACAATTTCATGGACTAAGTCTTCCCAACTCTCCCATACCTCCTCAGGCTCTTACCATATCAGTCTCACCAAGCAAAGCAATCAAGTCTCAGGCTAGAGAGGCACTTCCTGCAAGTCAGGCACCAATCGGGGGCTACTTCACCATTCCTAAGGGAACAGAAAGAACTAGACCTGGGCTAGGAAGGAAGCATCTCCCTTGGGCTCCCCATAACATGGCCTCCCCCCTCCCCCCTAGCCTATGTCCTGAAACCGACAGTGACAGACACGTTCAACTCCCACTCTTTATTGGGACAAAGGAAGAAGAAGGCAGACCAACACCACAGGCCCACCCGCCAGGGGTGTCCAGACTTCAGCACCTAGTACAGCATGAGTATATCATAAATACAGGCAACATGGGATGGGTGAAGTGAGGAAAGGTTCCATACACAGGAAGAAGCCGAGAGGCCCTTCCAGTCTTGGAAACTGAGGCATATACTATACTGGCACAGTCCACTTACAGATGAAGAAGATAGAGGGGGGCTAGATTTCCATTTTGCAGATAGGGAGCTATTCCCTTCTGCAGATTGGAAAGAGGAAAGAGATTGCATGGAGGGAAATGCCTTTTTATACATTTGGAAGAAGAGCAGATTTCACCTTATAGATGGGTATGGGAGGGAAGGAGGAAAGTTTATTTTACATGTTAGCAGAAATGGATGTGGGAGGAAAGTGTCATTTTGCAGACAGGGAAAGTACTTCGGGGATGATCAGTTTACATGGGGGAGTGTTCACAGGCCATTCCATTCCCAGGTGACAGGAGGGAGAGAGGTGCAGGAAAGGAAAAGGTCCTAGGCCTAGAGAACAAGAGAGGTGTACCCCACAGGCACCAGCCCCTCCACTCCATCCTTCCCACAGCGGAGCCAGTCCTCATCCACAGTGGCGATGACACGCAGCACTTCCCCATGCCGGAAGCTCAGCTGGTCAGGTCCTGCAGCATTGTGGTCACAGAGAGCTCGGACTGCCCTGTGAGGAGCCAGAGGGAGATGCTGGGATGAAGTGAGGCAGGGGTGCCCAGCTGTCCCCAGCCTCACCTTCCCACTGTATGGTATGTCCCTGTTGGTTCAGCTCAGTAAACATCAGTTGGGCTCTGGAAGAGACATGGGGACCATCTATCAACATGTTGATTCTATTTGGGGCCCCAGCCCTCTCCTGAGCTCCAAACCCACTCTTTAGCTGCTTATTTGACGCAATTTGCACTTCTCTGGTGCTTCAAGTTCAACATATGCAAACTAAATGACTCATCTTAACCCTCCAAACCCATCCCCTTGTGTCCCCATAGTGGTAAATGGCATCACCTTCCACCCAGTTGCTCCTGGCAAAAACCAGGCTGTCTCAGTCTTTACATCCAATCGATCACCAAAACCTGTTTGGTGTTTGTATCTCCCACCACTCCATTTATCTTTCTCTTCAACCCCACTGCCATTGTCCTCATTTAGGCCTCTATACTTTTTCTCTGGACCACTGGCATATGATCTAACTGGTGTGCCTGAATCTTGACAACCCTCTCCAGCTCCATTCTCCAAACAGCAGAGAGCTGTTTAAGTCTAAAACTTAAAACAAGCAAGCCTATCATCACCAGGCTTAAGACCCTTCAATGGCTCCCACTGCCTTGGAGTGATGTCCAGGTTTCTTAGCTGGCCTACTGAAGCCATCAACCTCCCTAACACCGCTGCCAGCATCCTCCACTCCAGCCACAACTAATCATGTACTCATAGTTCCTCACTTACCACACCTGGGCTTCTCCACCTTTGCATCCTGTTCCTTCAGATCCACACCCCACACCATCACTAGGCCTTCTCTGAGTCCCCAGACCTGGGGAAGAAGCCCTGTCTCTATGGCTCCATAGGACTCAGTCTTCCTTTCCTAGAGTCTTACCCACACAGAATTGTAAATGCTCGTTTATTCACTGGTATCCCCACTGGAATACAAGCTCCTTGTGGGCAGGGACTCCAACAGGTTTTCCTTTGCATTCCCTCCCCCAGCATAATGCTAAGCACATAGTAAGTACTTGAAAAGTACTTGAATGGAAAATCAAGAAGCCTAATTCAATGGATTGAGAGAACCGAAGCCAGACCCTAAAGTCAACGCAGCCCCTCGTACCAAATTAGAAGACCCCACTAAAGAGAAGAACAGTGCCCCAGTGGACACACGTGTGCGTTCGTATACACATACAGTAATAAAAGTTACCACTAACTGGGCACCTTCTGTGTGCCAAATGCTTTTATATTGAATAAAATCACGTTTAGTCTTCATGACAACCATAACAAAAGTATAAATTATCCTCTTTTTACAGAGAAAGAAACTAAGGTTCAGAGAAATTAGTGTCTCACCAATAATAAATAGCAAAGATGCAACGCAAACCAAGCACTGCCTGACTTTACAGCCCAAGGCTGTTTACACCGCCTCCCATCCGCTCTGTGAAGACAGAGAAACACATAGGTATAACACGCACACCGCTTTCTCCCCGACCCTCCTTACCTGTGGGTCTGCGCTGTGCTGGGTGCTGAGACCTCAAGTTCCTTAGGAGAAGAGGGAGTCTCGGGAGGTGCCCCCCGCTTCACCAGAGCCAACACACTCACTGTCGGGGGCAGCCAGCTGGATGGTCTCCTGGAGGAAAGGATGCAGGGTCACAGAGGTCACCCCACCTCCATAAAAAGAACCCAAGTACCCAGGACTTTGGAGGGAGGAAGAGGCTGAGGGACGCAACTGTGGTTCAAAAGAGGTCAGGAGTTGGTCACTGCTGACGGCAGAGTGGCAGTTGTGGGACAGTTACCTTTAGGGTGACTAGGGAGGTGACAACGAACGTCTACAACACCAAAAACCACAAAGGGACCTATGGAACCAGCAGGCTTAGATCCAGAGGGTCACTAGAGAGTACCTGAAGCCATTAAAGAGCTACCAATGGTCAAAACCTAGAGCAGGAGTTGGCAAATTTTTTCTTCTTTTCTAAAGGGCCAGAAAGTATTCTTGGCTTTTGAGGGCCAAGAGGCAAAATGGACAATATTATGCAGGTATTTACATAACTGTTAAAACTTAACGACTTAAGAATATAACCATTTTTACTTCAGGGCTGTAGAAAAGCCAGACTGTCAACCTCTGACCTAAAGGATCCCTACCGAGTTTCAAATTGGGGTGACTGAGGGAATTCCCTGGCGGTCCAGTGGCTAGGACTCGGCGCTTTCACTGCTGGGGCCCGGGTTCTCAATCCCTGGTCCAAGAACTAAGATCCCACAACCCGCGTGGCACGGCCAAAAAAAAAAATAAACAAATTGGGGTGACTGAGGGCTCTGAGAGGAGGTCAGAGGTCATGGAGAGGACCAGGGACCCCATTACCTGGACTTTGGGGCTCCACTCTCAGTTTCTGTGAGGCCCCCAGGCACTCCAAACAGTCTCCCCAGCCATACGCCTCTGCCTGGTGCAGCTTCCTCTGCGGGCAGAGACCTCTCCTGTGGGACCTCAGTTGCAGTCCTGTGATGCCTCGATCCCCACCGGGGAAGAGGGAAGCCCTCGGTGCCGCCAGAGGCGTAGACCTGGGAAGCCTGGGTCAGCTGCTCCCACCAGCTGCCTGGGGTAGGAGGGCTTGAGAGGGCCGAAGGGCCTGGAGGGGTCTCCCCAGAAGCCCCCCGGAGGCTCTGGGCCAGCCGACCCCCCCAGTGCAGCATGGCTTGCACAGTCTGCTGCAGGGCTGGAGGCGAGCCTGGGGGGTCAGGGGCCTGAGGCAGGCCCAGGGGCAGGTGGTGGTGGTGCTCAAAAAGCAGATCCAGGTGGAAGGTGAGCACCGACAACGGCTGCAGCAGGAGCAGCAGCTCCGTGGACAAGGAGGGGCAGCCGCCCCGGGCCAGGGAGAAGAAGCCGGTGGGCAGGTACAGGAGGGACAGCAGGCCTGGGAAAGAGCAGGCTAACATCAGCCTCTGCTCTGGGCCTAGTCCAGAGCATCAGCCCACCAATCAGCAAACATCCTCCCAGGCCTCTTCCTATGCTGGGCACCGGGGCAGAGAGAAGGGGACACGGAGGGGTGCAGAGCTGCCACATCCCCGCCTGTGTGGAACCACGGCCTAGAGAGGGAGACGCACGTAGAACGTGTGGTGACAAATATATAACGAAAAGGAGGACTTGAGAGCCATGGGAGCAAAATGGGCGGGCGGGGTGGGGAGTGGGGGCAAGTTAGCCTAGTCTGAGGTGGGGGTGGAGCCTCGCTGAAGAAGGACCCAAAGGAAGAATGAAAGTTAATGAGGAGGCAGGAGGGGCAGGAAGCCCTATTCTAGGTGGAGGGACAGTAAAAATAGGGCCCTGGGGCAGGAAGAACAGGAAAGGAAGACTGTCACAGGACCAGGGAAAGCCCCAGACCTGAAGGCAGCGAGCAGAAGAAGGCAGAGGCCAGATAACCAAGACTTTGGAGGTTACAGTGAGGATTTGGGTCGTTTCTCCTATGGACAATAAGACTCCTTGAAAGAGTTTTAAGCAGGAGAGTAGTAAGATCTGGCACCACGGGGAACCAACAGAAGAGATCCCTTCCCCCACCGGCCCCAGCCTAGCACCCCCATCCTCTCCCATCTGAGCCTCTGACCTGCATCTTCCTGGAGACTGGAAAACCACAGCTCCAACTGCTTAGTGCTGGGGGAGAGAGGAGGGAACAGAAGTTCAAGGAGGTGGAGGACTCCAGCCCCCTGTGGGTGGAGGATGGGAGATGAGACTGGAAGAGGGAAGGCCTTCTCTGGGGACATGGGGCACCCACCATGTGTCCCACCCATGACACTCCTGTCGTCCCCAGGCCGTGGGAGGGATGCCAGAAAGAAGGCCACTCACTTGAGGAGGCCCAGGATGAAGGCGTGGAAGCGGCTACGGCTGCTTCTTAGCAGGGCTAGACGGCTCACCTGGCCATACAGGGTTCCGAGGGAACGGGCGCTGGAGCCTGAGGACACAGGGCGCAGTCAGCCAGGCCCAGTCCCTGCCCCCGCCCGCCCAGCCCCACACTCTCCCCCCTTCACCTGGCTTCACAGACGCCTCCACCACGCTCCAGGGGCTGCTCCGGCGCTGCCCAGTGATGAGGTCTTTCCGGAAAGGCTTCAGCCCGTCGGCCACCAGGGCATGGAGGGCCGGACAAAGGGTGGTCAGCACGAGGTGCCCCACATCTGGGCTCAGACGGCTATCCCCCAACTGGGCCTGGAGGCAGTGCAATGGGCATGGGTCCAGAGATACCTCCAGCCTTCTCCCCGCCGATTGTTCCTGCGCCTCAGAGCTACATTCACCTCCTCAACCCCAACGCCCTTCCCACAGGCACCTTCACCTTCTGCACTAAGTTCCGGGCGGCCCCAAAGTGCGAGATGATTTTATCCACTGAAGCGCTGACGGCTATCAGGAGACCTGGGTGGGGGCCAGGGAAAGGAAGAAGCGTCAAAGCCCCCTGTCTCTCCCTAGGCAAACCCCAAGGGACTTGGAGAGCCCAGTTTACACAATTTGACCCTGAGAGAGGAAGGCCTAAGCGAGGGGAAGTTGATTCCCAAGCCAAGGGTCAAAAGTCAGGGTGTCCTACCTTTTTTTTGCTCCTGCAGCTGGCCAGTCCCACTCTGGGCTTCTGCCATCCACAGTCGCTGGTCCCGGGGGACGCCGGTGAACGACCAGGAACTACGGACTGGGGTAAGGGAAGAAGAAGGCAGTGACACTTACCAGGGGTTACCCCAAGGACTCCAGGCTTCCGCACGGGTCATCTCCCGTGGGTCTGCAGCATTCCTGCCCTTGAAGTCTTGGGAAAGGGAGCACAGGGCTGGGTGGAGCATAGGGCAGCTCAACCCGGGCTCCCAGAGTGAAATCCTGCACATATCTCAGCACTGACCTCCTGCTCCCCACTTCCCGGTTCCTATTTCCCTTCCTCACGGCCCAGCTCCCACCTCCTCGATCCCGGAAGTCCCGACGTGGGGCAGCCGCGCTCACCTCCCGCCTGCCAGGCTGGGGCCTGTAAGGCGGGAGATGACAGGGCGAGGGAAGGGAGGGGCAGCCTTGTGCCCGCCGCCCGGGGCCCTCGTCAGGTCCGCAGGGACCCAAGGAGCACGTGGGGAGCCTGGACCAATGGAAAGACAGACAGACGGGAAAGGGAGGAGAGACGGGGGGAGAGGAGACCCAAGGATTGGGAGGCTGGAAGGCGCCGGAAAGGGGAAACCGGGGTCCTGCGCCAGCATCTCAGAGGAGGGCGCCCGCTGCAGCCCACGTGGGGCTGGCCCCATGGAGAAGGAGTGACCAGAACCCCTTCGGCCAATAAGCTCAGCGAACTTCACCCTCTACCCTTCCCGAACAAGGTGGGGATCAGGCTGGAACTGCACTGGCCAGGGAATTCCACAGAGGGTGTGACCCAAGGTCCTTACCAATGGACTTGCTGGGACCCCCTTAAACGCATGGAAGCCTGCTAAGCCCGTATCCACTATGCCCGGGCCTCGAGGGAGAGTGGCCGGGCCACGCAGCCGGGAAAGCAGCAACCTTCGCCCAGCACAGGGAGCCAGCAGGGCCAGACTCCGCAGTACCAATGAACTTAGAATCCGCCCAGGTTGAAGGGCAGGACCCAGACGGGTAACCCCGGAAAAAAACTGAAAAATCGGTCTGGGCGAGGATGGGTGGGGCTTTGGAGTGGGCGGGGCAGCCCCGCCTGAGGCGTGGCCCGCGGGGCTGGCCCGGGTCCGTCTTACGTAGCCTGGGAGGAGGCGATGGGCTCCTGGTCCAGCGAGGGGCCTTCGGCGGACGAGGTGGCCGTGGCAGCGGGGGGGCGGGTACCTGGCGGAGTGGGGAAGCCGCGGCGGGGAAGGTGCTACTTCTGGGAAAGAGCGGGGACAGCAGCAGTGCCAGCTCAGGGCTGGCCAGGCAAGGCAGGTCCCCCCTAGCCGGAGGCGAATAGGCCCCCACCGGGGACAGGCGGACAGGCAGCAGCTGCTCCTCTGGGGGACTCGGCGCCCCCAGTAGCCGC
Source organism: Eubalaena glacialis (assembly GCF_028564815.1). Lineage (NCBI taxonomy): Eukaryota > Metazoa > Chordata > Mammalia > Artiodactyla > Balaenidae > Eubalaena > Eubalaena glacialis. The sequence continues at coordinate 81,257,897 of NC_083718.1, forward strand.
AGCCCAGCGCCGGGCCAACCGGCCAGAGGCGCCAGGAGCAGAGACCCAGCTGCGGCCGCGCCCCCACCCTCCAACAGGGGGCGCCCGTCAGCCGAGAACCGGAAAACCAGAGGCTGAGGGAGCAGGAGGGGACCGGCTGCAGGCGGGATTGGCGGGGCAGGTGCGGAGGGGAAGGAGGCCAGCGGGATGGGCAGCCAGGCAAGGAGGGGCGGGAGAAAGAGGGAGCAAAGAGTTAGTCCCGTAACCCAAGGACCCACCCAGTTTCCCTTTCCCTGAGCGCTCCCTGGTAGAAGGGGACGGGAAGGATGGGTGACACAGAATGGAGGGGAGACAGGGGTTCGGGTTGGAAGCTTTGGAGGTGTGGGCGAGGCCAAAGCCCAGCCCTCCTCTCGCTACCTCCTGTGGCCTCTTACCCTCAACGCCGGCCTGCGGGCCTGGCTCCTCCGGCTCCTTTGCGGCTGGGGCCTCCTCACCAGCAGCTAGGCTCCCCGCCCTGCCCTCTTCGGGCTGTCCCTCTGCTATGGGCTGCAGCCCAGGTCGGTTCTTCTTCCTCCGGGGAGGGACGGGTGGAGGTGTGGGCCGGGGCGGGACCAAGGCCCAGCCAGCTGGGGGGTCTCGGGGCGGGACTGGCGGGGGCGGGGCCCGGCTTCGGGACCTGAGTTCCTTGAAGGTGGTGACTTCCCGGGGAGGCGCCGGGGAGCCACCGAGCGACCCCGTGGGGGGCAGCTCGGTGTCTGGCGAGAAGACGATGAGCCAGTCACTGCGGTCTTTCTTGGCCTGCGGCACGAGGGGCAGCCCTGGGCCCCGCTTGCGCTTCTGGGCCAGCTCGTGGAAGGATGTGATTGTCCGGTGGGGCACCGGCTCCTTGATGACGTCACTTCTCCATCCCCCATCAGTTTTCCCTGCATCTGTTTTGGAGCCAGTATCAGTTATTCCTGTATTGGTCTTCCAATCGGAGTCGAATTTTCCAGGTTCAGTTTTCCAGCTAGAGTTAGTATTCCCATTTACTTTCCAATCAGAGTTATTGTTCTCAGTGATTTTCCAGCCAGCTTCAGTTTCCTCTTTGTCAATTTTCCAAATGGGGTTGATTTTCCAACTGGGTTCGGTTTTCCCAGCATCGATTTTCCCATCATCAGCCTCTAGGAGGTCAGAGGTAGGGAGGTCCTGCTCCTCAGCCTCATCCTCTTCCTCTAGTCCTGGGGAAGGCAGGTCCTGGCAGGTGGTCAGGGCATTGCAGTTGGAGTCCAGGCCAGGGCCAGGTGGAGAGGAAGCTTCAGAGCAGGAATCAGGAGAGCAACAAAAGCTGTCTGGGGAGCAGGCGCCTGGACCTGCAGAAGCCAGTGGGGAGCCTTGCTCCAGAGGAATGATGCTGGGCTGAGGGTGGATATCCTCATTGCCAGGGAGGTCCCTGGAGTAGACCGAGATGGGGGACTCATCAGGGCTAAGATCTGAGCAGGAGCTGAGAGAGGAGGAGCAAGCTGGGTCCGAGGGAGAGGCAGCCCCCTCTTCGTCCTGTGCTGGGTCCTGCTGGTTTTCTAGGCCTGGCCCATGCTCCTGGCAACATCGGCAGGGAACGGCTGGGCTGTTGGAATTGGCGTCCACCAAGGTCCCGCTGCAGGGGCCCTGGCTCTCCTTGCCCCCAGTGTCCCCTGGGGGAGGGGATGTGCTCAAGGGCCCCTCCCGAAGCTCCGGACGGCGGGACAAGTGCAGGCCCAGAGAGACATGCTGGAGGTGGATGTGGTTGAGGTTGCAGAGTAAAGCCCTCTGAGGGGACAGCATGGTGCCAGAGGCGACGGGGTGGCCTCTAGAGAATGAGGAGGAGCAGGCCTCTCACATCCACCTACCTGGCAACCGCAGCTGCAGCCCTAGAAGACAGGGATGGTGAAACCCAGCCAGTGAGGGAGCGGGCCGCGGGAAGGACACGGCGGTGACTGACGGCTGGGGCAGGCCTGGAAAGGCGCCTTGGACAATATTTAAATGAGATGCAAATAGACATCGACTGGCCATTAGTTTCCGCTGCAGTGTTTGCAGGTGGAGTCGAATGTAACCCCCGGGAATGGGGCGGGGAGGGTCAGAGCATGCGGCTGCGCTCTCGATCTCCTTGGAGGTGCGGGGGCTTGTAAAAGAATGGGGCCCAGAATGGACTCCGGGTCCTCTCTGCTGCAATCTGGCCCTGCTCCCCAGCCTGCCCCTCACTCCCAAGGGAAGGGGTCAAGGGACGCCCCGCCCAGATGCTCTGAAATTGGGTGGTGGGGAGGCTCGTCTGGCTGGTTGAAGCAGGAAAGGGGCGGGCGTGGGGGAAAGGACGGAGCAGCCGTCATCATGTCAACTCCGCCTGGCAGGCCAGCCGGCACAGACCCCGAGCTCCGGCCTCCAGCCACGGTGCACGTTCACCCTGCTCCGAAAACCAGCGCGTCTATCCATTCTCTCCGCACTTGTCTCCATCATCCAGCTACCACCCCACCCCTTCTCTATTCATTTTTTACCGCTAACCTCTCTTGCCCCACCCCGCGTGCCCAATCCGTCCATCCACACCCACAGGACGAGCCATCCTCACCAGGGTCCTCCTGCAACCGCTCCAGCGTCTGCTCCTTCGCAGCTCGGGTCCCCGCCCGGCCCGCACAGACTGGAGGGGAGGGGGGCTGGGACAACCCGCTGCCAGCGCTGCGCAGCCGCGCCCCTTCACGCATGGGCGTGGCGTGGCTCAGACCCAGCCCCCAGCGCTTGACGTCTTGCCTGTGTCACCCACCCAGGCCCGGCTCAATGGCTTTTGATGCGTCCTAAGCTTTCAGTCCCAAGAGGGTCCTGAAGCCAAGGCCCGAGGTCCTCGCTTCCATGCAACTGCCCCCGACCCTGACCATTCTGGACAGAGCTGCGCCCCTGGCTGGCACAAGCAGGAACAGAAGAACCACAGGTTAGACAACAATTTATTGAGAGCCTCCCCTCTCCACCTTCACAGTCTCTAAGTCACTTTTTCCGCTTGTAGATCTTGTTTGCTAGCCCCAGGAAGATGGCTGGGGGCAGGGGAGCAGCATACTGCTCAATGAGACCCATAATGCGGCTGTAACTGTGCTCCTCGTACTGCGTGAACACAGCCCGAAGATTCATCTCCTCGTATAGCGCCTTTACCCGGGCCACCTTCTCGGCCTCCTTCTGCCCATAGTTCTCCTGAAGGATTGGAGGCAGGAAAATGGGCTTATTAATCTCTCCCCAGCACCTCCAGGTCCACTCTCCTCCCCCCATCCAGATATTCCAGAACATCTCCAATGCCATTCACTCCATTCCTGCCTCCAGTTTCAAGTGTCTCTTAGTATCTAAGATCTTGAACCTCCCCCTCCCCTTCCCAAATGCTCAGACAGTGGCTCAGGCCTCAGTTTCCTCTAGCCCAGGGTTTCTCAACCCCTGGCACATTTGAAATTTTGGACTGGATAATACTTTGTGTGGAAAGCTACTGTATGCGTTGTAAGATGTCTGGCAGCATCTCTGCCCTCTACGCACTAGAGATACCTGTGGTACATGCACACACACCAAGTTATGACAACAAAAAAGTCTCCCGACACTGCCAAACGTCCTCGGGGGGGGCAAAATCACCCCCACTGAAGAACCACTGCTCTATCCCCTTTTTCAGCAGCTCAGGGATCCACAGCCCTCTCTCAGGCACCTGCAGGATCTGGCGCTGTTCCGGAGAGGCCCGTTGCAGACACTGAACCACCAGCCAGCTGCACTTGTTGTCCTGGATGTCAGTGCCGATCTTGCCCGTCACACTGGGATCCCCAAAGAGATCAAGGTAATCATCCTGGGTGGGGGCGGGTGCAGAAAAGGAGGAATGAAGAGGCACCAAGGCAGGGAAGGAGGAAAGTAGGAGCCTTTTCTCTGCCAGTGCCTCATGCCTTCCTACCTGAATCTGAAAGAACTCTCCCATCTCCAGCAGGATTTTCTTGGCATTGGCATGCTCCTTCTCCCCATCAATGCCCGCCTACAGTGAAAAGGGGATTAACAAGCCATACACCAGAGGTGCCTTCATCTTCCTGGCCGCTTCATTCCACGAGGTCTTGCCCCAGTGCAGCCCCCAAATCTTCTCTCCTCTCCTTTCAGACATCCCTGGCTTCCCTGATCTAGGAAGTCCTGACTGATGGTCCAGCCCCTATCCCACTTATTTTAGCTAGGTCTTCCTGCGAGTCATAGCAGAGGTGAATCCATTCTGGAGGCCCTCAGACTATCTCTTCTCTCACAAGGCTCAGTCCCTGAGTCACTCTGATCCTTCTTCCTAATCTTTTTGCCATTTCCAAATTCTTTCAGGATGAAAAGGAAACTTGGAGAAGGTCAGCATAGACAGTTAATCCCACTGACCGCCTCCGAATCCAGTCTCCTCCCTCTCAGCCTGAATTATATCCTCCCCACTCCTATCCGTACTCAGATGGAGGATTTATTGTTCCCCCTTGATGGGCCATCCACATTCATATTAACCACTCAGTTAATTTTTACAGTAGTCCCATGGGTGGGGATTTTTATCCTCATCTTACAGCTGAGGAAACAGACTCAGAGAGATTAAGTAACTTGCTCAAGATCACACAGCCATTCAGTGGGGGCACCAGATTGTCCAAAGTTGTCTGCCCTGTGGCCTCCTATCCAAAAGCCCACATGAGCAGGGCAGCGAGGGTGGGGAGGCTCACTCACCATATACATAGCAGCAGCTACAGGAAGGTAAAAGGAGTAGAAAGCCGTCTTGTACTTGACAATAGATTTGTACCTGAGTACAGGGAGAAGATAAACTCCTCAGAAGGATAATGCCCCCGCCCCAGCCCTCCCTCACTGTCCAGATATGGTTCCCATTGTCCCTCACCTCTTTTCAGTGAATCTGCCAGGATCTACATTGCCCTGGGGGGCCGTGATGAGGTCCAGGGTCTGTCCGATCTCAGTCTGATAAGAACTCTAAGGAAGAGGAAAATGGCCCATGACCTGGGCTTTCTCCAGGGCTGGAGAACCCTGAAATCTTGGGCCCTACATCCCATACCAGTTGACACCTGGGCAGTCAGAAAGACAGCAGGAGGGAGAGAGGGGCCCAAGACTCAAGGCCCATCCAGTCACACACACAGTCCCTTCCCACTCCTCAGTCACAGAGACACAAAAGCCCCTCTCGCCACCACCACCCTCCCCAATTCCCTTCCTCAATTATTTCCCCATCCAGGCAAACCGAGGTATCTCCTTTGTCCCGAAACAAGCTAGACGAGAATGTCCTACAGAGGCCAAGGCTACTGTGGGCAGCCTCTGGGCACTGAGCCCTGGTCTGCAGCACACCTGCAGGAAGAGCTCGATCAGGTTCATATAATAGGGCTGCTCCCGGCAGTAGAACTTCAGCAGGCGGTAGACACATGCTTCCAGAAGGAAAGCATCATTGATTGCATCCAAACCTATGCCTGGCTGTCAAGGACACAGAAAAACAAGCAATCAGTCTTTGGCCTAGACTCATACCAAGAACCTGTAACTCTGAACACCTCCATAGGCTCCACGTGACCATCTCCCTGTGGCCTGTTCCCATGCCCACCGCTACCTTCCCGCCCACTTTACCTTCTGATACCAGCAGATCTGGCCCCGTCGGGTGAGGGAGGAATCCATGATGTCATCTGACACCACGAAGAAGGCTTGGAGCTAGGAGAACGAAACGTAGAGTAAGAGCCCCAGGGCTCCTTATTACTGTTCCTTCTACCAGCAACAGAGCTGCTGCTTTTGAGAATCACTGAGCTGGGAAGGAAGGTCAGGATGAGGAAGCCGAGGACTTTTTTTTTTTTTTTTTTTTTTTTGCCACACTATGTGGCATGTGGTATCTTAGTTCGCCAACCAGGGACTGAACCCGTGCCCCTGCACTGGGAGCGCGGAGTCTTAACCACTGAACCACCAGGGAAGTCCACCAAGGACTTTTCATCTGTGCTGTGGGACTTTGGAAAGTTACATGACTTCTTTGGCTCAGGCTTCCAAACTATAAAAAGGGACAAAAACTCCCTTGTTTTCAAAGTAAGAGACACAACAGATCTCTGACATCTCCAGACAAGCAGCCCTAGACAATCCCTGGTATCAGGGAGATGATGAAACATCTTCATATACTGTACTCTCTCGCCAAAAACTTCAGTGAATGCTTCAAGTAAGATTTCTTCATGCAATTTGACTTTACATGACTTCTGGAACAAAAAAGGCTGTTCCTGTGTCCTCCCCGGGCACTCTGCTTACCTACTCCAGTGACCAGGAACAAAACCCCACCTCAGGGAGCTCATTTGGGAGTGCAGGTCTAATAGGATGGAACTGAAGTCTGACTTCTGGTAACTTTCACCCATGGGTCTTAAACATCATCAAAGGGCTTACTCTTCTGAGTGCCAGCCTACTTGAAGGTACCCAAACATGCTGGTTCCCCACAGGACTGTGAACTCCTTGGAGGCAGGGCAATGTGTTTGTCCCCCTGGCATTCCCAGAGCCCAGCACAGCATGGTCCCATAGTGGGTGTGTCATAAATGTTTGTCTAAGAAATAAATGAGAGAATGAAGCACTGTAACGTCCCCCAGGATACTTCCTGCAGTCAGGCTACACATTCCGGCTCCTTCAAACAGCTTTTGAAGACATGGTTTTTGTTTTCTCTGGTTTTTTTGGCTGCACCACGCGGCTTGCGGGATCTTAGTTCCCTGACCAGGGACTGAACCTGGGCCCTCAGCAGTGAAAGCGCCGAGTCCTAACCACTGGACCGCCAGGAATTCCCCGAAGATACAGTTTTTAAACCTTCACCCCACCCTGATCCCTGCATGTGCTGTAGTGGATCTGCATTGCTCACAGGAAGTGCCCAACACCACCCACCAGCTCATGTGTGGGCAGTGCAGAAAGGGTTATGGCGATTGCTGCTCTTGTGCCAGGCAAAGTCCCTGGGGAAGGAGGCATCCATCTGCACCTTGACCTCTGACTTCGCCCTGGGTTGGGACCTGGGTTTTCCACATTGGGGCCACACGTTTTATCTACAGTGTGTTTATTTGGAGTGGCATTGTTCCCCTGAAGCCACAGGTCTGCTGCCTCCCCTGAGTGATTACAAGGGCCATCTGGTTTCAACCAGCACCACTCAACCAAGATTGTCTCCAAAGGGCATTCATTCTGTGGCCTCCCTCAATCTTCTCTGCCCCCCAACTGCACTTTCTATTTGTTAGGAGAACTTTAAATCTATAGGGATGGTACCACAGTACCAGGTTGAGTTTTTTTAGTCCTCTTCCCAGGTATGTGCTATAGTGGGAAGTAACGGGAAATACACCACATTACCTATGTAGCATCCTTACCAAAATGTTTACCCTGATTATTTCCTCATGATATTAATCAGGCTGGATTGTGAGATACTCTACCAAATAACTGGCCTGGACTTTAAAAAAAGTCAATTGTGATAGAGGAAGTATTCTAAAGACTGGAGAAAAACTACCAAATGCAATACGTTACTCCTGCTTGGATCCTAGATGTTAAAAAAGAAAAAAGAAAAAAAAACCTATAGTGGACAATTGGGGGGGAATTACAAGTATTTAAATATGGAATATACATTAGATAATATTTTAGTACCAATGTTAAATATCTTGGATGTTGCTATGATCTGAATGTGTCCCCCACCAAAATTCATATGTTGAAATCCTAACCTTCAAAGATGATGGTATTAGAAGGTGGACCCTTTGGGAGGTGCTTAGGTCATGAGAGTGGAAGCCTCGTGAAAGGGATTAGTGCCGTTATGAAAGAGACCCCACAGAGCTCCCTTGCCCCTTCCACCTGAGAACATAGCAAGGAGATGCTGGCTATGAACCAGGAAGAAAGCCCTCAGCCGACCATGCTGGGGCCTTGATCTTGGACCTCCCAGCTTTCAGAGCTGTGAGATATAAACTTCTGTTGTTTATAAGTTACCCAGTCTGTGGTATTTTGTTATAGCAGCCCAGACAAAGATGTGATAACAGTATTGTGGTTACATAGGCAAATGTCCTCATTTTTAGGAAGTAAATGCTGAAATAGAAAAATAAGAGGTTGAAGGAGATGAGGTAGAAGTGAAAGGAAGATAGAAGCAGAAATTCTAACAAAAATCATCCAAAACAATGGTGGACAGTTCAAATGGAATCTTGGGGAAGTGACAGCAGTACAGCTGCGTTTAAGAAAACACGGGGCGGGGGGGGGGGACTTCCCTGGTGATGCAGTGGTTAAGAATCCGCCTGCCAATGCAGGGGACACAGGTTCGAGCCCTGGTCCAGGAAGATCCCACATGCCACGGAGCAACTAAGCCCGTGCGCCACAACTACTGAGCCTGTGCTCTAGAGCCTGCGAGCCACAACTACTGAGCCCATGAGCCCATGTGCCGCAACTACTGAAGCCCGTGCGCCTAGAGACCATGCTCTGCAGAAAGAGAAGCCACCGCAGTGAGAAGCCCGCACACTGCAACAAAGAGCAGCCCCTGCTCGCCGCAACGAGAAAGCCCGCGCAGCAACGAAGACCCAACGCAGCCAAAAATTAATTAATTAATTTTTTTTAAAAAAAAAAAACATGGGAATTTCCTGGTCGTCCAGTGGTTAGGACTCGGGGCTTTCACTGCCAGGGCCTGGGGGTCAATCCGTGGTCAGGGAACTAAGATCCCGCAAGCTGCATGGCACGGCCAAAAGAAAAAAAAAGAAAAAGAGAAAAACACCCCCAGGTGCACCCAGTGCGGCTGAGGTTAACAGCAACCAATTCTACCAGGTGAGCTGTTGGCCCCTCGCGCTCTCACCTCCCTCTACCCCACAGCTCTGCCCCTCTCCTCCTGCCCTTCCCTCCTTGCCCACCCTCTGTGTTTATGGGCTCCTCGGCCCCTCCCGATCCCTAGAAGGGCACCAGGGGCCCTTCACCAGGGGCCTCGTCCTCAGTGAGGCCATCGTCCTTCTACCTCCTTGGAGGCAAATCCCTATTCTCCAGCCCCATCTCTCTTACAGGCTCCAGATTGGAATTTCCAACACCTGCAGGACAGACAGCTCCGCCCGATCTGCTCATACCGAGAATGCGGTGTGGCCGACTCTGAGCTCGTCACGTCCTCCCTCGGGCCAGCTGCTCCTCTCCGCAGGCCAGAATCACCTGTCATTCGCCAAGCCCTGAGCGTCTTCCCTCCTGGGCTCACTGGCCCCCTCCTCAGGGCCTAGCACCACCCCCCCCCCAAACCTGGTCCCCCTGTCGCTAATGAAGACTTTAGGCCAGGCCAGCAAACCATACACCTTCAAGGGCCAAGTGAGCTTGGAGACGGGAAGATGTGGGGATTGGAGCAAGATAAAGACAGACCCACACATGTCCTGTCTTGGGAAAGTGGCCTCAATTCAACTTCAGCCAACTGTCGCTACATGGGACTCTGGACCCAGATCTAGCAATTTTCCAAGTAATGCTAGAAATCTGGTGTTTTATGTGAAATCTCTTCTTTGTTAGATTTAGGGACCTTAATTTTAAAATATTTTCGAAAACTACCAATGGGCTTCCAGTTTTCAATCTTTGCCACAGAATAACCTTCTAGAAGAACTAGCTTACTTCTGCAGCTGTCCTCTGCTCAGAGGAAAGAGTTGACAACTTTATGGCCAGTTCCAAGGCCCTGGCCCACAGCAAGTCTACAGGTGAAATATGTACCTACTGACAAAAGACTTTCCCCACATTTGTTAACCCTTGGAGTAATTCACTAAGTCTGGCTGCAGCACACTAGCGGCACAGAAACACAAACAACCAAGAAACCAAGTTTCAGGCCCATCCCTCCTTGCCCCACCCCATCCTACCCAGGGTACCCCCACTCTAAGTAAACCTCGTCTTCTCCTGCCCTTCCCCCTCCCTCTTACCAGTTCCACACACCAGCCCACGGTCAGGGCCCGCCGGAGACTATCAGCATCCTGCTTCCTGGGCTCCACCAGCTCCCGGAACGCTACCAGCACTGTCAAACCCCGATGGTACTTGCCTCCGATGGCATTGTACTCCAGGACCTGGGGGCAAGGGCAGAGGGACAAGGCATCAGGGTCTACAGAGCAGCTATTCTGAGAGTTCTCCTTGCCCTTTCCCACTTCCAACCACGAGACCTAACTTTATCCTCCTCAATCCCTTCAGGCAGCCTCTGGAATTGCTATTCTCTTGGCTTCTTCCCAAATCCTGGAGCACAGCTAGAAGTTCTCCATTCCCCAGGCTCTCTCTGCATTGTCTTCTTCAGTACACTTAAAGGCTCCATACTGGAGATTAAAAGCTGCTCCCAAACCCAGGACAGGGCTTGAAATGGGCGAAAACTCTGTACGTGCTACTGATAGGGACAGAGTAAAAGGACAAAGTAGGTGATTATACAATTAATTCCACTAGAGGACTGTAAGTAATGAAAAAAAGTATGGGAGACCCCTGTAAGTTAATGATCACCGAAGAAAGCAGGTTTGCTTAACCACAAAACCAAGCAGGCCTGCTCAGCAACAGAAGCATGAGACATGCCCCAAAACAATAAAACAATAGTGGCATGAGACCCACATCCTGCCCAGTGAGTTCAGTCAGTTAATGACCCCTAGAACATGCTCTCTGCACACACAAAAAACAATTTATGGAAAGGCGACATTTCAATGTAAAAGACCCTCATTCAGGTACTGAGACCTGAAATAATTGTTCCATAGTGCCACGACAGTCCTGGCTTAAACATGTAGGGACAAGAAAACTCCCCTGCCCAACCCGGAGGAGGAGGTGATGATGAAAGCGTGACGTCTACTCAAGAATGAGGAAGAAGGCGGTCTTGTCCTCCTCCCCACTTTTCCTTTGATTATAAAACTGTAGCCCACGAAGTTCTTGGGGTGCGGCACCCTCTCACCCACCGGCTTGTAAGCCTCACAAGCGTTCTATTCTAATAAATCACTTCTTTTCTATCACTTTGCCTCTTGCTGAATTCTTTCTGCACTGAGACATAAAGAACTGGAGCTCCTCAGAGCCCCCAGAAACACCACCTAGCGGTTTCACTATGGGAATGGCTGGCGTGCTCACATCTCTCCTTCACCCCATCCCCAATTCTCCTAACTTCCCCTTCACAGCCCATTCCTCCTTTCTCAGCCACCTCCTCCAACCCACAGTTCAACCTATCTGCAAATGAAAAGCCTCTTTCACTTTATTAAAGGCAAGCCCCCTACCCACAGAGTTGGCCAGAGGACAACTTGGAGGGGACTGAGGTTGGGGAACCTACCCCCCACTCCTCCAATGGCATCCCCTCCTGCTGGGGCTTCTCATTGTGCCTTCTGCTGCCCTGCTGTCAACCAGATCTAATTCACTGGGAAGACTTCCCTTTTAATCTCCATCCCAGTGTAGACAGACTTCCTTTTCCTTAGTTCCCCTCAGACAAATGAGACAGCATTTACAAAAAGAATTACTAGATACTCCAAAAGAATAAAAGAATTAGGCAACTTAAGTATCCCAGCAGTAGCTCCTGTTCTAGAGCAGGGGTTTCCGATGATACACTAGCTTCACTCAGGCCCACTTCAGACTGCTTCCTCCCAGGTCCCTGCCAAGGTAGCACCTTATGATTTCTGGACACCTAATTCCCTTTCTCAACAAAACTAAAGACTTACCAGGTTCAAGGCCCTCCACCCCCATACAAAGCAGTCTGGCTGGCTCAGCAGAACCATAAAGCAGGATTGATCAGCTGACTAAATATACCTGCCCAGGCCCCACGCCCTCCAGAGTGGACCCAGAGTCACTCAGATAAAAGCCTGCTCTCATACCTGTCAAAAGCCAGAGCTGGATCCCACACATGCACAGAGAGTGCAAAGGTTCACTCTCTCAAGTCGTAAACCCCTCACCTCCTTGAGTCGGGCAATAGCATCTCCTGTCTCTGGGTGTCCAATGTCCTCCTCAGTCAGCACCCTGACAATCTGGGAGAAGTGCTGGATAAAATCCTGCCTTTCTTGGGCATAAACATCCGATTTCTGGTCTCCATTCATTCTGAGGGAGGAGTAAAATGCTCTGACAAGAGGGAGGACAAGTCAGAAACCTAATCAGCTGCTCCCCTCCCCAAGGCCCCTCACCCCGCCAAACTCACCGAGGCTCCTCTGTCCACGCTTGGCACCAGCAGCGGGCACTGTGCCAGGCCCCCAGGACTGGGCACCCATGCACCAGGGAGGGCCGCCGTAGGGAACCCAGCCACCTCTCCCGGGGCACCCAGCAGGGGGCTGGCAGCAAGAAGACACCCACAGATCTCAGCCAGCGGGACAGGGGCAGCATGGGGGGTGGCACAGGGAGGGGGCATCGAGCACTCCCTGCAGGAGCAAGCACCAAAGGCAGATGCACGTTGTCAGCTCCCCAGGTCACCCTCCAACCTTTTACCTCCATACCCAGAATGCCCCACTCTCTTCTGGGCTGAGCTTGAGGGCATTTACAGAAAGAAACGCAGGGAACAAAAAGTATGGCTGGGTGACCAAGACTCAACTCATCACACTTAAAATAAGACGGCTAGAACTTAATGCCACCTAACTTTATCCGGTTGAGAAACCGTCAACGCCTCCTCCAGGGAGCCTCTGGAATTGCTACACTCTTGGCTTCTTCCCCCAAGTTCTGGAGCACATGATAGAAGAGTCCAGAGTAAAGGACCTCAGGACTGGGGGCTGGGAGGACCCTTAAATCACCCTATTTTATGGAGGTCAAACTGAGGCTCTAGGAGATAGGAAGATACCTGGGGAGTGTCAGTGCTAAATCTAGAACACAGGTCTGCCCTGGTAGGCGGGGAGAGGGGAGCGCAGGCTCTGAGATGCCTCAAGAAGAGAAGTGAAAGCGGAACCCCTGGGTGCTATGGACATGTAGCCTGGGGCTCTGGGACTGGGCGTCCTGAACCTCACAGACCTGGGACTGCGCAGACAGCCTCGGAGCAACACTGGGTGGGTGGGGAGGGTTCGCAGCAGAAGAGCAAAGCAGGGTGCAGTTATCCTGTGGGGTTCCAGGAAAGCACATGGCAGAGTTCAGGAGTTTCTGCACATCCACAGTGTCAGTCGGTCCCACCAACCCCCAAAACGGGGGAACTCTAACACAACAGACTGGACCTCCTGTGCCTTAAAGTATCGCTACAGAGGTAAGGCCGAGTTTCTAGTCCCTGCCAGCCCTCTACCTCTCTCACCTGTTCCTGGACGCCAGTTGCTGCTCCAGATAGTTGGCTGGGTACTCCTAAAAGCCGGACCGCTCGGCGCTCAGCTCCCTGGGACCAGTAGTTCTCGATCTCCTTTCACTCTAGGCAGAAGTGCTTCATTAGACTACAATTCCCAACATGCCATAGGAGGGACAAAGACCACGCGATCTAGCGCTGGCTGGCTGGGCGGAGACGAGCCACACTGATTGGCTGCTTCCCCTCGTATGAGCATGAGGCCCTGTAACCAACAGCCAATGGAAGGGCTGCGCTCAGGGCCGGAAGTTAGGAGGAGCTGGAGTGGGCGGAGGGTGGGGTGAGGATGGAGGCAGCCGAGGTGAAAGCGAAACAGTTTGGGAATTCCCTGCACCCTAGCTCCGAGCTGTCACCTTTACTACGCACTTAAATTTTCATTATCTTCCTGTGCAGTTGAGTGGCACATTACTAAAAACCCAGCCGGACCAGCTTGGTCACTTACAGGTTGTCTAACTTAGGCAAATCATTTAACTTCTCTGAGCCTCAGTTGGCTTCCTTGAGACTATCTTCCCTCATGTGTTAAATGAGGATAACACTGTGATATAAAGTATATAAAGTGCTTTAAGTGCTCAAGAAAGATAAGACTCAGCAGAAACTAGAAACTTTACCCTTACACACACACACACACACACACACTGCTTACCCACCCATCATGGGTAAATATAAAAGCTAAAACCATGAAAGGCTTAGAAGAAAGCATAGGGGTAAGCCATCATACCTTGGATTTGGCAATAGATTCTTAGATGTGACACCAAAAGCATAAGCAATAACAACAACAAATAGATAGATTGGAGTTCATCAAAATTAAGATCTTTTGTACGTCAAAGAACACTATCACAGGAGTGAAAAAAAAACCCTACAGGATGGGAGAAAATATTTGCAAATCATACATCTGATAAGAGTTTAATATCCAGAATATATAAAGAACTCCTAAAACTCCACAACAAAAATACAAACAACCCAATTAGAAAATGGACAAAGGACTTGAGTAGACACTTCTCCAAAAAAAATACACAAATGGCCATTAAGCACATGAAAAGATTCTCAATACCATTAGTCATTAGGGAAATGCAAATCAAAACCATAATGAGATACCACTTTACACTTAGTAATATGGCTATAGTAAAAACAAAAAAATAAAAAACCTGAAAATAACAAACATTGGTGAGGATATAGAGAAGTTGGAATCCCCATACATTGCTAGTGAGAATGTAAAATGGTGCAGTCGCTGGGGAAAGCAATTTGACGGTTCCTCAAAATGTTAAACATAGAATTACTATATGACCCAGCAATTCCCCTCCTAGGTATATACCCAAGAGAAAACAGAGAGGCAAACAAACTTGTACACAAATGTTCGTTGCAGCATTATTCACAACAGCCAAAAGGTGGAAACAACCCAAGTGTCCATCAACAGATGAATGGATAAACAACATGTGGTATATACATAAAATGAAATATTATTCAGCCTTAAAAAGGAAGGAAATTCTGACACATGATACCACATGGATGAATCTTAAAGGCACTGTGTTAAGTGAAATACACCAGATACAAAAGAAAAAATACTCTATGATTCCACTTACATGAGGTATCTAGAGCAGAGACAGAGAGTAGAATAGTGGTTGTCAGGAACTGGGGAGAGGGAAGGATAGGAAATTATTGTTTAACGGGTATAGCGTTTCATTCTGAGAAGATTTTAAAAGTTCTAGAAATGGGTAGTGGTGATGGTTGCACAACAGTGTGAATACACTTAATGCCACTTAGCTGTGCACTAAAAAAATGGTTAAAATGGTTATTTTTATGTTAAGTATATTTTACGACAATAAAAAAATTATTGCACCTACCTAGAGTAGAACTAGAGAGAGGTCCAGGAAAACATCATTACATAGTAAATTACAACCCGGGTGAGGAGGGTGTGACATTGCTAACATTTGGCAAGGCTGGGTTGCTAGGATGGTCTGCCTCCACCTTTGGACAGGAGTGCATAAGGAAAAAATAGGAACCTCAAAGGAAATTAGAGATCAGGTCAATAGAACCTTGGGTGCTAGGAAACTCCTCAAGGAAAGACACAAGGCTGAAAAAAAAGAAAGTCTCACTCCAGTTTCCCCATCCTATACCATGATGCCCCCACCCCCAAATCATCCCACCCTTCCCCCTCTCAGCCCCACACAGCTGGCCAGGCACACCCATATGATTGTTGCAACTCCACCGTGAAATAAGGCCATTAAGGGAAAATTCCCCAGAGCTGTACTTTGTAGCAGGTGGAGCTCCTAGAAGGGACCCCCCCAGGAGGAGGATGGATAGAAAGTGGAGACCAATGCCAAGGGGGAGGGGGTTGGGGAGAAAAGTGGGGGTTAGCAGATGTAAGCTATTATATATAGAATGCATAAACAACAAGGTCTTAAATGTAGCACAGAGAACTATATTCAGTATCCTATGATGAACCATAATGGAAAAGAATATTTTCAAAAAGAATGTGGACTTCCCTGGCGGCGCAGTGGTTAAGAATCTGCCTGCCAGTGCAGGGGACACGGGTTGGACCCCTGCTCCGGGAAGATCCCACATGCCACAGAGCAACCAAGCCTGTGCACCGCAACTACTGAGCCTGTGCTCTAGAGCCTGCGAGCCACAACTACTGAGCCCGCTCGCCTAGAGCCCGTGCTCTGCAACAAGAGAAGCCACCGCAATGAGAAGCCCATGCACCACAACAAAGAGTAGCCCCCGCTTGCTGCAACTAAAGAAAGCCTGCGCACAGCAATAAAGACCCAACACAGCCAAAAAAATTAATTAATTAATTAATTAATTTTTTAAAAAAAAAGAAAGTGGAGACCCAAAACAAAACAAAATAAAACAGGGACTTACCTGGCAGTCCAGTGGTTAAGACTCCCCGCTTCCACTGCAGGGGGTGCAGGTTCAATCCCTGATTGGGGACTAAGATCCCACATGCCTCACAGCGTGGCCAAAAAAACAAAAACAAACAAAAACCTAAAAAAAAAAACCAGAAAGTAGAGACGCAGGGTGAGACAGCCCCCAGTGGGCAGCCGGGTTATTTGAGACGTGCAAGGCATTCTTCCCTTTTTTTATTCTTTCTACAAATACCCTATTTATGGCATAGCTATTAAGTCACTGGCATTTGAAATCTGCACTTTCACATATATTTTATCTCATTGAACTCTCACCTGTAAAATTTCCCCTTTGGTGTGAGGACCTTGGTCAAACCTTTCCAGCTCAAGAGTGGCAGAACCACATCCAGAATCTGTTTCGTCTGCCTTTAAGTCTGCACATCTCTACAGAGACACCTCCGAGGCACCTGTGGATCCTTCCCAGAGCCATGTCTTCCTTCCCTCACCACCTACCCGTCAAGGCCCTGGGTCACTGCTTTCCTGCTCAGCTCATGCCTTGTGGGGTGGGGAGGGAGGACAATTAACAAAGGATACAGATAAGAGACAGGCAGAGGAGCAGCAGAAAGCCCAGAGCAATCCAGAAAGGAAGGGATGCTTCCAGGAAGAAGGAGGAGGCTCACTGGGCCCTGTGGAGGCTGGGGCAAAGACACTTCGAGAAGGGGCACGGCCTGCTAGGCAATGGGCCAAAGGAGGAGTGAGAACTCCTGGAGAAAGGCCCATTTAATACCCACCTGGTTTGCTTCTGTGGTCTGATGGGAGTCAGGTATCAGCTGCCAGCTAGCTCACCCCCAGAGAGAAGAGCAATTGAAACAGGCCAGGAAGGGAAGCCAATTCAGGCTCCAGCCTTCCTTGTTCTTGCCCAGCTAACATGAAACTCCCTGGGCCGGCCTAAGTGCTGCCTGGGTGCAAGTCTTGACTCCACCATGACCAGCTGGGTGAACTTCAACAAGCCACGTGACCTCTCTGAGGGGGCTCCAAATTGCAAATTGAGCATACCAGTGTGATTTAGGTGACCTGTGTGTTTTTAATGGATCAAAGGATAAATGTGTGCCCCCTATCTAATTAGCTCATAGAGCAGAGTTGAGAAGCAAGAGTGGAAACTAAGGAAAAGGTCTTTATAAGTATTCAAGTCCGTTCAAATCCAAGGAATTTTTTTTTTTTTTTTTTTGGCTGCATTGGGTCTTCGTTGCTGCGCGTGGGCTTTCTCTAGTTGCGGTGAGCAGGGGCTACTGTTCGTTGTGGTGCGCTGGCTTCTCATTGCGGTGGCTTCTCTTGTTGCGGAGCACGGGCTCTAGGCGTGCAGGCTTCAGTAGTTGTGGCACGTGGGCTCAGTAGTTGTGGCTCGCGGGCTCTAGAGCTCAGGCTCAGTAGTTATGGCACACGGGCTTAGTTGCTCCACGGCATGTGGGATCTTCCCGGACCAGGGCTCGAACCTGTGTCCCCTGCATTGGCAGGCAGATTCTTAACCACTGCGCCACCAGGGAAGTCCCAATCCAAGGAATTATTGATCCACTCTCATTGCAAACCCCAAGTTCAGGAAATGGGGGTTGAGACCTGGGGTTGAAGGAGAGAAGATTGATAGACGGGGAGGCCATGTCTCCCAGAACTAAAGCCTCTCATTTCCCCATTCCAGTCTGGGACTTCCCAGAAGTGACCTTCCTAACAGAACTCAGGGGAAGTCAGGGACAGTGTGATCTCAGTCTGGCTAGGTGGCTAGGACAAAAGCCCTTGGGCTCTCCTAGTCCCAGCCTAACCCCCACTGGGAAACACTTAGCAGGGCAAAGGCCAAGGTCTCCTAAACACACTAGGACCCTGGGAAGAGAGAAAGTGTCAGAGCCACCCCTCCCCCAGTCACCAGGAAGCCTCAAGTACTCACAGAAAGAACACAGCTTTGCAGTCAACCAGCCCTGGGTTCAAACCCTGCTTTCAGTCCTTGTTGGTTGTATGATTTGGAATTAATTACCTAAACTCTGTGAATGTCATTTTTCTCCTCCTTCAAATGGAGATAATATGTATCTCATGGGTTTGTGGCAGGTCCACTTCCTCACGTGGTTGAGAGCAAATGCTCCAGCTTTCAGCTGCATCCCAGACCATTAGGGCAGTGTCCAGTTTAGCTATTGTAGTTTGTGGTCTCTGTTTTGTTTTGTTTTTATTTATTTATTTACTTAGTTGCACCGGGTCTTAGTTGCAGCTCGGCAGCTCCTTAGTTGAGGCACATGGGCTCCTTTAGTTGTGGCATTCAAACTCAGTTGCCGCATGCATGTGGGATCTAGTTCCCTGACCAAGGGTTGAACCTGGGCCCCCTGCATTGGGAGCACAGAGTCTTAACCACTGCGCCACCAGGGAAGTCCCCTAGTTTGTGGTCTCTTGTTACAAAAGTCAACCTGAGTCCTCTAGGAGACTTTCCCTCAATGTGTTAGGTATCCCTCTCTTCTTGTGGCCCCAGAGCTTACCCCAACCATAACTCTGATCACTAAATACAGTCAGCGCCTGAATTCTTGTCTGTCTTCTCCACTGCTTGGAACTTCTCCAGGATAGGGACACATCTTTGTCGTTGTCTCTCAGAGCATAGCACAGGGTCTGCCCCAACAATACATTTGCATGGAATTAATTTTGATGTTTTTTATAACATACACCAAAAAGTAGAGAAATATTCTAATAAGCCTCCATGTAACTGTCACCCAGATTTCACAATTGCCAACATTTTGTCCATCTGATTTTATTCAACTACCTCCCTTTTCTTCCCCTATACCAACCACTACACCTTTCTTTGCTGGAATATTTTAAATCAAACCCCCAACATCAATATTATTATACCCATAAACACTTCAAGATGTATCTCTAATACATAAGGAATTTTTTAACACAACAAACAAAATTAATGGTAATTCTTTAATGTTACCTAAGGCCCAATGTTCAGATTTCCTGTTCAGTCCATGTTCCATGTTCAGATTTCCTGGATTGTCTCAAAAACATCTTTTGCAATTGGTTTGTTCAAATCAGAATCCAAATCAGGTCTACACATTGCATTTGGTTTTTATGTGTCTTAAGTCATTTTTCAATAAACACTTCCTCCTTCCCCCCTTTTTCATGCTATTTAGTTGTTGATGAAACTGGGTCATTTGTTGGAAGAATTGCCTATATTCTGGATTTGGCTGATTGCATCCTCAAGTCTTTGTTTTAACTCTTTCCTCTACTTCCCCGTAAACTAGTAGTTAGGTTGGAGGCTTTGTTAGAATCAGAATTCTTCTGAGGCATGTACTCACTCCTGTTGCATTCTCTCAGGAGACACACAGGCCTGGTTACCCCACTTTCAGTGGTGCCAAACCTAATGGTTTTAGGAGCTCTTGATGTGCGTTTTAAATTTAACTGAATGGAAGAAGGAGACAAGAAAGCCCATCTAATGATGACAGAGAGGAGGTGAAACCTAGGTGGTTGAATAGGAATTTTGTTTAGCAGAGAAAATAGGCAAGGTGTAGGGAACTGTGTGTGCAAAGGCAAGGCACTGAGAGAGAGAGAGTGTAAGGATTCTGGAGTGGGCTGAGGCGTGGAGAAAGGGAGGCGATGTGGCTAGAAGTGATCTGGGTCCAGACAGTAAAGGGTTTTTACATGCCCTGATGAGTCAGTAATGTCCTTGAACAGAGCAGGCTGATCAGACTGATTTTTAGACAGACAACTCTGGCTGCACTGGTGGGGACCTACCAGCGATGGAGACCCCAGGCAGGAAAAGTCTGGGCAATAGATGAACAGAGGCAGCCTGCTGTCCCTGGCAGTGAGGATGGAGAGAGGGTGCATTTGGAAAACGTTTGGAATTGACAGGTTTTGTTGGCTGATGTTAGATGTGGCTGGTGAGAGTCTCCCAGTTTCACTAAGATGCAGAGAGAGAGTTGAGGAAGCGGTGCAGGATGGGGTGTGGGTAAGGAATAGAAAAGAAGTTGACTTGGCTGTAGTAGAGGGTGCGGGGTGCAGGGGGGCTGACCGGTGGGGTGTGGTCCCACCACAGTGGTGAGAGGGGGCCTGTTGGATATGAGGGTTTGCAGCCCAGGAGAGAGGTTGGGGCGTGCTGGGCCCTGTTGAGTCACACTGAGAGCTGGGCCCCCTCATTCATCACTCACAGTTATTGAGCACCTACTTGGCACTAGGAGTGTAGCAGTGGACAAAACAGACAAAATTCCTGTCCTCCTGAAACTGACTCTCTAGGTGAGGTGGGAACACTTTTTACAAGTGACATGTATAAAAGTCTAGCCGGGAAGGAGAGCAAAGCAGGGAAGGGAAGATTGCAATGTTAAACGGAGTGATCAGAGAAGGCCTCACTGGTAAGGTGATACATGAAAAGAAATCAGAAGGAAGTAATAAGCAAGGTATTGCTTCCTTACTTAGGGGAAGGGCATTCTCTACAGATAGAGGGGAACCTGCAAATGCAGCGGCCCTCTCTGAGGCAGGAGTTGACCTTCCTCGTTTGAGAAACAGCAAGGAGGTCAGTATGACCGGATTAAAGGGACAAGAGGAGGAGGATTGAGAGGTAGCAGGGTCTTGTAACGACTTTGGCATTTACTCCGAGTGTGATGGGGCACATTAGTGGGTGTTAAGCAGTGTGTTCTGTTCTCACCCTCTACCTCCTCCTCCCCAAACCTCAGTGTATGGCTCTTCCACTCACCCCTCCTCTCCCCAGAGTGGAGCCCTCTGCCTTGGCCCACATGCAACATGGGAGCTGGGCCAAATGGGACAGGCCCTCACAAAAAGCTCCAGGAGGAGGCAAAGACCTGGGACCATACACCCATGTTCATAGCAGCATTATTCACAAGAGTCAAAAGGCAGCAACAACCCAAGTGTCCATCAACAGAGGAATGGATAAACACTGTGTGGCATATACAGATGATGGAATATTATTCAGCCTTGAAAACAAAGGACATTCTGACACATGAAACCACATGGATGAATCTTGAAGGCATTGTGCTAAGTAAAATAAGCCAGGCACAAAAGAAAAAATACTGTATGATTCCACTTACATGAGGTACCTAGAGTAGTCAAATTCACAGAGACAGAAAGTAGAATAGACGTTGCCAGGAACTGGGGAGAGGGAAGAATGGGGAGTTACTGTTTAATTGGTATAATGTTTCTGTTTGAGTGGATGAAAAAGTTTTGGGAATAAACAGTAGTGGTTACCCAACATTGTGAATGTACTTAAGGCCACTGAATTGTACACGTAAAAATGGTTAAAATGGTAAATTTTATCTTATGTATATTTTACCACAGTTTTTTTCAAAAGAAAAAGGAGATCTGGGCCTAGACTGGCCTCTGCTTCTAGCTCTTCTCTGGCTAGTATCCTCCCATGCAAACGAGGTGTTCCATGGATGGACTTCAGAGAGTTTATTACAAAAGTTGTGAGCAAAATTGAGGCCTCTCTTCAGATGCAAGGCATTCAAGATCTCCTTTAAGCGGGGGAAAAAAAAAAAAAAGTTCAGAATAGTATGCATGGTACCATGCTGCCACGTGAATAAAAAAGGGAACAATTACATATTGTTTGTACCTGCATTATCTATTTCTTGGAGAATACATAGAAAATTCATAAATCTGGTAACGTGCAGGGGGGAACTGAGTGGCTGGGCAGGGGAATGAAGTTGGGAAGGAAGAAACTCTTGACCTATACCTTGTACCTCTGAATTTTGTAGATTGTGCAAATATCTATTCAAATAAATGTAAATACATTTTGGACAAATTCTATGGCACTTTTGGAAATACAAAGGCAGGGCCCCACCCCCGATATTCTGATGACTGCAGTGGGAGAGGAGTCACCATATTTGCAGGAGAACAAGAGCAATAATCCCGAGCTCTCTGTTCGGGCCATGCTTACAACACGTCCACGTACATTATCGCGCGGAGCGCTCCGGAAGGTTTATTATCTCGGTTTGCACATGACGAAACAGACGCTCAGAGCGTCTCCCCGCCTCACTCTGGCTCGCGGTGAGGGCGCGGGGCCCGGGGCGTCCTCGGCCCAGCGCTCCCGCCCTCGCCCTTGTGCCAGCTGGCGGCTCTCGGGCGCCCCTCGCAGGCCTGCCGGCAGCCTTTTCCCGGATGAGGAAGGCGGGTGTTCTCTGGTTTGCAGAATAAAGCCACCTTAGGCTGGGGACAAAGCCTGGACTTTGTGTGCGTGTGTGAGAGCTCAAGTGTGCATAAATGGGTGTGTGTGAGTGTGTGTCTCTGTAAGGAAAAGTGTGTGAGGTTCCTGTGTGTCTGTGTGAGTCTGTTGTATGAGTGTGTGCTGGTGGTGTGAGTGTAGAATCTGTGTGTGTTAGGGTTGGGCGGGGTGTGCATCCGTGGAATGCGGGTGTTTGTGTGTGTGCACATGTGTGCGCATACACGCGTGTGCATGTGTCCCGGCATTGGTCAGTCTCTGTCCTTGACTCTGTACAGCTCTGGTATCACCGCCGTGAAGCCACCCTGACCTCCCTCACCAGCATCGCTCAGTCTCTCCTGGTGCTCTCTGTGTCCTGTGTACAACTCCATCACCCCGCCTGACACACTTTATTAAACCTTACTGCTAGCATTCCTGCCCCTCCCCAGTCTGGGCGGGGAGCCTGAGTCCGCATAGGACACGGCACATGGTAGGGGCCCCATCCATGCTTGTGTGTGTGTTTGATGTCACATGCTTGTGTCTGAAGGTGTCAAGGTGTGTGTGTTTGCGGGGATGGGGAGGGGTCGTATCTGACAAAGCTGAGTACGCCCATTCTGTTTGGATCCTAGGGGCCCATAGTCCTTCTCCCAGATTTCTCACCCACAGGCCTCCTGCTCAGGGCTGCCTGACCCTGTGACAGAGTGCAGGCCATCTCTCACGTGGTTACTTGTGGACCCAGGGTCAGCCAGACTGTTTTTCCTCTGCGGCCTGATTTTAGGTTGAAGCCTCTGTCCCTCGGCTGGATAGGCCAGGGGCTGCTTTGGGGCACCAGCCCCGCCTCCTATTGGCCGCTTGGGACTTGGATCTCTCGGAATTTTGTTCTTTCAACTGGTTCTGGAGTCAGTTTGAAATTGTCAGGCCAACCTTAAATGTCCCTCTCCAACCCCCAAGCACAAAGCCTGAGTCTCCAGCCCCTGAAGTCTATTATGTTCACTCTGGTAACAACTTTTGTCCATCTTTATTTGTTCTGTCTTCTATACATAGAGCCTAGGACCCCAAGCTCCTTCCCCTTTGGGCAGTCCTTCCTACTATCTATTTTCTTTCTTTTCCAACCAGGGTCTGAGGCTTCTCCCCTTTTCTTCCACGGAAACAGTCCTGAGAGGGAAGGAATGGAGCTTAGTGGTTACAACTCAGACTCTAGAACCACACTGTCTGGGCCTGAATCCCAGCTCCACCACTGCCAAGATTTTTAGCTCCAGACAAGTGTATCAGAACAAAGTCTTTCTCAAATTAGATAATTTGAGGAGTGTTTCATAAGAGGATTATGTGCAAAGGTATGGGCAGGGTGTTGGTAAACCACAAGGGATAGTGCATTACCCCAGAGCTAGTAGCAGTGGCTTAGTTACCACCCTCAGGGGCCCAGGAGATGGAGGGAGCATGTTTCCTAGAATCTGGAGAGAGAGGGCCCCCCCGCAGGCCCTACAGCAACCTCACAGAGGGGAGGGGCAGGTAAACGCCCAGCCTTGCTCTCCTCCATCTCATCTCCTATTAGTGCCACTCTCCACAGCCAAGCCCTACAGAAGCCATGGGGCAAGGCCTTCAGCCTCCTGGCCACAGAGCAGAGTGGAAAGGGTAGAGAAAGGATCTGGAGTGGCAACAGAAGATGCTCAATGCACCCTGTTAGCCTCTGTTCCCTCATCTGTGAAACAGGCTATTAGAGGACTTCCCTGGCAGTCCAGTGGTTAGGACTCTGCGCTCTCACTGCCGAGGGCCCGGGGTTCAATCCCTGGTCAGGGAACTAAGATCCCACAAGCTGTGCAGCGTGGCCAAAAAAAATTTTTTAATTAAAAAAAATAATAAAACAGGCTATTAGTCCAACCTTCCTTCTAGATCGTCGTGATGATAAAAGGAGAGGATGTGTATGAGGCCTTGAATGCTGTTCCAGCATATGCTGAGTGCTCAGTGAACATATCCAACTGTCTGCATGTTGATTTTAATGATGAACTGGCATGTCAAACTTAAACCTGTCTAAAACAGAAACCTTGAATGTTTTCCCCTGCCAACCTCTTTCTTCCCTAGTCTTAGTGAGTGGCATGACTATCTGCCCAACTGCTCAAGCCAGACACCTCAGTGCCGTCCTTTAGGGATGAAAGCCTCCCTCTCCCTCTCCCCACATCTCTCCATCATTCCATCCTGTCTGCTTTTCTCCAAACTACATCTCAAATCTGTCTCCCTCTCTCCATTTCTACTGCCACTATGCTAGTCCTCCCACCTAGATTACTCCTAAAAGCCCTCACTGGTCTCGCTACACCTACTGTCTGGTCTCCCCCACCCAGCTAGAGGGCTCTAAAGCATCACTTGGGTGTCACTTCCCTGGGTGAGCCCACTGCCCTCCAAGGCCCTGCTTCGGTCCCCAGTTTCACCAGGGACCACACCCCTCTACCCCAGGCTCAGGGCCTCACTGCAGCTTGCCCTCTCTTTAGCACCAGGCTTTTTCCTTCCTTGGAGCCTCGGCATATATTATTTCCAATCCCTCAGAAAACTCTTTGCTCCAAATTGTCCCCACTGGTTCCTTCTCCTCTTTCAAATCTCAGCTTAAATACGATCACTTCAAAGAGGCCTTCCCCAACCACCTCATCTAAAATACATCCCCCAGGACTTCCCTGGTGGCGCAGTGGTTAAGAATCCGCCTGCCAGTGCAGGGGACATGGGTTCGAGCCCTGGTCCAGGAAGATCCCACATGCCGCGGAGCAACTAAGCCCATGGGCCACAACTACTGAGCCTGTGCTCTAGGACCCGCGAGCCACCACTACTGAGCGCACGCCTAGAGCCTGTGCTCTGCAACAAAGAGAAGGCACCGCAATGAGAAGCCCGCGCACCGCAACGAAGCGTAGCCCCCGCTCACTGCAACTAGAGAAAGCCCGCGCACAACAACGAACACCCAATGCAGCCGAAAATAAATAAATAAAATAGAATACATCCCCCTGTTAGGAATTCCCCGGTGGTGCAGTGGTTAAGACTCTGCGCTCCCAATGCAGGGGGCCCGGGTTTGATCCCTGGTCAGGGAACTAGATCCCGCATGCCGCAACAAAGGTCCCTCAGCCTGCAACAAAGATCCTGCGTGCGCCAACTAAGACCCTGCGCAGACAAATAAATAAATGTTAAAAATAAATAAATACATTCCCCCCTTCTCCTCACTGGCTTCTTTGTCCCAGCACCCTGATTCATTCCTTCATAGCACTTACAAAGCATGTAGTTATATATTTATTTGTTTGACACTTGTTTATAGTCTGTCTCCCCACCAAACTATAAATTCCATAGAAGGGCACAGGCTCTGTCTGTTTTGCTCACCACTGTAGCTTCAGGACCTGGCACAGAGTAGGTGCTCAATAAATATTGCAGATGGTCAATGAGCAAATGGTAGCCAACGTGATAATGACAGTGATGCTATCAGAGCCCTTCCAGAGAATCCCACTACATGATCAAAATGCTCCCCATCCCCTTTCTTCAGCCTCCGGTCCCTACCCTAGATCCCCTGCTTCCTAGGTTCATCTAGGACTAACTTCAGTAAAGCACAAAAAAAGGGACCATATCACTGGCAAAAAAAAAAAAAAATCTCTCTTCAGGTTGATGACCGGACAGTGTGAATGGATTGAAAATTTATCAGGAAAAATGGATGAGAGGGGGGGATGCCAGAATACAGGGGCAGAGAGCCAGCAGGTCTGGGGGAGGGACTCTGTGTGGGGACAGGGGAGGCCTATTGGGTGTGCCCCTTTTCTTTTCTCTGGCGCCCTTCGATAAGACCAGCAGTTTTGTTATCCTCTCCCCCTCTCTCTCCACAGTCCGGGCAGCCGCACCTCCACATTTTGGAAGCATGTCAGTGCAGGACAACATGCGACCCATGTGGCTTTGGTCATGGATCTCTAAGTCCCAAAGGGATTTAGCAAAGTCCATCCTGACTGGGGCTCCAGGAGGTAAGAAGGGGCCACAGATGCCATTGAAGAGAAGGGGAAAACGAGGGTAGAAATCAGGAGTGGGGTGGGGATGTACAAATGATCCATATCTGCTGCTGGCTACGAAGTATTTGGGGAGGATCTGTGTTCATCGGAGTCTCCCCTGTGTTAATTTATGGACCCTGGTCTGGGCTTCTTCTCCCAGCCCCAGTAGGCAGGGCAGAGGGGAGCTCGCAGCATGGGAGCCACGGGGTATTCTCGTGGTTCCTGGACTCTGGCCCCTGGTGCACAGGGCTTCCAGTGACAAGGGAGACACTGGTGACACTTTAACCAGGATGCAGAACTGATCCCCAGCCCAGCTGGGCCTCATGCCTCTGATAGCTTGACAGTGTGGATCAGACCCCCAGAGATAGACAGGCGTGCAGTGGCATGGAGGGTGCGGCTGGCAGTGGGGCTCCTCTTCCTCTGGGCTGGGCTGGGTCAAGCTACTGGGACCTCAGGACCTGGAGTAGCACTGAAGGGGCTGAGGAAACTCAGAGGAGGGGGTGGGAGGCCAGCCACTTGCCCGGGGTTGGAAGGAAGAATACAGGGACCTTAGGAGAGGGAACTGGGTGATTCTCGGCCTGGAAATGAGGGGCCACTGTGAACTAGATATCAAGGCGGTGCTGAGGCTGAGAGAAGTCATCAGCTAAAGGGCAAGAAATCGGGGGTTGTGAGGAATCAGATAGCTGGGTGATCAAGAACTTGAGCCTGGAGTTAGTCAGACCTGGATGGGAATCCCATCTCTGTTAGTTAGAACTGTATGGCCTTGGGCAATTTATTTAACCTTTCTCAGCCTCTGTTTCCTTACCTATAAAATGGGGATAATTACACAGCATTTAACAGTACCTGCTTCCTAGCATCCTTGTGACTAAACAAGATAATGTATGCATAATGCCCAGCTCATAAGAAGACTCAACAAAAACTGGAGAACCGAGGGAAGGAATAGAGACTGTGCTGAGATGAAAGGATGGGGAGGAGAAGCAGGTGCCCACGCAGCCCCCTTCTACTGCAGGACCAGCGGGGTACCTGCGGCGGGCTAGTGTGGCCCAGCTGACCCAGGAGCTGGGCACTTCCTTCTTCCAGCAGCAGCAGCTGCCAGCTGCTATGGCAGACACCTTCCTGGAACACCTCTGCTTGCTGGACATCGACTCCGAGCCTGTGGCCGCTCGCAGTACCAGCATCATTGCCACCATTGGTAAGTGCCCTCTATCTGCTCCTGCAGCATCACAGGGCCTCTTGGGTGTTTCTCAAGGTGCTTCCTCATCTTTTGTGTCCTTTGAGATTTCTCCCTGTTTGACTGAGGTCATTCATTCAACAAATATTTGTTGAGCGCTTGGTAGACAAGCTTCTGGGTCCTGGGAGTAGATCAGTGAAACGAAATAAACAGACAAAGATCCCTACCTACCCTTGGGGAGCTGACAATCTAGCTGGGTGGGACAATAATTAATAAACATAATAAATTATTTTTAAAAATAAGGGAATTATTTAGTATGTTAGAAACTGATAAGTACTATGGAAAACAAAAAAAAGAAAATAAGAATCAAGGATGGTAAGGGGCATCAGGATGCAAGGGCAGGAGGGAGGTTGCAGTCCTAATAGAGAGTCAGAGTAGCCATTGTTGAGAAAATTAGACCTGAGCAAAGACTTGAGGGAGATGAGAAAATGAGCCATGCAGATGTCTGGGGGAAGAGATTTCCAGGCAAAGGGAACAGTCAACGCCAAGGCCCTAAGTCAAGGAGGCTGGAAACCATCAAGGGGAAGAGTAGCAGAAAGGAAGAGGTTGCGGGAAAGGGAAGATCATGTAGGGCTTAGCAGGCCATTTTTAGAATTTGAGTTGAGTTTTCCTCCAAGTATGATGGGAAGCTACTGCAGAGTTTTGAGCAGGGGAATGACATGCTCTTACTTATGTCTTAACAGAACCACCCTGGCTGCAATATTTGAAAATAGACTGGGGGTGGGGGTGGGGTAATACTGTGGTGAGCTACAGTATTTCTGGTTTAGAACAGGTGGTAGCAGTGGAGCTGGTGAGAAGTGATCAGATTCTGAATGTATTTTGAAGGTAGAGCCAACAGAATAATGATGGGTTGGATATGGGGTGGGTTGAGGGTGAAAAAGGAGTCAAGGATTACTCCCAGGTTTTTGGCGTGAGGGACTAGAAGAATGCATTATCAACTGAGCAGGAAAGGCTGTGGTGGAAAGGTTTAGGGGGGAGGAGATCAGTTCAGTTTGAGGCATGTTGAGTTTGAGAAGCATATTAGACATGCAAGTGTGATACAGAGTAGGCAATCAGATACACAACTCTGGGTTTGGGAAAGGGGTCTGAACTGGAGATATAAATTTGGGAGCTGTCGGCATATTGATGGTATTTAAAGCCATGAGACTAGTTGAGACCACCAAGGGAGTGAAGGTAAAAGGAGCATCTAATGTTAAGGGGGGTAAAGAGCAAGAGGGGCTGAGAAGGAGCAGCCAGTGAGGTAGGAGTAAACCAAGAGAGGGTGGTGTCCTGGAGGCCAAGTGAAGAAGGGACATCAAGGATGTGTCAAATGCTGCTGATGGACCAGCTAAGATGAGGACTGAGAACTGACCATTAGATTTAGCAACAACACAGAGGTTTTCGGTGACCTTGACAAGAATAGATGTAGTGGAGAGTGGGTACAAGGAGAATAGGGGGAGGGGAATTGGAGGCAGCAAGTACAGAGATAACTCTTGCAGTGAATTTTGCTGCAAAGGCGAGCAAAGGAATAGGGCTGTAGCTAGAGGGGGAACTGGGATTAGGAGTTTTGTTTTTTTTTTTTTTGGATGAAAAATAACAGCAGGTTTACATGTTGATGGGAATGACCTAACAAAAAAGGAAAACACTGATGACACAGAGGACTGGGGAATGGCTGAATCTGTTTTTGAGCAGGTGAGAAGGAGACCCAGTGCACAAGTGGAAGAACTGGCTTTAGGGAGGGACTGGAGAGGTTGGTCAACTGGGTCTCAGTTACACAGCCGTCCTATCAGCAGAGCAGGGATGGGATAGAACTCGACTCTCCTCAGTCCAATATAAGGCCTCTCAGCTCTAAAGCCTGGTACCCCAAATGCCCTCACCTGGCACCCAACCACTTCTCCTACGCTGGGGTTACCTCCACACCGCAGGACTTAACATCACTGCCAACACAGTTACCTCAGGCCTGGCTGAGCCCACTTTTCTAGGGCCTCACAGTGCAAGGAGGCGTGTGTTAGCTGGAGAGGGGAACGGAGTTTCTGACCTGCGAGCAGGGGTGGCGTCAGGGAACAAAGGTCAGGTAACAGTACTTCTGTGGCCTGGGGCAGCTCTGAGGGTAGTGATGGGTTCACCTGTCTCTCAGGTTTGGGGAGAAAGTTGTCTGAGTGGGATCTCTGGTTCCAGGGCCGGCATCTCGCTCCGTGGAGCGCCTCAAGGAGATGATCAGGGCCGGGATGAACATTGCGAGACTCAACTTCTCCCACGGCTCCCATGAGGTTCAGGGCGGGGCCACGGGGAGGCGGGCGGGGCTAGAGGATGCCTCAGGGTCCCAGCCACCTTCCCCTGAAATCCTCCCTCTGTTCCCATCCCCAGTACCATGCTGAATCCATCGCCAACGTCCGGGAGGCGGTAGAGAGCTTTGCAACTTCCCCGCTCAGCTACCGACCCGTGGCCATCGCTCTGGACACCAAGGGACCGGAGATACGCACTGGGATCCTGCAGGGGGTGAGAGGCGACCTGCGACCCGCTCTGTCTTGGGGACCGGGAAGGGGGCGGTGCGGCGCGGAGGCAGTTGCCCGGAGGGCGGAGCGTGGGGAGGGGCCGGCCCCCACCGAGGCAGGCAGAACTCAGTCCTCCTCTGGCCCCGCCCCTAGGGCCCTGCGTCGGAAGTGGAGCTACTGAAGGGCTCCCAGGTGCTGGTGACTGTGGACCCGGCGTTCCGGACGCGGGGGGACGCGAACACCGTGTGGGTGGACTACCCCAATATCGTCCAGGTCGTGCCGGTGGGGGGCCGCATCTACATTGACGACGGGCTCATCTCCCTAGAGGTCACGAAAATCGGTGCGGACGCGCCTCCCGCCCTGGCCCTGCGCAATGCGCGCACTCTCTTCCTTTTGGCTCCCGCATTCGCCTTTCACACCCACCACACCTTCCCCTAGCCACCCGTCCTGCGAACCCCCGGCATCCAGACTCCTGGGCTCACCCTGGGTTGGGGCTGGACTGGCGGGTTAGTAGTTTCTTCCACAGAAGTCCGCCCTGTGCCTATTCGGTGCAGAGCCCAGGCCGAGGACCAAGAAACGAATAGGACATGGTTCCGCTCTCTTGGGGGTCCAGTCCTCGTGTTCCCGCTGCCGTGACTAAGCCCCCGGCCTCACCCCTGACCTCAGCCGACTCCTTCCATGCCCGTAGGTCCAGAGGGGCTGGAGACCCAAGTGGAGAACGGAGGTGTCCTGGGCAGCCGGAAGGGCGTGAACTTGCCGGGGGCCCAGGTGGACCTGCCCGGGCTGTCCGAGCAAGATGTCCAGGACCTGCGCTTCGGGGTGGAGCATGGCGTGGACATCGTCTTTGCCTCCTTTGTGCGGAGAGCCAGCGACGTTGCTGCCGTCCGGGCTGCTCTGGGGCCGGAAGGACAGGGCATCAAGATCATTAGCAAAATCGAGAACCACGAAGGCGTGAAGAAGTGAGCCTTGGTCTTTGTTCCCATCAGGCCCTACCCATCCCCATCGCCCCTCCCCTTCTCCTGCCTGCCTCTCCCTGGCATCTCCTGGCTCTTCCCCAGCCCTGACTCCCCCAACCGCCCAGGTTTGATGAAATCCTGGAGGTGAGCGACGGCATTATGGTGGCACGGGGTGACCTGGGCATTGAGATCCCAGCCGAGAAGGTTTTCCTGGCTCAGAAGATGATGATTGGCCGTTGCAACTTGGCGGGAAAGCCCGTTGTCTGTGCTACACAGGTCTGGAATGAGCCCTGGGGGCAGGGCCCTCTGTGGGTCTGGGGACACCTGAAGGTGAATACCCACACCTTAGGTCTCTAGCACGTTTTGCTGTCCAGTGTTTGACCCTCAAACAACAAAGCTAGGAAGAGATACTGTGACCCCCATTTTCAGGTGAGGAAACAGAATAGCCAGGATCACATAGTCTGTGAGTGTGACCCTGGCTTTAGGGGCCTTCAGAGAGTGTGGGAGTCCGAGAAGTAGTTCAGGGCAGGGTCCCCAGTCAGAGTATGACTTCTACAGCTCTGACATCCAGATGTCCCCCAGATGCTGGAGAGCATGATCACTAAGCCCCGGCCAACCCGGGCAGAGACGAGTGATGTGGCCAATGCCGTGCTGGATGGGGCAGACTGCATCATGCTGTCGGGGGAGACTGCCAAAGGCAACTTTCCTGTGGAGGCTGTAAAGATGCAGCATGCGGTAGGAGCTCAGAATGCAAGGCAAATGGGCTGGAAAACCACATCCCTTCCAGGTCCCAATAGCCCTGCCCAGCCTGACCCCCTGGTGCCCACAGATTGCCCGGGAGGCAGAGGCTGCCGTGTACCACCGGCAGCTCTTTGAGGAGCTGCGCCGGGCGGCACCACTGAGCCGGGATCCCACCGAGGTCACCGCTATTGGCGCTGTGGAGGCTGCCTTCAAGTGCTGTGCTGCTGCCATCATCGTGCTGACCACAACTGGCCGGTGAGGGGGACACTGGGAACGCCAAGACAGGGCTTTGGGCCAAGGGCAGGCTGGGATGGGCCCCAGGCTTGGGTTTTGTCTCATCATCATCAGAGAGGCAGCTATGGGAGCTAGAGGCCTAGAGAGGCAGATCTTGTGATATTTTTAAAAAATCATCTCATATCTTCCTTGTGTGGTAAGAAAGGCGGGTATTCTTATACCCACTTTACAGGTGAGAAAACTAAGGCCCAGAAAAATATGATGACTTACCTAGGGTCACACAGCTTATTGCTGGCACCTGGAACCAGAACCCAACACTCTTTCACTCTTCTGGGCTGACCTTGTCTGCCTCCTTCAGCTCAGCCCAGCTTCTGTCTCGGTACCGACCTCGGGCAGCAGTCATTGCTGTCACCCGCTCTGCCCAGGCTGCCCGCCAGGCCCACCTGTGCCGAGGAGTCTTCCCTGTGCTCTACCTTGAACCTCCAGAGGCCATCTGGGCAGACGATGTGGATCGCCGAGTCCAATTTGGCATTGAAAGTGGTGAGCCACCTAAACTCCTTCCTCATCCACCCCTGGATTTGTATCATGAGTCCTCCAACCCCACGCCCCACACCCACCCAAAAGGGCCTTGCCTCTCTCCTCTGGTCCCAGATTTTCTCTGTGAGATTCACTAAGACTGAGATATTTGGGCTTCCAGGGGTGGGGGGAACGTGCTGAGGGAGGAGGGCAGAGGGAGAGAGGCCAGGGGTCAGGGCCGTCCCTAAGAAGTCGGCACAGCTGCTGCCTGCACCAGGTGGCTAGAGCCAGGCCTGACCCAAGGAGCAAGAGGTGAAAAGAGAAAGGGGAACCCAGTCCCCTGCAGCTGCACCTAAAATCTAATTGACAATTGGCTATGCTCATACCCCACCTCTTCCTATCAGCATAGCAACACAGGTAGACAGACTTGCTACTTAGCAACATGCCACCCCACGGGCATACGTGCAGCTGTGATATACAATAGTGGTCACATTCCTGCGGTGCCACCTGTGGGACACACTGTACAGTTTGCCTCAGGCCCCTCATTCCCTACCGAGTGGGCTTGAAGAGGCGAAGGATGGTAGCTCGTTCTCATTACAGGGCTGGCCTGGGTTCCTCAATGGCTGATTAGCATCTTCTCCCCTTCCTCCTCCCAGGAAAGCTCCGTGGCTTCCTCCGTTTTGGGGACCTGGTGATTGTGGTGACAGGCTGGCGACCGGGCTCCGGCTATACCAACATTATGCGGGTGCTGAGCGTAACCTGAGGTGCCCCTCCTCCTCTGACCGAGCCAGCCCTGGACCTGTCCCTCCTTTCTGCTCCCTCCTACAGCCCCACATCTAAGTCTTCTCTACTCCCAATCCTCCCTACCCTAGGCCACATCTGCCATCCAGGGTGCCCCCTCCCCCTCTCCATTTTGCACAGGCCTTGAAAGTCTGTATCCAATTAAGCACTGGCCATCCAACAGCACCAATGGTACATTCCCTGCATCTGATACTCTCAACTGGTCCCTAAAATACTCTGAGCCTTTAATCCAGCTTAACTGATTAATTCTATCCCCCCAGTCTTCCCGTACCTGGGGGCAGAGGTGAGGGGAACAGGACAATCATGTCCACAGTCTCCACAAAATCTCTATTTAAAAAATATTTCACATCCATGCAGTTTGACATTCTCATATGTGGCCCTCATGATAATCTAGGCATCCCCCGAGGAGAGTGCCACCTCTTTCTTCATTGTCACTGTCAGTGATATCAAAGCACCACCCTTTTGGGGAAGCTAGGGTAGATGGTAGCCGGGGAGCCCCGAGAGCCAGGCGGGCTCATCCCGTCACTGTCTCTACCACCTCTAGGGTTGCAGGCCGCTCCCTGGCTGCTCTCATACCCACCTCATGCCTTGCTGGGTCAGGTGTCCTGCTACCTCCTCCTGTACCCCAGAATGCCCACTTTGTTCCCACACACAAGCCAGGAGCCAAAACAAGTGTCTCTATTTTCTTTTTAAACCCAGGTGTTTGGAAGCAATATAAAACCTCTCCCACACACCCAGAACCCCAGAACTGCCCACCCAGGAGAAAAGGAGATTTAGGGTCCTGGCCCCTCATTCTTTGATGCTGTAGAGTAGGTGTGGGGACAGAGGGGTGGGGTAGGGGGTTTCTCTTGTCCCTGAGAAGGCAGAGGTACTGGCTAGCCTGCCCTTCCCCAGGCTTGGATACCTCGGGCCCTCCCCTTACTCCTGCACCAGCAGCAAACTCAGTAGAAAGGGAAAAAAACCTAAAAATAAGAACAGTCCTCCTCTCCCTCTCAGGTGGCCTTCCTGCTCCCACCTAGTTAGGGAGAGGGCTCAAGTATTGCCACTGATGGGAGTTGGGCAAGGACCGCAAGAGCTGGCATGGAGGGGCTCTGCCCATTCCTGTCTCCTTACCAGGAGGGGATGGGAGGGATGGATAAATGAATGGGTAAATAAAATGAATTGATAATAAATAAAATTAGCAAATGAGTGAATAAATAGTTATTAAGTGATTGAATAAATAAGAGTAAATAAATAAGGGAGCAAGGAAAGAAAAAATTCCATCTAAGGATTCACTTGCCCCCAACCTGGGGGGAATCTACGCTGGTACACTAAATAAGGGGGCGTCAACAATCCCTTAGCTTCAAGGGGGACATCACTGGGACAGGGGCATAGGGAGGAGGTGGCTCCCAGTTTACAAAAAGGCAGTTCTACCACAGAGACAGAGAGTGCAAGGAACTTGTCAGGAGATGTGTGTTCCCACTCAGGGGGTATAGACGGGGAGGGTCCACGCGTGGCAGTAAAGCTGGATGCCCACACCAGGGACCCAAGACATTTGTTGACAGCAGCGGGGGAACGGGTAATTGGCAGTGCCCAGCTATGCTAGCGGACAGGAAGATAACCATGCCAGGCAGAACCTGCAAGGTCATGGGCAGGAAAACAGAGACATCTAGTTACTTGGCAGTGA
This sequence comes from Eubalaena glacialis, assembly GCF_028564815.1. Lineage (NCBI taxonomy): Eukaryota > Metazoa > Chordata > Mammalia > Artiodactyla > Balaenidae > Eubalaena > Eubalaena glacialis. The sequence goes on from NC_083718.1 coordinate 81,292,691, forward strand.
TGGTGGTGGCAAGTACTTGTGCTTAGTAAGATGGGATCATGGGCCCAGGCCTGCACCTGGCAGGACCATGGCTAGGGGAATACCCTCATCAGAGGGCTTGGAGTCACTTCTACTTGGCAGTGGAGACATACAGCGTCTGGTACAGTGCCTTGAACATGGTAGGCGCTAAGTATCTTTGATGAATGGGTGAATGGATTAGGACGATGTCAGGTTGCAGGGCGCCTGAGCTGAGAACAGAGACCATCTTCTTGGTACTAAGGGGAGATACTCCCATAGGGCACTGTTTCAGGTCCCCTTGGTGTCCCCAAGAGGCGTCTGTCCTCTGGCACATGCTACAGCACCCGAGAGCTTACCCAAAGGTTTCACATGTTGGAAGAGAGCTGGGGGCCCCGGGGAGTGGCTGGCTCAGGCACTGATGGCCTGGGGGGCTGGGCTGTCCCTGGAGGCTTAGCCAGGAGCCCTGAGGGGGGCAGGCGTTCACTTCCTGAGCCCTTACACCCAGGAGAGCCATCACCTGCCGCCCGCTGAGGCAGAGAGGGCTGGGAGGCTGAGAGTGGGCGGCCCCGAGGTCCTAGTCGCCGTCCACCTCCTCCCGGGGGAGGCCCCAGCAGTGACACCTGGGAGCGCCCAGCCCGGGACAGGCTGGCATGGAGGGTTCGGGCCGGTGGGGCCGGCAGGCGGGAGGTGGATGCCCAAGGCCCCCGGGCCAGCAGAGGGCCGGCTCGGACAGGGACAAGTGGGGAGGCTGGGGAGCCTGCTCCTGCTGATCTTCGAGCAGAGCGAGCAAGGAGGGTGACTGGAGAGTCAGGGGAGAGGGGGAGAGGGCCCCGCTGGTGCGTCAGGGCAATGGCCACATTGGAGGTCACGGCGGCTGCTTGCAGGGGTGCATGCACTAGTGGCTCCCACAGCACCGGCTTTCCGCTGAGCCGAGCTCCTGTGCCTGGGGCCAGGCCCCGAACGCCCCGAGCCATATCCCTGTCGTGCTGCACCAAGTGCTGCTCCATGATGCCCCCACTGCTGCCTGGACTTGGCTCAGAGCGCTTCCGCTGCAGTATGGAATTCTTCTTGCCTAGAAATTGTCCCGGGGGAAGGAGTTAAGGATAGGAAAGGAATCCAAGATGAAGATTGGATATCAAAAAAAGTATGAGGGTAACAAGATGGAGTCAAGGGATGGTGGTGGGGCGAAGGTAGGGGATAGGGGTCAAGAGTATGGAGATGGAGTTGGGGGATGGAGATTGGGAGATGGGGGTTGGAGGAAGAGGGTCAGGGGATGAGAGTATGTACCAGAGGTGGTGAGGGTCAGGGACTGGTACTCAGGGAAGGAGGATTCAAGGCATGGGAACTTGGGGTGATATCTCCAGGGGTAGGAGATGCTGAGTGGTAAGGACAGGGAGCCACAGTGTTGAAAGCCCTATTGGGGCATTTGCTGGGACTAGGTTGGCCTGGGGTGTGATGCTGAGGCGCTGGAGCCTGGACCCTGGGACGCTGGGGACTCCTTGCTATGGACAAGGGGTGAGGGCACAGCCTGGACCCAGGGCAGACAGGGTGGACAGGCCTCACCAATGCGGCGCAGCCGATCCATGGCCACTGTCTCGAAGGCCCGGCGCATCATGGGGAACTCCTCAAGCACGGCGTTGAAATGGTCCACGCTGAGCGAGTAGAGGCGGCAGTAGGTGTCAGCACGCACACTGGCTGTGCGTCGGCCCCGAGTCAGCAGACAGATTTCTGGTGAAGTTGGGAGGAGGCCTTCAAAACCACCGTCCACAGAACTCCCTCTCACTGGGCCTGCAGCAGCTGACCCAGATTCCTCAGGCTCCTCCCCAGATGGGAGAAACTAACGATTACCCACCCACCCAGGGACCCTAAATGCTCCAAGCATGGTCACTCTCCAGACCTGCATAATTACTGTCCTTCTCATTCTGTCCAAATTAAAGCTGATAACCAGGCAGCTCTTGCTGGCCCCCAGACACCTAGTTACTCCACTCCACTTTAATTCCCAACCCACCTCCACTGCTTTAGCCCAAGGGGTAGGCCTGGGGCAGTGCCCTCTGTGTGCCCTCCCCTCCCACCCCTTTGAAGGAACACCAAGCGCAACCCAGAAGGAGAAAAGCAGTGCCAAAGTGCAAAGGGTAACACAATGGGGATGTTGGAAGGTGGTGGGTGATTTGGGGACTGAGAGAATATATGAGCCTCAAATCACTTTGGGTAGCAGCTGGCAGAACTGCCCCCACTGCCACAGGCTGGGTCCCTGATTCATACCACCAAGGCATTCCACAAGGGAGCCACAAAGGTCAAGCCCCTGGGACCGCACTGCTTTATTCCTATCTTTCCCTCATGGAAATCTCATGAGATCCTTGGATTTCACTGCTTAAGGGTTCTAAAAGGCCCACTGGCCCAGTAATTTTCAACCTGGCTATACATTGGAATCTCTTAAGAAGCTTTTAAAAATACAGAACTCCAGACCCCAGACCCAGAGATTCTGATTGAATAGGCCTGGGGAGGAGCTGGAACTCTATGATCCTGCAGCATAGCCAGGTGAAGACCCTGATCCAGGGGAGCAGTTGCCCTCTGCTCCAGACCCCCCGACCCTCCCTGAGGCCTGCTGACCCCCAAAGTATGATCCATCAGTGAGGCGGGTGTCCCGGGCGCCACGTGCCAGCACACTGAGCAGCCCGTGCTGGATGAAGTACATCTTCCTGCCCACGGAGCCCTCACGCACCACGAGGTCCCCCGGCTGGAAGACCTCAAAGCGTAGCTTGGTGAGCACGGCCGTGACGAAGCTGGGGTCGGCGTGGGCGAACAGCGGCATGTGGGCCACGAGGCCCCGGCAGGTGAAGTTAATGATCTCCTGGGCAGGGGAGGGGCCTGTCAGGCAGGCTGTGCCCCCTGCCCCGAGGTGCCCCCATCGAGCTCATCTGTCTCCAGAAGCCCCACCCCTGGGGTCATGATCTGCCAAAGGACGGGTATGCTTCAGTGGGCCTGGGACAATCTCTAAGCTCCTGCCTTCAGAGCTCTCCCATGAGCCTTCACAGGACCATCCCCCACAAACAGAGATCCCTGCAGCCCTCCCCAGTATATTTCACCCCTATAAGAGCTTCAAGAAAGACCCTAGCCCCTAAAAGTCCTCCAAAGGCCTGACCTCCCATGGGGCCCTCTGTAGGCCCCACTCTCTGTAGGTGCACCTGCTGACCAATAGCCCCCACCCCAGATGGCATCCCAGAAGCCCAGGTCCTTGAAGAGCCTCCCTCCAGGGCCCCGCCCAGTCCCACCTCCCGAAGCGGTTCGCTCAGCTCTCCTAGGATGCTTTCCTCATCAAACATCTTGCCCTGGTAGCGGTGCTCATAGTACTCATGGATGCGCTGCCGTGTGTCAGCTGGCAGCTTGTGGAAGGACATATACTGCTCCACCTGCTTGTACTGGAGAGCCAGCCGATGGCCAGCAGGCAAGAAAACACAGAGACAGATATGGAGCCAGAACAGTGTGTGGGGAGTGGTGTGTGAAGGAAGGTCACAGACGTGGGCCAAACCCAAAGGGTTGAAACATGGAGGCAGAAGGGTATATAGATAATGGTGGATACAGGGAGGACACAGAGCACAATCACAGGAAAAGCCAGACATGGGTGGGGGGGGGCGGTCCAAGGACAGGTGCATTGGTCCAAACAAGGAAAAGGTACACACATGGCACAAATGGACATGGGGCAAGGCAGAACACAGAGATCCAACAAGGACATGCGTCAGAATGGGCTCCAAGTTGAGCTACCCAGACTCCAGCACCCCTCCCCTGCCTTCTCCTGCCCCTGCTGACCTTCTCCTGGTACTGACGCCGAGAAGAGTCCAGGGACTGGATGAGGGCGGTGGCGTGGCCGATGAACATGGCGTAGCACGTGGCGCCCACGATCATGCTGAGCATGGTGAGCCAGACGTCGGGCATGCCTACAGGTGCCTGCTGCCCGTAGCCAATGCAGAGCATGTGGCTCATGGCCTTGAACAGGGCGTGGGAATACTGGCGGCCCCATGAGTGGTTCTGGGGGGCAGAGTGTATTGCAGAGCTGGGCATAGACCCCTCAGAGCCTCATTCTCCTCCTGCCCCCTCTTCTCTTTCAGTCCTTCTGTCTGCCCCCTTCTACTTTAGACCTGCCTGCCAGGGGAGGAACTTAGGTTTGGTTCTGGGGGGCCTGAGATAGAAGGGGCCTCTTTTACAGCATGGGGGCTGCAGTTTCTGCCTAGGTTTCCTTCCCTGCCTGCTCCCTCCAACACACAAACACTTCTTCTGGGCCTCTTTCCACTCTCCTCTCACCTCCCCACCTCCTCACTCCTGTCTTCTCTCTTGGCCATCTCTCCATCATCTCCCACCTCCTGCCCCCTTTGTTCATCCCTCCTGCTCAGGGAGAAGAGCCCTTGGAAGGCCCAGGAGGGGCTGAGCTGTGGGGAGTTCTCACCACCATATGGTTGATGGAGACCCAGCAGTCGGGAGGGAAGTCCTGCAGCATGGGGACCAGGAACTGCAGACAGCCATCCCAGTGACATAGCAGCAGCATCATTCCGATGAGGTTGAAGATGCGAACCACAGCACTGGCCAGGTCATAGGTCATGTGAAAGATCTGAGGAGTCCGAGGAGGGGCTGCTGTGGACAGGAACCCCTCTCTGCCAGTACTTCTCCATTCCTGGCCTTGCAAATACTCTCTTTGAATTTCTCTCTAGCCCCGGCCCTCATGAATATTAAAACTGTGGCTATTATTCACTCGTATAGAGCTTTACAGCGAATATAGCTAATACAAAGGAGGTTGTATTACTACTCTCATCTTATAAAAAGGAAAATCGATGCCAATCATGTGCCCCAAATCACACAGCAAGTGTCACAGCAGAGACTCAAAAAGGTCTGCTGCACAAGTTGCCCAAGTGTAGCCTGGGAAAGAGGAGAGAGAGCATTTCACAGTGTAATGTCCCCAGGGCATATATAACGATTAATGCCAGAAGTCCTCTTCCCCTCCAATAATAAAAATAATAATAGGTAATTTACTGAGAACTTACTATGTGCCAGGCACTGTTCTAGGTGCTTTACAGGTATTCACTCCTTTAATCCTTACAACCTTATCATATGTAAGTATATTTAACATTTTCATTTTATAGAAGGGGAAACCAAGTCTCATACAGTAAACAGTAAAACTGGGATCTGACCACAAGCAATGAGATTGCAGAGCCCACACTCTGAACCACTAAACTCTGCTGCTGTCCTGAAGCTGAAACTCAAGCCTCTCCCACACTCTGCAATTCTTAACTCCTCTCCTACACCTTCCTCCCAGAGTCCAACTAACCCTCAAGTGTTTGTCCAGCAGTTGTACTCCACCCTCCTGCACCACCACCTTCTCACCTTGGGGACCCATCCCCTGAACACTCATTGTGTCCCTGCTTCTCCTCTACCAACTTTGGAGACAGCCCTCCCTTGGAAGCCCCACCCATCTACCCCACCCCATAAAGTCGCCAGGAGCCCCACCCATATCGCTGTCTGGAGTAGTCTGCGAGCCCCCTGCCCACCTCCCCACCCCACCTCCTCCCACTGGTGTATGTAGCGGATGAGGCGGGAAAGGCGGAGCAGCCGCAGCAGGCTGAGGATCTTGGTGAAACGCACGATGCGCAGGGCCCGAGCTGTTTTGTAGACCTCGGTGTCCAGTCGTGGCTCCAGCTCCACCACCAGGAAAATGTAATCCACAGGAATAGAGGAGATAAGGTCAACCAGGAACCAGGTGCGCAGGTAGCGTGTGCGGATGGCCCGCGGTGCCAGCAGGATCTCAGCACCCTCCTCTACCACGATGCCCGTGCGGAAGTTGAGCACCAGATCCATCAGGAAGAAAGTGTCAGAGAGGACGTTGAAGACGATCCAAGGTGGGGAGTTCTCCTCCTTGAAGAAGGTGATGCCCACAGGTAGCACAATGAGGTTCCCCACCATCAGCAGGAGCATGATCAGGTCCCAGTAAAACCTAAGGTAGGGATGGGATGGGAAGTAAGACCACAGTGATATTTCACGATGATGGTCAGCCACTAGACTAAGGGTAGATAGTCTCTCAGACAAAAGTGGGCAAGGATACAGAACAACAGAATGACCATTCACAGCTAGTGGGAGTGTAAATTGGGACCACCATTTGGAAAAATAGTTTGGAATTATCTAGTAAAGTTAAACATTTGCATCCCCTGCAACCCAGCAATTCTATTCCTAGGTATACACACATTCAAGGGAAAAACGTGCTCCAGGAGATATATACAGGGATAACAGCATTAAATCTGGAAATAATCCAAATGTCCATCAGTAGAAAAATGTAGATAAATAAGATAAACACAATAGATAAATAGATAAATACACCATGATACACTCATACCCTGGCATATTATACAACTGTGAAATCACCCAACTGAAGCTACATTCCGCAGTACGAATGAATCTCACAAATTTAACGTTGAGAAACAAAAGGATACACACTGTATGATTCCACACATACAAAATTCAAAAATAGGCCAAACTAAACTGCGTCATTTAGGGATTCACAGAAAAGTGGTAAAACTATAAAGAAAAGTAAGAAAATGAGTACCAAAAGTTAGAATAGTGGGTTTGGGAAAGGAATGTGAGAGCAGTAGGGAGCCTTCTGGGGTATCAGCAATGTAGTCTCTCTTGACCTAATAGTTGTTACATGTGAGTTTGCTTTACAATTATTCTTTCATATATGTGTGTGTGTGTGTGTATATATATATATCCTGCTATATACTATACTATATATATATCTACCTTATATATTCACTATATATATATATCTCTACTATATATATATCCCTACTAAATATACCCCTCATGTGCATATATATATTCTTTATATAGTAATATATATGTAATATCCTTACTATATGTATATGATCTATGTCACTATTATTAAATATTCTTATTATTAAATATTTTTTAAGTTAAAAAAAGATAAATACCCTGTGCTGATCTCACAGGGTTGTTGAAAAAATATGCACTGAGACAACGGATGTGACTGTGCTGTACAAGCACTAGTTGGTATTATGACTCACCCACCCTTTATCCCCAGATTTCTGAAGAGGTTGCTGCTTTTCCCATCTCTAGCTCTCTGTCCATTCCTAGTCTAGGACTTCATGCCTTCCCTAGCCTTCCCCAGCCTTCCCCACCCCATCCCTCCTCCCCAGCACAGTTGGGCCCATAGTTCCTGTTTCTCTGCTGGGATCTGCTCATCTGTGTCCCAGGGTGGGGATGGTCTGTCCTGCCTCCCAACTGAACTAGCTTTTCAGGTATGCCCCTCCCTCCTCCACAGCACCTCAGACAGGGCTGCACATACAGAGAAGCTCCATAGCAGATCCTGAGACAGCAAGGCTTGAAGCTCTGCACTCCTTTCCTCCCCTAACCTTCCTGTGCCCAATGGGACTCTGGCTGAGCCCAGGCAAGGGCATGGGCAGGGGAGAGCCATACTGCTGTGGTGGAAGCTGTGAAAAGAAGAGGTCAGGAGGGAGTGAGGTGAAGCCTTCATTCAAAGAAGTTCATTGGACAATCTCAGGGTCCCAAGTAGCTATGGTGGTTTCAATTCCAGGACACACCTAGATGCAGTATCAACCCAGGACCCAGTCCCTTCTGACTCTGACTGCAAAAATCAACCCTTTCAGCCCCAGAAAGAAGTTTGGTGGTCCCCAAGTCCAGGCCTCCAGGAAGCCCTTCAGACTGTGTGATTTCAATTAACAACAAATCCTGGATCCCCTCTTCTTCTCTTTCCTGGCCACTGGAGAAATCCTGTACTGTAAGCTGGGAGAGGAGAGGGAAAGAGGGTTTGCCTAGCCATAGAGCATCTTCACAGCCTGACTCACAGGCAGTCACAAGCCTGGCGTGTGATGCAGGAGAGAGGACAGAAAAGAAGCACAATAATAAGGGGGATACATGGCTTCTGGGGATACATCTGAGGGTGAAATGGGGGAGGGGAGGGAGATCCACAGGAGACTAGAAAAGGTGCATGGTAGGGTGAGAATGAGGCAGTAAAAACGAGGGGAATGAAAGGAAAAATGAGAGAAAGAGGAACATTTAGGGAGTGTGTATGTCTGTGGATTAAGATGATGTCTAGGTCTCCAGTTGTGCTTCCAGGCTCCTGATTCACACCTCATCCTTTCTGCTCATTTAGCTCCCCAGGTTAGGTGCTTTGCACACATCCTTGCCACATCCAGAAGCTGTCCTTCATTTCCCCCAAGGACAGGGTTGCTCTCCTCCCCTAGCGACCTTGATGTAGAGGTACAGCCTGATGGGGACTATGGAATGGCCCCACCCCCACTCTTCGTTCCTTCAGTCTGGTAGTCACCTGGGCGGTGGTCATATGGGGGGTGGCCTTGCCCCTGTGTTGCTGTCTCAAATCGCTCTGCGTCCAGGCCCTACCCTGCCGAATGCCGCCTTCAGCACCAGGGACAGCGATCAGAACTGCTGTCTGGACACTCCCTCCTCCCCTTCCGCAGCGTCCCTATTTTTTCTGGTAGCCTGCCCTGCTGAACTAGGCGGGTGCTGGGGGTGGGAATGGGGACAGTGGGAAATAGCGGGGCTTGGTTTCTCCCTCAGGCTGACCCAGAGCCTCGGAACATGACAAAATTCCCCAGATCCCCAGCAAGCAGGACAGGAGGAGAGAGCAGTCCCTAATTCCAGTATTCCCTGTGGTGCAGGTAGGGTACCGGGTTCCTGAAACGGGAAATCCAGGTCTCTGGTGTCCGCTTGTCCCTTCCAGCGCCCCCAGCATGAAAAGTCACCAAGGACCTCCGGCTGGGGATCCTTCACCCAAGAATTCCCGGGCTAGGTTGGGGGAAGTGACTCTGTCGGCCCAACAGGGGACCCCTGGGCCGGAAATGAAGTGTCCGTGGAGGATGGGGCGGGCCCGGCCCCCCTGTCGCGGCCCGTGAGGGTGGGATCTGTGTCCCCCGCCCTCCCTGCCGGACCCCCAGTACCGGAAGTCGCTGTAGGGGTGGATGATCCAGGCCCCCGCTGACTTGACCCGCTCCTGCTCGATTTCCACTGCTTTGTGGCTGCCGAACACGCGAAGGGAGAACTTGTTGACCGTGGGCTGGAGCAGCGTCCCGAGCTGCCTCCTCTTGGGCTCGGGCCCGGTCCCGGGCCTGGACCCAGGGATCGCATCCGAGGCCGTGGTTGTAGACGCCGGGGCAGCAGGAGGCGCCCTCTCCAGCCCAGGGGTCGCCCCATCGCTGGCCCTAGTCGTCGGCCGCTGCTCCGCCTCCATGACGCCCGTTAGCTTACACGTTTGGTCTCCTAGACCCTGCCGCGGTCATTCGGGACCCCCGACCCCTCCCGGAGTCGGAGCGGGCGCAGCCCGGCTGACTCGGAGCGGAGGCGTAGTCGGCTGGGAACCGCCGGCGCGCGGAGAGGAGGGGGTGTGTGCGACAGACTCTCCCGCGGGCGGCGGGCGGGTTGCGATGCGCCCCCTGGCGAAAGCCGAGCGAAGGCTGGGCAGGGCGGGCGGAGGCGGGGCGGACCGAGATCCATCCCGGGAGGGGGCGGGACCAATGTAACCTGTAACCCGAGGGACCCCCTGGTGGGCGTGGCTTAGCCAATGGGGGCGGTCCTCCAAGTATAGGAAGAGAAAGAGGGGAAACGCAGCCAGTGCCACGGAGAGGGCACTGGTCTAGAGTTGAAGGGCTTTTATCCACTGAGTGCCAGGGAGGCGGAGCCGCCTGCGAGTGGCGGGTAAACCGGATGCTGGTTGTAGCTCGTGAGGCTCGGGAGGGCGAAGAATTGGGAACCAGTGGAAGAGACGGGGAATAGCTTTTAAAATTCTTCTTACCCACTCTCGCTTATGGACGTCCTGCGTTTCACTTTTTTCTCTCAGCACTCTCCTAGGCATACTCCTTTCTTCTGACCTCCTCCATACTGCTCCCCCTCGTATTTCATTTCCGAACTCATCTGCCAACCCTCACCAAAAGCAATTCTGCCAGTTACTGAGTGGACGCTGAGGATACAAGGATGAACACAAAGTCCTAACCATAAAGCCAGTGCTCCTCTATGCCCGCAGATGAGACAGGTAAATTACAGTGCTATGTGATGTAAAGGGCTATTTTGGGGGGTTTTTTGGCTGTGCTGCGCGGCTTGCGGGATCTTAGGTCCCCGACCAGGGATTGAACCCTGGGCCCTCGGCAGTGAAAGTGTAGAGTCCTAACCACTGGATCACCAGGGAATTCCCTGAAAGTTCTTAAATATCTCAAATTCTTCCCCTCATCTCCACTTCTTATTGTCACTGCCTTATTTCAAGCCCTCAGAATTTTTTCACCTAGATTATTTCAGACGCCTCTAAACGGGTCTCTGAACTCTCTCAGGCCAATTATTTTTCCATAGTCTGCCAGAGTTACCTTCCTAAATCCAAATGTAGCTATATCACTTGCTTAATGTCCTTCAAACTTCCCCATCTTCTACAGGATTACAGTTAAATTCCTTAGAATGACATACAAGGCCCTGCAAAATTTGGACCTAGTTTCAACAACCTTTATTGTGATAGTCCCTCTCTTGAAAGCCAGGAGTCCAATTCTGTTTAAATGTTTTGTTCTGCTTTGTCTCCAGACCTTTGCAAATATATTCTCTGCCTGCTATCCGTCTCCTCCAATTCACTTTCCAACAGTTGGTTGAGATGTCATCTCCTCTAGGAAACCTAAATAGAAACACATTTATAACTCTACTTTCCCAAGCTAGGGTCTAGTCTACAGCTTTCTTACAGTGACCAGGGCACCGCTGTTTATAACAGCTCTTGTCACACAGCTGCCAATATTTGTTTACAGGTCTTTCTCTTCCATTAGACCATCGGTCCCCAACCTTTTTGGCACCAGGGACTGGTTTCTTGGAAGACAATTTTTCCACGGATGGGGGGTGGGGTGGGGGATGGTTCAGGTGGTAATGCGAGCGATGGGGGGATGGTTCAGGCAGTAGAGCGACGGGGAGCGATGGGGAATGGCAGATGAAGCTTTGCTTGCTCGACCGCCTGCCGCTCACCTCCTGCTGTGTGGCCTGGTTTCTAACAGGCCACTGACAGGACAGGTCCATGGCCCCGAGGGTTGGGGACCCCTGCGTTAGACTGTGAAGCTGTGAAGAACAAAAGCCTTACGCCTGCCACAATGCTGGACACATAGTGAACACTTAGTAAACGCTTGTTGAATGAATAAGGGAAGTGTTCATGGAAGAGCAAGTGAACTACACTGCCCTCTTCACCCCTTAATTATTCTTCCTCTTCTATTTTAGGAAACTTTTCCTAAACCATTTCTGGCCAACTGATGTAAGCTCCATCTGATTATCCACCATCCTGGCTCCCCTCAGATATTTTACTTGAATATAGTTATCCTCAGGTTATTTTTTTCATTTCCCTTATTATTTCTCAATTCCTTCTATAGCGTCTCTAACTCTGCCCAGTTTGTCTCCAGGTCTCCTTCTCTTTCCTCATTTTTTTAATTCAGTAAATTTACACTTCTCATATATCATGTATAAGTACGTAACATAAAGTTCTCAAAAAATTTCCCTTTCTTTGGCACCTGATCCTCCACCCCTCCATTTCTCAAACCTTTCCTCCAAGGCCATACCCCGCTCCCCCACCCACCCCGAAACGTGCGTAGCTTTTGCTCAGGAGGAAAGGTGGGAGCCCTTCTTTGCTGTGGTTAGGTTGCCGAACTGTTTTAAGAACTGAACTTTCACAGGCTATGCTTGAGAATCACACCTCACCACCAAGTCTCAAAAGGTTTGCGGAGCGGCGACATTCCGTAAACAACACCCCCTTCTTTTCAACCTCCAAACCTAACAAAACAAGCCACAGAAGTCTCATGAAATAGGTAAAAGATCGAGGAAGGATACAGAAGGACACGAGGCGGGAAGAGGCACGGGGGGCGCGGGCCTGGTAATCCCCGACGACTCTCTCCCCGCCCCCATGAACTTCCGCCCTAGCACCTCCTCCGCTCTCACGGGCGGACTGCCGCGAGCTACGCGAGGACGCGCTGGCGTGCGCGGTCCTGGGGGCGGAGCCCAGGGGTAGCTGGGAAGCGACGCAGGACGTGCGTGCGTGCGTACGTGCTCGCTCGCGGTGGCGGCGGCGGATCGGAGAGGCCAGAGCCGGAGACCGAGCTGGGATCGGGCCCCGGGCGGGGGCGGTGCGAGCGGCGCCAAGCGGATCCTGGGGGCGGGGACGGAGCCGGGGCGGGCGGGACTGGAGCGGAGGCCGGGAACTAGGCGGGAGGTCCCAGGGTCTCGGGTTAGGGGGGTGGAGCCGCACTTCGTCGCCGCGGGGGTGCCGGGACTCCGGCCTCAGTGCCGCCGCCATCACGGACTTCCTGTGGGACAAGCGCACGGGCCTCGCCGCCAGAACGGTGAGCGCGCGGGCTGGCGGGCCGCGGGGCCGCGCGGAAAGATGGCGACCGCGGGGCGGGCGGGAAGAAGATTGGATTGGGGGCAAGGGGTCGGGGCGAAATTAGGAGAGAGGGAGGGCTGAGAACTGGGAAGTGGCAGAGGTGAGGAGTAGAAAGATGAGATGGAAGGTCGACCTACCTTAGATGTATTCTGGAAGACAGGTGGGGAAGTTGGGAGGGATCAAAGTAGGAGAAGGGGTGATGGAGTACGGATAGGAGTGGTTCCAGAGATGAGAAAGAGCAGAATATCAAAGTTGAACCAAAGCCGGAGACGGGGAAGACACCACTGTGTCACTTGGAGGATATGGAAAGAGTTTTTTACCCTAGGAGTTATTTCTGGATTTTCTGAGTGAGAAAGAGAAAGAAAAAGATGCACAAGTTGAGAAAGGTTGCAGGCTGGAGATCCTTTGGGGAATGTGGAGAAGGACAGCCTGTGAGGGACTTTGGTGGCAGTATGTATATGGTGAGATGACATTTGTGTAGCTGTGCTAAGCAAGGTTGGATTACCTGGGAGAATCTTGTGCTTGCATCTTCTTGGTTTCCTACAAGCCCTGTTAGGCCAGGAATGAATCAAATGCCACCGTCCTCAATTTGAGAAGTAGCTCAGAGTGGGAGCCAGATGTTCGAGTCATGCCTTTTCCACACCTAATCCTGCCCCCCCACAACAAGATTTCTGTCCCTGGGCCTATTTAATTGCTTTCTGCCCTCCTCTTCTCATATTCCTGGATTGTGACAGTGATTTCTCTCTGATTCTTTCTTTGAAGGAAAAAAAGGATTTGTGCACCATGCCATTCCAATTCCAATAACCAGAAGGTGGCCAGCTTTTAGCCAACTGGTGCTGATATTAATTAAAAACCAATTATTCTGTACTTAGTAAGCACAAAAGGGGAGGGGCTGGATGGGAAGCTGACTGCAGCTTGGAGCCACATGTATTTAAAACCATTCAAGGGGGATTTGGCCAGTGATGTGAGAAATGATTAAGATAGTTCAAGGGGCCAGACCCAGATCCCTGGAACTTGCTTATATTTGGTTTATACAACTATATGTAGAAACCTGGGAAACTGGATTCCTGCCTTCAGGACATGGATGGCCTATTTGGGGAGATAAGATACACTTTTAATGATTGTAAAACATTTGTGATAATAGTGTGTGGTAAAGCATTATTTTGTTGAGTTATGAGGAACTTAGCATGGCACAGATCTATCCTAGATACCAGCCAATGATGAACTGTTGTAGTCTTCATCAGTTACACAGTCTCAACTGTAATGAGCTGTGGCCCAGACCTGAGTGTCTTCATGAAGGCATGTTTGAGGAAAATCAGAATAGAGCAACGAGCTGAGTGGGGGGGAAGATTCCTAAAGTTTTTAGCTAGAGTTAATAGGTGAATATATATACTCCGTTAAGGAGGAATTGTAAGCACAGAGGAGAACTGAGGAAGTTGTGAGTGGTTAAAAAAAAAAGTAGAAATTGAAGAGCAGAAAGCAGCTTAGCATCTCTGGAGCAGCCAGTCCTTGGAGGGCACTTCTGAAAACTCAGAGCTCGCCCCACTATTGCTACTTTTCCTTCCCTTCCAGATGCCTCATCCTCGAAGATACCACTCTTCAGAGAGAGGCAGCCGGGGGAGTTACCACGAACACTATCGGAGCCGAAAGCATAAGAGACGAAGAAGCCGCTCCTGGTCAAGCAGCAGTGACCGGACACGGCGGCGCCGACGGGAAGACAGCTACCATGTCCGTTCCCGGAGGTGAGGCTTCAGGAAGAGAAACTCACACTTGGCCCACTCACTTATTCGTTTATTCAACAAAGATTTATTGTTTTCAAGCTAAGTAGCTGGTGGAAGGTTATGCTCAAAACGGATAACAAAATAACCCATTTACACTGTGGTGTTAAAAGTCTTATCATAGAGGAAGTATATAGTAAGGGGCTGAGGAAGCATCCAACAGGTTTGGTTGGAGTGGGGCAAGATGTGTAGTTCAGGGAAAACGTCCCAGAGAACGTGACATCTAAGCTTGTCTGAAAGACGAGAGAAGTGTCCTAGACAAAGGGAAAGCAAGTGCAAAGAACTAGGGGCTAGAGGTAGCTAATGAGCTAATAGACAAGACAAAGTTAGGTCTCCATGGTTTTAATAACTTAGCAGCATGTTCAGTGGGAGGGATGGGTTAGGGATAGTTTGGAGCAAAGCTGGATATCAGTCAGGAATAGCTCAAAAAAGAAGTGGCTGTTTATTCCATTGCATCACTGGAGGGGAGGAGGAGGCCCTCAGAGGGAGTTGTTCTGCTGGTGTTTTCAGAGGTTTTGGTGATGTGCAGGTGTGGGCATCCTCCTCTGTGCTTAGTTACTTCACTGCCCTGGGCCTTGGTCCTCACAGAGAGACTTGAGTGTGTGAGAGCAACTTTTCTAGCGATACTCCTTGTCCTCGGTGAGGGAGGACCTTGTTACATGGTATGACAAGGAATGTGGCCTGAACAGATACACTTAACGGGTGTTTGTTGTCCAACAGCAGCTATGATGATCGTTCATCCGACCGGAGGGCGTATGACCGGCGATACTGTGGCAGCTACAGGCGCAACGACTACAGCCGGGATCGGGGAGAAGCCTACTATGACACAGACTACCGGCATTCCTACGAATATCATCGGGAGAACAGCAGTTACCGCAGCCAGCGCAGCAGCCGTAGGAAGCACAGACGGCGGAGGCGGCGCAGCCGGACATTCAGCCGCTCATCTTCGGTGAGTGTCAGCCCAGGCCCTTCCTCTCCCCACTCTTCTTCAGCCCTCTGGGACCCTGGTAAGTGAGAAGTATCCTTGTTCTCATCTGAGCATTTGGGGCATGAACACTGAGGTGGGCACTGAGTCTGTCTACTCTCTTGGAAGCTCTCCAACTCTTGGAGGGCCCTGGATCTGCTTTGGAGATTGATGGGCACAGAGCATTTGTGAGCCCCAGTGCCCTCCCTGGCATGCTGGGCTTATTGTGTTGGGAGCGGCTCCTCCACCCCCCAAGGCCTCCACTTTCTAATGGGGACCTTGCTTGTGAACTGCCTTTCTCCCCCAAGCCCTGGACTTCATGGCCCCATCAGCAGGTGGGCTTGGGTGGGGGCAAGGGGAGACCTGTGCCCGCCTGGAAGGGCATCGTGTAGAGCATGGGGTTGTGGGTGACATTGGCAACGACACCACTTCTCTGCTCTGCCCGTGCCTCTCCCCGTTCCCATTTTGGGTTTGGGGCCTTGGGATTATGCGCCGCTCTCTCTTCTCACCCCGATCCGCCTTACTGCATCTGACGTGTTCCCTTCCACTGTCCCCCATCATCGTCTGTCCCCCCTGGCTGGGCGCCTGTGACCGGTGACCCCTCCACCACCCACCCCGCCTCCCTCCGGCCCCCGCTCCGACACCTGGCTTGCTCCGACCCCCCCCGCCCCCCGACAGCAGCACAGCAGCCGGAGAGCCAAGAGTGTAGAGGACGACGCTGAGGGCCACCTCATCTACCACGTCGGGGACTGGCTACAAGAGCGATGTACAAGCCAAATCGTAACAATCCTATAGCCTGTAATGGTCCCATAGCCATCCTAACGTCCCGAGCCAACCCAAGTCACAGCCTCTTTTGCCTTTTCTCAGTGGTGTTGTTTATCTGGGTGGTTTGAGTTGCTGTTGAGAATTGACCTCTGCTGTCCACTCCCAGCTCTCATGGCCCCTGGGTTAAAGGTGGTGGGAATCATGCAGGGGTTTTCTTCCCCTGTGACCATCTGTATCTGTTCCCCCTTCCTTCATCTCCTCACCCCAGGTTGCTGTACCCTTTTTTCTTCGAACTCAGCTCATTCCCCACCTTCTCTCCCTCCCTCTCCCCGACCCTGCTCTTTTTCATTTCAGATGAAATTGTAAGCACCTTGGGAGAGGGGACCTTCGGCCGAGTTGTACAATGTGTTGACCATCGCAGGTAACTGTCAGCCCCCTCTGTACTACACACCTGGTAGCCATAAAGAGGTAGTGAGGGTTATCTGGGGCTTTTTTGCTAATGAGCCAGAGGTAGGATATCTTAATCCCCAGGCAGCCCTGTTCAGTCTGAGATGTTCTTGAGATTCCAGCAAAAGCCTCTCCTGCCATCCTATAGGGGCGGAGCTCGAGTTGCCCTGAAGATCATTAAAAATGTGGAAAAGTACAAGGAAGCAGCTCGACTTGAAATCAATGTGCTGGAGAAAATCAATGAGAAGGATCCTGACAACAAGAAGTAAGTGAGTGAAGGAGTATGTGGGGAGTCTGAGAGGCTCCACCCCTACACAGGAAAACCTTCCCGACCTGTACTAGACAGGCAGGGGAGTTGTAGACCTTCTCATCCATCCATCTTTTGTTCATCATCTTAGAGTAGTAGAACATTAGGGCAGGAAGGGAGGGTCTGTGACATTCTCTAATCCTTTCCCCTTATTTTCAGAGCAGTTAGATTGCTCTGCAGTTTGGCTCCGACCCAAGATGGCCTCAGTAGGGATATGCCCTGGAAATGGCCCTGAGACTGAGAATCAACATTTTCATCAAAAAATTAGTTGTGCTTTTAATACCTAGAACTATGCTAATGAAGCCACAGACATTTATGTGTAATTTTTCTGTTCACACACATTCCATAACCCAAATGTAGAATAAGAGTATTAAGCAAAGACATAAGTAGGTATAAACATGGGCCCAATGATGGCTGATGGTGAGTGAATTTCAGGAGCGGGAGTTGGGGTCAGAATGCAGAAGTGGCAGTTTGACAATTTATGGTCCACACTGAAGCCTGGTGCTTGGCAGCTCCTCAGCAAATAGAATTTTTTTTAACTATTTAAAATGTTGCAGGAAAATGGTTTGAAGTTTCACAGGTAGTACTTCTCTCCTTGGGTCTGTCAGAAAGGCCACTGCTTAGCTGAACTGAATTTTCTTGGTGATAATAGCTGGCATGTTTTTATACAAGTATGTGGAATCAACAGCTATGCAGTCCCTCTTTGTTGGAGGGGTGGTGGGCAGATGGGAGCTCATCAGACATCCCCCTTCCCCCATCTCTCTTCCCAGCCTCTGTGTCCAGATGTTTGACTGGTTTGACTACCATGGCCACATGTGTATCTCCTTTGAGCTTCTGGGCCTTAGCACCTTCGATTTCCTCAAAGACAACAACTACCTGCCCTACCCCATCCACCAAGTGCGCCACATGGCCTTCCAGCTGTGCCAGGCCGTCAAGTGTGAGTGGGGCGGGCTGAGGCGGACTCTGGGGCAGCCCCTCCCTCCATTGGACCTCTTCTGTCTCAGTTGTGCACTGCTGAAGCCCCTAAACAGTCAACTCAATTATCTGCAGTTCTTCTGTTCACTGTCATGTTGACATCTCTTTCTCTTCTGACTTAACTCCTTCACTGATGTCCTTACCATCACTGATTGCTCTTACTCCACATTCAACCTAGCAGGAGCTGGAAGAGAAAGTGTTTGAAGTCAAAGCACCTAATTACCTCTTTTTTCCTTTATTCCCCTTCCTTGGGAAAGTGTAAGTCAGGCAGCAAGCACAAAGAGACAGAAAGATTCCTCAAGCTAGAGGTTTACATTTGTCTGAGCTGAGAATGCTCTCTGTTCCCAGCAAACCAGGCGGGAGCAGGGAGTAGTGCAGCCAAGGGGCCAGGTAGGGACTAGTACATACTTCCTCTTGAGTCTTCGTAACAGTACAGTTTCACAGAGTTGAATTCACAGGAGTCAGATAGACACATGTCAAAGTCACTACAAAAATGCAACCCATAGGGATTTCCATGGCAGTCCAGCAGTTAAGACTCCATTCTTCCACTGCAGGGGGTGCGGGTTCGATCCCTGGTTGGGGAACTAAGATCCCGCGTGTCACACAGTGTGGCAAAAAAAAAAAAAAATACAACCCCGTAGCAAGCCATCTTTATACATTGGTTGAGAAGTACATGTATATCTGACGTTAATAAGTATAGGGCTTCTGACGTGGATGGACCTAGAGACTGTCATACAGAGTGAAGTAAGTCAGAAGGAGAAAAACAAATATCGTATATTAACGCATATATGTGGAACCTAGAAAAACGGTACAGATGAACCGGTTTGCAGGGCAGAAATGGAGACACAGATGTAGAGAACAAACGTATGGACACCAAGGGGGGAAGGTGGCAGGGGTGGTGGTGGTGGGATGAATTGGGAGATTGGGATTGACCTATATACACTAATATGTATAAAACAGATAATGAGAACCTGCTGTATAAAAAATAAATAAAATTCAAAAATTAAATAAGTACAGGGCTTCTTAGACAAGGCATTTCATTTGGATGTAGAGCAGAAAGCAGCCTAGTGCCTGGACCTGCCTTCTCACCAGCTTTGAGCTAGGTGACCAAGCCTGGGGTCAGCTGGTACCAGTTAGCTCTGGCCACCTGGACCAACCCTGACCTGGCCTTCTCCTCTGCAGTCCTCCATGATAACAAGCTGACACATACGGACCTCAAGCCTGAAAATATTCTGTTTGTGAATTCGGACTACGAACTCACCTACAACCTAGAGAAGGTAAGATGGACAGGGTCCACCCCTTGGCCAGTGGGCACAGGTGGCCATGCCACTTTGCCTTTCTCTTAGCCCTTTCTGTCCTCCCTTTTACTTCTTTCTCCCACATTTTCTGCTCTGGCTCTGACTGAGTAAAACTGCAGTACCAGAATAGATGGAAGGGGAGAGATATAAGACTTAAATTGGAAGAGAATTTGGAAAAAGAACCTCAGTTAACTTTCCAGTAGAGTGAAAATGCTTTCAAGGTTCTTGGTTTGGGCTTCCTTCTCTTTCTGTAAGGAAAGGTCAACTCCACTGACTAACTGGAGATCATGGAGATCTCAGCTAAGGAAGCTATTCCTCACTTTGCTACCTGCTATATATTTTCAGAAATACTGTACACTAGTCACTTGGGTATACTCTTCAGACGCATAGAGACTTGCATGATATTCCACAGTTATTCCTAAATCTTCTTCCTCCCCCACTCCTAAAGTAGTCTGTTGGCTGTGGGGGCGGCTGTAAAGCAGAAGGCATGTGTGGGAGCAGGCAGGAGGTCAAAGTTGTTTTTTTAAGGCTCAGAAGCACTTTAGAGAATAGTGGTAGAAGCTCGGTCTGTTCATTCTCTTAGTCTCGGTGCAGAGGTTCATGTTCTTCCTGCTTTGCTCCTAGAAGCGAGATGAGCGCAGTGTGAAGAGCACAGCTGTGCGGGTGGTAGACTTTGGCAGTGCCACCTTTGACCATGAACACCATAGTACCATTGTCTCCACCCGCCATTACCGAGCACCAGAGGTCATCCTCGGTAAGGGGGGAAGGACAAGGTTGTCCAAGTATGTGAGGGGGTGTGGTGGTGAGGATAGGGCCCCCTGAGCCTCAAAGTACCTTTTCCTTCCCATTCCTACCCAGAGTTGGGCTGGTCTCAGCCTTGTGATGTGTGGAGTATAGGCTGCATCATCTTCGAATACTATGTTGGCTTCACCCTCTTCCAAGTAAGTGGTGGGGTGTTTTATATGACCACTAGGTATTCTCCTACCTAATTTCCTTGTCTGCTGAGGAGCTGCCTGCTCACTCCACATTGCTTATCTTCTTGGCGGCTAGACCTCAGGATCCCCTCTCGGTCCCATGCTCAGTTCTGTCTTTGTTTCCCAGACCCATGACAACAGAGAACATCTAGCCATGATGGAAAGGATCTTGGGTCCTATCCCTTCCCGGATGATCCGAAAGACAAGGTGAACCTCGAGTGGGAGGGACTTAACCCTTTTCCTTTTCTCTCCACAAAATTGGTCTCTATCACATCATTTTCTTTTTTCTTTGACACCTGCCCTCCCCTCAGCTACTCTTGAGATGGGGGAAGAAGGGAATCATCCCACAAAAAGAGGAACCTCCTGATTCCTCAACTTCCCCCTTCCCCTCTAGGAAGCAGAAATATTTTTATCGGGGTCGCCTGGATTGGGATGAGAACACATCAGCTGGGCGCTACGTTCGAGAAAACTGCAAACCACTTCGGGTGAGCCGGGCTGGGAATAAATTGTGCCCACCACCCAGAGGTCACGTCCTTCTTAAGGTGTTTTGCCCCTGGAATGCATTTCACAAGCAGAGGGTTAGGAAAGAAGGGGAGGAAAACTGAAAGAAGACATCTTTTGTTGATAGAAGAGAGATAAGAGGGAGTGGTTTTATGGAGGGAATGAGGTTAGACAGCCATGTTTTTCTTGAGCCAACCAGAGATGAAAGCAATGTCCTGGATTCTTTAGGTCAGGCAAAAAAGAATAAACTACCTTTGAAGAGGTTACATTTTATTGAGGAGCTAAAGAAGATGCATGAAGTTGACAAGGATATACAAGTAGAACTTTCAAAGAGTATGAAGGAATAATTGTGCTAGTGGGAAGGTAGGGTGAGCTGTGACATCAGAAATGGTCACGGTGTGGTCATTCATAATGGTAGCAAGCAGAGCCGTGGTCCTTCAGGATTGAAATCTAGGGCCTTGAAGAACGCAGGGTTTGTAAGGCATCGTGCCTCACCTTTTTCCTGCCCTCCACCACCAGCGGTATCTGACCTCAGAGGCAGAGGAACACCACCAGCTCTTCGATCTGATTGAAAGCATGCTAGAGTATGAACCTGCTAAGCGGCTGACCTTGGGCGAAGCCCTTCAACACCCTTTCTTCGCCCGCCTTCGGGCTGAGCCACCTACCGCCAAGTTGTGGGACTCCAGTCGGGATATCAGTCGGTGACGATCAGGCCCTGGGCCCCCCTGCCACTCTAACAGCAGTGGGTGTCCAGTCCAGGACACTGGTGCTTTTTTATACAAGAGAACAGAGCCGGAGCCCACTCCTTCCTACTGGCTCCCTATGTACCTGTGAATATGTGAAATAGTGTAAATATGAAAGAACTTGGACCTATCGCTTCAACCCCTGCCTTGTACATAATGCTATTCCATCTCACACTCTTCCCACCCTCACTTGCCCCTTCACAATTGAGTTGGATGGGGGCAGAATGAGGTAACCAAATGGCATCTATCCCATGTTTTATAAGGAATTTTGTACAGTCTTTGTGAAATAAAATGACGTGCTTCATCTGACCCCCATCCCTGGAGTTTGAGGTTTGGGGGTGCTGGGGTGGAGGGATGAGAAGATTGGCAACGAAGGGAGTCCCATCTTACCCTCCAAAATTAACCATAGTCAGGTTACCAGTTTACCTGTCCGGTTTGTCTTGGGAGGAGAGTGATGGGTGGGTAACATTTCTTGACGGTGATAAGGGTTATCTGGAATGATAAGGATTGGGAAGGAGGTTCGATTACTGTAGCTCTTAGGCTGGGCCCCAGGATAGAGCCAGAAATCCCGATAAAAAAATGTGCTCAACTGGGCTCCTGGGAGACTACCACCACCGGTCGGAAGACCCCGGTCGTATGTCTCGGAAGACTAGGAGGGACCGGGATTCTGACGCGAGGCCTGCTGGGAGGTGTAGTTCGTTAATTGAGGGAAGTCACGTGGGGAAGGGGCGGTACTTGGCTACCGAGACTGAGTTAGAGGTGTCACGTGGGGCACTTCCTTCTTTGCCTTTGACCGAGACGCAGGCGCAACCCTCCTGCTGCTGCGGGGATCCTTGTGACCCTTCCGGTGTGTAAAGCCAATCCGTGCACAGAGAAACGGGGCGGACCGAGAGGAGCGGAGGGAGCTCTGAGAGCCACGGCCGCCGCCACTGCCGCGGCAGGGGCGTGGAGGGCAGGGGGCGGCCCAAGCCGAAGTTGCAAACATGGCTCAAAGCAGAGACGGTGGAAACCCCTTCGCCGAGCCCGGCGAGCTTGACAACCCCTTTCAGGTGACTTGCGCCGGCCTCTTTGGGGCAGCTGAGGTAATTTCTCGAGTC
Source organism: Eubalaena glacialis (assembly GCF_028564815.1). Lineage (NCBI taxonomy): Eukaryota > Metazoa > Chordata > Mammalia > Artiodactyla > Balaenidae > Eubalaena > Eubalaena glacialis. The sequence continues at coordinate 81,314,961 of NC_083718.1, forward strand.
TAGAGGGTCGGGCTAACTTGTATTCCCGTTCGTGACATTTGATCCGAGGAAGGGCCGCCACGTGGGAGTGACGACGACTCCAGACCAGTGAGCATCCTGGGGGGGCGGGCCCTGCCCCTTAAGGAGCTGGTACTGGCAGTGTGGCGTGAAGGATTGGGGGCAAAAATGGGGACAACAGCGTGGGCCCCAAGCTGCAGTCCTTGGAGCCACAGCAATTGAGAAGAGGCCCCTGTGAGTTCCCCCAGAGGCACCAGGTGCCAGCTGAGCCCCAGATCTTTGCCCACAGGACCCAGCTGTGATCCAGCACCGACCCGGCACACAGTATGCCACGCTTGACGTCTACAACCCTTTTGAGACCCAGGAGGTGAGATTCTGGAGAGCACGGGCGGGCGAGGAAGGGTAGGGTATGCTAACAGGCCCACTTTGTTGGGGTATAGGGGACTTTTTTGCACGCAAAGGAAGAAACACCGTGATCTTAGCTCCCTGAGAGAGACCAGTCTGCCATGGGATGCCTAATCCTTCTAAAGACACTAAGGCCAAGGATCCATCGGTTTGAGCTCTAAATGTCAGTCTTGGGAGGACCTGGAGTCTGGCAGGGCCTGATGAAGACCCTGTCTGGGGAGCCTTTTTTGAAGAAGAAAAGGGATGGGGCCGGTTGGAGTTGGGGAGAAAACAAGCTATGTTTAGGTATACAGTTAGAAAACAAGGGATGAAAAAGACTAGACCTGTTTGTCTCACTGCAATAGAAAAAGGTAAGAGTTTTTAAAAGTTTAAGGAGGTTGATACGGTAGATGAGTGCTTTGAGTCCTGGCTAAGGAACTCGATGTGAGGGGTTATGAGGGCTGCTGCAGGTTGTAAAAGAGTTCTCTGATACAAACACAAGAACTAGCTTTCTAACAACTGGGGGAGGGGCTGCCACCTTAGGTAATGAGTTCTAGGTCTAAAGGTATTCAAGTAGACTCTAGATTCCTGTGTTATGAACGACTAGATGATCCCTAAGGTTTTTTCCAAACTCAACAGCCACCACCAACCTATGAGCCTCCTGCCCCTGTTCCGATAGCTCCACCCTCAGCTCCCCCTTTGCAGTCTTCGAGAAAGCTCAGCCCCACAGAACCCAAGAACTATGGCTCCTACAGCACCCAGGTAAAGGGGGTGTATGGGTAGGGGTTGAGGAGAGGGGCCAGCCCTGGGTTCAGGACTCACATTGCCCTCTGCTCATACTGGTCAGGCTTCAGCTGCAGCAGCCACAGCTGAGCTGCTAAAGAAGCAGGAGGAGCTCAACCGGAAGGCAGAGGAGTTGGACCGGAGGGAGCGAGAACTCCAGCATGCTGCCCTCGGGGGCACAGCTAGTAAGTGGATCCTTGATAGGGTTGGGGAGGGCATCTGACAGGTTCGAAGTCTCAAAAAAGGACCTCAGAGCATGGGCACTGGAGCCAGATTGCTGAGTTTGAATTTGGGTGCTATGTCTTATTAAGGGTGAGCTCTTAGGCAAGTCATTTAATCTTGAGTGCCTCAGTTTCCTCACCTGTAAAATGAGAATAATGTTTGTACCTGTTTGACAGGATTGTTGTGAGGGTTAAACAAAGTCATCTATACAAAATGCTGGGCACAGTGCTTAGAAGTTGTAAGTCATAATAAACACAAGTCCTAATAAACACTCAGTATTAAAATAACTTTTGCCACTTGCCCTTGTTTCTTTGAGCCCTCAAATTGGAAATAGAAGAGAGGACCGGAGGTGAAAGGAAGGGGGAGTGATTCGTTGGTCTCTGTCTCACTTGTGAGATCCTCCTGCTCTTTTTGTGCCTTACAGCTCGACAGAACAATTGGCCCCCTCTACCTTCTTTTTGCCCAGTTCAGCCCTGCTTTTTCCAGGATATCTCCATGGAGATCCCCCAAGAATTTCAGAAGACAGTATCCACCATGTACTACCTCTGGATGTGTGAGTAGTGAGAAGCCTTTTTGAAGGAAAAGTACAGGTAGTAACTTGTACATTTTTCTTTTCCTGGAGCCCACTCACCCAGAACTAGACACTTCACCTATCCTCAGCATTTGAGTTTAAGGCTCATTTCTCCAGGAATCTTACTGGATTACTCCTTTTATAGTATTTAGAACTTATTCTCCAGCCTTCTAGCAAATGTATGTTCTTGCCCTCTCCCCCTTCCCCTTGTCCTTATGCATAAATGTATTCTGAATCCTTTAAACGTCTTTGCCAAGGGGATCGCACATGATTGAGATTTGCTAGTTCTGTCTCCCCTACTGAGGATCCTGTGAAGGAAGAAGCCGCCTTCCTTTCCTTACTCTGCCACATTTGCTGAGGGCTGTGGGGTGGGCTTCTAGGGAAAGGAGCTTTCATTGACCCATCATCCTGTTCCTCTAACCCTTAGGCAGCACTCTGGCTCTTCTCCTGAATTTTCTTGCCTGCCTGGCCAGCTTCTGTGTGGAGACCAACAATGGCTCAGGCTTTGGGCTCTCTATCCTCTGGATCCTCCTTTTCACCCCCTGCTCCTTCGTCTGTTGGTACCGCCCCATGTATAAGGCTTTCCGGTAAGAAGGGGGAGTGGGGATGATGGCAGGGAGGGGACTTGGATGGGTCCCATTCTGCTTCTCCAACCCTAATTCTTTGCCTACACTTCCCTTTCTTTCTCTTTGCAGGAGTGACAGTTCATTCAATTTCTTCGTTTTCTTCTTCATTTTCTTCGTCCAGGATGTTCTGTTTGTCCTCCAGGCCATTGGCATCCCAGGTTGGGGGTTCAGGTCTGTGAGGCTGCCATCTACCTTCACCCCTTCCTCCCACTCCTGTAGACCAAGTCAGCCTTGGGTACTGGCATAGGAGTTGTTCAGAAAAAGGAAATGTGGTTTTTATCCTTGGGAGGTGCTAATTTAACCAGAGAGACAAGATGTTCTCCATGATAGAGAGCCCAGACACAACTCTCAACATAGATTAAGGGAAAGATGGCTGTGGTCAGTCTGAAGAGGCTTCCTGGAGGAGACATGTGTAACCATGGTTGGAGAAGAGGAAGAATCCTCAACAGAAAGGTCTGTTTGGAGTGAGGATGTCTGGAAGAGCTTGGAGAGCTGGGAGCTGATCGTTCAGAAGCTGGGATTAAACTGTGAAGAGAGTAGGTGTAGTTTGGGATTGCGGTGCATGGAAAGCTGCCAGACTGACAGGAAAACGGCCCCTGGTGGGAAGACATAACCAGCAGAGAAGCTGGGGGGACAGAGACCCAGCTGTGAGCAGCCCCTCTTCACTTCCACATACTTTCCCCTCCTTACAGTGGCTGGATCTCTGTTCTGGTGGTGCTGGAGGCCAACAACACAGCTGTAGCTGTGCTCATGCTGCTGGTTGCCCTGTTCTTCACTGGCATTGCTGTGCTGGGAATTGTGATGCTAAAGCGGGTGAGGGGCTGTAGGTGGGGCCAGGAGAGTGAGATCATGTGTCCCTAGGGGCATGGGTGGAACATTCAGGAGCAACTGGGGAGGGCCAGGCTGACGGATGGGTTCTCAGCTAATGGACCTGGGAGGCGGGTGTTGTGGGGTATGTGTGGGTGTGGGCTGGTAGGGAGCCACGAGGGAAAAGCTAGAGCTGCAGGCTGGTGAGTGGTGGTGATGGCGTTAGATTGGAGTGGGGTAACAGTGGCCAGAACGTGCTGTAAAGTCTATGCCTCTACTTGCAGATCCACTCCTTGTATCGCCGCACAGGTGCCAGCTTTCAGAAGGCCCAGCAAGAATTTGCAGCTGGTGTCTTCTCCAACCCTGTGGTGCGAACCGCAGCTGCCAATGCAGCCGCTGGGGCTGCCGAAAATGCCTTCCGGGCACCGTGACCCCTAACTGGGATGCCCTGGCCCTGCCACTTAGGGGAGGTGACCTAGCCCCCATCCCTGAGGTCTCTGGGACTTGATGAGACGTCACTACTTGATGTCTTCACTATAGTGCCCCCAGTCCCACAGCCATGACTGCTGAACCTGACTTAAGGGTGTGGGGAGCCCAGTGTGACCCAGTCACTGCTTCCCTCCCACTCCCCTTCCCCCAATCAGGCCACACTGCTGCCACCTCTACACACCCCAACCCAGCTTCCTTCTGCTGTGCCAAGGCTGTTGCTTCGGTTATTTAAATAAAAAGAAAGTGGAACTGGAACACAAATCACACCGTTTCCGGAATTTTAATGGGAACTAGGCCTTGTGGAAGAGAAAGTGGAGGAGACTAGAATGGAAGCAGAATGTGGACTCCAGAGGGAAGGTCTGACCTGGCCTTAGTGTAAATGGAGAGCTCTCGGGGATGGGACAGCAGAGCCCGATGGCAGGCGCAGGAAGCGGAAGGAAAGTCCACGGTTGGGGTGGAATCGCGGAGCTGCCAGGGAGCCCAGCTCCCTACCCCTCTCCATTAATGACAGGGAAGGAGCCGCTACTTCTGCTGGGAACACAGCAGGCCGAGGGGCCTGAGAGGCTGGGTGGGGCTCAAGTGGGAGCCGAAAGCGTTGTTAGCTCCGGCGGCCAGCTCGCCCTGCAACCCTGCCTCCTGCTCCCTCCCTCCCTCTCCCTTTCTCCCTCTCCCTCCCTCCCTCCCTCCTTCCCTCTCCCCCTCCCGCAGGGTCTCTGGCGGGGACTACAACTCCCGGGGTGCGCCGCGCTGGCCCTCGCACCATGCCCCTCCTCCCGCACCATCCCATCCCCATCCCCCGCCTCCAGTCCCGGACCTGCTGCAGCCGAGCTGGGGGAGCGGGGGTGTGGTGGGCAGGGGAGCGGGGCTGGCGACCCAGGAGGCGGCGGCGCCGCCGCAGCCTCTCCCCACCAGGCAGCCTCGGATCCCACTGGACACTGAGGGCACACCGACCGCGCCTCTAGAGTCACGCCGCCTCTCCCCTCTTCTCTAGACTTCTTTCCCATCCTTCTCGCCTTCACCCTTCCCACCCTTCCCTGGGTTCCGGACCGCCGCCCTCTCTTCACTCCCGGACCGGCCCTTCTCGGCGCCTTTCTTCTCTAGGGAGATGCGATGAGCCGGTGCCCCCGCGTCCTCATCGCCGTCCCGGGCACGGTGCCCGTCCAGTGCCCGTGGTGGGGAGGGAGCACTCCGGGTCCCCTCCGTGACGCCCCTCCCTTGGCCCCCTCCTCAGCTGGAGTCCCTGGGCCATGCCCCAGGGGACCCAGCCAGGGGGTGGGGTCTAGAGCGAGGTGGGTGGAGAGGAGGAAGGACGGGGCCTTGGGCGCCTCTGAGATGCTCCCAAGCGTCAGGGGGGGCCGAGCGAGGCTTAGGCAACCGGGCGGCAGGCATGATGCCCTCGTCTAGTGATTCCAGCCGCTCGCTGACTAGCCGGCCCAGCACCCGGGGCCTTACCCACCTCCGCCTCCACCGACCCTGGCTGCAGGCTCTGCTCACGCTGGGGCTGGCTCAGGTGCTCCTGGGCATCCTGGTGGTCACCTTCAGCATGGTGGCCTCATCTGTCACCACCACCGAGAGCGTCAAGAGATCCTGCCCGTCTTGGGCTGGATTCTCGGTGAGTTGGGTGCACAGTTGTTGGGTGGGGGAGGCTCCTCGGGCCCCACCCCTCCACACCAGCTGCCAGTCCAAATCCTGGCCTCTCCTCCCTCTCCTGGTCCTCCTCCTCCTTACAGAGCTGGGTGCACCCTGTGGTGAGGGGCTCACTCAGGTGCCTCCCCTGTCAGGCTGAGCCTGTGCCCACTCTATCCCCAGCTGGCGTTTTCCGGGGTGGTTGGCATTGTGTCTTGGAAGCGGCCGTTCACTCTAGTGGTAGGTGCCAGGGTCTGATGCCCACGGGGAGGCAGGTGCCTAGCACCTGAGGGGATGCCTATTTATGCCCTCGAAAAGGGAATTGACTCTCCCATTCATGCTGTCCAGGCACAAATGTCTGTGAAGGAGGGTGGCTCCATCTGCGGTAGAGCGTACTCTTGGGGTCCCAGCCCTGAGTCTGTGCCCTGTTTCCCCCAGATTTCCTTCTTCTCCTTGCTTTCGGTGCTCTGTGTCATGCTCAGCATGGCTGGCTCTGTTCTCTCCTGTAAAAACGCTCAGCTGGCCCGAGACTTCCAAGAATGCATCTTGGTGAGATTTGAGGAAAGAGAGCCTGAGAGTGCTGGTTGGGGGAGGTGTGCAGGACAACTTGGGCTTGTCCTGATTCAGGCTGCCTCACCCTCTCCACTCCCACTCAGGACGGAAAGGTCTGTGTGTGCTGCCCTCCTGTTCCTCTACTGCGGCCCTGTCCAGAGTCAGGGCAGGAACTGAAAGTTGCCCCTAACTCCACCTGTGATGAAGCCCGAGGGGCCCTCAAGGTGAGCTTCCCCCCCACCCCACCTCCGCCATTCCTTCCTCTCCCGCCATCTTCCTGGTTCTCACCCTTCTGCCTCCTCCTGGAGTCCTCACAGGCCCCGAGTATGTGGGATTTACTCCACCCCAGGCTCCTCTCACATCCCTCTCTCTCTCTTGCCTTCCCCAGAACTTGCTCTTTAGCGTCTGTGGGCTCACGGTTTGTGCCGCCATAATCTGTACTCTCTCTGCTATTGTTTGCTGCATCCAAATCTTCTCCCTGGACCTTGTGCACACGGTGAGTGGGGAGCCGGGGTCAAGGCCAAGAAGGTAGGATGCGGGCAGGGTGTGTGTGCTGGGATTGGGCTCGAGGGGTGATGGTTACAGTGCTGGCTTTTGAGCACCAGGGGCTGTGGGTCACCTATTAGGCATGTCTGTTGCAGGGTTATTTAGGGGGTCCAAAGGAGGGTGAGGAGGGAAATGACAGGGAGTAAGAGAAGTATGTGATGCCAGTCTGGGGGCATTGAAGAGTGGGACTAAAAGTTGGGCGGAGTCAGGAAGGTCTTAGATGGGGGTGGGGATAATGGGTTGATGTTCTGGTGGGGACAGAGAACAGATAGTGATTCTGGGTGCAGAAAGGTCCATGTAGAGGAGGACTTTCTAGATGGGCAGGGCAAGAGCTGAAGGTCCTCGGCTGGGGCTGGGGCGGGGTTAGAGGAGGAACTGGTTTTGGCAAAGGGGCCAGAACTGAGCTTCTTGGAGGGGGTGGGGCCAGAAAATGTAGATGAGAGAGGAGTTTGGGAGCCAAGGAGCTGTATTCCCAGAAACCAAGTTTGCTGACTTGCTTGCTCCCCAGCAGTTGGCCCCTGAGCGCTCAGTCTCAGGCCCTCTGGGGCCTCTGGGCTGTACATCCTCGCCCCCAGCCCCTCTCCTACACACCATGCTGGACTTGGAGGAATTTGTACCACCTGTGCCCCCGCCGCCCTACTATCCCCCAGAGTACACCTGCAGCTCAGAAACAGATGCACAGAGGTGAGGCCAGGTGGAATCTGTGGGGAAACTAAGGAAGGCGACTGGGGCTGAGGACGGGGATTGGTGGGGAGGGATTTTTTTGGAATAGGAGTTCTTTCCCAGGCTTTGACCCTCTCCCTCATCCTGCCAGCATCACCTACAATGGCTCCATGGACAGCCCGGTGCCCTTGTATCCTACTGATTGCCCCCCTTCTTATGAGGCCGTCATGGGGCTACGAGGAGACAGCCAGGTGAGAGCAGGGCTTGGTATGGGCTGGGGAGTCAGAGATAGAGCCTGAAAAGCTGGGTGAGCTGCTGTCACTGGATAAAGATAATACTAGCTCTCATGATCTTTATAGCACTGGCACATTCACTGTCATCTTTGATCTGCCTGAGAGCTTGGCAAGGTGGGTGGGGTAAGAAATATTATTTCCATTTTACAGATGTGGAAACTGAGGCCCGCATAAGTGACTTGAACAAAGTGACAAAGCTGGACTGGAATCTAGGTCTCCAGAGCTCTGTCCAGCCTATGGGATGGCCTAATCAGTGTGTAGGGCTCGACCCTTGACCCTTGTGTCTTCTGCAGGCCACTCTGTTTGATCCTCAGCTTCATGATGGCTCCTGCATCTGTGAGCAAGTGGCCTCCATTGTAGATGGTGAGCAGAAAGTGGGGAGGGTGGACAAGGTCTGGGATGCCTGGGATAGCAGAGCTGGGTGTGGGGGGCAGAGGGGGAGAGACGAGACCGAGTGGGTGGTTAAGGGACAAATGAGGGCTGGGGCTTCTTGCAATCCTGGGCTTAGCTGTCTCCTCTGAGATAAAACTGGAGGCAGGATGGCCCGCAAGAGGCTGGGCCTGAGAAAAGAGGAACCGCCTGGGCCCGGCCAGGCTGGTGCTACCCGGCAGCCCCTACCACCCACAGTGTCCATGGACAGCGGGTCTCTGGTGCTGTCAGCCATCGGTGACCTCCCCGGGGGCTCCAGCCCGTCGGAGGACTCGTGCCTGCTGGAGCTGCAGGGCTCCGTGCGCTCCGTTGACTACGTGCTCTTCCGCTCTATTCAGCGCAGCCGCGCCGGCTACTGCCTCAGCCTGGACTGCGGCCTGCGGGGCCCCTTTGAGGACAGCCCCCTGCCCCGGCGGCCCCCGAGAGCTGCCCGCTCCTATTCCTGCTCTGTCCCCGAGGCCCCACCCCCGCTGGGTGCCCCCACAGCTGCCCGAAGCTGCCACCGGCTGGAGGGCTGGCCGCCTTGGGTGGGACCCTGCTTCCCCGAGCTGAGGCGGCGGGTCCCCCGGGGAGGCAGCCGGCCAGCTGCAGCCCCGCCCCCCCGAGCCCCGGCTCGCCGCTTCAGCGATAGCTCAGGTTCCCTCACCCCACCGGGGCACCGGCCTCCTCAGCCGGCTCCCCGACCACCGCTGCTGCTGCCACGGTCCCACAGTGACCCGGGCATCACCACCTCCAGCGACACCGGTGAGCCGCCACAAGATTCAGGAGAGGGCAGGCACTGGGAGTTAGAGGGCCAATGATACCCACCAGGATTTGGGACACTGTTGAGGCCCCTGGGGAGGAAGAATGGGTGAATTCACTCCTGCAGTAGACACTTCTTATGTCACCTCCTAGAAATACATCAATAGCTTAGTGGCTAAAAGAAGAGGATTTGGTTTTTGGAACGCAGTCTCACAGTTCCCAGCTTGGGCTAGTTACCTACCCTCTCCACGCCTCAGTTTCTCACCTGTAAAACAGGTATAATAACAGTATCTCACCATAGGTACTGTGGAGTTACTGAGGAGAGATGCAGGTCAAGTGCTTAGCCCTGGCACAGAAAGTGTTTGTCATTACCATTATGTGCCAGGTACTGGAGAGGCTGCAGCAGGGCACAATAGCGCCTTAGTCCCTGATTTGGTGGATTGTACCATCTAGTTGCTGGCGGACCTGAGCAGAGATGATGCCCCCTTGGTTGGGAATGGGGTGTGGAAGCTGGGCTTGAGTTCTCAGGAGGGCCGTGAGATTGGTGGGCGCATCTACTGAGCGCTCTCACTCAGTCCCTGTCTCTCTCTTCCTTCTCAGCTGAATTCAGGGACCTTTATACCAAAGTGCTTGAGGAGGAAGCTGCTTCCATTTCCTCTGCAGATACAGGTGAGGCATATGGTTGGTGCCCAGGGGGCAGTGGGTAGGGGAGTGCTGCCTGGCCTTCTCTGCACCTCCCATTCCACCCACTCTCCCTCTCTCTCTCTCTCTCCAGGGCTCTGCTCTGAAGCCTGCCTCTTCCGTCTAGCCCGTTGCCCTTCCCCCAAGTTGCTACGTGCTCGCTCAGCCGAGAAACGGCACCCCGTGCCCACCTTCCAGAAGGTCCCCCTGCCCTCGGGCCCTGCACCTGCCCACTCCCTGGGGGACCTGAAGGGCAGCTGGCCAGGCCGGGGCTTGGTCACTCGTTTCCTCCAGATGTCTAGGAAGGCCCCAGACCCCAATGGGAATGGAGCCCATGGACATAAGCAGGTAGAGTGAAGGGATCCAGTGAAGACACCCAGGAAAGCCTGGTGCTTCAGGTGGGGCCACACTGATGCTCTTTCCTGTGGCCCCGTCTAGGTGCCCCGGAGCCCATGGGGCCGGCCAGGCCGAGAGAGCCTCCACCTTCGCAGCTGCGGCGACCTCAGCTCCGGCTCCTCCCTGAGACGCCTCCTGTCTGGCCGCAGGCTGGAGCGCGGCACCCGCCCCCACAGCCTCAGCCTCAATGGGGGCAGCCAGGAGACTGGGCTCTGACCTGGGCATCCTCCCACACTGAACAGATCCAGATGAATGCTGGGGCCACAGGCACCAGCTGGTTGGGACCAGCAGCCTCCAGCACCCCCTTGCACTGGCTGACACAAAAAGAAACCTGCTGAACACCCCCAGAAGTATCCCTTTCCCTCCTACCTCTAGGGGCTCCTGCTGCTTGCCTCTGCCCCTCCAGCCTGGGGAGACCTTCTGTCCTGCGCTGCACGGGTGTTCAGGCTGTGCGGAGAGATGCCCCTGCTTACAGCGTTGGAGGAGGAAAATAAAGTCCTGTTCCTCCAGCATGAGAGTAACTCTCTCTGATTCACCACGGGCCCTGTGGCCAGGGCAAAGGCATGTCCCGGTTGTTCAAGCACAAGGGGCTGTATGCCTGTGCAATGGGGTGGTGAGGCATGAAGGGTCAGAAAAATCTGGGTGGCCTCTCAGCTCTGCCACCTTTAGCTGCATGATCTTGGGCAAGTTATTTAACCTCAATTGCCTGATCCATAAAACATTGTGAGGACGAAAGTTTGTAAAGCTCTTAACACACTAAGTAAGGCTTCAATAAATTTCAATTTTCCCTTCTCTTCTGGATCATTCTTTGTCACCTTTGAAATTTGTTCTAGCATCTCTCATAGTTATGAAAACTCTCAAGACGCGGATATCTGTTTCCAGCTACCACACAATATCTCTGCCCCTTTTCATAGCCAAACGTTTTTTCTCTTCCTTCCTTCCACTCTTGAACATCCATTCTCTCCTCGCCCATTCCCATCAGGCTCCTTCCCCTACCTCTCCCCAGGCACTGCTCTTTTTTTTTTTTTTTTTTAATTTTAATTTTAATTTTATTTATTTATTTTTGGCTGTGTTGGGTCTTCGTTGCTGCACGTGGGCTTCCTCTAGTTGCGGCGAGCGGGGGCTACTCTTTGTTGCGGTGCCTGGGCTTCTCATTGTGGTGGCTTCTCTTGTTGCAGAGCACGGGCTCTAGGCACGCAGGCTTCAGTAGTTGTGGCTCGCGGGCTCTAGAGCGCAGGCTCAGTAATTGTGGTGCACGGGCTTAGTTGCGCCGCGGCATGTGGGATCTTCCTGGACCAGGGATCGAACCTGTGTCCCCTGCGTTGGCAGGCAGATTCTTATCCATTGCACCACCAGGGAAGCCCCCAGGCACTGCTCTTGACAAATTTTTCAGTAAGCAAAAAAGTTAGACCCACTGGCCGATTCTCTGCCTGCATTTCATTTGACCTCCAAGAAGCATTTAACCCAGATAATCAGCATCTTTCCTCTTGAATTTTTCCCTTTCTTGTCTTTGAAAACATCATACTCTCCTAATTTTTCTCCTACTTTACTGTCTTGGTATCATTTGTCAGAGTTCACACCTCTGCCCAACCGCTTAACACTGGAGGGCTCCAGGGCGCTCCCCTTGGCCCTCTTCTTTTTTCTACCTCCAGTCTGTAAGTGGCCCTATCAAGATCCATGGCTTTAAAGGCCATCTATGTGTTCGTGGATAACTCTCTCCTTTACCTCTCCATGAGCTCCAACCTCCAATTTGACATCTCTGCTTGGATATTTAATGGGCCTCTCAGACTCAACATGGCCACAGTGGAACTCTTGATTCCCACCCCAGCACCTGTTCCTCTTCCAACATTCCCATCTCAATAAGTGGCACCATCACTCACCTAGCTGCACTTTCCATAAGCTTGGGAATCACCCTCATTTCTTCTTTTCCCTCATCCAACACATCTGATCCTACCCTGAATTCATCCATGTCTCACCAGCTACCTAGCCCTAGTCATCACCCTCTCTCCCACCCGCTTGATCTATTTCCATTCTTCCTACAATCCATTCTCCACTCAGCAAAGTGATAAGAAATCATGTCATATTAAAGTTCTGCCTAAATGTACTGGCTTTCCACTGTATTTAGAATAATCTCCAAACTCCTTATGAAACTATGGTCAGGTACAACCTGGTCCACTCTGTTTCAGCCACACTGCGTTGCACAAGGGCCTTTGCACGAGCTAGCTATTCACCAACACGAAACTCGGTGCCCTATATCTGTTGCTTTCACCTAATTCGGGTCTTAGTTCCATTCTCACGTTTTTGTTGCGCACTCCCCATTCTATCATACCGCCTTGTTTTGAACACCTATCACTATCCAAAATTATCTTGTTTTTGTTTTCTGTGTCGTCCCACAGAACGCAAGCTCCTGAGAGCAGGGGCTTGCTCATTGCACTGGATCTAACACTTAGTAGGTCCTCAGGAAACTCATTAAGTTATTAAAAGGCAGAGTGGGGCCTTGTAAACAGCTTGGAGACCCTATGACTTTGGGGATAGCCGTGGGGCCCTACAGGAGAGGAAGGGGGTAGAGAGAGGCACTGCCCATAGATGGCGTCTGGCTGCAAGGCTTCTTGAATAATTCACCATCATAACAACCCAGCTTCAGGGAGGGAGAGTTAGGGCGCGGCCAGAACGACAAAATGAGGTAGCAGGGAGTGGAGATTGGGATTCCCAACGGGGCAATTTCTGGGCACTGAATGTTCCCTATCCTGAGGCTCCCAAAGGAGGAAGTTCAAGAATCCACCTCAACTTCCGTAAGCTGGACTCACTGAGGGAATTCAATCTTCCCCATCCCTTAGGTTGTGCTGGCGACTGTAAAACGAGGCGCATGCGCGCTTCTCGCTTCCCGCGCCCTCTTTCCGAAGAGACCCCCGGATACGCTTGCGCCCTATTTGGGCTACGGCTGGTCAGCGAAAACAGTCCGTCCCCAGCACAACCAATAAGACGTGAGGAAAGGGCCTGCGTCCCGCCTCCTGACGATTCGGGGGTCTCCCTTCTTGAGCTAGGCCCCGGCCCCGCCCCGCCGGCCCTGCGCGTCTCGCAGCTGCGCGTGGTGGAGTGCAGCCTAGCTCTGCTGAGCCCCCTTCTACCGCCCCGCCCACCCCGCTTTGCAGGCTGGTCTGGGATTTCCCTTCGCCTCCGTTTGGGGCTGCTGTTTCGCTTCGCCGACGGTAGGCGTAATGGATTTTGCGCTTTTTGGATCTTAACTCTCCTTTCCCTGGGTCTGCACTTCACCTTTTTATCATCGTATTAATTGTAAGGATGGTTGTATTTTACTAATGAAGAAGAGGGGGAAAATCTTCAAATCCTCTTCTACCCACTTGCTTTTTTGAGGGGTGGAGTGGGAAGAAGGTCTATGTAATTTATCCATTCTTCAATCATCCGACAGATGTTCAATGAGCACGGGACGAGCACCGGGTGCTGTGCTACGTACTGGGGATACAGACTGATCCCCGCCCTACTGGGCTTTCTCACGGACAGATCAGCAGACAAAGGAGTTAGCAGGCCACTGGGTGCTATAACTGACATTAAGCCATTTGTACAATTAACTGCAAATGTAATAAGAGCTACAAAGGAGATGTAAGGGCTCCTCACGCACAGGAGGAGTGTGTGTGAAAGGAGAGAATTTCTTGGAGAAAATGACATATGAGCTGAGTTTTGAAAGAAAGATGAATAGGCATTACCTAGGCTAAATGGAGGTGAAGAGTGATGCATAGTAAAGAAGAGCCTTTGAGAGGATTCTGAGGCAGAAAGGATGTAGAACAAGGGGGCCAGTCTGTGGCAGGCTGTAATTGGAGGCTGGTCTCTGTCGTGCCCCTTACAGTCTACACAGCAGCCAAAGTGATCTTTTAAAAATATAAATCTGATGTTGTCACTTCCCTGCCCCAAACTGTCCAGTGAATTTCCATTTTGGAACAAAATTCAGACTCCTCACTGTGGCCACCAAGGCCCTGCAGAATCTGACCCCCAACCTTTTACTCCAAACTCACTTCTTACCACTGTTGCACTCACTCCTTCTGTCCAGCTTCCTTACCCCCTTTTTTTTTTAAGATTTTTTTTTTGATGTGGACCATTTTTAAAGTCTTTATTGAATTTGTTACAATGTTGCTTCTGTTTTATGTTTTGGGTTTTTGGCCTCAAGACATGTGGGAATCTTAGCTCCCCCACCAGGGATCGAACCCGCACCCCCTTCATTGGAAGGCTAAGTCCTAACCACTGGACCGCCAGGGAAGTCCCCCTTCCCCTTTATTTTGTTTCATAGTTCTCACGGCCACCTGAAATTACCTGTTTTTTGTCTTCCACCACCACTAGAATATAAGCTCCGTAGGGCCAGGGACTTTATAATCTTATTCATTACTGTATCACCAGGGTCTAGAACAGTGCCTGGCACATAGTAGATGCCCAATTATGATTTGTCAAATATGTGTCTTGGGGAGCGCATAGCAGGGGTGCCCAGCTCATTCAGGGGTGTCAGGAAAATGGTACTGATGGTAGGGACATTAAGGCTGAGGAGTTGATGAAAAAGAATAGTTATTCATTTTTTTCAAGAGAGGAGAAGAAAATAACATAGAGCAGAGAGGCAAGATGGAATGTGGCCTATTAGACGAAATGTGATTGGAGCATATGGTCCAAGTGGAGAGGTGAGAAATGAGACTGGAACAAAGATGCCAGGTCCCGGTAGCCCTCTTAAAAGGCAGTGTGGAGCCGTTGAAGGATTTTAGGAGGGAGAGTGGTAGCTTCAGAATTTGTATTTTAGTTAGACCATCCAGTTCTTGGAGAATGGATTGGAGGAGAAAAGTAGAGTGTAGGAGGCCAAGAAAGAGATGTTTCAGTAGTTTAGAAGAGAATTGACAGGGAGAAGGGTACAGGGAAAGGACAGAGTCAAGGATGAGCCCCAGGTTCTGTGAGGAAGAGGTTCTATTCATGGGGAAAGAAAACACAGGAGGACAAGTAGGTTTGGCTGGAGGAGATGATGCTCTCATGATGGTCCTGCTGAAGTGTCTGTGAGACACCCAGAGGAAAGGTCTGGAGGGCAGAGTCACATCACAGAGTCCATCCCAGGAGAAGGATTGGGATTGGAAGTGGAGATTGTGGAACCAGAAAACAATTAGGTTAGTCAAAGCCATGGGTTATCTCTGTGGAGAGAGCATGACGTATGAGAAGAGAAGGCCTAGGACAAAACCCTAAGGAACAGACAGAAAGAGGACGCGAAGCCTGCAAAAGAGAAGGAACAGCCAAAGAAGTGGGAGGACATCCAAAGCAGCAGAGTGTGGAGTCATGAAAACAAAAGAGAGTGCTTCTAGGAGGGAGGGGCTATGTGTCAACTGAGGTAAAAAGTCCAGTCAAATAGGGCTGAGCAGGGACTTCCCTGGTGGCGCAGTGGTTAGGAATCCACCTGCCAATGCAGAGGACACGGGTTCGAGCCCTGGTCCGGGAAGATCAAACATGTCTCAGAGTGCCACAACTACTGAGACTGTGCGCCACAACTACTGAGCCTGCGAGCCACAACTACTGAGCCCACACGCTGCAACTACTGAAGCCCCCGTGCCTAGAGCCCGTGCTCCGCAATAAGAGAAGCCATCGCAATGAGAAGCCCACGCACCGCAACGAAGAGTAGCCCCGCTCGCCGCAACTAGAGAAAGCCCACACGCAGCAACAAAGACCCAACGCAGACCAAAATAAATAAATAAATAAATTTATATTAAAAAAAAAAGGGCTGAGCACTATTCATTGGACTTAGCAACAGAGGGACCATTAGTGACCTTGGCAAGAGCAGTTTTGGAGCCAGGAGGGTCCGGTATCAGCCCGTGGAGTGTAGGAAGTGGAGAGAGGACTCATCAGGTGTAGCAACTCATTCCAGAGGTTTGGCTCTGAGTAATATTACATGCATTGTTGCATGAAATCCTCATAACAACCCACGAGGCAAGAGTTTTGGAGATGAGAAAACTGAAGCTCTGAGAAGTCAAGTAACTTCCCAATATCTCAGTTCTAGTGAGAAATGAAGCAAGGATTTCAATCCTGTATAATCACTCGGGTGTTCATGCTGAAACACCCTTCCTTATTGCCTCTTCTTGAGGGGAACAGGAGAGAAATGGTGGCGGCCGGAGGGAGCAAGGGTGGAGGTAGAGGCCTCGCACAGAAGACTCCTTCTACTGTACCTGGAGGGAAGAAACAAAGCCTGGATAACAATAACAGTAATAATTCCAGCCATCTATATGGAATTTTACAGTTCACAAGGAACATCTCAGATTTTTTTTTTTTTTTTGGCTGCGTTGGGTCTTTGTTGCTGCGCACAGGCTTTCTCTAGTTGTGGCGAGTGGGGACTACTCTTCCTTGTGGTGCAGGGGCTTCTCATTGCGGTGGCTTCTCTTGTTACAGAGCACAGGCTCTAGGCGTGTGGGCTCAGTAGTTGTGGCTTGCGGGCTCTAGCGCGCAGGCTCAGTAGTTGTGGTGCCTGGGCTTAGTTGCTCCGTGGCATGTGGGATCTTCCCGGACCAGGGCTCGAACCCCCGCCCCCTGCATTGGCAGGTGGATTCTTAACCACTGCGCCACCAGGGAAGTCCCTTCTCAGGTATTGTTATCTTCAATGAGCCTCATTACAACCCTGCATGGGAAGCTCAGAACAATAAGGAATGTGCGAGCAGGCTCACAGTTGTTCAGTATTTGAATCATACTTCCTGTTGACTCCACCAAATCGCCTCAGTTAGGTCTCACTCTCACTGTAATAGTCTTGTTCAGAGTTAACCTCATTCTTCCTGAAGTTCACCACTCCTTTGCTTCAAACTACACCAAGGACAGTCTCTGAAACACTGACAAGCAGAACCTTAAACAGCGAGAGGGTGCGGTTGGTAACTTAACCCATTCATTCATTCAGTAAACTTGAGCCCCGATTCTGTGCTTGTCTCTAAGTGAAGAGTTTTAAGGTTTCAGAGAAATAGTAACCATGAGATTTGCCCTGTGACCATTTATAAACTTACAGAAGACTGAAAATATGCAACTGAAATATCTGGGAGGCTGTATGACATGATGGCTAAGAGCTGCTTGGGCTTCAGAGTAGGACAGACCTGAATTTAGGCTTGACTCTGCCACTCACTTGACCTAAGTCAGTTTTCTCGTCTGTAACATGGGGTTGTCAGACTAATGCATGTAATAAGCACTTGTGAAAGATTGACTGTTGGTATCTTGAGAAATATTATAGGAGAGCATGTGAGGTACAAATACTTTCCTTTTGCACTGGGCTTTACAAGTATGCTATGGTTATTGTTTAAGAGTTGGTTAATCAGGGACTTCCCTGGTGGTCCAGTGGCTAAGGCTCCATGCTCCCAATGCAGAGGGCCCACGTTCAATCCCTGGTCAGGGAACTAGATCCCATATCCCGCAACTAAGTTTCCGCGTGCTGCAATTAAGACCCAGCGCAGCCAAATAAATAAATAAATAAATATTTTTAAAAAAGAGTTGGTTAATCAAACTAACTTTATTGCCATAATCATTTGGCAACATATATATGTATCAAGTCATCAGTTCTACGCCTTAAACTTACACAGTGTTACATCAATTATATCTCAATAGAGCTGAAAAAAAAAGTTGGTTAATCAGATGAATCCAAGGGTGAAGCCACACCCTAGCAATTAAGGGTCAGAAGGGTCTCACTGGAGAAACAAGTCATTTGGTGTCATTAATCAGGAGGAGTGGTGTATCTTCAGATCAGAAACCAGAGCTGAAAGGACAGGTTCCAGGTTGACTGGTAAGGTTTATCCATTCATTCATCTCTTAAGTATTTTTTGAGCACCTACTCTGCTATGCATGGCATAAGAGTGTCTCTCTTTGACTTGACCATGGAGGTGACAGTGGAACTGGGAGGAGGCACCCTCCTTGGGGAGTTGATCTGAGACCTAAAGAGCAAGGGGCCTGTGACATGGTACTTGCCAGGCTCCAGGGCTGGAGTTTGCTATCTGAGCCAAGCCTACAGCTCGTCACAGGGCTGGCTGAAGTGGGATCAGAACTCTTGTGCTGGGTCAGCCAAACTATTTTTGTATTTCTGCTTTTCGCTTATATTTATTTCCCAGTTGTCCTCCCTTGGTGTTTAGCTAAGTCTTTTAAAAGTGCTGTGCAGGGACTTCCCTGGCGGTCCAGTGGTTAAGGCTCCGCACTTCCACTGCAGGGACACAGGTTTGATCCCTGTTCGGGGAACTAAGATCCCACATGCCTTACGGCACAGCCAAAAAAAAATTAAAAATAAAATAAAAGTGCTGTGCAAAGGGGACCGAGGAACGCATTTGTGGCCACCTAGTACGTCCCTAGTGGCCACTGCAACTTGGGCGTTTGAGGTGACTCCCCTAAGGGCAGTGGTTCTCAGTCGCCCCCTAGAGGGCATTTTGGAAACGTGTCTTTAGTGGAGACCAGGATTAGGAGGCACTTTGAGAATTTAGTGGAAGGAGGACAGGAAAGGTAGACCATCTATAACATGGAGGACAGTCCTGAACAAAGAAGAATTGTCTCTCATTCTACTTGACTTTGGAATGTTCTGCTCAACAATATATGCAAAGGGCTTCCCTGGGGGCTCAGTGGTTAAGAATCCGCCTGCCAATGCAGGGGACACAGGTTCGTGCCCTGGTCCGGGAAGATCCCACATGCCACGGAGCAACTAAGCCCGTGTGCCACAACTACTGAGCCTGCGCTCTAGAGCCTGTGAACCACAGCTACTGAGCCCACGTGTCACAACTACGGAAGCCCGCACACCTAGAGCCCGTGCTCCGCAACAAGAGAAGCCACTTCAGTGAGAAGCCTGCGCACCGCAATGAAGAGTAGCCCCCACTCGCTGCAACTAGAGAGAGCCCATGCACAGCAACGAAAACCCAATGCAGGCAAATAAATAAATAAATATATTAAAACAACAACAACAATATATGCAAATATAAAATCAAATATAAATCAGCAGGACTTCATTATATAATAATGCAGAAAAGTTTTACAAGTTGTTTTTTTGTTTTTTGGAACAGCCCAATAATTTAGGAGGAGATCATTATGGAGAAGGAAGCTTAAATAAAATACATTGTCTTGACATTATTGCATCTGTCTACTCAGTGTATTAGAGCACTTCCAGCTATGCAATATACTTAGTTTAAAAGAGTTTCAATGCAGTAGTGTACCTGCAAAAGCAATGAACCAACTGCAAATATGTAATAAAAGTAAAGTTTTTTTACTAGCTTCATTGAGGTGTAATTTACATACTATAAAAGTTTCTCCTCTTTTTTTTTTAAAAGTTTCTCCTTTAAGTGTACAGTTCAATGATTTTGAGTAAATTTACAGAGTTTTGCAACAGTTAATCTCCATTCCCACTCCAGCCCCAGACAAGCACTAATATATTTTCTGTCTACAGATTTGCTTACTCTGGAATTTCATATAAATGGAATCACACAATGTGTGGTCTTTTTGTCTGGCTTCTTTCACTTAACATGATGTTTTTGAGGTACATTCATATTGTAGCATGTATCAGTATTTTGTTCCTTTTTATTGCTGAATAGTATTCCATTTAATGAAATACCACAATTTGTGTATTTATTCACCAGCTGATGGACATTTAGTTTGTTTCCATAAATAACGCTGCTGTAAATATTCATGTGCAAGTCTTCGGGTGGACAAATGTTTTCATTTCTTTTAAGTAGTTACCTAGAAATGGAGTTGCTGGGTCATATGGTAACTCTATGTTTAACATTTTGAGAAACTGCCAAACTGTTTTCCAAAGTGGCTGCACCACTTTATATTCCCACGGTAACATATGAGCATTCTAATTTCTGCACATCCTTGCTAACACTTGTTATTGTCTGTCCTTTTGATCATAGCCATCCTAGTGCATATGAGGTGGTATCTCATAGTGGTTTTGATTTGCGTTTCCTTAATGACTAATGTTGTCAAGCATCTTTTCATGCGCTTGTTGCCCATTTTTATATTATCTTTGGAGAAATATCTATTCAAGTCCTTTGCCCATTTTTTAATTGGGTTATCTTCTTATTACTGAGTTATAAGAGTTCTTTATATATTTTGGATACTAGGCCTTTATCAGAGATATGATTTGAAAGTATTTTATCCCATTTTGTGGGATGTCTTTTCACTTTCTTGATTACATCCTTTGAAACACACTTTTCATTTTGATGAAGTCCAATTTATCTTTTTTTTTCTGTCATTTGTGTTTTGGAATCGTAAATAAGAAACCATTGTCTAAAGAGACTCTGGACTTAAGCTATAAGAAGATGAGACTTCTGGGAACCTTGGGAGGAAGTAAGAGTATTTATGTGTGGGAGGGACATGACTTATTGGAAGCCAGGGGACGGACTATGGCAGATTGCCTCCTAGATGGTCCCCAAATTATCCCCACCTCCTGGTGTTTACACCTTTATTTAGCCCCTCTGCCCCACACACATCTGTATAGAAGACCTGTGTAACCAATAGGATATTGTGAAAATGATAATGTGTGACTCCTGAGGCTAGGACCTTGTGGCTTCTGCCTTACTCTTTCTTAGATGACTCACTGGAGAGGAATCCAGCTGTCATGTTGTGAGGACACTCAAGCAGCCCTATGAATTATTCCACATGGTAGGGAACGGAGGCCTTCTGCCAACAGCCAGCCCCAGTTCACCGCCTATGTTATTGGCTTAACTTGGAAGCAGAGCCTCAGCCCAGTCAAGCCTACTACAGATGATAGCAGCCCTGACCAACATCTTGGCTACAGTCTTTTGAGAAGCCTCAAGTCTGAACCATCCAGATGAGCCACTCCTGAATTCCTTACCCACAGAAACTATGTGAGATAACAAATGTTTGTTGTTGCCTAAAACAAAAGAAAAAGAAACCACTGGCTAATCCAAGGTCACAAAGATTTACTCCTAGCCTTCCTTCTTCCAGAAATTTAAGAGTTTTAGCTCTTACATTTAAGTCTATGATCCATTTTGCTTTGACTTTTGATTATGGAGTGAGGTAAGGGTCTAAGTTTATCTTTTTTTAAAAAATAAATTTATTTATTTATATATATATATTTTTTATTTTTGGCTGCTTTGGGTCTTCGTTGCTGCGCACAGGCTTTCTCTAGTTGCAGTGAGCGGGGTTTTCTCTTGTTGCGGAGCACGGGCTCTAGGCGCACGGGCTTCAGTAGTTGTGGCACGCGGGCTCAGTAGTTGTGGCACGCGGGCTTAGTTGCCCTGCGGCATGTGGGATCTTCCCGGACCAGGGCTCGAACCCGTATCCCCTGCATTGGCAGGCGGATTCTTAACCACTGCGCCACCAGGGAAGTCCCTAAGTTTGTCTTTTTGCATGATAGCTAGTCGTCTCAGCACCGTTTGTTGAAAAGACTGTCCTTTTCCTTACTGAATTGCTAAGGCCTAGAATCAAATAGTAAATTTGTGAAGACATGTGGAATGCACTGAATCTTATTCATAAAGATTGACTCTTAAGGGGCTTCCCTGGTGGCGCAGTGGTTAAGAGTCCGCCTGCCAATGCAGGGGACATGGGTTCGAGCCCTGGTCCGGGAAGATCCCACATGCCGCGGAGCAACTAAGCCCGTGAGCCACAAATACTGAGCCTGCGCTCTAGAGCCTGCGAGCCACAACTACCAAAGCCTGCACGCCTAGAGCCCGGGCTCCACAACAAGAGAAGCCACTGCAGTGAGAGGCCTGCGCACCTCAACAAATAGTAGCCCCTGCACGCCTCAACTAGAGAAAGCCTGTGGGCAGCGATGAAGACCCAACACAGCCAAATAAATAAATAAATAATTAATTAATTTAAAAAAAAAAAGATTGACTTTTAAGCATTTTGATTTATCATATATTTTATGTTTTTGCAGCACAATAATAATTAAGTATTGTAAAAATGACATATGATGAAACTTACATATTGAAATTATTAATTCATGGGCTGTTTTTGCTTCTGTTAAATCCTAATTTATTCCATTTAGGTTAGTACATATCTGACTATTTTATAATGTCTTGTAGGTAATCATGCCTAAGCATTTACTTATTGAAAACATATTTTGCTATAAAAAATAGTCCCATTATCTTTCCTTTATATGCCAATTAAGGCAACTATATTGATTCTCTTAAATTGTGTGTGTAGGTAAGTCATATTATCTATACGTTCATTTCAGGATAGTAGAGAGTATGTGAGGAAATACTTTTTATGAAAAGGGGTGCTCAGGCTGTTGTGCTGAGATCTCCCAGGACAGGGAGAGTGAAGGTTGGGAAGAGAGGCACACCTGCCTCTCCCCAGCTGAAAATCAATCCATCTTGCCCAACCTGGGAGTCCTGGATTCTGTTTCATAATTGACAAGTTATCCCCTGACAAATACCTTTGAAGAACACAGATCCAGAAATGTTGCCATGTAGCCAGCACTTCAGAAGCCAACTTGGGCTTCATTTTGAGCAGGTAAAACACGTGTAGAAAACACGGGACGATTTTAAAACAGTACAAAACAAACGCTGCAGACCAGCACAGCAGCTTTTGAAAATAACCAGCAGCTAATGTAGCATTTGGCACACCGGAGGCACTCATCAAATGTGTGATGTGTGTCATAGGACCCTGGATACAAATCTTATCGGACGCAAGTCCGTGTGCCCAACGCGTAGTGAGGCCAAACAATACCAAAACGTCGGAGTTTGGAGAGAGAAAGGTTTATTGCAGGGCCGTGCAAGGAGACGGGTGGCTCATGCCTTAAAAACCCCAACTCCCCGAAAGAAAGCTTTCAGCAAAGCTCGTTTATAGGAAAGGTGAGGGAGGGCTGTGGTTAGTTGTTGCAGACTTCTTTGGTGTCAGATCCTTTGTTCTTGAGATCAGGTCACGACGTTCCTGTAAACCTCCACCAAAACAAATGTTATTCTCTGTTCTGACGAGAAAGGGCAAGGTCCCAAAGGCTCAACTTTTACCCTCTGAGGTCCAGGCCCTGGCTAAAGGAGGGGGTCCTTGTGAGGGCCAGTTATCCTGCCCGGGAGCATTCATCCAGCCCCTGGTCTGGGTCCTCCCGCCAGTGCCCAGGCCCGGCTGAAGAGGCAGATCTCATCTGGCGGCACCCTCAGGGCCAGGTCCCCAGACCCTGCCCAGCCGTCATCACTGAGGGAGCCAGGCGCCCAAGGACCCAGCCGGCCCTCAGGCTTTTCATTTACACTGGAGAGAATGATTTGTATAGGATCGATAGGAATACATGTTGTAGCAAATACCAGTCAGGTGAATTCCCAGCTCACAACGATTGCCCTTCTTTGAGAATAGCCCCAACCACAGAGGTGGACCTCAAGTAATGATGTGCAGTGTCCTTGCAGCTTTTTTTTTTTTTTTTGTCCTTGCAGCTTAACCCTGACCTCTGGCCACCTCCTAGCGGGAGACAACTGACCTAAGCTGTACCAATTTCAGAAATGTGAAGGGAGAGACTGAAGCTGGTTGAAGCTGTTACCTTTTTTAAAATTTATTTTAATTAATTAATTAATTAAAAATTTTGGCTGCATTGGGTCTTCGTTGCTGCGCGCAGGCTTTCTCTAACTGCGGAGAGCGGGGCTCTTCGTTGCGGTGCACAGGCTTCTCATTGCAGTGGTTTCTCTTGTTGTGGAGCATGGGCTCTAGGCGTGCGGGCTTCAGTAGTTGCAGCACGCGGGCTCAGTAGTTGTGGCTCGTGGGCTCTAGAGCGTAGGCTCAGTAGTTGTGGCGCACGGGCTTAGTTGCTCCGCGGTATGTGGGATCTTCCCAGAGCAGGGCTCAAACCCGTGTCCCCTGCATTGGCAGGCGGATTCTTAACCACGATGCTACCAGGGAAGTCCCTGAAGCTGTTACCTTAATGACAGTGTCCACATACTGCAGTTGCTGAGGCCTCCATGGCCTGGGACCCATGGAGACCACCACTGCCATTAGGCTGCACAGGCGGGGATGGGGGAGAGATTTGCTGCTGCTTCGAGGCCTGGACCCGGCCAATGGGTGGCCGTGGTGAGGGCTTGTAGCTCTGCGGGACACAGCCCTCAGCCTGTCCCCGGGGCACCCCAGCTCACCCGCTGGCCCCGCGGCTGGAGAGCCTGGAGGGTCCCGGCGAGAAGGCCGAGATCTGCCTCGGCCTAACCCACTCTCTGCTGAGAGGACCACTGCCAGGCTGACTGTTGGCGGAGCGGGACCTCTACCCGCGGCGCTCAGGATCTCGCGCCGCGAGCTAAGGGCTGTGTGCCCTCCCCGCCTCATTACAAATCCAGGTTCCACCGCCGAGTAGTCAAGCGACTTTGGGCAAGTTCATGACCTTTCAGAGTCTTAGGTTCCTCATCTCTAAAATGGAGAAAATAATAGTATCTGCCACGTGAGAATAAAATGAGACTATGAACATAGAGTAGCACAGAATAAGTACTCAATAAATATTAGCCCTTATTATAACCAACTTTATTTAGAAAATAAAATATAAAAGCCTCAAGGGCAGACCACATTGTGAGAGAAGAAACAAGACACTCACAAACTCTGTGCCTGCAGAGGGAAACAGGGAGGGGAGTGGGGCTGTAAGGCCAACAGAGCACATAGCACAGGGAGATCAGCTCCGTGCTTTGTGACCACCTAGAGGGATGGGACAGGGAGGGTGGGAGGGAGACGCAAGAGGGAGGGGATATGGGGATATATGTATACATATAGCTGGTTCACTTTGTTATACAGCAGAAACTAACACACCATTGTAAAGCGATTATACTCCAATAAAGATGTTAAAAAATAAATAAATAAAGCCAACAGAGGAGATAGGGGCAAATGTAGTATGTACTTAATATCAATAAATATTTGTGGAGTGAGTGAACTAGAGGGAAATAAGATCACCTGCCCTCCTCCCAAGAACAAGCCCTGTGCAACATTTCCTGGAAAAACGGGAAGTCTAGATGGGGCAGATTTGACAGTGATGATGGTTCAATTCAATGCAACAAGCTGGCACCTACCCACCCTGTGCCAGCCCTTCTACTTAGAATGAGTAAGCCATTCCTTTGGGGAACTCCAAGCTCCTTCCATAAACACAGCCCTAACTTGTTGCAGTATTTGGTGCCAAGCAGTGTGCTAGACACACATTATCATACTTACACACCTCACAGCAATTCTGTGAGATAGGAGTTATCTCTCCCCTTTTATAGATGAGAAACAGAGGCTTAGAGTGATTAAGTAATTTATTGAAGGTCAAACAGCCAATAAGTGGTAGAGCCAGGATTCAAACCAAGCTCATCTCACTGAGACTGTATTCAGTATAGTCTATATTCAGTATAGTCTCAGTGAGACTATAGCTCCTATAGGGCTGCAGGAACCTAGAAGAAGAAATGGTCAATTTTGCCTGGAGTGTGTCTGGAAAGACTTCACTGAGATAATTTAAAAAAACAAAAAGGCACAACAAACAAGGGGTTCCCAAGTGTCTACTGTGTACCAGGCACTGTGCTTATCTCCCTGATTTCAGTAGTGACCTGGTGAGATGGTGGTATTCCCTCCATTTTACAGGTGAGGAAGTAGGCTCAGAGAGCTGTAGTCAGTCAGGTCATAATTGTGTGTGTCACTCCCACTGAATCAATATGATGTGGCCCATGAGGCAACACCATGGACAACCCCCTTGTCACATCCACTGAGGATGCAGCTTTGTACCACACTTTCCAGTTTCTGAACTACTTTACACAACCTCCCTGTCCTGTGATTTCCTTCTCATCTGCATCTGATGATGAAACAAATGAGGACTGGAGAAGCACTGTCCCTCTGCCCAGGGCCCATCGTCCCTGCACTTCTCTGGTTAATATTCCCTAAACCTCACCTCTTCTCCTCCATGAAACCTTCCAGGATAACCCCAGCATGAAGGGTCTCTCTGTGCACACCTGTTACCAATTTTGTCTTTATCTGTAACCATCCGTGTAAGAGTCTGACTCTTATGAGCCTTCTGAACCTCAATAGGGCAAAGACTTCTTAATCATCTCTTAGTATTTTGGCCTCAGTATTTTGCACAGTGAACCACTTTTATTAGTATCACCTTTATTAGCATGACTTTAAAATTTTTTCTCAAGAAAGCAATGTGCCTGCTGTGGTTCCCGTCCTTTGGGATTCGGGAACCTCTACCCAATCCTTCATTCAGATCTTTCATCTAGATTCTTCCTAAAGTTGTCATCCATACATGCCTTCCAGAATTTCATAGGGTGTATAATCACCAACAGCCCGGAGGAAGACAGTCAGTCGCCCTTTACAAGTATGGTTGCGATTGCCTCACTTCTTGTGTCATGTGACTCTCCCATAGTTCTCACATGACACATCCACTCCATTTTGCCGGAATTAACCCGCAGGGCTCATCTGGTGCGTATAGCTACCTCAGGCTACTGCACCCCTGTTTTTATTTAGCTGATACGCTATCCCTTCGAGGTTTGGGAACCCCGCAGTCTTCTCATCTGGTGATGGAGCTTTCAAGTCCTTCCAGAGAGGTGAGTGGGCCAGGGCTCCCAAATGGTCTTATCACTCTTTCTGGAATCCTGGCCATCCAGGCTCTGGAATTCAGGGAACGACACACTCTCCTCGAAACCAGGCCATCACGGCCCTTTGATGGAGGGACAGATGGAGGGAAGGTGAGGTTGAGGGAGAAATGGTTAGGAAGAGGGGTGGAGGCGGGTCCTGGTCGGGGTGGGCAGAGAGCTATTACTAGCAGAGGGCTTGGAGGGTGTCTGGACCCAGGTGTCTGTGGGCTTTGTTCCATTCTATTAAAGGTGGGAGACTAGGCTGGGTGCCCACAGGCAGTCGAGCCCTGCCTGGGAGAGTAGATGAGAGGTGGAGAGGGGCTTGCCTTCTAGCCTCTCCTCATTCTGTTCTCAGGAGTGTCCCAAGCCCCGGGACAGAGTAGGCATCTTGGCTCCCAGCCTCATGGGATTGCTTCTACTTCAGGCCGTGTCGTGGGCATCAGGTGAGTCAAGGAGGAGGGAGGGAGCCCCGAGGCCCCCTTCTGCCTTATGGTCCTTTGGTAGTCTCTGGCATACTGGTGGTGGACTTCATTAGATGCTCACTAAACCCTTTTGAGTGACTGAGATCAACTGGGGGGTACATCAAGAGAATCTTTGAAATCAGTATTCAGTCTTTCCTTCCAACTAGTGTGTCCCTTCTCCCCATCTTCATCCTTCAGCCCTTGCCTCTCTTGTGCTCTCTCCCTCCCAGGTGCCCACCCCTGCAGCCCTAAAAGCTTTGGCTACAGCTCAGTGGTCTGTGTCTGCAATGCTACATACTGTGACTCTCTTGACCCCCTGACCCTGCCTGACCCTGGTACCTTCAGCCGCTTTGAGAGCACACGCAGTGGGCGCCGAATGGAGCTGAGTCTGGGGACCATCCAGGCCAACCGCACAGGCACAGGTAACCACTACACCCCTCACCCAGGCTGGGGTCCTCCTGGAGCTAAATCATGCCAGTGATCACCATGGAGTTTCTCCCCTGTGCACTGACACCCTTTATTCCCTGTGGATGTCCTCAGGGCTGCTATTGACCCTGCAGCCAGATCAGAAGTTCCAGAAAGTGAAGGGTTTTGGAGGGGCCATGACAGATGCTGCTGCTCTCAACATCCTTGCCCTGTCACCTCCTGCACGGGATTTACTACTAAAATCGTACTTCTCTAAAGAAGGTAAGGAGGAAAGGGACAAGATGACATAGTGCAATTGACACTTTGACCTTTCCTTTGACCCTGACATCCACCCATCCCTGACCTTTGGGTCTCTGTTAATGCCCAGTGAAAAAAAAGATTGTCCTACCCATCTTCTGCTGAGTGCCTGGGGCCTCTCAGGCTCAGAAGGTCTGCGCTTCACCCAGAGCCCAAGTTCCCTTGGCCCTGACTCAGACATAATTTAGGACCGGCAAGTGGTAGACAATGCCCCACATTCTCCTACTGACTCAGACACACATATCTGGGTCTTCTTTTTCTGCAGGAATCGAATACAACATCATGCGGGTCCCCATGGCCAGCTGTGACTTCTCCATCCGCACCTACACCTATGCTGACACCCCTGATGACTTCCAGTTGCTCAACTTCAGCCTCCCAGAGGAAGATGTCAAGCTCAAGGTGGGCACTCTGGCTGCCTCAGGCCCCAGTGGCATTGATGCCTGGTGGTTGAGAGGCCTCAGGCTAGAGCAGTCTGCAGAGAGACATAGAACGTGCCCCCTGCTCTCTGTGTTCTGTCCTGGGGTGGGAGGGCAGAGGCTGATAGCTAGGCCTGATACACTGGTTGGGCCAGTCTGTTTATGTTCCAACTTTGGATGTCTCTCTCTTCACCACCTTTGTTTCTAGATACCCCTGATCCACCAAGCCCTGGAGTTGGCCCAGCGCCCTGTCTCACTCTTTGCCAGTCCCTGGACATCACCCACTTGGCTCAAGACCAATGGGGCAGTGAATGGGAAGGGGACACTCAAGGGTCATCCAGGGGATCTCTACCACCAGACCTGGGCCAGATACTTTGTCAAGTAAGGGAACAGCAGGGCCATGGGGTCCGGACCAGCCTCCCCTCTCGGACACCCTGGTCTACGTCCCAGCCCTTGATCTGGTTCCGCCTCCAGATCTCCTCAGCTCACCTTTCTACCTTGTGGGTCTTTCAGAATCAGGCCCCTCAGTTTTCCCCGCCCAGTCAGGCCTCCTATTCCCCAGGGTCTTGGTTCCCTGTCTTGGCCATGATCACTCACATCTTTTCCCTCGCCAGGTTCCTAGATGCCTATGCTGAGCACAAGTTACAGTTCTGGGCAGTGACAGCTGAGAACGAGCCTTCTGCAGGGCTATTTAGCGGGTACCCCTTCCAGTGCCTGGGCTTCACCCCTGAACACCAGCGAGACTTCATCGCCCGTGACCTGGGTCCCACCCTCGCCAACAGTACACACCGCAATGTCCGACTGCTCATGCTAGATGACCAACGCTTGCTGCTGCCCCACTGGGCCCAGGTGGTAAGGACCAGGAGCTCCATGGGTACCCTAGTGACCCCCAAGTCCAGCATCCGAATGGCTGGCTCCCGAACAGAGTGCCTTCCCTGCCCCAACTCTTGATTCCTAGAGCACCCTGGCTGGGACCAGGTGCCCAGGTGGCACCCCTGGGGTGCTGGTGGTGGTGGTGATCCCCCTCTGGATCTCCAGGGCCCCATGAATCTCCACGGTTGTCACTTTAACCCCCTCTAAGTTGTGTTCATCCCACTGCCCACTTCTCAGGTCCTAGTGCCTCTTCCAGAACCCTTTGTGCAGGACCCAGGCTCGGTGGCTCTCTTTCCCCAGTAGTCCTTTCCTTTCCCTGTACAGGTGCTGGCAGACCCAGAGGCAGCTAAGTATGTTCATGGCATCGCTGTACATTGGTACCTGGACTTTCTGGCTCCAGCAAAAGCCACCCTGGGGGAGACACATCGCCTGTTCCCCGACACCATGCTCTTTGCCTCAGAGGCCTGTGTGGGCTCCAAGTTCTGGGAGCAGAGCGTGCGGCTGGGCTCCTGGGATCGAGGGGTGCAGTACAGCCACAGCATCATCACGGTGAATCACCTCAGTGTCCCTTTCCGCAAAGCAGACCACCTCAGACCCCTTGCTAGTCTCACCAAAGGCTCCTCTCCAGCTTTTCCCCAGCTGGCTTACTCTTTGGAGCAAATTTTGGGATATCATGATCCCCTCTGTTGCCTTCCCTTCACAGATCTGCACACCCCATCACCCTCGTTCCAAATGCTTGAGCAGTTACATCGGCCTCAGATTCCTCAGCTTCTCTGGCGATGCCTCTGTCCTCACAATCCCTCCCTCCTTAGATATTACTCCCCTCACAAGGTTGAGGCACCATAGCCCGTCTCCCTCATGTGACACTTAACTGGGGGCCTTTGTCTCTGCCCTGTTCCTACCCTAGAACCTCCTCTACCATGTGGTCGGCTGGACTGACTGGAACCTCGCCCTAAACCCTGAGGGGGGACCCAATTGGGTGCGCAACTTTGTCGACAGCCCCATCATCGTGGACATCGCCAAGGACACATTTTACAAACAGCCCATGTTTTACCACCTTGGCCACTTCAGGTGAGTGGAGGGCGGGCACCCCCACTCCACACCAGTCCTAGCATCTCCTGCACTGGGATTGTATCCCCGCCCCCCGCCCCCGCCCCCCACCTCCAGTGAAGAAGCAGGAAGGTGCTGAGGGTGGGAACTTTGGGAGCAGCACGCATGTCCCTCTTGCACCATCTAGGCAGGTAGTGACTAGCTGGCATTTGAGACACAGACCATCCCTGAATGCCCGATGCTGGGGCTGGGAGGCGGGAGGGCAGGGCACGCCCAGCCGCATGGCTTGAGGCCTGGAGAGTTAGGGCAGAGCTTTGGAAGGGTTCTAGGGGGAGGGGGTAGGTGGTAGGGAAGATGACTTCTTAAGTGAGAGACTGATGGGAGCTGCTCTCAGGGCCAGGGGGGCTGGGCTGGGGTCCCTGACGATGCCTGTTCCCACTTCAGCAAGTTCATTCCTGAGGGCTCCCAGAGAGTGGGGCTGGTTGCCAGTGAGAAGAATGACTTGGACACAGTGGCACTGATACATCCCGATGGCTCTGCAGTTGTGGTCGTGCTAAACCGGTGAGAGCAGTGGGGCCTGGGAACTGGGCTGAAGACAAGACGGTGGGCTTGGCGGGATCACACTCTCAGCTTCTGCTCCCCACCTCCCCCAGCTCCTCTAAGGATGTGCCTCTTACCATCAAGGATCCTGCGGTGGGCTTCGTGGAAACTATCTCACCTGGCTACTCCATTCACACCTACCTGTGGCGTCGCCAGTGATGGAACAGATACCCAAGCAGGCGCCTAGGCTCAGCATGGACATCAAAGGGATAGAGTCAGCTCACATGCTGTCTGTGGCTACAGAGGGTACAGCAGGACTTGGGGGGAGCTTAAGTGACGTAAGCCCAGAGGCAGTGGTTTGGGTGACTCACTCTCCCCTCTAGTTGGTGCCAGGGGCTGGAGGCCCCTAGGGAAAGGACTGGGAGGCCCCAGTGGTCCTCCACCCCCATGCTTGTGTGAGCGTGTGCTGTGTGCTGGTTGCCTGTGGAAACTGGGCCCAGGCCCAGGGTGAGCTCACTGTCTGTACAAACACAGGGGTGGGGGGTGGATGGCAAGAGAGGTTAAGGAAAGGAAGAGACTAGGAAAGCTGAACCCAAAACTGGGAAGTGCTTGTCTTTCTTGGAGATGCAGAACCAGGCCCATGCAGATGTCAGCACCAGGGCACAGGCAGCGAAAGAAGCCAAGCACCAGTGGGTAGACTCAAGAACCCAGATGGCCCCCTTGGTCCAGCGAGGAAAAATGGCAGCCTCTTAAAGGAGAGAATGTCTGATCCCAGTCAGTGTGAGCAGTTTTATTCTGGGGGTGGGACCCCATTTCCAGCCACACCAACAATGGGGAAACACAGGAGCCTCTGGAATGCATGACAGTAGAAAAATCAGTCCTGGGAGCATGAGGATAAATCATTCCTCTTCAACCTCCTCAGCCATGCCCAGGGCCCGTGTGCGTGGGGCCCGGGCAGGTGGTGCCCGCTGGATGGAGACAATGCCACTGAGCAAGGCATAGCCCGCCATGGCTGCCAGCCCCGCCAACACGGATAGGATCTGGTTCCGGCGCCGATATGGCTCCTCCTCAGTCTCTGGGTTTGCTGGTGTCTGGCGTGGAGGTGGCACCTCAGCTGAGGGGCAAGGAAGGAAGGTGGGTCGGGGGGCTGGTTTCTGGATCCCTGCCCACTCTCCGCAGAGCTAGCGCCCACCCCCCACCCATCTGCCCCTTACCTCCCTCCCAGGGGAAGTAGAGGCTGAGGATATGGGTGCAGTAGGCACAGAGGTTGTGCAGCCCCCGCAGGTGGGCCTGCAGTTTCCCACTGGGCAGCTTCGCCTGCTGCAGCAGGGCCAAGTAGCTGAAGACAAAGGCATCCAGGGAGGCGGGGCTGCAGCAGAGAGAAAGGGTGGGATGGAGAAGGGGGAGAGATGGAGTCAGAGGAAGAGTCGGCCCTGGGAAGGTAGGCTCTGGGCAGCAGGGGACCACCAGGGGAGGAGAGGACACACAGTTCTGGTCCTGGTGTGGGGAAGGCGCCCCAGGTGGCGCCAGCCTGGCCTTGAATGGGACTCTATCCCAGGGCTGCATAAAGGGCACATTGAGTGCCCCACAGCCCAGCAGGCCCCTCCTGGGCCTGGCGGCCCTCCCACCCTCCTGTACCACTGAGGCGGCTCCGGGCCCACACACAGTCCCACTGTCACCAGACCCAGTGTCTGTCCCGAGGACCTCTTGTCCAGAGCCTGAGCCCACCCTAGCCTCTGTGGCTGTCTGAACCTGTACCTTCCTCCAAGCCACCTATGATTCCCCTGGAGTCAGACTCACGCATCTCCAAAGAAGAATTTCTGAGAACCCAGGCGTTGAGAGAGAAGGGTCAGGCATTCCCGAGCTTCCTGGTACAGCTATAGGGGGACACCAGGTCAGCTTGCGGCTGCGGGAGCAGTGCCGCCTCCCCGGCCAGGCACTCCCACTCCTGGCCATCGTCCTGGGGCCTCCTCTCATACAACAGCCCCCTGTCCCAGAGGTACCTCCTTCTCCAGCTCTTCCTCCTCAGGCCTGTGCTCCCCACACAGCAGCTGCAGCCGCTCCACGTACTGCCGCTGCATGCGGCCAGGCAGGAAGAAGTTGAGGGGAAAGGGCATAGCCTCTGCGTACCACTTCCGGGTTACTTCCACATAGTTCTTGGCGTCTACCCAGAAAGTATGTATCTGGATTGGGTGTGTAGGAAGGAAGAGGCAGGTCTGAGCCAGTGCACCTGCCTGACCCAGGGTGGGCTTCTGGTCCCCACGCTGCTCCAAGCCTGTGTGTGGGTGTGGGGGGGTGTCTGTGTGTATGCCTGACCCCCTCCCCCGCTGACCATTCATGCTGGGAGGTCTGGGCACACTCACCAGCACCGGGAGCAGCTTCTCCTCCAGCAGAGACATAAAGGCCAAGGTGTCTGCTCCTTGCCGGGCTGACAGATCATAATCTGCATTGTACTTCTGTGGAGGAAACATCCACTGTGAGGTGGATGCTGGGGGACTCCAGGGACACTTCCTCAAGGAGGGAGGCATCCTGTCTGGCACCACCCACACTGACCTCTGAGTGTAGCAGAGGTAGAGTGTGGGGCTTTGCTCGCTGAGACCCCCTTGCCTGGGCCCAGTCGGTAGCCTGTTGCTGTTGGCGGGAAGCCTGGACCTTGGAGCCTGCTGGCCGTCAAGGTCCCGCGCCCATTGGGGGTTGGAAGGAAGGCCCAGCCGCAAACCAGGAGCAGCTCCCAGAGTTTCCACAGAAAGCTGGCAGGATGCCTGCTGACGGCAACTTTCTAACAGTAACTTCTCCGATCCAGACACCACAAAACTAGCAGAGCGGAGCTCAGATGCAGGTTGGGCCTCAATCAGTGCCTCAGGAACTAGGGGACGCCATCGTCATGCTCCCAAGACCCAGTGAACCCACGTCTAGGGCCCCAGTGCCCAGCTCTTGGGTGTTTCTTCTATGTCATTCCATGGCCCAGGCGCCACCACCACACACACATTCCAACCATACCCCCAGGTCTCAGCCTGCCACACCTTGCTAGGCTCCAGTATCTGCTCCTCAGCACCCTCCTCCACATCCTGAGTAAACGTTGTCCCCAAATAACCTCTTGAGTGTGATCCTTAAATCTCTCTGAGCCTCATTCTCCCCCATGGAATAGGGATAATAATCTTTCTCTCAGTGTGGCTGTGTTAGGAGAAAACTCTTTGGAAACTGGGAAAGCTGTGTTCATACATAAGGCAACAATAGCCCAGTCCCGCCAGGAACTTTGGCTTTTACCTGGACCCCCTCTCTCCATGCCTCTCAAGCCTCCATTAATTCCCCGGTTCCTCCACCTTTGGGAAAGTAGAAATGAATAAGAGGGTCCCACTTCTGACAGTATGTTCACTTTTGGAACTAGACCATGAAACTAGAAGAGCCCTTGGAAAGCATCCTGGCTAAGCCCCGTAGTTTTACATACAAATAAGAAGCTTACGGCTCTGAGAGGTTAAGCAATTTGCTCAAGGTCACACAGCCAATGACAGTGAAAAGCACAGCCTAGGCCTCCCCAATCCTCTCGTAATGCTCTTTCAACTTCCCCACCCTGGCTCTTAGCCTCGTCCATCCTGAGCTCCATATTATAAAGCCCGACCTGGTCCCTGAAAAAAGGGCAATGGCCCTTAGCAATCCCTCTCTGGTCCCATCTTTTTTTTCTGGTCTCATCTTTGAGGACCTCATCTGAGCCAACTGTTCTCTCCTACTCTCCTTTCCCTTCCATGTGTCATCAGCCTGTTCATCTCTCCCTCCTCACCCAGCAGGCAGAAGTCATTGTGCCTCCAGATG
Organism: Eubalaena glacialis; assembly: GCF_028564815.1. NCBI lineage: Eukaryota > Metazoa > Chordata > Mammalia > Artiodactyla > Balaenidae > Eubalaena > Eubalaena glacialis. Next base: position 81,349,139 of record NC_083718.1, read on the forward strand.
CTTTGACAGTGGCCTAGCCGAATCTCTAGCCTACTACTTAACTACATCACAGCAACACGCCTGTGTCTCCTCAACCAGACTATATGTTCCTTGAAGCTCGGTCCCCTGCGTCTGGTTTGGCATATATTTGGTACTCAATAAATGTGTGTTGCACTGCATTGACTGAACTTCTCTCACTGGCAGCCCCCCTACCCAAGCCACCTACCTCTTTTCGAAGGTGGGTGATGATCTTGTGTGGTACTGAGATGACCTCTCCATGACTGGTCTGAAGGGCAGGCAGAGTTCCTGATGTTGAGAAAGAAGTATGTCCACCAGACCCTTAGCTGCCTATCCATACATAACTGCACCACATCCCTGTCTGTCTCCTGCTCTTCCCCTTGTACACTCCCTTCCTCACCCCCCAGGGACACTGGGTACCTGAAGGGCTCCGCCAGGGGTTGGTGATCTTGTGCACCTTGAGTGGGGCACCAGTAAATCTGGCATAGGTCTGCAGGGAAGGAAGCAGAAGGCAGAGAGGCCAGGGACATGGTCCCCACAGGGGAATTAAAAAAGAAAAACATTTATTGAATACCTTTTGTGCTATGCCCTATGCTTAGGAATTGCCTCACAAAAAAAGAGGTAGACATTACTGTTCCAATTTTACAATGGGCAACACAAGGCTCACAGAGATTATGGACATGTCCATGATTACAAGTCAGCCAGGAAAATCCTCCCCTCTATCTCCTCTCCTGCCATCTACCTGGTGAACACCTAGCCTCACTTGGAAGCACTAACCACCTCTTCCTGGGCAGTCTCTATGGCCTGTTCCTACTTATACCTTAGCACCTGAACATTTTATTACACTTATTTGCTGACATGTCTATCTTTCTGTAAACAACTTCAGGGGAGGGACCAAATGCTATTCATCTTTGCATGCCAATGTTTGGTATTTGGAAGAGGCCTAATACATGTTTATTAAATGAAAGAGTGAGTGAATGTGTGAAGTGAACTAGTCTGCCTGGCTCCAAAGCTTTTTCTACAGAGCCTGGCTATGGGCCTTTTGGAATAACCTCAGTAAATGCTATTGATTGAGGAGGAGGAAAGGGAGGCTGAGGAGAAAGCAGCAATGCCGAGCCGGAGAACCCTGAGATCGTCCAGCCTTAGTAAACCTCCGGATGAAGAAACAGCGCCCAGAAAGAAGGCATCGTCCCAAGGTCACAGAGCCAGTAAATGGATGTTCAAGAACTAAAACTCATCTTCTGAACCCCTGATCAGGCCTCTTTCCATCGCTAAACAAAACCTAGGCTGCTACGACACAGGACACTGAGTCTATACCGGCCAGGCACGCTCTTTGATGGCCACAGTTTCCCCCACTGCACCCGTGCTGAGGCGCCCTGGCAAAATTCGGATGACCGGCTAGTCCGGGCCCCCTCCCCAGTCCTCCAGGGCGCAGCAGAGGGCGCCGGCGCCGCTCCTCACCAGCACGGCCAGGCTGTCCAGGTCCACTGAGGGCAGCCCCCAGCCCCCTGACCAGCAGAACAGCTCCATGGGCGCCGCCATCTTGCCCGCCCTCTGTCCGGGAAGCACCTCCCCCTGCGCTTCCGCCCTCCACTGTGCGGATCCGCCCCCAGCCCCTCAGGCGGATCGCAGTGGGGAGCCGGGGGAGGCCCTCAGGAGGGCGCGGCTTATCTCGGCCCAAGAGGCTGCCTGACGGCTTGGGGCGGGGCCGAGGGCTTCGGGGGAGGGCGGACACCGCCTGATCCAGAGGTGGCTCGCGAAGGGGGGAAGGGCTCTCAGCGCGGCGCGCCTTGGAGAGTCAGGGTACCTCGGCCGAGAGGAGCCCTGAACCCCCGAAGGCGCGGCGGGCCCAGGAGAAGGGGGTTTTGTGCTCCTGGACGGGCTCTGGGGGCCCTCCCAAATCTGCACGAGGTCTGGGCTGCTCCCGGGGCCCCTCAGGGCTCGGCCCCGAGCGGGGGCTGCGGGGGTGGGGGGGTCCCCCGAGCTGCATGTTTTCCACAGCGCGTTATGTTTGGAACCGGCCCCGCGCCTCCTGTCGCCATGGAAACAAAACAGGGGCGGTGGCGGCGGCCGGAGCGAGGCATGGCTGGGGCCTGAGTGGGGGGAGGGGAGGTGGGGCTCGCGGGCTGTTGCCTTGGTAACGGGAACAGAGGCGCCCCTCTGCTTCATCCGGGTCACGGCCTGTCCGCCGGTACCCCCAGTGTTCCCAGTCTGGCCCCCGGCCCCTGGCCTGTCCTTTGGTCTACTCCTGTCCTTGGTGTCCCTTTCCTCTTTCCTGATTTCTTCAACCTCACTGACCACTGTTTTAGACTCTCCCTCCAGTTCCCAGCGGACGCTTCCAGACTCGAAGCTTTCCTAGGAATGAGGGAAAAACGGAGGCGCAAGCACAAGTCATGGGCCCCCCCCACCCTAATAAAGAGCACTTGCTCTATCCGAGCAGCAAACTTCATGCCATGCGGCCATCCCCTGGGCACTACAGCGAGCTAGTTTCGGCCACTCCCTTGGAATTCTCTCATGCCAGCTGTGGAATAATGCCCACTGTCTGGCACTGCCCCGCCAAGGGTTCCTGCCTTCCCCAACTGTGGCTTCCAGAAAACAGTAGCATTCGGTAGCAGCCCCCAACAGCGAGATGCCGGGAGAGAGGGAGGCACCTGGGGGAGAGCACCATTAGGGAGAGGCAGGAGGCAAGGAGGCCTCCAGGACTCTTCCCCAGTGCCCCTGGTTCCCGGAGCTGGGTATGCCTCCAGGGTGATTGGCAGCTCTTTGTTTCAGCCCCCCCCCACCGCCTGCCGGCCCCCCCTTCAACTCCCCCTTCCAGTCCCTCCGCCCCCCCCCCGCTCCTGCTCTCCGCCTAGCCTTTTCCCCTCCCAGCCGCCTGCCTGCCAGGGGTAGTGAGCCGGCTGAGCGGCATGGAGACGCAGGAACTTCGGGGGGCCCTGGCTCTTCTCCTCCTTTGCACTTTCACATCTGCCAGTCAGGACCTGCAGGGTAAGCCTGTACCAATCTTCTTAGCCCCCTCTCTGCCTCCTCCCCATTTGCCCCCAGCCTAACAGCAGGGAGCATGTGGGCGAAAGGAGAGGGGAGAGTCCTGACACTGAATCAGAGAGAAGAGTTGATGAAATTATGGCCCTGTGGGGAGGAGTTGACACCAGAAGGTGGTGGATGAGTGGGAGCTGGCCAGGGTCAGCATGAGGCCAGGGCAGAGGACTCAGGAGCTGGATGCTAGCTAGGGCTGCCTGGCTGGGTTGGTGTCTGAGCATCCCCAGGCACCCCAGGGTTTGGGAGAGCAGCTCAAAGGTGGCTTCTTTCACCCCTGGGCTCCTGGCTGCCTAAGAACGGGATGGGGGGGTGGGGACCGAGAGGTCTGGGCCCTCCTGGAGGTCTGGTGGTAGGATGGGCCTGTGGCTGTGGGAGAGGTAGCTGGAGCAGATGACACAGGCACAGATTCTTTGCTGGCTGGAAGGGAAACCACAGATTGGCCAGGACGCAGGAGGCAGAGGAGCTGGGTCCTACGTTCCTGTAGGAGAGAGCCAGACAGTAGGAGGGTCAGAGCCTTCAGTGAGCAGCTGTTTTCATCCAGAGCGAGCGTGCTGAACCCCCAGGATGGGAGGAGGGGCACTAGGGTGTGGAATGAGCCAAACCCAGCCGGGTAAAGAGAATCTGCCTTCCTATTTCTGTGCTGTGGGCACCAGGTGCTACTCCTGCCTGGTATCAGCACAGTGACTCCTTTGCGCCACCTGGTGGGAGCATCTCAAGTTTGCGGGGTGCTGTTTCTGTATTTCCAAGTGAGCCTCAGGCCTGCTGGTTCCCAGAGTGGCAGTAAGGAAGGCACAATGCCTTGTCCTCTGATGGCAACAAGGGCTGAATTTCGAGGAGGTGACTAACACTATCGGGTGGTGATGAAGGATGCCCCACCCCCGAAGGCTCAGAGGAGAGAGCAGGCCTTAGCATTTGACAGGGGTCTGACCTTGATCATCCCTGCGTGACCAGTGATTGACCTGCTGACTGTGGGCGAGTCCCGGCAGATGGTAGCTGTGGTGGAGAAGATCCGGACAGCCCTGCTCACTGCTGGGGACATCTATCTCTTGTCCACCTTCCGCCTGCCCCCCAAGCAGGGTGGTGTCCTCTTCGGCCTCTACTCTCGCCAAGACAACACACGATGGCTGGAGGCCTCTGTTGTGGGCAAGATCAACAAAGGTGACTGGTGGGCATCTCCTTTCCTGCCGTGGTGACCCCTTTGAGCACTCTTCCTCATCCCCACTCTCAGATCCCTCTTAATTCTCCTTGGGCTCCAGTGGGGACCGTGGACCCATCAGGCTGTGTCCCGGCACCAGGGGCACCTGGCACTTAGGAGGTGCCTCAGGAGACCAGGCACCCAAACAATAGGGTGAGGCATCTGTAGGAATGGGAGTTGTACGTGGGAATGCCTGGGGGGAGGGGAGGCATGTCCCTGTGCCCCAGAAGTGGTATCGCTGTGACCCAGGGATCTGAACTGTCTCAGATCACTGGGACGGTTCAGTGGGTATGGAACCAGCTGCCACCCTAGCAGGGGAGAGAGTGATCTGATGACACTGAAGACTAAGAAAGTCCTAGTCTTTGAATCAATTTGGAAAATATTTTTCGTGTACCTATTATGTACAAGGTGTTGAGAGATACATAGCTGGATAAGGAGTGATAGCCCTAGAGACGTGGTATTCAGAAGAATTGATCCATCCTGTCTCTCAGCTGGGAGACGGGATGGGGGAACAGTGCACATACTGACCTCCCCTTCTGGGCAGTGCTGGTGCGGTACCAGCGGGAGGATGGCAAAGTCCATGCAGTGAACCTACAGCAAGCAGGCCTGGCTGACGGGCGCACACACACAGCTCTCCTGCGACTCCGAGGTCCGTCCAGACCCAGCCCTGCCCTGCAGCTCTATGTGGACTGCAAACTGGGCGACCAGCATGCTGGCCTTCCGGCCCTGGCCCCCATTCCTCCAGCGGAAGTCAGTGGGCTGGAGATTAGGACGGGACAGAAGGCTTATTTGAGGATGCAGGTGAGCAGGAAAGGAGGACCCCCTGAGTGTCTGTGAGTTTGCACCGGTGGGAGGAAGAATTGGTAGGTCCTCCACCCCACTCTGTTTCTGTCCCCCCAGGGCTTCGTGGAATCTATGAAAATGATTCTGGGCGGGTCCATGGCCCGGGTCGGAGCCCTGAGTGAGTGTCCGTTCCAGGGGGATGAGTCTATCCACAGTGCAGGTAACACAGACTTCTGTTAGCTGACATCCTGGACCCCGGGTCCTGTGATCTTTGGTCCCTCCCATCCTCTTGACCTCCCTCCCCCTTAACAGCAGTTCTTTCGGCTCACCTATTCCTGGGGCTTCTGACTCTGTGACCCCAAATCTCCTTCACCTCTGACTCTATGATCTCCAAATAATACCATCCCAGCAGGAGGTGTGGGTCAAAAAAATCTCCGTTAAGGTCATCCCACCTACCAGGGTGGCCAGAAAAATAAAATGATCCAAAAAAAGAATATAACTCTGAAGAACTCTGAGTGGGGGTGAGGAAGTTAGCTGCTTGGTCTTTCTTGGTTGACTGAGCTAAGGGTCTTGAGTCTTTTTTAGCTCCCACTGGCATCTGTCACCTACCAGCCATTTCCCTAAGCATTGCCCATCTGCCTGGTCTCTCTAACAGGGATGCTCAGAGGCTCTTACCTAAATAAAACGTCCATGTCTCCCAGATATTTCAAAGAACTCTTGTGGTGGAAGCTTGGGAGGGAGGAAATAGAATGTACTGGGGCCCTGGCCCTGCTTCGGGTCACCTCTCACTTGGATCCCTTCTGCCACTACCATGCCTAGGAACAGGAGGATTTGGGTTTCGACTATCTGTGAGGCAGCTCCCTTAGAGGGACCCTCATCCAGTGGAAGGAGCAGGTGCTGCTTGCGTATCACCACTGACCTCCTACCATTCAACACCACATCTTTATTCCAAGACTCCAGCCCTTTGTTCCTGTTCCCTCCTTCCTCCTCCTCACCAGCCAGGCCCCTCCTCACATCTCCACCCTCTGTGTTTTCTTGTCCTCTCTAGTGACCAACGCACTCCACTCCATCCTAGGTGAGTAGGCCACGCTGAGGTGAAGGGGCATGAGGATGGGGAGGAGGAGCAGCTGCCTGAAACTAAGTCCTTTTCAGCCAGGAATGGGGTGGGGTTTAAAGATGGGTGGGCAGCAGTGGCAGCACCTGGCTTATTGCCCAGAGAGGGGCCGGGGCTGGTGCCCCAGTTCTGAGCCTCTCTGCACCCTGGACCCTGACAGGGGAGCAGACCAAGGCGCTGGTCACCCAACTCACCCTCTTCAACCAGATCCTGGTAGAGCTGCGGGATGACATCCGAGACCAGGTTTAGTGGGCTGGTGAAGGGTGGCGCTGATTCTAGGGTGGGGTGGCAGATGCCAAGAGCTGACTCCGCCCCATCCTTCTGTCTACCAGGTGAAAGAAATGTCCCTGATCCGAAACACCATCATGGAGTGTCAGGTGTGCGGTGAGTAGGAGAGTAGGGGAGGGCTCCAGGTGGCACCAGTGTGCTCCCCACCCCAGGGCTTTGGCCTCCACTTCTGGTGAATTAAATGGTGACTTCTAGGTGACTCTGACTGTGCCCGCCCCCCCGCCCAGGCTTCCACGAACAGCGTTCCCACTGCAGCCCCAACCCCTGCTTCCGAGGCGTGGACTGCATGGAAGTGTACGAGTACCCCGGCTACCGCTGTGGGCCCTGCCCCCCTGGCCTACAGGGCAACGGCACCCACTGCACAGACATCAATGAGGTGGGTGAGGGCCCTTTCTGGAAGGGCACAGAAAGCTGGGGTGGGGGAGTTAGGAGAGGCCCAAGAAGAATGTTGGTCAGAAGCAGAGGAACCCGGGGTTTAGGAGAGGCTGGAGACCAGAAAAGACATATGAGAAGGGAGGGAGACAGGTCTGGGACGAAGACTACAGGGCCACACAGGGAAGGAGCTGGGAGAGTGGCAGGGGCATTTTGAGAGGGCTGGCTAGGAGGGAACCCACAGGAGGCTGGGGGTGGGATCAGAGCATAAATGAGGTTGGGGAGGGGAGGCCTGCAAACATGGAGACCAGGAGCAGTGGTCCTGGGATCACAGGCAGGGGCCTGACCTCTTCTCGTCTGGTCCCCAGTGTGCTCACGCGGACCCTTGTTTCCCGGGCTCCAGCTGTGTCAACACCATGCCTGGCTTCCACTGCGAAGCCTGTCCCCGAGGCTACAAAGGCACACGGGTGTCTGGTGTGGGCATCGACTACGCCCGGGCTAGCAAACAGGTCAGGTTGGGTAGATTCTGTGGACAAAAGATCTTGGCTTTGCAGGGGCGGGGGGCTTCTGGGTTGGATGTGGAGCCCTTGTGATAAATGGGATGAGGCTCCTGGCTCATCTGCCAGCTTTGCATTGGGTTTGGGTCTGGGCTTCATGTCCATGTTCAAAGATAAGGCCACACCAGTGCTCTCTCCTGTATCTGAGGAGACCCACTGTAGGTCTGGTTCTACCCAAAGTCTGCCTCTTCAGGTCTGCAACGATATTGATGAATGCAATGATGGTAACAATGGTGGCTGCGACCCAAACTCCATCTGCACCAATACTGTGGTGAGCTGAACACCTGAGTGTCTGGGTGGTGGGAATGTGCAACCCCCTCTTCAGATTTCCTGCTTCCCCTCCTCCTTCCCTAGGACATTACATGTGGTAGGTGTTCAACACGGATCCAGTTTGGAATTCCAATCCTGCCTCTTACTAGCCATGGCCTTTAGCAAGTTATTTACCTTTTCTGAGCCTCAGCATCCTCGCTTGTGAAATGGGGCTATTACCCTCCTTGAAAGGTTGTCAGGAGAACCTAAAAGAGATAAGTAATGGACCTGGCCTGTTAGCTGTGAGGGTCCCTCCTACACCCCTCAGGGGATGGGGATGTTGCTGGTCGTGGTGGGCTGACCCTCCTTCCTGAGACACTGCCTCCCTACTCTTAGGGCTCTTTCAAGTGTGGTCCCTGTCGCTTGGGCTTCTTGGGCAACCAGAGCCAGGGCTGCTTCCCAGCCCGGACCTGCCACAGCCCGACCCACAGCCCCTGCCATGTCCACGCGCACTGTCTCTTTGAACGCAATGGTGCAGTGTCCTGCTCGGTGAGCTAGGCCTGGGGCTTGGAAGAAAAGGGGGGGGGGCGTGTCTGGGGAAAGGGGTAGGGCTGGTGACCATGTTTAGGGACTGGTATGGGGGCTTGCATGGGAAAGGGAGGTGGGCCCGGGCCCAGAAACTGGTTGGTGAAAAGAGAGCCTGAAGAGGGTGGGGTGTGGGGAGCCAGCCCAGACCACTAACTCCCACCCTTTGTGTTGCCCCAGTGTAACGTGGGCTGGGCTGGGAACGGGAATGTGTGTGGGCCTGACACGGACATCGATGGCTACCCGGACCAGGCGCTGCCTTGCATGGACAACAACAAACACTGCAAGCAGGTGCAGGGGGCAGGCGGGCGAGTGAGCAGGATGGGGCACCCCAGGCTGCGATAGGACAGAACTCATCCATCCATTTCCTCCCCCTGACCTTTAGGACAACTGCCTTCTGACACCCAACTCTGGGCAGGAAGATGCTGATAACGACGGTGTGGGGGACCAGTGTGATGATGATGCTGACGGGGACGGGATCAAGAATGTTGAGGTGGCTCCCAGATGTCCTGACCTTTCCAGCTTCTCTGTGACGCTGTTGCCTTGTCCCATAACCCTGTCCTCCATTGGCCACTGGCAGCTCCTGAGGAGGGGCCCTTATACTCCATGTTCATTGGCCACTGGCAGCTCCTGAGGAGGGGCCCTAATACTCCACGTTAGGGAGCCATAAGCCTGGTGCCCACGATGAGGTGGACTACAGGGAAGTTGGGTGGGTGGGACGGAGCCAAGTAGGTGGGCCATCACAGGAGTGGTGATTGGAGACAAGGGTACAGGGATGAGGAAGGTGGCCAGTGGTTCAAGGGAGGCCTGACTCTTTCCCTCCCACCCCAGGACAACTGCCGGCTGTTTCCCAACAAGGACCAGCAAAACTCAGATACAGATTCATTTGGTGATGCCTGTGACAACTGCCCCAACGTTCCCAACAATGACCAGAAAGACACAGATGGCAATGGGGAAGGGGATGCCTGTGACAACGACGTGGATGGGGATGGTGCAGGCCTGGGGCTGAGGGGGTGGCTGGGAGACCTCTAAGAATTTGGATATGGTGGGAATGAAGCGGGGAGGCTGAGAATTCGGGAAGGGCAATGCTTGGGGGAAGTCAGCCTGGGTGAGAGATTACCTGTGGCAGATGTCAGTGGGAACGTGAGGGAGGGTGTGGGGTTAGGCAGGGAGTGGGCAAGAGGATAAGACAAGCTACAGGCAGATTTCCTGACCAGCTGTCCTCTGGATGGGAGATAGAGCTCAGGGCTTTCAACAACCTAGAAGACAGAGTGATACGTTCTAGTGATAACCTTGTGTTACCTGCATATCTTCTAGGCATCCCCAATGGATTGGACAATTGCCCTAAAGTCCCCAACCCCCTGCAGACAGACAGGGATGAGGACGGGGTGGGAGATGCTTGCGACAGCTGCCCTGAAATGAGCAATCCCACCCAGGTACAGGGGAATGGAGAGGGCAGGGAAGGGGTGGGATGACTGGTGGATGAAGCCCAGCCCTTTGGATGGGAAGTGGTCAGGTCACCCTCTTTAGAGTTATCAAGAGGAGATGGTGAGAACAGGTCCCTCTCTCTCAGACAGATGCAGACAGCGACCTGGTGGGGGATGTCTGTGACACCAATGAAGACAGGTAGGGTTTTGGCCAAGAGATGGAAGGTTAGGGGATACTTTACTTTCCTCTAGTATGTTTTCAATTCCCTCTAGGGTCTAACTTTAACTCTCCAGTACTATCGAGTAGCAGGTCATTCCCATAGTCTACCTTCCATTCTTACTGCTGGACCTTCACCTCATCTGGCTGACTGCAAGGGGTCTGGCTGAATGGAGGGTAAACCCCAGAGAGACTCCTAAGCAGAAGAGTGGGGAAGGATGTGGTACCTTTAAAAGCCTTTATTAGGTGCCTCTTTTTTGGACAGTGATGGCGATGGACATCAGGACACTAAGGACAATTGCCCGCAGCTGCCCAACAGCTCCCAGCTGGACTCAGACAATGATGGACTTGGAGATGAGTGTGATGGGGATGATGACAATGATGGTGTCCCAGATTACGTGCCTCCTGGTCCTGATAACTGTCGCCTGGTACCTAATCCCAATCAGAAGGACTCAGATGGTAAGGCTGGAGTCCCCAGAGGATTGGGCTGGCATGGGCTTTGCTCAGGGAGAAGTGGCAGGCCTTGCTGGGGAGTGAGGGAAGGCAGGGTGGTGGAGAGAGGTCAACATCTCAAGGCCCGAGAGGTGGTAGTGTTGGCTACTGGCAGTGGCCAGGGCCTTCCTGAGCACCTGGCTTCACCCTGCCCAGGCAATGGCGTTGGTGATGTGTGTGAGGATGATTTTGACAATGATGCAGTGGTTGACCCCCTGGATGTGTGCCCTGAAAGTGCAGAGGTAACCCTCACGGATTTTCGGGCCTATCAGACCGTCGTCCTGGATCCTGAGGGTGACGCTCAGATTGACCCAAACTGGGTCGTGCTCAACCAGGTACTAGGGCAGTGGGCTGGGCGGGTGCTGTCAGGCCAGACTAGCAAGCAGGGCCTAAGGAGGGCAGCACACCTGGACCAGGGCTTTTGTCTTTACTGCATACCACCAGGGCATGGAAATCGTTCAGACCATGAACAGTGACCCCGGCCTGGCAGTTGGTATGTAAGGGACACCCAATTCAACAATTTCAATGACTTCCAAATGGAGGGGCCCTACAGGCAGAGGATGGAGCCACACATTTAGCAGGCATCCCTTCCCATCCCCACCCCACAATGGGCATCAGTAGCTTTGCTGCCCCTGACTCTGATCCCACCCACCCACCTGCCCCCAGGATATACAGCCTTCAATGGTGTGGACTTTGAAGGCACCTTCCATGTGAACACAGTGACTGATGATGACTACGCAGGCTTCCTCTTCAGCTATCAGGACAGCGGCCGCTTCTACGTGGTCATGTGGAAGCAAACGGAGCAGACCTACTGGCAGGCCACACCTTTCCGGGCTGTTGCCCAGCCCGGGCTACAGCTCAAGGTCCCGCAGCTGCCCAGATTCCCCAATCCAGGGCCCTTTCCCAAAGGCTCCCCCACCAACCCTGGGGCCTACCCCACTGCCTGAGTAGGGGGAACCCTCTTACCCAGACACATGGCCTGGAGGTTGGCTCCCTAGGGCTCCAGAATATTCTCCTGACTCCCTTTTCCACCTGCACTTACCAACCTGCTGTCTTCCCTCGGTCGGGTCCTGTGGTTGACCCACTGTGTTTGCCGATGCCCCCTAGGCAGTGACATCAGTGTCTGGCCCAGGCGAGCACCTCAGGAATGCCCTGTGGCATACAGGTCACACCCCTGATCAGGTACGGCTGCTGTGGACTGACCCACGAAATGTGGGCTGGCGTGACAAGACTTCCTACCGCTGGCAGCTGCTGCACCGGCCTCAAGTTGGCTACATTCGGTGAGGGGAGGGGCTGAGCCCTCCCAAGGGACCCCAGGCCCAAGCCTTTCCTTCACCTCTAGCTGGGACTCCCCAGTGACCTCCCCTCTACTCAGTGCCTTGGTGCCATTGGGCCCGGACTGGGACCACTTCTCTCTACCTCCCCTCTCACCACAGACTCGCTGTCCTGGCCCTGCTTTCTTCCTAACACCAGGCAGCTTGGGCTCTGGTGCTGGTGCTGCCGAGGACCTATAAGCAATGTTGGGCAAGTCCTTCTTTTTCTGTGCCCCATTTTCCCCTCTGTAAAATGAGGGTGTGTCTGGGAGCCTCCAAACCCCAGGCCAGTCTGTGGAGAGGCACATCACATCCAGCCCCATCACTGGTACAGCCCAGAACCTGCCTCATCAAAGTGTCTGACCTGGAAGGGATCATCATTTACAGAAGAGCTAACGGAAACCCAGACTCCACACCTCTTAGTAGCGAGGCTGAGGCTTCTCAGTTCAGCACTCTGTCCACAACTTTGCATTTCCTATTTGGTGGGGATGACAGGGAAGGGAGGGGCAATGGCCAAGAGCCCAGAGTGCAGGGACTTGGGTTGGTTGGTTCCCCTTTAAGGTGCCTGGGGCTGCGGGGCGCCAGGACAGGGGATGGGGGGGGTGGACTAGAGCCTGGGAAGCGGGTGACTTCACCCCCCAGCCCATTGTACTCATCGTCATGGCAACTCAATCCTCGCTTGGAATGCGGCTGGTGCTTTGAGATGCAAAGGGGGCTGGACAAAGAGCCAGGGGCCCCAGGCCTGAGAAAAGCACCCCCCTTCCCTCCCCTTTCCTTCCTCCCTTTTCCCCACCTCCCTTCTCTCTCAGGCCTGGTGAGCCCAAGGGGGGTTGGGGATGAACAGGGCCAGGTCATGGTGGCACAGTGCCCACTGGCACCCTAGCACCAATGGACACCCCTATCCTGGACAGGGTGAAGCTTTATGAGGGTTCCCAGCTAGTGGCCGATTCTGGGGTGATCATTGACACATCCATGCGAGGGGGGCGTCTTGGTGTATTCTGCTTCTCCCAAGAAAACATCATTTGGTCCAATCTCCAGTATCGATGCAATGGTGAGGCTCCAGACGGAGATCAGCCTGACCTCTCCTGCCCTCATGGGAGTCACTTCTTCCGACCTTAATCATATCTCTTTTCTCAGACACAGTGCCCGAGGACTTTGAGCCATTCCGGAGGCAGCTGCTCCAGGAAAGAGTGTGAAGAGGTGGCCACCGGCTTCAGAATCCTGATTTTAGACCCTCAGGCCTTGGGGTCCATCCTGGAGACCCTGGGGTCTAATTTACAGCCCCTCAGCCAAACACAGAACCTCCTCTGGCACCCATCAGTTCAGCCCCAGAGGTGTGGTGACCCCACTGTTCAGGACATGAGAAGTTTTCGAGGGGTATTTCTCAGGCATTAACGCCAGGAAAGACAACAGCACGTTGCCATAAAGTTCCAGTTGTTTTCTAAGCCAGTGCAATTACTTATTTTAGGGATTTTGCCGGGATAGTGTGGGGAGCAGGAAAAAACCTGAGGCGGGGAGAGGACTAGGAGAATGGAAGTTAGAGATCTAGAGGAAGTTTGGCTGAGTTTGGGGCACGGTGAGGAAGGTGCTGGACGGGGGTTAGGTGAAGGACGGAGGTTAGGTGAAGGATGGGGTGGTGGTCGGAGGATGGCTAAAGTCCTCCCAGCCCCACTTACTCACGGTGGCAGCGGCGACACTCCAGTCTATCTTAGAGCAGCCGGGATCGAGAGCCAGGAGGGCTGGGGCTGCCCCGCTCGGGGTGAGGGGGAGGCCGGGGGGCCGAGGGGGCCGGAGGCCGGGACGAGTGCAATATTGGCGGGGGAAAGAACAACACTGCACCGCGTCCCGTCCCTCCCGCCCGCCCGGGGCCCGGAATCCCGCTCTCCACCGCTTGAAGCCGGACCAGCCCGAGAACCCGGGACGCGCTGGGGAGTTGGGTTCACCTTGGAGGCCAGAGAGACTTGGCGTCCGGAAGAGGGTGAAGGGGGTGGTAAGGGGGAGGGAGAAAGGGAGAAGGGGAGACCGCGATATCCTGGAAGGCCGCTTTCAGACGCCGGGGCGTTGCGCGCGCTTGCTCTTTAAATACTCAGACTGCGCGGCGCGGAGCCGTCGCCATGGTGACGCGTGTCCCAGCAACCGAACTGAATGGCTATTGCCTGGCAACGCCAGGGGTTGAAGTTTTGGGGCCGCCCACCTAAATACTCGCCCGTTCTCTAGCCGGCGAGTGGGGGTGCTTCCCCGCCTCCGGGCCGCGCCCGGGCGCGATGACGTAAACGCCCTCCGGCCCCGAGCCCGCACCCGGGTCCGGCTGCCGCACAATGCCGCGCCAAGCCGGCGGAGTCGCGCGCGTCTCGGAGCTGTGGTCCTTTTCCTCTTCCCCGGCTTCCCTGCAATCCCGCCGCACCGAAGTGTTCTTAAAATTCATTTCTCAATCTGTATTCTTTGGGGCTAAGAATGGTTTCCTAATGCGGACGTAATTGCTTCTGTCGGTCTAGACCGCAACCCAGGACCTCCGGATGGGACTCGATAAGCTCCACGTGCGCCGTTGTGGCCTCAAATACTCCTTGGTCCCACATGTTTCTGCCCTTCAGAATATCACTTGGTCTTCCCAGATCATGCGCGCTCACAAACGGTTTCGCACCACCCCCATCACCTTGTGCCCACCGGCCCCAAATACCACTTTGCTCCGCAAAGGATAGTTCCGTGCCCCTAAATACCATTCTGTCGCCCCACCTATTCTCTGCCTCCTAAATACATAACTAATCTGTCCCATTCTCCCTCCCACATTCCGCTGCCCTCGCCAAATACCTCGGTGCCCCTTCCGCGTTAACTCAGGACCCCACCCACTTAGCGCCATTTCCTCCAGACACCGCCCCCACGCGCCTGAGTCCCCTCCTAAAGCTCCCAGCCCCTCCGTCGATGGTACATTGTGTTCCTCCCCTTCTCTGTCCAAGCCACTGCTTCTTCCGGCCCGGGCCTGCCCTCCCCAGCCTCTCTCTGCCCCCACTTAGGCAGCGCCACCCAACCTCCTCTCCCCGGACGAGGCAGCCCCTCAGCCCGCTCGGGCAGGCCCGGTGAGGCTCCCGGTGACCGCTAGAGGGCAGGAGAGCCCGGCCAGCGAGCCGCCGCTACAAGGTGGAGGACTGGGAAAGCAAAGACCCTAGGGTTCGGCCGAACCCAGATTTCATATTTCTTTAAGTGGAAATTTCTTCCCCCGCCCCCTTCTCGGGAGAAAGTCAAAGAAGGAACTCAGGCTGCTGGAAAGGCCGGCAGGGGCCGGGACTGTGGGTTTCAGGGTAGAACCGTGTGTGGAACGGGACAGGGAGCGGTTAGAAGAGTGGGGCTGTTCCGGGAAGTAGTGGGGGGGGGAGGGGGTCCAAAACTAGCAACTAGTTTACTCATTATCGAGCCTTCCCCTTCCTTCGCAGCCCCCAGAGTGGGACTCCAAGGGACCCAGGGAGAATAGGGCAATGGTGCGGCGGACCTGAGGATGAGCTTCCCGGCCTTGCCGTGCAGGACTTTGACCTAGCCCACTTTCTCTGTTACTTTTCTCACCTTGTCTGTTGTCCTGGGGCTAAAATAGGACCATGGGGACCCAGGTCAGGTTCCAGACTCCCTCCACCGCCTTCTGGAGCCAGGGAGTGGTTGGTGAAGGGGGGAGGCCAGTTGGAAAACAAACAGGTTGTCAGAGGGTCGAGTGATTGGAGCCCACATACCCTGTTTGAGGGGCCAGGAATGGTTGGGGAGGAAGAGGAAGAGGAAGAGGTAGGAGGTAGGGAAAGGGGGAGGAGGCGGAGCTTTGTCACCTGTCACCTGCTCTGGCTGAGCCTAGGGCGGGCGGGGGACCGGTATAAAGCAGCAGCAGGCGCCTGTGCCTGCTCCACCTCGTGCGCACTGCCTGCCTGAGTCTGTTCTGCCCCCTCCCCACCACTTGGCCACCACCATGACACCGGACATCCAGGCCCCTTTCTTCTTCCTGCTGCTGCTATTCCAAGTGCTTACAGGTAAGGGGCGCAAGGTGGGGAGGGGGTCTTCCCAGCCTTTCTGTGGGTTTTGCTTCCTGGGAGATGGCATCCAAGAGGCAGAAGTTGCAGACAGGGGTGGCCCAGTCTGTGCCAGAATAAAGAATAAAGGAGTAAGGCTAAGGACAGGCTGAGAAGAGACAGCCCCCCAGGAGAGTGGGTGCCAGGGGCAGGCGAACGTCCTGAAAGAAGTCTGGAGGGGGTGGGGGTGGAGTCAGGAGAGGTAAATCTTAGGAGTGGAGAAACCCGACAAGCCAGGAGCAGACATATATGGGAAGAGGAAGGGAGGCTGCCAGCAGCGAGGGAGGAGGAGGGCTGACCTAGGGGCCACTCCCCAAATTCTCCTGGCATTACTTCTTCAGATGCCAGAGAATGTATTTTTTCTTGTGCTGATTTGTCCCCCAACCCAACTCTGT
The DNA here is from genome assembly GCF_028564815.1 of Eubalaena glacialis. Classification (NCBI taxonomy): domain Eukaryota; kingdom Metazoa; phylum Chordata; class Mammalia; order Artiodactyla; family Balaenidae; genus Eubalaena; species Eubalaena glacialis. The sequence goes on from NC_083718.1 coordinate 81,365,205, forward strand.
AACCTCAACTTCTGACAGCTGCCACCAACCCTACACTAACAATCTTTCTTACAGTCTCTGGTATAACCAGCAGCACTACACAGGCTTTGAGTGACCAAAGCCCTGCCTCAGGCTCGGCTGCCCCTCCAGACCACGGTGGCACCTCACCCCGGGCCACCAGTGGCGCCTCATCTCCGAGCACCAGCCCTGCCTCAGGCTCGGCTGCCCCTCCGGTCCACGGTGGCACCTCACCCGCCAGGCCCAGTGGCGCCTCATCTCCGAGCACCAGCCCTGCCTCAGGCTCGGCTGCCCCTCCGGTCCACGGTGACACCTCACCCGCCAGGCCCAGTGGCACCTCATCTCCGACCACCAGCCCTGCCTCAGGCTCGGCTGCCCCTCCGGTCCACGGTGGCACCTCACCCCGGGCCACCAGTGGCGCCTCATCTCCAACCACCAGCCCTGCCTCAGGCTCGGCTGCCCCTCCGGTCCACGGTGGCACCTCAACCCGGGCCACCAGTGGCGCCTCATCTCCGACCACCAGCCCTGCCTCAGGCTCGGCTGCCCCACCGGTCCACGGTGGCACCTCACCCGCCAGGCCCAGTGGCGCCTCATCTCTGACCACCAGCCCTGCCTCAGGCTCGGCTGCCCCTCCGGTCCACGGTGGCACCTCACCCGCCAGGCCCAGTGGCGCCTCATCTCTGAGCACCAGCCCTGCCTCAGGCTCGGCTGCCCCTCCGGTCCACGGTGGCACCTCACCCGCCAGGCCCAGTGGCGCCTCATCTCTGACCACCAGCCCTGCCTCAGGCTCGGCTGCCCCTCCGGTCCACGGTGGCACCTCACCCGCCAGGCCCAGTGGCGCCTCATCTCTGACCACCAGCCCTGCCTCAGGCTCGGCTGCCCCTCCGGTCCACGGTGGTACCTCACCCCAGGCCACCAGTGGCGCCTCATCTCCGACCACCAGCCCTGCCTCAGGCTCGGCTGCCCCTCCGGTCCACGGTGGCACCTCACCCGCCAGGCCCAGTGGCGCCTCATCTCTGACCACCAGCCCTGCCTCAGGCTCGGCTGCCCCTCCGGTCCACGGGGGCACCTCACCCGCCAGGCCCAGTGGCGCCTCATCTCCGACCACCAGCCCTGCCTCAGGCTCGGCTGCCCCTCCGGTCCACGGTGGTACCTCACCCCGGGCCACCAGTGGCGCCTCATCTCCGACCACCAGCCCTGCCTCAGGCTCGGCTGCCCCACCGGTCCACGGTGGCACCTCACCCGCCAGGCCCAGTGGCGCCTCATCTCTGACCACCAGCCCTGCCTCAGGCTCGGCTGCCCCTCCGGTCCACGGTGGTACCTCACCCCGGGCCACCAGTGGCGCCTCATCTCCGACCACCAGCCCTGCCTCAGGCTCGGCTGCCCCACCGGTCCACGGTGGCACCTCACCCGCCAGGCCCAGTGGCGCCTCATCTCTGACCACCAGCCCTGCCTCAGGCTCGGCTGCCCCTCCGGTCCATGGTGGCACCTCACCCGCCAGGCCCAGTGGCGCCTCATCTCTGAGCACCAGCCCTGCCTCAGGCTCAGCTGCCCCTCCGGTCCACGGTGGCACCTCACCCCGGGCCACCAGTGGCGCCTCATCTCCGAGCGCCAGTCCTGCCTCAGGCTCGGCTGCCCCTCCGGTCCACGGTGGCACCTCACCCCGGGCCAACAGTGGCGCCTCATCTCCGAGCACCAGCCACATTACCAGGACAATTGCCAGCAGCAGTAACCAGAGCATAGTACCTCCGACCTCCGCCAGTCATAAGACTTCTCAGCAGTTGCCTATTAGGGTCTCCCTGTTCTTCCTGTCTTTTCACATTACGAACCTCCAGTTTAACTCTTCCCTGGAAAATCCCAGCACCAGCTACTACCAGAAGCTGCAGAGAAGCATTTCTATATTGGTGAGTAGCTGCCTTTCCTCCACCGGGCTCCCCTGAAGCAGCCTTCAGAACTCTTTGAAGACCTTGCATCAAAACTTAGTCCTTTCCCTCTCACCCCAGTTTGTGCAGACTTATAAACAAGAGGATTTTCTGGGCCTCTTAGATATCAAGTTCAGGTACAGTTCTGGGTGTGGACTCTATGTGGGATGGGTGGATGTTGTCTTGACTGTGGGGAGGGGCTGGTGCGCTTGTGGTTGCGGGGGGTGGGTGGTGTGCTGACCCAGAAGCTGGGACCCATGGTTGAGTTGCCTGTTTCTCTCTGACCAGGCCAGGATCTGTGGTGGTAGAATTAACTTTGGCCTTCCGAGAGGGTACCACTGCCCACAACTTGGAGAGACAGCTTGGTCAGCTTGAAGCAGCAGCAGTCAAATATAACCTGACCATCAGTGGAGTTAGTGGTGAGACCACTTCCTCAGCTGCCAGCCAACACCACACTGCCCGGGACCCTCTCTCTCTCCAGCATCTGGATTCCTGCTTTTCCTCTTGGCACTAATAAGGGGAGGGTCACCTCCTTTGAGAGACTGCTCTGACCGCTGCTTTTCCTTTTAGTGCGTGATGCATCATTTCCTTCCTCTGCCCAGTCTGGATCTGGGGTGCCTGGCTGGGGCATTGCCCTGCTCGTACTGGTCTGTGTTCTGGTTGCCCTGGCCATCATTTATCTCATTGCCCTGGTAAGTGCTCAGTCCCCAGCCCTGACCATAGTCCCTCTGCTAGAAGGAACCCCCATGCCCCCCATTACCTCCTATCTCCCCAGGTTGTGTGTCAGTGCAGACAAAAGAACTATGGGCAGCTGGACCTCTTTCCAACCCGAGATGCCTACCATCCTATGAGCACGTACCCCACCTACCACACCCATGGGCGCTATGTGCCCCCTGGCAGTACCAAACGGAGCCCCTTTGAGGAGGTGAGGATGGCAGAGGGAGGCAGAGGCTTTGGCTGGCAGGGGTTCTGAAAGGGTACTGGGAAAGCCCAAAGAACTTAGAAGAGGTGAGAGTGACAGTAGGCAATGAGGACCTGACAAGGCTGGGGTTGGAGGTCAGGGGACTTCTGGGGGAAGGGCCTTGGGAAGAGACCATGGAAGAAGGGGGACCTCAGTAGGGGGTGCCCCCACTAGCAGCACTCCCAAAAGAGCATTCACTGCTCCGCTGAACTGGTGCCAGGGCTGTTCACTGGGATGCCCAGAGGCGAAATTAGTGGGGCACTGCGCCCAGGGGAGCCCTTCATGGAAGGAGCACCTGTGCCCCAGCTTGTCTCCTAAGAATGGAGGGTAGATTGAGACAGGCTAGTGGGGAGGAGGGGTCTCTGAATTGGGGAAGAAGTCTCACCAAGCCAGGTGAGCCTGGGTGCCGGGTGAGGCGGAGGTTCTTCGGAATCTCCGGAGAAGCACAGACCCCCTCCTCCCTCTTTCTTCCTTTCTCTCCAGGACCTAGTAAATAATTACTTGGCCACCTGGGGCTGGAAAGCCACTCCAAGTGGGGGAGGGGAGAGGAGTTTCCTTTTCTTGACCCCATTTTTCCTCTCCCTGGGGACTTCCTTCTTCCAGTTTTACAGACACACACACACCCCCTTGGGCTGGAGGAGCAGAGAATGGAGGGAAAAAGGGGCAGGAGGGGAAAGCAGGGGGAGCTGATAAGAGCCGAGGGGAGGGAGTGAAGGGGAGCAGAAGGAGGAGGAGTGGCCCTGTTTACAGTCACCTGGCTGCTGGTGGTGACCAGCAGGTGCTCTCTCCAAATTAACCCTTTGAGAGCTGGTCAGGCTCCTGGACCGTTCACCCCAGCCGCGGGGTGCCATCCAGGGGCCTTGGGGAGGAAGCTTCTCCCAGGAAAGCTTCTGCCCCTCACCCTGGATCCCTTCTCCCCCTACCTAGGTTTCTGCAGGCAATGGTGGCAGCACTCTCTCTTACGCGAACCTGGCAGCCACTTCCGCCAACCTGTAGGGGCACGTTGCCTGCTGAGCAGCCAGCGCCGACTGCCTCCCTGGGTTTCTTCACTGCTGCAGCCCTGCCCCCCTTGCCCCCAGCTCTGTTCTGGGCTGGTGAGCTGGGCATTCAGGTGGGCTGCCCACAGTCTCCCTCACAGGCCCCACCAAGTCCCCTAATCCATCTTAGCCCTGGCGAAGCCCATCCGAGCCCCTGGGGACAAGCCTGAGGCAGTGGCTCCCAGGAGGACTGGCCGGGACAGCTCGGAGATGGGAGTGGGAACCTGAACATGGCTGAATAAAACTCGGGCCTCCTCTTCGCTGACCGCCAACTTTTGATCTGTCTTCTGTGACCTGTTGATAGAGAGGTGGTCAAAATGTGTGTGAGGGGGTCTGGAAGAGACCTTGCGAACGGAGAGGGAGGAAAGAAAGCCGGAAGGAGCGGGGTTCACTTGAGAAGTAGGTGACATCGGGGCGCAGGAGTGCTTGGTGGAAGAACTCGAGTCACCTCTGTCACCTGTCCTGCATGGCTGGCGGCGCAAGAGGAAGGAGGAAACGAAACCCGGCGGCTCCATCGGCCAGCGTGACCCGGCTCTGCCCGCAGGCCCGTGGCTCTCCCCTTTCCCCGGGCCTGGGTTTCACTCCCGCGCCCTCCTCTCCCCTTGGCACGGTGCCCCCAGGCGGCTCTATTCTTAGCTGCCCGGGTGTGAAGTAAGTCCTCGGGCGGCGATAACAGCTGCAGAGTCAACAAGGCCACGATAAGCTCCATGTCATATCCGGGGGCTGGCACCGGGCCTGGGCCCCTCCCTGGCCGCCCCACCCGCCTCTGTATCTGGGGTCTGCTACCCAGCACCCTGGGAATGGGGAAGTAGTTCTGGTTCCCTGATCCCTTTGGGCCCAGGCACGGGGCCCGCCCCCTCCGCATTCCCGCAGAGCCCGGCGCCGCCGCCCGGACGCCCCGTCGCGGGGCTGACGCAAACAGCCACCGCAGCGATGCGCCCCCTGGCGGCCACGATCGGCTCGGGCCTGGGCTGGGTACAGGTGTGGCAGAAGGCGGGGAAGCGACGGGCTTGGCGACCTCCTTCCCTCAGGCGCCAGGTCCACCGTGCACCCCTGCTCTGAGTTATAGCAGGGAACCCTCGATCCCCGCCCCCCCGCCCCCCCCGCCCCCCCCGCCCCCCCCGCCCCGCCCCGCCTGCCACGTCCAGCACAGAAACTAAGAGGAATGGGCTCAGGGAAGGCAAAGATATCACAGGAAAGCCTGGCATCACAGTTTATTGTTTACAAACCATGAAAATAACAGCTGTTGCTTGACACAGGCCTAGCAGTGCCCACCGCAGGGGGAGGCAACAGCGGGCACCAGAGGCCTTGCCAGGCCCAACCCACTGGGGACACTCAACCTCAGCTGGCTCCCCAAGGGAGACTTGGCACGTTGGCATGGGTGCAGGACAGGTAAAGCATGCAAGAGGGAGAAGAGGGGGATAAGAGGCATGCGGCTGGGGGTACAGGGACCCAAATAAATAAAGCAGGATGATAGGGTCCCTTTCCCCTCACCAGGGAGTGCCTGGGCAGTGTCCAGCCAAAAAGCCTGCACGCCCCAAAGCTGTAGTTCAGCATGGATGGGTCAGGGAGCTTGGCAGGGCAGAGGGCAGAGCTGGGGAGCATGCCCAGTGTTCCAGGTGCCTTCCTTCCCAATCAGCCTGGGGAGGAGCACAGGGCAGGGATGGGGAAGGGGCTGTCTCCATGACTCGGGTAAGATGCCAAGGGCAGGTCACGGGGCAGAGACGTGGGGGTGGGAGCCTGGATTAACAGGCAGTGGAGAGAATGGGGGACATCCAGAGAGGTGAGCAGAGGAGAGTCCCTTGGTCAAGAGAAGGCCCTGGGAAGACACAGACATAGGGGAAGGGACAGGACCACATGGGAGGAAGAGTTTGAGGGAGAAGCTGCGGGAGGAATAACCCGGCTTCAGGAGGCTTAGAAGGCCAGGGCCCAGGAGAGGCCTGGAAGGGTCAGTCCAGCTTGGCAAAGCCCCCAATGGTGACCTTCCTCTCAGGCTTAGTGCCCACGGGCTCCTGTAGCTGTACTGCACCACCCCCAATGAAACAAAAGGCAGGGCACACAGGTCCCGAGCAGTCCAGGGGGCACTCCAGGAGCCCTCGGAAGGACACCGCATCCAGGAAGGAAACCCGACCCCGCTCGTAGTCCAGGCAGATGCCCAGGCGGGGCGGCAGGGGCACTGTGCAGCTGGCCGCCGGGCCATCCCTCCCTGTCAGCCCTGCATTTGAGCTGGCCCCGGCCCCCAGCAGAATCTTGCCCATGCCAATGGTTAGGAAAGCGAAGGGTGGCGACGCCTCCACTGTGGCATCCTCGGCACCGCTGTCATGCCCACTGTCCGGGTCGTACCTGCAGGGGTGGGCGTTGGGTAGGAGGACGTTGGGGGGTGGAGTAAGTGTGTGGGGGAGGGGGTACCAGAGGGCTGAGATGTTGGAAGGATGGAATGTTGGGGAGCAAGTGGTTCAAAGGATTGATTTGGGGGGCTTCCTTGGTGGCACAGTGGTTAAGAATCCGCCTGCCAATGCAGGGGACACGGGTTCGAGCCCTGGTCCGGGAGGATCCCACATGCCGCGGAGCAACTAAGCCCGTGTGCCACAACTACTGAAGCCCGCGCTCTAGAGCCCACGAGCCACAACTACTGAGCCCGTGTGCCACAACTACTGAAGCCCGCGCCGCCTAGATCCCGTGCTCCGCAACAACAGAAGCCACCGCAGTGAGAAGCCCACGCACCGCAACGAAGAGTAGCCCCCAGCTCGACGCAACTAGAGAAAGCCCGCGCAGCAATGAAGACCCAACGCAGCCAAAAATAAAAAAAATTTAAAAATAAATTTTAAAAAAAGGATTGATTCTGGGCATTGAGAAGAAAACATGTTGAAGAGACAGGGGTTAAAATATAGGGCTGGGGGTTTGGTTTGGTGGGAAAGGGGTGTTGAAAGGAAAACACATTGGCCAGAGAGGTGGGGGGAGGGGAAGAAAGACAGGGTATTGCTAAAGCACACTGAAGAAATGCAGAGCTTCCAACACAGGAAGGTGGTGAGGAAATGGTGCTGGGATATCATGCTGAGAGAGCATTTTGAGGGTTAGAGAATCTTGGAAGGATGAAGGGTTAGTGACTAAGGTACTGGGGAGAGGGGGAGAGCAGAGAAAGGAAGCTGGGAAGGTGGATGTTGGGAGAGAGATGAGGGAGGATCAGTGTCTTAGATGAAGGATGTTAGAGGGATGCAGGGTTTTGGGGACCATAGGGTTAAGAGGGAACTGGTGTCAAAAAGAAGGCATTTTGAAGAAATGGGGTACTGAGGGATAGAGTGCTGGGGAGGAAGGGGTCAGGGAGAAAAGTATGTGTGGGTGAGTGTTAAACAGGATGTTGTGGATGAGACAATATGGAGATGGAAAGTTGAAGGGAAGAATTTTAGAATGTTGAGAAAAGATGTGGGTGAAGGAGGTACTGGAGGGAAAAGGCTTTGTGCAGAAAGGATGTTGGAAATAGGGTGTTAGGGAGAAAGGACACAGAGACTTGGAGAGATGGATGGAGGGAAGTGGAGATGGCTCCCTTTTCTATTGTCCCTTTCCCCGGCCACTCCGAATATCAGTCCACAAAGCTCTTTCACTGAGCCCACATTTCTCCAGACCACAGCCACCCCCCCAGCCTGGCTCCTATTACTTCTTCCTAATCTCTTCCCAGCTCCATCCTAGCAAGTGTGTCCTCCCCTTGCACACCCCCACCCCGTCCCCAGCTCCCCCACCCAGGTCCCCAAACCCCCATCCCTTCCAGAGAGGCCTGACCTGGGGCTGATCACATCAGGGGCACCCTGGAAGCTTTCCTGAAGCTTGCTCTCCAGCCCGACGCCCACCTTCACCAAGTAGGAGGCTGGGTCTACGGCGCAGGCCCAGTAGCTGCGGCCCTGGGTCACAGCCACATCGCCCAGGACCACATCGACGCTCAGGTGGCAGCCCGTCAGTAGCCGCTCAGCAGCCAGCAGCAGGGGCAGCCCTGGAACACTCCGCACTGCTCGCTGGTCCTTGCTGATGGCCAGCCGCTCTCGGCTTGTGCCCCAGCGGCCGTCGAGGAAGAAGTGCAGGACTGGAGTTGGGGAGGGTTGAGACAGAAGGAAGGACTTCAGGGACAAACACTGGCACTGGGGGGACCTTGAGGTGTTAGCACGAGACACTGGGAGATTTCAGAACATGGAACGAGTTGCCAAGGGATGGGCAGGGGGCTCTGGGGAACAGGGCCTGGAGAACTGGAATGGGGAGCATAGGAAAAAAGAAGGGGCATCCCATCCCAAGTGGGCATGGGACCACAGGAAGAGTTTTAGTGATGACTAGTGGGCACAGGAATCAGTCTCCCAGACCCAGCTGACTCGCTATGCTGCCTCCCACCCCTTTCCCATGGCTGCGCCATGGAGGGTCCCCACTGCTGTCCATTCCACCTGGTGACATCCCACCACCATCCACCTACACTTTCCAGCCCGCACTCTGGTGCTCTTACCTGGCCCTTACACTTAACCCCTAACTCTTCTGCCCCGTACTTGGGTGGTGATGCGTCTCTATTATGCCTACACCCCGGAGTCCCCACTATTTTCTGGAGAGTCACTTTACCAACATTTATTGCGCCCTTACCATGAGCCAAAAACTCAGCTAAGCCCTTACACGTTATCATCTCACTTAATTCTCACAACAACCTTATGAGATAAGTATTGTTACTATCCCTACGGAAGAGAAACTTGAAGTTCAGGGAGGGTGAATAACTCGCCTAAAGCCACACAGCTGGCCAAGAGGCAGAGCTGGTATTTGAACTCAGGCAGTCTCGCTTCAGAGCTAGTGAGAGTGACGCACAGTGTTATGCCATCTCTCCGGGGCCCACCCAGCACCAGCTGTCAGTGCCTGGGTCCCAAGTGTACCCTGTGCCCACTCACCGGGCGCTGGGGGCGTGTGCAGGTGCACATCTTCACTGTACTCGCCGTAGCCGGCCTTGTTGCAGCCACGGACACGCAGCACGTACACAGAGCCTGTGTCAGGGTTCTCAAGCAGGGCGCTGGTGCCCCTCACCTCTTCCCGCCGCTGCCAGCGGGTGGGGCCCGGCAGGGCCGGCACATCCGTGCGCCGGAACTCAATGGTATAGTGCCAGGCAGGTGGTGAGTGGGGGGGCAGCCGCCAGCACAGGAAGATCTGGTCGTAGGCAAAGGTGCGCTGGGTGTCAATGACCGGAGCCTCAGGCACTGTTGGAAGAGACAGCGGGGGTCAGTCAGGGCCTGGCCGCGGGCCTGGCATGGAGGGTGGGCAGGAAAAGGGAAAGCAGCGGGAGCCGGGGGGGTGAGTGTGAGTGAGAGGGATCTGGAGAAGACACCTGTCTGGGCCCTGGGCAGGGATGGGCAGGGCAGAGCCCACAGGAGAAGGAGAGACAGGAGGCCTGATGCCAGTCCCGGTCTGCCACTCCTTTGCTCTGGCCTTAGGCCAGTCACGTCCCCTTTCTGGGCCTCAGTTTCCTCCTCTGTCAAATGAGGGTATGAGATCACATGGTGTCCCTTCTTTCTATGACCCTTTTTATTCTATGAATAAAGAGGAGCCCCAGGGAAAGGCAGGCAACGGCCACTGAAGCCCAGGCAAGAGGGCACTGAACAGGAAGGAGGGAACCAAGTGGGAGGGAGATAGATGCAAGAGTCAGCAAGACAGAAAATAGGGGACAACAGAGGGCAAGCAAAAGCTTGATGGCAGGGGACAAGGTCAAGGGGAAGAGAAGGAAAGTCTAGAGGGCAAAGGTCACAAGGACAAAAGGTCAGAAAGGCAAGGATTAAGAAAGGAAGGCATAAGAGAGACAGAGGGCACTGGTCAGGGGAGAGGAAGGCGGGGATGGGGTCTGGTCAGGGCAGGAAAGAGAAGGAAGCCATGAGTGGGTAGCCGGGCTGTGTGGGAGTGGCAGGGCAGGGCAGGGGGCCTGGTGGGGGGCAGGACCCCTGGGGCAGGGCCGCTGACTTGCCTGGGGTGCTCCGGAGCAGAGTCCGCGGTGGCCACAGCCTACAAACAAAGAGAGGGAGAAGCGGCGCTGAGCGCGGTGGGACGGTGTGGCCGGGTGGGGTGGGCTAGGTGGGCAGGGCGGCTGGCCAGGCCAGGCAGGAGGCTGGGGAGTTCCCCGGTGGGCGCTGCCCCCCGGGCCCGCTGCTGGGGAGGAAGGGAGGAAGGCTCTAATTGGGGACGGGGCCTGGCCATCTCCTCACCTCGCAGGAAGTTAAGCTCTGTCAGCAGCTTCATCTCACGCCCCACGTCCAGCTGGCAATGGCGGAAGGAGGAGCTGGCAGCTGGCCGGAACATCTGGAGGGCCTCCGTAGCTCGGGCAATCCTGGGATGGGGGCAGGCAAGGGTCAGGCACTGCCATCTGGGCAGCCACCTTTCCCCTTGATTCTGCCTTGCCTGCCCCTAGAGCCTTGGTATCTGCTGGGGGGTCTCTTCCCTGTCCATTCGGGCAAACTGATATCAGTGTGGCCTGGTGAAAATCCTCAGGACCCAGCTCTCCATCGGGCAGTACTCTCGACAGGGCCTTATACATGGACTACATCCACGATTGCCCCTACCCCGCAGGAGCCCATGCCCCTGTGCCATGCCCCTGAGTACCTGTTGTGCAGCTGTTTGGCTGCTTGCACAAAGCAAGGCTGGTCTGTTTCCTTAAGAACCTCCTGAGCGTAGCCCACCAGACCTGAGCCATCCAGCAGGCTCCGGTGCTCCTGGATCTGGGCGCTGAGACGGGCCAGCCGCTCCTGCTGGCACTCCTCAATGGCCTGAAGCAGTGATGCCCGCTTCTCCTCCAGCACAGCCCCCAGCCCCCGCACCAGCTGGGACACCTCCTCCTTGGCCTGCTGACCACTCACCTGCCCAGAGAGCAACATTTACTATCTTCTTCTTGAAGGCAGCACCTGCACCAGACTCCTGGGGCACCACGCCATGGCTAGGATCACAAAGGATCTGGGGAAATCCTACCTACTCATTCTAATAGGGCCAGGTTCATGGCTCCAAAGGCTCCTGTACACCCAGATGGGCTCAACTCCTGACCATTTGTGCTAACCTTCCTGGATGCCCACACCATAATCAATCCTGATCCCTTAAGGACTCCCCCAGATAAGAGGCCATGACTACACTAATGTCCACCTGTACTGTACTAACGTCTTCCAGCATCTGTGCCATCCTTATCGCCCATCCCCATATCAGCTGATTCAAGCAATCTGGCAAAAGGTATCAGAGCCATCGCCTCACCCTCCTTTGTCCAGGGATGTGCACCATCCTCAGCAGGCAACTGAGCCTGCGGGCATCTGAGCTCCATCCCTGGGGCTTTTCAAGCTCTCCCTCTCCTGGGTGATAGACACCCTGTCTCCACTGTAGCCTTGGGTACCACCTGGCCTGGGGCACTGTTGTTCCTGATGACTTGGTTTAACCAGAACCTCGACATATCCATGGACCCTACATGGGCTTCCTGGGCTTGCAACCAGGTGATTGGGCTGTGCCCATACACACCCCCTTCCTGCTCCCACTCCCAGGCAGGGCCCAGGGCCCACCTCCATGCCCTCCCTCACCTCAGTGTGCCTCACGGTCTCCTCCAGCTCACAGATCTGGGTCTGTACTGTGTCCTGGTTTCCCAGGATGTATGTCAGGCTCTTTGTCAGCTTGTCCTGAGGGGGAAGAAAGAGGTGGGCATCACACCCGGCTCCAAAGAAGCCAGCAGTTCAGAGGAGGTGTGAGAGGGTGTGAGTGTGGGTCAGCACTGGGGTAGAGTGAGGCGGGGTCCTCACCTTGAGGGCCTGGTAGGCACTGAGCACAGGTGTGATCTTGTGGCCGCTGTGGGTGCGTCGCACACGGCAGAGTTGGCATACCAGTCGTTGGCATGTCTTGCAGTAGTGGGTCACCTCTTCCTTGTGATCTGGGCACATCAGGCCCTAGGGACAGAAAGAGCAATGAGACAGTCAGCCAGTGGTGTGTGTAAGGGTGCTGACCTACCACAGAGCAGTTTGGTGCCCTCCCTCTGCTGGCCCAATGGGGGTGGAGAGGAGTTCAGCTGGTGGTGCTCCATGGTGCCACCTGGTGGTACACCTTGGCATCAAGGAGAGCCTTCCTTGCAAGCTCCAGGCATTAGCCTTGCTTCTCCCTTCATTTACCTCACAGAAATGTGTGGTAATAACAATAATGATGGTACTCTTAGCCTTGTGCTTAATAATTAGCCTTGGTTATCTTGTTTACTGCTGTAGCCCCAACGCCTAGAATAGCACCGGGCACATAGGTGCTTGATAAATATCTGTTCAATGAATGAATGCATAACAGACCGTTTTAGTGTATAAATAACCTTCACAAACATTATCTCAGTGATCCTTTCAACAACCCTGCAAGCACAGATATTGCAGGGCAGGTATTATAATCCTCATTCAGCAGATGAGATGGAGGCTCAAAGACGCTCAAAGATTTGTCCAGTGCCTTTTTGTTACAGAAAAAGCTCGGCAATGGCAACCCCCTGGCCGTCTCCTTTTGGAAGCCCAAAGTGCTGGGCACGCCCTCCCACCCAGCGCCACCATGCCCCTCCCTTCCCAGGCCCTGCAAGGGCTGGCTCACCTTGGGGCGGAAGGAGAGGGTGGGCAGGGTGGGCTCATGCTGGGCCTTCTGGGTGCCCCAGGGGTGGAAGAGCTTGAAGCATTCGTTGCAGAAGGTGGCGCGGCACTCAGTGCAGCCCTTGGTGGCCTCTAGTGGCGGGGGCTTGCACAGCTGGCACAGGATGGCGCCACCCACACTCACACTCTGGCGGTACCGCTCCACCACACGCTCCAGGGTCAGGTTCCGGAACAGCCCTGCCAAGCCCCGCTCCCCCAGCTCCACATCGCCCTGGCAGGCTGGGCACGGAAACATGATCACCTGAGGGTGCAGAGCACCTCGCTTCCGCCCGGGGTATGTCCCAAAGCCTGTGGATGGGCCGGGAAGTAGGGAGGTGAAAATTATAGCTGGCTCAGAGTAGGGGAAGTCTTTTCAATTAAAAAATTAATTTCTATTGTGCCAGAGCGCTGCTCTCATTAGAGCCTGGATGGGCAGTATCTCCACCCCCTGAAAAACAGACAAATGCCCTTGGCCAGTGATGGACCCCTTCCATCTTCCTGATGGACATTCCAGCATCCCCACCCCCACCCCACAGGTGCCAGCCCCACCTGACTTAAGCAGTCGGTCCAAGCGGTCTGGCTTGGGGAGAGTTCTGCGGGAGAGGCGGGGACTTCGGGTAGAAGGGGTGGAGGCAGGAGAGGTGGGCTCAGAGCTGGGGTCCCCACCATGGCCTACGTAGCCCTGCTGGCCCAGCACCTCCCGGGCACAAGCCTGGCATACATTGTGGGTACAGGGCAGCACCAGTGGCTGCTTGTACATCTCTTGACACACTGGGCACAGCAGTTCCTTCTCCATGTTCTTCATGCTCGTCTGTGGAGGGACCAGGAGGTTGGATCAGAGCTTGGACACCTGGGCATATCTCAACAGCCCCTCAACTGCCCCTTAAAGACCTAAAGGTCTCAGGAATGGACAAGACAAGTACAAGGGACCAGACAAGCTATGGATTTTCCCCAGTACAAGCCTTGGCCTGGTTCACAGGCCTTCCCAGTTCCCCGTCTCTTGCTTCTGTTTCACTCCTGCAGAGCTACAGACCTAAGGAGGAGGGATGGTTGGAGCTCGGGTCACCCCAGCCTCAAGCCCCACCCCCTTCACTGTCCCAGTCCCAGCCGGACCTGCAGCCCCTCTCACCTGGCCTTTGCCCCTATCCCCCCATCTCCGGGCCGCCGGCCCCAGGCACATCTCTCAAGGATACAGCCCATTCAGCAGCTCGGTGCGGACCCCCGCCCCCTTCTCTGGCACTCCCCTGCCCCCCCTCCCCCGCGTGACTCCTCCCTAAAGCCAGGCTCTCTCCATCCTCCTGCTCACCCAGTCTGTCCTCCTGCCGCGGCTGCAGCCTGCAGCCGCCGTCGGCTCCATTCCCCATCACTAACCCATCCGGCTCCTCCTAACCCATTCCCTTTTGCCCCCCACCATCCGGCCCTCCAGCTCCCTCCCCCGGCATAACCCGGCCTGCCGCAACCCCCTCCCCAAGCAAGGGGGAAAGGAGCGCCCCGCCTACTTGCCCCCTCCCCACCGGAAGTACCCCTCCCTTTTTTGGTGGCGGGGGTCCTCAAGCTATGCCCCACCCCCACACCTCACCTTGGTCCCTCTCTTCGCAGCCATCCCGGTCAGGGGCGCAGCTGACACAAAGGAGGGAGGGACACGGAGGGAGGGGGAAGGAAGTGGTGGGGGGGAGCAGGGCTGGCACCGCCCCTGGGAGAGCCGGGCCCGGGTTGCCATGACAACCGAAGGCTCAGAGGCAGCCCTGAGTGGGGGTGCGGTGGGGTGGGGTCTTGCGGAGGGGCCCAAATTGAGAACTGCACCGTGGGGCGGCCCTTTCCTCGCCCCCCACCTGTCCTCAGTTTTCTTGGAAAATATCCAAGCTCACTCATGCCCCCTCCTCATAGCATAGCCCTGTTGCCCGGCAGCCCCAGCCCTGGTGCACGGCTGGAGGCTACCCCAAGCCACCCGCTGCGTCCGGGTAGCTACATGTTCCTCACACCCCAGCAGATGGACGCCTTCACGGCATTCACCTCCCGGCTGCCCCCGGGATTACCCTCTCATACCTGCATCCCGACCCTCCCAGTCCTTTCTGCCATCACCCGCCCCCTGTCTACATCCCAGCATCTTGCGGGACCCCCACCTGTTCGAGGTCCCGGCTTGCCCGGGACCCCTATACTCCCCCTCCCCTTCCCCTCGACCCCACCTTAACTCACACTGATGCGGACCAGTGCATCCATGATGGAAGTGAAGGCCTGCATTTCCTCACCCTCAGCCATGGCCCTACCATGCCCGCCCGCCCCCGTGTGCCCGATCCCGGCTGCGGCTGCGAACCCCGGGCTTAATGCAGGAGCCCGGTGGGGATGTGGGGAGGGGTGGGGGTGAGATGTCACTGCGCATGCTCCAGGGACCAGCCTCGAACGGCGCTGGTAGAGGTAGGAGGTGGGAAATAGTTTTTCCCACGTGGTTCTCAGAAGGCTGTCGCGTCGGGGGGTGGGGTGGGGTTGGCTGGGTAACATGGAATCGTATTTGAGGGGGAGCCATTTCTTATGTTCGAATTCTTCATTGGCTTCTAATCTTACTCATATAAAACAGAAGGATAGTTTTAGAGAAAGATGGGCTCCAGAATGGAAGGACTAGATTTTGGTTTAGGCAAGAGTCCAGGGGAGATATCAAGGCAATGATCATGGGGGAGGTAGTCTTGAGGAACAGGCACTAAAGCTGACATAATTGACAAAGAAGACAGAAGTGGTCTAGAGGCTATAGTCCATGGGCCCAGTGACTTGAAGAGTTAAGTGCAGCTTGCACTGAGAGGCAGCAGATGCTCTGGGTGCGGGGAAGGGCGGGGGACGAGGATGGTGGCCAAGGACGCTCTTGGACGCAATATTTCCTCCCTGCAGGAAGAGGGCGCTGCATTCAGGCGCCGAGAGGGAGAAAGAGGAAGACGTTGGGGAGAAGCAAGTCCAAGTTGGGGGCTGACGCATGCGCACAGCCAACCGTGCCAGGTTCGGCTCTCCTCTGGTACAGAGGCGCGGATTGGACCCAAGGGCAGGGCATGATGGGTAACAGGACCAGCGGGGTCCCCCACCGGGCAGACTAGTAGGGGTCGGATTTGGGCGGATTAGCTTTCGCGGTCCTCTCCCCGCAGAGCTGACGTGTCCTGGGTTCCAGACGACGGGCATTTCCACGGGGCCGGAGGGTTCGGGGCGTCCGGAGCTGAGGAATTATTGGGGGTTGCCGCGGGGTGTAGGGAGTTGCGGAGGGTGGCTGCAGTCCCGGGAGTGCTTGCAGGTGGTTGGGCCCTCGAGTTCCCGGACCTGCCGAATCTGCCTGCGGCTCCTGGAAGGAGGGCTGGGCCTGACTCTGCGTCTCTTCTCCACTCCAGTGGTGGGTACAGGCACCTCGCTGGCGCTCTCCTCCCTCCTGTCCCTGCTGCTCTTCGCTGGGATGCAGATGTACAGCCGCCAGCTGGCCTCCACCGAGTGGCTCACCATCCAGGGCGGCCTGCTTGGTTCCGGCCTTTTCGTCTTCTCTCTCACTGTATCCTTTTTGCGGGGGAGCGGGCAGAGGTGTTTGAGGGTAGGAAGGGTGGTGGGCCACGCAGGCTTGTACCCTTCCCATTAGCCACACATCTCTGCCCCCACTGCACGTCCTACTCCTTAACTCCCTCAACCCAGGCCTTCAATAATCTGGAGAATCTCGTTTTTGGCAAAGGATTCCAAGCAAAGATCTTCCCTGAGAGTAAGTGAAAATTGGGGGTTGAGTATTTGAACCCTCTCCAGTAACCTCCCCCAACACGGTACTGAATTTCCAGGTGCTTAGTCAGTAAAGGTTTTTTAGGAGGAAAAAATATGTGTATTAAGACTGTCTGGAGACAGATGATGCTTTTGGATGCAACACTTTATCTAGCTCCCGGAATTGGAGCTAGAAGAGAGGGCCTCTGAAAGCAAGAAACTCAGTTACTTCCTGGCCAGTTCCCAGGGAAGGTTTGAGGGAAACAGGCAGGTTTGGGCCTGTAATGAATACATCCAAGAAGGGATGTTCTTTGTTTCCACCAGAAAAAGAAGAAGAAGGGCCAAATCAGTTGAGGGGTTCCGAGGTGAAATTGACCCAATATTAGTGAATTCTGTTTATTTGAGATGATTGTGAAGAGCCTAAGTATTAGATACACCAGCTTTCTGTGTCAGCAGGAATCCTGACCAAATTAGAGTAACTGTCAGATTGTTTTCCTTTTGAAACAATTCTAATCAAGAATTGATGATTCAGTTATTTATGGAGAATTAAGTTCATAAAGCCAATTAGGCGTCAAGGCCAGATCACCTAAGGGATGCCACATGCCCCAAATTGATAGCAGATGCCATCTCTTGTGAAGCCTTCACCTGGTAGAACAAAGACCTGTCACTGTGGCCCTCGTTTCTTTGTCCTCCTTATGTTTTGCTCTTTCCACCTGGCGCCTTTGTAGGCTTCCGGAGCTCCTTTCATACAGCGGCTTCAGAACTTCTCTGTTAGATTTTATTTCTAAGTGTATTGTCTTCATTTGCTTCTGAAAGAAACCTTTGTAGTGGGGCAAGCTATTTGGCCCTCTTCACCTGCCCTGCCCTCCCCAGCTGGGCAGGTGGGATTGCCCTTGCTATCTGCCCTCCCATCTTCTCTCTAGTCCTACTCTAGACCTACTTTCTGCCCCCATGGGTGTGTGTATCCAGACACTCTGCTCTCCAACTTATGTCCAGGAACTGAGGCCCTCGACTTCCATAACTAGCCAGCCAGGTTAATGAATTGATCCCTATTGGCTGGCTTCTGTTGGAAAGGCCTTGACCCTCTTCCTCAAATGGGAGCAAGCCTTGCCCTTGAGATTCTGCTGTCACCTTTCCTTTTCCTTTTTATTGGAGGGAAGCCAGGATAGGGAAGTTAAGTGATATTTGGGGCAGAGCTGGTAATGAGCATGCATCTCCTGCCTCCGTGTCCTGGGCATCAATAAGGCCATCTGAGGTCCTCCTGCTGTTGTCATGCCCTTCCCCTCCAAGCAGTTCCCCCAAGATTCAGAGGGCCCCAGATTTCTTCTAGACTCCACGTATGAATGCCTGGTGTTTCCATTCTGACCACCCTCCTTGTCCCTTCTTGCCTCCCCAGTTCTCCTCTGCCTCCTGTTGGCTCTCTTTGCATCTGGCCTCATCCACCGAGTCTGTGTCACCACCTGGTAAGTGCCTGACAGCTGAGTAAGGGGTGTAGCATCCTGTCCTTTGGCACTCGATCCTCCTGTGATGGTTCCAGACTTCCCCATACATCCCTCCCACTCTGTTCTCCCTCTGTCCCCTTCCCCATTTTCCTAAACCTGATCCTGGATTCTTTCCCTCATGCTGGTGTCTGTCTGCTCTAGGAGGCACCAGGCTGGCAGCATGCCCACTGATACCATGACCTTTCTCCTTCACCCTGTAGCTTCATCTTCTCCATGGTTGGTCTGTACTACATCAACAAGATCTCTTCCACTCTGTACCAGGCAACAGCTCCAGTCCTCACACCAGCCAAGGTTACGGGCAAGGGCAAAAAGAGAAACTGACCCTGAATGTTTAATAAAGTTGATTCTTTGTAGCTCTGTGAGCTGTGATATGCTGTGGGCCTCTCCTGCCCATGGCTGCATGGGTGTGCAGAATGTTGGGGCAGATGGGTACTTGCTGTTTTCAGACCTTGGGGATGGTGGGGTTTCCTTCCTCCGAGGTTCATTTTTACCAAATATTTATTGAGTGCCATCAGTGCCAGGCACTTTGCCAGGCACTGGAGTGGCATATACTTGTGTAAGAGTCTCATGGAAGAAAAGTGCATGAATGATCGGCAGTCTTGCCCTTTGGGAAAAGGGGTAAAGACTGCAATGCAGGAATGCCTGCACATCGGAACTGGAATAGATCTTGGAACAGAGGAGTCGGGGAGGGAAAGGCCCCTCATCCCTACACCTCCCCATGGAGTTCCATTTAACCTGTGAGGGCTTTGTTACTCTAGCTCTCCACCCTGAGCAGATGAGCCCCCTGCCCCTTCTGCTCCAAGTCTGCAGGTGGGAATTCCCTACTGATGTTGCCCTCCTGGACCCGTCTGTTCTGCAGTGTGGATGTGTGCCCGTGTTTAGAAAGACTCCCAGCTTGATCACGGTCCCTATCCTCTTTGGTCTGTGCCTTCATTTTTCTCCTCTGTTTCACAGCCAAGGAATTAAGACACTTCCTAAGTTTTAGCAAAGTGTTGAATACATAAAACGATAGGAACAAGGCCACCAACCTTGGAGCCAGCCTTAATGGAAGTGAGGGATGTGACTTCTCAGGTCCTGCTCTGTCCATGCTCTGCCATGAGGAGTGCCTCTCTGTCCAGAGTGTCTGTCCTTTGGGGCACCTAGGCACCGTCCCTCTTGCTGGGTGGTGTGGGCTTTAGAGTGCTTACCGTGCCTTGGTCAGCTTTGTATTCTCCACAGTGCCTGAAAATGGGCAGTGAGGACTGGTGGGTTGGTTGAATGAAAGAACCTGTCCTCCTAGAACAGAAAATCCTATGCATGGGATGTGGCTGAGTTTGGGAATGAGACCCAATGAAGATGAAGAAGTGAGTCAAAGGAGTTCTGGTCAAGGATTAGAGGTCCCCCCCCCCCGGCAAACCCCCATTTGTAGCCAGACTCCCGGACCCTTTCTCCTCTATGCCTAAGCTGAGGGAGTTCTATGCAGTTTACCCACATTGCCTGCAGAGGGCGGCACAAGCTCACATCGTCCTCCAGGAGACTCGCAACACTCCCCTGCCTGTTGGCCCTGAGGGCTGGGAGGGTTGCTGCTGGGTCTCAGGGTTCTTGCTGAGTCTCTCCAGTGGAAGCCAACTCTTGGAGGACCCGAAAGACTGGCCCATTCGGAAGGGCTGAAGCCTGAATCAAGTCTTCTCGCTCCTCCAGTCTGGGAATGGAGGCAAAGAGAGTTCAGTGGAGACCAGAGCCTTCCTGAGAGGGAATGGTAGCTCTAGGCTCCAACTTACCTGGTGATGGTTGGGGGGTTACCGTATGTGGGACCCTTGGGGAGAGGAAAGGTTGTCCAAAATGGGTCCTGGACCTCCGGGGAGGCTGGGTTAGTTCTAGGTCTCGCTTTGTCAAACCTAGACTTTCTCCTGACCTGGAGTGGGAGCAGTGGGCAGAGGGCCAGGTCCCAGCCCAGGCGAGCATAGACACAGCTGGGGAATCTGGCCACCTCAGGGCACCATGCCTTCCAAGATAAGAGCTTGGGTGGGGCCAGGTTAGGGGAGGACAGGGGAGAGCCCGAGCAGGTGCCAGGACAATGTCAAGGGATCTGGGCACCTGCTGCCACCCACTACATAGGCATCAGGGACAGTATGTGGCCAGGAATAATGACCCTTTGCTCAGGGAATGGGTGCCTTTACCAGGCAGGTTGGCGCTGACCTCAGCTCTCCACCCAGCCTATCCCTGGGGTGCCTAGCTGCCGGCTGCCTCCACCTGACCTACCAATTAACCCTGGGAAGGGTATCCCAGACACCAAACACCATCATTAAGTAAGGGGGCGTGAGGCCATCATGGCTTCTGGAGACCCAAAGGTGAGAAGGGCAAAGGTGCTAACCTCTCGGCCCTGGGATGCCTGGGTCTCTGCACCACCCTGGAGGCTGGAGGCCTAGGGGAGAGAGGGGCGGTCCGCCCCTGGAGGACAGAGGGAAGCCAGATGTTTCCTCCTGCTCCCTCACACGTGGCCCTGACACCCGCCAGCGCCTGCTGCCTGCTCCAGAAACAGGAGTAAATAATACAGGGGGAGGGGGCCTTGGATGCTAGTGGGGAGGCTGGCGGGAGAGGGCTCCTGGCCCAGAGGTGTGCTTCTTGGGGCAGAAGGTGATGCCACCTAAAAAGAGGGTGGTGGGAAGGTGAGATGAGGGGGCTCCCCTGCCCGGGCAGAGGCTGGACTCCTCTTGGGCTGGCACTGACATGAGGGGATGCCTGGCATTTAGGGCATGCCAGAAGGTGGGGGGGGGCAGGGCAGACAGGGAGGGGGAGTCTGCGCCAGGCCTTGGCTCCAGCCCTTTCCGGACCTTATTGTCCTTGGTGAGAACAGGACGCTGTCCCGTTCCCACTGCCCGGCCCCCCAGCTCTGCTCCCCAGGGGCTCGGGAAGGATGTTGGGAAACAAGAGAAGCCAGAGATTGGTAGAGACAGAGATGCTGAGAGACACAGAGACAGATACAAAGGGGAAAGTTTCAGTCAAAAGCAAGTATTGAAGCTCATTGTGAGCTTGAGCAAGCGCTGAGCGCTATGGGAACCATGAAAGAATGGGAAGCTGGAGGCCCTGCCCTCAGGGACCTCTGGACTGGCCTGCCGTGTGCACACTACTTGACTTAGGGTTACTCACAGAGCCATCTGCTAAGCAAACAATAGCCAGAGCCCTTGTGCGGGCACAGTTGGTGGCACTTAATTGCTTCACCTCAAGTACATTTCTTTTCCCCCCTCCCAGCAGGCTGGAAGTTCCTCCGGGGGCAAGGCCAAGATCATGCTCCCAAATCCCACCTCCCTACCTCCTCAGGGCTGAGAGCAAGCTGGCCACCAGCGATTGCACTATAAATGCTATCTGGTTGAGCTCCCGCCCTGGCAGAGAGAGAAGCCCCCTAGTTGGCCCTAGAATTAGGCACTGCATTACCTGGGGTGGAGGGCAAAGTGTGAACTGCCTGCCCTGGGGCAGGAAGCAGGCTTTAGAGCTGCCCTCACCCCCACCCCGCCCCCGCCCCCTGCTTCCCCTGGGCCGCGAAGAGCCAGCTATTCCCACCCCAGCCTCCGCATCCCTGGGGGCTCAGGGTGGGCCTCCTTCCTTCCAACTCTCCTACCTGGGCCCACAGTTCTCAGCAAACACTCCCCTGGGAGACAGGTCCTCTGAAAGGTGGAGAGAAGTCCAGGTCCCTTCTGTCTACTGAGGTTCCAGATGCACTTCAAAATGAAGAAAAACTGAGACATGTTTGAAATGTGTACACTTGACAAATTAACACTTTTAAAGACAATATTATGATACAATATAATCATGCTAGTCGCAAGGTCATTACAGGATTTTTAGAAATGTTTCCCTTCACAGGGAACTGCAGGCCCTACTTTATAATGTAAAGTTCTATGATAATGGGCATATCAGAGTCATTGTAGAATTCTTTCTACTTTTGTATATATTTGAAAATTCCACAATAAAAGTTAAATCATTTGTACTGTAAATCCCTTCTTTCTGTTCTGTGGGAGAGTAACAGTGTGACTGAATGAAACCACACTTGGAGATAACTTCAGAAGGCTACATTTGAGGCCCTGTGTGACAATGAGACCTGAGCCAAATGGCCCTTATGGTCTTCGAGGAGCCCTTCTCTGAGAATTCCACTCACCTCAAATAAGCTGGACATGTTTCCCCTACTTTTAGGCTGAGGCACTAACAGAAGGGACTGAAAAGTGGGATTCCCTTCTGCACAGGTCAGGACCCCACAGAAAAACCTCCCACACACCCCCATTCTGGGCCAAGAGTTGCTGTGAGGGCTGACCTCAGGCTGCTTCAAGGGGATTTCTGGGACTGAGGTGCATGTACACCGGTGTGTGAAGGCCTAGGCTAACCCTCCAGGGAGATCCCTCCCCTTCCTGCTCTGGGCCTCCAGCCCTCATTTCCAGCCTCTGTGACCCGGGCATATTTCTGACTCAGACAGCTTCAGGTTCTAGACATATGTGGGGCAGTAGGAAAGAGCCCAGGTCTTGAAATCAGACAGACCTGAGTTCTAGTTTTGGCTCTGACACCAGGTGAGGGTCCTTGGGCAAGCTGATGATCTCTCTGCACCTTAAATTCATCACCTGTAAAATGAGTATAATAATACTTGCCTCAAATTGTGGTAAAGAGGATTGGAATTAAATAACAACGTGGAAGAGCCTAGCATAGCGCTCAACCTACTAGGCATTTGACAAATGTCATTTTCTTCTCCCACGTGATAACAACCATGACCTTGCCAGCCAACTTAGTGCTTTACAGATATTCTCAGCTTCAACACTTACATCAACCTTATGAGATTGATATTCTTACTCTGTGTGGTTAATTTTATGTGTCATCTTGGCTGGGCCACATTGCCCAGATATTGGGTCAAACATTACTCTGGATGTTTCTTTCTTTTATTTTTTGGCCGCACCATGTGGCGTGCAAGATCTTAGTTCCCCGACCAGGGATCAAACCCGTGCTCTCTGCAGTGGAAGTGTGGAGTCCTAACCACTGGACCACCAAGGAGTTCCCACTCTGGATGTTTCTGTGAGGGTGTTTTTTTTTTTTTTTTTGATTATTTATTATTTATTATTATTTTTGGCTGTGTGGGTCTTCGTTTCTGTGCGAGGGCTTTCTCTAGTTGCGGCGAGCGGGGGCCACTCTTCATTGCAGTGCGCGGGCCTCTCACTATCGCGGCCTCTCTTGTTGCAGAGCACAGGCTCCTGACGCGCAGGCTCAGTAGTTGTGGCTCACGGGCCTAGTTGCTCCGCGGCATGTGGGATCTTCCCAGACCAGGGCTCGAACCCGTGTCCCTTGCATTGGCAGGCAGATTCTCAACCACTGCGCCACCAGGGAAGCCCTGTGAGGGTGTTTTTGAATGAGATTTACATTTAAAATAGGAGTAAAGCAGATTGCCCTCCATAATGTGGGTGGGCCTCATCCAATCCACTGAAGGACTACATAGAACAAAAGACTGACCTCCCCAGAGAAGGAGGGAATTCAGTGGCAGATAGCCTGTGGACTTGAACAGCAATGTTGGCTCTGGCCTGCTGGATTCTCTCGCTGGTCTATGCTCATGTGGGCTGGGACCTGGCCCTCTGCCCACTGTTCCCAGCCCCAGTCAGGAGGAAGTCAAGACAGAGTGAGACCCTGCAGATATTGGGTTTGCCAGCCTCTACAGCTTCATGAGACAAGACCTTAAATTTCATGGATATATCTCCTATTGGTTCCGGTTCTCTGGAGAACCCTGACTAATACATCTGTTTTAGTGAAATGAAATGGGGTAAAATGAAATAGAGGTTAAAACAACCTGCTCAAGATTATAAGGGAGGACTGCCCTGGTGGCACAGTGGTTAAGAATCCGCCTGCCGATGCAGGGGACACAGGTTCGATCCCTGGTCCAGGAAGATCCCACATGCCGCGAAGCAACTAAGCCCGTGTGCTACAACTACTGAGCCTGTGCTCTAGAGCCCACGAGCCACAACTACTGAGCCTGCGTGACACAGCTACTGAAGCTCGCGTGCCTGGAGCCTGTGCTCTGCAACAAGAGAAGCCTCCACAATGAGAAACCCGCGCACCACAACAAAGAGTAGCCCCTGCTCGCCGCAACTAGAGAAAGCCCACGTGTAGCAACAAAGACCCAACGCAGCCAAAAATAAAGAAAAAAAGAAAGAAAAAAAGAAAGAGAAAGAAAAAGATTACAAGGGAAGGCAAGGCTGGAGTTGAAATCCAGATACGTTGGTATTTGCCTTGATGCTTAACCAACATGGTTACAACACAGCATCTGATCCCTGCCACCGCTGACCTCATCTCCTCACACTCTTCCCCATGCTCCTCCATCCCACTCCTGGCTTCCATGTGTCCCCTGTGCCACCTCATGGCCTTTGCACATGCTGTTCCCACTGCCTGGAACAGCCATCCAGCAGTTATCTACACTTCTGTGTCCTTCACCTCATTCAAGTTTCCATGCAAATGTCTCCCTCTCAGAGACGCCCTTCTGACCATGCTATATCACATGGTACACTGTCACCCTTTAGCCCCTCACCTAGCTATATTTTTCTTCACAGTACTTCTCACTACTTGATACATTAAATATTTGTTTGTTTCCTGTCTGTCTCCTACCATTTCATTGAAGCGGTTTGTTTTCATTGCAAGCTTATTGAAAGCAGAGATTTTGTCTGTTTTGGTCATTAGAATACTGCTTGACGTATAGTATAGTAGGTGCCAAATACATGTTTGTTAAGAGAACAAAGAAGCCCACTAGCCACACACCATTGTCACACTTTGAGCTCTTTGCTAAAACTCAACTTCCAGCCTGCATCAACTCCAAACTGCTGAATCCTCAGAATCAGCCAAATGTTTCTGTCAGCCACCAGCCCTGTTCCTGGATCCCTCCTCCCTCAGGCTATCATCTTTTCCCATCTTGGTCTCCTCTAGTTCACCTGATTCACCCAGACCCTTCTCCAATCAGCAGCACAATCTCTGATGCACTATTTCCCCTGAAAGCCCAGCTGTGATTTTGTCTGTATGTGTTTTTGTGGATTACATGTCTGTCTGTCCTGTCACCCCAACGGAGCTGTGGGTGCCCTGAGGATGCTGATAGAATCAACACAATCTAATCACCTGGAACCTTCCTCAAGGACCCAATAATCACCATGGCACTTGCTGCCTGACAGGACACACACAGGCACACATGGGGACCTCCCACTTCTCTAAGGGGGGGAAGATACTGACCTGAGGGACCAAACCCAACACAAATACTTTTTTTTTTTTTTTAACATCTTTATTGGAGTATAATTGCTTTACAATGGTGTGTTAGTTTCTGCCGTATAACAAAGTGAGTCACCTATATGTATACATATATCCCCATATCCCCTCTCTCTTGAGCCTCCCTCCCACCCTCCCTATCCCACCCCTCTAGGTGGTCACAAAGCACGGAGCTGATCTCCCTGTGCTATGTGGCTGCTTCCCACTAGCTATCTATTTTACATTTGGTAGTGTATATATGTCCATGCCACTCTCTCACTTCGTCCCAGCTTACCCTTCCCCCTCCCCGTGTCCTCAAGTCCATTCTCTACGTCTGCATTTTTATTCCTGTCCTGCCCCTAGGTTCTTTAGAACCTTTTTTTTTTTTGTAGATTCCATATATATGTGTTAGCATACAGTATTTTTTTTATTGTTGCAAATTTATTTTCCCAAATTTCTTACCATTTATTTTATAATTTTGTCCTTTATTTTATTTTTATTAGGTAATCTTTTTTTTTGAATTTTATTTTATTTATTTTTTATACAGCAGGTTCTATTAGTTATCTATTTTATACATATTAGTGTATATATGTCAATCCCAATCTCCCAATTCATCCAACCACCACCCCACCACCACCACTTTCCCCTCTTGATGTCCATACGTTTGTTCTCTACATCTGTATCTCTATTTATGCCCTGCAAACTGGTTCATCTGTACCATTTTTCTAGGTTCCACATATATTGTTAGCATACAGTATTAACACAAATACTTTTTTTTTTTTTTAATTTATTTATTTCTTTTTGGCTGTGTTGGGTCTTCATTTCTGTGTGAGGGCTTTCTCTAGTTGCGGCGAGCGGGGGCCACTCTTCATCGCGGTGCGCGGGCCTCTCACTATCGTGGCCTCTCTTGTTGCGGAGCACAGGCTCCTGACGCGCAGGCTCAGTAGTTGTGGCTCACGGGCCTAGTTGCTCCGCGGCATGTGGGATCTTCCCAGACCAGGGCTCGAACCCGTGTCCCCTGCATTAGCAGGCAGATTCTCAACCACTGCGCCACCAGGGAAGCCCCAACACAAATACTTTTAAGGGGTCTTTCTTAGGTAGCCTGACCCTGGCTGGCCTTTCCAGCCTCACCTCCTGCCACTCCGCCATGAAGCAGTCTTTGTGCCAGAGACAGACACAGAGGATTACTCACAATGAACTCTCAAGCCTCCCTGCCTTTGTTCAGGCTTTCCCTTGGCTTTGCAAGCTCTGCCCTCAACCGCCACCTGAATTCTCTTACTCATCTTTCCAGTATCACCTTGGGCTTTAGGGCCTATTTGATAGAGGCTCATGCCTTCCCTGAAACAGTCAATCCCTTCCTCTGTGTTGTATGTAATTTTGCATATTCTTCCATCTTTAGTGCACTTTAGAATGAGGGCTCCACGGGAATTTCCTGGTTGTCTAGTGGTTAGGACTCTGTGCTCTCACTGCCGAGGGCCTGGGCTCAACCCCTGGTCGGGGAACTAAGATCCTGCAAGCCGCGAGGTGCGGCCGATAAATAAATAAAATAAATAAATATATAAATAGAGGGCTCCAGATTTGGAATTTGTCTCTCACTGAGACCAAAGCTTGCCAAAGGTGGGACTTCCCTGGTGGCGCAGTGGTTAAGAATCTGCCTGCTAATGCAGGGGACACAGGTTCAAGCCCTGGTCCAGGAAGATCCCACATGCCGCGGAGCAACTAAGCCCACGAGCCACCGCGCGCCTAGAGGCGGTGCTCCACAAGAAAAGCCACCGCAATGAGAAGCCCATGCACCGCAGCGAAGAGTAGCCCCCGCTCGATGCAACTAGAAAAAGCCTGCGCACAGCAACAAAGACCCAACACAGCCAAAAAAAAAGAAAAAAAAGCTTGCCAAAGGAGAAAACTCAAACAAACGTGAGAAAACTGAAGCTCAGAGAGGTTAATTTACTTGCCCAAGGTCACATAGCTAAGTAAAGGAAAGAGGCAGGACCCAACCTCAGGACATCTGGGGTTCTTAAGGCCCAAACTTTTAACCCCCAAGCTGTACTGCCTTTCATACCCTGCTATAATCATGTGTACTTGTGGCCTGCTGTAGCTGCAGAAGGGTAACGGTCTGTAAAAAGATTGAAGAGAAAGGAGTTGGACCATAAGAATCTGCTGGCTTTCGTCCAATGCTATCCAAAGCCAAAGACCCTGTGTCCAGTAGATGGGAGTCTCTGGAGTAGTTATATTTCCTGGGACCAGGACAGCTGGGTCAGTTTCCCTGGAGACCATCAAATGCTAACCTGTCCTTCCTTCTGCCCCTCATCTTACATTTATAGAAGCCCTCTGGGTTTCCCACGCTGTGCTTGGTCCTGGAGTTACAATGGTCCTGGGTGGCCCAAGCAGGGAAACAAAATACCTACAGCTCAACATGGTAAGTGCCATCTATAAAAGAGAGCCTGTGGGAGCTCAGAGGAGGAAGATGGTGTCCAACCCTGCAAGACAGGGTCAAGGCCCAGGAAGGCTGCTTGGAGGACATGATGCTTGAGCTGAACATTAGAGAAATATGTACCCACATTTTCTTGTGGCATATTTAGGGTTTCACTTTTCACATGAAGTTTTGTTTAATGCACTGGGAATTTATTTTAGTATAAGATGTGAGGTTGGAATATAACTTAATTTACTTTTTCAAATGGTAAGCTTGTTGCAAATGTTTTTCAAATAATCCATCTTTCCTCACTGGAGATGCCATCTCTATCATATGCTGAAATGGTGTATGTTTGATCTATTTCTTCACTTTTTATTCTGTTCCATTGATCTAGGTAGGGAGATGCTATACCTTAGTGGCAAAGTTTGCAGGCTCTGCAGTCTAGTCTGACTATCTGGGGCGTACCTGTTTCTTCATTTGTGAAATGGAGATAATAATAGTACCTACTTCATATGTTGGCTGTAAAGATTGAATGAGATTATGCATATAAAGTACTCATTACAGTGCCTGGCACAGAGTAATCAATCAATGAATGTCAGCTGCTATGACGATCCCTATCTGCCCATTCCTATACCAGTAACCCAGAAAGGTGAAATTACTAAGCATATAGCTTTGAGTCAGATGGGACAGTCTGCTACTTACTACCCTGCATGACCTCAGGCAAGTTACTTACCTTTTACCTTCTCTCTGCTTTGGTTTCCTCATTCATACATGGGGATATAAAAGTACCTACTGCAGCCTGTTGTGAAAATCAAACATGCAGTGTCACAAAGGGCATGACACATAATAGCCCCTCAATGAATGTTTAATCTTCTGCTGATTATTATGACACTATAATTTATTTTCTGTCTTTATGTGTTGCAGGGCAAGCCCCTTCTTGTTATCTTTCCCCCCAGAATTTTCTGGGGAGTGGCAATCTTTCAGGGCCACATCTATTGTGGGTGAATAAGATAGAATTTCTGGATCTGCAAGGCTGATGCCTGGCCCCTGAACTGTGTTGAAAGTCTCTGTGACTAGTGAGGTCTTGAGTGGGTAACCAGTAGGATTTTGGGGAAGGGAGTGGAGGTGGGCCTTTGAAGCTCATATAGCAGGTTTCTAAAAATATTTTAATTTTGCCTTAATTTTTACTTTAACAAAGGAATTTGCATAGTTTAAAGGGCCAACTAGTTCTATAAGGCATTCAATGAAAAATAACAGTCCCCTGCTCCATTCTCCTACCCCCTCCCTACACATACACTCCTCCATAAACCACTCTCAAGTTTCTTGGCTGCTTTTTTGGGTACTTACCTCTATATATTTTTTGTTTGTTTGTTTTTGTTTTGGGCAGTGCTGCACGGCTTCTGCGATCTTTTTTTTTTTTAATTAATTAATTAATTTATTTATGGCTGTGTTGGGTCTTCGTTTCTGTGCGAGGGCTTTCTCTAGTTGTGGCAATCGGGGGCCACTCTTTATTGCGGTGCGCGGGCCTCTCACTATCGCAGCCTCTCACTGCGGAGCACAGGCTCCAGACGCGCAGGCTCAGTAATTGTGGCTTACGGGCCTAGTTGCTCCACGGCATGTGGGATCTTCCCAGACCAGGGCTCGAACCCGTGTCCCCTGCATTGGCAGGCGGATTCTTAACCACTGTGCCACCAGGGAAGCCCGGCTTCTGTGATCTTAGTTCCCCGACCAGGGATTGAACCTGGGCCACAGCAGTGAAAGCACTGAGTCCTGATCACTGGACCACTAGGAATTCCCAATATTTCTAAGTAACATGTTCATATTATTATTTCTTTCTTTCTTTTTTTTTTTTTTTCTATTTTAGGTATAATCAATTGACTGCCTGCCATGGAAAATGAGGATACAGTTCTCTCTAATCCTGACTCTCCCCATATACTCCCCTCCTCCACCCTCTCAATTCAAATATATTCCAAATTTTAGTTAAGTCAACACTTAGTGTTTACATTATTATGGCTGTGAAAATATTCTACACAGCTGAGTTATGTAGTGTTTGTGCTAAGACTCTGTGAATCTGTAAAAACTGGTTTTATTAATTAACATCAGGGACATGGGGCTGAGAAACTTCGTTCTCTAAAATCATACAGTCACAGATTTTCTGTTTGAAATCAAGCAGTGAGAATGGAACATCCCACTGTTGCTGGAGGTTTAACGCATGTTGATTACTTTGATACAGAGAAACAGCCTCAATTTCCAACCTAGGTGCAAGGCTTCAGATATTGGGGTTTTGGACATAACATTGTACAATTATCTTAATTACATAGTTATCTATTACATAATTATCTAAAATTAGTTAACTTTGTAGTTTCCAAGTGGATTCTCAGTTCACTTCTCAGTCCAGGCTGTTGTTAACTCCTTCACCTACATCTGTGCTTACCTTGAACCTGTCAAAATACTGCTTCATTTAAATATCACCTGAACTCAACCCTTTCCCGTGTATCCTGTAATTCCTGTAATGACTTGGCTTTTTCCTTTGTTTGATGAGCGGCTCCACAGTTCCTCTGGTGTGTGCTCTCTCTTGCAGCAGCAAGTGAATAAACCTAACTATCCAACTACAGTTATGTTCTTAGTGGCCTTTATCAGACAGGCTTTTATAATTCTCCTTCCTTTCTATTTTTTTTTTTTTTTTTTATAAATTTATTTATTTATTTATTTATTTTTGGCTGTGTTGGGTTTTCGTTTCTGTGCGAGGGCTTTCTCTAGTTGTGGCAAGCGGGGGCCACTCTTCATCGCGGTGCGCGGGCCTCTCACTATCGTGGCCTCTCTTGTTGCGGAGCACAGGCTCCAGACGCGCAGGCTCAGTAGTTGTGGCTCACGGGCCTAGTTGCTCCGCGGCATGTGGGATCTTCCCAGACCAGGGCTCGAACCCGTGTCCCCTGCATTGGCAGGCAGATTCTCAACCACTGCGCCACCAGAGAAGCCCCTCCTTCCTTTCTTTTATAACTCTTTGTTTTCCCTGAAGTTGATAATTGCCTGACCTTTCCTTTCACTCGGTTTTCTGTATACCTATCATGAATTCATCCCCCAAATTCTGAAAGATGTATACACCTTCTCTTAATACCTTAAACACATCAGGTGATTCCTCTGTCCCCACAGTTTTTTTCCCTTAAAGACACCCTCCTGAAGCACTTCTTCTTCTGGCTCCAAGTCTTACTGGTTGCTCCTCCGAGTTTCTCTTTTAAAATATGACAACCTCTGTTCTAACACCTATCTCAGGGCACCTATCTCAGGGCACCTGTTAGTTGTCAATGCATCTGCTTTCCTGACTCCTGCTTTCCTCCTTCCACCCCAGAAGGGTCCGTGTCTTGACATCTCTATTTCTCCAAAGTCTGTCGTGACGCTCAAGAAACGTTCCACTGAATGAATGAATAAAAGAATAAATAAGTGAATAAATGAATGAATGAATGAGTGGAATTTTTGTGCAGGAGAAGTGAGTTTAAGAGGAACGATATTACATTCCCATCTTGTCGCAAGGCTTAAGGGTGTCCTCAGGCTCTCTACAAGCCCCACGCCAGCTTGGAGCGGGGTCTCGAGGGAGGGAAGCAGCACCGAAAGCCCTCTGGGCCCAAGTCGCGGCTGCCGGAGCGAAGCCGTCTGAGCACAGCCTAGGTCAAGACCGCGGCCACGAGCCTGCCAGGCGCCTCTCGAAGACTACAACTCCCAGAAGGCCGCGCGGCGGCGGAGCACGAGCCGTGGAGGATTCCGGACGCTGACGTCGGAGCCGTGCGGCGTAGGGAAGGCGCTGGCCTGGGAGGTAAGTGTAGAAGAAGGGCTGAGGGCTGAGAGCGGAGGGCGGGAGCGACGGAGGAGCGGCCCTGAGGTTAGGTGGTACGGAGTGGGGGTGAGGTAGAAGGACAGGGAATGGGTTTCAAATGAAGACCGGGTAGCGGGGTGTCAGGGACCTCGAGCTCTGCTTCCTCTTCCCGCAGTGACCATGACGAAATTAGCGCAGTGGCTGTGGGGGCTGGCGCTCCTGGGCTCCACCTGGGCTGCTTTGACCATGGGAGCCCTGGGTCTGGAGCTGCCCTCGTCTTGCCGGGAGGTCCTGTGGTCACTGCCCGCCTACTTGCTGGTGTCCGCCGGCTGCTATGCACTGGGTACTGTGGGCTATCGCGTGGCCACTTTTCACGATTGCGAGGACGCCGCCCGCGAGCTGCAGAGCCAGATCCAGGAGGCCCGAGCCGACTTGGCCCGCAGGGGGATGCGCTTCTGACACCCTAACCTTATTCCCGCACGGACAGCCTGCTCTCCCCTCCCCCATTAAAGCGCCAGTTTATTTTCTAACTTTGGTTTGAGTATGGAGTATGGATGATGGGAATTGGGGATTCTGTGTACCAGCTGTTGAGAAGTGAGAGGTAGAAGAGCCACCTTCCTGAGGCTCTCTCAGCCTTTATCTTTGCATTCTGCTGGTACTTCCTCCTATTTGCTCCGAAGGAGGCAAAGACGCCCTTCTCAAGATCTCTCAGAATGGAAAAATCATTTCACTTTCCTGGTCTTTTTAGCCCTGTCAGGAAGGACTTCTTGAAGCCTATTCTTCTTCATAACATCCAAGCTCTGTTCTTTTTAAGGCCTTCCTACGTCTTTACAACTTCTTGGTTCTTTCAGATACCTTTTCTGAGCCAACCCTACCAGCCCAAGAGTAACTGTGGATCAGACAGTTCCCCTCTACCCTTCACCAAACCAGGCAGGTTGACTATCCCTGAACAGAGAACGAGCCTTTATGGGCAAGGGGTAGGGAACAGTTTATTTTAAGGCACATTCTAAAGATTTCACCCCGACCTCCAAAATTAAAAAATAAAATCTTGAAAAAAAATAAAAGTGATTCATCTCCCAGGTTCCATCCAGTCTTCTAAGTAAAGCCCTTTCTTTAGTCCCTGGATTCTCAAAGCAGTTCTTTTCCTTTACCACAACGCACTTCACCAGTGGAGGTGACCAGCAGGAAGAGCTGAAACAAGGAGGTTTCTTTGGTAGTAGGTTGGCATTAAGGTGCCCAGTGGTCAGGTGAACTCCCTCAGGTTTGTAGAAGCTGATAGTTCCTATCTTGCTCCTGGGGGTACTTCCAGAAAAGCCAGAAGCGAATGAAGCTGGTGAGGATTCCTGGAAGGTTGGGCACCTGAAATCACAAGGGCTGCTATGAGGAGAGGAGCTGATTTTCCACCTCGTACACCTGTCACCCTGCCCCTGTTCTGCTTACCACAATGTAGGGATCTTTTAGTCGAAACCCATAGAACGTCCAGGAGGCAGAGGTGAGGAGGGTGGCAATGGTGAGTGAAAAGGAGAGACGTTTGGTCGATTTAGTACGAATGACCTTGGCCTGTGGGAAGGGATGAAAGACACTCTTAGCAAGGCACATAGTAAATCTCCCACCTTGCCTAAGAATTTCCTCAGAAAAAAAGTCAGACGTCCTCTCTGATCTCCTGTTACCCAAACTTTCCCTCCTGCCCCCCACTCACCCAACTCTACTGCCCCGTCTCCTTCCAGGATTTAGGTCTTTCCTTCCTCTGGAGTATAAGCTACAGTCTCTGGCTATGGGAGACTTATCTCCCTTTCCTCCCTGGACACCCCCACTCACCAAGTCAGCTAGTGGTGAGAGGTACATACTGATGGTGAAGACACTGCAGAAGAGGCCCAGCTGCTGAAGCCGGGTCTCAGTGTTGGGCACCAGGAGCCAAAAGTAGCCAAAACCCAGGACAAGGACCCCCAGCAGGGTTGCAGTCTGAAGGAGCACAGCATGCTGCAGAGGAGAGAGTAGCCTTACTTCTGGATGTACCAGGAGCCCTCTCTGACTCTGCTGCTGGAATTAATTCATCCTGCCCTCTCCCATGCTCCAGTTGGGGAGCCAACCTTTGCCCAAGCCTCCAGTATTGCACTTGTCACATCCTCTTTCCCACCAGTGACTTAAGCACATGTCTGATCCACCCACAACCCTGGAGGTTTCTAGGAGAGGGAAAGGTATCTTTTTTGGGTGACCTTGCTACACAGAGTAGGAGCTTAATGCTTGTGTGAATGGGGAAGCAGAGCAGATCATCTCTCTCAGCCACTGGCACTGACTTTGAAGGAACTATGGAGACAAAATCCCTTTCCACGCAGTTTGTTGGGCAGCAAGGCACCATCAGGCTAGGCAGAGCTACCAGCTTTGCCAGAATGGGGGACAATATGTGAGTCTCAGAAGGCTGGCTTCATGGCGAAAGGAGGACTGCAAGGCTGGAGGGGTCTTCCAGGAAAAGTTGGCAGTGCCAGCCTGTTATAGTCTTCTAGGAAACAGTGTTTGCCCTGCCAGCAAGGCAGGGCAGGGCATGCAGCAGAGGAAGGGGCTCTACCTTCCGATGGCAGTAGTGCAGATACACCAAGATATACAGGGTCTGAAGCACAGCACCCACGGCGTTGACGACGATTAGCGTCCAGTTTCCCTTCAGGGCCCCATAACTCAGCCAGCTCAGGTTGCTGCAGGGTGGAGGGGAGGGACATTCGCCCGCGGGGTTGAGTGTGAGCGGGGGGCCTGAGGGGCCTCGTCCACATTCCTCCTCACCCTTCCCCAACCTCCCTCAGACAGCCTTTCCCGCCGCAGGCATCGCCCCTCTCACTTGACATCCGTGGTGAGAAAGGGCAGGAACTGGACACTGTCCACACTCCGGGTCATCCGCATGTGCTTGAGGTCCGAGCTGTAACGGGGACCCGAAGGCAGGGGGGAGAGGTGGAAAGGGAGAACCAGTCTGCTGGGGCGTTGAAATCCCCGATGCCTGTCATCCTTTCTGGACAACTGCAGACCCCCGGCCCTACCCTCAGCACCCTGGCCTTCTCCCTGAGGTAAACTGACCAGCCTTGCCCTTGTACCCCGGCCCTCTCGACCCGATTCCACTTTGACCCTAGGTTCCAGATGCAGCCTGGGGCTGCGGCCACGTCTCTGTCCCCTCTCTCTCCTTTCCTGACTTCCTGGTCCTGCCCCAGCCCAGCCCGTCCGCGCTCTCACAGGCCGGTGGAGAACATGCCGAGGGTGAAGAGCACGCAAGCTCCGGAAAGAAGCGAGTCGGCCAATCCGCCCGCCTCCATCCCTCCCCGAGTCGGATCCCGAGCTCGGCGCCTGGGGCCAGCTAGCAGGATCCGGAGCCCGCGACGCCGGAGCCCCGCCCCTTTGCGCCCCCGGCTCCGCCCCTGCGCGCTCGGCCGTCCCCCCGGAAACTGAACCGGAACCCGGCCCACCCTTAGAACGTCAAGCCGGAGCTCAGGCCCCGCCCCTCCGAGGGCCTGTCCTGACCCTGCCGGCCCGCTGTCGGCTCGCAGGGTTGCCTGTCTTCCTGTTGCTCTCGGTTTTCTGGCCGGTCTCCTTCCTAAGGCTCCGCGGATTTGTCCCCGGCATCAGCCGCTCCACACTCTCTGCTTACTCCTTGGATCACCCAGACCCCCAGCCTCAAGTCACTTTCCCACAGGCCGCGAGCCTACGTGGTAGAACTCAAAAGCTTGCTACGCGGACTTCAACACGCTTTCACGGAGGGCCGCAGCTCAGAACTTCAGCTGCCCAGGGTTTGGGAGATTTTTCGCTGTTTGCTGAAGCCTCTTTCCGGCCTCTTCCCTAAGTAACAGGGACTGCCAGGAATCACCAAGTCTTTGTGAGATGCCCTCCCCCTTCAGCCACACTGCCGGCTTTCCCTGACTTGGCCAATCCACTGGACAAACGTATATCACCGACCCCCCCTAGTCCAACCAACTTGCTGCCGGGAACTTTCCCTCCCAGCCTCCCACACATCTCTGCTGGTGGGGCTGTGGGGAGAGCCGCATGCCTCAGCTGGCAGGCGTTCTGAGCGGCTGCCCTGACTCACCCAAGAGCCTGAGTACCTCAACAGTACGCCAAAGCCCAGCGCTGAGAGGGTGCGAGTGGGGCGGAAGTTGGACAGGAGGAACTTCCAGAGTGGGGTGCAGCCTAGAACCCGAGAGACTGCTGTGGGGAGCACTCCTGTCCTGGACAACCCTCAGAGGAGGAAACACCCCACCCTTGTGGGCTGGTGAGGGGCATGTATTCTTTTCAGAGAGAGGGGAAAAAACTCAAACCCAATTGCTACTGATATACCACAGAGCCTAGCAGCAGCAGGGACTCAATGGTCATAAATTAGGATGGAAGGGCAGAAAAGCATGTCCAAAAAAACAAACACATTGCTTTATTTTGAGACAAAGAACATTGTATAAAAAAACTCCAGTTGTAGAAATCAGCAGACACACATCTAGTTCATATACATATTCTGTACTCGTGGGCCCTGCCCTTCAGGCTACAGTCAGTCTAGGCACAGACTCTGTGCACATGGGCACCGCCCTTACAGCTACACTCTAAGAACAGGTTGGCACAGCCCCCCTGCTGGCGCAGCTCCGTGGAGTGATGCCCCAGGGTAGGAGAGGATGTAGTGCCTGGCTACAGTCCTCTCCGTGGCACCTCCACAGAGGAAAGTCTTGGGGGAGATGCTGGGTCAGCCCAAGCATGCTGCCTCTCCTGTCCCTGGCTCCCAAGCAGGAAACTGTCTCTTGCTTTTCCTTCAGAGCCATCCTGGCTCTCTCTGGGAGGGACATCTTCGCCAAGCTCAGTGTCCATCCATGTAAGCCCAAGCCCCTTTCAGCTCGGCTCCCACAGTGCCCTTTTTAAGAGGCCATGTCCGCACAGCTCGTTTCTTTGGCTTAAGGGCAGGAATGGAGAGGGAAGGACTGTCTCCACTTCTTTGTCCATCCCTCTGAGGTGGAGGCGAGGATGGCACTGTCAGGCTTGCTGACCTCCTTTGGGTTGAAAGCTTTAATACTGACCCGTTTTGAGGCTGCTGGGTGGCAGCTTGTGCATGTGGTAGGAGTGGTTCCCAGGACTATGGCTTTGGGAGGGGCCCCAGGCAGGTGAGGGAGGCCCGCCCTGCCCCCTCAGTTCCAGTTCTTACAGTGCGTGCGGCATACACCTTCATGGGGTTTGCAGCAGCAGGAATGGCAGGAGCAGCACAGCCCAGGCGAGTGGGAAGAGGCGGGGGGCGGCACTGTGACCAATGCTATGTAGAACCTGCACCTCTGGGTCATCTGCAAGGTGAGAGGGCAGAGGCCCCCAAGGTGAGCGGTTCCCCCTATTGGCACTGGCCCTCAGCCCAGCGAGGCTTCCCCTGCCCCTGCCTGGCAAAAGAGCCACCTCCTGTACCCAACCTCTTCAAGCAGACCCCATTTTGTGCCCCAGGCCCAATTTGCTCCAGCCACCTACCTGCTGGAAGTCTCTTCTCCTGTGCATTGGCATGGGCCTGAGGACTGTGAGCTGAAAGGGTGGTCTTAGGTCAGGTACTTGGTACACCAAGGAAGCAGAGGGGTGGGAATGCTGGGTGGGCTGGGCAGTGGGACTTCCCAACCATCCCAGATCACTAGACCAGGCCCAGGATAGGGATGCAGCAAGGAGGCCCACAAGGCTGTGACACTCACTGATTTTGCCACTGACGGTCACCTTCAACCTCAAGCACTGGTCTTCCTGGTGGTGGATGGGTTTGGCTACAAAATAAATCCAGAGAGTGATAAGGAAAGAAACTTTTTTGGAAGAAAATAAAAGCGTAAATGCCTCTGACCCTGCTTTCTCGGTCCCTACTCATTTTAATCCCTCTCTTCCCTCTAATCTTTGATTCTCACCTTCCTTAGTTTTTGCCCACTTTCTGCCCCAAGTTCAGTCCAAGCTCCCATTCTTGGGAATAACCCCTGACTTTGGAGGTGGTGGTAAAAAGAACATAGACACTATCCCCTCCCTACAGCCCATCCTCCATTCCTCCCAGCCTGAAGATGGGGGCAACCTGCACAATATGCTCCCCTTACCCGGCACTTTGTCCTCGCCCTGCCTAAGCCCCACTGACAGGGTGAGGCCTGGATTCATTCTATACAAAGCTGATCTCACAACTTGTAAAATCCACCAGTGGCTCTCCACTGCCCTCAGGATAAAGTCCAAACTCCTTAGCACTTCTTAGGCCCCCATGCTCTACCCTGTCTACTGCTCCAAGCTCCTATCTCCCCACTTCCAAGTGTCCCTCCTGCTCCAGTCAGTCTGAACCATATGAAGTTCCCTGAAGATGTCATGCTCTCTTTGCACATGTCCCCTTGTTTGGCCAGCTCCTCTGTCTGTCCTAAACTCTTGGGTCATCTTCCCCAGGAAGCCTTCTCTGAGGTGCCCCCCAACCCCAGACTAGCAGGTACTCAAGTGATTTCCGCAGGGCCCCTGAGCTCATATCTACCATATCACCCTGTTCTAATGGTCTGTTAATCTACGTATGTCCTTTTCCAGGTTCCTGGAGGACAGAGACTCTGTAATGTTTTATTTATCTCTGCGCCTACAGTGCCAAGCAGAGTGCCCAGGACACAGTAGAAGCTCACTCCACATTTGTAATGGGAATGAACGAACACAGACTTCAGGATTGGAAGGGGCCGTCTGCTGCTTGCCTTCCCACTAAGCATGTACCGAAACATGTACATCATGCCAGGTGCGTCCCCCAGTGTGTGCACCTGTGTGCATGCCTCCCGGGCACTCACAGATGTAGTAGTAGCTGTGTCCCTCTTTGAACTCCTTGCCCAGGGTAAAGGGTGTAAAGCGCTGGAACTTCTCAGACAGCTTCTCTGGGCCATGCCTGGCACTGGGCTGGTTGCACTGCCAGCGGACCTGGTCCTTGGATTGGGGTTGGCACAGTTGGTACTGCTCATGCTCCACCAGGTACAGTGTGTACCGCTCCATGGCAGCGTCTGCCACAGAGTCATCCTCATAATGAGGACAGATGATGTCCAGGTAGTCATTTAACTGCACGTGTACTGTGTAGTCCTCACTCCGAAACCTGGGCATGCGCAGAGGTAGAGAAAGCAGGTGGTCACTCGGAAGCCAGGCCAGAGCCTTGAGCCTCCAAATGTTTACATGACCCCTCACATTTCATACTGGACCATCGCCCCCACCAAAGATTTTTTAAAAATCTTAACTTCCAGTATTTAATTTACTGATCTTGATCTCTTAAATATCTTTCCACCATCTCCAAACATTCCCACCACCGTCTGCCACTAATCCTCTAAATAGCATCCACTTAGTATCTTTCAGGTACCAAGGCACTTCCCATAACCTCCCTGATATTTACCCAAGGATGGGCTTCTAAATATTTCTTCTGCTCACTCTTCTACCTATAAATATTTCCCCAACTCTATTCTACCACTTGCTCCTTTAACTGCTATTAGACCTCAATCTGAGACCCTACTGGCCCATTCTATAATCAAGATCCACATCACCCTTTTTCTTTCCCATGCTAGTACTCGGCATCCAACAATCTGTCTTCACTTCTCTTACTCCTCTCATTTTTCCCCTTGACCCACTGAGTATATCTCACATTGTTCAACTTCACTTTTCCCCCAACACCCAGGACATCCATGCCCACAGATAATGTCCAGTCCTTTTGAGTTAAATTGCTTTGATCAATCCATCCAGTCCCCTCAAATCTCCCCTTCTAGCTACTCAAATCTATGCTCAGCTCTCCTTGTCCACTTCTCTCAAAGCACCCCGAAACCTCTCTGTCCCTTTATCTCCAAAAGCCATACTTTCACCTCTCGTGAAATGAGCTCCAGAAATGCTGGAGTTCTCAGATCTGAGAAGGCCTCTCCCCTCCCTCTTCCCAAGGTGGAGCCAGCTCCCCTCCCCCAGCCCATTCCCCCCAGGCTCCAAAGGCTCCAGCCGGACTGCCCACTGACCCCTCCCCCCCAGCTCTAGACACCTGGCTCCAGTCTAGGTGGGGCCCTAGTAGGGGAAAAAGTGCCTCCCCACCTCCCTCTCCAAGCCGGTCAGCTTCTCTGAATTCCCCCAAGCACTGCCAGCTAGAGACTCAGCAGAGTTGGCTGCCAACTTGCTTCAAACCAAAGCCAGGGGCATGGGTGGTGGGGAGAGGGGCAGGGGTTAGGCCAAGAGGCCTCTGAGGTGGGCACCCACTGCCCAGTCAGCATGACCCTTAAGAGGCCTGGCTTTGCAGGAGCATGCCAGTGCTCCAGCTAGGCTTACCAAGGCCCCTCCCCCACCCTGGGGAAAAGAGAGAGAGAGAGAGAGAGAGAGAGAGAGAGAGAGAGAGAGAGGGAGAGAGAGAGAGAGAGAGAGAGAGAGGGAGAGAGAGAGAGGGAGGGAGGAGGAGCAGAGAGAGGCTTTTAAAATTCCTCTCTGGAGAGATAAACAGAGAAGCCATTTCAGAACAGGTATTTCAGCTCTGGGTCTGGCGTCTTTCCTCCATTCCCGTGACGGGCACTGACTCATTCTTCATCTACCTCTGCCACCCACCCCGGCATTCATGAGAACCTGTGAAAATTTCCCTTGTCAAATGTGGACAGCCCCCAGGACCCCAGGATGGCCCAGTGCCCACTTGCTCTGGGCACTGTCCTCCAGGCAAAGGGAGCTGACAGGTCTGAATGGGTGGGGTACCTGCCCCTCTAGCACCAAGGAGGCCAGGGTGCAGCTCACAGTGGCACTGCCCTTCTTCCCATGCTGCCCCCTGCCTGGGGCCTGGAGATCCCAGGGCTGATGCCCACTGCCCTGAGTCACCCATGCCAGTCTCATACCCACCCAGCTCATTACCACCTCGTCTTTGCCCTCAAGCTGGGCCTGGCTTGGCTGCTTGTGGCCTCCACTCTGGGCTGGCTTTCTGTTTAGTCCTGGGTATGGTAGAGTGTGTGTGTGTGTGTGTGTGTGTGTCCAGATGGACAGGGCAGAAGCTGTGCTTGGTGGGTGGGCCCATCACCCCCCTCCTGGGGGTACAATCTGCTCCACTTAGCACTCCCTTGACTCTTGCTCTCCATCTGGGAAAGGGGGGCAGCGGCGTCAGGGAAGGCGGGGAGGGGGGGCAAGGAAGAGGCTCCTTCCTGAAAGAGAGGAAACCTGGGAGCTTGGGAACGGAAAAGGCCAGGGTCCCCCCCTCCCTACTCATGGCTTCCTGTCCCCTCCTCCTCCTTCAGCCAACACCTGGCACGGGCATAAACAGGGACTTTGCTCTCTCCCTCTAGGACAAGATTGGGTCAAAGAAGCAAAGAACAGACAGCAAGGAGTGAGGTGGGGGAGGGCTGACTGCACTGCCCTGTCAGGCGGCCAGTGGGCAAGAGGGCATTGCCCTCTGGGGTTGGCAGCTGGCTGTTCCCTCCCTGCCCAACTCGCCACAGACGACAGAGCCCCTACCAGGCAATGCTGCCACAGGGTCAAGAGGAAACTGGCACAGTCTATTTCTCAAGGGGAGTGGGGGGTAGGCCTGCTAGGGCTGTGGGTGGCTGGGCTGAGTGAAGTGTTTTTCCCCCCGACCCCAAGGTATCCAGCCCTCCTCTCCTTACTCCACCTTACCCCCCTCTCCCGTTTTCCTGCAAATATTGTTCCCATAACTTCAGAAAACTCAAGAACAAAGAACAAAGGGTCCGATGGAGCTTCTCCCTCCCTGTACCATTTGCCTCACAGCCCTAAACCTGCCCCGGAGAAATTAACTCCTTCCTGCCCAGAGCCCTTTGTAACCCTTTTAACCCCTTCCTGTCCTCTGGAACCTTTCCCACGACCTCCCTCTCCCCTTCTCTTCAGTTTTACTACCTGAACCTCAGATACCCTCAAGCCTACCCACACACAGCATGTGCCTCATTCATGCCACCTCAAAAGACTCTTGGGGGGGAGGGCTTTCCAGGGTGACCTTAAATACAGAATGAACACTTAATGCTGGCAGCCCAGGTGCCTCCTGAAGGGTCCTTCCAGGATTACAATAAGCATTCTGCTTACTCCGGATGTCAAGACCTGTCAGTGTGGGCAGATGCCCAAGTAACACACAAGGAGAGGCACAGAGGCTTTCTCAGTGGAAGGGCCTAGAACAAGAGCCCTGGCGGCCAGAGAGAGTGGCCCCTGCTAAAGGCAGGAACTGTTCAACGCGGGTCCCTCACTTCAGAGTAACAGGGGTGCCAGAGGGAAGGAAAAGAGGGGCAGAGACAGAGCCTGTGCAAGCAGACGCGGGCAGGGTCCTGCCCTGGGGTGGGCTACTCCCAGCTATGGGGGAGAAGAAAGTCTATGGGATCCCTCCCGCCTCCGGTCACCTCCCCGAGACTCAGGTTAGGGGCTAGCCGGGACAGTTAACCTGGAGGGGGGAGCAGTGCCAACCGGGCGCCCAGGCTGTCGGCCGGAGACTCGGGGCTTACTTGGGGTTTGAACTGTTCCAGAAGACGGTGTGGCGGTCAGCAGCGGCCAGACTGCAGCACAGACCCAAGAGAGGGGCCCAGAGGAACTCCATAGCGCGGGGCCGGGCCAGGCCGGGCGGGGACGAGGGGCTCCTCCGGGTCTGGGTTCCCGCAGGCTTTCTCCGCGGCGCACTCAGCACAGTGCTCACAGCTCTGGGCCCTCCGCCTCGCGACTCCGCCTTTTGGGCCGGCGCCGCCCGACACCCCGCCCCGCCCCCGCCCCGCCCCGCCCAGCGCGCGGCTGCCCTGGGCCTGGGGGCTGGGGAGGTGGAGGAGGGGAGGGCAGTGGGGGAGGGGAGGGAGGCGAGGGGAGCAAAGCGCGCACCTCCGCCCGACAAATCTGCTCAGCGCTGTGTGTTTGCTCACTCGTGGATCCGCGTGCAGCTTTGTGGGCCTGTGCGGGGTGGTGGGTCTGTGTCCCCCGCGCAGTCTCGTGCGGGAGAAGGGAACGAACTCCACGTGCGGGTCTGCTAACCAGCGGGTGCGGGACCCGGCTGGCGGGCGCCGTGCGCCGATCTTGAAAGGTGCGAGGTTGTTGATAGGTCCCGCACCTTTCCCGAGCCTTGCACACCCAGGCTCGGGCGCCCGCGTTTCCACACTCTCCTCCTACCCACCCCCTTCCTGGACTCTGCGCTCGGCTGCCCCTCCCCACACACGCTGCTGTTTGTTTTTGTTGGGTTTGTCAATGTTGTCTTTGTTCGGGAGATTGTGTCATCGCCTAGATGCCGGGAATAAAGTGCAACCCTGTGTGTGATCAAGTGTGTAACGTGTGTGGCCGGGGCTTAGGGCGCCTCTGTCCGTCAGTGCCTGTGAGAGGGAGGAACACTCGGGATTCTGGGCCCGCGAGGGGGTTCGCTCTTGTTTCTAGGGCTCCAAAGGGCACTAATGACCTGTGTGAGTGTGTGCTAACACGTGTGTACCGTGCGAACAGGCTTTGAATATGGACTGTGAGAATCTGGGCCTGAAGGGTGACAAACTGTAACCACAGATGTGCATCTGGCATGTGTAAATACGTGTGATGGCGCGCAAGTGTGAAAGCATTTGTGAGTAGTATCACAGCCGCGTGTGGGGAAGCGTGTGAAACTTTGACGTACGTATGCTAATGTTTGTGAACAGCGTGTGAAGAGGAGGGGAAACATGCACAGGCGAGC
Source organism: Eubalaena glacialis (assembly GCF_028564815.1). Taxonomy (NCBI): domain Eukaryota; kingdom Metazoa; phylum Chordata; class Mammalia; order Artiodactyla; family Balaenidae; genus Eubalaena; species Eubalaena glacialis. The sequence goes on from NC_083718.1 coordinate 81,408,003, forward strand.
AACGTCTGGGGGCTGGGGGCTGAAGGCGGGGAGGGGATTTTTGTGCAGCGTCCCAGACTGGGCGACTGGGTCTGGCCCAGTTTGGGCTGGGTCTCCCAGTCAGTCAGGCCCCAGTATCCAGCTCGCTACCCCGCACCCCGAGCAGTGTAAACAAACCCGCTGGAATTCGCCTCTCGGGGCTCCTCTCCCCGCCGGGATCTGCACCGTCTGGGGCAGGGGTTGGCGGGTGGGTGTCTGCCTCCCAGATCTCGGGGCGGAGAGGGCGGGCAGGTGTTTGATCAGGTTCGTGTGTGTGTGTGTGTGTTTGTGTGTGTGTGTGTGCGTGTGTGTATCTGGAGCTGGAAGTCCTAATGCTGTATGACTGCGTGCGTTTCGTGATTCATGTGTGTAATTGCGTGGCTGTTTGCATGCCCGTCCGGAGTTGATTTTGCGAGTTTGTGCACACCCCTGGCCAGCCCTTCCAAGCGGCTGAGCAACGCGGGAAGCCGCAGACCCGGGGCCCCCTAGAGGCTCGAGCCCAGCTTCCCCGGTTCCCAGGCTGTTTCATCCTCCTCTTTTACGGCCAGGCCTGGCCGCAGCCCCTGTAATTACGCGGGGCTGGAACACAGCGGCTAGTCCGGCGCTGGCCCCGCCGGGGAGGAGCCTGGGGCGGGGGAGGGCCCGGGCCGGCCCTACCCCGTGGGGGGCGCAAGTTGCTAGAGGCTCGACTCAGCCAGATTCCGCCGCGCGTAGGATAAATATTTACCCCGCGCGAACTAGGGGCTTGGCTCGGTAACCCCGCGGCCGGGCCCCGGCCAGGCGATGCGCACGGCCCCTACCACCACCCCCTCGCGCGCACCTGCCCCCAGGCGACGTGCCCGGCCCCGCGTTTACCCGAGGTGCAGCCCGCCCCTCCCGCCGGGGCCGAAGTCTACCCGCCGAACCAGCCCCAGGGCGGCGCCTCACGGGCGTTTTGCTCACCTGGGAGGGCACCTGGGTGTCGGCCACCCACGAGTCCCAGGCGAGATTACCCCATCCCTCTGCTCGTGTCCCATAGAATCGAAGTCCCACGAGGGCAGGGAGTTTTGCTGGTTCACTGCTGTATTGCCAGCGCCTGGCACAGCACCTAGCACGCGTAGTAGGTGGTAAAGAAATCTTTGTTGAGTGAGTGAAATCACTGTTCAGTGTTACTTCTGCGGTACGTACTGCTCTGAAAAGAAACCAGAAGGGTTAGAGAAGGAAGGGGTGATGGTAGTTCTTCAGAGAGGGTGGCCCAGGATTGCCCCCTGGAGGAGACAGTTTGGGGCACGTTCCCCCGTTTCTCTGACCGCCGGGATTTCTGGGCGGGAACGTGTGGGGTCCCCTGGGCTGCGCCGCTCGGGCCGGGCAGGTTCGGGCTCGCTCGGCCCAGCCCGGCGGGGCCATGTCCGTTCCCGCCCTGCCTGCGTGTAGGGCTGGAGCAAGCCGGGTGGAGAAGAGGTGGGGGGAAATTCTGGGCACGAACGGGACGCGGAGCCCTCTTTCCCCAGCTTGGCACTGTCCCCAGCATTCTCTCTGAAGGCTTGGAGCTCAATCACTCTTCTCCTATCCTAGTATTTGTGCGTATGGGGGTCTTTCGTCCGAACTAATGGGGCACCTCTAGACCCCAGCTGTTGTGATGGGCACCGAAGGTAAGGGTGCGTCTAGGATAAAATCCCTGCCCTTGATTAGCCCTCAGACCAGTAGGGGAAATAGAGAAGCCACCATTTATACAATAGACCTGCTGCGAGGAAAAGCCGAGATTGCAGACCCACAACCGCCCTCGCGCTGCCTGGACACTCCGAGAGCCGCTGCGACTCCTGGTGGACCGGCAGGAGAGCTGCAGGTACTGAGAGACCCAGACCGAGACCGCAGAAGAGACTTTGGCTCGGAGACTCGACCTGCAAACCAGCCCAGCCCCGTGCCCTCCCCCATCCCAGCCCCCAGCCTGCCCAGGCGGGTCTCGTCTTGGTTCTTGCTTTGGGCTACCTCTCACCACAAAGTTGTGCGCCTGTGTTGGCTCTCAGCACCGCCACCCTCAGGCAAACATCTGTGCTCAGTGGCGGGAGCCGTCTGAGGTGTCTGTCTGTCTGCCTGCCTGTCTGGGAAATTCCCCTCATGAGTCCTTTCTGGAAATTCCTCGGAGACAGGATTAACCCTCTGAGGGTCGTGGGGGGAGGCCCAGCCTCTGGAGGGAGGTGCTGTCCACCTGTGGGGCACTGTTGGCCGGGAGGTAACATTTCCAGTCTGGACCGTGCAGAGCTACTTGGTTGCTACTGCCTTGCTGAGCGCCCTGTGGTTTGGGGTGGGGAAGGCCAGAACCACAAGGCCCTGGGACACAGCTAACCTGGCACAGCCTCTAAGGGCATCACTGGGCAGTGGGATGAGGCAGGGAGCAGAGGAGGTGATCCAGAGCTTGAAGCAGTCTCTGCTCCTCTCCCTATGTCATTTTGAAAAATGAAGTGTATGTTTCCCACTTTATTAGTAATGTGTGTATATTTTTCAAAAGTTGAACAAGAGAACAGGAGAATAAAGGGGAACCACTAGCTACTGTGAACATCTTCAACCCTTCCCTGCCAGCTTTTTGTTTGTAAGGTTTTGTTTGCTTGCTTTTAGATATTGTGTTAAATATGACTCATTTCTATCTTGTAATTCTTTTTCCCCTTTAACTTTACGGCAGAAGATATTTTCATGTATAAACTCTTTGTAAACAATATTTAAAAAAATATTTTTGAAGTTTATTTGTTGTGATTGTTTATGGATATTTCTCTCTATATATATTTTTAATTTATTTATTTTTGTCTGCGTTGGGTCTTCGCTGCTGCGCACGGGCTTTCTCTAGTTGCGGCGAGTGGGGGCTACTCTTCGCTGCGGTGCGAGGGCTTCTCGTTACGGTGGCTTCTCTTGTTGTGGAGCACGGGCTCCGCAACAAGAGAAGCCACCGCAACGAGAAGCCCTCTGCAACAAGAGAAGCCACTGCAATGGGAAGCCCGCGCACCGCAACGAAGAGTAGCCACCGCTTGCCGCAACCAGAGAAAGCCCACGCACAGCAGCGAAGACCCAACGCAGCCAAAAATAAAAATAAATAAAATAAATAAATTTATTAAAAAAAAAAAAAAAGGTTTGGACCGTGGTTTCTGCACAGAAAGCACCAGAAGGTGTTTGTTAATGATGCCACCAAACATTAATCACTTATATCAAATACTGTACTGGGAGGTGCTGGGGGCTCTGAAATATACCCTTCTCCTAAAGGAATCTAATCTGCTTGCAAATATGTACTGAGAATATAAAATAAGAATTATAATAGTGGTATAAGTGGAACAACAGGCTGTGGGCTCACAGAGGAAGGAATGTTTATTTGGGGTCAGGAATGCTTCACAAAGAAGGGGATATATATGTTTTTTCCTCTGCCTGCTTTTCAGTCTGCCAACATGGCTGACTCAGGAGGAGATATTTGAAATGGGTTTTGGAAGATAAGTAGGCATTCATATTCAGGGATGAGAGGAAAAAAACACAAGTAGAGGGGTTAGGGTGTGTGCAGCGAATACTCTGGTGTAGCTAAAATTACAGAATGGGTCTGGGGAGTGGCAAGAGATGAAAGCAGAAGGAGGTTTGGGGGCCATGTTGCCAAGGGCCTTGACTGCCATGCTCAGGATTTTGAACGTTATTCTGTAGCCCATAGATGCTTAAGTAGGAAACATAATCAGATTTGCATTTTAGAAAGATCACTGTGGGTAACAGAATGTGGGCAGAAGAGGGAGCTCAGAGGTAGGGGGGCTGGTTAGGCCTGAGCTGCAGGAGTTCCGGTGGGAGTGAGACGGGCCTGAAGCTGAGGTGCAGCAGAGTGGGGAGAGCAGAGGACAGATTAGACAGAGTTGGATGAGAGCTGAGCCATGGGCAGGAGGCCGGGAGGAGTCTGGGATGGCTTGGTGGGCAGAAGTGCCATTTACATATAGGAAATGGAGGCGAGGAACAGACCCAGGAAGGATAAATAAAGAGGACAGTTTTGGACATTGTATCAATTAGGTGTGATTTTGGCTGCAAATAACAGAATACCCAACTACTAGTGGTTTAAGCAAGAGGTTTTATGTTTCCCCCAACACAAAGCCCTCTGATGTGGGACAGCAGCTCGACAGTGTCGTCAAAGACCCAATGCTGTCCGCCTCTCTGCTCTGCTGTCCTCATGACTCTGGTTACAAGATGACTGATTGTACAAGGGCTACATTCAAGCTGCAGGAGCCACAGGAAGAAGGGGTGGGAGCAAGAGGGTTTCTCCTCCTAAGGGTCTCTTTCTATCTGGTAAGAAAATCTTTCCTAGCAGCTTCCTAGACAACTTACTCTCGGGAAAGAACTGGTTCAGTGTCCATGGCTACAGCAGCATTTGTGCAGGAGAAGGGACGGTTCTGGAGGGCTGAGGCTGGGCCTGGGACCCTCCTCCCTCAAATGGGATCTGCTCTGTTCCCCAAAGAAACAGGAGTCTTGTTAGACTGGGAGCAGGATGAGCACTGAACAGTGCCTGCGCAGACATGTTGCATTTGAAGGATCAGTGGAATTTCCAGGTGGAGATGTCTAAGGGAGGCAGTTGGGGATGGGAGCCAGGAATCCTTTCCCTGTGATTTTGACTGGGGAGAAATCCTTCCTTCCCAGCTACCCAGCCTTGTTCCTCTGGTCCTCCAGGGTAGAAAAGCCGGGTGAGGGTGGGCAGGAAGACATTTACTCTCAATGCAGCTGATAAACCTCTTTTCCACTTCCCTGTCCCCCTCCCCCTCCCCTCCCCCTAATCTTTCACTATAACATAGTGTAAAAGCAGGAATTTAGACACTTTTATTTCAGAGACATTACTTTTACATAACTTTTTTCCCCCTAATTACAGAAGGAATACATGATCAATGCAGAAAACTTGGAGAAGCACAAATGAAGAAAGAAAAAAAAATCACCCAAAGAAGTTAAATCTCAGGAGCAAGCACAATTCACAGTTCTTTTCCCCATGGCTCTGGAATTTTTTATGGTAAATATCTTTGAGAGGTTACAGTTTAATGCCCATGTTACGGCCAGCTCGGAATCCCTTACATTTGTGTAACATTTTACGCTCTTCCAGTGTTTTCAGCTGTGTATTTTATCATGTACTATTTCATCTTTATAGACTCCTACACATTTTGAGGTGGGCAAAAGCAGGAATTATGCCCCCACTGACTAGGTGAGGAAACTGAGGCTCGGAAAGATGATGGTATTCAGGACTCAGACGGTTAGCCTCTGTGGGGCTTGGGTCCACAGCACCTTGTTCCTTCCACACCTCACTGCCCAACTCTCCTGGGTATAAAGGAAGGACCTGGGCCCAAAGTGCTGAATTTGCTCTGGGCAAATGGGGGAGTGTGTATGGAGAAGGGAAAGGAAGGGGGTGGAGAGGGGACAGTTCCTTCCCTCACCAGAGCCCTTGAGGGAGAGAGAGGAGAGGGGCTGGGGAGGTGGGAGGGGAGGGACCTGAGGGGGTTTGTGGGTCAGGCTTGTGAGATGCAGTCTTCCAGCGCTGAAGCCTGCCCTGGCCTGTCCCTGCAGGCAGTAGATGTCCGGATAATGGCTTACTTTCTGCTTCACCAAACATTTTTTGAGGTCAGTTTGTTTACTAGGCACTCTGTTAGGCACTGCAGGGAAGGCCCGATAAGGCAACCTGTGAGCAGGAGAGAGAGTGGTGCTGTGAGAGCTGGGTCTGAGTCCCAGATATGGAAACTTGGGAAAGGCATTTTTCGTTGCAGAGCCTCCACTGTTTTCATCTGTAAGATGGGGGCAAGGCTACTTTCTTCCTGGAAATATTATATGGATCAAAGGAAATAGCAGCTGTGAGGGGCCTGGTGCTAAGCCTGGGGGAGAAGACTGTCAGTAAGGACTGGTGTGTATTTCTCTTTACCTGGGCCTGACCTCCTGGACTGACTGGGGGTAAATGTGCTGACACTGGGAATGAGGAAGGGGAGTCTTCAGGATACAGGGAAGGCGATGGAGGAGGAGCCTTAGGAACACATATATTTGTTCCTCCAGGTAGTACTTGATAAATGCCCCAGGGACAGGGCAGCCAAGAGCTCTGAGGTGCAGTGGGGGCAGAGATGAATGGGGGAAATCCTTTTGAGGGTTCCCCAGGTAGGGATGGTGGGTAAGGGCATTTCATGCCCAGAGGAAAGGTGCAGGCCTTTCTCCCCTGACCTGCAGGGGTGAGGGGAAGGAGATGGGGAGAGGATCTGTACCCCCTCCATGTTCCTTATTGCCCCCCTGGCTCCATCTAGTCCCCTCCATCACCCTCTCCATCCACTAACTGTGGGCCAGGCACTGCTGGGTCCTGGAGATCCTGAGCTGGGTCTTAAAGAGGAGTAGGAATTGATGAAGTAAGGGGGGGGGAAGGGCACACAGCATGAGAGGGCAACACAGCTTGGGGCTGGGCACAGGGAGGGGGCTGGAACCACGCAGAGAGGAGGGGCAGGAGTGTACAAATAGCTGGAATGCAGGCGGAATGTGGTAAATACCTCGGGGAGATGGGCTCCCAGTGCTTTGTGACTCGGAAGAAAGAGCTCCTGACATGGGCACGAGTCCCCATGTGGGGAGGTGTCGGGATAGACATCCTGGAGGAGGCCCTTTGGAGATGTGGCTTACAGGGAAACTGCTTTTACATGGGCTGAGGACATTCCAGATTGGGCTGGAGCAGGCCAACCCAGGATGGCCTCAGAAACAAGCCGAGGAGGTTGTATTTCATTGGGGAACCCTAGGCTGAGGGAAGGCAGAGAGAGAGGGGAGGTTTGGAGACTTGAGAGTGGATAATGGGCAGGTTGCCCTGGGAATAATAACATTAGCTCGCGTTTATAGAACATGTTCTCCATTCCAGGCTCATTTGAAGCACTTTGTGTACATTAAGCACTTACTGTTCACAGTCACCATAAGAGATAGGTAGTATTATCATCCTCATTTTACAGATGAGCAAAGTGAAAGCACAGAGAAGTTCATAACTTCCCCGAGGTCACACAGCTGGTAAAGCTGTGAAGCTGGAATCTGAAACAAGGCAATCTGGCTGGAGGGTCCTGATTTAACCACTGCACCATACTATCCAGCTGTTCCTAGAAAGGGGCAACTAGTGCAGGCCACTGGGGGTGCAGAGTGATGCAAGGCCATTCTGGAGATGATCTCTACAGGATGCAGCAGCTGTTTGGATGTGGGAGAAAGATGGTGCTGTTAGTTGAGCATCTGGAACCCAGGTGGGAGGCAGGGCCATGAAAGCCTCCAGATAAAAGCCTTGCTCTCCCAGGCCTTTCTGCTAGAGCTCAGTCAGTCAGGTGCTTCCACCCAGGGCTCTTACTACAAAGGAAGGACTCAGAGATGTGGGGAGTTAGAATTCATTTCTCCCTAGACTCTTCCTGTGATCCTGGCTGAAGTTCTGGCTGCCCCATGCACCTTGGTCTTTGCCTATCTCCCAAGGCAGGTTCCCAGCCTTGCCATCTGTGTGTGAACTACTGGAATTCCTTCCAATAAATCATTTTTCTGCTTTAAGTGACCTGGAGTCAGTTTCTGTCATTGGCAAGCCAGGACCTGGATGGGTACAGAGGGAGTCGGTGATGATACCAAGGTCTAAAGCCTGGGAGACCAGAAGGGTTAGTTGCAGATGTGTATTTTGGGGGAAGGACAGGGAGTTCTGTTTCAGCAGGTTAAGTTTAAAAGTGCTTGAAAAAGCCTGGAGAGGGCTTCCCTGGTGGCGCAGTGGTTGAGAATCCACCTGCCAATGCAGGGGACATGGGTTCGAGCCCTGGCCTGGGATGAGCCCACATGCCGCGGAGCAACTAAGCCTGTGCACCACAACTACTGAGCCTGCACTCTAGAGCCCGCGAGCCACAACTACTGAGCCCATGTGCCACAACTACTGAAGCCCACGTGCCTAGAGCCCGTGCTCTGCAACAGGAGAAGCCACCGCAATGAAAAGCCTGCGCACCTCAAAGAAGAGTAGCCCCCACTCGCCACAAATAGAGAAAACCCGCACGCAGCAACGAAGACCCAACGCAGCCAAAAATAAATAAATTAAAAAAAAAAAAAAAAAGAGTGCTTGAAAAAGCCTGGAGAGGGCTTCCCTGGTGGTGCAGTGGTTGAGAATCCGTCTGTCAATGCAGGGGAACACGGGTTCGAGCCCTGGTCCGGGAAGATCCCACATGCCGCGGAGCAACTAAGCCCGTGTGCCACAGCTACTGAGTCCGTGCGCCACAACTACTGAGCCTGCACGCCACAGCTACTGAAGCCCGCACGCCTAGAGCCCGTGCTCCACAACAAGAGAAGCCACCGCAATGAGAAGCCCACGCACCACAATGAAGCGTAGCCCCTGCTTGCCGCAACTAGAGAAAGCCTGCGCACAGCAACAAAGACCCAATGCGGCCAAAAATAAATAAATAAATAAATAAAATAAATTTATTTAAAAAAAAAAGAAAAAGCCTGGAGAATGGGTTGAGAAGAAGTTTCTTCTTGGCCCCTGGGCCTGAGGACAGTGCTTTGAGTTAGAAGTGTGGAGATGGAGCAGAGAATTAGGGTTTGAGGTGCTGGAACTGACATGAGAGAGTGGAGAGCTGGTTTGCAAACAGTGCCTGCAGGGAGCCAGGCAGGAATCATGAAAGAGTGAGGGGGCCCAGCTATATTTGTCAGGGAGGCAAAATGCAGGCTTCAGGCAAGCATCCCATTGCTTTAGTCATCCCAGCAGAGGGAGAGCATCTTTACTGTTTCAGCAAGAGCCCAAGGAGAACCCGCACTGTCCTTCCTTGGGCCACATGCCCATTCCCAAACCAATCCTTGTGGCCTGGGGCTGCTGTGCTGGCACTGGCCAGGCTCAGGACACTGGCTCACTTCTGGACCTGGGAGGTGGACTGAGGATGAGGGGGGTCCCACAGGAAAACTGGGCTTCTGTCCCCAGAAGGGGAAATGGAAGCTGGGCAAGCAAACAAGCAGATGTCAACTAAGGGAGCTTGGTAGCTTGAGAAGTTTGCCGAATGGAGGGAAGGATTCTTTTGGATGGAGAAATCTGGGCCCAGTTATAGGTTAAGAGGAGAAAACTACTGGAAAGAGTCTGGAGATACAGAGGGGAAACTGAGGAAGCAGGCGCCAGGAAGGACGTGTCGAGATGGGCTTCAGGCTGGAGGGTAGGAGTCCATCTTGGTGAAAGGAGGAGCAGCTGTTTCTGAGTGGAGGCAGGTAGGGAGATGATGGTGGGAGGAGGGCTGAGAGGTACTGGAAGGAAGTCACTAGAGAACCCGTTCCCAGGCCTCACCCAGGCTAAGAGCTTGGGCTTTGGAGACAGACTGCAGAGATTCAAATCCCAACTCCATCGCCTTATTAGGATGTGACGCTGGACAAATCCTATCCGGAGCCTCAGTTTTCTCATTTATGCAATGCAGATGATAATAACAGGGCCCACCCAAAGGATCACGAAGAGGATTAAATGAGATAATGTATGTAAAGTACTTAGAAAAGCTGGCTAGTGTCTGGCATATGGAAAGACCTCAGGATTAGCTATTATGATGGTAATTATTATGATTTTTATTGCAGAGGGCTCACAGTAACAGTAATGAATTCCAATACAACTGGCTCTGGCTCCCACCTGCTGACATAGGACCTCCAGCCCCCTGCCAAGTCCCCCTCGAATATTGCTGATGGTCCCCATAGGGTGTCTCAAGAGGGTTCATCATCGTGTCTGTGCGCGCTGAGCGCTGCAGCTGTTCTGCTGGGTGCAGTGTTTTTCTGCTGGTGGGAGTGGGGCGGCAGGCATCTCCCTCTCCTCTCCTGTGTGACCTCGGTCGGGGGGAGAGGAGGAAGGTCCCTGAGAAAGGCCACTGGTGTCTCCACATGATGTGGTTTGGTGGGTCAGCTCTTCAGTTTTCATTTGCAGCTGCTTCTCTCTATGAGGCCTGACAGGCTTCCCCCGTGGCTGGGCTGAGGATGGGTGTGCATATTCGCCACCTTGCTGTACTGTACTGGGACCTCTAGTCCTCTCTGAGGATGACAGCTTTGCCACGGAGCCTTTGGGGAGCTTCCACAGCCCCTCTGGCAAGGGCACTCCTGTGAGGTGTTCTCTCCTGGCTGCTTGGTGATTGCCAACCCCAGTGCACACACAAGGCTCGCGTGAGTGACCTGCCTCAGCTCCTCCTGCCACAGCAGCCCAGCTGAGTCCCCAGCAGAAAGCTTGGGCAAAGAGACCGGCCTTGCCCCAGGCGAGGACAGCCAAGGATAATGGTGAGGGGCCAAGGACACAGCGGCCGATCACCAGCACCAGGTGGAGCCGGGCCCCTGGCAAGGCAGGTTGGGAGTGGGCCCTCTCTCCACCCCTGGGCTGTGCTCAGTCACCAAAGGCCCAAATCAGCCCTGAGGCCCCAAGACCCTTATCAAAGCCAGTTATCCGCATTCTGCCCCCACCCTTCTACCAGGCCAAGGACAGACCCAAGACCTCCCCCACTGCCTAGTCCCCATCTCTTCCCAGACTCCTGTTTCAGCAGAACTCTCTCCTCTTTCTTCTTCCAAAAAAGAAAAAGAAAAGAAAAAAAACCCCCTATGTCATTTGAAACACCTGGATCCTCTGTAGGAGTGGAGAAGGGCAGGGTACCAGCCAGCGACAATGCCCCGCCAGAAGAGTTTAATTGATTTTAGGACCGGTAGCTCTAATCTCCAGGGACAGAAAGCAGCTCAGTGGTTGCCTGGGATAGGGGGTGGGGGTGGGGATGGGGGTACTGGCTGGAAGGGGGCGTGAAGGAACTCTCTTGGGAGATGGCAATGTTCTTCATCTTGACAGGGGTGGTGATTACAGGGGTGAATACATTTGTCGAGAAAGTCGTCATCAACCTATACACTTAAAATGTGTGAATATTACTGTGTGCAAATTATACTTCTCTAAAGGCGATACAAAAAAAATACAGCTAACAAACAACAAAGGTTAACTGGAGACTCCAGTTTGTGAACCAGTGACAGGGACAGTGGATGAAGCAGCTGGGGTGGCTTCCTGAGGGTCCCCTGTGGGTAAAGGCACTGGGCCAGGGGCTGGGGCACTGAGAGGGGCCTGTCTCAGCCAGCATCCTCTGGGTGCCCCAGTCCCTGCTATGAGGTCCTTTCCTTTGCCCACAGCCAGGCTCGCTCTAGGAACTGTCCGATTCATGGCAGGAAACTATGTCCTTGAGAAGTTTCCTCATAGGTCCACCCGGAGCCTGATACATGTTTTTGTCCTGGGCTGCTTGTGTGGCTGGTGCTCTGAGGAAGAAGGACTGCTCCTTCTCTCCCACTGGCTACCGGGAATGCCTATAAAATAAACATGACTGAAAAAGCCAGTGACCACAGTAGACACAGATGAAATGAAAAAAAAAAAAACAAAATCAAAATAAACAAAACCCCCAAACCCACCCTGAGCCTCACACAGAAAAACCAAGATCCCCGAGCTGGGTGGGATGTAGAGCAGGCCTGTTTGGGGTGATATTTATACAAGGGGCTTGGTTCCTCCCTCGGGCAAGTACAGCAAGTTGTAAAATTTGAAGGCACATTTTAAAATTGTTTAAAATCCTCTAAATGTGTTTCCTGTCTGGCACTGCGTATGGGGACTTGGTAATATGTGTGCATGTGTGGCCTGGAGTATGTGTTAATGAGGGAGTTTAGAAATAGTGATGCCGAGGAGCCGACGAGAATCAGGGGCAAGAAAGGAGTCTTGTTGTTGGTCAGGGTGTGTGTTCCTCGTGTTGGAATGTGTGTAAAGGGCCGTGGGACCTGGGAAGGTGGTTTTGCCTGGGAAATTAGCATCTTTTTAAAAACCACCATACTTATACATCATTAGTTAAGGGCCTATAGGGGTAATCATGCAGGTATGTGATTTTTACTTCTAAAGCAAGTAGGTGTGATAATATTTGACAACATATAATAATTAGAATGTCGCAATACACATTTTGATCAATTAGATGATGATGATTAGTACTCCCGCACATTATGGCCTTCTACCTTTGCTTAAGCTGTTTCCTCTGCCTGGATGCCTTCACCAGCTGTCAAAATCCTAGTCATCCTTCCCAGCTGGCTCAGTACCACCTCCCCACGGTGCGAATTAATCACTCCCTCTTCTGGGCCCCCATGACATTTTGTCTTTTACAATGTTTACTTTGTTCCTTCCTTTCTGAAATTTAGCTGAATAAGTGTCCGTTCCCTGTCACACATCCTTTGAGGACCAGAACCGACTTGGCTCTCAACGTCTTCCCTGCAGCTCTGTGCCCAGAGTGGGCTCTCAGTCAATGTTTGCTGAATTAAACTGTGTTTTTGTTTTTGTTTTTTTAAAGAGGGTTACTTTGCAGAAAATAAAGACTCTGCATTGGCACAGACCTAATTTGGTAAAAGCCATCACACTTTAAGATATTTTTATTTCATACTCTTTGAAGTTTGCCTCATTGAGAGTGTTGAGTGCGCTGAATTTGGAATTGGTGGAATTCAAAATCTAATTTGAAGAAAATGTGGTATTATGTTATTGTAGTTCTGATACATAATGTTTATCTTGTTAGGAAATCCTTTGTTTGGGGACAGCTTTTGTGGGAGGGCAAGATGGCCTGTGGTAAATTTGTCTTTATTATGAAATTTCCTGGCATCTGATTGATGAAGGATGGTGACACTCTGGCAACTGGGCACCATTCCCTGTAGTGGCTTCTGGGATGGATAACGGGGAACTCAAAACTGGGTATGGAAAAAACACTTGATTAGTGTGAATAATTGAAAGGCACCCCAAATGTAGCCTGGTTAAATAGAAATGTTAAAGGGAGTGGCAATCTATGAGTCTAGCTGTTGTATTCAGCTCTCAAAAAAAAAATTACAAAAAGCAAAAGATGAAGGCTCCTTGGTGTTCAGTAGTGAGGCTGTCTTGGAACAGAACTGGAACAGATGCCTGGGGTGGGCTCTCTCATGAAGGTGGGTATTCACGCTTTTTTTCCTTTGCTTCCTGGCTGCCCCCTGGGAGGAAGTGGTGCCTGGGAAGAGACAGGTGCTTAGGAGCCAGGCAGATGGGGGTGGGGTGTGGGGTGGGGATTTAAGTGGTCTTGAGTCTCAGTTCTTGAGTCTTGAGTCTCAGTTCCCTCATCTGCAGAATGTAAGGAATAATAAATACCTTACAAGGGTTTGGGATACTCTTGTAAATTGCCCAGCACAGCGCCTGACAGATGTAAGGGCACATGTGTGGTAGTTCCTCCACTTAGCTTGTGGGGGTCCCCCATCCTCTTCTCCCAGCCTGTCTATGCTACCCTTTCTTCCAGATTAGGCAGATAAAAACGGGGCATGCCCAATTTAATTGGAATTTCATATAAGCAATGAAGAATATTTTAGTATAAGTATGTCCTATGGAATATTTGGGACATACGTATGCTAAAAAAGTATTCATTGCTTATCTGGAATTCCAAGTCAACTGGGGGTTCTGTAGTTTACCTGACAACTCTATGTCAAGGTGCATTTTCCTTCGTGAAGCCTCCTGGGTCAATTTAGTAAGCTCCACCCTCTGAACTCTTGTAACCCTTCATGACTTTGACAGTTGCTTGACATCCAGGAAACAGCACCACTTTTACTTATCATGACCACTTGTTGAGCATCTATGGTGCACCAGGCATGTAGGGTTACACAACCTGCCATATTAGCCCTCACACTAACCCTACATGGCTGGAATTAGTGTCCTCAGAGGCCCGAGGAGCATCAATACAGCCCAGCGGGTACACAATGACATCATCCTTCAGGCCCAAGTGTGCAGGACTGAACCCAAACCCCACACTTCTGCTTCCTAGGTCTCTGTCAGTGCCCGGCCCACAGTGGCAGCCACCCATGTTTATTGTTACGGAGAGTGATGCTCCAAGGGAACAGCACCACTATCAGAATTGATTTGGGGACGGAGGGGTTACGACCTGTTTCCTGAGTCCTAAAAACATGATGGCAAAGACATGGGTTTTCAGACAAGAACAAGAAAGTTTCTAAACTTCTAGAAATTTCTAAAGTGCTGTTTGCTTTAGTGTGTAACTCTAGCATTGTTCCTTGCAGTACTGTGAAACTCATCCCTGAGCAAAGTCCTCTCTGACACCGCCTGTGATAGAGCATGTGTGGGATGCACAGTGTATACGTGACATGTGGTAGAGAGCTGGGGCTGGCCAGGACCGAGGACATCCGTACTCCTCTGGGAGTTTTTTTGGTTTAAGCTTGAGAAGCAACTGTAGGAAGCTATGGTCCTTTTTGGAAAAGGTGTTAGGCATAACTAAGCAGCCATTTCCGATACCCAATCTCCATGGGTTTTCTTCTCACAGATGCAGAGGATCTGGGAATGTGGGTGAGCGGTAGATAGGTTTATGATCACCAAATGGAAATGCAGCTCCTTCTGTGGTTTGGACCTCAATTACCATATTAATCTTACTTCTTTGCTTGTGCTTCGAAGTTAGACAAATGCATCATGGTCAAGCACATTTCGTTTCCAGGATAGAAGGAAGTGACTGATGAGCATGAAGGGTTATAGCTGTGAATATACCTGAGCTAGGGGGTGGATCTTCACCCCGATAAGCTGGCTGCCTCTTTTTTCTCATTACCCCTTTTTCTATTTTTATTCCCATTCTAGTTTATATGAATTCTGGGGAGTTGGTTTTATAAGGGGGTGGGGAGAGTGAAGGAACTAGCCTCTCCTAATGATAACCAAGGAGTAGGTATCATCTCCATCCCAGAGTGGGGATGGAGGGGTTTAAAAGCCTTTCCAGTCTTGCAAACCTGAAAATCGTGGAGCTGGGACCTGAACTCAGGTCTGTCTGACTTTGAATCCTCAGCTTTTTCCGTGCTGATGCACAAATTCTGCCCTTTAAAAGACTTGGGGAAACAGGAGGGGTTAATCACACATGTCTATTTCTTAAAACCACACTAGAATGACTGTGAATCATTATATAATAATAATATAGCTCCTCCAAAGATGAGAGGTTTAACACATTTTGGAAGATGGGCAGCAGGTTGGGGAGTGGGAACTGATTTTTTGAGAAAGGAAGAAGCTCTAAGGTGGGTGCCTGCAGAATGGACTCTTGCCAAAGGATTTTGGAAGAGTAGGGCATCTCTCAAGGCAGGATCTGGCCCAGGGCTGGAAATGGAGATGGGGTTAGGAAAGGGGGGTCTGGGGCAGTTAGGCCCCCAGGTCTTTCCCGGATCCCCAGAAGTGAAGCAATTACACCCCTGTAAACCCTACCCCATAGGAAACCTCCCCACTGCCCTGAGTGAATGAACGCCCTAAGAGATCTCATCAGGCTCCTGGCTCACACGTGCGCCGTGGCATGCGAGATCTTAGTTCCCAGACCAGGGATTGAACCCCCGGGCCCCCGGCAGTGAAAGCGCAGAGTCCTAACCACTGGACCGCCAGGGAATCCCGACTCACACATTTATATCTAACCCACCCCTTGCCCTAAACTTCACACTCACAGATCTACTGCTTATGTGACATCTCCACCAGGAAGTCTAATTGGCATCCCACACTCTTGGGATGGCCAAAATGCACTCTTGATTTCCACCCCCAAACCCATTCCTCCCCCTAGTGACTCCCACCTCAGCAAATGGCACCACCTAATTGCCAAGAAAAACCAAAACAAAACAGAGCAAAATGGGAGTCATCCTTGACTGTCCTATCTCTCAACCGTCATCCAGTCCTCATCACATCTTGTCAGGTCTGCCTTCCGGTACATCCTGAAGCTGACCCCAGCTTACCACCTCCACCTTGACCACTTGGACCGAGCCACCATCACCTCCCCTCACCTGGATCTAGGCAACAGCTTTCCCTCCGGTCTCCCAGCTTCCACTCTCACCCCTATAATCCTATTCTTTACAAGATAGCCAAGAGATCCTTTTAAGTGTAAATTTTATCCTGGGCTCCCTTGGCCAAACCCTCCAGTGGCTCCCAGTCACACAATGGAATTCAGGTGCTCACTGTGGTCTACCAAGCCCTTCATTATCTGGCCCCTGGCTCCCTCCCCCACCTTATCTCAAACCATTCTTCTCCTTACTTACCCCTGTCCAGCCACACCGGCCTTCTTGATGCTCTTTGACCTCCCCAGCTTGCTTTAGCCTCAGAGAATTTGCACTTTGAACGTCAGGCTGGAAAACTTTTCCCCAAGATATACACTTAGTCAGTCACATGTCTCCTGCATTGAGAGGTCTTTTCTGATGACTCCAGCTCGCAAGAGCTTGCACGAGGAAGGTCACACGCATGCACTCCTGTTCCTCGTCATCTTTTTTTTGACATAAGACAAAAGATGTTTATTTCTTACTCATATAAAGTCCAAAACAGACATCGGATTGGCAGGTGGCTCTCCTCCAAGTGAAGATTTGGAACTTCCTTTATCTTGCGATTCTGTTATCTTCAAACTGTGGCATCCCAGGTCACCGTGCTTATTATCACTGGTAAAGAGAAGGCTCCACTGGATGAATACAAGGTGAACATGGCATGATTGTTATTCCCACTCCATCTGAGGCCTTGCCAGCTTCATCAGTGGTCCTGAGGTCTCAGCTTCAGTCTCTGGAGCAAGCTGGAAGTCCCAACCATCCCATCCTCGTTGCCAAACTGTCCCCTCTTCATCTTCTTATTTTGCTTTACTTTTCCTCATAGCACTTGTCATTACCTGACATTTATATTCATACATATATATATATTTATATTTAAAATAGATTTTATGTATTTATTAAGTATGTATATATTCTTTTCTGTTTATTTTATGTTTCTTCCCGTTAGATTTTAAGCTTCATGGGGCAAGGACTCTGTTCCTTACTGTAGAGAATAATGCCGGGAAGATAGTAGGATTTGAAAAAATAATATAGCCTCAGGAACACCAGGCAAAAGTAGGTAAAAGGAGTATATGGATAAAAATAATCTGTGTGCTGAATGAGGAAATTCCTGCCCCCTTCCCTACCTGCTTCCTGAAATCTAGGGCTGCACTCCCAGGAACAAGATTAGAGGACTCTTTTCTAGATAAAGTCCCAGAGAATGGTCCCAAAGAAAAGGTTAACCTTTAGAAAAGATGAGAAAGCCTCTAGATGTACTTTTTTTCCTCCCTTCTTCTTTCTATCCTTCACTTCTTCCAACCTTCACTCCTTCCAATTTTCCCTCTGTTTCTTCCTCCCTTCGTTCCTTCCACAAATATTTGTTGAGCATCTACTATGTGCCAGACAATCTTCTAGGTGCTTGGGCTCTATCTGTAAACAAAACTGAGGTAGATCTTTGCCTTGAAGAGCTAGTATTCTATCGGAGTACAGTCACAAACCCAGCTTGTACATACAGTTACCCAACAGCTTTTTTTGTGCCTCATGCTGAAGTATGAATGGATAGCCAAGGATCAACAGGCATTTGAGGAAGGCTCCAATGGGAAAAAGACAGAGATAAAGCACATAGAGAAAAAGAAATCACAAAGATAATAGGAATAATGCAGGGAGTAGAAGAAATCTTTAAAAAAAATGGTAACATATTTTTAGAGAGGTAAGAGGATTCATGAAATAAAAAGATTATGTTAAAAAGCAATTAGACATTTAATTAATCAGAAATTAGACATACATTAGTAAAAACAATTAACCAAAGGAATGAAAAGTTTAGCTGAGGAAATCTCTAAGAAAGCAGAAGAAAACAAAGTGTTGGGGAATAGGGGAGGAAATATAAAAATTAGAGAACCAACACAGGAGATTGAACATCCAACTAATAAGAGAAAGGAGATGGGAGGAAATTATCAAAGAAATAATACTAGAGGGCTTCCCTGGTGGCGCAGTGGTTGAGAATCTGCCTGCCAATGCAGGGGACATAGGTATGAGCCCTGGTCTGGGAAGATCCCACATGCCGCAGAGCAACTAAGCCCATGTGCCACAACTACTGAGCCTGCGCTCTAGAGCCCGCAAGCCACAACTACTGAGCCTGTGTGCCACAACTACTGAGTCTGTGCTCTAGAACCCGTGAGCCACAACTACTGAAGACTGTGCACCTAGAGTCTGTGCTCCGCAACAAGAGAAGCCACCCGGGCATGGCAAGGAAGAGTAGTCCCCTCTCACTGCAACTAGAGAAAGCCCCGTGTGCAGCAATGAAGACCAAATGCAGCCAAAAATAAAATAAGATAAATAAATTAAAAAAAAAAGAAATAATACTAGAAACTTTCTAAGAACCAAAATTTTAGAATGAGAGTGATAAAGATTTGCATTCACACAAAGGATCAGGAATTGGTTCAGTCTTAGACTTCTCAGTAGCAATGCTAGAAACTAGGACACTTTGATGTCCTGAGGGAAAATGTTTTCCAACCTATGATTCTACCCCAACCAAACTAGCAGTTAAGGATGGGGTTAGGATAAAGAGCACTGCAAGTCACTCAAACACACAAAAGAAAGCAAATGTTTCTCAGGAAGTTCTTGGAAATATGTCCACAAAGGTGAAGTAAACACAGAGAGAATGGGACATGGGATCCAGGAAACAGGGCTCTAACACAGGATAAAGGAGAAGGGAATTCCCAGACTGTTGATGAAGAGGAGCTCCAAGGTGGCAGCTGTGCAACAGAACTAAAGACAAACCAACCCAGATTAGAGCAAAGGAGTGAATTACTCCAGGAAGACTGTCTCCAAGAAAAAGGGCACTGCCAAGCTATTGATGAGTTTGACCACATTGAGAGGAAGGATCGATCAGAGAGTTTGGGGATAAATTAGTAATCAGGGGGCTTCCCTGGTGGCGCAGTGGTTGAGAATCTGCCTGCTAATGCAGGGGACACGGGTTCGAGCCCTGGTCTGGGAGGATCCCACATGCCGCGGAGCAACTAGGCCCGTGAGCCACAACTACTGAGCCTGCGCGTCAGGAACCTGTGCTCCGCAACAAGAGAGGCCACGATAGTGAGAGGCCCGCGCACCGTGATGAAGAGTGGCCCCCGCTTGCCGCAACTAGAGAAAGCCCTTGCACAGAAACGAAGACCCAACACAGCCAAAAAAACAAAAAACAAAAAACAAAACAAAACAAAACCCCAACCAATTAGTAATCAGGAAAAGAAAACAAAAATAAATAAATAAAATAGTCCAGGAAATATTTTAAATTTAAATTCATTTTTGAATTGGTAATGCATTCACATGGTTGAAACATCAAAATGATATAAAAAGCAAAATAATTGACTCCATGTACCCTGTCTCTTCCCAAATAGGCAACCATATTATGTTAGTTTCTTATGGACACTTCCAATGATTTTTTTTTTTTTAAGTTGTGGTAAAAAACACATAAAATTTACCACCATAACCTTTTTTTTTTTTTTTTTTTTTTTGGCCGCACTGCACCGCATGTGGGATCCTAGTTCCCCAACCAGGGATCGAACCAGTACCCCCTGCATTGAAGCACAGAGTCTTAATCACTGGGCCGCCAGGGAAGTCCCCCATCATAATCGTTTTTAAGTGTACAGTTCAGTAGTGTTAACTATATTCACATTGTCACGTTCCAGTGTTTTTTCCATAAGGTATGAGTAAATATGAATATACTATCTTATATTTTAAAATATTCTATATACATTGTTCTACACTTTGCTGTTTTCGTTTTCCATTATATCCTGGAGATCTTTCCATGGAGAGTTTCCTCATTCTTTTGTCAAGTGGCTTAGTGTTCCACTGTGTGGATGTACAGTAGTTTATTAGACCAGCTCTCTATAGAAAGACACTTTTTTCCCCAGTACTTTACTGTTGTAAATGAATGCCACAGTGAATAACTGTGAACATACTTCGTTTCAAATGTCTGCAGATATAGCTGCAGGACAAATTTCCTGAAGTGGGACTGCTGGGTTAAAGGGTAAATGCATTTGTAATTTTGCTTGATATCTCCAAATCCCGCTCCATGTGAGTTACACTGTTTTGCCTTCCCACTGGCAATATATGAAAACGCCTGTTCCCTGAAGCCTCATCAACAGACTGTGTTATAAACGTTTGGATTTTTGCCAAGCTGATAAATGAGAAATGCTACCTCAATGTAGTTTTAATTTTCATTTATCTTATGTATGAGATTGAGCATCTCTTTAAACATTTAAGAGCCATTTGCCTTTCTTTTCTGTGAAATATTCATGTTCTTTGGCCATTTCTCTATTGGGTTGTTGGTCTTTCCAGATAATTATTAACTACAAAGAAAATTAAAAGTTTTTGAAGAAAATTCTAGAATGGATCATAGTATATTACAAGGCTCAATTCTGAATAATTATTACAGTTTCATAACTATCTAAATGCTAAATATTGAATTTACCAAAAATTTGGATTTGACTATATTGGGAAGGTAGAAGCAAAGTGTGTGTGTTTGTGCATTAAGGGGTAGAACATAGAGAACTAAATACCTTCCATAAGAGGAAGTCATAGATAAAGTCTAAAATAAAAAAAAAAGAAAGAAAGAAATAACAAACAGCAGTACCAGCTAAATCAGATTGTTTAGAAATACGAAGGTAAATATCAGAAGAAGCAACTAGAAAGTTTGAGTGTGGTTGCTTCTGGGAATGGGGATTGGGAGTTGGGGAAGGATGTGGCAGGGGCTATTGTTTTTCATCAAAGTTATTTAGTCCTATTTGACTTTCTAAACTATGTAATGCATTCCTGTGATAAAACAAAATTAATTATATACAATTAAAAGGGGGTGGTATATACATTACAATATAAAGCCTCCCCCTTTTCAATAGAGGGATATAATGGAATGTGATACACAGGAGTGTTTATGCTAGTTATTGCAGCCAGAAAGGGTTAAAAGACCGAAGAAGACCCAGCAGGTCTTTTTTAAAATAATTAATTAATTAATTAATTAATTAATTATTTTTGGCTGCATTGGGTCCTCATTGCTGCGCACGGGCTTTCTCTAGTTGCGTAGAGTGGGGGCTACTCTTCGTTGCGGTGCGTGGGTTTCTCATTGCAGTATCTTCCCTCGTTGCGGAGCATGGGCTCTAGGCGCACGGGCTTCAGTAGTTGTGGCACGCAGGCTCAGTAGTTGTGGTGCACAGGCTTAGTTGCTTCGCAGCACGTGGGATCTTCCCAGACCAGGCCTTGAACCCGTGTCCCCTGCATTGGCAGGGGGATTCTTAACCACTGCACCACCATGGAAGTCCCAAGGACTTTTTAAAAAGCAAACAAAGTCATGTTTGCAGGAAAGTCTCTTCCAGTCGTAGGCCAACTTCTGATTCCGTCCATGATGGAGTAATAGGGACCATCCTCTACCCTCCTGCATTAAACAACTAAACAAATGGACAGACTCTATGAAACAATGATATTCAGACATTGGACAACAGGCAGAACAGAATAGCGATCCCTGAGAGGGAGGAAACAAACGAAGTGAGCTCTAAATTTCCCAAGATTACTGCCTGAAGAGAATTTCCAGGCAGTGGTGTAGAAAGGGGCACCCAGGCTGAGCCTGGTGATCTCCCGGAGTTGAGGAGAGGGAGCTGGGAGTCTGGGGAGGATGAGGTGGGCAGTTCACAGGTCAGGGCACTGAAGAGGAGAGAGCTGCATGGAGAGAGAATTCTGCAGATCTGCAGAACATCCCCTCCAGGTCTTCAGTTGTGTGCTGAGCAGTGTACACATGTAGGGGAAGAACCATAGGAAAGGAGGCATTCCTCAGAGCTTAGACAACTCCAGGAATACTTTGTGTTCCTGTTACCAAACCAAACTTGGGTCTGCTTGCCCGCTCGAAGTAAAGCCAATCTATGGACACCAAGTTGTGGTGAAGGAAGGTGGAGGTTTTATTGCAGGGCGCCAAGCAAGGAGTCCAGGCAGCTAGTTCTTAAAAGACCTGAACTCCTGGGTGGCATTCAGAGAAAGGTTTTCAAAGACAGGGTGAGGGAGGGGGGGTTGTAGGGTATGTGATCAGCTGGTGGACATTCTTCTGATTGGTTGGTGGTGAGGTAATCCAGAGTCAACATCATCAACCTTCTGGTTCCAACCAGTCTGGGGCAGCATACAATTAACTTCTTCCACCTGTGGGCATTTCATTATCTACAAAACAGCTCAAAGGGTATGGCTCAGAGTATTGTCTGTAGCCCTTGACGAGGAACTAAAGGTCTTTGACTTTATTTAATGGTTAAACTATTATTATTTTGTCTTACTTGACTGTTTTCCTTTGTTTCTACATTTCCTCACTTCTCTGATTAAATTTATTCTTTGGAACTCGGGGAAGGCCTAGGAGTCTGAAGTTTTTCTACAAACAAGAGGCAGGTGGAGGACATGGTGGGGGTCTGTCCTGGGAAGGCCCCAGAGGGTCCTGCTCAGTTATAGTTCCACCAGCCAAAGTGGAAAGACCTCCTAACAGTTATCACTCTGTGCCAGTTATTAATTTATTGCCTCTCAGCTCTAAATTGATTCCTCAGGGGCTTCCTTGATGGTGCAGTGGTTAAGAATTTGCCTGCCAATGCAGGGGACACGGGTTCTAGCCCTGGTCCGGGAAGATCCCACATGCTGCGGAGCAACTAAGCCCGTGCGCCACAACTATTGAGCCTGTGCTCTAGAGCCTGCGAGCCACAGCTACTGAAGCCTGTGCACCTAGAGCCTGTGCTCCACAACAAGAGAAACCACCTCAACGAGAAGCCCACGCACCACAACGAAGAGTAGCCCCTGCTCGCTGCAACTAGAGAAAGCCTGCATGCAGCAATGAAGACCCAACGCAGCCAAAAATAAATAAATAAATTAAATTTAATTTAAAAAAAATTCATTCCTCATTGCCTGCTCTGTGAAAATGGAGATGAGCTCTTTAAATATTTTTTGTTATTTTAAAATTATTTTTTCTTCCAGTTTTATTGAGATATAATTGACATACAGCACTGTATAAGTTTAAGGTATACAGCATAATGATTTGACTTACATACATTATGAAATGATTGCCACAGTAAGTTTAGTGAACATCGATCATCTCATATAGATACAAACTAAAAGAAAAAGAAACTAAAAGAAAAAGAAAAAATATTTTTCCTTAGGATTTACTCTTAGGATTTACTCTCTTAACAACTTTCACATATAACAGACAGCAGTGTTAATTAGATTAATCATGTTGTACATTACATCCTTAGGACTTATTTATCTTATAACTGGAAGTTTGTAACTTTTGACTGCCTTCATCCAACTCCCCCTCCCCTCACCCCCACCTCTGGTAACCAAAAATCTGATCTCTTTTTCTACTAGTTTGTTTGTTTGTTTTTTGAAGTATATTGACCTACAACACTAAGTTAGTTCCTGGTACATAATACAGCGATTTTATATTTCTATACAGTACAAAATGATCACCACTAAACATTATGGGCATGATTTTAAGCTTTGTTAAAGGAGGATGCTGCAGAGACATTGCAGGAGGAAGACGTTTTCCTTCTGGATTCTTGTGTGCTCTCTCCACAGGTTTCTGTAGCATACACAGCTTCTCAGATGCAGCTGGGGGAGGGCTCGTCCTTCTCAGCCCTAGAAGCAGTGGCTGCTCCTCATATCTGCTATTCCTATATGCCTTTAGAGTTCTATTTCTTACTGACCAATCTCTTGTTACGGTTAATAATTCTTTTTTTTAAAAAAATATTTATTTATTTATTTTTGGCTGCGTCAGGTCTTAATTGTGGCACACGGGATCTTTCATCGCAGCACATGGGCTCTTCATTGCCATGCGCAGGCTTCTCTCTAGTTGTGGTGCGAGCTCCAGAGCACGTGGGCTCAGTAGCTGTGGTGCGCGGACTTAGTTGCCCTGCAGCATGTGGGATCCTAGCTCCCCGACCAGGGATCGAACCGGTGTCCCCTGCATTGGAAGGTGGATTCTTAACCACTGGACCACCAGGGAAGTTCCAATAATTCTTTATATTAAACTTTCCCTGTTCCTGGCTGATACATGGGCATTAAGTAGCATCCTCAGAAGAGTATTGCCTCAGTGACCAGACCAAATTAGCCCTAAATGAAAGGCTGTTTTGGTCTTGCCAAATGGCACTTAAAAGCAAGTTTTAGATTAACCAAGATGGCGGAGTAGAAGGACGTGCTCTCACTCCCTCTTGCGAGAGCACCAGAATCACAACTGGCTGCTGGACGATCATCGACAGGAAGACACTGGACTTCACCAAGGAGGATACCCCACGGCCAAGGACAGAGGAGAAGCCACAGTGAGACGGTAGGAGGGGCGCAATCAGAGTAAAATCAAATCCCATAACTGCTGGGTGGGTGACTCACAGACTGGTGAGCACTTATACCACAGAAGTCCACCCACTGGAGTGAACGTTCTGAGCCCCACGTCAGGCTTCCCAACCTGGGGGTCCGGCAACGGGAGGAGGAATTCATAGAGAATCAGACTTTGAAGCCTAGTGGGAATTGATTGCAGGACTTCGACAGGACTGGGGGAAACAGAGAACCCACTCTTGGAGGGCGTACACAAAATAGTGTGTGCATCGGGACCCAGGGGAAGGAGCAGTGACCCTGGGGGAGACTGAACCAGACATAACTGCTGGTGTTGGGGGGTCTCCTGCAGAGGCGGGGGCTGGCTCTGTTTCACCGTGGGGACAAGGACACTGGCAGCGGAGGTTCTGGGAAGTACTCCTTGGCGTGAGCCCTCCCAGAGTCTGCCATTAGCCCCACCAAAGAGCCCGGGTAGGCTCCAGTGTTGGGTTGCCTCAGGCAAAACAACCAACAGGGAGGGAACCCAGCCCCACCCAGCAACAGTCAAGTGGATTAAAGTTTTACAGAGCTCTGACCGCCACAGCAACAGTCAGCTCTACCCACCTCCAGAGCCTCCCATCAAGCCTCTTAGATAGCCTCAACCACCAGAGGGCAGACAGCAGAAGCAAGAAAAACTACAGTCCTGCAGCCTGTGGAACAGAAACCACATTTACAGAAAGATAGACAAGATGAAAAGGCAGAGGGCTATATACCAGATGAAGGAACAAGAAAAAAACCCCAGAAAAACAACTAAATGAAGTGGAGATAGGCAACCTTCCAGAAAAAGAATTCAGAATAATGATAGTGAAGATGATCCAGGACCTTGGAATAAGAATGGAGGCAAAGATTGAGAAGATGCAAGAAATGATTAACAAAGACCTAGAAGAATTAAAGAACAAACAAACAGAGATGACCAATACAATAACTGAAATGAAAACTACACTAGAAGGAATCAATAGTAGAATAACTGAGGCAGAAGAACGGATAAGTGACCTGGAAGACAGAATGGTGGAATTCACTGCTGCGGAACAGACTAAAGAAAAAAGAATGAAAAGAAATGAAGACAGCCTAAGAGACCTCTGGGACAACATTAAACGCAACAACATTCGCATTATAGGGGTCCCAGAAGGAGAAGAGAGAGAGAAAGGACCAGAGAAAATATTTGAAGAGATTATAGTCGAAAACTTCCCTAACATGGGAAAGGAAATAGCCACCCAAGTCCAGGAAGCGCAGAGAGTCCCATACAGGATAAACCCAAGGAGAAGCACGCCGAGACACATAGTAATCAAAGTGGCAAAAATTAAAGACAAAGAAAAATTATTGAAAGCAGCAAGGGAAAAACGACAAATAACATACAAGGGAACTCCCATAAGGTTAACAGCTGATTTGTCAGCAGAAACTCTACAAGCCAGAAGGGAGTGGCATGATATACTTCAAGTGATGAAAGGGAAGAACCTACAACCAAGATTACTCTACCCGGCAAGGATCTCATTTAGATTTGATGGAGAAATCAAAAGCTTTACAGACAAGCAAAAGCTAAGAGAATTCAGCACCACCAAACCAGCTCTACAACAAATGTTAAAGGAACTTCTCTAAGTGGGAAACACAAGAGAAGAAAAGGACCTACAAAAACAAACCCAAAACAATTAAGAAAATGGTCATAGGAACATACGTATCGATAATTACCTTAAACGTGAATGGATTAAATGCTCCAGCCAAAAGACACAGGCTTGCTGAATGGATACAAAAACAAGACCCATATATATGCTGTCTACAAGAGACCCACTTTAGACCTAGGGACACATACAGACTGAAAGTGAGGGGATGGAAAAAGATATTCCATGCAAATGGAAATCAAAAGAAAGCTGGAGTAGCTATACTCATATCAGATAAAATAGACTTTAAAATAAAGAATGTTACAAGAGACAAGGAAGGACACTACATAATGATCAAGGGATCAATCCAAGAAGAAGATATAACAATTATAAATATATATGCACCCAACATAGGAGCACCTCATTACATAAGGCAATTGCTAACAGCTATAAAAGAGGAAATTGATAGTAACACAATAATAGTGGGGGACTTTAACACCTCACTTACACCAATGGACAGATCATCCAAAATGAAAATAAATAAGGAAACAGAAGCTTTAAATGACACAATAGACCAGATAGATTTAATTGATATTTATAGGACATTCCATCCAAAAACAGCAGATTACACGTTCTTCTCAAGTGCGCACGGAACATTCTCCAGGATAGATCACATCTTGGGTCACAAATCAAGCCTCAGTAAATTTAAGAAAATTGAAATCATATCAAGCATCTTTTCTGACCACAACGCTGTGAGATTAGAAATGAATTACAGGGGAAAAAGCATAAAAAACACAAACACATGGAGGCTAAACAATACGTTACTAAATAACCAAGAGATTACTGAAGAAATCAAAGAGGAAATCAAAAAATACCTAGAGACAAATGACAATGAAAACACGACAACCCAAAACCTATGGGATGCAGCAAAAGCAGTTCTAAGAGGGAAGTTTATAGCTATACAAGCCTACCTAAAGAAACAAGAAAAATCTCAAGTAAACAATCTAACCTTACACCTAAAGAAACTAGAGAAAGAAGAACAAACAAAACCCAAAGTTAGCAGAAGGAAAGAAATCATAAAGATCAGAGCAGAAATAAATGAAATAGAAACAAAGAAAACAATAGCAAAGATCAATAAAACTAAAAGCTGGTTCTTTGAGAAGATAAACAAAATTGATAAGCCATTAGCCAGACTCATCAAGAAAAAGAGGGAGAGGATTCAAATCAATAAAATCAGAAATGAAAAAGGAGAAGTTACAACAGACACCGCAGAAATACAAAGCATCCTAAGAGACTACTACAAGCAACTTTATGCCAATAAAATGGACAACCTGGAAGAAATGGACAAATTCTTAGAAAGGTATAACCTTCCAAGACTGAACCAGGAAGAAGCAGAAAATATGAACAGACCAATCACAAGTAATGAAATTGAAACTGTGATTAAAAATCTTCCAACAAACGAAAGTCCAGGACCAGATGGCTTCACAGGTGAATTCTATCAAACATTTAGAGAAGAGCTAACACCTATCCTTCTCAAACTCTTCCAAAAAATTGCAGAGGAAGGAACACTCCCAAACTCATTCTGTGAGGCCACCATCACCCTGATACCAAAACCAGACAAAGACACTACAAAAAAAGAAAATTACAGACCAATATCACTGATGAATATAGATGCAAAAATCCTCAACAAAATACTAGCAAACAGAATCCAACAACACATTAAAAGGATCATACACCACGATCAAGTGGGATTTATCCCAGGGATGCAAGGATTCTTCAATATACGCAAATCAATCAATGTGATACACCATATTAACAAATTGAAGAATAAAAACCATATGATCATCTCAATAGATGCAGAAAAAGCTTTTGACAAAATTCAACACCCATTTATGATAAAAACTCTCCAGAAAGTAGGCATAGAGGGAACCTACCTCAACATAATAAAGGCCATATATGACAAACCCACAGCAAACATCATTCTCAACGGTGAAAAACTGAAAGCAATTCCTCTAAGATCAGGAACGAGACAAGGATGTCCACTCTCACCACTATTATTCAACATAGTTCTGGAAGTCCTAGCCACGGCAATCAGAGAAGAAAAAGAAATAAAAGGAATACAAATTGGAAAAGAAGAAGTAAAACTGTCACTGTTTGCAGATGACATGATACTATACATAGAGAATCCTAAAACTGCCATCAGAAAACTGCTAGAGCTAATTAATGAATATGGTAAAGTTGCAGGATACAAAATTAATGCACAGAAATCTCTTGCATTCCTATACACTAATGATGAAAATCTGAAAGAGAAATTATGGAAACACTCCCATTTACCATTGCAACAAAAAGAATAAAATACCTAGGAATAAACCTACCTAGGGAGACAAAAGACCTGTATGCAGAAAACTATAAGACACTGATGAAAGAAATTAAAGATGATACCAACAGATGGAGAGATATACCATGTTCTTGGATTGGAAGAATCAACATTGTGAAAATGACTATACTACCCAAAGCAATCTACAGATTCAATGCAATCCCTATCAAATTACCAATGGCATTTTTTACGGAGCTAGAAAAAATCATCTTAAAATTTGTATGGAGACACAAAAGACCCCGAATAGCCAAAGCAGTCTTGAGGGAAAAAAACGGAGCTGGAGGAATCAGACTCCCTGACTTCAGACTATACTACAAAGCTACAGTAATCAAGACAATATGGTACTGGCACAAAAACAGAAACATAGATCAATGGAACAAGATAGAAAGCCCAGAGATAAACCCACGCACCTATGGTCAACTAATCTATGACAAAGGAGGCAAAGATATACGATGGAGAAAAGACAGTCTCTTCAATAAGTGGTGCTGGGAAAACTGGACAGCTACATGTAAAAGAATGAAATTAGAATACTCCCTAACACCATACACAAAAATAAACTCAAAATGGATTACAGACCTAAATGTAAGACTGGACACTATAAAACTCTTAGAGGAAAACATAGGAAGAACACTCTTTGACATAAATCACAGCAAGATCTGTTTTGATCCACCTCCTAGAGTAATGGAAATAAAAACAAAAATAAACAAATGGGACCTAATGAAACTTCAAAGCTTTTGCACAGCAAAGGAAACCATAAACAAGACGAAAAGACAACCCTCAGAATGGGAGAAAATATTTGCAAACGAATCAACGGACAAAGGATTAATCTCCAAAATATATAAACAGCTCATACAGCTCAATATTAAAGAAACAAACACCCCAATCCAAAAATGGGCAGAAGACCTAAATAGACATTTCTCCAAAGAAGACATACAGACGGCCAAGAAGCACATGAAAAGATGCTCAACATCACTAATTATTAGAGAAATGCAAATCAAAACTACAATGAGGTATCACCTCACACCAATTAGAATGGGCATCATCAGAAAATCTACAAACAACAAATGCTGGAGAGGGTGTGGAGAAAAGGGAACCCTCTTGCACTGTTGGTGGGAATGTAAATTGATACAGCCACTATGGAGAACAATATGGAGGTTCCTTAAAAAACTAAAAATAAAATTACCATATGACCCAGCAATCCCACTACTGGGCATATACCCAGAGAAAACCGTAATTCAAAAAGACACATGCACCCGAATGTTCATTGCAGCACTATTTACAATAGCCAGGTCATGGAAGCAACCTAAATGCCCATCAACAGACGAATGGATAAAGAAGTTGTGGTACATATATACAATGGAATATTACTCAGCCATAAAAAGGAACGAAATTGAGTCATTTGTTGAGACGTGGATGGATCTAGAGACTGTCATACAGAGTGAAGTAAGTCAGAAAGAGAAAAACAAATATTGTATATTAACGCATGTATGTGGAACCTAGAAAAATGGTACAGATGAGCCGGTTTGCAGGGCAGAAGTTGAGACACAGATGTAGAGAACAGACATATGGACACCAAGGGGGGAAAACTGCAGTGGGGTGGGGATAGTGGTGTGCTGAATTGGGCGATTGGGATTGACATGTATACACTGATGTGTAAAAAATTGATGACTAATAAGAACCTGCAGTATAAACAAACAAACAAAACAACTAATACTAAACTTTCATTGGGTTATTTGTATGGAAATATGTTAATATAAATGTTTCAGACATTACATGAAATTTCTAAAAATCTTATATGTTCTGGTATAATGTTATAAGTCATAATCCTAGTTATTACTTTAAAATGTATATCTCAGAAATAACTAATTTTCTTGTCAACTGCATTATTATGAACTTTCATCAAATCTTTAACCGTGGTCATTTTTAAGTCTTTTGTCATTTACAGACAGTTCTGGGTGTACTCTGATGCTTTTGTAAATATGTTCCTATAAAAGGGTTTCATCTTCAGGAAATTCATGGAAAAGACTCTGACAAGTACAGGTTTCTGGTACCTGACTGTACTGCTGAACTGAATGAATAAGCATTTTCAGAACTCTAATGAAAAACTGATGAGCTCATAAAAGTGCTAACAAAAGATCAAGATGAAAAAAAAAAAAATTAATTACATGGGACTGAGTGAACTGATGAGGATGAGTATAATTTTTGTGACTTTCTGGTTGAATTTAAAAAAAGAAAAAATCCCACAAGAACTCAGAGGCAAAGAATATACAAATCAATTTTCACTGCAAAGTAAAGGAGCTGTTGCAGTGGAGGATTACTGGACTGAATGTCAATATTATGACATAGTATGAGTGTGTTTCATGTTTGGTAATTGCAATCATTGTTGCTTTTGTTGTGGTCATCCATGTACAATGCTTGGTGTCATTCTATTTATCTCTTGTAAAAATAAAATACAGTGTGTGTGAGAAGAAAAAAAAAAAAAAAAAGCAAGTTTTAAAAGATCAATCTGTTTCCAAGTAACTCAACTGTGTCCCTGAACAAGGCTCAAAAATATTCAAAGCAATTTAAAAAAAAAAGGCCAGCACCAAACAACATAAAATTCACAGGGTCTGGCATCCAACCAATAACTACCACACGTGAAAAAAAGCAGGAAAATACGACCCAAAATGAGAAAAATCAACCAATCAAAACAGATCCAGAAATGACACAGATGATAGAATTAGTAGACAAAGGATTTTAAATAGCTATTATTAAATATATTCCATATGTTCGGGAAGATAAAGAAACACAGGAACATGATAAGGATAGATGTGAAAGATATAAAATAAGACATCAATTGAACTTCTAGAATTGAAAATTACAATTTTCAATTGTAATTGCCTGGGATGAAAAATATACTGGATGGGATTAAAAGCAGATTAGACACTGCAGAAAACAGCTGGGTGAACTTGAAGATTTAGCAATAGAAAGTAGCTAAAATGAAACACAGAGAGAAAAAAAAGAAGAAGAAAAAGAAGGAGAGGAGGAGGATGTAGTAGTAGTAGTAGCAGTAATCAGTGAGCTCTGGAATCATATCAAGCAGCATATATACCTGTTTGGAGAACCAGAAAGGTGGGGAGAGGGGTGACAGAAAAATATGTGAAGAAATAATGGCCAAAAGACTTTGTGTTTTTGATAAAAACTATAAACGTATATATCCAAGAAGCTCAACAAACCCACAAGAAATATGAAAGCACATCATAATCTGCCTTAATCACTGCTGAACATCAGCGATGAACAGGAAATCTTAAGAGCAGCCAGAGCAAAAAACATGTTAGTAAAGAGGAAAAAGAGAAGCAGACTTCTCCTCAGAAACAATGCAAGCCTGAAGACAGTGGAGCAACGCCTTTAAAGTACTAAAAGATAAAGCTGTCAACCTAGAATTCAGTGGAGATGTCTTTCTAAACTGAAGATGAAATAGAGATGCTTCAGACATTCAAAAGCTGAAGGAATTCATCACCAGCAGACCTGCACTATAAGAAAAGATTTAGGGCTTCCCTGGTGGCGCAGTGGTTGAGAATCTGCCTGCCAATGCAGGGAACACGGGTTCGAGCCCTGGTCTGGGAAGATCCTACATTGCCGCGGAGCAACTAGGCCCGTGAGCCACAATTACTGAGCCTGCGCGTCTGGAGCCTGTGCTCCGCAACAAGATAGGCCACGATAGTGAGAGGCCCGCGCACCGCGCTGAAGAGTGGCCCCCGCTTGCCGCAACTAGAGAAAGCCCTCACACAGAAACGAAGACCCAACACAGCCATAAATAAATAAATAATTTTTTAAAAAAAGCACAATATGTGTTTGTCTTTAAAAAAAAAAAAAGAAAAGAAAAGATTTAAAGTCCTTCAAGCAGAAGAAAAATGATACCAGATGGAAATCTCCATCTACACAAAGGAATGAAGAGCACCAGAAATGGTGAATATATGGGTAAATATAAAGACTATTTTCTTATTTTAAAATTCTCTTTAAATGATAGTGGAGGGATTAAAACAAAAACAATAATGTGTGTGGAATTTATGGGATATATAGAAATAAAATGCAGGACAACAATAGCACAGAGGCTAGGAGGTGGGAAATAGACAAAGTAAGGTGCTTACACTATAAGTGGTATAATATTACTTGAAGAAGATAGTCTATGATAAATTAAAGATACATTCTGTAATCTTATGGAACCACACACACACACAAACACACACACACACACACGTTTAAAAGTATAGCTTAATAAGATAATAAAGGAGACCAAAAATGGAGTCACGGTCACAAGCATCCACAGGGGCATGTTGGCCGCCCGCTCTGCAGACTGAGCGCTTGGGTTGGGTTCCTCAGGCCAGAAGGGTGGGAGGGGGCGCAGGGGGGATGTCCCACAGAGCCTCCAGGTGTTTAGGACAGAATAAGTACTGTCAGAAAAGCGCTTCCTCTCCTGCCACCTTCTGGCAGTAAATCCAGCCTATTTTTAACTCAGGCCTCTGCTGAAGTGCTCTTGGCTACAAGAGAACCTGCCACTTCTGAGGCCCCGGGCGGCCACAGTCTCCCTGGCTTCCCCGCTGTCTCCAGCGCTGGGAGGCTCACGGGCTGCTCCGATGCTCCCAGCTGCCCAGCCACCTGTCCCAGGAGAAGAAACTCCTTCGCTGAGGGTGTCACAGAGAACACCCACGCACGACAGGCGGCCCCTCAGCCCGGGCGCAGATGTGCGAGAGAACCTCTAGGGGGCGCCATGCACACAGAGACTGTGGGAGCGGCGCCGGCAGGGTAGTCCCGGGAGGGAATGGGACAGCAGACTCGTGCCCGAGGGGGTGGTGGTGGTGTGTGTGCATGAAGGTGCACTGTGTGAAAAGGGTGTGCTCTGCTGCGAGTGTGAATGTTTTTGTGACTGCTTATGCTATGAAACATAAACATAACAGCCTCTGCCCTTTTGGTCAGCCGCCCCCTCTGCCGGGCCTGTCTTCCCTCCTAGTGCGCCAGCCAACTCCCACATGCTAGCTGGCAATCCACCACCCATCCCTCAAGCCTCTCATCTCTCCAGAAGCCTTCCCTGACGGCCCTGCCCACAGGCCCAGCCAAGTGGCCCTTTCCCTCTGGGTTGTACGCCCAGGGCTTAGCATAGCGCCTGGGGTGTGCTTAGCCCTCAAGGAGTGAAGAATGCTCCCAAGGCGCGTTGTGAGCTCTTTCTAGGGGTCAGACCAGGTGCTGGCAGCCCTAGAAGAGCCCCCAGGTGACAGGCCTCGGGACACAGAGGGGTGCCAGGATCACCCTCCAGGCCCAGGGCAGGGTCTGGGGGGTCTGTGCCCAGAGTGGGCCGTGCTGGTGCCCGGGGTGGTAGGTATGGGGACATGGCCCACAGAGAGCGGGGCAGGCTGTGTTGGTCTCTCCCCGGGTCCCTACCCCAGGCTCAGGGTCTGGTGCGCGTGTGTGAAGGCGTGTTCGTGGTGTGCAGAGAGGGGTCCCTTTCATTGGTGTCTCCTTATTGATCAGCGTATGGCAGGAGTGGGAGGGTTGTTCAGGGCCCCTGGGAGGAACTGCAGTGGGCATCTGTGTCTAATGCCGGTGTGGACTCATGTCTCTGTGTACGTATGGACGTGGGTGAGAAGCCCCTGCCTCGCCCTGTGTCTGTGAGTGTGTCTGGGCATATCCTTGGGGTCCTAGGAACCTGTAGGTTCCGGAGGGCGTGAATGTGGCACTGCTCTCTCCCACACCCCACCCTCTCCCTCCCCTAGATTTTCCCGGACTCCAGACTTTGTCCAGCCGGTTTGGCTGCTGCCCTTCCCTGCACGAAACACTGTTTGCTTAGTTGGGACCGTCAGCATGGTCTGTGTTGGCAACTGTCATCTGTCGGATGCCAGTCCTCAAGCGTGTCACCCTGTGTGACCCTGGGTGCAAGTGTGGCTTGGGTGCCTGTGAGCCCCTCCACCTGTGTGTGGGCTCTCATTTGTTGAGTGTGTTAGACAGTGTGGCCTTCCTGTGCGTGCCTGGTGCTCGTGAAGGGTAGGAGTGTGGCTTTGAAG
Organism: Eubalaena glacialis; assembly: GCF_028564815.1. Lineage (NCBI taxonomy): Eukaryota > Metazoa > Chordata > Mammalia > Artiodactyla > Balaenidae > Eubalaena > Eubalaena glacialis. Next base: position 81,442,163 of record NC_083718.1, read on the forward strand.
TGTGTTGAGCATGCACGCCGGAATGTGTGTGGAAGTGGCGAAGTGGTGTGTGTCAGGGGCCTGCCCGCGGGGTGGCTGCAGGGGCGGGGGGCGCCGGTGGGCCTGTGCTGCCTGAGCTGCTCCCTTGGCTGAGGGAGGACCCTTCCACTTCAGCTGTGTAAACAAAGCCCCTGCCTTCCTTTCTGAGGCCCCTTCAGGGTTATCATTCCCCCCCCACCCCATCTCAGAGCAGGGAATTTGATTGAATGCGTGGGGTTGCAAGGTTGTGAGGTTATATGACCGGGTGTGAACTGAAGTGTGCAAAATTGTGCGTGAGCGCGAATGTGAAGCCGAAGCGTCCCCTGGCCAACACCAGCCTCTCAGGGGCAGGTTGGGGGACCCAAAGCCACTTGAGTTGAGCTCTCGCAGGTCCCCAGGCCGGTTCGTCCACCCTCTTATGGACAGGCTTGGCGACAGCCTTGTAATTAACCCCGGCCAGGTGCTGTGGTGAAAGCCAAGTGTGACGCTGACCCTCTAGAGGAGGGGCTGTATCTGCCCCCGCTTCCCCCAACCTCTGTTTAAGCCAGAGGCCAGGCCTCCCCGGCTCAGATCTCAGGCCAGCATCGCTGGGTTCTGCTTGCAGCTGCTCTTCTTGCTCTAGACCCAAAGTGTCCTGGCTGGCCTGGCCCCAGCGCATCTGGGCTGTTCCCTGTGTCAGCACCATACTTGCCAGTGTGTCATCCAGGGGCTGAGCTACCCAGCCTATGTGTTCCCACCACTTCCCACCTCTGTCTCTCATGCTAGCCCTCGCCGCCCCCCCCCCCCACCTAGCTCATGTGCTTCATCCACACCTGTGTCCCCCCATCCAAGTCCATGTCTCCTGGTCCTAGCTCATGTCCCTCCATTTCAATCTCTGTCCCATCCCAGCCCATGGCACCACCACATCTAACCCGTGACCCATGTCCCCCCAGCTCAGCCCATGCTCCTGGGTTTGCCAATAAGGCAGAACAAGGATGGCAAGGGAGACCGCGTAAGGCTTTGGGGCTGAGTAGCTCTAAGCTGGACAGGTGTGGACTTGGCCCAAGTCCACTCTCAGCCGCATAGCATCTAGAACTGAAGGGAGGGAGAGAAGGGTGTAAGAGGTCAGAGAAATTCTGAGAAGGAGGATGGACTGGGATGTCTCCACTCTGCCCCAGGCTCCAGAATAGGCTGAGCCTAAAGCATCCTCCAGCGCAGCCCTCTGCTCGCCTCAAGGGCCAGCATCCACCCTTGTAGGCCCCCAACCCAGGGTACAAGGCTTTGAACCCAGCCTGGATTGCAAACGGCCCTGCTGACCTCGTGTCCAGAAGGGGAGGATGCGGCTGGCTCTGAACTTCACTCCACCAGCCAAAATCTGTGCTGAGTTGTTTGTTGTGGCTGCTGTTTTTCACCCTGGGGAGGGCAGGAAGGAAGGGGCCATGTGAGAGTCTCTGTCTGGCTGTGTCCCGGGATGTCCCTATGAGGACCCTCTGGGAATTCCAGCGTGTGTTGATATGACCCCTCTTGAGGCCCTTGTGGAGGCGGCCAGAACAAGAGAACGAGGAGGAAGAGGACCCTGCTCAGGGTGGGCACGCTGCCATCTGGAGCTGGCTTTGCCAGTCTGGAGCTGGCACAGCTCACTGAATTGAACTTCCCTGGCCTCAGGGCCCTGTCCTTTGGGGTGGGGACAGGACACTAGCAGAATGTCAGGTCCTGGGGCACCATCTGGCAGCCATCAGCAGATTCTAGGGGCATCCCAGGTGCTGGGATGTGGCAGCAGGAAGAAGGTGGCTTAGCCTGGCTTTCCCTTGCCCTGCTGTTGTCCTGTTGCCCTCTGTCCCCCTCCCCCCAGTATTTTGCTCAGTCCCATAACCCAAACTATTCTATTTGGTTCTGTGCACTCCTCCCCTGCTTTATCCTCTCCATCAGCAGGTATTGAGTCTGGATCGTAGGCCCCCTTCCTTCCTTCCTGCCACCCCTGCCCTCATTCGCACCTCCAGCCCTTGCCCTCAGGCCCACCACTGGCATCATCTCACCTCTGCCTTGGCCAGAACACCCTGGGCTATGCAGATCTTGGTGCCACAAGGCAGAGGCCCTGTGCCAGGCGGGCTCAGGGTCATGTCATCTGTGCATCTAAGTGCTGAGCCCTCATCCCACTCCATCTTACATGGTCTGGGAACCAAAGCCTTGCCTGAGGGGGATCCCAGCAGCACCCCAGAACTTCCTGAAGCCCCAGCCTCGGGGGAAATGAAAAGAGATCTTTGAAGTGAGTCGTGCTTCCTCCTTAATCCCTGCTTGTGGGGGCTTAAGGGGTTTCAAAGACCAGTCTCCAATTCCTGGGAAGGTGCAGATCTTCCCTTCTGGGGCATCACAATATGATAGGAAAAAATGGGGGCTCAGGAAACCTGAGCTCCAGTCCTGGCTCTGCCATGGACATCTAAGTGACTGCGGGCAGGTCACTTGCTCTCTCTGAGCCTCGGTTTTCACATATGTAAAATGTGGGGTTTGGACTGGCTCCCCCAATCCAGAGTTGAAGTCCTTTGATGTCTTTCTCCGAAAACTCTGAGTGACTCTGATGGAGGGGAGGAGGCAATCAGAATTTGTGGGAAAGGGTTCCAGGTGGTGGTGCAGGGTCCAATGGTCAGAGTACAGCGACAGACAGACCCATTTGGAATATCAGCCTTGAGGGACATAGCCTCTTAGACCCTCAAGTTTTCCTATCTGCGCTGTTGGGGTAGTAAGGCTTCCAAGGGCATGATGCACACAATGCATGTAAAGCGCTGGGCACAGTGCTTGGCACGTAGTAGGCGCTCAGTGAATGGAAGCTGGCTTGGTCTAGTTCCTGCTCCCAAATGCCTGGCCTTTTTGCAGCCTTCCCATTCTTGGATTTTTGAACCCACTAGATCCTCCTCATCCCAGCTGGCCAGCTCCTGCCCCACGTAGCCCTGGGGTTGGAGGGAGCCTGCAGCCTGGGCTTCTTTATGGGACAAGCCCACACTCCTCAGCCTTCAAGGCCCTCAAGACTGCCTAGTAGGGCCCCAGTTATGAGTACCTCCTCCTCCTATGTCCCCAGGCTAGAGTGTGATTTTTTTCCCCCATGTTCCTATAGCTTCCTGGCATTTACCCATGTTACACCTGGTTATATTGCCATATGTGTGTGTGTCACTGATTCCTCGTCACATATCAACACATGTGAAATTATGAGCTTATCTGAGGCTAGAGACTGTCTTTTTTGTATCCCCAGTACCCAGGTTAGGGCCTGGCACTCAGCAGGCGCTCAATAAATGTCGATTGAATCCATGAATGACTAGATCGATGAGCCTACCTTTTCAAGTCTTGTCTCCACGTAGGGAGCCTCAGACTAGTGCACTGGCTGCCCCTGATCCTTTCCCCACCTGCCCTCCCACCCCCACTCCTCCCAGCTCTGCCAGTGGGAAACCTACCCACTCTCCACGGTCCAGTCGAAATTCCGTTTCCCATGTTTTATGAGTACAGAGGGGGAGAAGACACAGTCCCTGCTGCTCAGAGACTCACAATGCAGCTGGCAAGAGCCACAGGGCACACAGGAGGGGCACTCACCCAGGACCCAGCCTGCCCACACAGTGCCCTGGTTGGGCTGGAGTCACTGCTTGGCAATGAGGAAAAATGCACCCCCTCCCTAGGCCAGGGAGCTTGGCTGGGCAAGGGAAGCCTGGATAGATTTTGGCCCTTATCAGCAACCCCTCACCGCCCTCCTGAAGTGCCCACCTGTACAACCCTGACCTCACTGGGCTTAGGTGGGGCTGTGACCTTTTTGACTGCTTCAGCCACTGTCCCGTCTTTTGCCTTCTGTCCCCTCACTCTCCTGATGGATGTAGGGTGCTGTAGTTATGTGCGGCTCCAACACCAGCAAACTCTCAGCCTTTTGGCCATAATGTTTTAAATGAAAAAAATAAAATTACAAAGGATTATAAAGGAAACCAATTATATTGAAACACAGTTATCAGAACATTTACATTTTTTGGTATAGTAATATATATGCTTCTTTATTAACACATTAAAAACAAGATCTAACAACTATGGTTATTTCAAAGTAGTGATGAGAGTAAATGATATTTTGAGATATTTTCAAAAACTATAACGCAGTCTGAACACATCTGTGTCTGTTACAAAGTCACAGGCGCTCTTAAAACTACTGTGGCTTTTTTTTTTTAAAGCTTCTTTGTTTTACCTTCACATTTTTTTAAAAAAATTTTATTTATTTATTTAGTTTTGGCTGCGTTGGGTCTTCGTTGCTGCGTGCGGGCTTTCTCTAGTTGCGGTGAGCGGGGGCTACTCTTCCTTGCGGTGCGCAGGCTTCTCATTGCGGTGGCTTCTCTTGTCGCAGAGCAGGGGCTCTAGGTGCGTGGGCTTCAGTAGTTGTGGCTCAGGGGCTCTAGAGCGCAGGCTCAGTAGTTGTGGCACACGGGCTTAGTTGCTCCACGGCATGTGGGATCTTCCCCGACCAGGGCTTGAACCTGTGTCCCCTGCATTGGCAGGTGGATTCTTAACCACTGAGCCACCAGGGAAGCCCACTACTGTGGCTTATTGCCCAAGTACGTAGGAGAATGTTAAATTTCAGTTACAGGCGAGTGAAAATAAAGATATAATTTTTTCCTATCTAGGTTCACACTCCCCTGAAATCCATAGACTCCAGTCAAGAACTTCTGGTTACAGAATGGAATGGGAAGAAAAGGAGAAAACCATCACTGATTGAGCCTTATACTCCCTCTGCCATTTAATCTTCACACCAACCCTGTGAGAAGTGTATTATAACCTAAATTTTCTGATGAGATACTTGAGGCTCAGAGAGGTTGAATGAGTTACCCAAAGTCATCCATGCCCTGCTCGGAAGCCCTTGGTGCTCCCTTCACACAGAGCTGCCTCCTTAGGGGAGATGAGCCACAGAACAAGGTGTTCAGTTGACCCTTTGGCCCTAGAGTCCTGTCCCCTCCCTAGGCCCTGTGACCTGTGGGGTTTATTTAACCAATGTACAGAAGAGTGATGGCCTCTGGAAATCACACACACTCAGTTATTTTCATCTCCAGTTTATTTTTTTAGACTAAGAGCAGAGTATGAAAGTCACAGCCAAAGCACTTGAAAAAGGCCCAGGAGAATGGGTGGGGACCACAGAGGATGGGCAGGGCAAGGTCCTGGGAGCTGGGTCCCCGCTCAGGGCTGGAGGGGAGGGGGCGTTGTTGTCTCACGGTCTCCAAAAGTGTCTGTGCGTTGCATAGGTCCTGTCTTCACAGAAGACAAAAGAGGGGCCAGGGGGTCCCCCAGTGGGGGGGGACTAGCCTGGTAGGGAAGGGGTCTGAAGCTGGAAGGGGATGTCAAGGAAGGTCAGGGAGTTAAGGAGGGGAAGGGACTCTGTCCATCTGTACATTATATATAGAGATATAGAGTCTGTACATGCCTGCCTGGCACCCCAATGCCCACCCCTTGTCAACCTTGTCCACTGCCGGCCCCCCCAGGGGTGTCTACTTGTAAACTTGGATTCAATCCAAACCACAATCCTGGGAGTGGGAGTAGGGGGAGGAGGACGTGCTTATTGCTGTAAACAGGGGAAGGGGGCAGCAGGCGGTGCCACCCCCTCGCCCATCCAGTCCCCTCCCCATGTTCTGCCCCTGGAAGAGAGTGATTGGGGGTGTCTCCCACACTTCGATTTGCTCTCTCTGGGGCACATTTGTCTCTCTCAAGGGGGGAGGGCACCAGGGGTCAGAGAAAGGTACCAGGGGGCAGGGAGTCCTGAGCACTGCCCCTTATGGCCCCCCGGGTTTGGTACCAAACATTACCAGAGCCACAAGGCCACTTGGAACCCTTGGCTGTCCCTGCGCCTGGTCCACTACAGTGCCCTACTTGGTGGGGAGGGGGCAGAAGGGGTGGGCACAGATGTATGGTGCAGACCCCAGTTCCAGCCATCGGAGGAGGGGTCTAGGCCCCAAGGCTAGGCTTCCCTTGGAGAGGCCAAAGCCTCCCTGCTCTGTCCCAGCCCCACTCCACCTCTCCCCGCCAAGGGAGTGGGCAGAGCTAGGAGGCCAAGAGTGTCATAAGGAAGAAGGCGATGCCCACTGCCAGGGGCAGGTGTTCCCGCTTGGGGCTGGTCCCGCTGATGCTCTTCTCAAGCTTGGGCACCTGGGGGTTCTCTCCCTCAAAGTCTTCTGTGGATAGATGAATAGACAGACTGGTGAGAGCTGTGCTGCGTGCTGGGGCGGGGCACGCGGCAGCGGCAGCAGCAATGGAGCGGGGAACGTGACCACCCACGGGGGTGGTAAAGATCGGTGCCCCCGGGAAAGACATGCAAGATGAGCAGCCACCGGGGAGGGGGCTGCGGTTCCAGCAGTGGCCACCAGAGGGCGCTGCGCAGACTCACCCAGCACGTTGATCTTCACATTGGGGCCCATGGTGAACTGGGGGAGAGTGGGGACCGGCTTCTCCCCGGAGTGCGATGCTGCGGGGGGGGGGGGTGCGGGGGGGGGAGAGAGGAGGGGATAGTCAGGGCCAGGATTCCCTCCCCCTGTTACAGCTGAGGAGCGAGTCCCCCTCGCCTGTGCCCTCCGCCCCCACCCCCAGGAAGCCAGGGGAGCCCCAAAGCAGGGGAGCCGAGGATGGGGTCACGGCTGGGAGCCTATTATACTCACTGGAGGCGCAGCAGACGAACACCTTCATCCTCAGACACTTCCAGTGCAGATTGTGGGTGGGCGTGGCTGGGGAGGAGACTGGGCCTGAGTCGCTTTCTCCAGATTTACACCCCGTGCCCTCCTCGCTCAGAAACTCTCTTTCTCACCCCCTCCAAACTGCCCCTCTTGGGCAGTGTCCTTCAGTACCTCCTCCACCCTTTGCGCATTGGTCGTGGTGGCTCCGCCGTCAGCCCTAGAAGCCCCTTGGGTCCCATCCCTCAAGAAACAATGACCCCTGAGTCCCCGGCCCCGGAATGTCCCTCACAGAAACAGTGACTCTGCGACCCAAAGTTCGGAGTGCCACTAAACCTCTTTCTTAGCCTCACGACTCTGAGCTGGAACCCTGAGGTCCCCAGCCCCAACGCCTCATCCCGAGGTATCACTCCAAGCGACGGAGACCTAGTGCCTTGCAGCGTTGGCCCGCCCCCGGCCCCTCGGGACTCCACTCCCTGGCACTCTTAGGTCCCGCCCTGGTCCGCCGCCTGGCCGTCACTTACAGATGTAGTAGTACTCGTGGCCCGCGTGGAACTCGTAGCCCAGAGAGAAGGCGCTGTAGCGCTGGAACTTCTCCGAGAACTTGATGGGGCTGTGGGGAGCGTGCGGTCGGTTGCACTCCCAGCGCTTGAAGCCTTGGGTGGCGTTGCAGGTGCGGTAGCCTGCCCGGCTCACCATATACAGCACGTACTGCTCCGCCCCGCCTCCGGGCCCCGGCCCCGCCCCCGGGCCCACCCCTGAGCTGTTGTAGTGCGGGCAGTAAATATCCAGATAATCGTTCACATTCACCTGCACCGTGTAGCCCTCTCGCCGCAGGCTGTGGGGAGAGGAAGCGGGTCAGAGAGAACAAACCCAAAGCCAACCCACTTTCCACCTCACCGCTCCGCAGACCTTCCCCAGGGTCCTCGGAGCCTCCCGGCTTTTCTTCTGAGCTTCCTCTCTTCTCAGTCCCTGTCTCTGTCCCCAGGGCCCTAGTGCCGGCAGTCCCCCCACTATCCTTCCAGGCCCACTCCTTGTTCTGCCCTTCTCATGGTGGCCACCAGAGGGTAGCAAAGGCGCAGGGAAGCCCGGCCGGCCTCCGAAGGAAAAGAGGCGGGGGAGAAGGGTGGAGGGAAGAAGGGAACGTATGCTTTGGTTACCACAGAAACGGCGCAGGCCCCTGCGACTCCCAGACCCAGGCCCGAATTTCCTCTGTCCATCCCCCATAATTCACTAGTGGGGAGGAAGGATAGAAGGAATGGAAGTGTGTGAAAGTGGGAGGGATCCCTTCGAGGGATGCGCACTCTCCATCGCCTCTCCCAGCATGCTTTCCTGCTGCTGCCAGTCCGCCCCCAAAGGCGAGTCGGACAGGACCTGCCCTCACAGACGCATGTATGGAGGCTTCATGCATATACATGCACAAGTTCTATGGCACACACACAAATATGTCCACCGCCCACTCATAGGCGGCATACACATAGAAAAACTAGGTGATATGTGTGCTGGACTGGCATGCCAGTATTGGTTGACCCCAGCAATCTCAAGCTCTCTTCCTGCTCTTCCCATACACACACACACTGGCACACGCTCCCTCTACAGTATGACTGGCCTCTGTACCTTGAGTCCCACTGACCTCCATCCTGAGGCCACGGACAATTAGGTCCCCAATAACGTGACATAATAGATCAGGGAGCTAAGGGACTCAACACCACGGCTCCATGTGGTGTCACGCTAACCAGCCAAAACTTCTGTCTCTATACACCTCCCTCCTCAACCTGGACGCCAACGCCCCAGGTGATGATGATGCTGGGAAAAGTAGTGGGCATAGTGCCCAGACAAGATGGCTGTGCCTCTTACTTCCCTGATCCTTCTACGAGCAGAGAAGCAGATGCTGGGTCCCTTGTAATCCCCACCTGCCTTGCTAGTTATCATCAAAGTGTTGGTCTTACTGCTCTCCATGGTGGTACTGAGTGGTGTGGGGATGGGAGAAACATCTGAATGGAGAAAGAAACTCAGAGAAGTAGGCAGGAGTTTCCCCTATTTTCCTTAGCATAAGAATGCACACATCTTGGCAGTGAGAGGGGAGTGTGGTGGACACAGGAAGGCATGGGGTACTTGGCAAAATATCAAACCACTGGGGTCCCTGGTCCCTGGAACTCCCTGAGGGGAGAGACTCACTCCCCATGTCGCCAGGCACCTCCCAGTTCCACAAACAGTAATTAGGTCCATTAGGGAAACGAGCTTGGAGGCCTTTGGATGGCATGGGGCCTTGAGGGTCCCTCCTCACCTCAGCCTACTTCCTTGGCTTTGCCTGTGCCACCCCCTCCCCAGACACTCCCTTCCAAGCCTAGCAGTAAGGCAGATAGGTAAGAGCTGGTGCTTGAGCACCCCAGTAAGAATGGGCACAGCCTCCCTGAATCATCAGGAATACCACCAGCCCCACTTGGTTCCCATGGGAGTGATGGGTCACTCTGGCCCCTCCCTGGCCCTGGCACTCAGGTGGGCAGGAGTCTCTGCCTGGGGCACTGGGAGCAGGAAAACGGGTTAGACCAGGCCTAGCTCCCAGCCACCACCCCAGGTTTGCCTCTCTAGCCCCAAGCCCAAAGTCTACTGTTTTCTCCACAGGCTTTGAGGAGGGGGCCACCAGTGCCAGGCCTGGAGCAGCTGCACAGGCACACTGGGGCCTCTGTCCTTGAGCTTCGCCCAGGTTTCCAGCCCTACTCTGAAGTAGCGCCTCCCTAGGGCACTGACCAGTTCCTCCACAACACACCCTGCTCTAGCAGAGAGGAAGCCAAACAGGTACCTCAGTTTCCTCAACACAGAGGGGAGTAGCCTTATACAAAGGTTGCTGGGCAACCACAACTGAAGAGAAGCCACCTCTTTCCCATCCCTGGGCTGAGTGGAACAGCCCCTGAAATGCACCTCCCCCCCCAAGCTGGGCATGTGGGAGAAAGAACTGTTTGTGGAATGACTGTGCCCAGTTGGTAGCTGGTAGACAGGGGGCAAAGGGCTGGGTGCCAGGAATCCCCAGCCACACCTCCTGGGAGACCTGAGGTGTCTGCTTGGCTTGGGCGCTTTAACTGAATCTGTCATCCTCCCAGCCTTGGCATTGAAGAGGGAGGTGCCGCTAGGCCCCGGCTTAGCGCCACAGCTCACCCCCCCTCCAGGGCCGCACCTCTCTAACCTAGAGCCACACCCCATGCCCCGCCCCACGGGAGAGGAGGACAGGCTGGGATCTGGGGACTGGGTCGTGCCGGCCCCTTCAAACAGTTCTCTATTCTTCCTCACTTCATCCCCTCCTAGCCTCCCACTTCTCTTGCAGAAAGGCGTGTCAACACACCCCACCTGGAGGGGGTGCCCCCTCACCCTGTTATTTCATTTCTCCCGGCTCTCGCCGCCCCCGGTGCGCATTCCGACCCCTCACTTTCACTCCTTCAGTGCCCTACCCGTTCGAGCCTGGTGGGGTGGGCGGCGGGGGAGCGGGGAAGGAGCAAACCTCTCCCCCTGGGGCAATTAGGGGCAGGTAAACAGGGTGTCTAACAGACCAGGGAGTAGGGAAAGGATCCCCAGAGAGCTGAACTTGTTAAATCCCTGCCCCCACCCCTAGACGCCAGGATGCAGAGCTAAGGAAGTGGAGGAGGGATAAAGACACCGGACCCCGGTTCTCCTTCTCCCTAGCGCGCGCCCCCGAGGCTGCTCGCCGCTCACCCCAGCAGACTAGGCCTGACCACGTGTGTGCGGCGTGGGGTCCGCGCACCCGGGCTTGGGTGGGTGAGTGGCGAGAACGCTCGCGGGGCGGCGCGTGCACGCTGACACCCCCTCACCCCTCCGGCGCCCCGGGCCTCGGCGCCCCACCGCACTGGGTCTTGCCAGCCCGGGACTGGGCCCCGGGCTTCTCCGAACGGCGTCGGATGGGAGAAAATCAGCGCGCCCCATATCCCCGCCCCTCCTCCCTGCGACAGCGGCGGCGGCGGCGGCGGCGGCGGCGGCGGCGGCGAAGGTTTATTGATCTGCAGCGGCGGAGAAGCGCGAGAGACCCGCCGAAAGCGAGACACATAGAAATGGAGAGAGGGGGAGACGCACACCGAGAGGGGGGATGAACAGAAACCGGATTCACTGAGAGGGGAAAGGGAGTGAGACACAGCGAAAGAGAGGGATCCAGAAACCGAGAGAGAGAGGGAAGAGAATGAGACGGGAGAGAGGCTTGGAGAAAGGGAGAGACGTAGAGGCCGCTCCAGAGAGGCCCACAGACAGCAAAGACGGAGACGGAGAGACGCAAAGCAGAATATCAGGGACGGGGAAGGGGTTCAGGGCAGAGACTCGGTGACAGAGAGAAAGAGAGAGAGAGAAAGACCAACAGGGACGTAGTATAGCCTCAATAAATATTTGTTCAATAAATGTATGAATGAAAGAGAGATAAGCAACAGAAACATTTCAGAGATAAAGAGACAGGTAGGGAGACAGCTAGAGAAAGATGTTCCGTACGCTTCTTGAGATAGGGGCGAAGACCAGCACCTTTGCACACTTCTGCAAAGAAATGAAACACGGGCCTGGGCGCATATATTTGGCCATCGGCCAGTCCTGCCCCCCCCAATTCGATTCCGGGCTCAGGGGACCCCTCGACCTCACACTCTCACGCTTTCCTCCAGTATAGTTCGCCCAATCCCTAGTTTCTGGGCCAGGTTGGGAACAGGTCTCGCCTATTCCAGAGGACCAAACGGCGGGGCTGAGTGGGAGATAGGAAGCGAGATCACGGTCGCTGTGCAGGGCACTGCCCCCAGGTCTGTCAAAGAGACCAGCGCACAATTTCCACCAGTACCCTCCCACGTGACCCCCAGGAGGCGGGGTCGCAAGACCCTCTCCACGTGATCCCAAGGGGCAGAGACCCTCGGCAAGTGACGGGGGGTGGGAGCCAGGAGCCCAGCTCACGTGACCGGGGGGAGGGGGCGCGGGAGCTTGTGGCTCGGCCCGGCCCCGCCCCCAGCTCCCTGGCCCTCTCCACTCCCGGCTCCGGAGCACGTCGCTCTCACGATTTATGGGGCCGCGGCTGCCGCAGTGAGGGAGCCGGGGAGCCCGGGCGCAGCGGCAACAAAGGCGGAGGAAGCGAGGCGGGGGCGGCGGCGGCGCGCCCCCTCCCATCTCTGCCGGTCCAGACCTGTGGGGGAGCGGGGAAGACAGAAAGGAGGCTCTGGGAACCTGGGCTCCTCCACCCCCTCCCAGGGCTTTCACCTGCGCCCAGGTGTATGAGGGGAGGGGAACCTGATCGACAACATCCCCCTCCCCCCCCCGCCATTCCCGCATCCCCCTGGCTCCGGCTTCTCCTAAGAATATGGGGGTGCCCTGACGGTGGTGAGGAACCCGGGGCCCCTCACCTGCGCGCTCTCTGCTCCCCGCCCCCCGCCAGACTCTAGCGGGGTGGGGGGCGGACGTGTGAGTCTGGGGGAGGGGGACGAGCTAGACTGAGCAGGGGAGTCAGCCCCCAGCGCCCCCCGGATTTCTCCGAGTCCCGGTCCGGGGGGGGAGGGGCCGTATCCCCACCCCCGAGGTTTCCATGGGAAGCGAGAGGGGGGCGTCGTTGGCTCATCCCCACCCCCAGTCTGACACTCCGGGCGCGAGGAGGGAGAGAGGGGGAGGCGCAGAGCCCCAAACAACAAAGAGCGGAGCGGCGAGCGGCACTCCTTCCCCAGGGAGGTTGGGGGTCGCGGCCGCCCGGCCTTCTCAGTCCCCTCCCGTGGGGCCTCGCCATTTGCTCCCGAGTCGCCCCCTGGGGTGGGGAGCCAGAAACAGTGCCACCGCCGCCGCCTGGGTAGGTGTGACAGTGACCCCCGTGTCCCCAGGGATTCCCCCCCCCCCCCACACACACACACAGAGACACACACGGAGGCGGCCGGGGTGATACACACGGCGGCTCGGCGGGGAGGAGAAGACAAGGGCAGCAAGGACTGAGCAGAATGAGGACCTGGCCCCGCAGCCGGCACCCAGCCGCCGCTTCACACACCCCGGGAAACCACACGGCCGCCCTGACACCCGCCCAGACCGCGGCCAGCCACCCTAGCCCAGAGGCGGCCGGCCACGCGGACAGCGACCGCAGCCCCCTCCCCGACCCGTCGCCCGCTCCCCCCCCCCAGACGATCGCCGACGCAGACACACAAATCACACACTCAGACACACACGCACACTGACAGTCGCGCACGCCCGCTCACTCTTGGAGCCACACGCCGTCCCCAGCCCGGGCGTGTGTGTGTGTGTGTGTGTGTGACACGCCATCTCCTTGCCTCCCTCCCTTTCGCCGGTACCCCACGTTCCCATCCTATCCAAGCAGCACCTCCAGAGCCCCCCAACTTGGCGGCCCAGCCCCAGCTCACCCCAACCGGGCTTATCCATACAACCAGGGTAACCCATTCGCCTTCGTTCTGAGGAGGTGCTTGGTCGGACTCCTTGCCTCAGCTCTGGACTCCACTTTTAAAAGCAGCGGTCATAGACAGAACCCCTTGAAACCCTCACGGCTGAAAACAGGTCACCCCTGGGTCCCCCAAGTGCGGCGGCCTATCCCCAGCACACTGGTACTCCCAAATCCCAGCCCGGCCGAAGGAGAGGAAGATGGGGGGACTGTCGGGTGGGGGTAAGCTATTCCAGAGGCGGGTGTGGAGAGAAGCCGAGGTAGGGTGGGGTGTCCCCGAGCAGCCTCCTCAGCACGGCCCAAGCCCTGGTTACTATACCTTAACAGCCTCTTTCAGACACCCCCCGAGTGTCATAGATGCCCACAGAGTGTTTCCCCCTCTCCCTCGCCTCCTAGCCCCCAGCTATGGTCTCCCAGGACTCCCACCCCAGGTTCCCCCAGGACTTCCCAGGCCTCCCCCTCTCACTGACGCGGGACGCATGGGCTCCCTGGGCCCCCGACTCACTGCTGGTTGGAGCTGTTCCAGTACACCGCATGCCGATTTCCCAGCGCCCCCCCGGGCCCTTGGGCCAGCAGCGGCAGCAGCGGCACGGGCACAAGCAGCAGCAGCAGCAGCAGTGGAGCCGCCGCCATCCCCGGAGCCGCCGCCGCCGCCGCCCCCCGACTGAGCCCCGCGCTCCCGACTTCTTGCTTCCCAGCTCCCTGCTGCCGCCGCCGTCGGCCCCAGAGCCTTAGGCCACGCCCCCAGCCCTTCCCTCCGCCCTCCCGGGCGCGCCCCTGAAGCCCCGCCCCTGGCGCGCTCCCGCCAGGCCCCGCCCCGCTCGGGCCCGGAGCCCGCGCGGCGCGTGGGAGGTGAGGACCGTGCTGCCCCCTCGGGAACAACTGGAGCGCTACTCGCCTCTCACTCGTAGGTTTAATTTGCTACCGCCGGTCCTGGGCCTTCTGCTCCCCAGTCTGGAGTTCCCAGGAGAAGAATTAGGGAGGCCAAGACAGGGATCTTGAGCTCCTGTGAACATTCATTTCTGGGATGGGGCGAAGGAGACTTGAAAAGAAGCTGGGGGTCCAGGACCCCTTAATAAGTAGAACTAGGCCCCCCTCCTTTCTGAACAGTCTGGTCCTCTGCTCCCTTCATGCCCCTCTTCCCATGTGCATGAGGAGTCATGTGGGTTCTAGAGGGTGGCCGAGAAGCCCTCAGCTGCCACCTAGGACCTGACAGCTGTTGACCTGAAGCCCCCAGCTGAGCAGGCGGCTTATTTTTCTTGGAGGTAGTGTAGAGTAGCTCAGCCCCCAAGAATGTCAATACTGGGTGCTGGAAGGGCCTTCGGCAGTCCAGGGCCCAAGGCAGAGGAGGACCAAGGAGAGTCAGCTAGAGCAAAACAGGCTTCCCTGGGACACCTACAAAGGATTCTTTACTCACACTCGACCAGAGCCCCCTCCCAGCGCAGCCAGTGGTGTCCCCAGGCATTCTCACTGCTACTCTTACAGATGCTAACAAGAGGGCAGCAGGCAGAGCACTTTGTATTCCAGCTCTCACCATAGTCATTGTCCTCACAGTGGCACCCAGGCACAGACATTACACTCACACATTCAGGAGAAAAGGCACAGACACCCAGAGGCGGAGAACATAGAAACACAGGCATTTGATACAGACATACAGACACACACACAGATAACCCTTCGGAGACACACACAGGTAAAGGTACTATCAGACAACTAGAGATCTATAGAAGCACAGGGATTAGGTACACAGAGACTTAGGAGCACACACCCAGACACACACACAGTGATTCACACACAAGACCATGCACACACTCTGACACACACACAGCTCTGCACTCTCCTCTTCTCTCTTTTCCTGTGAAGTAGAAGTTGAGGGAAAGGGTCTAGAATCCGGACCTAGGGGGTATACACCCCTCATCCCCTTTTTTGGAGAGGCTCAGATTAAGCGTGATCAGGAGGACCAGGTCTCTCAGACCAGACTCTCAGAAACCAATCCAACCACCTGTGCCCAGGGTGACAGGCATGATGCTCTTTTCTTCTTACTGCAGGAGAGAGGACATACAGGCACTCTTTATCTGCTTATTGTTGGCGGGAAAGGAGTCCTGACCACAATTCGGCCTCAGATGCTGGGTTTGGGGGAGGGGCAGTGCCAACCAGAAAAAGCCCCGTGCCTAGCTGCTGCCAGGCAAGAGCAGGCTCTGTCCTCCCTGGGCTCCTCTTCACCCCAGGAGATCTCCTCTCTCTTCTCAGAAGCCAGAAAATAAATTAGGCCCCTTGAGGTGGGAATGGGGGACATTGCAAACAGCTCTCCCTCCCCCCAGACTCCTCATCCCCAGGGAGATTTGTTTCACCCAAATGATGCTGACCTGCCTACTCCAGGTGCCACAAATCCCAGTCTCCTCCCTGCCTACCCACATCCCTGCTCTGCAAAGGGAGGCTTCTCTCTGTTGGGCCCACAGTTGGCAGAGAGGCCGCCCATATTCACAGGGAGTGGGAGCTTGCTGGTTTGGCCTAGGACTTTATAAATAACAAGCATTGCAATACCTGTCTTTTCTTTTTTAAATTAATTAATTAATTTTATTTATGGCTGTGTTGGGTCTTCGTTTCTGTGCGAGGGCTTTTTCTAGTTGTGGCAAGCGGGGGCCACTCTTCATCGCGGTGCGCGGGCCTCTCACTATCGTGGCCTCTCTTGTTGCGGAGCACAGGCTCCAGACGCGCAGGCTCAGTAATTGTGGCTCACGGGCCCAGTTGCTCTGCGGCATGTGGGATCTTCCCAGACCAGGGCTCGAACCCATGTCCCCTGCATTGGCAGGCAGATTCTCAACCACTGCGCCACCAGGGAAGCCCTGGCCTAGGGCTTTAAATTCTGTTTTAGAAGCCCTGTTTATAGAATCTGGGTCCCACTTAAGGATTTGGGCCCTTTTCTGTAGGGCTCAGATACTCCTCTTTAGAATCTAGCATGCTCCCCCCCCAACCCCTGCTCAATAATAACTGAGTTATTTTCTCTACAGTTTGGAGCTCTCTCTCCAGGATTTAAGCAGCTCTCTCTATGGGGGCTAAGCCTCTGGTTTTTAAGTTCTGAGACACTCTCTATAGAGCCTAGGCCTCTGTCTATGGGATATGGTGCTCTGTCTATCTGGGCCCCTATCTAAATCAGGTGCTGGCTGATTTGGGCTTTTGGGTGAATTAGAAAAACCACCCCTCTATGCAGACCCAGTCCTTAGGGTTCATCTCTTGGCAAGCGGTGCCTTTGTGCAAAAACAAAGGTGCCGCTTCCTTCTGTGGGAGGAATGTGTCTATGTGTCTCTGTCTTAGTGAGGGAGCTTGGGCTGATCGCCTCTACTACTTCTTGGGTGGCTCCTTTGTGCCAGGCACAAACCACACACCTGTATGTGGCAGTTCTGAGTATAGGATATGTGCTTCCAGCTGTAATGCTTAGGCCTGTCAATAGGCCTCTATTCATGGGGTCTGGACTTCTCTAGGGTTTGGGTCTCTGTGTGTAAGAAAGATCTGGGCCACTGTCTACAGGCCTGGAACCGGATCTGAGGCCTAGGCCTGTTTCTGTGGCATCTGGGTCATGGAAGGACCCAGGCCTCTATCAATGGGGCCTAGGGCCTCTGTTTATAACAGTGACTCAAATCTTTCCTGACTGTGACTCACAATAAGATGTATATTTTGCATTTGCAATACAGTACACACACACACACAGACGCACACACATTCACATATAACTGAAATAATGTTTCATGAAGCAATACTTACCCTTATTACAGAAGATGCACTCATATTTTTTTCTGTTCTATTCTTAAAAATTTATTAAATAAAGTACAAAGCTCGTTAAGACCCAGAAAATTGATTCCTTGATTGTATCACCCTTAATCAGTTACAATCTATAGTCTGAAACACTCTAAGTCCTGGGCCCTGACTGACACCTCTCTGCAGAGTGAGGGCCTCTGTGGAAGCTGGGGTTCTCTCCATGGGGCTGATCCTCTTTCTCTAGGGCCTCAGGCCTCTTTCTCCTCTCCTGCAGGCTCTGCCTACATTTCCCTCTGACCCTCAGGCTTGCCAGTATGCTGCTGGCTGCCATGTTCTCTCCAGGGGCACTGAGCTCAGGCCATTGGGAGTTCTCTGAATGTGGTGCCTTACCCCACCCACCCCTCCCCCTGGGGCCAAGGAAGCAGGGAGCTGAACAGGTCAAGGGCAGAGGGAGTACTCAGACTGTGTGGCCCAAGGCGGCTCCCGGGACATCGGGTGGCAACCACAGAGCCGAGCTGTGTTCAATAAATCATGGAGACTAGGGCCTGGGGGAGGGGGAGGCCAGGACGGAAGGGGGGCCATGGATAAATAATTCATTAAACAAATAAACAAGGAGCCTGTGAGAGCGAGGATCAGGCACGCATGTGAGCGGGAGAGGCAGCCGCCAGTTCCAGACATGAAATATTCACAGGTTCCGCACCTTGCCCAGGGCCCATGTGTGTGCCCCAGTGCAGGCAGCCTGTTGGCGTGGTCCTAACATGGGACCCTGGGTGCCAACAAGGAGGGCAATGCCCGTGTCTTCTGACTTCCAAGTGTGATGTGTGTGTCAGCACGGCTACATGGTGCTCTGATGTCCATGAGTTGACATGGAACCACACACATGACTGACAGCAGGGAACACGGTGCACTGATGTGTGGTCCAGGACACAGGAAATTAGGATGCAGGGCTTGGTGGGTGGGGTTGAGGTGTCGTAACCTCTGATTCTAGTCATGCCCTGATCCCTCAAATGAGTCCAGCAAGCTCAGAAGCCTGAAGTGGAGAGGCATCTCTGGGGTGTTACAATGGAGGTGCGTGTGCATACTCTGAACGTGCTTCTAGAAAAGCTGAGAGGGAAGCAGTTGGGCTTGGCAGTTAACAGGATGGGCTTCGGTTCGAATTCCATTTCCACCATTCACTGGCTGTGCTAGTCACCTTACTTCTCTGAGACTGTTGCCTCATCTGTAAAATGGGGATAATGACACCCTTCCTCGAAGAGTTGGCTGTTATGAGGATTAAGATCCATGTCTGGGAAGCACTTAGCACAGAATTTAGGACCCACAAGGTGCTTGATTGATGGAGGCCTCATCATCATTATTATCCTGAGGTCTGCCCACCTAAACTAGCTTCAGATTCTCTTTTTCATTTGTTCCTCCCCATCTCCAAACTTCTCTTAATAGCTATCATAGTGGGAGAGGTGACCTTGGGCTTGGGGAGTAGGGATGGGATAGGAAAAGATTAGATAGAATGAGGGGGGAGGAGAAGTTACAGCCAAAAAGAAGCTCACATCCTTGACAGTGTGAAAGGAGGAGTCCTTGACCTTCTTCTCAGACCCCAGAGCCTCTCCTTAACCCCTAAAACTCTCCTTAGATCCACAGTCTCTTCTCTTTCCTGCCACCGAAATTTAGCTTTCTAGCAAGTGGCTGCAAGGGGACAGAAGGAATTGGGGTAGAGCCTCTGAGTAGCATCACAATCTCCTCACCCCACCCGTCCCCAGGCCAGTCCTCACTGCCAGAGCTCTAGCCCCGAACCTCTGCCTATTGATTGAGTGCTTCCCTGACAAAGATGGCTATGTCTGGGCAAAACCCAGAGAAGTGGCACCCCAGAGTGGGTGGGGAGAATCCAGGCTGGAGAGAGCTGCACAGGGCCAGGGTGGGGTACCTGGGGCCTCCCACTAGGCCCTAGCATTCCCCAGCCCTCTCGTGTGCCCTGGAAAGGATCCGCTCCCAGTGGGAGAGAGCCAGCAGACAGGCCTGAGCCGGCCTGCTCCTCCACAGACAGAAGAGGAACAGGCTGGGGGAGGGGGCCTGAGATCTTGGTGGGGAGTGTTGGCTGTAACCCCCACGTCTCCTGTGAGGAGCCAGGGGCAGAGGGGGCCATGGCCTGGGCACACCCTAGGCCGTAGCCCAGCCCTTGCCTCCCTTGGCTAGCCTGCTGCTACTTGGGGTGTCAAGGGTCTGGGCCCCCAGGTGTGAAAATGGTGCCTGCCCACCTCTTCCCAAAGAGCCAACATCAGTTCTCCACTTCCCCTCCCCTGGGCTGGGCAGGTTCAGGCTAATCTGCGCCAGAGCTTCACAGCAAACACTGATCTGTAATAAAACCACAATGTGTGTTCGGGAGAAGGGATTCCAGACACAGAAAATCCAGAGACACATACACACTCACACACATACACACAGATGCAAAACATACAGCTCTGGGAGGGCAGACACCAGCAGTACTGAAAACACAGCTAAACATGGACCCATACACTGAGTCAAACACACAAGCATGGTTAGTTCTACACCACTCCTCCATGCCATAAACTTTGTCCTTCAAAACCCAAGTCTTCTCTGACAGTCCATCTTCCCTGTGCTCCCATAGCACTTTCTGCACAGTTCCATAACTGCATTTGCACTTGGTATTGTAATTATTTGCTGGCCAGTTTGTCTTCTAGAGTAATCTGAAGATTCCTTAAGGGAAGCGATCCTGTCTTATGCAAGTGTATATCCTCAGCATCTAGCATGCAGCCTGGTATTTAGTTAATAGGAATAGGTGAGGTGCTTAATAATTGTTGAATTGATGAACAGAAGAATAAATGCATTCAGACAGTGAGACACCCATGCCTAGAATCCCTCAGAAGCACACAGAGCATAAACAGTGTATGCTACTCAGGCCTCTGGTCCCACCTTCTTGTCTCCTGGTCCCCTGACCCTACTGCCTCTTAGCTTCCTCAAAGTCCCTCCTTTCTCCTTTTTTGCTCAGTGCGAGACCATGAATTTGAGTACCACCTGAGGGCTGGCAGGCAAAGTAAGGGTTAATGACACCTCATTAGTGCTTAATTGGAGGAAAGAAGCTGCCCTGGCACCAGACAGGTGGGCAGGCCTACCCCTTGCTGGAAGCAGGCATCCCTAGTTCCAGCACCCTGTCGGGCATGTGGGTGATTTGGCCCTGGAGACCCTCATCTCAGCCCAGGGCACCTCCCCCCACCATTTGCTTTGCCAATTTAGTCTTTAGGCAGTACAGACCAGCCCTCCCCATCTGTCACCAAACATCCAGAGGGAGAGGCAGACTTCTTATCCTTTCTCCTTTAGCTAGGCTGTGCCCCTTCCCACCCCTGGAGAGACCGGAGGCTGGGAGGAGAGGTGGGGTAAGGAACTGGACAACTGAGCGGTAGATTAGAGAGCCACTAAGGGATAGATTTGGGATACAGACAGGCAACAGAGCTGGGGATGTGGAGATGTCTGCCCAATTTGACCTTAAATGAAGAGAATGCAAATGAGATGCAGACGATATGCAGATGAAAGCGAGGAGCTCATAATTAACATTCCAGGTGGCATCAGCTCCATACCCAGGACCCCAACGCTGTTGCCAATACTCCCCTCCTAACCTTCCTGGGTTAAGTGGCACTGCCCATTACTTTGAGTGAGAAAAATGATCTCAAGAAAAGTAAGAGCTTGGCTGGGCTAGGACTGCAGGACCTGGGAAACAGAGTTCCACCCTCGCCTCCCCGCCCCCATCCCAAGCACCACCCAAGCTGCCGTTGAAGCACAAGCAAAGACCACTCTGCAGGTTACGCTCGGACGCACCGTCGGTTGCTATGGGGACCCCCTCCACGTCCAGGCCTGAACCAATGGGCATCACCACTGATGACCTCATGCCCCAGGCCCCGGCATTCTATTGGTTATTTGGAAGCCAGAGTGCCCTTCTCCAACTGCGTCACCACTGGGGATCCCCCGACGACCCCAGCTGGTGTGGCCGACTGAAAGAAGGACGCGCTGGGAGCTCACAATTTGCTGTATGAATGAATAAGGAAAGGAAGGAAGGGATTAATGAAAGGGAAGAAGAAAAGAGGGTGGGGTCACATAAAAAGACCAAAACTCCAGGATTCAGCCTCTAGGGAAAGACTGGCAACCCCAGAAAGTGGGGAGCAGGATCCAGGTTGGAGACTAGGGCTCTCAGGTTCTCGGGACAGCAAGATAGAGTGATGCAAAGATGAGGGGAGTTTTTGCATCGTTCCGGAAAGACTAGGGCAGGCCCAGCAAATTGAGGGCCCCACCCTTGGCCATCTAGCGCCGCTGAGCTTTGGGGAGATCGGTGACGCCCCAAAACCTGCAGGTCTCCCAGCCTCCTGGAACCGCGCCCCGGAACACGCCTCGAGGACTTCTCATGGGTAGGGCCCAGAGCCTTCAGCCCGTCTAGGTCCCATGAGCGGACTTGGCCCTCGCTGGAGACGCGCCCCAGGACTGAAACAGTTGTCCGCACAGGGCCCAGGCTGTAAGGAAAATGAGTGTAGGGAGGGGCTGGCTTGAGGCCTGCGGCCGGCGGGCCTGAGTTTTCACCGCTCCCCCCCTCGCCCCCAGGCCAAGTGCGTGGCTGCCCAGGTGTCCACCCTTAACACCTGCAGGGAGCTTAGGCGGCCGGCGAGGGTGTGTGTCTGTGTCAAGTGCGCGCGTCTGCCTGAGAGTGAGGGCGTGTGTCTGAGTGCCGGGGAAAGCCGACTGGGCCCCGCGTCTCTTTCGCACATGCGTTATCAGCGGCGGATCCGCGCGGCGGCCACAGACTCGGGAGCGAGCGCGCCCGGCTTGGTCCGCGAAGAGAGGGTGTCTGGGGCCGCTGGGAGCAGGATGAGACCCGCACGGTCCTCAGTGCCAGGCTAACCAGTCATCCCCGGCCTGCGCCGCCTCTGCTTTCACCGGAGAGGGGCGGAGGTAGCAGTACAGTCGGTTTCCAAGGCGACATATAGACACCCTCCTGGATGACAGTAGAGACTAAACTCGAATTCGGGACCAGAAGACCGAACCCATAGCTCATGCTTCAGCTCAGACTTCACTCTCTCCACTCCAGCCCCTCGCCCCCGCTAAGGATCTTGTTTTGGGGTGAGGGCCCTGACACGCAGGCACACATACCTACAGACATGGCATTTTATGAAAGTGGCCTTGAATGAGGGGGGGAGGGTCCACTCATGTATGCTCCGTCCGCGACGCTGTCCTCCATCCCAGGCCTCAGCCAGAGCAATGGAACCAACCCAGAGGGACCGGGGTCCGACCCAGGTGTGCAAGGGGGTGGGGCAGCGGTTCGCAGTCTCCAGCACTTCGGTCTGGTCTGTCAGTCTCTGGACCCCCAGCACCCTCCACGGCGCCCCCCCTCCCCGCGCATGTTCACACACCGCCTCTAGCCGCCGCAGCCCCGCCGAGCTAATCAGCACAACATCCACCTATCGATCGTTGGCTGGGTGCCAGGCGGGCCGGCATTGTGCCAGTGCAGGCTGTGGGGCACCGGGGCGGGTAGAGCATAGCTTCGGGGGGAGGGGCACCCCTTCCCTGGCTGCACCCAGGACACCGTTCAGAAAGAGGACCCCGGTTAGTCTTGGGGTGGATCATAGCCTTGCCACCTCTGCCTGCCTGAGGTGGAAGAGACAGAGTGAGGCTGAGAGCAAAGGGGGCCCTCCCTCCTCGGCCCCACCTCCTCCTCCTTATAAAAGCGAAGAACAAAGAGGCCGCTGGGGAAGGAGGCTTTGATCTGACCCCACCTTCCCAGTTCTAGGCCAGGCACCGCCCAGACTGCCCTTGGGGAGGGGGAGGGACGCCCAGCTCTCAGGGACCCAGGCATTCTGAAACCCAGGTGCTGTCTTTCTACTACCCCTTGCTTTTGCCCCAATGCCCTGCTTGGTGCTACCACAGCTTCTGCAGTGCCCCAAGTGGGTGGGCTATCAGGAGCACCTGTCCCCTCCCCAGCACAGGAAGCCAGCTAGGGAGGTGGTAGAGGGTGCCAAGCTCCACAGCTGCTGCTGGCACCCACCCCACACTGCCCAGAGGGTGCCTACTGAGGCCTGGCATGGATGGTCTAGGCACAGCTGGCAGGGAGGTCAGGCCAAGCCAAGCTGAGAGCAGAGGCTGCAGGGAGTCCCCCCCAGTGTCAGGGAAGGAGCCAGAGGGCAGTAGGTTAGGGAAAGCAACAAAAAGATGGGTGGTTTATTGAAGGCTTGGTCCAGACACTTATAAAAATACAAATTGGCATGAAATTCGACCTCATGGCAAGTCCGTCTTCACAGAAGACAAATGGGTGACCCCCTGGGGAGGAAAGGTGCTGCCCCAGGGAAGAGGCCCACAGGGCACTGGGCACAGATGGCAAGCCTGGGCTTCTTGCTTGACCTGGTCCAGCAATCACCTGTCCCCAGGTCTTCGGCCTTGGCCCCCAGCAGGCTCAAGGATCCGATCCCATCAAATCCCAGTCTTCCTGGGGGATGGGATGAGAATATCAAAGCAGCTGACAGAGACCCTATGTTTGTCTTGCCTCTGTTCCAGGGTGCCCAGGGCTGTCTGCAGCTCCCCTGCAGCTCCTCTTCAGCCTGTGATGAGGAGGCCGGCACCTGGAAGGGTCACCCCAGACCCTCTGACCTCCCCCATCACTATTCCATCTTGTCTGTCTGGCTTGGCCCTCCCAGCTCAGGTAGGGGGCAGGGGCCCTCCTCCAGGGAGTCTTGGGAGGGCTCTGGTTCCTGGGGGTGGCAGGAAGGGTCCGCTTGGCTCAGAGAACTCTCAGGAGACGCAGAATTGGGAGCAGCAGCAGCAGCAAGAGACAGAGGGGGCTGGGAGTGGCCCCCCCTTGCCACCCTGACGTGCCACTCTCTCCAGGGCTCCCAACAGGATGGGCTGACTCAGGCTCTGTGAGGGGGAGGGGGTAGCATTGATGGGTCCTCCTGCTTCAGCAGCCTCCTTCCTGCTCTCCCCATTACCTGTTCACTCCCACCCCTTTCTAAGGGGTCTCCCGAACTAGCCAATCCCTTCCCATAATCTACCACCTCATCATCTCTAAGCCCCAACTTCCAAGTCTCCTCCCAGTTGCCATTAGAGACCACCAGTTCAGCTAAGGCTTTGGACAGCCTTGCCCCTGGAGATGCCATTCCCTTTGTGTAGGGGAGGCTCCCACAGACTAAATGGGGGAGAAGAGGTTCCTCAGAGTTTGATGCTCCCACATTCTTCCCACTCCTCCCCTCATTCCTGAGGGCCCCACACTAGCCAGAAGGGTTGCTCCCCTGCCCCAACCCACTCACTGTCCTCCTTGCAGCAGACAGACACCTGGAGCCTCAAGCACTGGCCAGGACTCTCCGGAGTTGGCACTGCTGGGTGGTGGGAAATTGGGAGGAAGAAGTTAGCACAGGCTAGTTTGCATGCCTCAGATTCTGTTTCAAACCCTCCCAGCTTCTTTTCTCTCCAGTTCCCTGGAAAGCTTTTCCTTATTTTGGGGCCACATCTAGGTGCCAGGCCCCCATCTGTGACCCTACTCATGTCCTCCTTCCTGGCTCCTCTTCCTTTCCCCTCCTCTCTATTGGTTCACTCTAGATGTCCCCCTACTCGGCCCTGGACTCAGGCCCCCTGCCCACTCCCCCCTCCTAGGCCTAGCCTTCCTTCCCAGTCCTCTCATTCCCCCACCCCTCAGGATCTCTGCCTTGACTGCTGGCAATGGCAGGTAGCCCCATTCCCCTCCCCACCTTCCCCAGGAGGCAGCCAGTGTGCCCATCTTCACTCACAGATGTAGTAGTAGGTCTCTCCAGGCAAGAATTCGAAGCCAAGGGAGAAGGGCGTGAAGCGCTGAATCTTCTCTGAGAATCGAACAGGGCCAAAGGGAGCGAAAGGCAGGGAGCACTCCCAGCGCTTGAAGGCACCCGGCCCCTTGGCCTGGCAGGCCTCATAGCCTGGCCAGTCCACCATGTATAACGCAAATGTCTCAGGGCCCTCAGGGGGCCCTGGACCCTCATAGTGTGGGCAGAAGATGTCTAGGTAATCCTTGAGGCCCAGCTCCACCACGGCATCTCCTCGAAGCAGCCTGCAGGCATAAGGTAGGTGAGGGCGGAGGGGCTCATGGCACGGCACACCTGGGGCACGAGGGTCAGAGATACCCCTTCCCAATGGTCCCCGCCAGCCAATCCCCCCCTACTGGAGAGGGAGCAGCTTAGGAAGGCCCGAGTTCCCCAGACTGACACCTCTTGAGAGACAGAGTGCAAGAAAAGGATGAGGTAACCGATTCACAGGTTCAGAGAGGTTAAGGGACTGCAGTGCCTATAACCACATGGCCCAAATGTGAGAAGGCCGCTCACCACACCCTAGCTTTTGGGTGGGAGCTGCCACCCACCTATCTAGCCCTAGTGCCCAAGACAGGGCCTGGTGTAGCACCTGTGCTTGATAAATGTTAGGTGGATGGCTGCTGTGAAGAAGCTGGGGCACAGAGGCAAGGGGTACAGATCTGGGCCCACAGAGCAGTCACAGACTAGAGATGGAGACTGGGAACAATATCCTCATTAACAGATGCACAAAGAGGAAGGCTTGCCTTTTAAGACCTCAATTCAATGCTGAAAAGAATGCCATAGTAAAAAAAAAAAAAAAAAAAAAGAGAGAGTGGATGGTGGGAACCTCCCTTTTTTTTTTTTTGTGGCCAGGACAATCAAGTGCCATACAAAGAGGGGAGCCCCCTCCACATATCTCCCAATCAATCTTTGGCCTCCTCAGGACTCCCTTCCACCTGCCTGGGGGAGCCAGTGCAGGTGGGAAAACCTGGGACATGCTGTTCCCCTCCAGCATCAAATAGAGCATGAACCACTTCCCCCCGCATCCCCACCATACACAGAGTCCAACTTGACTTATGAAAGGCCCCCAACTGTCTCTCAATGGGTGGTCTCAAGACCACCTGCATCTGGAGTTCTGATTAGAAATGCAGATTCCTGGGCTCAGCTCAGACCTACTGGAACACAAGCTGGGCCTTTGTACGTTTTGTTCCACGGCATCCCCAGTGCCTGGAAAAGTGTCTTGCACAAGGACAGCGCTCAATAAATATTTGTGGATTGAATGAATGAGCCAGAAACCTCAGGCTTAGGGGCTAGCAACCTGAATTTTTAACAAAACCTCCAAGTGATGCAGAGGCACTAGTCTAGAACAGAGTGAGGAATTCAGAGTTGGAGGACAACAACAGCTCTTATCACACAGCATTGGTATTGTAATGACCTGTCCCGAAGCTTGCTGGCCCAGGGGTTCCTTGGGCTCCCAGAGGGCAGAGCCTAGGTCTTATCTCTAACCCCCAGCACCCTAGCACAGATCCCGGCACAGAGTACACGCTTAATAAATGTTAGTGAGTGAACAAACGGAGTCACAGATTGTCTTAAGTGAAAATCAGAAAGAAAAACAGATGGAGAAAGCAGAGGGAGGCAGGGAGAATTGGGGAGGAGGATGGAAACAGGAAAAAATATCGACGTTCAAAGGCAGGCAGCTCAGGAGAGAGAAATAAATAATAGTTTATATCTGTGCAGCCTGCACCTCTTTCACACACATGACCTCAGTTAGTCCGCCTGACTTCCCAGGGTACTAGGCATTATTAGCCCATTTTACAGATGAGATAACTGAGGTTAGGGAGGTCAAACGACTTGCCTAAAGGTGATTCAGCTAGAAGGGCAGGGCCGAGGCTGCACAGAAATAGGACTAATAATGACGAGATGAAAGCAGAGTTACAGAATGAGATCAGGAGAAAGAGTAGCACCAAAGGGAAGGCCAAGCGAGCAGGAGAGTAACCTTCTTTCACAAGAGTAAAGCCCCCCGGCCGCAAGTCCGCCCGCCCCAGCTCGGGCCGTTGGGAGGCTGGGGATCACCAAGAGAGAAGCGAGGGGGGCGGGGCTCGGAGTGCAGGCCGAGGTCTCTCGGCTGCCGGCTCCGAGACCCCACCGATTGCCTTCGGGGCTGGTGTCCCCCTCTCGCCCCCCAATGCGTGCGGGCAGGGGTTGGGGACCCCGGGCACGCCTCGCCCCTCCCTCCTCCCCCGCCGGCTCAAACAAAGGAGCCCCGGCGCGCGGCCGGGTCCAGGCGGCGCCGCGCACAGTGCGAGTGTCGGGCGCGCGCCCGGCCCGGGAGCGCGCAGGCCCGGCTCGGAGCCGGCAGGTTTCAGCCCTGCTACCTGGGGTTACTGGAGTTCCAGTAGACCTCGTGGCGGAGGCCACAGCCCCCTCGCAGAGGGGAGCTGAAGAGCGCGGCCCAGAGGACAGTCCGCAGCAGGGGCTGCAGCCGCATCGCCCCCGGGGTCTGGTCTGCTCTGGCCCACGCGGGCCCGTCCCGTCCCGCTTCGCAGTCGCGCCGAGAAAGGTACAAAGTGCGGGGGGGGGGGGGGGGGGGGACTTGCGGGAAGGGGGGTGGGGTGCTGAGACTCACAGGCCACGCCCCTGGATAACTTTCCACCAATGTGGGCGCGTCTCCGCCTCTTCATTCAAAGCCAACTCTTGTTAACCTTCTGTGCGCTGTAGCGCGCGCGCCAGCTTAGGCAAGCTCTTGCTGAGGCTAGACCGCATTTCAAGGGGGCGGCGAGGAGGGACGTATTCCACTGTCTAGGAGTTGTTTTAGGGAGGTCGTGTCTTTCGTGTCTGTATTGGTACAGGGTAGAAAGCCTTATTAAATCTTTGGAAGATTTAAATATGGGCCCACGCCTTTTGCCCAGAAAGAGGCAAGTGAGGCACGGGAGAGGATCCACGAAGTTGTCCAGCCATCTTAGGCAGCATTGCTCCTTTTTCTTTGCACATCTAGGGATATAGCGAGGGGAAGGGACAAATCGCCTCCTGGGACCACCCCCCCCACCCTCACCCCCCCTTTACAGAACCTCAGACGGCGAGCTCGATGCCCACCTTGGGGTTGGCCCCTGTCCCTTTCTGCCCCACACCTTCGTTCTGGGCGAACGAAGGCCATAGTCTCAAAGACGAAGTAATGAGGTGGTTGCGGCCCATACAAAGCACTTCTGTTCCCGAACCCTCAGGTGGGGTGGGGGAGGGGAGAGGCAGGTGCGCGCCCTTGGAATCGTGGGAGCCGCCGCCGCCGCCGCGCCCTGCCCCGGCTCCGGGGCTCTGAGAACGCCAGCCAGTTCCATTTTTCCCAGCCGCTGGTCAGAGGGTGGGGACAGCGAGTCCAACAGCTTGGCCGGTTTGTCGATGGTCGCCGCCAAGGGGCCGCGCAGCGTTGGGGGCGAGAACTTGGCTACTGGGGGTGGCAGAGGGCGTACAGCGCCCTTTGTGGTACTGGATTGTGCAGAAGGTCATCCCAGACTGGGCAGAAACAAGCCGCGAGCATCCCAGGGACACCCGCTGACCCAGCCTGGGGCTCTCGCCCTCCCTATCCTGTCTTCATCTCAGGCGCAGCGTCTCCTGGCGGCCAGATCTGGAATCGCGGCAGGGGAGACCCTCCTTCCCTAAGCAGACAAACTTCGAGGCGCGCTCCCAAGACCTCACTTTTATTGCAGTTCTGCAGAGACAGGCTGTGCGCCCCTCCCTCAGCTCCGTCCAGCTCCCAGACACTCCCCAACCCCCAGGTGCCACTGCGTGGGCGGGTCCCCAGGGTGCTGCTCGACAGCAAGTGGAGGTGCCCGGTGTCGGTGTCTTAAGACTCCTGCTCCGTAGCGTCCAGGCCCCAGCTCCTTCAGTCACCGCGGGGGACTCCAGGGGTCGGGTCTGCCTGTTGAAGTCCTAAGTCCAGGTTGGAGGCAGCGGAACCTCAGGAGAGGTCAGAGGTAGAGCGAGGACACTGCTGGGGGCGGCGGCGCAGGCCTGGGGTGTGGGAGGCCGAGAAAAAAGGTCAGAAGTCCCCCCGGACCACTCGCCCCACCAGCCCATCCTCAGCGCCCCTCCTCCCCTACCTGGAGGGTACCACTGGGGGTGGGATTCCAGCTCCAGGGCCAGGCAGGTCAGACGAAGGGCGCTGGCCCTGAGGGTCAGCAGGCAGTGGTTTTCTCGGGGGTGGAGGCTTGGTGGGCCCCTGAGACTGAGAGAGAGAAGGCAGGAGGCCAGCTTGGGAGGGGGTATCATGTTGCCCACCTCCCACACACTGGTGCTGGGGAACACCAGCTTGAGGGGCGGCACCAGAGGACACCTTTGTCTGCAAACAAACCTGTCACCATTAAAGATGCCACTGGGGTATGTGCCCTTAGGCACAGGGGGCATCTTACTACTAGCACCACTGGCAAGGCTACCAGCACCACAGCCCTGGGTGGGGGGAGAGGCTGTGCCCTTCTCTCCCCCCACTGTTACCTTTGGGTACCTCACCACCGGGTCAGCGGGCAGAGGGCGGTTGGGGGGATTGGGTCGGTCAGCCAGCTCAGCCTGAACAGAGAGAGGGGCAGTGACTATGAGAGCACAGCCAGGAGCAGTGGGCATGCAGTGGGTCTCCCGAGGGGTTCAGGTCAACATGCAAAGTCAGCCAGGGGGCAGGAGAGAACGGGGGCATGCGCATGGGGCTTGAGTGCATGCCAGTAGATGCCTTAGGGGAGAAAGGTGTGGGTCACCTGTGGTGTCCCTGGCAGACTGCAGTCCCACCACTGACCACCAGATGGTGGTAGAAACCAAGGCAGGAGGCTCACCCTTTGCTACTTCTGGGGAGTGTCTGAAGGCTGAGGGGCACCCTGGTCCCCTAGTGAAAAGTGCCACTGGCAGGGAACAGGGAGGAGAACTGCAGTTGGGCACCAAGCCTCCCACCTGCCCTGGGCCAGGGCAGGGCCTGGCCCAGATTTACCTGGAGTCTCTTGGGCACAGGGTCAGGAGGCAGCGGCCTGGAGGGAGGGGCCGGGAAGCCAAGGGCACTAGCCTGCTGAAAGAGCAGGAAGAGCAGACAGGCAGAGTGGGGATTGGGGTGGGGGGAGAGGGAGCAGAGAGATAGATGTGGGCAGAGAGGTGTTAGTGCTCAGGGATGGGCAGCCAGGGCCCCTGGGGCAGTGGGGGCTGTGCATGCGGTTATTCAGTTTCATGCAGAGGGGGTGACAAGTGGTGGAGTGGGCGTGCAGACCACCTCCACACACACTCTTCTGTCATCAGATCCAGAGGGCTCAGGGCAGGGGCACTCACCAGCCCTTCTACACATGGTGACCAGGGCCTCATCAGGTCCTGGCACACTGAAGGCCACTCTGAGCACCACCCCCTCATGCACTCCAGGGGGCATCACTGCTGGGAGCACAGGTAGACCCACCTTTCAAAGCCACCGGCTAGGCCAGCTCAAAGAGCACAGCTCTCCCTCCTCTAGGTGACTGCCCCTCCCCAGTCCAGGCTGGACTCTGCTTCTCAGCCTGCAGCCAGGGGACGGGAGGGGAGGGCTGGCCCTGACTCCCCTGACTGACTCTTGGGCAATGCAAGTCTTTCTCTGAGTCTAGAGCCTTCAATACCCCCCCCCACCCCCCACCCCAGGGCCCAAGCTGGATGCCTGGCCAGGATGGGCCCTCTCTCCTCTGGCATGCAGACTTACCTTGGCACCTGGCATCAGCAGAGCCCTCTGCGGGGGTCCTGGACGTTCGGGGGGACCAGACTGGGCTGCCCTGAGCATGGAGAAAGGCAAGGAGAGAGAGGGCCCAGCCTCAGACCCTGTTCTCCACCCATTTGCAGCCTTTGAGTGGGGTTAACCCTTTGTGGCCCCTTGGAGCACGGTGCAGGCCAAATCAGAAGTGGGAAGGGGAAGCTGATCAGCCTGAGGGAGGACCCCACTTACCCAGCACTGGGGTTCCTGGAGAGAAATGATCCTAGCACCCCAGCTTCCCCACTTGGGTCTACATGTGAGGTGAAGAGTTACGGGGCACATGTAGGGAAGGGAGATGTGTGTGGGGTGTGGTCTGGGGGGCTTGTGTTCAGAATCAGGTGTCAGGGGCTGCCCAGGGGCGGGGGTGGGGCTCCAGAGCTGTTGTCCTTAACAGAGCTGTGGAGAAAGCTGGTAGCAGGGAGGCTGGTACCTGTATTGGCAGCTGGGTCCCTTAAGCTGGCAGAGTCGCTGGCGCAGGCGGGCACGGTGCCAGTAGCTGGCACCAAGCAGCACCAGGACCAGCAACAACAGGAGGCTGAGGGGCAGCCCTGTGGTCAGGGAGCTGTTTGCTGTGGGTGAAGGCAGGTTTGAAGGTGGGCAGGGCTAAGAACTCTACATCCAGGAAGAGGTGGGGGGGGGCAGGGAGTGAGGTCAGGTGATCAGAGAAGGTGAAGGGGTCAGGGATTACAGAGAGTCAGGGAACCAGCAGCGAAGGGGTCAGAAAAAGAGGGGCAGTGAAGGATGCCCTCTCAGCTGCCCCTGTCCCCCACCTCATGCTACCTCTGATGTGGGTGGTGCAGTCTGGGGGCGCCCAACCCTCCTCACAGTGGCAGTGTCTGTTGCTGTCGCAGACCTAGGAGGTACAGGTTGAACAGTGAGGAGCTGTGCCCTCCGGGGCCGTGTTTCCCTGTCCCCAGCTTTTCAAGATCTCAGATGTCCACAACTGGAAGGCGTGCTGAGAATGATAGTGTGGAGGGCGCCAGCGTTCTGGAGAGAGAGACTCTTTATCTGTGCCAGAGAAAATTAGATTGAACTCACATTGTGAGTGCCTTCTATCTGCCAGGCACTGTGCTAGAAGCTTTCATACTCATCTCATGTGCCCCCAGGAAGTGGGTACTATTATTATGCCCGTTAGTTAGAGGAGGAAACTGAGCTCAGAGAGGTTAATAACCTGCCCCGGATACAACAGTTAAGATGTGGTAGAGCACAGATTAGAACCCAGGTGTGTCTGTTTCCAAAGCCCACCATTCTTTTCCTTCCCAGAGGCTCCCTGCTCCCCTTTCATCTCCCCCCATGCCAACTCACCCCATGCCCATGGCATTTGCTTCGACATTCCTGTGTTCCCAGGATCTCCACCGGTTGGCATTGATGGTCGATGCACACCTGCCCGATGGCGAGAGGAGGGCAAAGATCACCTTCTCAAGAGCTTTACTGGCACTGGGAGGCCAACACAAACGAAGCCCACCCCGCTTTTACAGATGGGGAAACCAAGGCTCAGAGGATGATGGGACCCTGCTCCATCTGAAGTGAGAATCTGAACTCCCCTCAGAGTCTGCACCTTCTTCACCGGTGGCTAGTGAGGCCTGGACGCTGCCTGCAGCAGTCCAGATATCCCTCCCCACCTGGTACTGCCCACCTAGGCTGCTCACCAGGCCGGGGCCACAGGCTGTGCCAGGCAGAGTCAGCAGGGGCTGGGCCACGTCGTTGCCCAGGTCCAGGTGTACCCAGCTGCAGTTCAATTTCAGCTGGGTCCCGCTGGCTTCCAGCATCTCCCAGTGAAGATCCCGGGCTGAGCCCAGCAGAGGCTGGGCCCTCCCTCCCTGGCACTGGAGCTGCCCACAAATGGCATCTCTGGGGTTAGGGAGGAGGTGTAGGGTAAGTGGGGCGGAGCCAAGACTCCCACAAACCCAGAGGAGGAGCCAGGTTCCCTCACTTACCTAGGGGCACAGGACACATAGCTGCCATCAGGCCTGCGCCCACAGCTCCCAAAGGCGTCCCCCCGAGTGTTGGCAGTAAGGAGGCAAAGTGGCGCGGCGGGCTGGGCCCCAGGCCCCCAGAGAGCCTGGCACTGCTGGGCATAGGAGGTACAGCGTCCTTGCATGCACACAGCCTGTCCACCAGCACACGGCTCACCGTCCCCCAGGCTGACATCAGGGGGGCACTGGGAGCTGTCTCCTGGGCAGAACTCGGGCAAGTCACAGTCACCTCTGGTAGAGCGGCACTGCCAGCCAGCCGGGCGCAGCTGTGGAGGGTGGGTAAGCATCAGTGTGGGTGCTGGGCAAGTCCAGCCAGGCCCTGGGAGTCAGAATGACCTTTTCCACACTGGCCCCTGACAGGTGGGCTCTGGGTGGCCAGTCCAGTCTGTGCCCACCTGGCAATTTTGACAACAGAGTCCATCGGACGCGCACTGTGCCCCTGGCCTCAGCTGGCAGGTGAAGTAATCACAGCAAGGATCAGTGCAGTCCTATGGGCGAGGGCACAGAGGGGCCGAGCGTCAGAGCAGGCTGGGCCTGAGAGCCTGCCCTAACCCCCTCCCAGAGCCTGAACCCAAAAGGATGCACACAGCAAATGAAAGCCAGAGCCCAACAATCTATGTGCAGTCCCTGCAGACAGGGAGGTGGGGAGAGGGGTTCCTGAGGCTTGGAGATGGCTGATGAGCCAGGGTGAGGGCACAGAAGTGAGTGGGGCAAGGCTCTGGGTGAGGGGCTCACATCGGGGAAGCCACAGTCACACTGCTCGCCGGG
This sequence comes from Eubalaena glacialis, assembly GCF_028564815.1. NCBI lineage: Eukaryota > Metazoa > Chordata > Mammalia > Artiodactyla > Balaenidae > Eubalaena > Eubalaena glacialis. The sequence continues at coordinate 81,475,270 of NC_083718.1, forward strand.
CTCCACCAACATATTTCCGCAGACACTGGCCATCGAGGGCAGACCGGAGAGCCGTTCAAAGAGGCAGCTGCCCATTCCACCCAGGAGGGCTTTTTCCAGGGCCTGTCGGCTGCAGTTGCTGAAGTTCAGGCCTGGCAGGAAGCTGGCGATGGCAGCAAGGAAGGTTGGGGCTGCGGATGGCTCCCTGCCCCCTGCCCCCTGCCCTCTCCATCCTGCAGTTACTCACTCTGTCGAGGCCTCCATGATGCAGCTCTTGGCTGGGGCTGGACCTGGACAGGGGCAGCTGTTCCCAGGTGAGTCATGGCCCAGGCCTAGGCTGTGGCCCAACTCGTGGGCTATTGAGGAGGCGACTCCCAGGATGCTTGTGGAGTGGTCCTGTCATTGGGGAGGGGATACCCCAGGTCCAGCACCAGCCTGACTGCTCCTCTTCTCTCCTCGTCTGACCTCTTGGGCACTGAGCAAGCACCGTCTCCCTCCTTAAGTGCTTCTAAAGTAGGAGGAGAGCCCAGGCCTGGGTGGCAGGAAACCTGAGTTCTAGCTCACCTCTGTTACCCCTCTCTAACTATATCGCCCTGGGAGAGCACCTTTGTTCTTTGGGCCTCAGCTGCCTCCTCCTCCCCCAAGAAATGGGAAGAGCTCATAGGTGAAGACACCAATGAGCTGGCCACAGGCGAGGGTATCCTGGCAGCAGAGGCCACGTCATGCACCCCGGCCCTCTATACCCTCAGCTTTGGGGTTGGTAACTTTGCTGGGGGTTTCAGTGAATACATGGTACCACACTGGGGAGGAGCTGAACGGGAATGGGGAGGAGACATGGAAATAGCTCACCATGTTCACACCTCCTGAGAATTCAGGAGAACAGATGGAGTTCTGAATGGCCATGCCCACCATGGGCCCAGAGAATGAAGTGGCACTGCGGGATTGAGAGGGCAAAGGTTAGGGCCCAAAGCCAAGGTGGCCAGAGCTTCAGGGCCTCAGGTAGGGAGTTGGGATGTGAAATTTGCCAGGCCGGGGCAGAGCTGGGCCCCGCTGGCTGAGCCTGGGGGGTCTTACGTCACCAGCTGGGCACTGTCGTGGGGCAACCGAGGCAGCAGTTCTGTCCGGCGCCAGCGGAGGAAGCTGTCTAGTGTGAGACCTGGGTGCTGGTTTATCTCTATCAGGTCACGCTGGGTCCAGGCCTCCAGGCCCACTAGCGCCACCCGGACATTCAGAGGCCTGAAGAACTGAAAGAGAACTGGGGCTCAGGAGAGGGGTTCCCGTGGTCGGGGGCCATAAGGATGCTGCTGGGTCCGATACTCACTGTGTCCAGGAGGAGGGCCACTTCCAGGGTGCGGTTCAGCAGGCTCTGGAAGTCCCGGTACCTCTGGACCTGTGGGTCAAGAGAGGTGACCGTGAAAGGCAGCAGGGCAGGCAGAGGTCAGGGGAGGACTTGCAGGGGCCAGCAAGCTCACCTCGGAATGGTCAGCCACAATCACCAGCTCAACAATCTTGGTCTCTGTCACCACGTCCCGCCTCCACTGTGGACAAGAGGAAGGCGCATCAGGCACACCCACCGCTCACCGCCGGCAGCCGCACAGGGCTGACCGGGCTGTGTCCACACCCGCTCTGTGTGGTCAAACAAGAGCGTGAAGAGCCCATTTCACAGAGAACCACTGAGAACCTGAGAGGCCAGGGACCTGCCCAAGATAGACAAAGAATAGGTTTAGAAGCTGGGAGTAGAGCCCTGCTTTTCTGGCTTCAAATTCAGTGCTTTTTCCAAATAAAAAATAATAATAATAGACAACACCATCAAATACTTAACGTATGCCAGGCAGAGTTCTAAGCATTTACATATATATATGTATGTATATAGATTTATTTAATCTTCACAGTAATCCTATAAGGTAAGTAGTTTTATTATCCCCATTGAATAAATTAGGAAATTGGCTTCTTATTTCTTTATGATCAGTAACTATGTATTTGCTATATCCAAGTGAGAGCTCTCTGCATTTGGGTCATAAGACAGATGAGGAGTTTGAGTCAAGTACCTGCATCCAAATCCTGGATATACCATTTATTAGTTGAATGGCCTTGGCCAAGTCACTTAACCTCTCTGAGACAGTTTTCTCACTAAAATAGAGCTGTGGATAGCACCTACCTCCCAGGGTTGCTGGGATCAGTAAAGGAGATAATGTTCATAAAGTGCCTGGTACTGGGAAATTGCTCCATTAGCAGGAGCAGTTGTTACTGTGAACAAATAGCTCTGAGGGCCCGGGGGCCAGCCCTGGGGACAATAGAAGCCCAGCCCTCCTGCCATTCATCCTCACCTGGAGAAGGTGACGCTGTCCCAGGGGGTGCTCTGGTGGAGCCTGAGTGGGCACAGATGCAGGCCAGCTCAGGGCACAAGTGTGGCCTGGCAGGAGGAGGTCTTGGAGCCGGGAGATAACAGGGGGACCCTGAAGGTCCCCAGGCCCCAGCTCCAGGGAGTAGCTTCTCTCTGGGGACAGGATCACCAAGCCCCTATACAAAGATGCAGGAAGTCAGAAAACTTTTCAGCTCCATGCCTCGTTTACGCTCACTCTCTCCACCTTCATGGAATCGACCCCTTGTACCTGAGCCCGGAGCAGGTGCAGACAGAGACCCAGGAGTCGGCATGGCCCTGCACTCTTCCCTGGTAGCAGCAGTTCTCCTACAGCAGAGAAACATGAGTGCCAACGTGAAGGCCAGGCCAAGGTTTGAGCCCAGGAGGCTAGCCTGTGGGTGAGGATAGGCAGTGTCCTCCCATTCTCCAGGGATGGCATCTTCCAGTCGCCCCTTTCCTTCTTCCCTCGGGCCAGAAACAGGGCACGAGATGACCTGACTCACCAGAGTGTGTCCCTCACTGACCACCCGGGTGCCATCAGGTTGGTACCACACCAGGGTTGGGCGGCCTGAGACTAGCTCCCTGTGGAATGAAGAAGAAGGAGGGCAGTGCTCCCAGAGTGGTGCAGTGACAGCCTGAGACCTGGAGGTGGTAGAGGGGTGGCTGGGGGCTGGGCAATCCCCGCAAGCTTCCTGCTTCCCCTGGAGACAGCAGAGTATGGTGGTTGGGCCACAGACTCTGTCAGGCTATCTGGGTTCCAATCTAGTTTTCACCACCCACTAGCTGTGTGACCTTGGGAGAGTTATTTAACCTCTCTGTGCCTTGACTTCTTCATATATGAGGCCAATAATAATACATAATAGTATCTACCTTATAGAGTTGTTATGAGGATTTAATGAGTTCAAGCTCTTAGTACCTGGTACATCGTAGATGCTATATAAGTTGTTAGCCATGTTATTGTTAATGTTACCACTATCATTATTACCTATTCTGTAGCAGCTCCAGGATATGACTCTCACCATCCAATTCCAATTTGATCCGCAAAGCCTCAGGCAGACTGGTCTGTGGGCACCAGAGGGCATGTCACCTCCCTGGCCCTGTCTGAAACTCCTATCTTCTCTAACCAGAAAACCTCAGGCCCTTAGGAGAGCACCAATGATTAGATCATTGGTGGGGGGATCCTGAGGGAGGGGCCAGGAAGCCCTGCCTGGCCTGGGGTATTGTTCTGGGGGGTTGTGTGGGGAGGTCAAGGAAGGTATCCGAGCCGCCCCTTCTCGGCTTCCTGCCCAGAGAGGAAGCATCATGGAGGACCCAGTGCAGGCCCCAGCCCTTCCTCTGACTCAGCTTTAGAATTGGGAGGGGAGGGTGTTTGGTGAGGCCCTGACCCTCTCCAAGTCTCCCCACTGAAAAAGCTGACAACATGAGACCAAGAAAGCAAGTCTGGCCTCAGAATTTCCCATTGGAGATGGAAGGGTTGGGTGGGGCTGAGACAGACAGATGTGTGTGCAGAGGGGAGAGCGAGATAAGTGAAGCCAGGTGCTGGGGTGCAGAGGGAGAGGCAGCCAGACCTGGGATGGCCATGCTACAGTGAGGTCCATTCACCCACTCCTCAGCCAGTCTTTGCCTGGAGACACCTGATTATTCAGGGTGGTGGGTGGTGTGGGTGTATTTCTTTATTCGAGTGGAGAGAGAGGCTCACCTGAAGCACCTCTGCTAGGCTGAGCGTGAGGTTGTCCTGAAGGATCTGGGGCTCCGAAGACCCATTCAGGACCCTCTCTGGCCTTGCCTGCTTCTCCTCAGTGCCACCTGCAGGGTTCCCAGGATACCCCAAGAGAGTGCTGAGAGAATCAGCACCACGGCTGGGGGTGGCTGGCGCCCTTTGACCCACCTGGCTCCCAGCACATCAAGGCCCTTCTCTGCTTGAAGGACCCCTGCATTGCATGCTGGGACTTAAAGAATACTAGAGGGAGGGGGCGGGGGCTTCTCTCCAATTTTTCCCTTTCATCCCACCAACCCATCCACAAGTCCCCAAAGAAAGAAGTTCAGTTTGCCCAGTCTGTGCCGCCCCCCCCCCCGTCCCCCTCAGACCAATCCCAGGTTCTCACAGGGACCCTCCCCCTGTTCCCACCCCCACCCAACCACCTCCCCCAGGAACGCCCCCTCTCAGGACTGGGCGAAGACTTGTGGCCCGGTGCCCACTCACCCTCCCTTTCCTCACATCAGAGATGCCGGGAACGCCCATTTCTGGGTGAGCGTTGCAAACACCCCCCTCCCTAAATACCCCTCATGCCCAGTTAGGCACACCCGCTCCCCACAGCCTCCGCTTCCTCCCGGAGTCCGCCCCCCATCCCCACAATGGCCCTCTCTCCTCCGGACACTCCACCCCCGCCTGCCCTCTCGGCCCCCAGCCCAAGACAGCAGCGGGAAGTGAAAGTTCCAAGGAGGAGTTGGTGTCCCAGCCTCTTTCCTGGCCAATTCTCCCCACTCCTGGCTCCTCCCGGGCCCCCTCCCGTTCAGCCAGCTTTCTGGTGGCATCAGCACCAGGGTGAGGGGTGCCTGGCCGCTCAGGTCTGGGATGGGGGCCAGGAAGTATCCTCTTCGCCAAACCCTAGGAGACGTGCCTACTCGGCGCCCTGGCACCGGGTGGAACGGTCAGCTAGGCCCCAGAGGAGCGAAGACATCAGTCCCGGGGAGCAGAGACCCTCTACCGCGATCCTGAGGGGGCGCTGGGCCAGGCCCTGCGGTGCCTGGTCCCGGAGCCTGAAAGTGTCCGCGGGGACTGTGCAGAGGATGACAGAGTAGGGGGCGCCGGCATCCCTCCTCCTTCCCTCCCCACTCCATCGCCCAGTCTCTGGGCCCTCGGCCCAGGACAGCAGACCAGGGCGGGCTGCACTCTGGTTGGGGTCTCTCAGGGTCTCCGGCCGACCCCAGGACCCCAGTGCTTCCCGACTTCCCTGCGCGTCCTCCCAGTCCGCCCCTCGGCCCACTGCTGGCAGGGTACTCACCTATATCTGGGAGCGGCCGAGAGGGCAGAGGGCTGCCCGCCCCCAGGAGCCCCAGGGCCCAGAGCAGCGCCAGCCGCATGGCAGCGGCGCCTGGGGTCGGGCGAGGGCAGCAGGTGCTGGGCGGAGTGCCGAGGAGCCGCGGCTGCCGGGTCTGCTTCGCTCACCTAGCAGCTCGGCGCAGCCACCAGGCCCCGCCCCGCCCCCTCCCACCCGGCCCAGAGCCAGGCTCCGCCCTCGGAAGGCCCCGCCCCCACAGCGCGCCGGGTCCCAAAGAGGCGTGGACCTAGCCCATGACTCCGACTCCCGCAGGGCTAGCGCTGATCTGCACAGCGGCTTCCCGGCTACTGTGCAAAATGGGAGCCGAGGCCCGGTCCGACCGGCTTGGTAGTCGCGCCTCCACCCGGCCCTGGGTCCCGACGCCTTCCTAGCAGCTTCACTGCCCTCTGGCCTCAAGTCAGCCGCCCGGCTCTGTCGGATCAGGCGGGCCAGTTCCCCCGATTGCCCGGCTCGCCCTCCCGTACCGGACCCCTGCGAAGCGCGGGCAGCAGGCGTGTACAAAGCATTTTATTAAACAGGAAGGAGCGGGTGGGAGAGCCAGCAGGACGCCCCTTCACTCCGCGTAGGTAGCATCGTCGTTGCTGTCGCTGTAGGCGGAGGAGGAGAGCTCCTCGCGGGGTGTGCAGACCGGGCACCGCTGCCGCATGTCGTTCCAGCACGACCGGCAGTACACCGCCTCGCAATCCGGCGTAGGGCACACGTAGGACTCGGGCGTCTCGGGTGCCTGGCACACCACGCATCGCCTGCGCAGCCAGGGGCGCAAGAGGGGCAGGCAGCGGCGGTGCAGGATGTCCGCCAGGTGGCGGCGCTGTTGGGAGGCAAGGGGGGGTTTAGAGCCTGTTAGCGCTTCTTGTCTGAAGTCTCAAGGCCTGACTATGCCCACATGTTGGAGGAAGCTGGATTGGGCAAAGAAGACCCCTGGAGGGCGAGGGTGCTATGCAAGTAGGTCCTAGAGAGCCTCCCTCACTCCGTGATGGAGAGTGGGAGGATGAAGCCTCGATTCTCTCCCAGCCAGTAACAGCAACTACCATCATCACGTTACCATAAATCGCCTTATTTGAGTCTCACTGTGGGGCTGAGAAGTGAGTAGGGCAGATAAGACTATCACTATTGTGTTCCCCCCCACTTTACAGATTAGAAAGATGAATCTTATAAATGTTAAGTGACTTTCCCAAAGGCACAGACTGAACAATCAAACCTGCCTGGACGCAGGTACCCTGATTCCAAATCACAAGCCTGGCTCATTATGCTCCCTCCCTCTCGCACCCTCTCTCCGCACAATTGCCAGGAATTCTCAGGCCACCTTATCAGATGCTCTTTGCTCAAGAAACTCCAGGGGGGACTTCCCTGGTGGTCCAGTAGTTAAGACTCTGTGCTTCTGACGCAGGGGGCCCAGGTTTGATCTCTGGTCAGAGAACTAGATCCCACATGCCACAACTAAGAGCCTGCGTGCCGCGACTAAAAGATCCCGCATGCCGCAAAGAAAATCCCGCAGGCAGCAATGGAGATTTCGCGAGCCGCAACTTAGACCCGGCGCAGCCAAATAAATAAATAAATATTAAAAAAAAAAAGGAACTCCAGGGGTTGGGACTTCCCTGGTGGTCCAGTGGCTGACTCCGTGCTCCCAACGCAGGGGGCCCAGGTTCAATCCCTGGTCAGGGAATTAGATCCCACACGCCGCAACTAAAGATCTCGCATGCTGCAACGAAGATCCTGTGTGCCTCAACTAAGACCCGGCGCAGCCAAATAAATAAATAAATACTAAAAAAAAAAAAGAAAGAAAGAAACTCCAGGGGCTCCACTGCCTGCCAAACAAAGGCAGAACTCCTGGGCTTGGCCTTCTGAGCCTTCCACAGTCTGGTCTCTTTCTAGCCTCTGCTCCAACTTACCCCTCCCTGAACTTTGCATCTTCTGTGCCAGTTTCTCCTTAAACTAGCTCTGGCACTTGGCATTCCCTTTGGACTCTGAGTCTTTGCACATTCTGTTCCCTTAGCTTGGAATGAATGCCCTTCACATTTCCATCTACCCATCAAAATCCAGTTAACTCCATGATCTGGTCATGGAATCATAGTATGTTCATTTTCAGTGAGTTTCTTAGGAGGCTGGATCAAGATGGTGGAATAGAAGGACATGGAGCTCACCTCCTCCTGTAGTATGTTCATTTTTTCATCAGACATTCATTCAGCCCCTACTGTGTGTCATGGGAGTTGTGGGATCTAGGCACTGGAGGAAAAAGTTAAGCAAACACAGTCTCTCACTTTTATGAGCTTTGTTAGGGCTGATTAAATAAGAGTGGCTGCCACTTGCTTTTTAAATAGTATTGGGCACTGTACCAAGAAACTGTAAGTAAATTAACTCAATTCAAACAATAACCATGTAAGGCAGATATTGTTGTTATCATCTCTTTTTCAGGCAAGAAAACTGATGCTTGGAAAGGTGATCACTTGCCTAGGATCACACAGTGACAACTAACACGCATATAGAACTTGCTGTGTGCCTGCACCGTGACAGTGAAACTCATTTAATCCTTACTACAACTAGATGGAGTAGTTAACTCCATTTTACAGAAGGGAAAAACCAAGGCTCAGCATTTAAGTGTGTTCAAGATCACACAATTGTCATAGTAATAAGGGGAGGAGCCAGGATTCAAATCCAGGCTCTCTGGCACCAGAGCCACACACCTGACCACCACTCTATTACTGATCTCTAGTGAGCAGGCCTTACAGATCTGTCCAAACTCCCCATTCTTCAGAGGAAAAACTGAGGTCCAGTGAAGACCATGGCCAAGGTCACACAGCTTAATGAGGCAGTGTGGACTGGAGCCTGGTTCTTCCGACGGTGTGCTCTTTCTGTACACTGCATGCCCCTTCATGAAGCCTCCCTGATCCCCAGCCCACCTGCTTCCCCTCATCCACCAACTCTCCCACCCCACCCACCGATGGAACTGCACTGAGGTTCTGGTCTGAAGCCCTCTCAGAAGAACCTGTGGTTTTGCCTTGGGTCCCTTGTTTCTGATGAACCCTTCTTGCTCTCCTTTGACCTGATGGTATCAAATCTGATCCCCCTTTTCTGCCTGCTTCCCAGTGGTCCACTTAGGATCTCAGGCTGGGCTGAACCCTGGGGCACAGAGATGGACACAGCCTTGACCTCCAGGAGCTGGATGACCAGGGCCCTTGGCATGCATCCCATCAGAACTCACTGAGCACCAGTAGGCCTGGGGCCTTGGTGGGGGCTGGGTGGACTGAGGGGAGATGCCCCTCCCCCTCAGTTCTCAGACCCAGCCAGGGGCACAGGCCTGGACTTACAGGAGCCCTCTGCTGTCGTGCCCGCCTCACGATGGTGGCCCTCCTCAGTTGGGTGAAGGCTGCTCTCTTCCTCAGGAGCTCGTTGTAGAGGAAAAGGATACGCTTCTTCTCACGCTGGGGCCAGGGAGACAGTACAGAGGAGGAAGACATTCCCCAAAGATGGGGCTTGTGGGGAGCTGGGCTCAGGCTGGTGTGTGTGTGCATGTAGGGGTGGAGAGGGCGGGGCGAGGCGCACCTTGGGGAAGTAGAAGGCTGCGATGACCCTCCGGAGCCGGTAGCCGAAAGCTTGGAGCAGGCAGAGACACACTAGCAGGCTGCTTGGTAGTGCAGCCCTCAAATAGGCCCTGGTACTCAGGGGCACGGGCTGGGGCAGGCAGGCTGGCAGAGGAGGCAGGCCTGTCAGGGCTCTGGCCAGGACCGGCCGCGGCTCTGGGTTGAATTCCCCATGCCAGTGGGGTGTGGGTTAAATCTCTGATTACCCTGTTCTCCTCCTGCCTGCCCCTCACCCTGCAGAGCTGTGTTGTCGGTATTATAGCCACTAGGCCCATGAAGCTATTTGCTCAACTTGGCACAGATGTAGAAATTTTCCATCACGGCAGAAAGTTCTGTTGAACAGCACTGCTCCAGAGGGCTGGGACCAGATGGCCCCAAGGCCCCAGCCCTCAGACTCCTCTGACCCAAGCCTGTCATCCTCCAACTCTTCAAGCCTGACCTGATGTTCCCTACTTTAATTTCTCCAATGCAAGCACGCCAACCCCCATCTCGCCACAGCCAAGGCCCAGTCCCCCAACTCTTTGTCTTGGAAAGACCCTGGCCCTCCCAGCCCTCAATTCCTCTGATCCAAACTTTCAGCATCACTCACGCATGTTGTTGGATTCCACCACCATCTCCGAGGAGGTGTTCAGGGCCCCGATGGTATTCCGAAGAAGCCGGGCAAGCATGGAGTCTCCCCCGACTTTCACCTCCAGTTTATGACTGCCTGAAGCCAGGATAGGGGACGTGGTGTGTGTGAGGCAGGGAGTCAGGAAAGAGTTGGAGTTAAGGGGATGGGGCAGGTTGGGGACTGGATGTAGGGGAGAGGTCAAGGCATACAAATACTTCTCAACTGCACGGGACTTTCCATTCCTTCACTGAGTACTAATACCTTCTTTTGGTAGATATAAAGGGGGGTGGAAACGGAGGCCCCCAGTGATAGCTGTCATGTTGCAGGGCTGATATTTGACCCTAAGGAGGACAGGGAGGGGCCGAGATGCAGAAGGAGGTGACGAAATTGGAAGAACTGGGGTGGGGTGGCTGCACAAGGGTGGGAGTTCTCCAGGGGGGTGTCTCTTGGGCCTGGAGTGGGGACGGGCTCACTGCGGAAGGAGTACTGCACGAAGGAGTGGTGGCGGATGGTGTCGAAGATGGAGTAGAGAGCCCAGTCCAGGCCACACAGCAGTAGTAGCAGCAGCAGCACGGGCAGTGTCTCCGCGAGCTCCCTTATCTGCCCAGGGAGCAGGAGGGGCAGAGCTGGGCAGCGCCTTTGGCCCTGGCATGGAGTCCCCTCTGACGCTTTTGCCCTCCACCCCGCAGATCCCTGCCTCTAGTAGGATCCAGGGGCCTGCCTTCCATGCCATCCTCACCACATTTCTCATTTCTGAGGCCTGGATAGTGGGGTCCCAGGGGAAGATGACGGTTTTCTTCTCGGCTTTGCGGAGCGGCAGCAGAGTCTGCTTGCCCTGGGAAAAATGTCCACACGGTGAGAACACTGAGCGCCCTCTCCCTTTCCCCTCTGCCCTCCTGGAGCGTGAAGCCACACAGGGCGCAGAGCAGGGCACCCTTGGGCAGGGCTGCGCTCACTCACCAGCTTCTTCCTGCGTTCATCGATCTGACAGAAGTAGGTGCTGATGTAGATGTTGTCGAAGCGGATGTCCCCGTTATAGCTGTCCACATAGGAGAAGCACCTGTGGACGAGGGTGTCTCCATCGCCTCCAGGTTCACCCACCCCCAACCATGGGCCTCCCTGATGCACAGTCAGCTGGCCACCCAGCACGCACTGAGCACCATCTGCGTCCTAGGAGAAGAAGGCTCTGCCCTGCCCTCCAGCAGTCCACGGTCCAGTGAAAGACATGCACATACACACTGGTGAGACGTAACAGAGGTGAGGAGGGGAGGGAGCGTCGCGTAAGTGCATGCGTGTGCCTGAGAGGTAGGGGAAGGTTTCCCAGGCATGGAACTTTCAGGATGAATATCAAGCAGAAGAAACAGCAGGAGCAAAGGCACGGAGACAAGGAAACCCCGCGAGGTTGCAGAAATCACCTCATCCATTGACTCCCACGTTCACCTCTCAAGTCCCTGCCTCTTGACCGAGCCCTCAAAACATCTCCCGGAGGTCACTTCAAGCAAAACTCGTCTCAAGCATCATTTCCCTTCTCCTCTGACACACCCTTGAGTACGGCGATGTTTTCCGTGTGTGCGTGTGTGTGCCCGCGCAAATGTAACTCTCCTCTGCGTATCTCCCAAAGTCCCACATAATGATTCAGTTTCCTGAGGAAAAAATGTTAATTGTTGGAAATGTGTTTAAAACTGTAAAACTACATTAAATAAGCTCTGTAAACTGTGAAACATAAGTTCCAATGCTGTTGGTTCTGGGACCCTGTAAAAATCCACATCTTTGCCTTTAGGATAGAAGTAACTATAAATGCAAAGAAAGACTGTGGGCGCCCCCTTGTGGAGAGACCTAGCGCTGCTGGGCCTGGGCCTCCTGAGTCTGGTCTCCACCCCTCAGCCAGCTCAGCCCCTTCAGTGAGTGACCTCACCCAGGTTGAAAACCTGGAAGTGGCTTTTGACTCTGTGCCTCCTTCCTTCCCTCCCCAGGCTGGCTCTGAGACCTGCTGCACCTTCCCCCTACCTCCCTCCATCTCAGGCCAACTTCCTGCCACGCCCCACGCCACTCAGGCTCTCTGACCCACCTTGGCCTCCCTGCCTCCAGGCTGTTCCAGTCCACCCTGCAACCTTGCAGCTGGGGGGCAGTTCAGGGCCCTCCTGCAGGGATTTCCAGACTGCTCTGGCCATACCCACTTCAGCCCAGTCCTCAAACCCAGCCTCCGCCTTCCACATCCCACAAATGCCAGATTCCTGGTCCAAGAGAACACCTTTCTTCTTCTTGACCATAGCTCCCATCTGCAGCCTTTTGAAGCCCAGTTATGGCCCTTGCAGGGGCCCCTCCTCAGCTCCCATACCAGTCCCGAGAGCCAGTCCATAGTACAGCCCTTGAACCATCTCTGTTTTGTGGATGCCTCGCCTGCCTCCCCTAGACCCTGAGCTTCTTGAAGGCAGGAACATGGCTCATTGATCTTTGTCCTCCCACAGGGCACTGGGCACACACATAACCACTCACCTGCAGTCACTCTAAGCCCCACAAACAGGGGCAGCCAGAGCAGGTGCCCCTGTGGCCGCCCTTGCCCAGCCCCTGCCCATCTCAGGCATTTGGGGGTGGAGACAGGAAATAGAGGGTCCAGAGGTCAGCAGGGAAGCTGAGTGGGGCTCAGGGCAGCCAAGCTGGACGCCAGGCTGGGTGGGGTTGAGGACTTTGGTCCAAATGGAGGGAAAGTAGCAGCCAACGCAGCAGGCGGGAGAAAATGAAAGCAGAGTTGGACGATAAAAATGGCACAAAGTCAGAGCCAAGGGGAATATGAAGGGCAAGAAAAAAAATCAAAAGTCAAAGCTAAAAGTGGAAAAAAAAAAAAGTCAGCGTTGGGATAAAGGCCGGAAGGAGGTAGATAAATGAAGACGGTCGCCCTTTTAAGGTGGTGGGAACATGGGTAACGTTTCTTCTGACAAAATGTCCACGTTTCCTTTACCTTTGGGTAAACAGCGATCCCAGCTATATAAAAAGGCAAAGTTAAAGGCACAAGAACATTCACATTCAGAGTCGGAGGAGGGCTCTGCAGCTCCGTTCTTAGGGCCTCCCTCAGGGCAGGGCTCCAATCCAGAGCGGAGGAAGGGGCATCTGGGTGGAGGTTCAGGACTCACGCGTGGAGGACGAGCAGGAAGGTGCAGGAGAGCAGCACGTGCAGCAGCCGCAGGACCCACTCGAGCTGGGCCTCCTGGCGTCTCACGTAGTCCCGCACCTCGGTGCTCACGTGTTCCCAGCTCGTGTTGAGGCCCAGCACCCCAGCCCGCTTCTCTTCCTGGTGGATGGCCCCGGGTGCCGACTCAGAGGCCCAGACCCAGCCTCCCAGCCTCTCTGTGGCTTCTCTCCCCTGATGCCCCACTCCTGTCCCCGGACCTTTAGGAGTTGCCGCTGCCTTCTGTTCGCTGCCCTCCTTGCCACAGTCTTGCACCTGTATGAGCTGACATCTCCTCACACCTGGCCGACCACCCATCCAGAGTCAGGTCCCTGCGTGCTGTAGGCGCGGCACCCTCCCTCTCCTGTCACCCAATCCCAGCACCACTCCTCGTCTCTTCCCCATCCCTCACAGCCAGCCACCTCCCTCCTGTGCCTGCTCCCTTGTTCTTCCTCACGCCCTCTTCCCTGTGCCCTCCTCCCATTCTCTATCTCCCCCCACCCTCACACTGCCCCTCTCCTACCTTGAGGTTAATAGTGGCTGAAAATTCCCCCTCCAGGCCACGAATAGACTGGTTGAGGGAGTCATAGGTCTGCCCAAAGTTGCCTTCCACTGGGATGCGACTACGGCACCAAACTTCCATCACTGGTGGACAGGGGGCCCAGGTGAGGGGTCTCCCTGGGCCCGGCCTCCAGTCCTCCCTTCCCGTGATCCTCTTCATGCTGCTTTTTTGTCTCTCTGCCCATGACTTACTTTCTTTCTTTCTTTCTTTTTTCTGTGCTATGTGGCTTGTGGAATCTTTGTTCTCCGACCAGGGATTGAACCCGGGCCCTTGGCAGTGGGAGTGCGGAGCCCTAACCACTGAAAGTCCCTGCCCATGACTTTCTACCACCCTGAGTCTTTCCCCTCTTCACTCTCCTTGAATTCTTTCCCCCATTTTTTTCACCTGTCTATAACCATACCAAACACTAATTATGATAGCCAGTACTTAATAGAGCAATTCCTCTGTGGGCCAGCTCTGTTACCTGCTTTACATGTGTTATCCCCTTAAATCCTCAAAAAACCCTAATGGCATGAGTACTATCATTATGCCCATCTTTCAGATGAAGAGACGAAGCTGAGAGCCTTGCTGTAAACTCACCTGAGTCACAAAGCTGGTCAGTTGGAAGGGCTGGACCCTGAGGATGCTGTGTCCTCAGAGCCGAAAGCCTCCCCTCCTGAATGCCTTCCTGCCCTACACCTACCCAGTGGTCCCCAAGGACTCAGATCCCTATCCCTGGTGCTCCCCACCCTCCTGCCACTATGCTGACCCTTGGCAATGCCACAGAAGAACTTGAACTTCATGGGCAGGCAGAGCAGGTGGTTGAGCAGTGGGACCCAGATGCGTTGAGTGCACTCTCTGTGCTTTTGGTCAAACCAGCGGCGGCAGTTTATCATGGCCTTGTTCACCACATCTGCGGGAAGGGGCAATGGGGGTCTGAGGTCCACACACCCTGACCCGGAGCCCTGGCCCGGCAGCCCTCCCCGCCCTCTCCTGCCCAGGGATCCCCCTCACGGGAGCAACGCAGCTTGGTCTTCAGCTCATACATCTTCTGTGTAGAGAGGCGGTGTCTGAAGGCTGAGGCGCGGAGGGTCTCTCTGCCTGGGGCTGTCTCCTCCAAGCCCTCGGCATCCTCGGGCGCGTATCCACTCTCACTGTTCACCTGGGCATCCAGTTCCTCAAAGGAGTTGGTGATGTTCTGAGTCTCGGCTTTCAATGACTCTTTGCTGCTCTGGAGTCAGAGGGAGGAAAGGGGTCAGGCATGCGAGCTTAGAGCTTCTGCTGCCAGACAGCCTGTTCTTCCCCTATTAGCCAAGCTTTGGGCTCTTACCTCAAGCCTATAGGGAGCCTAGGCCCAGAGATGGCCTCTCGCCTCAAACCGTCCACTGTTCTTAGTCCTTGGGAGCCCTCTCTCCTCCCCAGGTGCCCCTGCTCTGCTTACGTCCCAGGCTCCCAGCTCCTCCTGAGGCCTCCCATCCCAGGTCCTGGTTAGTCAAGGAAGGGTTCCCCAGGTCCTTGGACTTCACCCCTCATCACTAACCTCTCAGGCCACTGTGCCATCTCAGTGTCCCCGACTCCCAAGCCCCTCAGCCCTTCTCTCCCCAACTCCTCAACTTTCCAATTCTTCCAGTCTCCAGTACCCAATTCCCTCATCCCCTGATCCTCAAAGTTTCCAAACTCCTCAAGGCCAGGGCCCCCAGTTTCCTGACATTCTAGCTCATCTGCCCAGAGTACAACCTGCTCAGGTGTTTGGAAGTGTGTGTGTGGTGTGTCCCAGTGGCTGGGGGTGGGGGCTCTCCTGGCATTTAGTGCCCAGGGACCAGGGCACATCCTGCAATGTTTGGGAACAGTTGTGCCAAAAATGCCAGTACCGCCCCCATTGGGAAACTGTAAGTCCAGGGTCCCAGCTCAGGTCACCTAGGCCCTGCGGGGAGAGGGACCCCTAGGCCCTGCCTGTGTAGGGTCCTGACCAGCAGGTCCTTGAACACTGCCCGCAGGGGGGCTGTGGAGACACGCCAGGCCGAGCGGGTGTTGTTGATCTGCAGCTCCACAGTGCAGCCGAGCGATGCTATCACCTCGTTGAGGTTGTGCCGCAGGTTGGCCACTGGTCCTGGGGGAAGATGCCCTGGCAGATTATCTCCCTCTAGAGCCAATTAACTTTCTTCAGCCCATCCCTAGCTCCTGCTCTGCGGGCAGTGACCACCTTCTAGAACTGTACACTGATGGGCCTCAGAAGCTGGTGAGAGGTCATCCCATTCAACCCCTGATTTTTTTCTCTGTGTAAACTAAGGTGGCCCAGAGATGTGGAGGAACTCTCTCAGGGACACACAGCAAGTTGGAACAGCTGGGATTAGACCCCCCCCCCTCTTTCTCCTTCACCAGGCCTGGCTCTCAATGGATGGCCCACCCAGGGTCACTGCTTCAGTGTCACTAACTGGTACCCAGGGGCACACACTCACCCTCATAGATGGCGGCCAAGGCGTATCCCAGCACAAAGAGCCGGCCCTCCTTGCCCAGCATCTTGGGTACTAGCAGGAGGCTGGCACAGCGGATGTGAGGGGAGGTCCCCCAGCCTATGGCCCCCAAGCCTGTCAGGAGAGCCCAGGAGGTGGCGAGGCAGAGTCAGGACGCTAAACCACCAGGTTTAGCAGAGCACGCACCCCCCCCCCCCACAACTCCCTTCTAGAACCATCACCGTACTGCCCTTGTCCCATTTACACTGACTCTGATAGGCCTTCTAGGCCACTCATGCATTCATTTATTGAAGAGCCATTTACAGAGTTCGACTGTGTGGCAGCCTGTGGAAGGGCTTGGAGAGATGGCTAGAGATTGAAAAGCCATGGTCGGTGATTGACTTGGTGTGTGTATGAGTGTGTGGGTTTGTGTTAGGGAAGGGGGCCAACACTTCCCTTTTCCAGGCTGGATTCACACTAACCCTAGGTACTGAGGGAGCAGAGAGAGCAAGAGAAAAATTCTGGAAACAGCACTGGTGCTCAGAGCAGTCAGAAGAGAGGTCACAGCCACCTCAGTATTCCCCGTGCTCTGACACCTACAGCACTCACCATCTCGGTCCCTAATTTTAGCCCTTAATCGTGTACCTCCTGGTATGTTTTAGCAGTTTCACATGTGTCTCCCTGTGGTCTCTGCAGGGAGACAGTGAGCTCCTTGAAGCTCATAATCCAGGGAGAGAGACAGACGGGTAAACAAATGACTGCAACACCAAGTGCTAAGTGCACAGGGAGGTGCTTATAAAGAGCTGTGGGAGCCAAGGAGGGAGCGGGTGTTTCTGTGGGGGTGGGTGGGGCTGGGAAGGCTGGACAAAGGAGGTGATGTGTCAGCTGGGCCTGGAAGATGAGTTAAGTGATGTTAGGCATTCCAGGCCAAAGGAACAGCATAAACTGGTCAGGGAACCTAGAAGATTCCTGTGTGGATAGAGTGTTCTCCCAAGGATCGCCAAAGCAAATCCCAAGTCCTGGCTCTTCCCTCCATCTGCACTGCCCTCGTAGAGTCCCCAGCGTCTCTCACTGGCACTGACTAGTTCCCTACTTCCTCTCTTGCTAACCTAAACTTCAATTTTCACAAGGCAGCCAGAGGGATCTTGTAAAAATGTAAATCCGATCATGTCCCTTTTCCGCCTGAAACCGTGCAATGACTTTCCATCTCACTTGGGAACAAATCCAGGCTCTCCTAACACGGTCTACCGACTCTCGTGATCTGGCCCCTGCCTAAGTGATCTCATGCTACTCAGCCCTTCGCCCACCGCGTCCGCCCACGCTGGCCTATTGCTGTTCCTAGAACTTGCCAAGCCCATTCCTCCTCTCAGGTCTTTGCCCTCGCTGTTCCCCCTGCCAGGAGCACTCCTCCTCCTAGTCTTCACCTGGCCGGCTCCACCAGCCTTTTGGCCTTTTGGCCAAGACTCAAGCTGAGGACGATAGTGGACAAATAGTTGTCCTACATTCTGAGGATGATTGTTGACCAAGCGTTGCTCTACATTCTGAAGAGAGCCCCATGGGGCTTGCCGATCCCAGTCTGGGCTTTACCAAAAGAGCAAAACTGGTTTTTCACCCCTCTACCCCAACCAGTCTATACAAAGACAAGACCAGAAATCTGAGTTTTCTGGACGTAGAGAGAAGTGGCGAGAGTAGGCAGACACGGGAGGAGAGTCTGAGGAGAGGATGGGTGTCCACTTCCTCATGCCTAGTGACAGACTCCAAGAGAATCCTTCTGAAGCTGGTGCTGCAAGAAGGGGAACCTGGCTCATCCCTCCCAGCTGGACGTCCGCTGAGCTGCAGAGCCTGGCAGGGTCACCCCAGGGCTGTCACCGGAGCACAGAGAGGGAGGAGAGTTCACGGACGTGCTCAGCAGGGCCTCCCGGGAGTGTCAGGGAAACATGAACATGGAGAGCGGTACTCGCTTCTCATCATGACAGGGGAGAGGGCAGCTGCAAGGGGCCCTGCTTTCCCAGTTTGGCAGGGCAAGGATGTGTGCATTTCCTCTGGGACAAGCGGACATGTGGAGGGCATCAGGCCTCAAGCCATCCCTCTGGGATGGGGACCTTCTGCCTGCTTGGGTGGAGGCATCCAAAAGTAAGAGGCTGCAGGTGGCCTGTAGGAGCTACAGGGAGCTTCATTCGAAGTCAGTCAAAGAGAACTGCCCTCAGCAGGAAACTGGGCACTGTGCGGTCCACACAGAGCCTCCAGCGGGACCATGAATGGGCCCCCTGAGACAGCCAGGATGTGAGCACTCGCCGCACAGAGGCGGTGGAATTCAAACAGTATCGATGACTTCAGACTTTTGTCCCTTTTCCTCTAATTCTTCTAATCCCCTTTCTGACATCAGAAGAACCAGAAGGGGAAGGAAGTGGAGAAAAACAGTGAGTGAGCAGGCCATGCCCCCTTCTCCACCGCGGGACCTCACGCCAGGGATCAGGCTTGAGCTGCGGGGCAAGGGGGCGGTAAGGAGGGAAGATGTTTGAGAATGGACATGAGATTGAAATCTTGACGTAGACTGGATTGGACCTCTTAAACCCTAAAAACAGTCATAATTACTGAAGCAGGACTAGGTCTTCTAGATTAAAATCACCAGAAAGCTAAGGGTCTGTGTGAGAGGTCATCAGTGGGAGAAAGGTTGGAATACAGTGGTCAGGGAAAAAAGTAGTTTCCTGTTGGTATCCCATAGAGGTAGATCATTCAGTGAACCGGGGATGATGCCATGTCTGAGCCCCTCGCCTGGGACAGTGTTAGGAAGGGATACATGCTGTCGCTCTGACCAAAGAGGTGTGGGGGAAGTTGGCTGGGGGGTTACGGGAAGTTTTCTTTGTTCTTATAAGAGACATGAGGAAGGAATGTTCTGCTCTTTTGACATTCCTGTATGAGGATGTGATGCCTGGATTTGCTGCAGCCATTTCATGACCCGAAGAGGAATGATCTACAGACCAAAGACGGCAGAAGAAAAAAGTCGAAAGGAAGCTGCGTCTTGGTGGGTTTACTGAGCTGCTGAATTATCCAAACTCCAAAACCACTCTACCTTGAAACTTGTTATATGAGATGATAAACTCCCTCTATGGTTAAACCACTTTTAGGTGGGTTTTCTGTTCTTGCGGCCCAACACCTCCCGATATGAGGTCTCCATTCAAATGTCACCTTCTCTGAGAAGCCTTCCCTGACTACTCAAGCTAGCTCCCAATCCCTTTCTATCACATCCCCCTGGTTTACTTTTTTCATACCACTTGTCACCATCAGAAATGCTCTTGTTTATTTCTTGTTCATGTGTTGTCTAACTCTCTCCACTAGAATGTAAACTTGAAAGAGAACGTAAACTCTGAAAGAGCTGGGTGTGGGGTTGGGGAGGGGGGAAGTAGTTGAAGGGAATTAAGAGGTACAAAATTCCAGCTATGTAATAAATAAGTCACAGGGATATAATATATAGCATAAAGAATTTGGTCAATATCCCTATTGACCAAAATATGGCCAATATTTTATAATAACTTTAAATGGAGTATAATCTATAAAGATATTGAATCAATATGCTGTACACCTGAAACTAATATAACATTGTAAATTAACTGTACTTCAATCAAAAAAAGAACATGGCCAATAATATTGTAGTAACTTTGTACGAGGACAGATGGTTCCTAGACTTATCGTGGCGATCATTTCATAATGTCTGCAAATGTCAAATCACTGTGTAGTACACCTGAAACTAACATAATATTGTACATCAACTATATGTCAATTAGAAAAAAAAGAAATCATTATAAAAAAAAGAAATCATTAGATTTATATTGTAGCTGTCACTGCACATGTATATATACAAGTATGCACTATATATTACAATGTATGTATGTGTATGTAATATGTGTTATATATTATAAGCTCTAGGAGTGTAAAACTTTTTTTAAAAAGTGCTGGGTGCTTGTCAACCTTGTTCATTGCTGAATCCTTAGCAAGTGCTCAGTTAGTGCTAAATGAATGAATGAGTGAATGAATTGAATTTATCAGAAGCAGCAGGAAACAAGACAAGAGAGGTCAGGAGAGATGGGGATTATGAATGGTCGTGGGGTTTGGACCATATCATGGGGGCAATAGGGAGTCCCTCAGATTGGGGAGACTCTAGTGGGCAAGGACTGTGTCTTCTTCTGTAGACTGGGGGCCTCTTCCCTCCTCTCAAAGCCCAAGACAAGGCTGAGGCTACAAGGGACACTTGGGAACAGAAGAAACAAGTGCAGACTCCTTCCTGGGCACTCAGGGCTGGGCTGTGTCCCTGTCCTTAGCCCGGCACTAACCCACCAAGCTGTACAACGTCACCATCTTCTGATCTTCATAGATGTTCATAGGGTTCACCAGGAGCTGAAAGAGACCTAAGGATACAGGGTCAAGCCAAAGGTCAAAAGATGGGCCCCACCCCTGACCTCTGCTCTATACTCACCTATGGCCAGGAGCCCCCCGGTGCCTGCCCCCAGCAGGAAAGCACTGACCGGAAACTCGCCCCGCTGGCGCCACAGGAATCGGCTACAGGAGACGGGCAGCCCCCAGCTCAGGAGCCTCTGCACCGCTGAAGGGTCGAAGAGTTTAGCCCAGCAAGGTCAACATACCGCTCTTCCGGCTGGGCTGTGGTTCATTAGGATTAGGGGCTTGCAGCGGGGTAGAGGCTGGGGGAATCTGGATGAGGGTGGCAGGGACTTGGGGGATCCTGAAGGAGGATGAGGGACCCTGGGGAAGTGGGGCAGACATGAGCGAGAGAAGAAGAAAGGGCTAGGCCGGAGGAGGGCACTGGATGAGGGGGTGGAGGCTGGGGGACCCCAAAGTGGGGGAAGGGGCTGGGGTCCTGGAGGAGAGATTGGGTGAGAGGAGTGGGGGCTGGGAGTCGCTGGGAGTCACTGGGAAGGGTCGGGGTCTCTGGTGACTGACTCACTGGTGTGGGGTAGTTTCCTTTTTTGCCCTTTTGCTCCGTTCTGATGAGGTCTGATGGCCATAAGTGTGTTCTGGATGAACACTCTCTCATCCCAGAAGTCTCCTCTAAGATGTCCTTGGACGAGAGGTTCTGCTTCTGTCTCCACCACCTCACCCACAACCTGTCTGGGGTCTGTGTCTTTTAATCCCTCTGCTGTGAAATGTGGAGATTAGAGACCTACCTATCCCTTTGCAACTGGATGAAGAATTCCAAGATACAGCAAAAGCCCTCCGGAACCTTAGAATTCGGTGAGAAATTCTAGGGCCTTTAAGAGCCACAGAACCTGGTGGGCATCTCCTGGAGACAGGGAAATGTTTAGTCTCCGCAGCCATGCCCAAAGTCATGAAGGATGCTGCGCACCCCTTGGGGGCAGAGGAGCCGAGCATGGCGTGGGCCATGGTCCGCAGCACGGCGGGCTTTATCCTGGGCTTGTCCTTGGCCACAGCCTATGGGCTCCTGGAGCTGCTGGTGGAAGGGCACAGCCCCTGGGGCTGCCTGGTGGGCACCCTCACTTTGGCCGGCTTCCTTAGTCTGGGCATGGGATTCTCCCGCCAGGTCCGAGTCACCGTCCTCCTGTTGCTGCCCCAGGCCTTCTCCAGTGAGCTTGGCACCCAGTGGAAGGGGTGGGCCCTGGGGCAGGGGCTGGGGCAGGAGGGATCTTGAGGGAGAGGGCGGTTGAGGGAAATACTCTCAAGGCTTCTATAAGGCACTTGTATGGTATATGCCGCCATGTGCCAGGCTGGGGGCCTGGTTCTGAGGGAGCTCTCTCCCCAGAGCAGGGCCGGACACTGCTATTGGTGGCTGCCTTTGGGTTGGTATTGCAAGGGCCTTGTGCCAACACCCTGCGCAACTTCACCCGGGCCAGCGAGGCTGTGGCCTGTGGGGCAGAACTGGCCCTGAACCAGACCGCCGAAGTGCTGGAGAGGGCCAGGCAGCCCCTCGTCAGTAAGGCCGTCCATCTCCACGGACTCCCAAGTTCCCCCTCGTCCTCCGCATTCTACAGTCCTCTGGCTTCATTCCTCTCCATTGGTCCTGGGCCCTAACCTCAAAGCACCCTGTTAGACCCCCTGACCCTCGCTCTCTGGCCTGCTCCACCGCCGGATGAACTATTTCCCAGACCCAAGCATCCGGGCTGCCCATTTCCCGAGTGGCAGGCCCCCTCCACTCCCTACTCCAGGGCAATGGTGAGAACCAGCCCTCAGAGGAGGAGATCCGACAGTACTCCTGCCCCCGCCTCTCAGGTGCCCTGAACAAGATTAAAGCCATTGCCCAGAAGGCCAAGGAGGTGGCTGACCGGGTCCGAAAGTTCTTCCGGTCAATCATGGATGGCGTGAAGCACATAGGTCAGTACATTAGCATGTCTGTTTTATTTGGGGGGGGGTCAAAATTCACCCAGTCTCCTCACCCTCACCCCCTGTCCAGGACTTTTTGGGCCCCGCCTGGGTGTTGACTAGTTCCCACTGGATATAGCACAGCCAGGCCCCTGATCATGAGCCTCTCCAGCTCTGGGTACTGTCCTGGTGTTCCCCACCCACCCCCCGAGAAGATGCTGCAGGACTCCTGGGTACCAGCCCCGCAGCCATCCCCAGCCAGGGCCCTGCGGAACGTGTGGTATTGGCTCCTGCACATTGGCGACGTGTGCAACTCGGAGCTGGGCAACCCTTACCTGAAGTGTGCTCGGGTCTTCGATGATGCCAAGGACAGCTGCATGCAGGTCATACCACAAGCCTACCACCTGTGTTATGTGCTCATGCCCTTCAAGCTGATGCTCTGTGGACTTGCCAGTGGTGAGAGAGCCAGGGGCTCGCCGGCAGGATTGGGGGCCTGGCAAATGTAGGGGTCAGGTGGGAGGGTGGGCCCAGGGGCCCAATGGGGGGCAATAAATACGGGACCAATAAGGACGATGTGCCCTTTGTGGGATTGGGGGGGCAGATAGGGAGGAACCAATGTGGAGGGTGGGGTAATAAGGCGAAGCCAAAATGTTTTGAGCCCGTGCGGAGGTTAGTAGGAAAAGTGAAAAGTCAGGGGGGCCTGTGAGAGCAAGGTCCCTGGAGGTGGGAGAGGCAGGCTGTGTCTCTCTGCCCCTGCTGACACTCGGTCTCGGCTCTCAGTGGTCCAGGTTTTCTGCATCATCCCCGGGTACATCCAAACCTTCCTGCGCGAGAGCATCGTCACGCGTGAGTGATCCCCTCCTGGCCTTGCTGCATGCGGTGCTCCTGAGAGGCCTCCCTCCCTCATCCCAGGATGTGCCAGCCCAGGAGTGCTCCCAGACCATGAATGAAAATGCAGGAAAGGACCTCAAGAGGTTACCCAGGCCAGTGTCCATGCTGTACAGATTAGGAAATGGGGGCCCAGAGAAGAGGAGGTGCTTCCTCAAAGCCTGACTTGAGAGCAGGAGCTGGGGAGAGAAGCAGGGTCCCCTGCCCCCGTGGCAGGTCATTGAGATGTTCGTTGTGGAGACGTAAGGCTGGTGCTAAGCACGCAGCGGCAATGGCATAGACTGTGGAGACTTTGTCCCCTCCTCAGTCCACTGTAGGTCCCAACACTGGGGGTTCCCGGCTGGCCTGTGAGCCGTGGGACCCCTGGGCTGACCAGGCCCCTCCCGAGGGCAGCCCCACGCCCTCCTAACTCTCCTTGCTTACCTCTCCCCCGGACCCGCGGACCTCAGCCGTGAGGAGGCTGATTAACCAGGTTCGTCAGGAGTTTGAGTTCAACATGACAGCCACCCACCACTTCTCTGTGGATCTCAATGCCTCTCGGAGCCTGTCCCAGGTAGCTCTGGACCTCCACGAAGCTGTCAGCATGAAGCTACACCGCGTCCGAGAGGCCTTGGCTCTGATGGGCTACACCACGCCTCTGCTGCTCATGCTTCTCTACCTCCAGTGAGGGGATGGAGGACGGGTGTGAGGGCGGAGAGCTAGGGCTGCTGGGGGGCCGGCCCACGCCCATGGCATCCTGGGAGGCTGGAGTTTGGGGGCAGGGTGGGGGGTGGGGGAGGGTGCCCTGCCCTGGGGGGGTCTGATCGGGGGGTGCTGAGGGGCCTCACGTGTGCCCCACCAGAGCCCTGTGTTACCGGTACCGCTACCTGAACTGGGACAATTTCGACAACTTCTACATCACCAGCCGATTCCTGCGCATGGATGCTGTCCGCTCCATGGCGGGATTGCCCACAGTGCTGCCACTCAGTGCCCGTGAGGCCAGACAGTACATCCAGCCGGGTGAGGGCCCTGAGGACCCGGAGACAGGGACCCTGAGGGAGGCCAGGGATTCCCCCAACCCTACTGCCCTGCCCAGAAGTGCCATGCACAGGCCAGGCTCAGGGTGGGACGAGAGGTAGAGGAGACAGGCCAGAGCTGAAGGAAATTTCCGGCGGGGGGGAGACACAACCCTGTCTTTGGGGAGCCCTCAGAATGAAAGGGGAAAGTAGGGTCCCTCAGAGCACGCAGACAGAGAGAGAAGGGGAAGATGATGCTTCTGGGGGCACCCTGGATGTCGGGACGGAGGGAAGGATGGGTGGGGAGTGGATATGGAGCAAGGGAAGTGAAGTTGGGGAGGCTTTCGATGGGGGGGAGGGTGGCGAGCAGGAAGTGTGCCTGTGCTGATATGGAGGTGATGCAGCTGGGCAGGGGTGGGCAGTGCTGTCTGTGAAGTGGGGGGCCAGGTAAGGGTATCAAGGATGCCTCAGGAGGGAGGATTCCTAGAGACTGGAAATAGGCCACCAGGCCCCGGTGGAGATGCTAGGCCTGCACCTCTAGCCACGGAGCCCCTGCCCACAAAGAGTGCTTCCCACCTTTGCCCAGGGGTCCTCACAGCTTCCGCATCTTCCAGATGAGCAGACAGGCTCCAGCTTGATCAGGGGCAGGAGCCGCCTCCAGGAGGGAGATCTCTGTAGGAGCTGGGTTCTGGTGGGTGGGAAAATTGGGGAGCATCCTCCTGACCAGCTCTCCCCTACCCAGGCTCCATCTTCTTGTCCCAGTGGGAGCAGATTTTTTACATCCTGGCAACCTTCCACCTTATTCGGCACCTCCTCCTCGTTTTCCTCCTGGTCTTCTTGGACTATGCCATCTTCTGGGTCCTGGACCTGGCCCGGTACCAGCTGCAGGGGGAGATCGTGGCCCGCAGTGAGCGCCTGAACCTCCTTAGTTTCCTCAGTCCTGGGGGATTGCCTGAATGTCCCCATGTCACTCATACTTACCAGCCCCTGACATTGCCACTCTTCCAGCTCTATCCTCTGCCTGGTAACCCCTGTGCCCATTTCAAGATTATACCATAACAGAATAGCTAAAAACACAAGCTCTAAAGTCAGACTGGACTGGGTTCAAATCTCAGTAGTGTCCTTTACCAGATGGTGACCTTGAGCAACCTTGCTGAACCTCTCAGACCTTCAGTTTCCTCATCTGAACCATGGCACAATCATGGTAGCAATCTCTCTGGGTGGCTCTAAGGAGTAAATGAGACCACATGTGCTAAGTGGCTGGTGGACCTTTGATTGAGTGTGTGCCACAAACCACAGAATATAATTAATCTAATCCTGTGTACCAGAGGCCCAACAGAAAAAGTTAAAAAAAAATACCCAGAACATGGGACTTCCCTGGTGACACAGTGGTTGAGAGTCCGCCTGCCAATGCAGAGGACATGAGCTCGAGCCCTGGTCCGAAAAGATCCATATGCCGCGGAGCAACTAAGCCTGTGTGCCACAACTACTGAGCCTGCACTCTAGAGCCCACGAGCCACAACTACTGAGCCCACGTGCCACAACTACTGAAGCCCGCATGCCTAGAGCCTGTGCTCCACAACAAAGAGAAGCCACCGCAATGAGAAGCCCGCACACCGCAATGAAGAGTAGCCCCTGCTCGCCGCAACTAGAGAAAGCCCGCACGCAGCAACGAAGACCCAATGCAGCCAAAAATAAATTAAAAAAAAAACCCCAAAACAATCCATAAAACACTTAGTTCAGTACCCGCTACACAATCAATGCTTAGCAAATGCTTCATTTTTTTAAATTTTAATTTTAATTTTATTGAAGTATAGTTGACTTACAATGTTGTGTTAATTTCTGCTGTACAGAAAAGTGATTCAGTTATACATAATATATATATTCTTTTTCCTATTCTTTTCCATTATGGTTTATCACAGGATATTGAATATAGTTCCCAGTGCTATACAGTAGGACCTTGTTTATCCATTCTACATATAATAGTTTGCATCTGCTAATCCCAAACTCCCAATTCTTTCCTCCCCCAGGCAAATGCTTTAAAATAAATGCTTCTGGGTGGTCATGGAGTCAGGGGATGGACTCACTGACCATTAAGGTCATTTCAAATCTGGTAGCCTGGGAAGGCAGACCAGGCACCAGTGACAGCCAGCTCTGGACCATGGAGCCAGTCCCAGGTGCCAAGGGCTGATGTTAGGCCCCAGGGCACCATGAGGGTGCCTAGGGCGTCCAAGGCCCCTGGCTGAGGGCCTGGGGACCATCTCTATGCCCTGCACTGTCCACTCTCCACCCTCCAGAAAGTATGGCCTTTCCGGCATGGTGGAGTGGGCAGCTGCCAAGAGCATCCCTCACACAGTGTCTTGGTGCCAGGCCCTGTGCTAATATCCATAACTGTGGAAGGCACTGGCTCTACTGGGAAGATTTACCGCGACCTGGTGTCGGCATTTGATGTCCTGCAGCAAGGCAACATCACCATCTTGTCCCAGCGCTGCCTCCTGCATCCCTCGGAGCCCAACACCACTGGTTACATAGTCATCGGTATCCATACCCCTGAGGGCACTGGGGGAATAGACACCATTCAGGGAAGGAGGCGCAGACTGCTGAGGGTGAGCGTGGCTGGCACCTCGTGCCCTCCGACACTGGCTTACTGTGTCTTCTGTGCCCCCAGGTGTCATGTATGGCCTGTGCTTCTTCATCACTTTGTTTGGCAACTATGTCAGTCGCCTGCGGCGGGTCATCTGTGCCTCCTACTACCCATCCCGGGAGCAGGTGAGGGGTCTGTGGCCAGTTCCTGCCCTCCTCCCCAGGCTGCTAAGCTCATGGCTGTCTGTCTTGGTTTGGGGGAGTTAAGAGGCCTTCAGCAGCCCAGCTCTCTCTCCTCTGGTTGAACCCCAAAGCAAATGATCTGGACTGCAGATGGCAGAAATGGTGCCTCTTGGGGCAGGGCTTTCTGAGACAAAGCTTGCCTCCAAAGTTTTGTTAAAACCCTAGGGGGACAGGAGCCATGTTAACATGTTGAGGTGTGAATGGAAACTCACCATTTGTTTACTCATTTATGACTCACTCACTGAACATCTACCGTATGCCAGTTACCGTGCTGGCCTCAAGGATGCCAAGGTGAACCAGACACAGTCTTGAGGCAGGCCAGACAGGCTTTTATTTATTTATTTATTTATTTATTTATGGCTGTGTTGAGTCTTCGTTTCTGTGCGAGGGCTTTCTCTAGTTGTGGCAAGTGGGGGCCACTCTTCATCGCGGTGCGCGGGCCTCTCACTATCGCGGCCTCTCTTGTTGTGGAGCACAGGCTCCAGATGCGCAGGCTCAGTAACTGTGGCTCACGGGACTAGTTGCTCCGCGGCATGTGGGATCCTCTCAGACCAGGGCTTGAACCCGTGTCCCCTGCATTGGCAGGCAGATTCTCAACCACCGCGCCACCAGGGAAGCCCCCGGACAGGCTTTTAACAAGATGTTACAATGAAAAAAGTGTTTTTATTAAGGAATGAATAAAGTGCTATGGAAACCCAGAGGAGGGAATGGGTGAATCCATCTAGGGAAGTCCCAAAGTCTTCCCCCAGGAAGGGGCATTGAGCCAAGCCTAGAGGGATTCATAGGAGTTGGACAGAAGGCAAAGGTAGGGAGTGAGGTGGGAGCAGAGGGCATTCCAGGTAGAAGAAACAGGATCAAGGGCACCCCATCCTTGACCTCCCCTCCAGCAGGAGAGGATCTCCTACCTCTACAATGTACTTCTGAGCCGCCGAACCAAGCTTTTGGCTGCCCTGCACCGATCAGTGAGGAGACGGGCAGCTGACCAGGGCCACATGAGTGTCCTCCAGGTGCTGGCCAGGCGGTGAGCCCACTGTCCTTCCGTATATGAAGTGGGGTGAGAGGGGGTAGAAAAAGAGCCAGAGGTCAGAATGGATCACTGTCCTTCCTAGGTGTCCAGAGGTTTGTTTGAAGAGGGTGCTCATTCCATGGCATTCATGCATGAATAGATTGAGGATGAGAATTCTTAGGGGTGGGGAGTGAAAGGAGGAGGAGGACAGGAAGCAGAGATGTTGTTGCTATAGTCAGAGGGATGGAGGTTAGCCTGCAGGAAGCACTACCCTTGGTTTGGAGGGTGGTGCTAGAGAAGACAAGGGTTAGCTACGGTGGCTGGGCTGGTCTGTTTTTTCTAAAAAATTAATTTATTTTAAAATTGAAATATAGTTGATTTACAATGTTGTGTTAATTTCTGCTGTATAGCAAAGTGATTCAGCCACACACACACACATAAACTCTTTTTTTTATATATATTCTTTTCCTTTATGGTTTATCAGAGGTTATTGAATATAGTTCCCTGTGCTATACAGTAGGACCTTGCTGTTTATCCATTCTATATATAATAGTTTGCATCTGCTAACCCCAAACTCCCACTCCATCCCTCCCTCACCCCCCTCCCCTTTGGCAACCACATGTCTGTGAGTCTGTTTCCGTTTCATAAAAGTTCATTTGTGTCATATTTTAGATATCATGTATAAGCCATATCACATAGTATTTCTCTTTCTGACTTACTTCACTTAGTATGATAATATCTAGGTCCATCCATGTTGCTGCAAATGGCATTATTTCATTCTCTTTTATGGCTGAGTAGTATTCCATTGTATATATGTACCACATCTTCTTTATCCATTCATCTGTCCTTGGACATTTAGGTTGTTTCCATGTCTTGGCTATTGTGAATAGTGCTGCTATGAACATAGAGGTGTATTATCTTTTTAATTAATTAATTAATTTTTGGCTACGTTGGGTCTTCGTTGCTGCACACGGGCTTTCTCTAGTTGCGGCGAGTGGGGGTTACTCTTTGTTGCAGTATGCGGGCTTCTCATTGTGGTGGCTTCTCTTGCTGTGGAGCAGGGGCTCTAGGCGTGCAGGCTTCAGTAGTTGTGGCTCGCGGGCTCTAGAGCACAGTCTCAGTAGTTGTGACACACTAGCTTAGTCGCTCCATGGCATGTGGGATCTTCCCAGACCAGGGCTCGAACCCGTGTCCCCTGCATTGGCAGGCAGATCCTTAACCACTGAACTACCAGGGAAGTCCCAGGGGTGTATGTATCTTTTTGAATTACATTTTTGTCTGGATATATTGGGCTGGCCTGCTTAGTGTCTGGGACCCCTCTCCTCAGGTGCTCCTGCCTGGCTCCGTTTATCAGCCACTCTAGGCAGCACCAGACCTACTGCCTGGGCTGCGGGCAGCCCCAGGATGAGGGGGACACAGAGAATTCGGTGTCCTGCAGTACCCCAGGCTGCCGAGGTGAGACTCCTGGGGAGTATGCCTCTCCCTTCTGGGACTCACCACATTTGCATATGACCATCAGCTGTTGTCCTTCTTTTATGGACTTCTCCTGTACCTCACCTTTTGTACCCCTCCCTTCATTACTATGCATGTCCTCATTTACACAGAGCCCTCAGGTAGCTCATTTTCTCTGTGAGCCTTAATCCTCCGGTGCAAATAGAATTTATATGCAAGTGACGTTGCAGCAACTCCCTAGTGTGCACCGCTTGATGAAGATGGTCCTCCCAAGGGTGGGGTCGGGGAGGCAAGGGCTGAAAGCTGGGGAGCACAGTGGTTGGGGGGGTACAAGTTTACCTCCTTTCCCCCCGGCCTCCTCCAGGTCTCTTCTGTCTCACCTGCTTCCGCCTCCTGGACAACACCTGCTCCGTGTGTGCATCTCCCCTCTCCTACCAGGGGGAGCTGGACCTGGAGCTGTGAGTCTCGAGCGACATGGGGTGGCCGGAGTCTGTGGGGGCAGTGGGAGCAGCCACCCCTCCCCCAGGACCTCTGTGGGCTACTGAGATGGGAGGCTTCTCCAGGGACTCCAGTGATGAGGACGGCCCCCGCCTATGGCTGGCGGCAGCTCGCAGAAAGGGTCCTGAGCAGGAGGCGTTACTGCAGCAATGGCTCCAAGAAACGCTGGGCAGGCCCCTCTTATCGGATTCCAGCTCCGAATTCAGGTGAGCAGAAAGCTGAAGGAGTTGGGGCCTGGGAGGCCTAAGATATTCTGTCACATTTACCAAGGGCTTCTTGGTTGCTAGAGCTGGAGATGAAGATAAAGGGAGGGGAGGGAAGGGAGGCTTGCCCTGGAGGAGCCCACCAAATGGTGGGGGAGAGTGACATCAAATAGATCAGTGACAAATGTGGAGAGCGCCCCGATCAAGGAGTGAAGCAGGCTCTGGGCAGCACAGAGGACACAACAACCTGTTTGGGATGGGGGGATATTAATGAAGGCTTCATAGAAGAAGTGGAAAAAGAGGTGGTTTGGGGGCACCCTGGGGGTTTGTTAGGCTGAGGAGTCGAGGAGAGCATTCCAGGGGAAGGCTTTTGTGTGTGAGTTTGGAGAACGTGAGACACTTAGGAGGTGCGCGGGGGCGCGGGGGTGGGCGGAGCTAAGGGAGACGTGTATGTGTGGCCGGGTGGAGACCGCAGAGCATGCTGGGAGATGAGGCAGGGAGAGGTGGGAGAGGGCCTCACTTTGCCATCTGAAGATCCTCAGTCAGAAAGTGATATAATCATATTTGTCTTTTAGGACAGTAAGCTAAGGAGGCAGAATGGAGGCTGGGCAGGAACAGGGAGACCAGAGAGGAGGCTGTCTTATCTCAGGAAAAGTTGGTGACGGCCTCAGGATTGAGGTGCTGAGAATGACAGGGAGTTTATGCTTGGGACCAGGCGGTGTTAAGGCAAGAGGAGAAACAGGTTCTGCAGAAAGAGGAATGGCCCAGTTCCAGATCTTTGAGGTATCTGTAGGGAATCCAGCGGGAGATGCCCAGGGGACAGTTAGAAAAGGGCAGGGCTCTGGGCCAGAGGTGTCTTTTGGGGGGGTTGTTGACTTAGAGACTGTAAGAGAGAGGATGAGCTAGATCACCCTGGCAGAGGGCAGGGCAGGAGAGGAGGGGACAGGGACAGAACCCTGAGGGGCTCAATCACAAGCCAAGGAGGGGAGAGGCTCACGAACAGAGAGCCAAGCATATCAAACGCCGTGAGATGATCAAGTAGGATGAAGCCTGAAGATTGGCCATTGAATTTGGCGGTTGAGAGATCCTTGGAGTGGCTTGTGGGAACATTTCTCATGGTGTGGGGAAGGCCAACACCAGTCTTAATGGGTTGGGGGGGGGTGACTGGTAGAGAAGACTCAGAAACAGAAATGGGGTTCGCGGCTCTGTGTCACTGTTGCAAGAAGTTTGAGAATTCTTTTTCTTTTTAATATAACTGCTGTAGTTAAAAAAAGGAAGCTTGATGGTAAAGAGGAGGGAGTTAGCTTCATAGAACAAAAGAGTAGCTTGAAGGGAACCTAAAGGATTTTTCTTTATCCAAGTATAGGGAGATTTGAGCATTTCAGAGGTGAAAAAGAGAGCGCTGAAGAGAGAGGGATGCCAGAGAGATGGGATCTAAGGCCAGGTGAACAGGGTGGCCTCAAATAGGAGCGGGCTCGCCTGAGGCAGGAGGGGAGAGGGTATGTTCCTCTGAGCAGAGCCGAGCCTGCTCCCGTCTGGTGGCCTTGCTTTTCTCAGGGAGGGTGGGGGGGCGGGGGTAGGAGGCAAGCACACCTGCTAAGACAGCAAAGAAGGGGTCTGGGAGTGGAATAAAAGTTTCAAGGAGTGGGTGGTGGAGGCTGAAATATCTGCCTTGGGGACTGCGCAAAGGAGCCAGCGGGGGAGGTTAAGAGATTTCCAGGTAGCGTTACAGGCTCAGATGAAGTTGAAAACCATAACGTGTAATGACTGACTCCAGCGTGCTTGGTTATTCGGTTTTTTTTCGAGCAAATGTGGTAGCCATGAACAGGATTCCAGGGTTGAAGGTTTTTTCTGGGCAGGTCAAGAGAAGGATAAGATGGGGAGAGAATTGGGGTGTCTTTAGTCAAGAGTGTCTGAGATGACTGACTTTGGGGAAGACAAGGCACTGAGACCCCAGGGGGCAGTCCTAGGTCTATGTCTCGACGGGGGTGTTAGAGCAGAGGCCAGGAGGGACACAGAGAATGGGCCACGCCTGGGAAGAATTCGGGGATAAATGAGGAGGGTGGCCAAGGTTGAGGGTGAGGTCCGAGTGGGAGCAGAGGTGAAGGTCATTATGGCCAAGGAGGTTGAGTACTGAAAGGCAAGTGTTGGAAGAGTCCGCCCACTAGTGAGGAGGCGGCTGGGCCACGCCAACAGCCCAAGTCTGGTACCAGCACCCTGGATGGGTATGGCAGGGTGTCTGCGAGGCCTGGGGAGATGGCCGCAGCCCGGGGGTGTAGCTGCCATGGCAGCCAGGGGCTTTGCAATACGCCACAGGCCTGCCGAGTTTGAGAAAGGCAAGCAACCTTCACTCGTGAGGACTGCAAAGAAAACTTTCTAGCGGTCACATTCCAGGGCGAATGGGGCACTGGAAGTAGTAATGAGTTGAGGGGTTGAAGGGGAAGCAAAGTTTTATTTTTAGAGGTTCCAGAGGGCTCAGTGAAGTTAAAAGCTGGGTCGCCAGAGGGGATAGCTTGAGCCTTGAGGGGCTATTATTCCCAAGGTCACTGCTGGTTCTGCCCTTACTACCCACATGACCTTGGGCAAATCGCTGTCCACCCATCTCTCAGCCTAAAATCAGAAGCTATCTACAGCCATGAGCTGGTTTGCCTTGGGGGGCCTGTGAGAGCAGCAGTGGCTGGTAAATAACAGGAGCCAAATCTGAACAGATGGGGCAGGGGCAGGAGGCAGGATTGCACCTGTGAAAACAGAATGTTGGTGACTGGGCCACCCCTTCCTTTCCTCGCTAGTGACCTGGATGAGGAAAAGGGGCCTTGGAAGAGGAGGCACAGGTAGCCGCGCCCACCTGAGGCCCAGTCTGTCATCATACCCATGCCCCCTCAGCCCTCCTGACCACCTCAGAAATCCTCTGCCCCCAAAGCAGCCCCTTCTCCGCTTCAGAACCCCCAGTCCCTCTGTCTCTCATTTCCCTCTCCTCCTGATCCCTCCCACCTATCTCCAAAATAAAGAAACCAAAGGTGGACACAAGTGTGAATCTTAAATTATTATTTCTTCCTGTCACTTACACCCGAGGTGGGGGGCAGGGCAAGGGGAGGGGAACAGGAGAGGGGGGATTGCCTCCCCCCCACCCCGTAAGGCACTGAGTGGAGAAGCCGCAAGGGGGGAGGGGGGAGGCCACATTGTCCTCACTCCCTGGGGCTAGGCCCCAGGTCTCCTCAGCCCTGGGCTCTCCCATCACCTGAAATGCTAAGATGAGGCCCAGGGCAACCCGACCTCCCCCTACCCCAATATATTACATCATCACTTTTTAAATAGATACAAGGACTGGTCCCGCTACCCCCTCCCTGTGACCCCCCCCCACTATTGGGGGTACCTGGGCAGCTGTGCAAATGGGCATGGGGGTGCATGGGGGGGGGAGAGAGCACCGGGCCCCTGAACCTGCCCCTTTTAAGGAGGGGGAGGAGCCGCCAGGCCAGGGAGGGGAAATAGTGCAAGGCAGAGCCCAGGCAGAATGGGGTCCAGCACCCAGCGAGGAAGGTGGGGAGGAGATACCCCCACCCCCAGCAGAATTGGGTAGTTAAAAATCTGAAACTAGATTTCAACAAGACCAACAGAAAAGGCTATGTACAGACCGGGGGTGGATTCAATCCTAAGGGTAGAGTGAGGGGATTACTCTCCCCGACCCAACAGGAAGCCCGGCTGGCAAGGGTCTGGGGAAAGGATCCCTTTCCCACAGGTCCGCAGCCCACTTTCCTTGCGGCCAAGCAAGAAGCTATTTGCCCCGGCCTTGGCAAGGGGGCGCCGCTCACCAGCTGGGGTGGTGGAGGTTGCGAGAAGACGGCTCGCTGGAAGTGGCCGCCAGGGGCGCTCGCCCGCGCAGGGCACGGCCGCCAGATGGCGCCGGCTCGCCCGGTCTCCGCAAGGCTCCCCCCAACCCCTCACCCTGTCCCACACCCTGCACCGCGCCAGCCCGGGGGCGGCGTGAGTCAGGGGCGGCAGCGGTGTCGCGGCTCCGGCTTGCACCTGGGCGGGGAGGAGGAGAAGAGGGTAGGCCACCGCCCGGCCCGCCCTGCCCTCTGGCCCCGGGGAGGGAGCGGCGGGAACAAGACATTCCCTGCCCAGCGACTCGGGAGGGGAGGGGAGGGGAGGAGAACCAGCAGCAGCTCCCGTAGTTGGGCGGGGCCCCTCCCGCTGCCCCCAGGGGCGGGCGAACCAATCAGGCCACCCCGCCCCCTTCTCCAGGACCCCATGACTCAGCGCTGGGAGCAGGGCGGAGGGGGACTAGGATGGCTCCTTCCTTACAGGCCCAGTCCCCCAGTCTTTCAAGCTTCTACCTTGCTTTCCCCCACTTACCCTTCCTTTGCCGCCCCCCTTTGCATAATTCACTGCCAGGAAAAGGGAACAGAAACCAGGAAGGAGGGGTCTCGAAAGGGAGGGGCAGTCCTTCACCCCCTTACACAGCCAAAACCCCAAGGGGCATGGGGGCAGGGCAAGGCTTTGGTCCCAAGCCCCCCACCCCCTAGAAACCCGCATAGCCGAAGAGGGACCCCACAAATCAGAAATACATTATTGCTTCTACTCCCCAGGAGCAGCTGGGGACAGGGACCCCACCTTTACAATGGAGCTGTAAATATATACATAATATCGTATGTATCACTCCTTGGGAGAGCACCCCAATCTGGGGAGCCTCTGCCCCAAAACCTTCTCAGCTTGGAACTGGAATGAGAGCTCTGAGGGAAGGGCCCAATTTCCGATGCCAGGGAGGCTCAGTGCCCGGACCCCAGCGCCGTCTCTGCTGCACACTCCCGCTGCTCAGCATGGGCGTCCCGGCCCCGTGCTGCTCCAGCTCGGCCACTCGTCCCTCTTTAAGAGGACTCCATGGCACCTTCAGCCTGAGGTGTGGTGGGTGCCCCCTCTTCCTCATCGTCATCAGGGGGCCCCGGGGTGGAGACTGGGGGCCCAGTAGGGGCTGGCTCCTCCCAGAATCGAGCCAGAGAGAGTCGGAAGTTGTCCAAGTGGCCATTGGAGAGGTCGAGGCCAGCAGGGGTCGGGGTGGCGGCAGAGGGCGGGGGGTAGTGAGGGGGTGCATCGTCCTTGCGGCGCCGCCGGGTGCGCACCTCCAGGCAGTTCTGGCCTTTGAGGTGGCGCTGCAGGTGGTCCTCCTTGGCGAAAGCCTTGTGGCACAGGTGGCACTCATAGGGCCGGTCCCCTGTGTGCAGGTGCATGTGGTTCTTGAGGTCATAGCTGTGCAGGAAGCGGGCTGGGCAGTGCGAGCATGAGTAGGGGCGCTCTCCTGTGTGCTTCCTCATGTGGATCTTCAGCTTGTCATTCCTGGCACAGGCAGGGGGGAGGGGCAAGGAAACCGTTCAGGATGCGATCCCTGGGTCATCCTGGCCAGGTTCCCAGGCCTTGTCCCACTCCCGTCCCCCACCATTTGTTTCCCTATTACTGCCCCAGGAGACCCTTGCTGACTTGCCCGAAGCTTAACTGGGCCCGGCCACCACCCACTCTGCCTCCAGCACAGCCAAATCTTTCATGCCCCAGACCTACCTCCCTTGACTTTCTTTCTCCTGGTCTCCCTATCCTGGTCTCTCTTCTCACCCTGGGCATCACCACTCCATCCCCTCCAGGATCACCTGCCTCCACACCTCGGGTCTCATAATCCCTTTCTCCCTCCCCCTCGACATGGCCCCTGCTGCACCCCTTCCCCACTGGTGCTCACCGGGTGAAACGGACGCCGCAGACTTCACAGGCGAAGGGCTTCTCACCCGTATGGGTCCTCATGTGGCGTGGCAGTTTGCCAGCCCCGTGGATAATCTTGTGGCAGACCGGGCACTCCTGGGGCATCTGGGAGCGGCGTTTGCGCACTAGCTTGTCCTGGCCATCTAGGCCTGGTGCCAGGGCGTCCTGGTGTAGGGAACTCAGGTAGGCCATCAGGTCAGGATCGATGGCATCCTCATCTGAGCCCAGCTCCTCTGGGGACAGCGGGGGCCCGCCACCCTGCGCCAGCCCATAGGCGGGGGGATATGCCAGCTCCTCCTCTTCTTCCTCACCCTCATAGGCCTCATAGCTCAGGGGCCCCTCATGGGGTGAGGCAGTCCCTGTGGGAGGGCTGTAGCTGTCCCCCAGCCTACTGCCCCCGCTGCCACTCACTCGGCCTGCCGCCTCCTCCTCCTCCTCGTAGGTCAAGGGGTGGGTGGGCACTGTGGGCACTTCAGGCACTAGGTGGTTTGCCCGGGCCCCCTTGGTCTGCAGGAAAGCTTTTCGGGGCTTGCGGCTGCGGCGGGCGACAGGCCGAGGGGGCGGCGGCGGCGGTGGGAGGGGCACCTGTGGAGGGCTGTCTTCACCGTTGGGAACTCCCGAGGCTGAAGCCGTGGCTGTGGCGAAGGCCTCCAGGTACTGGCGAGCTCGCTCACAGTCGTCCTCGTCAGGGCTGGGAGCTTCTAGTCCGCTGCCCTGCAGAATCTCCATGCAGGCAGCGATGACACACGGGATCTCCAGCAGCCGCGCAGCCTGGAGCACTGCCGGCATGTTGGCGCTGCTGGTGGTCAGTGTGGCTGTATAGGCAAACTCGAGCAGGGCACCCAGCGCCTCCGGCCCCACAAAGTCCAGCTCACACACGCCGGCCCCTGCTCCCCCGGCAGCCACCCCGCCGCCCCCAGCGCTCAGGACCGCTCCGCCACCGCCCTCAGTGAAGAGCTTCTTGAAGTAGTGGCTGCAGGCAGCCAGCACAGCCCGGTGGGTGCGGTATTCAAGGCCCTGTGTCCGGATGGTGAGGTCACATAGGTGTCCCAGCTGGCGCTGCTCATTGAGGCAGCTCAGGAGCTCACTGCTGTGGTCTGGGAATGGAATCCCGATCAGGTCGTCCTCGGGGCTCCCCATCTTCTCCTGCAGAGTCAAGTAGAGAGGGAGGTTAAGAGCGCTCAGCCCTGCAAGGTGGTCCAGGGAAGGAATACATACCAACGTTGGCCAGGTGACTACAGACTACTTAGATGGTCTTCTAAGTACTTTACACCCACTTCATCTTCCACAACCTTCTAGAGTAACAGTTATCATTCATTTCACAGACAGGAACCTGAGGTGCAGACAGGTGAAGCGACTTTCTATGTTAAGTGCAGAACAGGTTCAAAGCCAGGCGATGGGCCCAGAGTCCGTGTTCCTAACCACTGTGTACTGTTCTGCCTCTGTGAGAGCAGGAGCCCTGCCTTTCTGGCCTTTCCTAGAGACCCGTCTGCTTCACCTGCCCCATTCCCCATCCCTTTGGAAGAAGCACTGGACTGGGAGAAAGGATGCCTGAGTTCTGGTTCAGGCTTCATGAAGAATTGGCTGAAGGACTCTGGGTGGCTCTGGCAGCCAGCCTCAGTCATCTGAAAAGTGGGGTAACAGTCTTTGTGATGGAACCTCCTCTCAGCCCAGAGAGAGGCCAATGAGAGAGTTAGATTCACATTGCGCCAAGGACTGTTCAAGGCAAGGTCAGGTGCTTTAACTTATGTTATCTCCCTAAAGCATTTGGTGTACAGTAAAACACTATGCAAACCTGAGAGGTGGCTTCCCAGCACCCTCCTCCTCCTCCTTCCCCACCCACTAAAAGTTCATCTCCCCTTCTAGATCCCCCCTTCTAGAGGCCAAAAGGGAAACACAGCTCCCAGCATCCCTCCCCCCACATCCTCCCCTCCCCCATGGGGCCAAGGAGCAGCCACCCTTTGCTGGGGTGTCGCTGGCTGGCGCGGGTGCTTCCTGCCCCGCACCGATAAGCATCGTCCCCGCCCCCTCTCCCACTGCCAATAGGCCAAGTTCCAGTCCCACCCCTCCCCCACTGGGCTACCACCACCACCTCTCCCTCCCCATTCCCATCCAGTCAGGAGAGTCCCCCCTCTCCAGAGGACCATCTTTCACCCTCTACGCTTTCCCCTCCAAGGCAGAGCCACAGAAGGTGCAGAGCTGCCAGCAATCCTGAGGCTGGTGGAGGGGAGGGGAGGGGTAGTAGAGGGAGTCTGGCCTGGAAGTGGGGAGATCTGGTTTAAGTCCTGGCTCTGCTACTATCTTTTTTTTTTTTTAACCATACCATTAGAATTTATTTATTTATTTATTTATTATTATTATTTAACATCTTTATAAGTATTCTGCTACTATCTCGCTGAATGACCTTGGGCAAGTCATTTCTCTCTGTGCTTCAATTTCCTCACTGTACAAGGAGGGGGTGGGAATGGAAGCCCCAAGGGCTCAGCCCTTCAGCCCTGACATTTGGTGGGTCTGGAGCAACTGGAGACAGAGTTGGGGCCTGGAAAGAGCTGGGCTCTGGAGTCATCCAGGCTTGAGTTTGAATCCTCAGTCTGTGGCTGATTAGCTCTGTGACCTTAAACAAGTGATTTAATCTCTGGACCTCTTTCCTCATCTCTAATATGGGATCATTCTACCTGACTCCTAGGGCTGTGGTGAAGGTTAAATGAGACCATGGGTGGCACAATGCTTAACACACACAGTAGGGGCTCAATAAATGTTCTGGCCTTGGCAAGGAGAAACAAGGCCTCACCTGGAGGCAGATTCCACTATACAGATGGTCTCTGCTGGGAAACAAGTCTGTCTCCCTCCCTCAAATCACCCCAGGGAGTCAGGTTACTACTAGCTACATGACCTTGGACCAGTCACTTCCTTTCCTGAGGAGGCCTGTTTCCTCATCTGTAAAATTAAAGACTGACCTAGATGATCCTCAGGGCAAGTCCCACTGACATTTTTTCAGTGTCTTCTCTGCCACTCCCAACAGCTGCTCAGTCTTGGCCATTGATGGGGAAGATTTGGGGGGGGTGGTTGGAGGAGTCAAGGGCTACAGGTTTCCTCTTGAGGACACAAGAACTGCATTGTTTCTGCCTGCCTCCCTGTCCCAGCACCAGAACGCCTGCGCGGAAGCCATGAGTGAGCAGCACCCATGTGGCTCATAAGCCACAGCCAGACACCCTTAGATAGCCCACCCCTTCCCACCTTAAGTCCCCAAATCACTTCTCTCCCTGGGGGCCAAGCAGTCTGGGAGCACTCCCAGTTTCCTTTGGTTCTCCTACCTGTACTTTACAAATAGTACAAGAGGCAAATGGCCCCAGGACTTAGAAACAAACAAAACCGGGTGGGCAGCAGCAGTGGCCACTCAAGCAGCAGTGGGCTCCCTCCTGGGCCCAAGCAAATCCTGTCCCTCCTGAGGGGGATGGGTGGGGCTGTCCTCGATGTCCATTGGCCCGGAGCTGGGCACCCGCAGGCACGTGGCTAACCCCGTCCCTCTCCCTCCTTCCCTCCACACCCCACCCATTCCCGCTGCTAAGCCCGCCTCCCTTCTCCCACCCCAGGGCCATCTCCGAGGCAACTTGGTGTGGCGGGGGCGCTGATTGGCTGACCCCGCTGTCAGGTCACAGGCTCTGGCTGGTTCACGATGCAACTCACTCAGGGCTTGGGCAGGGGTGGGTGTTTAACCCCTTGGGCCTAACCCCATGGCCACGAGGTACCAATGAAGGAGGGGAGAAGCAGAGGACACACGTGGGAAGGGGAGGTGTTCACATGGTTCTCTAGCTTCTGGGAAACTCCCCTAGCCCTTACCCAAGGCTCTGGCACCCATGCTAACTTAGGTGCCACCTGGAACTAGGCTGGTGCCAACCAGGCCAAGGGGATACTCCTAGCCCCATCATCTGGGAGGGGTTGGTGGGGTGGAGGCCTCCCCCTTCTTTCTGCCAGGGTGGGGCACTGGTGCCAGGATGCCCACCCCACCTTGGGCACCCTTCCCACCTCTGTATCCCAGAGGGCCCAGCCCCCTGACGCCCATGAGTGTCCCCACCCAGCCTGGCATGCCCCCTCTTGCTAAGACCTTGTGGGCATGGGCGTGTGTGGTGGCTGGGGGGGGCAGCTGTGCCAGGGAGCCAGGCAAGGTCTGTTTGGTCTGTTTGCCTGGTAGGGGGAAGAACTGGGGGCCCCACCCCATCTCTCCCCCATTTCCCGCCACCCCCCCCAGGCTCCCCTCACTGTCAGGCCTGCTAGACCGGCCAAGCCGGTGGGCAGCTCTCTTGAAACTGGGCCCTGAGTCAAGCTTGCCCCATCTTTGGTGGGGGGAAGACTTTGGGGTTAGACAGGTGGGAGGGGGCAAAGGTGGGAGCCCCTATCACCTACCCCTCAGTGCCCAAGGGCACCTGCCAAGGTGTGTCCACCACCAAGAAACCAAAAGGTAGAGGGCACTGGCCCTGGCATGGGAAGGAAAAGGAGGCTGGAACTCTTTCCAGGTGTTGACCTCCGGCAGTGTCCAGTGCAGGGCTGGGGGCACCAGGGCCAACACTGCCGGCTCGAGCCAGCTGAAGAGCTGGGATATGAGGCCCTGAACGGGGCAGCTGAATAAAGCTGGCCCCCCTTCCCCACACCCTGGGGATTAGGGGAGTAAGGCTTAGTGTGGGGGGCAGCAGGCGGAAACAGGATTAGCGACGGAGAAAATAGATATGGGCCTGAGACACAGGCACACAGAGCCACCCCTCCCCAGGCTTGGAGGCCCCCACCTCTGGGCTCTGCCAGAGAGCCTGAGAGGGACCTGGCCAGTCATCTCCAGGTGTAGCAACCTGGGGTGAGGGAGGATGAGGACCAGGCTGTGATACCTCCTGCCAGGGTGATGGAGAGGCCTGCCACTCTTCCCACCTTGGCCGGCCACCCTTCCCCCTTACTTCTTTCTCCTTTCTGCCCCCCCCAACCCCCACCCCAACTCCAGCCTCAGGTTCTCTTCCTGTTTTTTTGGAGCTAAGTTTGCACGAAGCCAGGGCTTTGGCCTGTGGCTGGACCAGGGGGGTGGGGAAATAGGACAGCCAGTCCAAAGTCCTCAGGGACCCAGGAATCCTAGTTCCCCAGCTTCTCTCACCCCTTCTTAGGGCCTCTGAGGCCCAAGGGCTGAAGCCATCTGGCCTGCCCAGTTGGGAAGTCAGGGTGAGGAGTTGAGGTGAATCCCCCTGAGGATTGGAATGGCTTCGAAGGAGAGGCCTTTGGCCCAGGGATACCCTAGGCATTTATGGAGCCCTTCCCTCCCCACCCCAGCCCCTCCAAGCTAGTACATGCCTTCCCCATCCCCCATAGGCCGCTTCCCCCTCCTAACCTCACCACCCCCGGCACTCACACTTCCTGGGGGCCGAGGCGGGGAAGAGAGACCGCAAGCCACGAAGGGGGAAGGAGGCAAGGGGAGTTGGCTGCTTCCCGGTGCCGTGGGGGTTAAGCCTCTCCTCCCTCAAAATCCCCAATTCCTGGTGCTTCAGCTCCTGACAGGAGGGAGACCTCAGTGTCCCCCCACATTTTCTTTCCATGACAACTGCCCTAGTCCACAGCCTCTCGGGCCGCATCAGGGGAAATCTGAGGGAGATAAAAGATGGCGGAGGAAGGAATGGGGGCAACTCCGTCTTCCCCAGCCCTCCCCTCTTGTCCTTTGGGAACAAGGCCCTCTCCACTCTTGGCCCCTTTCCTTGTCCTCTTCCTGTCCCCTTACCGCCTTCTCGGACCCTTGTCTCCCCTCTCCGCGACTCATCCTTTGCTTTCCTTCCTTCAGCCCTTGCGAGGCTCCCGCTTCCTCTGTACCGCGTCTATGTCCCTAGCCCTCTGAGGAATCATCCCTACCTCTCTTTCTTTTCCCTTTTGGCTCTCTCCCTCAAGCCTCCTCACTTCCTCCATTTCGCCTTGCTCCGAGCATCCCTTCTCTTCTCCCCAGGCAGGCGCAGTGTGGAGAGGGGCAGAGGAGTTAAATCAAGATGTCAGGCCTGCCCTCCAAGGCCTGGTCTTGCCATGAGATGGTCACATTTAAGGTACCCACGGCCCCATTTTGGATGAAGCACAGGGCCAAAATTTGGGGGACAGTTGGGGAAGATGGGGGGGGTGGTACAGTGAGAGCGGATGTGGGGTGGGGTGAGGGGGACAGCCTAGGCCTCTCTGCCCGTCAGAATTTCCAGCCCTGGAGCTGCTGGACTTTCCCCAGAGGCTGCCCACCCTAGGCCAGGCAACTGTGCACTTGGACAGACCCTGGTCATCAGGGTTCCCAGCGGGGGTCTGCCGGAGCACTGCCAGATACCCTTAGGGCCTGAGGAGACCACACAGGGTGCCAGGGTCTGCCCTGTGCCCACCCCCTCCCCCCAGCCTAGCGTCTCCGGCTGGGTAACCGAGCCGGCTGGTAACCCCACACCCGCCAAGCCGCCAGCAGAAACCTGAGCCCCCCAGCCCCAGAGGACACCCCGGCCCGATCCCCGGAGCCCGGCTCCCTGCCAGCCTGTCCAACCTCCTGTCCTGGCCCAGCAACCCCTCGGCTCCCGTAGGCCCCTTCTTCTGCTCTCCTGTCCTCCTGGGTCCCCCAGACACAGAAGCTTCCCCACGCTCCAGCTCCTCAGCCCCTCAGTTCCTAAACCGCCCCCTGTGAAGTTCAGACACCCTCTTCCTAGCCTGTTTTTCAGTCCCTCTCTGACCCTTGGCCAATTCTAGGCCTCCAAGCCTCCCCTGGGGCCTGATCTCCCAAGCCAGAGTGTGGCCTACTCACCTGAACGCTGAGGGGCCCTGCCGGCAACTCCTCTTGGCCCCTGGGGGGAGCAGGTTGGGAGGGGTGGGGGAGGGCCGGGCTGGGGGGGAGGTAGGGTGGCTGTTCCCCGCTCCAGCTCCCTCCTTCAAAGGGGCCGCCCACGACTTGGCCCAGCCCCTCCCCCCTACAGCCTTAACCCTCTGGGTGCTGTCCCCCCTCCCCCCAGATGGAGGGAGGGGTTACCAGAGGGCTGGCAGCGTGGGAGAGGGCCTAGAGTCTCTGCCTGTGGTGCCCGAAGCCCCAGCTGTACCCACCCCGGCCCGTCCTTTCTCAGCCCTAAAAGGGGAAAAAGGTGAGCAGTAGGAAAGGTAGGAGCTGGGACAGTCCAGGAGGACAGAGGTGAGGAGGAGCAATGGGAGAGGCTGCTGGAGGTGGGACCAGGAGAAGGAAGAAGGGAGGGGAGGGGACAGGAGGCAGCAGTGGCCAGAAGAGGGAGGAGGGGAACCCTGGACAGTCAGTGCCAGGGGTGACAGGTGCCTAGGTCCCAGCCCCTCAGGGCATATGGTATAATAGGGGAACACAGGGAGGCCCTCCAGACCCCAGTAGGTCCCTCAGCACCCCTGGGAGCTGGCCGAATTCTCCCCACTCTGTACTGGGCTGGGGCCCTCAGGGGCTGGGCAAGGCAGCACCCCGCCCTCCCCATGCCTCACCCCAAACCCACTCACATACCACAGTTCCTTGCCCGGGCACCAGCCCCTGCCAACCAGGCCAGGGGGCAGCACTTGTGCCAGCCCCCAATGGCCAGGAGGATCAGGGGGACAGAGTTGGCCTGAGGGGGGTGGACAGATGGGGGGAGCTGTGGGCACCGAAAGAGGAAGGAGCCAGGAGGGGGCATCTGCTGGGAAGCGGCTAGCCCCACCCCTTGCGTAAACTGCTGCCACCCTGGCCGGTTGGGTGGGACCCGCCTGGGCCTGAGGGGTAACTCAGGAGGGCTCTGAGCCCAGAGATGGGTGGGCCACAAAGTTCCACTTAAACAGCTTCTGGGGTCTCTTATTCCTGGAACGAGGCGTGCCCTAGGTCCCCCAGACACTAGGCCATCCCAAGTCCTACTGGGCTGGGAGGGGGCACCACAGAAATGCCCCCTAAAATATCCCCTCCCCTTTCCCCCCAACAGCTGCTGGCTCAATGCCTCTGGCCTGCTGCCCCTCACCAGCTCCCGGCCCGGTTGGCACCTACCCACCAGGATGCTGGCAGTCCTGCCCTCCTCTCCCTCCTACCCCCCTGGCTCCCAGCGCCCCATGCCAACTGTGGGCCTCGGGTGGGGGAGGGTCACCCCTGTGCCTTGGTGCCAGCTAGGCGGGCCCAGGCCCTTAGGTCCTACAGATAAGGCACAAGACCCTGTTCTCAAGCCATCTCCTCAAGAGGCAGCGCATGGGTTAGGGCCTACACAAAGAGAGCCCAGGGGGGCTATGGACAGCTTGATGAGCAGTTATTGAAGGCTCCACTCCCCAAGGTGGGGGCCAGTGTCTCTCCCTGCCACCAGGCACCGGCCTCCCGGCATTCCCCCTGCCCAAGCATTTGCTTGGGCGCCAAAGTCCCTGATATTCCTGAGTGCCCTAGTGCCTGCAGCCTGTGAGGGAGTGGGGTGGGGCTGCTCTCTGCCCTTTGATCCCCATAAAGGGAGGGAACCAGCCTAGAGGGCAGGGGGCAGGG
The DNA here is from genome assembly GCF_028564815.1 of Eubalaena glacialis. Lineage (NCBI taxonomy): Eukaryota > Metazoa > Chordata > Mammalia > Artiodactyla > Balaenidae > Eubalaena > Eubalaena glacialis. Next base: position 81,519,437 of record NC_083718.1, read on the forward strand.
AGGGAGTTCATGGGGCCCCTCCATTTCACCCCTGCCAGGGGCAGCAGGGCAGGGTGTGGGCATCTCTTGGGTGGGGCCCTCAGGTGAGAATGGGTAGCATGTCTCAGCTGGGGGGATGGATGTCAATCATGGGTACATGGTGTCATGTGGGAACAAGATGGTGAGGACAAGGTGGGGGGATGCAGAGGGTCCCCACATTCCAAATCATCCCAGTCCACTTTTAGTCCCATCCAGAAAAATTTCCAGACTTAACCAAATTGAGAGATCAAGGAGGACTACAACTCCCAGTATGCACCACAATTGCTTTGCATGTACCTTGGGAGCTGTAGTTCCCTTGAGAAGCCCAATGCTCTCCTCTTCCCCAGAGCCTTGCTGATGGGGTGGGGAGGGCAGAGCAGAGGACTTGGTTATGAATCTCCAAGGGGACTGTGTTTAGAAGAGGTACAAGGCAGGAGATCCATGGTAGGGGGAGAGGACCCCTGCTCCCAGGCAAAGGGGGAGGAAAGGAGGAAGGAAGGAGGAGAGGATGTCTGTTGAAAGGGGCATATGGGTGGGGAGGAGTTGGGGGGAGTGGTGGAAACAGGAAGGAAACTGAAGCCAGAGACATGAGGTCGAAAGCAAGGGCCTGGTGGAGCCCCACTCCGAGGCTCAGCAGGGACTGGGAAGGCATTTCCCCCTGCTGGGCCTCTGCACCATTCTGGTGGCCTGGGGAGGCATAAGAGGAATTAGTGATGTCAAGTAACAGTAGACTGGTGTGTTTGTGGGGGTCAGTGACTCCGTTTACCTGCCACCAGCCGTCTTTTGTCTAGGGCACCCTCAACTCCCAGATCTGGCACAGGTATCTGCTGGCTGGAGAGCTCTGAAAGCTGACTAGGTTCTAGGATGCTAGCAGGAAGAGGAAGGGGTTGGGGGAGGTTAGGGCCAGGCCTGATGGGTATGGTGGAGGGAGACATGTATGGGGTTAGGCCCAGGTATGAGGTCAAGGAATTGTGCTGGCAAATGAGGATGCCATCCTCTAGGGCTGAGGCCATGGCAACTGGGAGGCCTCAGTGAAGAGAGGGCTAAGATGCCAAGGAAGGCCACCAGCCTCCCACCCATCCCAGGCTGTGGGACAGAATGAAGAGGGCAGCCCTTCCTAGTGTCCCTGTGGAATTTGCTAAAGGTAGCTTTTCCCCTTGTGCCAGGTAGCCTGTGAACATTAACAGTGGCAACTCAGGGGACCAGATGGCAGCTGGGTGCCTTTTCTTAGTGGGGGTGGAGGTCAGAAGTGGGCAGAGGCTCTGCTTCCAGGACACTTTCCCTGGGCTCCACAAGGTTCTGGGACAGATGCTTATAGGCCCCAGCCAAGATTCTTGCCAAGACCTGGGTCTGGCTGGGTGGTGGGTCATTCTTGCCTCTCCAAGGCCTTTGATGGTGGGCAACAGTAGCTCTTACCCCTTCCCCCCAGTCCCCCAGGCCCGCCTTGGCGCCTGGCCGCCTGTGTGTTGGCAGGACTGGTGGTGGTGGGGGGGCGGCGAGGCAACTTCAAACTGTCCGGGCAAAACGTCAAGTTTACTCACGAGTTTACTCAGCAGAAGGAGGGGGAAGAGGCCAGGGCAGGCACACCCCATGCCAGGGTCCTATCCGTCTGCTTGTCCCCACCTTCCTCCCCCACCCTCCTCTTCAGTCCTAGGCCAAAACAGGCATAGGCCCCAAGGCCTGGTGGCAGGGCAGTCTTAACTCTCGGATGGTCAGGGAACCAAGCAGGCTGGAGGCAGGAAGCCCCAAAGCAGGCCCGGAGACTTCTATCAGAGGGCAGTGCCCTGCCTGGAGCCCATTCACTACCCATCTTGGGACCTCGGCCTTAGGCCAGAACTGGGTCTCTTAGCCACCAAGAAGGGGGCAGTACCAGGCCAGGCCTCCTCCATCTGACCAGTCCCCTGGGCAGTGACTTCTGATCCCAAATGCCCAGTACTAGGCTGTGCCTCAGGCAGCATGATGCCATCTGGGCAGCCATAGGATCAGGGGCTGGTTCTCTAGGCCTTGACTTGGAATGAGGGGCCAGCACCCTATCTGACCTACTTCCCTTTCCTCCCCACCTGCTTTCATTCTCTGCTTTTCTCCCCCAGCCTTCACTGTCCCCACCCCAGAGGCGCTCCGCCCCCCATGCCCGCTGGGCCCCCTCCCCCACCCTTCCCCAGGGTGCCAAGTGCAAGCACACAAAGGGCCCGATGGTGCATTGTTAGCCCAGCCCCCGCTGCCCGCCGCGCCCTCCCCGGGGCAGGCACTAGGCCAAGGAGGAGCTGGGGGCCCTGGGTGCCAGGGGGCACCATGGGGAAGGGGGAAGAGGTCAGCACCTGTCTCCCAGTCCCTGGGGTCCATGTCAGCCAGAGCTGAGCAGTGATGAGGTGCCCCATTAGAGCAGGCCTCTCTCCTTGACACCTGAGCCTAGTGGGCACTGCCTTCTTTCTTCCCCAGAGCCCCCTTCGGGTGGTATTAACCCCTTCCTGACCCCTGTGCTAAGGTTGGGGGTTGTGGTACCCAAGGGAGGGGACAGTGTCTGGGGGTGCCAGCAGGCTGTGTGGTGCCCACAGCAACCATGTAACAGAGGCACGCTGGGGGAGCCGGGGTCCCGGGGGCCAGGGACAGGAGGCACTGACAGAGATTTCTTCTTGTTTCATCAGCTACTCCAGGGGGAGCCCCCTGCCCTTCTCCCCAGTCACCACTAAGGAGGAACACTAAGTGTTACCCAAACTCAGTCACAAATATGTCCCTCTCCAGCCCAGCACAACACTCCATATGCCCACTCTCCCCTCCCAACCTGATGCCCACTCCATGCCAGCTCTCCCAGCAGTGCCAGGAGGGTACAGGGGTGACCAAACCAGCTGGTGTGTGTGTGGGGGGGGAGCAGGAGGCAACCCCATAATCATCCAGGCCTCACCCCCCTACACACATGCAACCTCAGGAAACAGAGTTCCCATCCTGGTTTAACCCCTCACCGCCCAATCTGGCTCCCCCTGCCCCTTGATAAACTGTCTCCCTCCTCCAGGAATAAGTTGGGGGAAGGCGGAATAGCTGCGCTGACTCATTCCCATTCTCAGCTGCAGCTAAGGGTCTCCAAGGCACTCGGGTGGGGGTCAATTCAAGAACGCCCTCCACCTGGCCCGGAAGCCAGGACAGCCTGCTGGTCTCCCCCTCTCCCCAGCACCCACTTCCGGTGTCCCAAACTAGGTCAGCAGCGCTCGTTTCCTGTGGGTCAGCTAGCACCCGCGCCTCTGCCCCTCCCCTGCTCCGGACCCAGGCTCCCCGCCCCCCGCCCCCCAGGGCGCCCCGAGGTCTCACCACGTCTCAGCCGCCCTTTGATACGTGGGGGTTGTGCGGGGCGGGGGGCAGGGGACCCGCCCTCTCTCCAAACACCAGCAGGGCCGGGGCGCCTGGGCAGGCACGTGTCCGGGCACAACCCGCTGCCCACGCCGCCCCCCCACTCCCGGCCCCCCCTCGCTCTGGCCGGGACACGTCGCTCTCTTACTTGGGGTGGGGTGGGAGGAGAGAGAGAAAGCTGGAAATTGAAAGCAGCGCCCCCCACCCCTTTGAATGGCAGCCCTCTGCCAGCGGCGCTCAGAGTAGGTTCTACAACAACACAGTAGCGACCCCCACTCCGGGTAGGGGCAGGTGCGCCGGCGCCTGTGGGGGGACGGGCAGTAGGTAGAATTCTTCCCAGTCGCCCACCCTCGCTCTTGGGCTCTGGGGGCCGGAGCTGGCTTTGAAAAGGTGGCGGCGGTACTGGAGCCTGAACGAAGAGAGTGGGATTGAGGGGAGGAGGAGAGAGGGGTCGTTCTATGTCGCTCGGAGGTTGTCGCTGAGTCCCACTACCGGCGAGAGAGCGCGACTCTGGAAGCGCAAGAAACCGAATAGTCCAGCCGGTAACTTTCCCCCAAGCCGCGGCTCCTCCTGTGCTCCCCCCACCCCCCATGCAACTGGCCCGGGTCCAACCCACCGCGCCAGGGGGCGCGGAGTTGGGGGGGGAGCGTTGTCCTAGTTAGAATCCGTCAGCGTTTCCATTCCCTCAACTCGGACGGGTCGGGGGTCTCCCCGTAAAGTCACGAAGGAGACTGGGGGAGCGCTCAGCACCGCCTCACCCTCTCTCCATCCCGGAGCCGCCAGTCTGTCTGATCCCAGAAGTGCAGAGAAAGTTTCTGGGGACCCTCCGCCCTGGGTTGGGGGCGGCTGTAGTTCCTTCTCTACCTTTCCTCCCAGTTAAAATCAATTCCAAAGACCCGGAGTGTTGGGAAGGCACGGGGAAGGGGAGTGGTGGGAATCTGGTCTGCGTGCGTGTGTGTGTGTGTGGGGGGGGAACCCACTTACAGGACGGACGAAGGACACTGCAGCAGTCTCGAGTATGGGGGACCTCTAGCCAGGAGACAAAAGTGGGGTACACTCACCTCTCTGCCTTTGGGTCCTCTGGCTGGAGCTGCTGAGGCTCCGGGTGTGGGGAGAGGCGCGTCCCCCGCCAGGCCCGGGGGCTTGGGGCCCTGCTCCGGTCCTGGTCAGAAGGCCGCGGTCAGTGGCTCGCCGCTCTCTGCTGGGGGGCTCCTCCTCCGCAGCCCTCTGCCTCCTCCTGCCGCCCGCCCCCCCCTCGGCCGCTGAGAACCGTACATTCACCTGGCTCCCACTCGCCCCCCCCTCAGGGCCCGCCTCACCTGTCCTGCTGTCTCACCTGTCCTCCTGCTTGCTTTCCCCCCATCCCTCCCCCCGCCCCCTGCCACCCCCCAAACTCCCCCTCCCAACCCTTAGCAACACCCTCTGTCACTTCCTGGTTTTTCACCCGCCCCCCCAGGTCCCCCTCCCTCCGCCCAATAAGGACATAAACTTCAACCCCTTGGTCCAGCCAGTCTCTGCAGGGCGCAGATGGATCCCTCCCTCCTTTTTCGCTCTCTTATTCCAAGCTCTTACTTTGCTCTCCGAGCTTTTCCCACCCTCCTCTTTTCCCTCCTTCTTTCCTTCTCTCTCTCTTTCTCCCTTCACCTGCCGCGGTCCCTTTCCTCCTCCTCCTCCTCCTCCTCCTCTCCCTCTCTCTCTCTCTCTCTCTCTCTCTCTCTAGCCCCTATCTCTCCCAGTCCACCTTAACTCGAGCTCCGCCCCCGACCCCCATCCAGCCCTCCGCCGCTACTCTGTCCCGCCCCCTGCACTCCACCTCCCGGCCCGCCCATTGGCCTGAACACCCGCCCATCCCAAGTGGGTCCCGCCTTGCGTTCGGCCAGGGAGGGGGCGGAGCCGAGGGGCTGGCCCGAAACCTGGAGGAGGGGAAGAGGAGGGGGCAGTGTCCGCAGCGGCCGGGGAACCGAGCACCCCCATCAAGGGCTCCCACTCCTACAAGAGGGGCTTCCGTAGGGTCAGCACCTCGGGAGGGAAGGGTATGAGTAGGTTAAAGATACACTAGGTGGGGGCGAGGCGGGGACTTAGGGGATTGAGGGAGGGGGTCCCGTGAGGGGCTATAATCAGGTCAGGGCCCCTGGAGGTAGGGGGAGGGGAGCCACCCGGCCATCAACTCCAGCTCCTACGCCCCACCTCACCCCTTGGAGGCGGGGGAATTGAGGCTGCGGGCAACCTGCGTCCCTCCCCACGCGTGACGGCGCCTCGCGGGGAGGGAACGGCGCCCTGGGCAAGCAGCCTCTGCGCTCCAGCCGGTGCCCGATGCGGCCTTGGCATTGTCGGAGGGGAGGGGCCAGGTCCGTGAAGGGGGAGGGGGAGGAACGCTCACGCTCCTGCTCCCCGCCTCCATCCCGCTGTTCCCTAAGTGGAGAAACTGAGTCTCCGTGAAGGAGGGACCTCTGGACTTGGATTCGCTCAGAGACCTGGGAGGCGAGAGGGGACTGAGTGTTTTACGATGTGTATGTGGATTTGGGGGGGATCAGGAAACGTACTTCAGTGCCTCCCAACTGAGGAAGGTAGCCTGTTTGGGACGCTTCCAACTGGGCCTGCGGCGCTACGTACCCCGAAGAGCCCCTCCCACTAGTGTAAAACTGATTCAAATCCGGCTCCGGCGGGCCAGGTTCCGCTCCCCGAGGCCGGCAGGGCCGAACCGGGTCGAACTTGCTTTCTCCAACCCCAGCCCCCTCCGCAGAGGGCCTCCCTCCCTTTCCAGCAGGTGGCTCCGCGGGACACCAGCTCAACCTGTTGGACCACAATAGGCGGCGCCAGGGGGGCCCTGGCCCTCACCCGGGCTGACCCGGGATCCCCGAGCAGGGGGAGGGGCGGAGTCCCGGTCCCTCCCTCTCTCTCCCTCCGGCCGTGACTCAGCCTCGGGGCCGCTGCCCTGCTCCCCAGCCAGGGGCGGAAAGTGTGAGGCGCCCCTGAGGGCCCAGGCCAAACCAAACAGCCCCCCACCCTAGACATTATCTCACTGTAGATTTAGGGGGGCTCTAGGAAGGAGGGGGTAGCAGTAGCAGGCATGGGGCTCTCCCGCTCGGGTAATCCGCTCCAGGTTTTCCTATCGTCCCTGTCCCTCTTGGGTCCCGAGGCTGGTCACTGCTCCGGGTTTTCTTCTCGGCCCCGCCGGACAGATTCTGGTTCGCGAGCGCCCGAAGCCGGCGGGGTCCAGGCCAGGGTTTTTCCCTCCCTTCCCCAGCTCGGGGTCGCGCTAGCCTGGAGAAGGGCCGTGCTAGCCTGGAGAAGGGCCGTGCCAGGGGCAAGACGGCAGTGCCAGAAGCACAAGTGAAATTGAGAGGGGGCTGCTTCGGGGTGGAGAGGGCATGGCCGAGGAAAAGGAGGGCGGGAAAGTGGCTCGGGGAGGGTAGAGCCAGGGCCTCTAGAGGCAATAGAAGGGAGGGCGCCTTGGCATCAGCCCTTAGGTATAGAGGAGCGAACAGCGGGCTCTCCATGTCCCCCATCCCTGGGGGTCGCCCCAGGCGTCTTGTTGGACCCCACCTGGATTTTTCAGTGGCTGGAATGCCATTCCTCACTTGAGTCTCGAGAGTCCGGGAACCTCCTGTTAGTTTCTCAGTGACGCCCCCTCCCACGTTCTCTTCTGGTCCACAGAGCTCCCTCGCTCAGAAGTCGGAGTGGGGAACCCCGACTTGAAATTCCCGCCTACCCCCCAACTCCGGGCCCTTACCTCGCCAAACCACTGAGACCGCGTCGGCCAAGAAACCCTGACTGGGGGCCCCGCCCTCTCCCACGAAACCCCAGCTTGGCCCCTGGGGCCTGCCGCCACCCCTGCCCTGCCACTAGGCCTGGACGGGAACTGGGAACTGGAGGGCAGGTGTGGGCTCCCCAAGGGCCCTCCAGGGGATCGGGGAGCGTCCAAGATCCGCACGTTCAGTTGGTCTTCAGGCGACCAACTAGACCTTAATTTTGTGTGGCAGGAGGTGGGTAAATACCCGGAGAGTGAGGTGGTTGGCCAAAGAGAAGGATGAACGCCCAGGCCGGGAGTTAACCCCTTTTAGGGAGAACTGCACACCTGGGGCTGGGACAGCGATTCGGAGTGAGGGCCAGGTGCCGTAGGCCGGGCCACGTGCGCCAAGGGTGCGCTGCAGAGGAGCTGGATGCTTGCAGAGCCTGGAGGAGAAAGGGCTTCTGGCGGGAAGAAAGGCAAGGCTGTGACTGGGCGGGGTCCTGAGTGAGTGGGTCTAGGGGCCTGCTTTGGAATGTGGGGGGCTGAGCTGGAAGCGGCGCATCAGCTTCGGCGCCCACCTCTTCCCCGCTCTCCGCCTTCCCCCGGCTGCCTCCGCTTCCCTCGAAAAACCCGCCGCCCAGGAAACCGCTGGGGGCGCTCAGACCGCAGCCCTGCCGCCCCCCGGCGCCCCCACCGCGACCGCCCAACCCACCTGAAGGAGCCGTGGCTGCCAGGGTTGCCCCCCTCCCGCCGACTCCCCCCACATCTGCGGGCTGCACTATTTATAACTCGGCGCCTATTCCGGGCCTCTGGGCGGGAGCCCGGTGTCGCGCAGCGCTAATCATCGCCGGGATCTCTGCGCCCCCCAGGGCCGGGGGAGATAAATTTAGCCTCAGGAAGCTCGGGGGAACATTTTCCAAAACTCCACGTCCCAGAGAAGGCGAAACAGAACCCCTCTGCCCTCAGCCTCCTCCGGACAGCCACCAGGCGGCGCAGGTCCCCCGGCTCGAGAAGCCGGGTCGCTGCTTTGAAGCTGGGGTAGGTAAAGGGTTGAGAAAGAACGACCTGAGGGTACTGAGGGGCGGAGATCAGAGGGGTCAGAGAATGGCCAGAAGAATGGGTATGCCCCCAAGGCTGGCAAAGACTGGAGTAGACAGTCTCAGCTGGGCATAACTGAGGAAGGACGTCTGCCTTTTGAAGGGGAAATAACTCATATGCAAACGAGATGCAAATAGGGACGCCAATAAGAGCGTATGCCCTTGGGGGTCTGCGCTCTGGCGCCAGTGAAACAACTGCCACACTCCCGTTTCTGCCCGTCTTTCAGTTTAGCTGGGAAAACGTAGGACCCTCCCAAGATTATTACTATAATATCCAGTTTATTGCGCACGGCTCCGCAGACCACTTCTCTTGACCCCTCTTCTCCAGCTTCTGCACACCACTGACGGTCTTATATCCGATGTAATCAGCTGGGAATCCTGGATATCAGGCCGCTCCTCCGCATGCTGTCGTACTTGGGGGTCACTTCCAGTTCTGCCTGGTCTCCTTCCCTGTTTTACCCCGCCCAGTCCCCTACCCCTTGTGGCCACTAGAGGGCCCCGGGGCGCCGAAGGGTAAATGAGATCTTACCCATCCCTCCCTGTCTAGGTGCCTGCACATCTTCCTTTATTGCTCCCCTCATCCCCCTCCAGTGAGTTCTTGAGACAGTAGTTTGGACACTTAAAACCTGAACTTACTCTAGTTGGGAAGAGAACATTGCAGGGAAGCTGCCACATCTCACTTTCCCTTCTAGGCCAGTGGGGAGGTGTAGTCCAGGGAACCATCTCCTGGCTTTGTGGCTTACATGAAAAGGGCGTAGCTGGGCCTCCCAAATGAGAGGGGGGAAATCAAGAACAAGGGGAGATTAGGGTTGAGGTGAAGTGGGAAAGCATGGAGTGGGTGCAGAATAGGGTTGGATAGTCCCCTCCACATTTCTGCTAGCCTGGCCCTGCCTCCCAGACCACTTAGGCCACCATCCCAAGCACCAGTTCAGAAGAGGAAGGCAGGAGAGAAGCCCTGAATTTGAGATGAGAAAATCTGGATTCACCAAATGACTACCCTACTGCAGTGTGCTGTTCATATGACTTTGGAGGGGTCACCACACCTCTCTGGGCTTGTTCCTTCACGTTAAGATGGGACAATTGCCCTCGTCCTGCCTACTTTTGAAGTGGACTTTTGTAAGGCTCAGACACTCTGTAGCTGAAAAGGGCTCTGGAATGGTATATGAGGTTTTTGTTATCCTCCCCATCCCTCTCCTCAGTCCTTCCACTTTCAGGGCTCTGACACTCTCTTTCCAGCTCTGACACTCTCCTTGGGCTACTGGCAGTCACTACTTCTCTCCCCTCTTCAGCTCCCACCACCTGCCACAATCACAGGCCCTGCCTTCCACCCCTACTACTTCCCCAGTGGCCCTTGCCAGACATCCCCTCCCCTGGCAAAGTCAGAACCCTCAGACTTCAGGATCCACCTCCAGGCACTGCCCCAGCTTGGTAGGAGTGAGGTCTAAGAAAGGAAAAGGAGGCAAAGGTCTAGAGCTTGAGTCAGGGAAGGGCTGGAGTTGGCCAAGCAGGGTGCAGGCTATGAGGGGGAGAGGGAACTCCAAATTCAGATGGGAAGTTGAATTCTGTGTCCATCTCTACCACTAACCTCTCTCTGCTTGGATTCAGGACCTTCTCACTGCCGTGCCCTGGGGCTCTGAAGGCACCAGGCAAGAACACTGACCTGCATTTTGTGGATGTCTAAAGAGGGGATGCCAGGGATAAGAAATAACCTTGAGTTGGAGTACTGTAGAGTACCATACTGCTGTAAAAAAGAATGGGCAGGCTCTAAATATACTGATGTGGAATCCTGTACAAGGTATGTGAAGGGAAAATAGCAAGGTACAGAACAGGGTATAGAGTATGTTATTAACTAGAAGGATAAGTATATGCAAATGCAGCCACTTCTCCCTACTGCTATTGCTGTAAGCCTGCTCTGAGCCACCAACATGTCTGGCCCCGATTGTGCCCATGACCTCCTAAAAGGTCTCTACTATTCTACCCTTGGTCCCCTAAAGTCTATTCTCAACCCAGCAGCCAGTGTGAGCCTTTTAAATAAAAAATCAGTTCATGCTCAACTGCCTGCAACAGTTCCTCATTTCACTCAGCATAAAATCTCAAGTTCTTACCATGGCCTACTAGGCCTGCCTCCACTCCCATCCTTAGCTCGACTTTCTCTTTTTCCATAGAACCTATCACCTAGTAACATCAATGTACTTATTTTGTAATGTTTATATTTTATTTTCTGTCTCTACCCACCAGAATGTAAACTCCATGAATACAGGGATCTATTTTGTTCACTGCTGTATTCAAATCAGCCAGATTGGCATATAGCAGATGCTCAATAATATTTGTTAATGAAAGAATAAATGTTTTGCTATTTGCAACAACATGGATGAACCTGGAAGGTATTATGCTTAATGAATAAGTCAGACAGAGAAAGACAAATACTGTATGTTATCACTTACATGTGGAATCTAAAAAAACAAATGAATGAATATAACAAAACAGAATGGACTCACAGATATAGAGAACAAACTAGTGGTTACTAGTGGAGAGTGAAGGGGGAGGGGCAAGACAGAGGTAGGGGATTAAGAGGTACAAACTACTGTGTATAAAATAAATAAGTTACAAGAATATATTGTACAGCACAGGGAATATAGCCAATATTTTATAATAACTTTAAATGGAGTATAATCTGTAAAAATTTTGAATCACTATGTTGTACACCAGAAACTAATATAATACTGTAAATCAACTATACTTCAATTAAAAAAAAAAAAGAATGAATGACGATGCAGTATATGCATAGACTATCTCTGGAATGCTGTCCAAGAAACTGGTCACCATGGTTACCTCCAGGCAGGAGAGCTGGGGGATAGGTGTGGGAGGGAGATACTTTTTACTATCAGAGTTCATTAGGCATATATTACTTTGAAAAAAAAAAAAAAAAGAAAGAAAGAAAGAGAGAGAGAAAGCAAGAAAAAGAAAATAAGCCCAGAGAAAAACGAGTTAACTAAGAAGAAGTCTGAGGAAGAGCTGGTCCCTGGCAGTGAGGGAGGGCCACATATACCATCTCCAGGCCAGTGTCCCAGGACAGAATGGAGGGGGGAGGGCATAACTGGGCCCCAGGGAGTGCTGGGTAGAGATCCCAGGGACACTTTGGCTGGCTCTGAGGTCGTGGGGGGCTGTGAGTGGGCATGTCATTAGGCAGGAGCAAGATGATGTAAATGGCTGGTGTGTACCTACCACTGGGAGTGATTCAGGGAGAGCATGTGTTGGTGGCTGCCAAGGGGAAGTGAGGAGTCAATTCTGTGCATTCTGGCTGTTTGTGTCCTATGCATTGTCATAAGCCTGAGGGACCTGTGTGGCCACACAGGTGGCTTTCTCTTGCAGCTTTGTGTGAGCTAGAGGAGCAGGGCCGGACTTCCTCCGTAAGCTGGGAACTAGCACCAGCTCAGCGGTTTCCTCAAGATCTTCAGGGGCAGGGAGCTGGCCAGACCAGGTCTTCTATTTGGGTTCCCATCCTTACACACAGGGCCTCACAGAAGAAGACCCCACCCAAGCTGGACTCCTCCCTATCTACAAGTTGGGAGGAACCTGGCCTTTCTACCCAACGCCCTCCCCACCCAGGCACCAGTGAGTCAGGAAACCTGGCTTTCATTCTGTTCTGTCCAGGAAAACTTCCTTCCCTCCTTGGCTCCCAGACTCTTCCAGTGCTGACTTTTTCTGACTTCCCTGTAGACATTTAGAACTTTTGGTCTCAAGGCTTATTTATTGTACATACAGTTCAGTGATTCTCATACAGAGATACTGGGGGCAGCCCATTCCTGGTACTAAGAGGGTATGGTAAGATCAGCCATCTGGGCCGGTGGGCTCACTGTACCAGGCTTGGAGGAGTGCCAGGTCCTGCTGCAGTCTGACTGGGGTCCTAGCCAGCAGGCCAAGCTCCTGTGCACCAGAGGTGCACTGGAGGTGGGGCCTGGGAATAGAGGCCCAGAGATGAGGCAGGTCTGACAGATGGGACAAACTCAAAGCAGGATCACACTTCACTCGTCATTTGTGGCCCATCCTTGGTCAAGCACAGCTGGCCCCAGGAGTCTTGATGGGGGTTGGGCTGGGTGCTAAAAAAGAGAATGGGAAGCTGAGAGGCAGGCTCTGCCACAGAAGCTGCAGCCATGCCTCCTGTCTGTTTGCCCTACCCTGCCCACCTGAGCAATGCTGGCCATGGTGCCAGCGGGGAGGAGGCAGCTCCCTGCTGCCATTAATCCAGCAGCTCCTTGATACACCAGCAGCAGAGGAGGATGTAGGCGACTTCCTTCAGGGTCCGCTGCAGGCCCTCCCACCCTGTGCCCATCTTCATGACGGGTACCCGGAGTCCAGTGTCTCGCAGAACTCCTCCAAGGGAGAAGGGCAGGGCCTGGGCTAGGGGCTGTGTCCGGGACTGCATGTGGGCAGCAGCTCTGAGGAAGGGTGTGGGAGCTGCCTCTAGTGCCTTTTATCAACATTGTCCCCGCCCCCTTCAGACCTCATGACTGTGGGGACAAAGGCCCCAAGGTCTAGCACAGGGAAGGTTCTGGGCCCGAGAATGGGCTGAGTCAGCCCCTGTGCCCAGGGATGGTGGGGTGGGGTTAGTAGGAGGAGGGCTCGGCCACTCCATCTTTCATCCTCCACAGCCAGGCCAGCTCAGCTTCCCTTCCTCCAGCCTGGGCCTTGAAACCCTGGCTGCCCTGCCCGGTTATCCCTTCCCCCAGGGGTTGGCACTGCTCCCTGCTCCTGCCCTCTGGTGGGCTCCTGCTGAGGCTGGCACTGAAACTCATCAATGAGAGCTCCTTTCCAGCCTCCTCTCCCCCTCACCCCCCCAGAGTGAGCACTGAGGGCTCCGAGCTGCCAGGGCCTGGCCCACTTCTGCTTCTCCTGTCCCCTGAAGCAGGAAGACACAGCCAGAGCAACAGGCACAGGAGAGGTGGTTTATTGACAGGTTAGACCCCAGGATGGCCCCCTTCCCTTCCTCCTGGACAGGGCAGGAGTGGGAGGTCACGTGCGGGAGTTCCGCTCCTCGTCTTCATTCTCAAGCAGGTAGGCTGGACGGTAGGTGGGCTGTCCTCTTGGGTTTGGGCACTTCAGGGCCGGGTTCCTCACCGTGTTCTCCCGGCTCCCCAGTGACGTATAGCTGGTGGGGCGGGGGGATGGGAATGGAGGGCATGGGTGAGTGTGGTGGGCTCGGCTCTCCCAGTCCCAGCACCCTCACATCTTCCACACACCCATCCTCTTCCCCCAAATCCCTTACCCTTGGTCATACAGGATACAGTACGGGACAAACAGTTGACGCAGAAAGTCCCAGATGTCTCTGTAGGTCCAGTCCTGGGAGGTCAGAGTCAGAGAAGAGTCACACATACTTTCCTCTCCCACACCTACCCACTGCCACCTGGGAAGGGGCCTATCCGGGCTCTTCGGCTCCCTTGGCCTCTGAGGGAGGGCCTGCTACCCAATTCTCTGGTACATCTTGCTCTGTGTAGGCCAACCAATAAGAAAGAGAAAGCTTTTATCCTGTCCCTCTCCATTTCTCAACCCACCCTCCACTGGCATCTAAGTTCCAGGAGGACAGGGAGAGGATATCTATGTCTGTGTAAGCCTGTGCTGTCCAGTAGAACTTTCTGCAATGATGGAAATGTTCTTTATCTGTGCTAACATGGTGGTCGCTTGACATGTCGTTAGTAGAACTAAAGAACTGAATTGTGAATTGTAATTTAATTGAAAAATTGAGATATAATTCACATGCCATGAAATTCACCCTTCTAAAGTATACAATTCAGTTTTTTGGTTTTTTTTTTTTTTAGCAATTTGTATTTTGTTTCAATTAATTACAATTTGAGTGTAAATAAATGGCTCATGGCTACCATATCAGACAGCACAGGTCTAAGTCATTGTTCTGTCCACAGGAGAAAGCAGGATGCCTGCCGTTGAATTAGTGCTCGATAAAAATTGGTCAAAAGGCTGAACGAACAAATAGCACAGCCTCCCCTGGATGATGGGGCCGTTTCATCCAAGCCCCAGGGTCTAACCTCCCCCACCTCAGGTAGCCAGGGAGCAATGACTGATAGGGGACATGAGACTGAAGGTGATAAATCCCCTTCCCCCGATACCAGCAGCGGGTTGATGCGCATGAATGAAGGCCACCCTGGGTCAGTGGGACTGAAGGGGCAGAGGCTGCAGGAGTAGGGGTCGGTGCGGCGGGTGCCCATCAGCACGGCCTCCAGCTGGGGGTGCTGTGCCCGCAGCTCGCTCAGGGCCTGCTTCATGTCACCCTCAGCCTCCAGCACCTGCAGACTGTACCTGAGGAAGAGCAGTGGGAGTCAAGAGTGGGCGCTGCCAAAGCTCTCTTGGAACCCAAACCTTCAGGTCCCTAGTACCTCTTGATGGTGTCCTGTAGAAACTGCTCCAGCTCAGGGAAAGGGGAGATGCTGCGGATATACAGGATCTGGAGGGGCTCTTGAGCATCAGGGTATTTCCTGGGGAGGGGGCAGAATCCATTGGCTTGCCAGGATGGGCAGGGAAATGCTCTCCAGAGAACTTGCCTTTTGGCCCCTGGGATGGACACCCTCCCCTTCTCTCCCTTTCTCATCCTTCCCATCCATCAGAACCCACTTCGTCTGGGAAGCCCACTCTGATCTCTTACCTCTCAAATCTGGAGCATACACTCCTGTTTCCAGTATGTAAGCCTTACCTCCCCGACAGGACTGTGACCACCCTGTTGTCGGGGATGGTAGCTTGCACGTCCATACCCCGGGCCAGGCAGGTGTCAGACGCTCAATAAATATGGTGGGAGAATGGAACTGAGAGGTCACTATGGCTACCATCCTCCCAAACCCCACCCAGACACCCCCTTTCCTCCCTACTTCTTAGGATGGGGAACTAGAGAATGGGGCAGATCTATCTCTGGGGTCTTGCCTCCAGGGGGTTGGCTCACTTCTGCACAGCGGCATGGAAGAGGTGCAGGAGGGCAGTGCAGTCCTTGCCCCCGTTGAATCCCACGCAGAGCTGGGTGAGGCTGTACTGAGCCAGGGCAGTCTCAATGGTCTGTAGGGCTCCTGCCACCTTTTCTCTCAGAGAAGACCCTGCCAGGCAGGCAGGGAAGAGGGCATCAGATAGAGACATATGGCTGTCAAAGGGCAGTGGGGGCCAAGCTGCCCTTGCTTAAAACCCTTCCATATCTTCCCAGTGTTCCCCATGCCTTCATCTGCCCACTCGGCTCTGCAGTCTGCCCCCAGCCTGCCATTCAGCCATACCTCACGGCACTCTTCACCTCAGTGTCTTCCCTCTGGAGGTCCTGGTTTCTTTCCATTCTCCTGAACCTCATGCTGCTTCCTTTCAGACCCTCTCTCACACTGTTTACTCTTGCCCACCTCCTGGTCTGACCAAATCCTCCTTGGCACTCAGCTTATAGGTCACTCGCCCAGAGAAGCCTTCTCTGACCCCATATCAAGGCTGATCTCCCTGCTGTGGAGACACCCCATCACTGACACCTCATGCACGATTACCTGTTTAACATCTCCCTCTCCTGTTAAACTCCTTGTCCAGAATAGGGCATACCTCTGTCCTGTTGAGCTATACCCCCAACAGCCAGCACAGTGTTGCTGAAAGGAGGTACTCAATTGATATTTATTGGAAGAATGAATGAATCAGCTGTAGCTATCGTCTACCTTCTCCTGGATCTGTGGGAAGCCTCCAACAGCCCCTGTATTCCTGAGACCGAGGGTGGCACCAAAGGTCTGGTGTATGCTGCCCCTCCCCCAGGAGGCCCCTACCTGACTCAGTGAGTTTGTACACGGCCTCACTGGCCTGCTCCACGGCGTTGGGTACGTAGGGGACCAGCGATCCCTGGGGCAGACGGGCAGTCAGGTAGGCCAGGCATTCCTCCAGGGGCCCTTCTTCCTCCGAGTCCAGTGTCAGCTTCACCTGATAGTAGTTGCTGCCCCAGTCAGGGTAGGAACCCAGGCCAAGCCTGCGCCCAAAGTGGGCCTGGGCCTCAGCCAGGATGGGGGCAATAGAGGCCTCGTTAGCTGCCACATACAGCTCCCGCAAGTGGAACTGAACAGCTGTGTTTTGGAACAGTCCCTTTAGCCCCTCCAGCACCCGCCGCAGCAGCTCCGGAATTCCCGGGAAGAGGTAGACGTTTCGGACGGAGACTAGTGGGAATCTGAACGGACGGCCAGTGAGAGGATCTGTGCCATAATGTAGGCGGGCAGAGGAGGGCACCCGTGACAGCTTCTCCCAGCCCTCCCCCCCTAGGGCTTTGATGGCCCCTTCCAGCTCAGGGTGTGGCTTGAGTTCGTCCCCAAAGGCCTGTGCTACTGCCTCGAAGGTCACATCATCATGGGTGGGGCCAATGCCCCCTGCCGTAAGGACGTGGGTGAAGCGGCTGGAGAAAGACGTGATCTCAGCTGCGATGGTGGCTACCTCATCGGGTACGACAGAGACTCGGCACACCTGGACCCCCAGGGAGCGCAGTGTCCGGCACAGAAAGTAGGTATTGGTGTCCTGAGTGTGTCCCTGCGAGATTGGGGATGGGGAAGATCAGAGTGTCAGTGCCGTAGGGATGAAGGGCAAAGGGGGAAGGATCAGGCTGCATCTGCCTGATGATGGGGCACTCTGCTCTTTGGGGGACACCACCTCGGGCTGCCCAGAAGCCCAGACTAGGCACAAGAGTGGGAAAATCCATGTGAATGGAGTCAGGGGTAATGTGATCCCCCTTGGGGCTTCATCTCTGCTTATGGATTCAATCATCAATTGTATGGGGACAACTCATCTACTTCCTCACCAACCCTGACAGTTTTAGTCCTCTGGCTCCAGGTGCTTACTGGGCATCTTCACCCTATCCCTGGCTGTTGTCCCTTTGGTCAATGGCATCTCCAGACACTGTCCACAGCGTCAGGTCCTTCAAGCTGTCAATTCTACTTCTGAAATGTCTCTCCATTTGCTCTCTTCTCTCTGTTCCTACTGCCACCAAACGGGTCCTTGGCACCTTTCACCTGGACAGTGGCGGCAGACCCTGGCCAGAATCCCAGCCTCCAGCCACAGCGCTCTGCCCTGTGCCTCCTGAACAACTTTCCTAACGTGTCACTGTGATTGCATCACTCTTGGCTCAAAAGCCATGTGTTGTTTCCAACCATATACAGAATAAAGTTCAAATTCATTTGCAGAATATTTGAGGCTGTGAGTCTATGGTGTGTGTCCACTCTTCTTTTCCAGCCTCATCTTCTTCTACTTCTCTACAGAGAGTTTAGTGGTTAAGGGTGGCTCTGGAGTAAGGGAGAATCAGGTTGGAATCCCACCTACCACTTACTAGCTGTTCAACTGTGGGCAACTTTCTCAACCTCTCTGAGCCTCAGTCTCATAATCTGTTCATTGAGATTTATAATAAAAGTACCCACATCGGACTTCCCTGGCGGTCCAGTGGTTAAGACTCCGCGCTTCCAATGCAGGGTGCGTGGGTTTGATCCCTGGTCAGGGAACTAAGATCCCACATGTCGGGCAGCTCAGCAGGGAAAAAAAAAAAGTGCCCACATCATGGGGTTGTTGTGAGGATTAGTAAAATCACATATGTGATGTAATAAGCACACTGCTAGGTGCTAGTAAGCAGTCAATGTTACTATTACAAACCTGATGCCCACCATGACCTTTAGTGAGACTTCCCTGATTATTCAGAAGTGATTTCCCCCTTCTAGTACTTTCCTTCTATCTCACTTATCTACTCTGTGGAATGCCTTGGATCACTTTCCAAACAGGTTGGATATAACTCTGAAATAATACATGCATTGTCATTTCTGTAAAGCCACCCCTCCCCCTACCATAGTGCTTGGCAAATTGTAGGGACTTTGCTACAAGTTTTTCAACACAGTAATTGAAAGAATGAGGGTCACTTTTCCTCCAATATATTGGACTCACTCCAGGACCCTACTGCAGCAAGGGGGCTCCCACCCTGGTTCACCCTCCCTCAACAGAACGTGGAGCAAGCTCCGGAGGACAGGAGAACGCTGCCCCTCCCCCCTCCTCTGTCCCAGACACACCTTGAGGATCTCATCTCCAACAATGATGATGCCCGCCGTCACGCTGCGCCCTGGGGGAGGTTCAGAGGCCCTAGATGCCATGGTCCTGCCTTCTCTGCCCCTCTGCAAGGCCCTCCAGTAGCCACCCAGACCCCCAAATAGGGGGCGCAAGCACGCGGGGCCCGCCAGGTCTACAGGGCACTGGGGGTCATAGCCTGGGAACTGGGGTTCCGGGGTGAAGGAACCTGGAGGAGCCAGAAAGGACAATGGGGGAGAGCAGGAGTGCAGTCTTCCTCATCACGCCCTTGACAATCGACTCCTTTATCCATGTCCCTTTAATAAACGTGTTCTCAAACCCTAGCCCATACCTCTTTTAATGTTTTCTACGCTCGGTCCTAGTCTCCTTAAAATGTCCTTCTCTCCCGAACCTACCACTTTAAATGTCTTCTGTCCGTTGAGCTCGGCTCCTCTAGGGTCTGCTCTATCTTGGGCATCTGCACCTTTAAATGCCTCTTCTCTTTGGGGCACCTGTCCCTTTAAATGTCTACCTTATTCTGGGCCTTGGCCCCTTTAAGTGCGTTCCCTCCCTCCACCCGCGACCAGAACTCAGCCGCCTTCTTCTGCTGGCTTCCGCACCCTTTCTAGCTCGGAATCCTGTCTCTTCCCGCCACGCTTCAGACTGCTGAGCTCTTACAGGTTCTCACCTGCCTCTTGCCCCTTCACCGGGTCTTTCCCTTTCTCCTTCCCTCCCGTGGTAGCTTCCGTACTCAGAGTCCCGCCTTAGACTCCTACCTACCTCATATTAATTGGTCATTTTGGCCGTCGCTCAGACAACCTTTAAGGGTCAATTGGTGTAGTCGACTATCGCTCTCGAGCTTTAGCTAGAGGGCGGGAGTAGTGCTGGGTTGTTATTGGCGACAACCACGTGGTCACCCCTCGCCCGGAAACATGGGGGCCGGGCCTTAGTCGGGGGGCGGGGCTTTTCTCTCAGCTGGACGTGAGGAGTCGGGAGTGAAATGAGTGGTGGTGGTTGGAGGTGCTTTAAGGACTTTGGGGTGCTCCAGTCTCTGTGCTGGAAGTAAAGAGGCTTGACTCTAACCTCCGTTCTGTGTTCAAATTCTTGTATACATATGCTGTTATTCATTAACCATGACTCATTCTAAGGGGTTGGGGGCTGCTGGCACTGGTGTCAGAGTTTTATATTGTAGCAAATGGAAGTTGGAGGGACAGCCAAGAAAAATTGTCAGCATTGCCTGGGAGGTAGCAAGATCCTGGAGGTGACATTTTAGTGTGTGGAACTTTCATTTGTCTCTGTTATAAACAGTAAAGCTAATTACCGAAACCTCTTTGACAACAAAGTCTTGCCGCACCTTGTTCCAGATGGTGCTTTAAACATAACCTCTCCCAGTTAATTGGTCTTGGAGGTACGAGTGAGGGCAGCTACTAGGGAGTGCCACGTGTCCACTTTGGAGTCTCACATTATCCTAGCTTCCTCTTATTTCACTTGCCTCTGGTCTAAAAGTACTTCTTAAATTTTAATGCTCTTACGAATCATCTGGGGGCCTTTTCATTTTTTTTTTTTATTTTTAAATTATTTATTTATTTATTTATTTGGCTGCGTTGGGTCTTTGTTGGTGCGCGCGGGCTTTGCTCTAGTTGCGCGGTGTGAGGGCTTCTCATTAAAGCGGCTTCTCTTGTTGCGGAGCACGGGCTCTAGGCGCGGGCTCAGTAGTTGTGGCACAAGGGGTTAGTTGCTCCACAGCGTGTGGGATCTTCCCAGACCAGGGCTCGAACCCACGTCCCCTGCATTGGCAGGCAGATTCTTAACCAGGAAAGTCCCCCTGGGGGCCTTTTTAATATGCTGTTTAAATCTACAGGATTCAGGCAGTTTGGGTGGGGCCTGAGATCTGCATTTAACAAGCTCTCATTGTTGTGGTCCTAACGTGGGTTGGAAAAGAATTTCCAGACACGAGGCAGAATGAAATAAGATAGAATTTATTAGAGGGAAGGGTTGCTGCCAGAACAGCGGGCCGACTTCCTAGTAGTCTGGGAGAGTCGACCCGAACATGTGCTATTGATCAGTTTTTATAGCCAGAAAACAAAAGAATGGTCCGGGGTGAAAATTTCGTTTACTGATTGACTGAGGCACATATACCTTCCTTCTATCAGGTGAGAGTGGGACAGCTCAGATGCCTTTCCTTATTTGGGACAGGTCCCATTGCCCAGGTGGGTGTTGCCCAGGTGGGCTCAGGAATTTCATAACCATCTCAACATGGTGGGGAGGGCGATTAAGAGTCCGGTAGGGGGTGTAACGCTGCAACTTTTTCATGCAGGGTCGTTCTTTGTCCTTGAAGCATCATTGTCCTTGGAGCACCACATTCCCCCTTCTATTTATAGGGCCAATTCCTTGGCCCTATTGGGTACCCTGCTCATATCTACCTAACTGCCTAATTCCCTCTCAGGCAGTCTGGAACCCCTTTGTGAGAAGGGGTGATGAACTCTCTGGCTGCTTCCTGCTGAGCAGGGGCATCATGGGGCCCTGGGTTCCCGTTGCCTGCTCTCTGTCAGGGTGTATCTAGGGAGGAGTGTGGGCCCCATGTAAAGTGATGGCAGCTTGTTCAAGGGGTTGTACGAGTGTTGTCTGGCCGGTGTTCTTGTTGCATCACCACTTGTATTCTGGAAGAGACAAACTTAGCAAGGAGGTTAAAAATACATGGCCCGAAAATTGGTCTGGACCTTGCCTGATTGGTTAACCAAAAAACAGCAATCCTCCTTTAACACTGCACAAGTCCCTCCCTGATAAGCCGTTAGGAGGTCCTGAGCTCTTCTATTTTGTAAAACCACTCCTGTTAGAGAATTTATTTGTTCTTGTAGCATGTTAATTTGAGCTGCTAGGTTGGCAATCTGTTGTGTGAGTTCGAGAGAGAGCTGTTGGGCAGTGAAAATGGAGTTTAAGAGTCCGGCTGAGCCTGTTCCCATTCCTGTTAGGAGGATCGAGGAACGGCGAGTGGGACCAGAGAAGGAGGTCAGGGCTGAATAAGTAGCCCCTGTGTCAATTAGAAAGGTTATATTAGCCCCTGCCACATCCAGGGTTACCCGGGGCTCCTCCAGTCTTGTGGGGAACATAGGGTCCTGTAGGTTGAGCCTCGAGCACCTTCAGTCATCCACATCCAGGAGCCCCAGATCTACAGTGCAATCCGGTTCTTGCTCCTGGTAGTCAATTACCACTGACAGGGGCAATTGGCTTTGACCTCGGCCCGGGGGGCTGGGACCCAAAATACCCCAAGTGTTGGGTGGTTGTGGAATTGGCCTACCCGCTTGAGGGCGGCTGGGACAACTCCTCTTCCAATTGGCCCTTTTGATGACAGTAAGGGAACGGGGTATCCGGTGGTAGGGTGTGGCAGTTCCTGACAGTGTGCCCCTGCTGACTGCATTGGTAGCAGGTCAGCGGTGGTTTCTGAGATGGGAGAGGGGCTCCCGTGGGTCCCTTTTGTGGGAGGGACTGAGTAATGGCAAGAGCCATATATTGAGCATGTCATTTTAATTTTTCCTCCTCTCTTAGTTCTCGTCTGTTCCTAGAAGCCTCCTCCCTATTGTTAAAAACCTTAAAGGCCGTGTCAAGTAGGACAGAAAATGGGGTCTGTGGCCCTTGCTCTAGTTTCTGTAATTTCTGTCTTATGCGTGGGGATGCCTGGCTTACAAAGTGAACTGCAAGTATAGCCTGACCTTCAGGGGTCTCAGGGTCTAGGCTGGTGTATTTCCTCATAGCCTCTACTAATTGGGCCTGAAAAAGGGCCAGATTCTCAGAGGGTTCCTGTGTGACTTCTCTGAGTTTCTTATAATTGACAGGTTTGATGATTGCCTTTTTCATACCTTCTAGTAGACAGGTAATCATGTAATTTCTCCTAGTGAGCCCTCCTGCTGGCCCATTTTTATTTTCCTGGTATCTCCATCTTGCGTCTGCCCGTGGGACTGCCTCTGCCCCTGCTCGGTTCTCATTAGGATTTCAGGCGTGTGCCTCATCTGCCCAGGCCTGAGCCATGGCCCAGATCCTGGCCTTTTCCTCGTGATGCAGCAGGTAGTTAGGACCACGTGAATATCTGGCCAAGTTAAGTCAAAGGCTATAGTTAGGGCCTGGAATTCCCTTATGAACATGGAGGGGTCCTGGCTAAAGGAGCCCAGTTTCCCTTGAATATGAGAGAGATCAGACATGGGGAAGGGGACATGAACTCTGATAGTACCTAGGTGTCCATTAGCGACCTCTCGTAGGGGAAGCATATTGGGACTCGATTCAGAGCATTGGGCTGCTGGTGACCGAGTGTGGGGAGGGGGTGGAAGGTCTGCTTCTGGGTACAGAGGTAGGCATTGGGGAACAGAAGGTTGAGGAGGAGGCTGGTGAGATCAGGGACAAGAAGGCTCATCCAAGATATCTGGTGGAGGGGGAGATGCGGAGGGACGAGGTAGTGAAGCTGAAGGAGGAGGGGGGGGGGAGGACGAGGCATTAAAGCGGCAATGGAGAGACACATGTGACAGGAGTCCCTCAGGCTCAGCTTCTGACTGAGGGCCATGAAGGCCTGGACATATGGAACCTCGGAATCCTTTGCTAGTTTCCGACAATAGAGATCAAGTTGGAGGATCGTGTTGTAATTTAGCGTCCCATTAAGAGGCCATTGTTCTTGGTCCCCCAGTTTGTATTGGGGCCAAGCCGTGTTACAAAAGAAAATGAGCCTCTTCTTTTTGAGATTGTCTGGGTCAAATTCCTTCCAATTCCTGAGAATACAACCAAGAGGTGAGTCTAAGGGGACAGACGTACCTGAACCCATTCTTAGCCCCAATGCTGTAGAACGGGGGTATTGAGAATCACTGACAGGCAAAAAAAAAATCACTGACAGGCATACGTGCCCTCTTTGTCTCAGTGACGTATCCGTGCGACTTAGGCACAAAAATGCCGACTGTCCCAGCAGTCGCGTCCGACTGAGGTGGCCAGAGCAGTGAGAAACCTTACGGCCAGGGCATCAGTGACCAGAGAGGGGAATCCCCGGAAGCCAGCCGGGAATTGACTCACCGTTATTAGACTCTCAGGGATGGGAAGGAGCTCCCGGGACGACCTAGAGGCGGCGAGGTCCTTTGGAGTCAGCCCGAGCTGAGGAGAAAGAAGCAGAAGCGACAGAAAAGAGGACTGAGGATTCCTCCTTCTACCCCTACCGAGGAGGCGGTGGCCAAGGGACTGGAGGCTGTGTGTTTTGCTTCGTCCACAATGTGCCTCGCGTTGCACGGAAGTTGTCTTGCTGGGGGCAGACGCTCTAATAGCCTGGTCCGTTCCGTGACCCCCTTAGCCTTTCACGGGAGTCTTCAAGCAGCAGGCGCCCTAATGGCTTTTAAATGCCTGACCCGTTCCCGCACGATACCCTTCGGCCTAGTCCTCAGTCGGAAGGAAGACAGAGGGATCCTCACCCGCTCTGGGTGGCAGTTACTGGGGCGAAGTGAACCGTGGAGCCTTCGGAACACACAGGGTATGGCGCTGGCCAGAGTTCCTCTGTTGCTTCCACAGCAACTTGCCTGTTCACAGAGGGTCCCAAGGAATGAGGAGAGGAGGTGGGGAAAGAGATGCCCCTGGAGATCCCCGTACGAGCCATCAAATGTTGTGGTCCGAACGCGGGTTGGAAAAGAATTTCGACACAAGGCAGAATGTAAAGAAGATAGAATTTATTAGAGGGAAGGGTCGCTGCCAGAACAGCGGGCCAACTTCCTAGCAGTCTGGGAGAGTCAAGCCCGAACATGTGCTATTGATCAGTTTTTATAGCCAGAAAACAAAAGAATGGTCCGGGGTGAAAATTTCGTTTACTGATTGACTGAGGCACATATACCTTCCTTCTATCAGGTGAGAGTGGGACAGCTCAGATGCCTTTCCTTATTTGGGACAGGTCCCATTGCCCAGGTGGGTGTTGCCCAGGTGGGCTCAGGAATTTCATAACCATCTCAACATGGTGGGGAGGGCGATTAAGAGTCCGGTAGGGGGTGTAACGCTGCAACTTTTTTATGCAGGGTCGTTCTTTGTCCTTGAAGCATCATTGTCCTTGGAGCACCACACTCATGTCATGCTGATGCCACTGTTTTCTGTAGTAAAGCTCTAAAATTCATTCATTTGGAGGACTGCTGAACCATACCTGGCCTCATTTTACTCTCCTAAAACCCCTCTAAGATAGATATGATGCCCATTTTACAGATGGGCAACAGGCTCAAAAAGGTGAAGGGATGCCATACAACAACCACAAAACACTACAGTGAATGGTAGAGCCAGGCTTCTAGACCCTTCTTTCTCAAATAATTAGCTCCGTGTTTTTTCCAATTAAGAGTCTCAGCTCTAAAAAAACAAAGTCAGGCTTTCCTAATGACATAAGCCATATATGCTACATCATCTTTCTTAGTAATGGTGATATTTGACAAGCCCCGCCCCCCTCCCCGAAACATCAGCTCTGGTCTGATCCTTTACAGTGGGTTCTCAAGCTTAAGTATGCACCTAGAGAGCTTGTTAAAATGTCACTAGGTTCTACCCTCAGAGTTTGACTCAGTAGGTCTAGGGTGGAGCCCAAGAATGGACACTTCTAAGGAGTTTCCAGGTGATGTTGATGCTCCTGGTCCAGGGACCACGCTTGAACTACTACTGCTCTAAGGAAAAAATGAATGGAAGACAGGGAGAGGTGGGAAGATTAATCTCCCTTACTTAGCACTTCTGTTCAAAGTAGAGGGTAAGCTATTATTTGGCGAAATGTTTTCTCAAATAGCCACAGTTTACAGCTGTTTTCTCAAAGGTTAGTGCTGTAACTACCTGTGTAAGAATGCTTGAAATTCCCTCATCCAGGCCACACCCCAGACCAATTAAGTCAACTTCCCTGGGAATGACTTTGGCATCAGCACTTTTAAAGCTACCCAGGTGATTCCAATGTTCAGCCAAAGTGAGAACCACTGAAAACACCCCCAAACCATTGTGCGGAGTGAACAGGCCATAGGTGTGTCTGAGCCTTAGGCTGGTCAGGAAGTGGAGTGCCCTAGCAGCCTCTGGCTGACAGCCTCCTCCCTTCACCCTTGTGTACCCTTCAAAAATCAGGACTGCATTAATGGCAGCACCCCTGACTGCAGAAAAGAGTTCATTTGTTTTGATGAGATGAAGTTGTCCCTATATAACCTCTTAGGCCTGTAGTTAGAGTGAAATATATTTCAGTAGATGTTTGACAGCAAAGTCTGCTTAAAGTAGATTAAAAACCAGTTACCTGAACGTTGAAATAAACCTCATTATTAACAAAGAGCTGAACTTCATTATCTCACTGAAGGGCATATAATTAGAACCATGATAGTGAATGTGATGCTTGCCCTGAGAGGGGGAAAAACCTTTACAATGAGAGAATTAGATTATAAAAACTTCCTCTTTAATCAAGGTTTTTTAACATGGAACAGATTTCTTGAATAAAATGGAAAGTTTCCAACACACTGAAACATAAATCACCATACATACAACACCTGGCAGAAAAAAACCAAAACAGGAAGTTTACACAATCCCTGTAACAGCCATGGTCTTATTCTTAGATGCTTCCTCCATCTGCCAAGTGTGTTCTGCTGGATACAGAGCTCACAATGGTTTTGGGGGGTCACACTTAGCTGAGGCTGCAACCCAAAGAGCAGTCGTCCGGCTGGGCCATGGTCCTGTTGGTTCTGCTCAAGAAGCAAAGCAGTCACCAGCACGTTCAAACAGTGTACTGAACATCCTTTAAATATCAAAGTGAGAAACAGGAAGGCAACATAATAATGTCATCAGAAAGATGTTAGCAAATGAGGACAGCTGTATAAAGCTTGAGGCTGAAAAGTGGCTCCCCAGCTTCATTTCTTTGGCTTCTTGGGCAGTGGCCGCCGGAACAGCAAGATGTGAGGTTCTGAAAGAGTGAGTGAAATGTAAGAGACAAGCTCACATCATCCTATGCACAACCTATAGTGTCTTCCACTCCCACTTCCCAGGTATCACCCACTCAGATCTTTACAACTAAATTAAGATTTAAGCATACAGCCTTAGAAACAGACCCCGAAGCCTGGCCTGTGTGCTAAGCACAGAATTGTCAATATCAGTTCTCTTGCTATGTTTGTGCAGCCCCGGGGTGTCCTTTATTAGTTTTGTCTGGCAGTTTGGTGTCTGGTGTCTTATCAAGAAATATACTTTCCTTGGTTTATTTGGAACACATCCCAAAATTCACTTTCTGATGGAGAATGAAGCAGGGGCCATAACCTCTACCAGCGTATATGTAGCATTAAAAAAAAAAAAAAAAAAAATCCTCTGACCAAATTAGAGATTAAAGGAGGTTTTTTCAGTGACAGGTTGTGTCTGAACTTCCCAGATACTTTCTTATTTTTGGTCACTCCTGTTTTTCTAGATGGCTGGTGAGTTAAGAAACTAGTAAATCATCCCTACTTTCTCCCTATTTCTTTGGGTTATGCGACCTTATCATTCCTTCATTTCCTCAGTCCTACATGGTTGCTTTCTGCCATTGCACTGACCTGGTTCATGGATCATATAATGGACCCATCCCTGACTCTGCTGAACACCAAGATTCCTCCATTCAGATTCAGACATCAAATGGGTTTTAGGGACCAGCTTGGCTATGTCCTTGGGCAACATGACATGCCTGTAACAGAAACATGGGAAGGTGGGGAATCTGTATCAGTACTGGGTACAGTCTGTCAGACGAGTGCCTGCATATAAAGCCAAGAGAGGCAAGAAAAGACAAACCAGTTCGTAATGGCAGGGAGTTTATATAATCTCATTGTGGGGCAGAGGCAGCTAGAAATAAAGGCCAAGATACGTACATTCTCAGAAAAGTATATTAAAAAGTACACATTAATAAGTAACACCAGTGAATGAGCACCTAAATTCCAGGCACTGTTGATACATTGACTCTGCCTTCTCGGAGCTTATAGTCTTCTAGTTGATTACCCTAAAACAATATAATGGGAGCCCCACCACACACACACACACACACACACACACACACACACACACACACTGTTAATAAGTAAAGGCAGTTTTGAACAGAATTGTAAGAAAGGGAGAGAAGTAATTTCATGGAGAGGAAAGGCCTATCAGGGAAGAGCCAGAACAAAGGGTGAAATATATCTTATCCTTTAAGATCTATCCTAACTGCATTTTCCTAACTCTGAAGGGATGTGCCATGAGACTTCTTTGGGGGGAACTCCATGCATTTCTAACCAAGGATAAGTCTCCTTTCATGGCAAAGAAATTACTACTCTGACATGAATTGGGGTGACTCAAACTTCATCATTTTCAATGAAAATGTACTGAATGCTCTCTCTGTTTTAAGTAAAAGGGATTTTTTTCCCCCAAAGAGTCAATTCTAGTCTAAATGTCTGAAAATAGCTTACATCTTAACAAGCCCCTGGCATAAAGATTGGCTTCCATACCTACTTAGACCAAAAAAAACAAACAAACCCTTTTCTTAAACCAAATATCACTGCCAAGACTTACATCTTCCAGGGGATGAAACTAGTGATGTTTCCCTAGCCCTGCAAAGACATTATAAGCACATAATTTTAGTTAGCCTAGTTCAGATATAGAGGCAAACAGCTGAGGAAAAGAAAGTTAATTGGGTCCAAACAGGGCTGGGGGGCCTTGCCCAAGGATTTGGTATAAAAATAATACAAATAGTGTGTTTGTCAGCAGACACTGAGTTCTCCAGAAGGCCCAGAGCCCCGCACTAGGCTGAAGAAACACAAGGAAAGCAAGCTTCCAGTTGTTTTAAGTATTACACTTAATATAGACTGGTCGAATGCCAATATTTGTAGAATTCTTTGTCTTCCCTAATTTTCTAATCTAGAATTACGGATTTAGGGTTTATCAAATGCAAACTGTAGGGAGTCCTTTCTTCACCATGCTTGGCAAGTCGTACGTGCTCCCAACACAACCTGTACATAGTTCTATCATACCAATTATCACCTGCTTTCTGAAGTCTGTCATTACTTCCACAGATTTTTAGGTCTGTTGAAAGCAGGGACCATGGCTTATCCTTGCACTTTAGCAGAACACCTGAAACCTATAAGCACTCCATAACTGTTTCCTAAGTAGATGCCCTTCAAATATTTGACAGGAATCTATTAGGTCTATATTAAGTCTTTTCTCAATGTTCCTGGCCAGTTTTATTCCACTCCAGTTCTTCGAAGCCCCCTTCCTAAAACAAGCCAGACAACCACGCCCCCTTTCCATGAATTAATAAGCAACACTCAGGCTCTCTCAGAACTCCCCTCACTTTGAAGACTCGAGGAAAATTCGAGCTCCGCCTTTGCCACCTTCTCCCAGGAGGCTCTACGGTGTTGCCATGATACAAGTAGTCTCAAGCAGGCAAGTTCAATTTGCTCAATGAAGGTGAGAGAATGATCCAGAAACCCGCAAAGCTGAGGGTGGTCGGCACTCTAACACTCTAACCACGTCCACCCACGCCTCCTCCCAACAGGGGAGCTTACTCCAAATTGTCTACCACTTTAGGGTTTCTTTTATGATCGCCCCCTATCCTTCGCGCATGCGCCTTACGCTCTCATTGCTCGCACCCATTCACGTTCATCTCCCGCGCATGCGCCATTCTGTAGCTTCAGTCCCCGTTACTAACTCCTCGTGCCCTCACTTGTCAAAGCTCACGACCTTGTTATTGCCCCCGCGCCGGCACTAACCGGTACTCGAACTCCTCGTCGTCGTATTTGTCCGAATAGTAAATCTGCTTGTGCGACATGATCGCCCTGCCTGAGGACCGTAAGCCCCGCACTGCCAACCTCCAAACAACTCCCAGCAGCACACGCTCCCACCCTCTTTGGCCTCGCTTTCAAACACACCGCCCGCGCTTTCTATTGGTCCTTCTGGCGGAAGGCGGGACAACCCCACCTTCAAGCCTCCGATTGGCTAAGATTTGTTTCTCCTTGAGTCCTTATTGGAGTGCACTGCTTACGTTGCTCAAGAACAAACGTAGGTCAAAAATAGGCCTCTTATTGGCTATCATGGCTCCTGTGCGCGTTCTCGTGCTGCTATTGGCTGACACGGGAAAGTGGGATGGGTGAAGGAGGGACGATGAGGTAGAGGGTCAGGGGTTAGTGAGGCCGGAAGTGAGTGCAATAAAGTTTCTCCAGGGAGGCCGGGCCGGGGAGAAAGTTGGAGCGGCGACCTAAGAAGGCAGTGGCGTGATCCGGAACCAAATCGGCCCGCGGTGCGGTGCGGAGACTCCATGAAGCCCTGGTGAGTTGGGACTTTTTTTCTCCTTAAGTGACCCACTCCTCCTCCCCGGAACCCCTCTCCCGGGACCCTACTTCCGGTCTTCATTTATAAGCCCCGCCCCTGCGACCCCCTCCCCGGAAGTCCCACCTCCCAACTTCAGGGGGCTCCCCGAACCCCGACTTGTTTTCTATTTATTGTCCCCGACCCCACTCTGTCGCCCGACTTTCCTGGAAGTCCCACCCCCAGACATGCTTCCAAGCCGTACTACTAGAAACCCTACGTTAGTCCTTCCAGTTCCCCGAAACTCCGCCTCCTAGCGACGATTCTCCGCCAACTCCTGTCTATCAAAAAGCCTATCTCCCAAAAGGGCAGAGCCCTGCCCCTCAAAGAACTATTCGAATTCATGAAGCCACACCTCTCTAGGGGTTCCTCCCCTCTAGAAGCCCCGCCCCTTCCTTAATCCACGTCTGATTGTCCAGAAGCCTTGCCTCCTGGGAGTCTCTGATGCTCGCGTCCTGAGAGGGCCACGCCCCCTCAGGAGCGTTATCCCTGTGGGACCCGGGTCATCGCCTCAGAAGCTTTGTCTTCAATCCCAGAAACTTCACCTGCTTAACATTTCCTTGTTCTTTTTCTGTTTGGGGCCTTTGGCTCAGTTTTCCTGAGCTCTCATGCTCCACTGGGTAGGAAGTCAGAAGTTCACATCTCTGGCTCTGAGGAGTAAGAGATTAGAGGCAGCCCTTTTCCTCTCCCTTACCCCCTTCCAAGGGTGGACCTACTTGAAGGGGGCTGGACTTGGGGTTTGGCATGAGAGTGGGAGGGAGACTCGCTCATAGATTCCCAGCCCCACTCCCAGGACCGACTCCACCCCAGAAACAGCTGTTTGTCTCATACCTGTACGTCGGGAGCTGGGTAGGGCCATGGATTTGTTGGTGTGTGACATGTGGGTGTGACAGGAGAGAAAAGTTTTCCACCACCAGAAAACGGTGTCTTGGAGTGGGTGTAGGTAACAGTGTCCTTTTTGCTGTTTGATTTTTTTTTTTAAGGGACTCCTCAGGCCCCACCACTTCTCTGGCTCTTCCCCTCCCCCTAACCAGAGTTCTAGTCTGGGCATTCCTCCTGGTCCCGCTTGCCCAGCCTTCCCTTCTGGAAACATTCCTGAGCTTTCGCCATTTCCTGCTACTTTCCGCCGCTCTTGCCTCCTCCTCCCTGCTGGGCTGAGAAGCCACACGCAGCTTCTTCCAGTCGCCCGGATTCCCAGTAGCAATCTCCTTTCTTCCTACATAAATTTAAAAAGCCCTACTTCCTCTTTCTTTCTAACAGTGCCCACACCTGTTGGTCATTCTCTGCTTCTGGATCCTGCAGGCACCCACAGAATGCCCACCTCTAAAGATGAGGACATCCTGGTGTGTGTTGGTGTGTGATGGGGGTGTGAGGCTTTGGCAGAATACTTTCCTCATTCTCTCTATGCCTGGGTGTTGAGTCTTTAGGAAACAGAGTGATAGAGTTTCTTCTCTGGAGTGGTGCATGGAGTGGCAAAGCTCTCCTTGGAGGACTAAGTGGGAGGTGATAAGCACAGTATCTAACATGTTTTAAGTGGTACTGTTGTTCATCGCTATAATCATGATAATTTGCATCTTTTTATATTCTGAAGTAAATTTAAGGATAGGTAATTCGGGGGTGAGCCTGGGGCGTTATATGTATCTTTTACAACTACTTTTTTTGGTCACTTTCCACCTTCCTTTATGGCCCCCTTGAGCAGAGCTGTGGAAGGAAGCTGTGGGTGGAAGGAATGGGTTTGGGACTGTTCCCTGTGTTCATCCTCAGTCCTTCTCCAGGCACCCCTTTCTCCTTAGCAGATTTGTCTTCTGCCCCCTCTGTCCCTTCATGGCCTGTAGCCCCCACTTCTCTTGGAGAACTGTTGCACTCTCCCATTTCCTCCAGCCAGACTCTGCCTCTGGTGTGAGGGGCATCATGCTCTGTGGTGGACACCTGCACCCTTCCCAGTCACTACTGCAAGAGGAGGGGTATGAGCTTACCCGCAGGTCCAGGGAGCTGACCTTAGTGTCAATGCCCTGGCCGCCCCCACCCCTTCTACCCTTGACAGCTTGCTTCGCTGTGGAAAGGGGGACAGAAGAGTGCTTGGCATGGGCCGCTGCTCCTTGGCATGGTAGGCGCCATGCATTGAGAACAAGCCTCCACCAGCCTGTCCTCTGCTCCAGCTCCTGCCTGGTGGCTCCCTGATGCACCACCCAGGTTGGACTTTATTCCCCTTACTTCACCAGCTTTGCCCTTCCTCCTGGCCCCTCCCTGCATCCACTGGGACCACGTCCTTCCTTTTCCCATTTCTTTAGCTCCCTCCACAGCTGTGGTAGCAGAGGATGCTAATGGCCCAGGCTCCCTGGGGCCGCCACCCCACGTGTGATAGTGGTGGGGGGTCGCCGGGGGTGGCCGGGGCTGGAGGAGGAGGGAGTTTGAGTGTTCAACCAGGACAGGAAGGGAATTGCTGAGCTCAGGGATCCCCTCCCTTTCCCACCCCCAGCTGCCTCTGTTTCCTCCCTCATTCCCCCGCTGCCCTCCCTCAGCTTCCTGCTCCCTTTGGCCTGCCCATGTCTGGTTTGGATTGATCCAGACCTCCTCTTGCCACCCTCCTTTCCTTCTCACTCCTCCATCCTTCCCTCCCACTCCCACTTTATTCCTCTCCAGATTACTTGTTGTTTGTACCGGGGCAGGGGGGCATGGATCTCTCTGCCCTGTAAGAGTTCTGGGTTGGGGCAGTGCTGGAGGCTTAGCCCCTCAGAGCCTGTGAGTCAGCACTGTCCTCGGGATTGGTCTCTCCCCTTAGCTCCCCGCCCCTGGGGAGGAGCCAGTCAGCTCTAGGTCCAGCCCGTTCTCCTCACAGCCAGAGAAGAGGCTCCACGCTGGGCGGGGATGGGGCCTGAAACTCTCTGGGTCTGAGCCCGGGGAGCCAGAGCCACTTGTCCCTCTCCCTCCCCAGGACCCTTGAGATCCCTGGGCCATAGAGGTCCGATCAGGCTAAGGGCCTGGGATGCCCCCTGCCTGGCCCCCTTGCCCTGACTGGCAGGGGGGCCAGGCTGGGCAGCAGCCTCCCTCTCACTCCGGCCATGGATCTGCTGCCCCCCAAGCCCAAGTACAACCCACTTCGGAATGAGTCTCTGTCATCGCTGGAGGAGGGAGCTTCAGGGTCCACCCCACCGGAGGAGCTGCCTTCCCCATCAGCCTCGTCTCTGGGGCCCATGCTGCCACCTCTGCCTGGGGACGATAGTCCCACTACCCTGTGCTCCTTCTTCCCCCGGATGAGCAACCTGAAGCTGGCCAACCCGGCTGGGGGGCGCCTGGGGCCGAAGGGGGAGCCAGGAAGGGCAGCCGAGGATGGGGAGGGGATCGTAGGGGCAGCCATGCTGGACTCAGGCCCCCTGCCCCTCCTCCAGGACATGAACAAGCTGAGTGGAGGCGGCGGGCGCAGGACTCGGGTGGAAGGGGGCCAGCTGGGGGGCGAGGAGTGGACCCGCCACGGGAGCTTTGTCAATAAGCCCACGCGGGGCTGGCTGCATCCCAACGACAAAGTCATGGGACCCGGGGTTTCCTACTTGGTTCGGGTGAGTGAACATCCTCCCTCCCACTCCCTCCAGTTCCTCTGCTCACTAGTCTCTTTTTTTTCCTGCTCTTCCCCAGCAACTCCCTTGGTTTCTGTGTCCTGTTTCTTAAACCTTTCGTGCCCCTTCTCTGATTCTTTCGCCCCTTCCCTTCCAGCTCTGTCTGGGGCCCCTTCCTTCTTGTGACTCCCCCACCCCCACCCTGCCATGCTTAGCACAAAGCCCAGCACAAGCTTTAGTAAGTGTTGGAATGAGTGACTCTTGACTGTCCCCTCCAGTCTCCTCCCCCTTTCTGGAGATGTCACTCCATCCCACCCAGTGCCTGTCACTCCCCTCCGAATTCTCTTCCCACATGCATGAGGTCCCCCTAGCTTGCCTTCTGTCCTCACCCTGTTGTTTTGCATGTCGTGGGATGTATCCACGGGCAGTGGGCAGAACTTCTGCATCCCTTACGGAACAAGCCGGGAAGAGTCCTGGGGCTCTTTGTGAAGAGGTGGGGGGAGGCGGCTGACTGTTCTCCTCCCGTCCTTCCCCTCAGTACATGGGCTGTGTGGAGGTCCTGCAGTCAATGCGCGCCCTGGACTTCAACACCCGGACTCAGGTCACCAGGTTGGTGGGGCGGGGGGCGGAGTGTGGGGGTCCTGGGATTTGTGAGGGGAGGGGGGAGTGGGTCACTTGGCAGTGGCGCTATTGATGGCTCATCTTTGGGTGGTGAAGGGGATTGAGAAAAAGTTAGGGAAGGGAGTCGAAGTGTCAATGAAGAGAGGCAACTCTGACCTGGCTCCTTCTTGCTTATGCAGCCTGCGGGGTTGTGGGGGAGGTGGCAGAGGCAGCTGGCAGCTGGAGCTTGAGTGGAAAATGGGGGTAGATGGAAGGTTGCCTCTGCCTTTGGGAAGGGGATGGGACATTTGGTAGCTGGAAGTAGGTGGAGCCAGACCCACTGAGGCTCTAACCCAATCAGCCAGGAAGCGGCCTCTCGGTGTCATCAAATATTAAAGGCCCTTAATTCAATCCGCCACGACAAAGAGCCTGGAGTGCCCCTGGAGTCTGGCCTGGCCTTCCCCTCCCCCAGCCCTGTGGCAACTCCAGCCGAGTGGGAGGCAGGCCGTGGGTCTGAGTCCCCCTCTTTCCCCAGGGAGGCCATCAGTCTGG
Organism: Eubalaena glacialis; assembly: GCF_028564815.1. NCBI lineage: Eukaryota > Metazoa > Chordata > Mammalia > Artiodactyla > Balaenidae > Eubalaena > Eubalaena glacialis. Next base: position 81,553,678 of record NC_083718.1, read on the forward strand.
TGTGTGACGCTGTGCCGGGTGCTAAGGGGGCAACAAGGAGGAGAAAGGTAGCTGGGGTCGATGGGGCTAGGGGTGCTGCTGGGAGAGGTGGAGGAGCAGGGGGAAGGCTGGTGTGGGGCGTGCGGGGAGAAGTCCAGAAGGCAGGAGTGTGCGGGTTTCCTGGTGTGAGGAGCCCCCCAGCTTCTGAGATCCTTGAGCCCTTCCCTAGCCCTGTAGCCGTCCACTCAGTTCCATCCTGGGGAGGAGTAACCTGAAATTTGCTGGAATGCCAATCACTCTCACCGTCTCCACCAGCAGCCTCAACCTCATGGCCGCAGACTGCAAACAGGTTGGTGGAGTGGGGCGGGGGGACCAGAAACATTGATGGGAGGGCTAAGTGAGGACCCGTCGGACGGAAGGCTTGGGAGCAGCAGGACGGTAGGGAAGGAGGAGATTAGGAGGACATGGGTTGAGAAGCCAAAAGGATGAGACTGGGATCCCAGGGTCCTGGGCCAATGGTGGGGGGCGCCCAGTGGGCCCTGAGGCTGCCTGACACATGTCATTCCCTTCCTTCTCCATCCCCTGCCCTAACCCTCAGATCATTGCCAACCACCACATGCAATCCATCTCGTTTGCGTCTGGCGGGGACCCGGTGAGTTGGGGAACGGAGCACGGGTGGTGGGAGAAGAGTATGGGGCTAGGGGTTGGGAAGACACTGGCTAGAGAAGGGAGCCTGCTAGGATTGAGGTGATGTCTGAAAAGGACTGGGTTTGAGGGGTCAGGAGTGAGGTGGGGCTATGAAATTTAGCTAACTGGCCTCTTCTGACTCTGTCCACCCCAGGACACAGCCGAGTATGTCGCCTATGTTGCCAAAGACCCGGTGAATCAGAGAGGTGAGGCGTGGTGGGGAGCGCTGGGTGGGGCCAGCTGTCCGAGAGGTAGGTGAGCAGGACCCGGTGGCTCCTGCTGTGGAGGACAGAGGACAAGGGCCCCTGTCTGCGCCTCCTCCTGGCCACGCTGCCCCCGAGCTCCCTGATGGCCTCTGCTGTGCCCCCAGCCTGCCACATCCTGGAGTGTCCCGAAGGGCTTGCTCAGGACGTCATCAGCACCATTGGCCAGGCCTTCGAGTTGCGTTTCAAACAATACCTCAGGAACCCGCCCAAGCTGGTCACCCCCCATGACAGGTGAGTGGGCCAGGGAGGCGGGGCGGCCAGCTCTTGGGCCCCAGACCGGAATTGGAAAAGTAGGTCTGCTCTTCCCACACTTGAGCTCAGAGAGGTGCAGGGAAGGAAATAACCTGTGCGCCTCTGCTTCCCACTTCCTGCTATTCTGAAGTTTCCTGTGGCCATCAGGAAGGTCTCTCGAGGCCCTGCCTGCTGCAGGGCCAGCTCTTCCTGTCGCGTGCCCGTGGTGGCGCTGAGCTGTAGTCCAGGACGTCCACGCTGCAGCTCTTCCCTGGCTAGATGGGCTTTTCTTTTCCCAGCCATCTCATTGCTGGTCTGTCCTGTTGTGCATTTCTCCATATTTAGTTTAGTTCTTCATTTTCTTGCCTCTAGAAGCCATCAAGAATTTGGGCGAGGGAGGATGGCTCTTTCCTGAGATCCTTACCTTTCCCACCTCAGACTAGTGGCATTGAGTATTTAGAGGAGGTTAAACTATTCTGGAGCACCCCCCTCCCTGGTACTTAGTGCTCCCCTTCCCTCTTGGGAGACAGCATAACGATCAAGGTCATGACTTTAAAGGCAAATCTGAATTCACATCTCAGCTCCACCACCTTTTAGTTGTGAGACCTAAATCTTTTTACCCCTGACCCTCATTTTCCTCATCTATAAAATCGAAGAAGGAGATAATACCTACCTTATAGGGTTGCCAGGAGGATGAAATGATTATATGTATGAAACAGCCTCAGGCCTACCCCTCAGGGAATGCCCAATACGTGAGCGCTGTTCTGTCTGTTCTCCATCCTCTTACCCATGCTCTTCTCTTCCTCCTGTCCCTCCCAGGATGGCTGGCTTTGATGGCTCAGCTTGGGATGAGGAGGAGGAAGAGCCACCTGACCATCAGTACTATAATGACTTCCCTGGGAAGGAACCCCCTCTTGGGGGGGTGGTGGACATGAGGCTTCGGGAAGGAGCCCCCCCGGGGGCTGCTCGACCCACTCCACCCAGTGCCCAGACCCCTAGCCACCTGGGAGCCACGCTGGTAAGTTGCTTGCATGGAGGTGGGCTGGGCCCAGGATGGCAGCGTCTGGTTAGGGCCTCTGGTCTCACCCTACTTTTGTCCCTTCAGCCAGTGGGGCAGCCTGTTGGAGGAGACCCAGAAGCCCGCAAACAGATGCTGCCCCCGCCACCCTGCCCAGGTATGAAGGGAGCTGAGAGGGGCAGAGTGGGGTGTGAGAAGCAGGGCGGGGATCACTGTAAAGCCTCCCTTTCCTCAGCAGGCCGAGAGCTCTTTGATGATCCCTCCTATGTCAACGTCCAGAACCTAGACAAGGCACGGCAAGCAGGCGGTGGGGCCGGGCCCCCCAATCCTGCCATCAATGGCAGCGCGCCCCGAGACCTCTTTGACATGAGTGAGTGTGCCCCTCTCCTTTCTGCATCTGCATCTTCCCACTTGGTTCCTCCTCTTTTCTTCCTGGCCTCCCCTCCCTGAAGGTCTGGCTCTTGAGCATGTGTTGTGCCAGCTGCCTCTTCTAGCCCTCTCTCTGTACTCCCAGAGCCCTTTGAAGATGCCCTGCGGGTGCCTCCACCTCCCCAGTTGGTGGCCATGGCTGAGCAGCTCCGAGGGGAGCCCTGGTTTCACGGGAAGCTGAGCCGGCGGGAGGCCGAGGCACTGCTACAGCTCAACGGGGACTTCCTGGTGCGGGAAAGCACGACCACGCCTGGCCAGTACGTGCTCACTGGCCTGCAGAGTGGGCAGCCCAAGCACCTGCTACTGGTGGACCCTGAGGGTGTGGTGAGTATTGCAGGGGTATGGGTGGGTGAGGCAGAAAGGAAGGTGCAGGACCCTCCTGTGCAGCCCTGTTCCTGCCTCACTGCTTCCTAGACTTCGCCCGCTGGGCACCTCTATCTGAGCCTCCCCTGCTCTCAAGGTGCCTGGCATTCCCCCTCTAGTGGCTTAGGGTTCCTTCCCTTCTCACATCCCTGAACTTGAGCTGTTTTCCCTTCAGTCCCGGCCAATCCCCAAACCTTATGCCCACGAGTGCTGGAAGGTGCTGATGTCACCTGAGTCCCTCTTTTGACAAATGAGAAGACCATCCTTAAGAGGTTGTGATGCTCAATGTCAGATGGTTAGAGGCTAGGCACCCCAAATCTCCTCTCTTAAGAGGAGCCAGGGGCCTCCCCAGCTTCTCCAGACTCAGGGCTCAGACCAGTGCTCTGTCTCCTGTATGCACTGTCCCTCTGCCCCTCATAACTTTGGTCTCTTTTCTACAGCAACTTCAGCCTCCTTTGCATGTCTTTTTTGTACTGTGTATCCTCTTCTGAGACATACCACCTTCTTCCAGGTCAGGGGAGGAGTAGCTGTCCCTCAGCTTCATGATTTCTGGGCTGATATCCCCTCTGCCTTTTCCCAGTTCACTGACCTGCCCATTCCCACAGCTATCTCCAGCTTCTCTTTCTAGAGAAGCCTCAATGATCAGGACTGATGGCCCTCCCACTTCTGCCATCTTTTTCTCCTGCCTCAACCCTCTTGAATATTCCAGCTTCCTCAGCTTTGGGGACTGAGGTCTTATTTGACTCTTCAGCTGAATTGACCTTCTCCCTTACCACTTCCCAGGTTCGGACAAAGGATCACCGCTTTGAGAGTGTCAGTCACCTCATCAGCTACCACATGGACAATCACTTGCCCATCATCTCTGCGGGCAGCGAACTGTGTCTCCAGCAACCTGTGGAGCGGAAACTGTGATCTGTCCCAGTGCTCTCTCCTAGAAGATGCCCTGCGACCCCTTCCACCCTATTGTCCGACTCTCAGGACCTCACCTGGGAGTGTTTTGTGGGCTTGGCCTTGTGTAGGGCTGGGGGTAGTGTGGACATTGGGTTCAGCATCCAGCTGAGTGAGAGGGTTTGAGTCAGGAGCCAGGGGTAGAGTCCTGCTTCTCCCCAAACCTCACCAAAGTATTAATGTACAGAGTGGCCCCCTTCCCTGGGCCTTTCCTGTGCCAACCTGATACCCCCTTCCCCAGGGTGGGTGCTGGAGGCCTGGGCAGTATGCCTCCTTGTAATGGAAAATGTCCTGTGGTGATAGGCCCAGTGGAGCAATCACCCTTCCAGGGAAGGGGGAATGAATCACACCTTTAGTCTACCCCTGGGCTCAGGGTACCCCAGACCCCTCTCAACAACCCTCCCTCCCAGCGTTTAAACTTTGTGCCTTTGACCATCTGCTAGGTCTGAAGATATTTTATGCAAAGAGTTCTTGGGCCCCTGAAGTCAAGCATGGGGGTGCTGACACCTTGGCTTCTGGGACCCCGTCCTCTCCTTGCTCAGTACCCCCTCCCGTTTAGGTTGGGCGAACAGAGGCAGGAGTGGCAGCTGTCCCCTCTCCCCGGGGATGTGCAGCCCTTAGAGATTGCCTCAGAGCCCCCTCCCAGCCAGTGGGGAGATGGACCCACCCCTTGCTCAGTGCCTCTTGGGCGGGGCCTCTCACCCCAGGGGGTCTATATATACATTTGGCAAGTCCACTCCCCCCCCACCCCCAGCCCCATGTTGCATGCATGTTATACTCTAGAGCCAAAGTACAGCCCTTCCTCCTGTAGCCTCTGCCCTGCCTCCCCCTGCTGGGGTGGTGGGGGATGACTGAAGTGTCATCCTAGGTGGATTTTGTGGAGGTGGGAACAGGGGCACTCAGACTCTAAAGCAGTAGACAATCCCCAGATACCATCGGTAGATTTGGAACTGCGTTTATTTTTTATTTTATATGCATATATTTTAGGGCTGTAGATTTACTTTCCTAATTTGTTTTCCATAGCTTATTCCTGAGCACAAAATGATAATAATCGATTTATACATCACCTTTTTGACTTTTCAAAGCCCTTTTACAACTATTGGCATTTTCCTCACCCCCGGCCTTTGCCGGTAGCGTTATCTTTTCTGAGAGACAAGAGGCCGAGTGTGAGCCAGGACTAGAGAAACTTGGAACTCCCACCGCGAGGCTGGGAGGCAGAAGTTTGGCTGAATGAGTGTTAGTTTCACACGGGGCGGTTCACACGGGGCGGGCGGGGGCGGGGGCTGGGGGACACTTAAAACCTGCAGTTATTGAATCCCTTCTCCAGGCCGGGTCCTGCCGCAACGACAGAGGAGCCGGCCCTGCTCTGTCATTAGGCCTTGTGGATAAGGGAGCGTGGACTATCTAAATCCTCACCTCCCTTTTTTTTCTTTTCTTTTTGTTTGGATGTTTTCACGGGTCTCACTTATACCAAAGGGAAAGAATCTTCATTAAAGTCCATATTTCTTCTACCTCGGCCTCCTGGTCCCTGTCGCTGCCTATTGTTGGCTGTGGGCCCCCCGCGGCGGGAGGCCGAGGCCGCCTCGGGGCGCGGTGCGGCCCGGCCCACCTGGCCTCGCTCGGGTCGCGCTCGAGCGGGAACCTGGGGGTTCACGGAGGAGGGGCGCCGGGAGGGCGCGGCGGGGTGGGGATTGCGGGGCCGTCATCCAAGGAGACGTTCGTGTCTGCGGCTGGGGCCGCGGCGGCGGGGTGGGATCGCAGCCGGCCGAACCCCAGGCCGCTCGGGCTTCCCGGGCGCGCGCTCACGCCCTCGCGCACCTCTGCGGCGGCCCCTCGGCGGGGGATGGTACGGCCCAGCAGCAGAGCCCACGGCCGCCGCCTCCCCTAGTGAGCGGGCACGCGGCGCTCCCGGGCTTGGGACGGCCCCCCGCCCCAGGGTCGTGCCTTGGTACCGCCCTGCCTGCCCGGCGCTAGGGGGAGGGTGTGACCGGGCCTCGCTCCCCCTCCGTGCCGCGCGCAGTGGTGGCTGCCACGCCGAGTTCCGGTTCCTGTGGCTGCGGCCGCGGGCGGGCGGTGAGGCTGGGCAAGCGTGCAGTTAGCGCCCAGGCTCGCCGCCCCCGCCTCGCCGCACCTCCGGCTTGCTGCCGCGCGGGGGCTTGCGCCGCCCCTGCCTCCCCTTCCGGGCCATGGTGCAACCCCAGGGCGCGTCTGTCCCCCGCCGCCGCTGACCCCGGTCCCCCACTCCATGGCCGCCTCGGCGCCGCCCCCACCGGACAAGCTGGAGGGAGGTGGCGGCCCCGCACCGCCCCCTGCGCCACCCAGCACCGGGAGGAAGCAGGGCAAGGCCGGTGAGAGCGCTGAGGGGGCCTGGGACTGGCGAGGCCGAGAACTCGGGGACCTCGGAGGGAGGGCTGGCGGGCGGGGGAGGTGGTGGTCCTCTGGCTGAGGGCCCTGAAGGAAGGGGAGGCTCAGGTGAAAAGGGTGGGTGGGTGAAGCCCTCCAGGGGTTGCGGGCAGGGGTTCACAGATTGCGGATCCTAGAGTTTGGGGCACCTGGAGTTCTGGAGCCACTTGGGAGTCTGAGGGTATCAAGAGATGGGGCGTCTCGTTTGAAGTAAGAGGCAGCTGAGAGTGTAGCGTCCAATTTATTTTTCAAAGTGTACCATTGTTAATATCTGTGAAGTAAATAAACAAGAGTATAATGAAGTTAGAAGAGTTCCTTATATCATGGCTGCGAGAGAGGAGTTTGGGGAAACCTCAGGGAAACTTGTGTCTGCCTTTTACTGCTTTTCCAGGTCTGCAAATGAAGAGCCCAGAAAAGAAGCGAAGAAAGTCAAATACTCAGGTGAATGGTGGTTGGTGGGGGGGGTAATTCCCAGTAGCCCCTTTGGGTGCTCTGCTCTGCCACTTCAATGTCTCTACCTTGCATAAACCGCGGGAAGAAGAGAAAGTTGTCTTTCTTGTTCTGTTTCTGGTCCTTTCCTTCAACTTCATAACAGATTTTAGGGGTAGGGGTGGGGATGAGATGGTTTGACCAAAGGTCTTATCAGTCAGGATTAGAATCATTCTCTCCCCGTTTGTGCTGTCCTGTTTCCCACATGATGATAACAGCTACCACTTACTGAACCTTTTCTAAGTGTCAGGAATTGTGCTAAAATGCTTTTAACAGTTTGGGGAGATGGGCATTGTCACTATTTTACAGATGAGGAATCTGAAGCTTAAAAAAGTTAAATGCCTGCTCCAGGGCCTTGAAGTTACTCAGTGTCAGAGCTAGGATTCCAGCGTAGTTCTGCCTGTTTTCGAAACACTGTTACTGCACTATGCTGGTTCTGCTCTCCACTCTCAGTTTCTTTGTTGCATTCTAAGGTTCATCTTGATTTAAGGTCTGAGCTGGCCAGTACCAGCCTCCAAAAATGTGTATTGTTTCTGATGCTCTCTTGGTTTAGCTCTCCGTTTCCCTCCATGACCCTCTTTCCCTCCTCTTTTCCCCCAGGGCCCTGCATACTCACATCTGACGGAGTTTGCGCCACCCCCGACTCCCATGGTGGATCACCTGGTTGCATCCAACCCTTTTGAGGATGACTTCGGAGCCCCTAAGGTGGGGGGCGCAGCCCCTCCATTCCTTGGCAGTCCTGTCCCCTTTGGGGGTTTCCGCGTACAGGGGGGCATGGCAGGCCAGGTACCCCCAGGCTATGGCGCTGGGGGTGGAGGAGGCCCCCAGCCTCTTCGTCGACAGCCCCCCCCTTTCCCTCCCAACCCCATGGGCCCTGCTTTCAACATGCCCCCACAGGGCCCTGGCTACCCTCCCCCAGGCAACATGAACTTTGCCAGCCAACCTTTCAACCAGCCTCTGGGTCAAAACTTTAGCCCGCCTGGTGGGCAGATGATGCCAGGCCCCGTGGGGGGATTTGGCCCCATGATCTCACCCACCATGGGACAGCCTCCCAGAGGGGAGCTGGGCCCCCCTTCTCTCCCCCAACGCTTTGCCCAGCCAGGGGCACCTTTTGGCCCTTCTCCTCTCCAGAGACCTGGTCAGGGCCTCCCCAGCTTGCCCCCCAACACAAGTCCCTTCCCTGGTCCGGACCCTGGCTTTCCTGGCCCTGGTGGTGAGGATGGGGGGAAGCCCTTAAATCCACCTGCTCCCACTGCTTTTCCCCAGGAGCCCCACTCAGGCTCCCCGGCTGCTGCTGTTAATGGAAATCAGCCCAGTTTTCCCCCAAACAGCAGTGGGCGGGGTGGGGGCACCCCAGATGCCAATAGCCTGGCACCCCCTGGCAAGACAAGTGCGGGCTCAGGGCCCCAGCCTCCCCCAGGCCTGGTGTATCCATGTGGTGCCTGTCGGAGTGAGGTGAACGACGACCAAGATGCCATTCTGTGTGAGGCTTCCTGCCAGAAGTGGTTCCACCGCGAGTGCACTGGCATGACTGAGAGCGCCTATGGGTTGCTGACCACTGAGGCGTCTGCTGTCTGGGCCTGCGATCTCTGCCTCAAGACCAAGGAGATCCAGTCTGTCTACATCCGTGAGGGCATGGGGCAGCTGGTGGCTGCTAACGATGGGTGATGCTGGCAAGGTGCCCAGGAAGTGCATACGTTCCTCCCTGCTCTTCCAGGGTGGTTGTTTTCCTGTCTGGCTCTTGGTCCTTGTTTCCACTGGCTTCCCATCCCCATGGGGCAGAAACACAATGGCTCCTGGGGGCAGAAAAGGAACTGAGATGGGCAGGCAGAAGAGCCTGGATTGCTCACTTTTCTGGAAACTTACGTGTTGAGATCTACAGAGGTCCAGGAAACCAAAGCCCTGCCAAGCAGAGCCATTTTTGGTGGCTGTCTCTGGAGGCCTAGGGGTGTGGCTGCAGGAGAAAAGAGGCTGGAGGAAGATCTGAAGGGCAGAGGTGTCCCCTCTACAGATGATGGATGCCCTCAACACCTGTGCCTAACACTCCTATCTAGCCCCCCAGCCCCAGCCTTAGTTTTTGGAGTCCAGTATTAAAGGTTTCTGGCCAGAGGAGTTGGGGGTCTCTTCCCATCTCTGCAGTAGCCCTTTCATGGGTGCTGGGAAACACCTTTAGGGAATAAATGGAGATTTTCCCCTTTTCTTACCTTCCCCTTGCCTCCTCCAAGACCTACCCAACTCCTCCCCCCTCAGAGAACCAAATAGCTTGAAGAAGCAGCAGAGTACATGGCTATGGCAGTTTCTTGGTGATTTGGGGCTTCAAGACAGTAGGTAAGAGATGCTGTCAGGACATATCTTCCTCATACCAAAGTCACTGGTCGTTTCTCAGACTCTCTTGTGCTTTTTCCCTAATGACAATATTTTTGCTAAAAATTGGGATATGTGGTCTGACAGAGCAGAATATTTGATGTTTGGACTGTCCTGGAAGCCTGGACTCTGGCTGTACACGCCCCCCCATCTGTTGCACATTATTCGCAGCGCTGGTCTTCAACTTTTGGCGCCCTTACTTCCCTGCTTCTCTGGCTTGATTGAAGGAAAGCTTGAAGAGGCGCAGAGCCCTTATACCTCATTTTTTCTTCTGATGAAAGGATCCCTGTCTCAGCCTGTGGGTGGGGAGGCGGCAGGACCCTTATTGCCATGGTACTAAAATGCAATCCAGAGCCTGGATGTTTTTTGTTTCTCTCTTTCTCTGCTATTCTTTATATATTTCTCTGGCCTGGTGATCTAGCTGTTCTCATTCCTCTCAGCCAGGGTCCTGCACTGGGCTTTGTTTTTATTTTACTTTGTAAACACTGCCTGCCAGAGATGGGCCAGCGGCCTGATCAGGAGCCCCTCACAGCTGCTGTCTCTTCCTTACAGCTCGTGCACACATTCCTCAGTGGGGTGGGGAAGGCAGGCTTGGGGTGTGGCCCTGAGAGGAGCTGGTGTTCCCCTGCCCCCACTTTTCCCGGGACCCTAGCGTGTGAAGAGAAGACAAAGGTATACTGCAGAACTCTTTTGCCTGCCCAGGTGTAGCATGCAGCCTCTGAGGCTGTGAGAAAGAAGGGAGCGGCCTCTGGGCCTCTCTCTTCTAGTGTTCCCTGCCGTGGAACAGCAGAGATGGCAGCCCCCCCCCCGCCCCCGCACTGCTGAGCTTTGTGTTGTGTTTGTGGTTCTGTTTGCCCCTCTTTTATCGGTTGCTATTTTTGTGGTCTCCCCCATCTCTGCATTTGGTAAGATGGCTCTTGCGGGGGGGGGGGGGGGCGTGTCTGCTCAGTCCCTCTCTCCCTCAGTCCACTGCTTTTTGGAAGGAAGCGGGGGTGGCAGAGATGTGGTGGGGAAAGTTTTGTACGGTTGGGTTAATAAAATGACTTGGAAAATCCAGACCAGGACTCCTTGCTGTTGGGGTGTACAGGGTTGGAATGAGCCAGTCACTGCTGGTCAGGATGGTTGCGGGGTGAGGATATGTATCCCTCAGGGTCCCTGGAGGTGGGAATGGCAGAAAGACTCGGGGCCCCTGAGCTGACCCTCGTACAAGCCGCAGGGCCCATGGAGGCCTCTTGGCTCCACCTCTCCCCCTGTGTCCCTGCTGCGAGAAACAAGTTTCCTTTCTGAGCACGTTCCTGGGCCAGGCTTGGAGCCAAGCAGGAGCTTTGACTCCAAGGCTTCAGGGAGACAACTGCCTTTAGAGCTTCTGGGGTTAGTGCCTGCACTCCCACTCCCGAGTTGTTTGGGTTAGGGGTCGAGCGTAGCTCCAGGGGTGGGGGAAGGGGCTGCCTTGGTCTAGCAGATTTCGTTTTTGGATGCTTTTCAGCCCCCCATCCCCCTTTAAAAAAAACAGCGGCATCCTTAATCCGCACCGGAGCAGGGTAAGGAGAGTGGCAGGAGGGCTATTTCCAACCCATAATTTGCCACTCTCCCCTCCCCCATCCTGCAGCTGTCTCTGTCCTGGAACCAACCTGGCCCCTTGTCCTGGAGATGTCACCCCTTGCCTTTCAGTTTTGGGTCTTCCCTCCAGAAATTGTTTAGACACTGGGAAAGGAGGGAAGGTGACCCAGGATTGAGTTTGCTGGAAGTCCAGTGTCCCACCGGGAGGTAAGCCCAGGTTTAGGGGCTCTGCAGGTACCCCCCTCCCCTCCCCTGGCTCTCAAGTTTAGCTGTTATTGGCCAAAAGTTTCCGCCCCCTCAGGGAACTTGACTTTCCATTGGCCAGTCCCCAGTCACATGACCTTCCTTTCTCGGGGCTGTAAAGCTGGAGAGCCAGCAACAAGTTCAGCTGAAGACTGAAGCAAGAGCTGGGTCAGGTAATGCTGTAGCGGGGAAGGGGCCATAGAGATCCGTAAGAGAGTAAGGATGGAGGAGAGGAAGGGCAGAACTCTGAAGGGTTGGGCTCCACCGAGGATCTGCAGAGCTGTTTGTTACTTCTGGGCCGGCGGAAGAGGGATCATGGGCGGCCGTTTCCAAAACAGAAACTTGCTCTGGGTCCCCCAGACAAGTCCTAGGTCCTTTGCGTTAGAGGTTTGGGGGAACAACTCTTAGAGGGGTTGAAATTAGCTGGATGAGACTTCCCAGCTTTGTACAGAGAGGGAGAGCTCCCCCTTTAGCTGCCTTTTAGAAACAGCACAAGTCCCTGACAGTCCTTACAGGACGTTATGTTGAATCCTGCCTGAATGAAAAGAGAGGGAGTAGTGAGGAGGGAGTGGAGGTGGGTTTTCTTCCAAGAGGTTGATGAGAAGAAAGAGATCTGAAAATAGCAGGGAAGGGTGGAGATTAAACAGCAGAAGGAACTTCCTAATAAGGCGGTGAGATGCTGGCTTGGGAGGACTGGGAGATCTTTTGGAATGCTGGGTGAACCCAACCAAGAGAGAGATACCAACCAGGGTTTGGAACAGACTGTCTTCTGTTTGGGTCTCAGAAGTGTTTGTCTTGTTGACCCAAATACCGTTGCTGGTTTCCATGGAAACAGTGTGTCTGACATCACCCTGGTTGCCATGGTGCCTGGTTCTGGAGGACCTGAGCAGGCTGTACACAGCCAGGGATAAACAGGAACTTCAGACCAAGCTGCTGCTACTTCCTTCCTGCCACCACCTGTTAAGAGTCACACACAGCAACTGGGGATGGGGAGATGATGACAGAATGGCGGGCTTGGGGCCTGAGACCCTAAGGCAGCACAGTGATGGTTCTGTGGATGCCTGTAGAAAACGGCCAGGGGTGTCCTGTTGGACGTGGTGTGGGGAAGTCACTGCAGGCATTCTCCTGTCTCCTTGTGGGATGGGTGCATGTGTCTGGGAGGCATGGGTATTGGGGGATGCTGTGAGGGGTCCTTCATCTGTCCTGGGCTTGGATCTTGATTGGCAAGGGCCACAGGAGGTTTTTAGGGCACCATGTAGGACTCACACTAGCTCAAACAGAAGGGGAAGTGTGGTGGTTTCCCAAGGTAGAACTGCCACACTTCTACCCCAGCCTCACTTCCTTTTCCCAGGGTTTCCTTTCAGAGTCCTTTTCCACTTGCCACCTTTCTAGCCCGTCAACAAGCAGTCATGTAGTCTCCTCTAAAGGATCACAATCCGAGATTCGAGGGGGTCAGCTCCTCTATCCCTCCACCTTTATGCTGGGTCCCAATTGCCAGCCTGGGTGAATAGTCTAGGCCATGGATGGAGGGGTAGGTCCCTCTCTTCTTATCCTGCCTTGTGTCAGGCTTTGGAAGCTGGAGTAACTTCCCACGCCCACCTGGCCAAGTCAGAGCAGATTAGCAGGGGATAGGACCACAACCCTGATTTTTGTCCATGCTTTGCAAACTGTAAAGTGCTTTATACATGATGGCTGCCATAAATCCCTTTTGCCAGTCACCTTCAAGTTCCCTAAGATGAAATTCTGGAGTTTACTAAGAAGGGAAACAACTTAGAATGGAGAGTGAGAGTGACAAAGAGATTTACTAAAGGTACATTCAGGTGGATCTAAGCTATGTCAGTTGTTCTCAACCCTGGCTGCACATGAGAGTCATTTGGGAGATGTAAAAAAAATCCTTGCCTGAGCCTGACCCTTGAACACAGTTGTATCAGAATCTTAGGTGATTCCATTGTGCAGCCAGTGTGCAAGACCCCTGAACTAGACCATAGCAAGGACTTATGGTGGGTGATGGGTGGGTGACTTGGGGGTGAAGGAGGCCATTGAGTCTTCTTTTCTGGGCCCTGGGGAAGAAGGTGGTGATTATGGGGGAGGCTGGGGAGGTGAAGGGAGGGCTGGGTTTTTCCTCACTCTTTTTAGCTGTTCATCGTTGACAAGTCAAGTCAGCCAATTTTCTGGCCTTCATTTCCCTTCATTTTCCCTGACTATAACATGAGAGAGTTGGCCTGGATTTTTCCCAAAGCCCTTCCAGCCCTATGCTTCTCTGACCTTTCAAGGTCAGTTCCGTTTCCCAGTTTACCAAGGGCTCTTTCGGTCCCTGGCAGAGGCAGGCTTCACTGTGGCTGTTGGTACGTTATGATTTGAAAGGCAAATACTGCCCAGAAGAGTTGAGGTGTTGGGGTCAGAAGACTGGAACCAGGCTGGTTGTGGAAGTGGCTTCCCAGCCCTTAAACCTTGGAACCCGGTCCAGGCTGCTGTCTCCATCCTGCCTCCCCTGAAGGGAGCTGGGGTCCTTAAGAAAGACTTTCTTTGCAGGTGGCAGCCTCAGTAGCCTTGGGGACCTCAGCAACTATGGCCTCCTGCCCAGACTCGGACAATAGCTGGGTGCTTGCCGGCTCAGAGGTAGGAAAAGCAGGCCTGGGAGCCACATGGAATGGGGGTTCCTGCAGGGCTGGGCTGCTTGCTGGGTCTGTCCCCTTCCTTGGTCTTGGTGATCATGTGCATCACCTCCTGCTGGCTGTGAGAGGAACTGTAGTGGCAGGGAGAAGGCCATCAGGCCCCAGGAGTCAGGTGTTGGGACTTGGACCATGCCTTGAAAGAAGGAAATTGCTGGGGTAAACTGTGAGAAGCAGGGAAGATATTCTGGTGGGGAGACCAGCATGAGCAAAGGTTCTGAGGTAACAATGGGAGAGCCATGTTGGGGGAGACCAAGGAGGTCCGTTGGAGGAGGTGGAGACATGGGTCAGACGGTGTTGAAGTGAGGTTGGGCCAGAGCCTGGGAACCTCCAGAAGAGGCCTGAAGGGCCTGGCTCAAGCATTTGGGCCTCCTCTTTGATGGGAAATCGTGGAAGGGCTCTGAGTTGGAGGGAGTCAGGACCATCACTGCCTTGGGCAGAGCGGGCAGCCACTGTGTGGGCTGGGCGGGAACCGGGGGAGAGCGTTTTGAAGGTCCTGCAGTCCAGGTTGTAGTTGGTGGAGCAGGAGCCCAGTAGACTGCTGTGCCCTGAAGCCACTGAGAAGGGGGCCAGCGGGACTGGGGGGCTGAGTGTCTGGAGAAGGTTTGTCAAGGGCTTGGTATGTTCGTACCGCAGGGAGGGAAGAAGGTGAGGAGCTTGAGTTGGAGGCGTCGGGTTTGAGTGGCCTTGAGGAGACCAGTTGGGGGCAAGGGAGCTGCCCTCAGGATGATGCTGGGGCAGGACCCATGGACTAGGGCTGGCCGGCAGAGGGGACGGACACCATGCTCCCAGCCAGAGCCCTGGCCCCCTGTTGAGGTGCCTTTGCTGACAGCTGGGGGACCTTGGGCCAGTCGTTTCACCTCTCTGTCCTCCCCTGTAAAAGGGGAGTTGTGATTCTTGCCTGGTAGGAGGGGCCGTGAGAAAAAAGTGACTTGAAAATTGTAAAGAAACATACTAAGGTCAAGAATTATTCTTAGAAGGATAGCGGGAGCCATGGATGGGATGAGCGGGCGGTGGCCTGTCAAGGGGGGCGTAGGCGGAGAAAGGAGAGGCTGTGGCTGGACGGCCGGGCCAAGAGCACCTTGGGAGACAGGCTGGCTGTGGCTGGGGTGAGTCAGGCTTCTGTCAGCTCCTGGGAGAGGGCTGTGTGGGGAGGGGAGAAAGGCCAGAAAAGCTTGGAAGATGTAACTAGAGTGGGTGGCCCGTTGTGAGGGCAACTGTGGGGAAGCCCGCGGCGGTCGGGACCGTGATCCTTAGGCATCCAGGGGACTTTGTTCTCTTGCCATCCTCCCACCTTCCAACCAGTAACTGAGTTGGTCACTTGTTGGGAGGGAGACCCAGGCTCTAGCCGGCTTCTATGGGAAGGTAGGGGGCACCAGGTTTGTACAGTAGTCCACCGCCTTGGTCCAGTGGTGCTTCTTCATTTAACAGAAACTTGGCCTCCGAAAGTTCTCAGAGCAGCAAGTGAGGTTAGGGAATGGCCGAACACTGAGTCGAGCTGAGATGCTGCAGTGACAGCTGACCCCCGCCCCCTCCCCACTTTGGAGCAGCCCACTACTGAGTGTATTATATTTTTGTGAGATGTGGGTTGAGGTCCCTGAGCAGTGCGGTTGGTCCCAGGCACCCCAATAGAGCACCCCTTGGTTTTGTCCTGCTGTCCTTCCTCTGGAGCAGCCCTTCTGCTTGTGCCCCTCCCCCCAGAACCTGCCTGTGGAGACCCTGGGCCCTGAATCCAGGATGGACCCAGAATCTGAGAGAGCTCCCCAGGCCCCTTGGAGCCCCTCCAAGGCAGCTGCTGAGGAATTAGCTGGGACCTTGGATGGAGAAGGTAACAGGGCCCTACTGAGGGTGGGGTGCAGCCACCTCTCCTCCATGTTCTGGTGTTTCCCAGTTTCCTCAGGGAGACGGAGGCTGGTTGGTCTTATTTCTGGCATTAATCTCAATTTAAAACCTTCCCTCATTCCACCCTGGCTTTCTCCTGCCCCTTCCGACCTGGTTGGGGCCTGTGGGAGCCAGAGGGCTGTGTAGCACATTCCGTTGGGGGGTAGTGGTGTTTCTCCTTAGCCTTTTCTCCCGCCACAGAGACCCTGTTCCAGAGTGAGAGCTCCCAGTCCAGGCCCATTCTGCCAGAGGAGACTGAGGCCAAGGTGAGGACCTTCACTGGGGGAAGGGTAGGAGATGGGGGGGGGGGGCCGGGAGCTGCTCACGGCTGTGTCTGCATCAGGGTGTCCTGGAAGGTGATGATCGTGGAATGGAGCCCCCTGGCCCAGGAGACACAGAGGCCCAGGGAGACTTGGAGGAGACCCCCGAGGCGGTAGCTCTGGGACCGGACACACAGGACCTGGAGGATCAGGGTCCCCCCAACAGCCTGCCCTCATCCCCCCAGACAGGTGAGAGTTCTCCTTGTCTCCCCCTGTCACGATCCTTCTAGAAGGTGTGGGAGTGGGAATAGATATCGCTACTGAGCACAGCTCTGGGCCAGGCCCTAGGACTTAGCAGCTTGGTGCCCTCCTTAAATTGTATCAGTGAAACCTCACCACCACCCCTGGGGACACTGAGGCTCAGGTTAAGTCACACAGCCGGTAAGTGGCAGAGCCTAGGTCTGGTCGACTCTTTCGTCTCTGCCGTGGGGCCTCCTCTTTTCTTGCCTCTAGATTCAACTCTCATTCCCTGAGTCCCTTCCGTGTGTCAGCTCTGGGGAAGGAGGTTGGCTTCATGGCCTATGTAAGAGGTGGACTCGACTGAGCCCAGATGCAAGTCAGACCTATGAGGGGTGCAAAGAAGGAGGGGGAGGGTGGTCAGTCACGGGACAGGTCGAGGGGAAGGGAGAGGCAGGGACAGGTGGGGAAAGGGGCACACTGGAGGTGTCATTTGAGTGGAGCCTTGAGCAAAGTGTAGGATTTTAGTCGGTAGGGTGGGAGGAAGAGAACATTCCAGGCCAAGGCTGCAGCATCAACAAAGGGATGGGGGGCTCCCTGTCCTGTGCTGAGGAGGCTGTGTCCAACGCTGGTGGCAGAGGAGTGTATGAGTCCATCTCTGTTGAGGGGTGACAGGGTGGAGGGGGAGGCCGGGGGCTGGGGCCATTTAGGGGGCAACTGACAAAGCCGAGGAAGACCTGAACTAAGGCAGATACAAGGCGAGTGACGTTGAGATGTTTAGGTGTCGAATTGTCGAACTGTCTGCGTGTGGGGTGAAGAGGGAGGGCTGAGGTTGGCTAGGTGGGAGCAGTGGCATCTTGCCCTGCAGTGGGGGAACACCAGAAGAGAACCAGTTTGGAGGGCAGTGTGTTGAGTGTTTGGTCCCCAGGGACACCCAGGTGGGAGTGGCCAGGAGGCAGTCAGACGTCCACGCCTGGAGCTCCAGGGAGGCCAGGTTGGGAGTGACCGATGAGGGACTCATCTGCTCTGCGGGGAAGCCAGCGGGGTGGGTGAGATAGCAGGTGACTGTGTGTATGGTGAGAAGAGCAGAAAAGCAGAAATGGTGCCAGGGGGACCTCTGCCTCTAGGACCGGGAAGAGCCAGGGACTGAGCGGAGGCATTGGGAAGGAGTGGCCAGGGTTCAGGCAGAACCCAGAGCCGGGAGGGTGCTCCACGTGAGGCACGTGTGGGAGGAAGGAGTGCACTTTTAGGGTGAAAGCTGCTCTTGCAGTTTGCAGATTGAAAGGACTGGTCTCCCCCCAGATGTAGAGAACAAACGTATGGACACCAAGGGGGCAAAGTGGGGTGGTGGGATGAATTGGCAGATTGGGATTGACATATATACACTAATATGTATAAAATAGATAACTAATAAGAACCTGCTGTATAAAAAATAAATAAAATTCAAAAATTCAAAAAAAAAAAGAAAGGACTGGTCTCCCGCCTCCAGACTGGGCAGGCGTGGTCACTGATGCCCTGGCAGACGTGGGCAGGGTCTCCACGTGCCCCCTCTGTGGTCAGGGCTGGGGGCCTCTCGTGTTTGCTTCTGTTTCCCGTCTCTCTGTATGTCCCATCGCTTCTGTTGCTTTACTGCCCTGTCCCTATCCCTTCCTCCAGCTTGGATCAGGGAGGAGGCCCGCTGCTCCAGCAGTGAGGACGACACCGACATGGACGTGGAGGGTCTGCGGAGACGGCGGGGCCGGGAGCCCAGCATTCCTCAGCCTGCGGCCCCGCTGGGTGTGGAGGACCAGGCCGGGGCTGAGGGTGCGGGCAGGGAGCTGGGCATCTCCCTCAACATGTGTCTCCTCGGAGCCCTGGTTCTGCTGGGCCTGGGGATCCTCCTCTTCTCCGGTGAGTGGTCCCTCTCCTCATGAGGCCTTAAGCCTCCACTCTGGCCCCTTCTGCCCTCCTGCCGCACTTTCACTCCATTTCACCCCCTCCTCTGAGGGCCTGCCCAGACTCCTCTGTCTCCATTTCAGGTGGTCTCTCAGAGGCTGAAAGTGGTGAGTGAGGACGGGCCCTGACTGGTTCGTGTCTGTCCCCTTCCAGCCCTGAGGGAGGCTGATGGGGGCAGTTCTCTGGGTCAGGAGTAGGGATGCTGGGGGCTGTACCTTTTTTTGCTCAGTTATAGGTCTTGTCAGCTATTCAGGTTGACCCTTGACCCTTTACCTCGCTGGACTCTCAGCCATAGGGCGGGTACAGGGCAGGAGGGTGACTGTGTGTGTGTGTGTGTGTGGGGTGGGGGTGGGGTGGAGGTGGTGGGGGGGAGGAGAGGGCTCTGTGTGCCTTGGGGCCAGTTTCAGGATTTCACTTTCCCACAGGGCCCGTGGAGGAAGCGGACCTGCAGGTCTTCCCAGATACCGGCTCGGATACTGAGATGCTGGAGGCTGAGGAGGATGGGCAGGCATGTGTGACACTCTGCATTGGTGTGAGGGGCCTGGTGGGGGAGATTCAGGGCTGCGGGGGTGACTGGCTCCTTTGCCCTTAGGATGGGCTAAAGCAGCAGCTGCAAACCTCAGCGCCCCCTGACAGTGTTCCCAGCCTGCAGAACATGGCCCTTCTGCTGGACAAGCTGGCCAAGGAGAACCAGGATATCCGGCTGCTGCAGGCCCAGCTGCAGGTGGGCACAAGCAGGAGGGGGTGGGCTAGACACCCTCCCTAGGCCAGGTGTCTGTCTGTCCTAGTGTCCTCCCCCAAAAGAAGTTTCCTGTGTTCACCCACACACCTTGATCCCCTCCCTTTCCCACTATAGTGAAGTCACCTTCTCAGTTCTCTGTTCATGTCCTGCATGCTAAGGGTTAGGCCAGGACTGGCATACCTGCTTCACGTGGCATGCCACCTCTGCTTGATTGGCGTGGTCCACCTGGAGCATTGTGTGGAGAAGGATTTGAAGAACATGCCAAGGCTCAATGGGAAAGAAGTGCTGAGATCAATTAGTAATATCTGCTCTGGGTATGGGAGGTGGAAATTGGACAACGACAGCCACATCTTGCCTATCTTTTGGTGAATCGGAGAAGTGTGTGCTTAAAAAGGACATAGAAGCTGAGGCCTGTGATGGAATTTGGGGATCCCAGGGTCTGGTGAAGGGTGCAGATGGGGCAGGGGATGAGAACCAAATCCTCTGAGTTTCCCAGGCCATAAAGTCTATGATGGAATGGAATCAGGGTAGAAGGCACTGGGGCCGTCCTTGACTCCTCCTTGTGCTCTCCATCCCTATTCCCATTCCAGGCCCAGAAGGAAGAGCTTCAGAGCCTGATGCATCAGCCCAAAGGGCTGGAAGAGGAGAATGCCCGGCTCCGAGGGGCCCTACAGCAGGGCGAGGCCTCCCAGCGGGCCCTGGAGTTAGAGCTGCAGCAGCTGCGGGCCCAGCTCCAGGGCCTGGAGGCTGACTGTGTCCGGGGCACAGATGGGGTGTGTCTCTATGGGGGCAGAGGCCTGCGGGCTGGCAAGGTCACCAAGGAGCAAGGCCCAAGGGGGCAGGTGCCAAGCCCTGGCTTCCTGGAGCAGAAGAAACAGCTAGAGGCTGAGGCCCAGGCATTAAGGCAAGAGTTGGAGAGGCAGCGGCGGCTGCTGGGGTCTGTGCAGCGGGACCTGGAGCAGAGCTTGAGGGATGCGGGCCGAGGGGACCCAGCCCATGCTGGCCTGGCTGAGGTGGGTCACAGGCTGGCCCAGAAGCTGCGGGGCCTGGAGAACTGGGGCCAGCGCCCTGGGGTCCCTGCCAATGCCTCAGAGGCCTGGCATCAGGAGCCTCACTTCCAGAGTTCCAGGGAGTGGAGCGGAAAGGAAAAGTGGTGGGATGGGCAGAGGGTCCGGAAGACTGACCACTGGAAACATAAGAAGGAGGAATCTGGCCGGGAAAAGAAGAAGAGCTGGGGGGGTGAGGAGGACAGGGAGCTGGTGGGGAGGTGGAAGGAGGGCAAGCCAAGGGTGGAGGAGTGGGCCAGCAAGAAGGATGGCAAGCGAAAGGGTTCTAAGGAGCCCCCCAGGAAAAGTGGGAGCCCCCACTCCTCCAGAGAAAGGCAGAAACACCCTCAGTGGAAGGAGGGGGCTAAAGACAGGCATGACCCCCTGCCACTCTGGGCAGAGCTGTTGAGGCACAAGTACCAGGCACCCCAGGGCTGCTCAGGCGTGCACGAGTGTGCCCGCCAGGAGGGCCTGGCCTTCTTTGGCATGGAGCTGGCCCCTGTGCGGCAACAGGAGCTGGCCTCTCTGCTGAGAACGTACCTGGCGCGGCTGCCCTGGGCCGGGCAACTGACCGAGGAGCTACCCCTTTCTCCTGCTTACTTTGGTGAGGACGGTATCTTCCGCCACGACCGCCTCCGCTTCCGGGACTTTGTAGATGCCTTGGAGGACAGCCTGGAGGAGGTGGCAGTGAGACAGACAGGTGATGACGATGAGGTGGATGACTTTGAGGACTTCATCTTCAGCCACTTCTTTGGAGACAAAGCACTGAAGAAGAGGTGGGCAAGCTGTGGGGGAGTTGGGTCAGTGGGACAGAGCAGGAGGCAGGAGGTGATGGTAGGGGGTGTGAAGGAGCCAGGGCCCTGAGCTGGGGCGGGGTGGCGGGGTGTTCTTCAATTTGAGGTTTTATCTCTGCTTTTAGGTCTCCCCTCCCCCCTAGCCAGTACTTTTCCTGTCTTCCCTGAGGGCAGGAAGCTGCCTGTGCTCACCCCAGAGTGGTCCCGGGGAGTCCCCTTTTGGGCTGGGGGGATTTTTCCTCCCGAGTTACCCTGTACTGCCCATACCTGCAAGAGAGATTGCTTCCCACCTTCCCACCTGCCCAGCTGGGGTCTTCATCCTGGGAGACCAGGTCTGGCCACACTCCCCTCCCCCCAGTATGATTGATGGTGACTGCCTGTGTCGCCTGTCTTAAGAGGAGCAGGGTCCCCTCTCCTCAGGGAGCGCCTTCTCATCATGCGGATGTGGCGTTGTTGTCTAAAGGCCTCTTACTGCCCCCCACCATGCCTCTCCACAGGTCTGGGAAGAAGGACAAACACTGGCGGAACCCCAGAGTTGTGGGGCCCAGGGAGGAACACAGCCACCAGCGCCAGGGCTGAGGCCCCGTGCTGTCTGTCCCCTGGGAACCGTAAAACTGCCACCTCCCTTGGCTCGTTTGGTGTCCTTGGATATCCTTCACCGAGGAGAGCGGAAATCACCCAGCCCTGCACTGAAACCACTTTTGCTAGAAAAAGGTCTTAGCTGGACCTGCCTTGCTATCTATGCAAATGTATGCAAATGTTCAGGGCCCTGGGCCGTGACTCTTGCAGCCTGATCGTGTCACGCCAGTGTGAAGGGGGGATGGGAGAGAAGCCTGTTTTTTGGGGGTGGGGTGGAGGTAGGGGGGGTGGGGGCAATTCTGATTCTGAAGCCAGAGAGCTTTCCTCCTCTTGTGTGTGTGTGTGTGTGTGTGTGTGTGTGTATGTCGGGGGCGGGTGGGGGGGGGGGAGTGGGCCCCTTGGCTGCACGCACTGACCCGGGCCCCCTGGGATTTGACTAGCCTGGCTGGCTGGGGGCCCAGCATGAGGGCTTCCCCTGGCGTTTTGTTAGATTTGGAAGGAGCTGTCCCCAGGGGGGTAAAACCCCCTTTTAAGCCTTGCTGCTCACCTCCCCACGTGAACTGTAGACTCAGATCCTAATAAAATGCTGTTGGAGCTGTGACATTGGGTGGAGGCTCTGTCACTTGGGGCTGTTTCTAAGCACAAGGGACATCCACACCCACCGCCTTGTAGGCACTGGTACTCACCTTCTCCCATATACTCCTCTCCCAGTCACCTCACCCTCGCAGCAAACCTCAGGCCCTCTGGGCTGGAGCTCCCCATTTTGCTCACAGCTGCCTTGGCTGCACCCCTGGGAGATGTAGAAATATGCGAATGGGTTTTGGAGTCTGGGCCTTGGGCTCAAATCCAGTTTGAGTGATTTTGGGCAAGTTAATCCCTGGGAGCCTTGGGTTTCTAATCCTCAGAAAAGGAGACTGAGGGGCTGGAGAAGAGATTAAATAAAGCAATGTAAACCAAATACCTGTCTTGTATTTGGCACTCAAAAGTGATTTCACTCCCTTCAGGGTGTGGAGGAGGGAGGAGAAGGGGACCCCCAACCCACCCCCCACACCTCCCCCAGGATTGGGGAGGTGAGGAAACCACTAGGTGGCGCCTCGGCTCCACATTTGCTCCAGACATCCCCTCCCTCACTACTTAGTACCCCAAATCTTGGACCCCCCCCCCACTGACTTGGGCCGGCTCTCTGGCTAGCTCTCCCAGGAAGACCCAGAATCCCCTGGGCTTCTCTTTAGGAAGTCCTTCCTGACTGGGATTCTTGATTGGCCTGGAAAGCCCCTTGGGAGTGTAGGGGACAGAATGATGGTGTGACTTCAGGCCAGGTCAGGGGAGTGTGTTAGTAAAGCTGAGGGGGCCTGCCCAGAAGGGGGCTGTAATTGAAAGCAAGTGCTTCTGTAACACTGCGACTGCTGGGCCACTCACTGTTAAAGGGCTTTAAGTGTATTAGCTCATTTAATTCAGCTGTGGGGTGGGGCGAGGCAGGCTGGGCATGGAACGAGGTCCACTCATTCAGCAAACATTTACAGTCTATTGTGTACCAGAGGCAGTGAGGCACTGAGAATACAGAGGCGTGTTAAGGAGTTTATAGTCCAGTGGAGCCTGCTTTCTGCAGCACGAGGGACTGCAGTTAGACCAAAGGAAGAACTTCCTCCAAGGCAGAGGGTCAGTGAAAGGGGGCTTTAGGAAAGGAGTCTTCTATTTCTGGAGTTGGGGGTCAGGAGGAGCAAGTACAGGTTGGCCCGGGGCCAGGGTCTGGATCTGGCATCCTGGCTTTGTGGACCATTTTCCACATGAGGAGGCCTATTTTCCTCGGTTCACATTGCTCACCTTCTGCAGGTGCTCAAAATTTATGCTGCCTGGATTCAGGCTAGGCCTTAGGCAGTATTCCGTGTCCTGGGAGGGGGGCTGTGCTTAGGGGAGGGGACACAAACTGGCCCCCTGGGTTCCCAGAGGGTGTGGGCTGCTTGGGGCTTCTCAGTTTCATTTCTAGGGCCCATTTCCTTCATTTGCATAACGAACTCTCAGGGACGCTAGGAAGTTCCCCCAAGCCCCCTCCTCTTTCTTAGCCACTCAGGAAGTAGATATGCTGAGCTGGAGGTTTCTGACACTGCTGAATCAGGAAGAAAAAGCCATGAACCCAAGGGGTATGTTGGGGAGGGGCCAGGACACCGGGGCCACTGGCCATTCCAGTTACCTTCTCGGTGATCCTTATGCCCATCACAGGCCATGAGGCCACCCTCTCCGTCACACCCATGCACCCACAGCAGCACTGGTAAAGTGGGGGGACCCCAAGTCCCAGATCATAGGACGCTCTCTGGTGATAGGCCCAGCATGTGGAGATGAGCCAAGGGAGGCTGGAGCTGGGGGACAGTGCTCCCTCCTTCCCACGTGGCCGGGGGACAGCTCCTGGCCATGCAGGGGCGGGGAGAGCCTGTGTGTAGACCCCCTGGACTC
Source organism: Eubalaena glacialis (assembly GCF_028564815.1). Lineage (NCBI taxonomy): Eukaryota > Metazoa > Chordata > Mammalia > Artiodactyla > Balaenidae > Eubalaena > Eubalaena glacialis. Next base: position 81,577,255 of record NC_083718.1, read on the forward strand.
TGCCACACGGCCCGGCTTGGCCTCCAGGGTCTGGTCTGGGCCCTTCCAATTTAAGCACTTGGTATTTTAAGCACTTGGCTCTTCTGCCCTTTCCTCTGGGAACTTCCCCAGCTAAGAGCTCAGCTCCGGGGTGCCTTCGGGGAATCACTGGAGTTGGGGCCCAGTGGGCCCTCTTGGGCCTTCCCCTCTCAAATGGAAAAATTCTGCTTCCTTTGGCCAGTCCCCCAAACTTATTTCCCTGCTGTCCCCCAACCTGCTGTTCCTCCCTCCCATCCCTGCCCTTCATTCTTCAGCCTCACCCCCTTTCCCATTGCCCTCAGCTCAGCCTTCTCTCACCACTGCCCCCTCCAGCCCTTACCTCCTCCAGGATCTTCTCCGTCTCTTCCTGCCTCCCCGGGTCCTCCAGGCCCCAGCTTTTCCCTCCTGCCTTTCACTCCCACCCATCCTGGTGAATGGGAGCATGGGGGTGGCGGCTAGAGTGCGGTGGTGGTCACCTTCAGGCCTGCACCACGCCATAAGCTCCTCGAGGGTCAGAGGCATGTGTTCCTTTTGAGAACCACTCCCAGCCCCCTCTGCCGGGCCCAAGGACATGCTGGATTCGTGGGCTCTTGCCATGGGAACCTCCCAGGGCCACCCTGGTGTCGGGATGTCTCCTCCTCCCATCTTGTTCTGGGTCACAGACGTTCCCGGTCCCTTCACACTTCACATGCTCACAGAGGGTCCAGAAGGGACACCGCAGGGTGCGGGTGTGGGGCTGTTGTCCTGAACCCAGACAACATCCGGTCCCTCCTCTCTGCTTTCACCACTCAGCCGTCTGAGCCACAGAAGCTCCTTATTACTAATTCTTGGTGAGTTGTCCGAGTTCCCTATACCTCCTCTGTGAGCCTTCCCTTAAGGTTGCTGCCCATCTCTCTGGAAGCCCTTGGCTTCCGGAATAGGCCCTGCCCACATAGAACCAAAGCAGGCCCCTTCCCCACTCACCCGTTCTTTATCCTGGGCCAGGTCTCTTCTCACTAGACCTGTGGCCCGGGCAAGCTTTCAATCAGGAAACCGTCTCCGGTCTCCACCACGGCGCACCTATGGGCCTCCTCGCTTTAGGGCTAGGCTTTCTCATCACTGAAGTGAGACTGTGGATCCCCCCTCGCGGGTTGTTGTGATGATGGAGTGAGTCACCCAAAGACAAAGGAAAAGACTTTTAAACTGTAGAGTACTGTCAAAAAAGTTTTAGTTATTTTTATTTTACTTAACCTCTAAGGGGAAGCCGAGGCCTCTGTGAACTACTGATATGGGAGCAGAGGGTGTTGGTTCCCAAACCACATAGTAGGAGCTGGCGGGGAAAAGATGCCAACTAGCATTCAAGACTCAACACTGTGGTAGGTGCCCGGGGGGACCCCAATCCTTACTCCTGAGGCTAATTGGATTAGTTTAACACCGAGCAGAGTTTTAAAAGTACTCTCTTAATGGTGCCAGGGAGGTGAAGAGGAAGGAGGGGGTGGCCTTTGAGCTGGACCTTGAAGATAATAGGATAGGTGATGGGGAGGGGATTTCAGACGGGCAAAGGTGAGGCCTTAGGGGTGGGTGGATGGACCCGTCCGGTGGTCAGATGGTGTTAAGTTCATGTTCCTGTAAGGGAGCAAGTTCTCCCACAGGCCTGCCTGCAAGTCTAAGGGGGAGCTTTACCATAGCAAATGGGGAGGGGTGCCACTGAAGGCACTGAGGGGCAGGGGGCACGAAAAGGAAGATACACACGGGTGCAGAGCAGCTGGCAGCCGGAAGGGTGGAATGGAGAGATGTGAAATTGGAGGTTGTTAGGAGGTGTCCGCCAGCAGCTCAGGAGGGAGATCACACAGGCCTGATTTAGAGCTGTGAATTAGAATGGACTGGCCTTGGATGGGACAAGGACAAGGGAGAGGGAGGAGTCAAGGACACCCTGAGCTTCCCAGCCTCATGACAGGTGGATGACTGCAACCTCATGCAATATCGGGAAATAAATCAGGAAGGGCCGAAGCTGGTTTTGTAGGGGAGGGGATGGGGGTGAGGTGGAGGTGGGGTGTGTGGGCAGGGTTGGGGCGGGGAAGCTGCTGGGCTTGATTGTGCAGGATGTGGAATAGGGATAGAGCCAGCCTCCCAGCAGGTCTCCCCTCTGCTCCATCAAGTTGCATGTCCCCACCTCCCAGTCCTTGTGTCCCTCCTACCCCCCACCCCATGCCCACATTCCTTTCCAGGTCAGGGGCCCTTTGGAGAAATTCTTACCAGTCTGTACACTTACCTTTACTGGGCCTGATGGGAGACACCCAGCAGAGGGGAGTGACTCGCCCACTGAGGTCATCACTGAGACCCTTTTCAAAGTCAAAGTGACAGGTCATTGGGTGGGGCAAGACGGGCAGAAACCTGAAGCCATGCACCGTGCAGAGGGAAGTGTTAGACGGCCCCCTTTGGAAGCTCAGTCACTCATGGGCCAAACAGACCCGCCAGAAATGCTTGCTCATCTGGAATGTGGCCTGGGCCCTCGTGGAGGCAGTTTTGTAGGGAGGGCCCAGTGCAGGAACCGTGGCATGAGGCCTGCAGAGAAACAGGACACCCCTCTCATCTCCCAGGGCTGGGAACTTTCAGAGCCTTTTCTCTACCTTTTATCTCACGGAGTAGACCTTAAAGAAGGGAAGGCCATGAATCTCTCTCTTTTATACAGATGAAGAACTGAGAGTGAGAGAGGAGGTGACTTGCCTCAGGTCCTATCATAGCTGGACAGTGACAGTGGAGGAAGACTGGCCCCCGGGCAGCCCTTAGGACACCAGTGGGCATTTGAAGTGTCTGGAACTGCTGCTTGCCACCCCCCCAGTGATGACCCCCAGAGCTGACCCAGAGGTTGGAAACAATATCTGAGCTCCCATCTGTGGGTCTCTTTAACCAACTCCTCCTCCCTGGGCCTGTGTGTCCCCTACTTCAGCTACTTGGGGCACCTGGCCCTGGAGGCATTTCCTCTCTGACCACCAGCTGCCACCTGATTGGCCCCAGCTTGTGGGTAGAAGGCCAGCCCTGGAAGGGCCTGTCATGAGCATCAGTCCTACCTCTTTTGTTGTTCAGAGGTGGAAAATGAGGCCCCGAGAGGGAAGTGACTTGTCCAAGGTCACAAAGCTTGCTAGGGACAGAGTGGAGACCAGAGCCCAGGGCTGCTGACCCCTGACTAAGAGTCCCCTGTTCTTCCTGCCTCCGCTCCTCTCTCTGGCTCTTCGTGCTTGGCACTTAGGCTCTGAGGTGAGGTCTGGACCAGCGGCTTGCTCCAAGGCAGGTCTTCCTCTGCTGCCCCAGGAGCAGTGACTTCACTCATGGCTCCTTCTGCAGAGATGCCTGGTGGTGGCCACAGGGGGGCAGCAGTGGGAGGGACAGGAAGGTGGCCCTGCGGTGGACTGGGCTGGGAGGGAGAGAGGGACCTCTGAGAGCAGCCCTGGAACCAGAGCAACTGCGTGTGGGGTTATGAGGTCTCAGGCTTGAGGATACCCATAAAGGGCCCTTCTAGCCTCAAGAGTGAATCCAGGCTCCCCAACTCTCTGCCTAAGAGCCCCCATTCATTCACTCATTTATTTATTTGTCAATCACTTACGGAGCACTTATACTCTGTGCCTGGCCCTGGGCTGGTACCACTTGATATTCTTTCCAGCAACCTGGTGGGTGTTGAGTTCAGAGTTGGGGGGAGAAACATGGGAAGGAGTGGCCACTGCCTCCTGAGGCCAGGCCTGCAGGGCCAGGGGGCTGCCCTGGCTGGGAAAATGCTGGCTTTGGAGCCACACAGACCTGGCTCCACCACTTCTAGCTCCTGACTCTGAGGCACGTGTCTCAATCTCCTTTGGAAAAAAAAATCAACGTTTATCACTAAGATTGTTAAATAACAGTCCCAAAGGGGAAAGGTGAGGGGGAGGGATAAATTTGGAGTTTGGGATTAACTACTATATATAAAATAGATAACCAACAAGGACCTACTGTATAGCACAGGGAACTCCATTGGTCTGCTGGAGGGGGCACACTGTCTGGTGGGAGGTTGGTTGCTCCCCTGGCATCCCCTTGAGCGAGCAGCCTCTCACCTCCAGGCACATCTTCTGCCTGATGCATTTCTTAAAGCTAGAGAACCGGACAAAGTGAGAGCTGGCCATACTTTATATTTTCTCTGGCTTCATCCTCACTGGGTACTTAAAGAATTTGGGGGAGGGGGTTCATGAGAGGAGTGGGACCCTAAGTGTCAGAGTCTTCAGTTGTTTGTTTGGAAGTTGTTTTGCCCCTTCTCTTTGGTGTGGGATCCCAGGGTTGGGGGCAAAGTACAGCAATCTATTTGGTGAATGCCTGGGCAAATCTTTTAGTTATAATGAGCTTCGGTTGTCTCATTTTTAAGTAGGGGCAGTATTGTTTATGTCATATGATTGAGAAAAGATCTGGCACATAGTAAAGGCTCAATAAATATTAACTATTAGCTATCTGGGGGGAGATAAGTGAGTAAATTGACAGTTACAATGTAGTGTAAGATGCTATGTAGGGGTGAGCATAGGGTATATCAATCAGGAGCATAGAAAACAGGTGTCTAAGTCAGATGGGGTGGGAGGTCAGGGAAGGCTCACTGGAGGAGGCAAGACAAGCTAAGTGTTAAAGTACAAGTCGGAGTTTGTTTCACGGCAAAAAGATGGGAAGGGTGTTTCAGGCAGAGGGAACAACATCTATGAGGATGCATAGAGCTATTTCCAGTTTATATCAGAGCATCCTGCAAGTGGTAATTTATATCAATTTTCCCTCTCCAATTCTGGGATGAAGGCTCTCATGCCCCATGTTTTGTTTGTTTGTTTGTTTGTTTTGCCATGCTGAGCAGTATGTGGGATCTTAGTTCCTAGACCAGGGCTCGAACCTGCGCCCCCTGCATTGGAAGGGCGGAGTCTTAACCACTGCACCGCCAGGGAAGTCCCTCTCATGCTCCCCTTTTTTTAAAAAAATAAATTTATTTATTTATTTTTGGCTGTGTTGGGTCTTTGTTGCTGCGCGTGGGCTTTCTCTAGTTGTGGTGAGCGGGGGCTACTCTTCGTTGCAGTGCGCAGGCTTCTCATCTTGGTGGCTTCTCTTGTGGCGGAGCACGCACTCTAGGCGCGCAGGCTTCAGTAGTTGCAGCACGTGGGCTCAGTAGTTGTGGCTCGCAGGCTCTAGAGCACAGGCTCAGTAGTTGTGGCACACGGGCTTAGTTGCTCCGCAACATGTGGGATCTTCCCAGACCAGGGCTCGAACCCGTGTCCCCTGCATTGGCAGGCAGATTGTTAACCACTGCGCCACCAGGGAAGTCCCTCATGCTCCCTTTTTAAGCTGTCTTGAAATTGCCTGTCTCCCATGAGAATAAACGCTGAGAGCAGGCTCTGTTTGGTTTACTGTTGCATCTCTAGCAGTACCTGGCACGTTTTAGACATTTAAATACATGTTGAATGAATGAATGAATGGACTTCTCTCCATCAGTTTCTCATAGACTCAGACTCCCCCTCTTTTCTTTCTCTGTTGTACTACTTCCTTACAACCCCACCCCATTCTGTCCTTCATCTGCCAGGCTCCATTGGCCCTGAAGCAGTGATCGTCAAACACATGAGGACTGATTCACAAGTCACATCTACATTGACCACGCCAGCAGAGGGAAATGCTTGGGTCAGCTGGACAACGACCATGGGAAGATAAACTGGAACCAGAGCACGGAGCTGAAGCAAGGGTAATTGGTGGTGTTGCTGAGCCAGTATGGCATCTGGTTCCACTGTGGGACAGGCTTGCCCTGGAGGGGCAGACCTTGGTACCTCCTGCTCAGGGTTCCCTCTGCCTGGGCAGGGTTGGAGGGGCACTGACAAGCCCAGCTCCTTCCTCTTCTAGGCTCTGCAGAGCTGTATGAGCTGCTCCCCTGCAGGCTCATCCTGTCTCTGGGTGTGTTAATACAGTGAGCAGGCTTCCTTCAAACAGGGCTTCCTTCTAAGCTGTCTTCTGGGTCAGTGAGGCAAACCTCTCTTTAAATGGTCCGCCCCTTTAGTGAGGGGTGACTCTCAGAGGTAACTGTATTCCTGAGTTCTGGGGGTACTTCTCTGTTTTCGGGAGCCAGCACTGACTTCCTCAAGTGTCATCTTCTGGAACCCTCATCGGGCAGCAGTGTCCGGCATCTCTGGCTTCCAATCTCAGTCCCCAAGAAATCTGGCCGCTCCCTTCCTGGGTGGTCTCCGCTCCTGTCAGACACTCCTGCTCCTTCCCCCTTTCCTGCCTCACCGTCTGCAGCAGCCTGGCCTTTAGACCAGCCTGTTCTACCCTAAAAATAGTGCCTCACATTTGTGCAGTCCTGTACAGATCAGGAAAGCTTTCCACACATATTCATGTATTTGATGTTCCCTTTGGCTGTGGAAGGAAGGAGGAGCAGATGTTATATAAAGAGTTTCATGGGCCCTGGGAGGGAAGCACTTCTCTGGGGAGTACTTGAGCAAGTGACCTTGGAGGGTAGGGTGGATTGGTGGGTGAATTTGAAGGTTGAATGGTTTCTGGTGATGACAAGGCCCAGGGTGTGTCCATGGGAGCTGGTGTCTGAGGAGGAGAGGAAAAAAAGCCTTTGGACATCTGAGGTCAAGGCTTTGAGCTGTCAGGGTGTTGGATGGGCTGACCACTTGGATAGTGAAATCACTGAGAATGACGATGGGAACCGCCTGGAAACGAAGACAAGGCGCCAGTGGCTGAGTCTCAGTACATGAGAACGACCACCAGGATTGGTGGTTGTCAACACTGAAGAGGGGAAAAGCGTAGCTCAGCCAGGTGGTATGAGTCTTAGAGAAGCCAGAGTTTTCCAAGAAGCAGAGGAGGAATGGTCTGGAAGCTGAAATGGGGCGGGAGGGAGACGACAGACACCAAGTTTATGTATGCTGAGGTCTGAGGGCTGGGGGAGAATAAAAGGCCTCCCCTGGGAGGGTAATAGGGGACAGTGAGGTTCAGTTGAGGCAGGGAGCAGGAGAGAGCTACTGAGAAGAGGCTGGGGTATGGGGGATGTTTTCTGATCACTGGGAATTCCAGGGGGCTTTATTCTAGGAGGGGTGTGGGGAAGGGGTGGGGTGTAGTTTGGTCAAGTGAGGGAAGAGACTGGGAGTTCTGACTTCTTAGTGATGACTCAGGAAAGCAGGAGTGTTAGTGCAGTTAATCCTTTTTAGTCTCTGCTGGCAGAGGTGGGATTGGTGCTCTCAGTGGAGTCCCAAATAAACGCTTGTTGAAGGTGAGCTGGGAAATCTGATCCTGTGTTGGAGTATAAACTTTGAAATCACACAATGCTCAGAATAAATAACTCCATATTTGGATGACACTTGAGAATATACAAAGCATTTTTATTGTACTTTATCATTTTTTTCCTCATTTCCTTCTTATTGTAACCCTGTGAGGTGGCTACATTCCTGCGAATTGTCAGAACCGGGATTACAACTCCATGCTGCCTTCTAAGTGCATGGTTATGTACAGTGCTTTCAGAGTTGCTTACAAGAAAAAAGACCTTCCCGAAGTCCATTCTTTGTGCACCTGACCATTGACCATTCTACTTTCCTTAGCTTCTCCTGTGCCATCTTTTCAATATTCAGAGAATTAATGGTTTTTCCCAAAGAAAACCTCACTTATCTTGATATGATAGCTTGTAAAATGGAGGCAGTAATGGGTTGCAGGCTCTGTTTTGACAAGCTCAGAGAGATACAGGGCAGCGAGTCATAGCTAAAGATGACTCCACTTACTTAACTGGGACTAGCTGTCAGCTGCTGTGGGCAGAAGTGGGAATTCAGGGAAGGGGCAGATCACCACCACTTATTTTTGCCCCTTGAACTCCTGGCTGAGAGCTAGACTCCAGATAAAACTAGGTAATCTCAAAAAACAAACAAACAACCAAAAACCAAAAACCAAAAGATAAAAAAACCAACTAGGTAATCCCGTCCAGGGGTGGCTTCAAAGCCCCTTTTAAACTTATTCTACTGATGTCATTCCAAGCTCTCTCGCTTCAGAAAACCTTTGGAGAGGAGGCTGCGGCTAGAAAAGCGATGTGAATCTTCTCGCTGGGCTTAAAGGGTCGAACTGTAGTGGCCTCTCCAATTATAAAACCCGTTTAACAATAAAATAACGCGTTTTTTATTGAACCTCAACAATAAAATAAAGCGTCTAAGCTCCTCCCCAGCATGACGTCACCAGACACACCCCTCGGGTCCTCGCCTCATTTCATATCCAGAAAGACCTATTTTCACTGTGGGGCATATACGGATTTGCTTTATCACATGCGTTTAAAATGCACAGATAAACAGGCAGTTTTGAAAACTTTCTCAACATGAACACGTTTATTCTTTTTTTTTTCATGTTTGTAGGGTTGTGTGGAAGGCAATGTGAGGTTCACTTAGGAAATTTTAAGACGTCACCCCCCCTCGGAGGAAAATAGTTCCGTCCAATTCCCGCCCCCCCCCCCACGTGTCACGCGTGTCGGCTAAGAAGGCGGGGCCGTGACGTCAGCGTCTGGGCGGGTTGGACGGTTCCAAATGAGTCTGGTAGGGGAGCTTCTTTAGGCTAGAAGGCTGCCCTAGGAATTTACCTTCTTTCTCTCCATAATCCATTTGTGCAGGCTTTAATTTAAAGTCACGGAAGCACGTGTGCGGGCTGACAGTCCTCTCCACGGCCATGAAGAAGACGGGGGCGGAACCCCTCCTTGTTGCCACTCCACCGAGTGGCCGCGTCCATTCTGGGCCCGGTGGCCTGATTTAAGGGGTAGGGAAAAGTGTCAGTTTTAGGGATCTCAAAGGGTGGCGGCCCCATGGCCCCGCTGGGAGGCGCCCCGCGGCTGGTGCTGCTGTTCAGCGGGAAGAGGAAATCCGGGAAGGACTTCGTGACCGAGGCGCTGCAGAGCAGGTGTCCGTGGGGCGGGGAAGGAGGAGGACCGGGGAGACCGCGAATCACGTGACACGAGGGGTATGTTGGGGTGTGATGGAATGAGCTTTGGAGTTGAGGCCCTCGGGTTGCAGGGCAGAAGGAGCACTGGGCGGCGAGAAGTGAAGGACTGTCACCGTCACGTAAAACAGCAGTCTGCACACGCCCACCTCAAAGAACCAGGCGGCCACCTCTCCGAAGGCTGTAAGCTGTAGGTCTCTCCAAGAAGCATTAGTAACAGTTACTACCAAGACAATTTTTATACATCATTCTTAATCCTCCAGACAGTGTTGCGAGGTGATGGTTACAGAAAAGGAAACAGTCACAGATAAAGGATTTGCCTCAGACCACACCTCAGTTGTATCAGACTTCAAAGACGAATCCTTGCCCAGCGCACCACCTAATAGCTGCGGTTTACTGAGTCTTTATTGTGTGTCACATAGTGTTGTTAGGTACTGCGTGGTATTATTAATCAGTATCTCCATTTCACAGATGAAGAAACTGAGACTCTGAAAAGTAAAAAAAAAACAAACAACAAACAAACAAAAACCCAAACCCAAACTTGCCAGAAACACAAAGTAATCAGTAGATCCAGAACTCAAATTCAGCTTTAGCCTAGCTCCAAGGAATGGGTTCTTTTTGCTTTACCTCACTGCTTCTCCTAATACCTTTTGCTCAGGTTTTCTCCCAAAGCAAGGTGTTCTGTGTGGGAGCATTTTTGTTGAGGTAGGAGAGCACAGAAGCCTGAGAACGTGGAGTGGGGCTCCTCTCCTCTTGAAGGCCAGTGTGATGAGGGTAACAGGAGGCTGCTTTGGGGCACCATGGGGGTTCTAAGAGGTTGCGGAAAAGCCCAGGGCAGAATTTGCCGCCCTAATCTTTCACCACTAAGTATCCGCCACCTTTTCCTAAGTAACATTTCTTCTTACCACCCAACACATAAATCAATTCGTGATCAGAAGCACAGGCTCTGGAATTAGACTGCTGGGATTCAAATCCTGACTCAACCACTTATTCGAGTGTGATCTTGTACAAGTTTCTTTTCTTTTCTTTTTTTAAAAATAAATTTATTTATTTATTTTTGGCTGTGTTGGGTCTTCGTTGCTGTGCACGGGCTTTCTCTAGTTGTGGTGAGCGGGGGTTACTCTTCGTTGCGGTGCACGGGCTTCTCATTGCGGTGGCTTATCTTGTTGCGGAGCACAGGCTCTAGGTGCACGGGCTTCAGTAGTTGTGGCACACGGGCTTCAGTAGTTGTGGCTCACGGGCTCTAGAGTGCAGGTTCAGTAGTTGTGGCGCATGGGGCTTAGTTGCTCCGCGGCATGTGGGATCTTCCCCGGACCAGGGCTTGAACCCGTGTCCCCTGCATTGGCAGGCGGATTCTTAACCACTGCGCCACCAGGGAAGCCTGTACAAGTTTCTCATGAGAAAGTTTTGTCATCTGTGAGATGGAGATAATAATAGGGTGAATGTAAGGATTAAATGAGCTAACGCACATGAAGGGCTTGGAACAATTCTTGGCATTTAGTAAAGGCATAGGAACTAAATGTTGGCTTTTATATTTATTTTACCGATATTGGCTTTGTTACTTGCAACGGTGCTTTGGGTGAGTCAGTTTTCCTCACTCAACCTCAGTTTCCTCATCTGAAACATGGAAATAAGAACATCTGTCTCACCATGTCAGTGTTTAAGTGAATCTGTAAGCATCTCAAGGTCAGGGCAGAAATCATGTATCTTATTCACATTCATATCACCTGGATCCAAATATAGAACCCAACAAATGGTTGGTTGAGTAAATTGAACAACTGAATGAATGAGTTATTTATGTGTGGTGACCAAGTCAGTTGAGACTGAGATACCCCTAGCTGTGAGAGAACTAGTTCAGGGGCCCAGCAGTAACTGAATCCAGCCAGAATATTGCCAGGATGTTCACACTGTAATTATGCTTTTATTTGTTTTCCCTGTTAGTTTCAGGGCTCTTTCACATTCGAGTTTCATAATAATCCTGTGGGAGACAGAAAAGAAACTGTTATCCCCATTTTACAGATGAGGAAATCAGGGAAGTTGAGACCTGGCAAAGTTATATAGATGCCAGTAGCAGAAATGGGGCTTCACTCTTCTGGGGCCTGGAAGCTTTAGGTTAACGGGGTTTGGATCTCCCTGTCTCACAGACTTGGAGCTGACGTGTGTGCTGTCCTCCGGCTCTCTGGTCCACTCAAGGAGCAGTATGCCCAGGTAGGTGGTGGTTCTGTGGCATCTGGTGGGTTGGAAGAAGCCAGCTCCTGAGCTTTGGTTGCTGTGCTGTTGCTTGAGTCACTAGCAGCGTCTCTCTGACCCCTTTTGGCAGGGTGGCAGACGGCTCTCCGCTTTCTATAGGTGGACCTTTTGGGGGCATTTTCTGTTTTAGTTTCTTTCCCATTGGCCTTACTCACTTCAGGCCACCTCCCTAGAGCGTGTTCAGGAAAGTGTGTCCAGAAAAGGCTGTAGACGCGAGTTGGCAGCTATGATGCCGTGTTATTGGTAAGGGTCTGTCCCCTTATTCAAAAAATATGACACACATCACCCCCCTCCCCCCATTAAAGCTGGCCTGCAACAACCCTTGGAATTGTCCCCTTAGAAATTTAATCACATGAAAAAAGCAAGATGTAGAACAGTGTATAGAGAATGCTGCATTTGTATAAAAATGGGGAAAATTGTAAATATATTTGCTCATATACTTAGCCATTCAACAAATATTTATGGGGTGCATTCAGCACCGTTCTAGGCGCTTGGGATGTGTAAAAGCCTGGGCAGGATACATAAGAGACTGGACCATTGGCTGCTTCCAGGGAAGGGAGCTACATGGCTGGGGAACAGAGGAGGGAGAGAGATTTTTCACTATAAATGATGTTTATCTTTTGAATTTTGAACCATGTAGATTAAAAAAAAATAGGACTGCAAAAAATAAATAGTAACTCTCAGGATCTTAGACTTCAGAAAGGGAGCCTGGAGGGTGGGATTAGCTCCCCATACAAGGCAGAGTCTGCTCTTCGCTTACATTTCTGTCCTTGACCTCTAGGTGCACCCTTCCAGGGACCTGTGCTCATGGCCCCTTGGTCAGTTGGCCTGAGACTGAACTTCTGGGTCCACACAAAATGAATTTGTCCCCTCCTTCCATATGACAGCCCCATCTCCATGGGAAACATTCTCCTGTACCATCGGGTCTTCTCCCACCACCTAAACAGACCCATTCGTAGGATGGTAGCCTGGGGGATCCTGGGGATAACAGATTCAGTGGTTTTCAATTTTTTTTTTTTCTTTTTAGTGGGAACCTTTCCCAAATGAAATTGGATGCAGAAATTCCTTGTATCCAGTAGATAGACTGGGAGTGACTCTGAGTGGAGCGGAGGCACTCAGCCTTCCCCAGTGGGGCTTGGGCACCTCCAAACCCCAGGGCTCAGAGGAGCAGTTTGAAAACCACTGATCTACTTCCAAACTTCCCAAATTAGGCCCCACTCCAGACCAGTGAGCCAGGCTGGAGGGTGGGGTAGGGTGAGTGGGCAGGAGTTTGCATTTCTAAAACCCCAATAGGAGACGGATAGGCCAGCCTGCGCCTGCTGTTTTTAAGTCCAGCACCACTTCATCCATTACTCCCATTTGAAAACAAATTCAAAATGAAATGTTAATGCATTGATGTTTTAAGTTGCATTGGGGAATATAATTGACAAGCAGACCATAATGCTCCTGGTGGCTAATCTTCCCCTGTGGTAAAGAGTACATGGCAGGGCTTCCCTGGTGGCGCAGTGGTTAAGAATCCGCCTGCCAATGCAGGGGACATGGGTTCGAGCCCTGGTCCGGGAAGATCCCACATTGCCGCGGAGCAACTAAGCACGTGCGCCACAACCACTGAGCCTGCGCTCTAGAGCCCGCGAGCCACAACTACTGAAGCCCACGTGCCTAGAGCCCTTGCTCTGCAACAAAAGAAGCCACCGCAATGAGAAGCCCGTGCACCGCAACGAAGAGAAGCCCCCGCTTGCCGCAACTAGAGAAAGCAGCCAAAAAAAAAAAAAAGTACATGGCAAACTAGTTTATAGTTTATAAATGGGAGATGGCTGCTGGCCCCACTTTGGAATAGGGTGCAGGTAGGGTTCGGGTTAGGGTTGACTTGCTGGGTCACGGCCCCTTCAGTTTGTACATGAAGAAACTGAGTCTTTCGGGAGAGGGTCTTGCTGCAGTGAATGCCAGGGGAGCTGAAAGCTGAACTGAGTGATGTTTTTCAGACCCCCTCCCATCCTGGGGCCCTCTGGATGGACCCTCCTGCTTGTCAGTGTCCCTGGAGAAGGGAAGGCTGGGTCTGGAAGGGGTTCCCTAGGGTAGTCAGAATAGCCCCCCCTGCTCCAGGGGTCCAGGAGTGCCCAGAGCCAAATGTAGTGATGCTGATGCAGCAAAGGTGGCAGGAATTTGGGGATGAGGAAGGGGGTGAGGGGAAGGGGAGAGAGACAGGGAAGCCAAGTCTCCTGGGCTTTGGGATGGGGACAAACGATGCCAGAGGGGTTGTGGAAGGACACAGAATGTGATGTTTTCAGATTTCCCACTTTAGTTGAAGACTAAGCCTGTGCCCAAGGGAGGTAAACTAATTTCAGGTTTAGTTTAAGCCAGAAATAATTGGGAAGGTAAAACTGTTGCAAAAGAGAAAACCACATCACACATTTAAAGACAAACTGAAACAATCTCTGGATTATCCCAAGGCGTTTCTTCCATCTGCCAGTGTTTGGGAGTTCTTAGTTTCTGGGGCCGTTTCCCCTGCAGGCCTCTGACCTGGCAGCAACCTCACGAGTCCTTGCGGCAGCCCTCAGGGAGGGCAGGTGAGGGGAGGGGTGGCCCTCCCTCTGTTTTAGGGAAGACCTAAGCGAGGTTGAGAGGGTGGTGGCGTAAACAGAATGTGCTTTCGGCAGGAGCACGGCTTAGATTTCCAGAGACTCCTGGATGCCAGCACCTACAAGGAGCCCTTTCGGAGGGACATGATCCGCTGGGGAGAGGAGAAGCGCCAGGCTGACCCAGGCTTCTTCTGCAGGAAGATCGTGGAGGGCGTCTCCCAGCCCATCTGGGTAAGTGGGCTCTATGGCAGCATTAGGAAAATCTGTTTCCCCAGCCCTCTGCCTCTCCCCAGACATATCTCACATGTGTCCATTTCTCTCTCCCCACGGCCACCTCCCTGGTCCAAGCCCCCACTGTCTCTCACCCAGACAGCCCTCACACTGGTCCCTGCTTCGGCTCTTGTTCCTTGTGATCCATTCATCACACAGCAGCCAGAGTGACCTTATAAAAACATCAACCAAGTCATGTTTAGAACCCTTTGTCCCACTGTTTTGATGGACAAAATGAAAATCTGTAATGTGAACTTCTGGGCCTTGAATGATTGGCTCCTGCTGCCCTTTTAGCCTCCATACTCCTTAAGCCGCAGCAACATTGGCCTTCTCTCTGTTCCTCAAATAAATCAAACCCCTTCTGGAATCAAGGCCTCTGCCCGTGTCCTTCTACCTGCCTGGACTGCCCTTTCTTTCCCTCTTCACCTGGTTAGCTCCAGCTCAGCTTCCATGGCACCTCCACAGGGAAGACTTCCCTGATGCCGAGGTCTTAACTGGCACTCCTGGTCAGGTGCTCCCATAGCACCTTACCCTTTTCCTTCCTCATTCATTCTGGCAGCCAGTAGTATCTTCCTGTAGCAGGACTGGTTCCAGGTGATTTGGGGATACATCATGTGAAAATCTGATGAAGTCCCTGCTCTCAGGGTACTTACATTATAGCTGGGGGCAGAGGGAGTTAGGCCCTAAAAAAATATAGAATATGTCAGGTGGAGATAAATACTAAGGGACAAAATAAAGCAGGCCAGGACTCTGAGGAGGGCTGGGTTGCTGCTTTATTAAGGGTATCAGGGAAGGTCTCACTGATGTGATGACATTTGAGCGGGACCTGAAGGAAGTAAGGGAGTGACCCAAATGGGTTTTTGTGGGTTAAGGGTGAGTGGCAGGAGGTGAGGTCAGATCATGCAGATTCTCTGGAAGAGCCTGGGGTTTCTCTGAGTGAGATGGGGACTCACTGGAGGGTTTGGAGCAGAGGAGAGGCATGGTCTGCTCTAAGGTTTAGAAAGCTCTCCCTGGCTGCTGGGGGAGGGCAAGAATGGAAGCAGAGAGGCCAGGCAGAGGATCTTTCCATAAGACAGCAAAATGGCCGTGGCTCGGCTCGGGGTGGTGGTGGAGTGGAGAGAAGGGGCGGATTCTGCACAGATTTTGAGGATAGAACCAATAGCATTTCCCGATATGATGGCTCTGGGGTGGAAGGACAGGAGACAAATCCAAGGGTTTTGTTCTGAGTAGCTAGACAGATGGAGTTGTGATATTCTGAGACAGGGACGGTGTGGAGGAACAGGTCTGGGGAGAAAATCAGGAGTTCAGTTTCAGAGTGTTAAGGTCGAGATGCTTGTTGATATGCGCTGTGATTACATGGTAATTAGTGAAGCTGCACCTTAGAGTCTGTCTCTCCCACCAGACAGTGAGCTTCCTGAGGGCAAGCACCAGGTCTGTTGTGCTCACCACTCTATCCCCAGTGCCTAGCACAGTGCCCGGCACACAGTAGGTGTTTGACATAGTACTTGTTTAAGAGCTGGGTGAATGAACATGTCCGCAGCATGGACAAAAACAGCTGACCTCTTTATTCGCTTATTCATTCGTTCATTGACCATGTGCTCCTGAGTGCTCCTTATGTGTCACACAGTGCTAAGGGCCAGGGATAGAGCAGTGAATGGAGACACAGTCCTTCTCCTCATGGAGCTGACTCTACAGAGTGCAGATCAGGCAATAAACACACAAACAGATAAATAGTGATGGTTTCATGAATACTTAGTGCTCAGAGAAAAATAAAAAGCATATCAGAATTGAAAGGGACAGGAAGGGAGCCAGGATGGTAGGAACAGCCTCTCCGAGGAGGTGATATCTGAGCAGAAACCTCCATGAAGCAAGGGAGCCTCCCTCATGATTATCTTGGCAGAGGGAGTAGGACGTGCAAAGGCCCTGAGGAGGAGACCTGGTTGGTATGTTTAAGAAACAGCAAGGTTGTCAGTTGGCTGCAACAGAATGAATGAAGGGAAAATGATGGGAAATAGGTGCCAGATCTTATAGGTCCTTGTAAGTTGGGGTGAGAGCTTTGGATTGTATTAGAATTATGGGAAACCTTTGAGAGATTTAGGGTAAGGGACTGACAAGAATCACGTTTACGTTTTAAAAGGTGCTGGGGGCAGGCACCGATTAGGGTATCTTTGTTTCTGGCCCCAGTTTGCTCATCTGTAAAATGAGTGCATTGGACTGGCTGATCTGACTTCAAAGCTTGAGGCCTCTTCTTCAGCTCAGCGATGACCGACATGACCGTAGAATACAATGTGGGCAGATCGGGCTGCGGGCTGCAGCAGTCAGGAAGGGCTGCCTGGAGGGAGGAGGGGATGTCCGTCCCAGCTGGCTGGGTAATAATAGGGAATGGGGCTACACTTTTCTGGGTTTTGTAGTCCATGCTCCTGCTTATTTGGACTGGGGCTGGGTCTTCCCCTCTTTCTCCCTTACCCCCAGTACCTTGTCCTGCTGTTCCCTGCACCATGTCCTGTTGGTCACTTGTTTGTGTCCTTGCCCTGCAGCTGGTGAGTGACACACGGAGGGTGTCTGACATCCAGTGGTTTCGGGAGGCCTATGGGGCTGTGACGCAGACGGTCCGCGTGGTGGCCACAGAGCAGAGCCGACAGCAGCGGGGCTGGGTGTTCACACCAGGTGAGCTGCTCACAACCTCTGCCCCAATGCTCGGCACGCACGCCAGCCGCCCCACCTGTAGACCAGGCCACCCACTCCTGGGCTCTCGGTCTGGTCTTCCGCTGTCTCCCTGGCAGGCTGTGGGGAGTGAGCAGGGGATTATAAAAAGGAGTCTGAGGCCTGGGGCTCAGGAGCACCTCCAGATTAAAAAGTGGAGTTGGGTAGAGGATGGTATCCTTGGGGATGAAGGTTGCCCCGTGACCTTGGCCTGGTATCCTTACCTGGGCTGCCTTCTCCAGGCCAGTGGGCTTCTGGAGGTCTGGCTGGGACCCATTCCCCTGGTCCTTCACCTTTGCTTTCCAGCCTGGTGGGGGGACTGACAGTGGGTCAGAGGTTGGGCCTGACAAACTTCACTCCTGTTTGATTAACAGAGTAGGGGGAGGGGGGAAAGGAAGCTCTACTAGGCAGCCTTAGTGGTGCCAGCCCAGGACCTACTCCGTGGCAATTCAGAGGCATAGCTCATATGTCTTCCCTGCCCTAGGTCATTGTGACTCGGGGAAGTTCAGATCAGTGGGTCCGACCCTTCCTAATGGCTGCTCACCTCCTGGGCACTCACTCTGGCCAGGCCCAGGCTAAGCCCTTTAAACATTATCTCACTTTATAGTAGCAGCAAACCCACCAGGTAGATGCTCTTATTACCATTCTCATTGTCAGGTGAGAATGGCACACACTGCCTTCCAAGAGAACTGAATCAGAGATATAGGTATAGAAATGGACACGACCAGCTTCACATAAAATGAAAACGAAATGGCCATTTGGGCTGTCTGTGGTTTGAGATGGCAGTGACAAGTGAAGACTTAAGTCGGCGGGACCCTCTGGGGGGCTCAGGTGGCTGTGGACTGCTGAACCTGCTATCCTGGTGTTTCATGGGGTGGGGAAGTGCCCTCTGGGGTAAGTGGAGCTTGGTTCTGGAGGGACCGAGGGGAGTGCAAGAGAGGGTGGCTCCATGTGGGGTCAGCAGGCCACAATGCCCGATGCCTGGTGTTTGTCAGGAGGGATGGGGCCTGACCTCGCCATACCTCCTCTGCAGGGGTGGATGATGCTGAGTCAGAATGTGGCCTGGACAACGTCGGGGCCTTCGATTGGGTCATTGAGAACCACGGAGATGAGCAGCGCCTGGAGGAGCAGCTGGAGCACCTGATAGAATTTGTCCGCTCCAGACTTTAGCTGGCAGGTTCTAGGAGCGAGCGGGGGCTGCCAGGGTGAGGGTGGGCTCCCTGTGCCGGACACGTGGTTGCTGATGCTGGCCGAGGTTGGGGGAGCAGACAGAGGGCCTGGGTCAAGGTTTCTGGGGGCTGGTAGATGTCAGACAAGTTAAGAAACCGCCAGGGACCTCATTTCTTCATGGAAAGGACAGCCCTACCTCTTTACAAGGAGACTTAAAGGGCAGAGGGGGGTGAGTTGGCTGTGCTTGAAGCAGAAGCATCACCATCTCCATGGGTGCCAGACCTGTCAACCTGTGGTGGCCTTGCTTCCCCGACTGGATGCTTTCAGCCCCTTGTTCTCGGCAAGAGCCTGGGGCTCCCCAGTGTGGATACTAATAAACCTTCTTGGAGCACCTGCTCAGAGCTGGACATCTCTCATTTCCCAGATGACAACCCAGCCTGTGTGGCTCCGTAGGGCCTGGGTTGTCCTGGTGGCTGTGGGTTTCTACTCTGCCTCCCAGCTGGGCGGGAACATATCCTGCAGAGGCTGACCTTGATCCGGGCCAAGTGGGTAAAAGGCTTGTGTGTGTCTGAGGCAGGATTGGAGTCTGAGGGTCTTGTCTTCTGGGATGGCCCCAAGAGAGGCTCAGTGTTCCACAGAAAGTGCCACCAGCAAGTACCCAGAGGGAATGGGGTATCATAGAGGGGCAGAGGCACCAGAGCTTGATGGCACCTGGTAACCATTGTTTGGCCCTGGGCAAGTCACCATAAACCTCAGCTTTCCCATAGAAGGCCTTGGACTTGACCCCTTTTATTTATATAGCCTTATACAATTTCTAAATTTCTTCCAGATTCTTCACAGCCACCGTGTGAAATATTCGAGGAGGGCATTTTCATCTGCATTTAGCAGATGCCAAGGACTCAGAGAAGTGAACAACTTGCCCAGGGTGGAGGGTTAGTATGTGTTTGTGCTCCGGCCAGGACACAGGTTGCCTGACTCCTGACCAGGCCCCTCGGCCACGTGCCTTTGGGGTACGGTGCAAAGCCCTGTGGCTCCTGGCCATCCTCAGGCCTAGCCTGAGCCTGCCAACTCTCTGGCCCTGGCTTTGTTCTCCTCCTACAAATCCTGTGGGTTCTCACTGATAAGGGGACAACCAAAGAAATTCCGTCAGTTTCACCGTGACCCAAACTGAACTCTACATATTCCTGCCCACATCTCCTTCCTAGATCACCTCTTCCTGGTGCTAGTTCCCTGGCTTTTCAGTTAACCAGGCCTGAAAGCTTGACAGTCATCGTGGACTCCTCCATGTCCCCTGACCCCTGGCTAATCAGCCCCCAGGTTCTGTTGACCTGCCCTCCCTGTGTCTGTTACTGTAGGGAAGTCTGTGTGCCCAATGCATAGTGAGGCCAAACAATACTAAAACGTCAGAGTTTGGAGCAGAGGAAGGTTTATTGCAGGGCCGTGCAAGGAGACAGGTGGCTCATGCCTTAAAAACCCTGAACTCCCCTCAAGCTTTCAGCAAAGCCCTTTTATAGGAAAGGTGAGGGAGGGCTGTGGTTAGTTGTTGCAAACTTCTTTGGTGTCAGATCCTTTGTTCTTGAGGTCAGGTCACGGTCAGGTCATGATGTTCCTGTAAACCTCCACCAAAACAAATGTTATTCTCTGTTCTAACCAGAAAGGGCAAGGTCCCAAAGGCTCAACTTTTACTCTCTGAAGTCCAGATCCTGGCTAAGAGGAGGGGGTCCCTGCGGGGGTCAGTTACCCTGCCGGGAGCGTTGGTGCAGCACCCCGTCTGGGTCCTCCCGCCAGTGCCCAGGCCCGGCTGAAGAGGCAGATCTCAGCTGGCAGCGCCCTCAGGGCCAGGTCCCGAGACCCTGCCCAGCCGTCATCACTGAGGGAGCCAGGCGCCCAAGGACCCAACTGGCCCTCAGGATCCTCAGGCCGCCCAAACAGCAGGGCCAGGTCACGCAGACTGCGAGCCATGTAGACTGCTACTGCCATTAGGGTCGCAGAGGCGGGGACGGGGGAGAGGTTCACTGCCGCCTCAAGGCCTGGGCCCAGCCAGTGGGCGGCCATGGAGAGGGCGTGAGCTCTGCAGGACACAGCCTTCAGCCTGTCGCTGGGCGCCCAGCTCACCCGCGGGCCCCGAGGCCAGAAGGCCTGGAGGGCCCCGGGGAGAAGGCTGTGACCCGTCTCTTACCCCACTCCCTGCCACGAGGAACACTGCCAGGCTGACTGTTGGCGGGGCGGGGCCTCTAACCGCGGCGCGCAGGGTCTCGCGGTAACAGCCTCGAGCTAAGGGCTGCGTGCCCGCCCCGCCCCCATTACAAGTCTTCTCTCTGGGATTCTCACTGGAAGGTAAACTCCCTGATGGTTGGGCCGTGTCTGTCGTGTAGCCCTGTCTCCCAGAGTTGTGGGCCCACAGTGGGCACTCAGAAAACGGATGTGATTGGATGCACGGTGAGGCGGGACTGTAGGAGTCACGCTGGAATCAGGTGGTGATCATGCAGAACATGTTTCCTCACCTTCACCTGGAGGCTCTGACCCAGCCCCTGGGGCCTGGTACCTCTGCTCCCCGCTGGCATTGAGCCAGGACTGGCTTGGAGGCCACTGGGGTCCTTTCCAACGCAGAGACTCCGCCTCCTCGGGGCTCTTCTCAGAGTTGACAGCCGAGGCTCTTGGTGAGGTCATTTTCCCCTCCGTGTGGTACCAGACCGAGAGATCACGGATCTTTTTTTTTTTCTTCCTAGCTTTATTGAGCTATAATTGACATATAATATTGTATAAGTTTAAGGTGTACAACATGATATTTTGATACATGTATATATTATGAAATGATTACCACAAAATAAGGTTAACACCTCCGTCACTTCACATAACTGCCATTTTTTTTGGTGGTGGTGAGAACATTTAGCAACCTCCAGGTATATAATACAGTATTGCTAAGTACAGTGACTATGTGGTACATTAGATCCCCAGAACTTATTCATCTCATAACTGGAAGTTTGTAACCTCTAGCCAACATCTCTGCATTTCTCCAGCTCCTAGCCCCTGGCAACCACCATTTTACTTTTGTTTCTATGAGTTCAGCTTTTTTAGATTCCATATATAAGTGAGATCATGCAGTATTTGTCTTTCTTTGTCTGAATTATTTCACTTAGCATAATGCCTTCAAGGTTCATCCATGTTGTTGCCAAAGTCAGGGTTTCCCTCTTTTTTTTTTTCTGGTTGAATAATATTCCATTCTGTATATATATATCACACTTTCTTGATCCATTTGTCCACTGATGAACAATTAGGTTGTTTCCATATCTTGGCTATTGTGAATAATGCTACAATGAACATGGGGGTGCAGATATGTCTTTGAGATAGTTATTTCTTTTCCTTCAGATATATCAGATATATCTATATCTATATCTATATCTATATCTATATCTATATCTATATCTATATATCTCCTTCCTTAAATATCAAGGAGGCAGGGATGAAGCAGAGAAGGGGAGGTGGCTCTCATATGCCCTTGGTAGGGGTGCTGAGCTGGTTCCTGGCTATGGCTATTTGGAAGAGTCACAGGATGTGACTTGGGAAGCCAGCGGGTCCACTCCCCACCCTTTGACAAGTTGGCACTGATGCCTCTTAACATGGGAGGCCCCAGTGGCTAACCAGTCACTTCTGCTGGACTTGAAGTTTTTCTACACTTAAAAAAAACCCCAAACTGATATTTCTCTAAATATCAAAATCAGTAATAACCCTGACTTTTGATACCCTATGTTTTGATGAGAGCTTTAGCTGCTTTTTTTTCAAGACATTTTGTCTGTGGTTATGATCTCAGAGTATAGCTCTTATTTTTTAATATTATGTATATGTTCTTATATTTTTTATAAGTTTTTAAAAAAAATTATTTATTTATGGCTGCGTCGGGTCTTCGTCGCTGCACACGGGCTTTCTCTAGTTGCTGTGAGCAGGGGCTACTCTTCGTTGCGGTGCGTGGGCTTCTCATTGCGGTGGCTTCTCTTGTTGTGGAGTACGGGCTCTAGGCCCACGGGCTTTAGTAGTTGTGGCTCACGGGCTTAGTTGCTCCATGGCATGTGGGACCTTCCCAGACCAGGGCTCTAACCCGTGTCCCCTGCATTGGCAGGTGGATTCTTAACCACTGCGCCACCAGGGAGGTCCCTATATGTTCTTTTTTTTTTTAAAGTGGGATGAATATCAGGAGTCCCACTTTTTTTTTTTTTAATTAATTAATTTATTTATGGCTGTGTTGGGTCTTCGTTTCTGTGTGAGGGCTTTCTCTAGTTGTGGCAAGCAGGGGCCACTCTTCATCGCGGTGCGCGGGCCTCTCACTATCGCGGCCTCTCTTGTTGCGGGGCACAGGCTCCAGACACGCAGGCTCAGTAGTTGTGGCTCACGGGCCCAGCTGCTCTGCGGCATGTGGGATCTTCCCAGACCAGGGCTCGAACCCGTGTCCCCTGCATTAGCAGGCAGATTCTCAACCACTGTGCCACCAGGGAAGCCCCCCTATATGTTCTTTTAATAATTATTTGTATCACTAACATTCCCTTAAACATTTTATTATTCCACTTCTAAACTGCTGAATTGAGGCATAGTTGGCATGTAATAACTGCACATATTTAAAGTGTACAATTTGATAGGTTTTGACATTTGTATTGATATATATCCATGAAACCAGTATCACAATCACAGTGAACATATCCATCACCCTCAAAAGCTTCACCATGTCTCCTCCTCTTGCCTCTCCCAACCCCTGTCCCCAGGCAGCCACTGATTTGCCTTCTGTCTCTATAGATTAGTTTGCATTTTCAATAATTTTGTATAAATGAGTCATACAGTATACATTTTTTTTTTTGGTCTGATTTCTTTCACTTAGCATAATTATTTGAGATCCATCTACATTATTGCAGGTTCATGTCAATAGTTCATTTCTTTTTATTGCTGGTGTGTGGTATGAATATACCACCATTGTCTGTCCATTCACCTGTTGAACATTTGGGTTGTTTCCAGTGTTTGGATATGACAAATAAAGCAGCTATGAACATTTATGTACAAGTTTTTGTGTGGACATGTATTTTCATTTCTCTTGGGTAGATACCTTCTTAACTTTTTAAGGAACTGCCAAACTGTTTTCCAAAGTGGTTGTACTACATGCCCACCAGTACTGAATGAGAGTTCCAGTTGCTTCATATCCTCACCAATACTTGGTATGGTCAGTCTTTTTAATTTTACCTATTCTAGTAGGCATATAGCGGTACCTCATTAGCATTTTATTTGCATTTCTCTAATGATTAATTTGTTACAAATCCTATGTTCAGTTTTGATAAAATCTCTCAACAAACTAAGAATAGAATGGAAGATCCTCTACCTGAAAAAGAACATCTACAAAAGCCCTATAGCTAACAGCACACTTCACAGTGAAATACTAAATGCTTTCACTCTAAGACTGGGAATGAGGCAGGGTTGTCCACTCTTATCACCTATTCAACATCATATTGGAGGTTCTAGTCAGTGCAATAGGACAAGAAAAAGAAATAGAAGGCATCAGATTGGAAGCGAAGAAGTAAAACTGTCTTTATTCATATATGACATGATCATTTATATAGAAAATTTGATGGAATCTCCAAAAAAACTACTAGAACTGATAAGTGAGTTCAGCAAGATTTCAGGATACAAGAGCAATACATAAAAATCAATTGGGGCTCCCCTGGTGGCGCAGTGGTTAAGAATCTGCCTGCCAATGCAGGGGACACGGGTTCGGGCCCTAGTCTGGGAGGATCCCGCATGCCCTGGAGCAACTAAGCTCATGCACCACAACTGCTGAGCCTGCGCTCTGGAGCCCGCGAGCCACAACCACTGAAGCCCGTGTGCCACAACTGCTGAAGCCCGTGCGCCTAGAGCCCGTGCTCTGCAACAACAAGAGAAGCCACCGCAATGAGAAGCCCGCGCACCACAACGAAGAGTAGCCCCTGCTCACCTCAACTAGAGAAAGCCCTTGTGCAGCAACGAAGACCCGACACAGCCAAAAATAAATAAATAAATTTACAAAAAAAAAGTAAACCTTTTAAAAAAAATAGCATAAAAACATGGAATAGAGATAAATCTGATAAAAGACATGCCAAACCTGTACACTGAAATCTATAAAACATTGCTGAGAGAAATTAAAGAAGACCTAAAAAACAGAGATTATACCATATTCATAGATTAGAAGACTCAGTATTAAGATATTCATTTTTATTGACATCATTACATACAGTGAAATGTACTGACCTTAAGTGTACAATTCAGCAAGTTTGACAAATGCACACCTGTGGAACAAAAATCCTTTATAAGACAGAGACATTTCCATCACTCTAGGTTTCTTTTTAACCCTTCCCAGTCAACCTCTGTCCTCCCAGAAACAACTATTGTTTTGATTTCTTTCACCATAGATTAATTTTGCCTATTCTGGAATTTCATATAAATGGCTAACATCCAATTTTAAAACACATTTACAATTATTTATTTATTTATTTATTGGCCATGCCGTGTGGCTTGCCGGTCTTAGTTCCCCGACCAGGGATTGAACCTGGGCCACGGCACTGAAAGCGCAGAGTCCTAACTACTGGGCCACCAGGGAATTCCCCAACGATAATTTATTTTTTAGACTTAACTTGTTTACTTCTCACTTTCAATTCTTTCATGATACCTCAACTTCCCCATGTTTGCATTTTGTATTTTAATTCCTCTTGAGACAGTTGATGTGCCTTCAAATGCTTTTTTGAAAAACGGCATGTGGGTGACATAATTTTCTGAACCCCTGTGAAAGAGAGAATGACATTCTGTTGCCTCTACACGTGGACAGTGACTTGGCTGGCTTAGGATTCATGACCTGGTTCCACTGTCTGCTTGTGTTTAATATTGCAGAGTCTGAGGTCACCTTGAGTTTTGTTCCTTTGAAGGTAATCTCCTTTTTCTGTCTGGATGCTTTGGATTTTTTTTTTTTTTTTTTTTTTTGCCTTCATTTTTGGAATTCAAATTCTGGCATTCTCCAAGGCAGAATGTGGACATGTTTCAAGAGAAAAAAGTTGGCGCTCATTGTTCCCTATAAAGTGTTATGGAGAAATGAGATGGAAATTTAAATGATTTCATACGTCCAAGTGCCTGCTGCGACGTGAAGTAGTCCCCTTGACAGAGAAGTTGCCTCTATCAACGTCTTGGGGAGCTCCCCTTTGGTTTGAGGAGTTGGTCTCAGGGATGACAAATTCTCACTCTCTGAAAGCGTGTTTGGGTTTTGGAAACAGCCAAAGGAAATCTGGTGCTAAATTCTGCTGAGGGGAGTGAGGTGAGAGATGCACTTTTTGGCTAGAATAAATAATGCCTATAGTGGAACAACTCTAAAACTTCCTCAAAGCCAGTTCTAGAGAGGAATTTTTAAAAGTTGTCTTATTGTCCATGCCTCTGTGCCTTTGGATATGCCATTCCCTCTGCCTGCAGTGCCCTTCCCAGTGGCTTGCACTTGGACCTTCACAACTAAGGGTTGGACCACTGCACTCCCTGAGTGTCTCATAGTGTGTGCTTTCTCATTGCTCCATCACTCTGTGAGCAATTCAGGAAAGGTTTTTTGTTTGTTTGTTTTTTGAATCTTTGTCTGGTGCCTGGCATGTAGTAGGTCTCAATAAATGTTTGCAGAAATGGAAAAGTTTTTTAAGTGTTAGGAGAGAATATGACCTCCCAAGCTTACTATCTTGAATTCGTCAATGTTCGTTTGGACATATAAAGTTATGGTGAGTGTGTCTGAAGCAACAACTCACTGACTCCTGTTGCATTACTCTTATTTATAAACAGTGGTGTGCTGGTAAATGTTGAAAAATTGGCTCTCTGGGGGGAAGAAAGGCCCCATTTGACCATTTCTGTGATGTAAATACTCCTGCTATGGCTGATTTCAAGCTACTAACATCATGTCAACTGGCTAGCAAAATTCCTGAACGTTTAAAAATTAGCTCTTGCAAGCTTGCTTCAGTACATCACCATGAAAATTCTACACCTCTTTTGTTTTTCCACCATTACCCAGTTTGTTTGGGTGGCTTTTTTGCTGTTTATACAGCACATGTATTGTATATTTTATCCCTTGCATCAATCCAATTATTACTCTTTTCCTCAGAGACTAAGGGACTTCTCCAAGGTGGCAAAGCTTTCCTGTCTATTCCTGGGTTTGGTCTCTGTCTGGAGCTCACTGCCAGCACCATGAGGGGCTGGAGAGATATGTGCTTTGCCCAGTCTTCCGTTTGCAGGTGTTGAGGTGAGCTGCCTGGAAGGACCCAAGGACCTGTTCTTGGCCCAGGACATCCCTGCTGGCAACCAAGCTGTGACGTTTGCTGGCCTTTGTCATGTTCACTTGTGACCTGATGAACAGGTGACAAGGAGGTTAGCAACTTTTATTATATGGGGATGAGCAGCTGTCACTTTCATGGCCTAATTCAGGATCTGGATGGTGCCTCACTGTATGACAGCTGAGTGAAGTGATGCGCTCCTCTTTACAATTCAGGGTTTTAACCTATTTCTTCCAGATGCGTCCAGGGAGCGTCCAGTCAAAGCTGAGTTCCTTGGGAGCCCGAGCTGAGGGCGGTGAGGGCTCCCCCAGGAGGTGAGAGATGGACCTGCTGCCTGCTTCCTGCTTTGGTGGTGGGGTTTTTTTTTGATGTGCACCATTTTTAAAGTCTTTATTGAATTTGTTACAGTATTGCTTCTGTTTTATGTTTTGGTTTTATGGCCGTGAGGCATGTGGGATCTTAGCTCCCCGACCAGGGATTGAACCCACACCCCCTGCATTGGAAGGTGACGTCTTAACCACTGGACCGCCAGGGAAGTCCCTCCTGCTTGGTTTTTGTCTTAAATGATACCCAGTTTCAGGGCCTGTGGAAGGTCTGTGTTAGGGACTGTGTGAGGTTTTCTGGGGAGTCACCCAGATATGTGACATCATAGAAAGCAAGTACTGTAGTGGAACTCAGTGATCTAGCTTCAGATCCTTCACTTATAGATGAGGAAACTGAGGCCCAGTGAGGGGAAGTGTTTTGCTCAACGTCATACAGCAATAGTGCAATGCCAGGACTAGGCCCCAGGGCTCCTGACTCCCCATGCAGGTCTCATCCCCTGCCCTTCGTTTCCCTGTGGGAGCATGAGCCTTGTGCCCTTTATCAGAGGGTGGCAGAGAAGGCCCAGCTTGAGCTCTTGGGAGCTCCGCCAAGTTCCCTGCTTCCTGGGTTTTTCCAGACTTCCCTGAGGAGGCTGGGCCACCTGCCTATGCCACCTGGTGTGTTCTGTTTAGCTGAGTCAAGCTGTACCAGAAGAGGCCACAGAGGCCGCTTCCCAGGAGGGAACACTCGTGGCGTGAGGGGGATGAGGAGGGGAGAGATGGGTGTACACCTGGACCTGCCGTTCCTCGGAGGCTGGGGCTGGGATGCTGGAGGTGGAGGGCCCTGCCCTGCACCACGGCTGCTTTCCATCTGGGCGTTGACAGTGCCTGCTAAGTGGAGACCTTCCCAGCAATGTCCCTGTATCGTGAAAGCTCTGGTGAATTTCCAGGCACACCCAGACATGAGCCAATGGTACTTTTGGCAACTCATGTCTCCTGCTGCTGTGGCTGGCTGGTCCTGCAAGGTGGTGTGGAGGCCCCAGGACAGCTGGCCTGGGCTGATCATCGTCCTAGCAGATCTGGGATGTTCCAGGAACTATGATAAGTACTGTTGAGTATTGGCCAAGCAAGCCAGGAAGGGCAGGGAGCTGAGGCCTTGGATCCGTTTGGCAAAGTCATTCTCAGCACCTGCCCTCTCACGGGAGCACCAGGGAGGGGAGGCGCTCAGACCTTGCCCTGGTGGGGGGAGGGGCACAGGGAGGATATTAACTCGGGTGTCAGGCTCTACAGTTTACCATGTGTTTTCATGCATATTATTTCATTCCATTCTCCCAGTAGCCCTATTATTGTTCACTTTTTAGACTGAAGAAATGGGGACAGAGAGAGGTGAGTGACTTTGCCCAGCACGTTTTGTCATCAGGTTTGAATCCCACCTGTCATTATCCAGCTGTGGAACCTTGAGCAGGTTAGGTCACTTTCTTGATTCCCACCTGTAAATCGGGAATCTTGCTACCACTGCAGAGGTTGTGCAGGTAGCACTGTGCTTGCCCTTCGGGAGCTCGGCTAATGAGACTTCTTCCTTTCCCCCCTTGTCCCAAACCACATGGCCAGCAACCGGGGAGTTGGGCCTGGAATTTAGGTTTCTTTCCCGCTGATATGTGTGAGATAAACTTGGCATTTTTGGAAAAGGAATTCTTACTAAGAGATAAAGGGAAACACAAACACAGAAATGAGTGTGTGAACTAAGGGCAGAGTGCTGAGGCCAAGTCTGTGGTGCTGAGCCTCGGGCTGGCTTGCCTGGGGCTCACCCACACCTACGTCTGGCCCTCTGTCCCCTCTCAGTGTGTCTGGCTGGCCTAGACTTGCATGGGCCCCCTGGCAGGTCCTCCAGGGTCCTTACGCCTTCCCAGAAGTTTCTCCCACCTGCTCTGGGATTGGGCCCTCAGGGCGGGCTCGCTGATGGATTGTCTGAGCCCACCTTGAACTGGGAGGGAGTGCTCAACCAGAATCAGCCCTGGAGCAGGCTCAGCTGTGCCCTTTGGAGGCCCCAGGGCCCAGAGCGGCTTCTCAGCACACCTCAGGATGCCCACCCCTTCCCACCCTGGCACGCAGGCCACAGAGGTTTTTCAGTTGATTGTCATTTTTCAAATGACGTGTCTGGGAGGTCCACACTCAGGATGGTACTGGGCATGCAAGCACAAGTCAGGTGTGATTCAGGGCTTGTTCAGACCTGGTTTACTTCTGTCAATCATTCCTTTTTTTAAAAAAAATAAATTTATTTTATTTATTTATTTTTGGCTGCGTTGGGTCTTCGTTGCTGCGCGTGGGCTTTCTCTAGTTGCAGAGTGGGGGCTACTCTTCATTGCGGTGCGCGGGCTTCTCATTGCAGTGGCTTCTCTTGTTGTGGAGCACGGGCTCTAGGCAGGTGGGCTTCAGTAGTTGTGGCTCGCAGGCTCTAGAGCGCAGCCTCAGTAGCTGTTGCACACGGGCTTAGTTGCTCCGCGGCACGTGGGATCTTCTCGGACCAGGGCTCAAATCCGTGTCCCCTGCATTGGCAGGCGGATTCTTAACCACTGCACCACCAGGGAAGTCCCTGTCAATCATTCTTCAGAGGCCTCACTTTCATGACATCTGGTGGGATTGAACTTAACCAACTCAGAAAAACCCCAATTGTCAGTTACTTTCAGCTTCCATTAAGCCAAGCTGGTACCGGCTCACTCCTCCCTCCCTCCCTCCCTCCCTTCCTCCCTTCCTTCCATGATTTTGATGGTCACTGATTTAGTTACTGCAGCAATTCTCCCCTCTCCCCACCACCCCCGCCCCCTGGCAAGGGTTATGGATTATATTCAGTACACAATGTACACAGTTGTTTTGGTGCCATGATATGGTGACCTATGGAGGCCTGTACTCATAATTAGGTAATTATTTTATTTTATTCTGTATTTTTTGCTAAATATCTCAGGCAGGCCCTGTTCCTACGGCTTCAGCCTCATCCCTTGAATAAGTGTTCTGTGCTCTGCTCTCCAGCCGTCCTGAACTTATGGATCGGGATCCATAAGTTGTTCTCTTGGCTCACTCCTCCGGCTTTTGTTCTCTGCTTATGTGTCACTTTCTTGCCCCGTGCTCCCTCCCCAAGGTGAGGTGTCCTTGCTCTGGAATTCCATAGCCCCCTGGTCTACCCTTACCGCCCCCTGTGAAGGTCTGCTTAATCATGCTCCCTGCTACCCTCTGAGCTCTGTGAGGTTGGGGCTGGTCCCTCTTACTTATGTAACTCCCAGCACTTAGCGCAGTACCTATCACATAGTAGCAGGCAGTAAATATTGTCAAATGAGTGAATGAGAGAGTGAACCATGGCCAGTCAGGAGGCCATGATTATGACCATGAAAGTGACCAGGCTCTGGGGCATACGAGTCCCTTAGCTCAGATGCCAGACACACACAGTGGTGGTTTGGCCATGCTGATGTTGTCTCTATTCCAGGCTGGGAGGTGATGGCAGCCAGCGTGGCAGAGCCCCAACCTGTGTCCCCCGCCTCCCCTCCTCAACTCCATTCTTCTTCTCCTGCCCCTCCTGCCTTGGTGGTGGAGGGCCTGCCCCTGGTTCTCTTCAATGCTTCACTCCCCAGTAGTGTCCCATGCCCCCCATCTAGGGCTTGGCTGCATCAATTAGCTCCTCTCCCTTGGATTTCCCAGTTTCTCCATCTTCCACTATCCTGAAACAACTTCCCTTCCATCTGCCGACCCCTCAAGTACCATTTTGGTTCTCTCCTCCCTTCACTCCTTAACACTCTACAATTGGACCTCTGCTCCCATCTCTCATGAAATTGCTTCTTACAGGTGACCCACCATGCACACACTGTTTTCAGTTCTCACTCATGACCTGCCTGCATCAGCAGATACGACCACCCACTCCCTCTTTCTTTTTATTTATTTATTTATGGCTGTGTTGGGTCTTCGTTGCTGCACGCGGGCTTTCTCTAGTTGTGGCGAGCGGGGGCTACTCTTTGTTGCGGTGCACAGGCTTCTCATTGCAGTGGCTTCTCGTTGCAGAGCACGGGCTCTAGGTGTGCGGGCTTCAGCAGTTGTGGCAAGCAGGCTCAGCAGTTGTGGCTCGCGGGCTCTAGAGCGCAGGCTCAGTAGTTGTGGCACACGGGCATAGTTGCTCCGCGGCATGTGGGATCTTCCCCGACCAGGGCTTGAACCCGTGTCCCCTGTATTGGCAGGAGGATTCTTAACAACTGTGCCACCAGGGAAGCCCCCTCTTTCTTGAATTCACTTTTTTTTGGCTCTCCTGTCTCTCTGCTCCTGCCTTTTCTATTTCTGACCCCTCTTCTCTTCTTGTCCTAGAAATACAGGTGTTCCTCAAGCCCTCGCCTTCTGTTCCCTCTCTTCCCCCCTCCATTGGTGAACTTGTCTTGATGTGGATGACTCGCGAACTTTCTTGCTTTGCTGCATGGATGTTCCACTAGTTATACTCAGACCAGCCTTGTCATCACCCCTCAAAGCCTGCTCCTTCCTGAACATGCTCTGTTCCATTGCTCGCACTGTAGCAGGGTGCCCTGGCTGAGACCAATCCCTCAGACTTTTGAAACCTTGATGAAAAACTCTTACGGAAAGGTCACAAGAAGTTTTTGTCTTTAGAGGTGGTGACTTCAATTCACTTTTGGATCAGGCAATTCCTTTGTTTCAGGAAAATTGCCCAAAGCAGCCCTACATTACACACATGTGAAGTAAGCATTTACCCATTGTTCTCAGGGAGAGGTGAAGTCACGGGTTCCCTGAGTGCACTCACAGCTGTCCAGTCATTCTGTTTGGTAATAGCAGCTCTTGCATATAGTTGAGTCAGAGCTCTGCCTCTGAGATGTTGTCATTTTTGGGGGCGGTGGAGGGGTGGTTGCAGGGGGAAGTATTTCTTGGATCTGTGTGAATATAGAGGACACTGAGCTGCAGACTGCTGTTTGTTCTTGGGCGTTTTAATTTTTTTAAAAAATTTATTTGGCCGTGCTGTGCAGCCTGAGGGACCTTGGTTTCCCAGCTAGGGATCGAACCTGTGCCCCCTGCATTGGGAACACAGAGTCTTAACCACTGGACCGCCGGGGAAGTCCCTGTTCTTGGGTGTTGAGTGTTCTTGCTGGGCCAGTAGTCTGTGGGGCATACAGAGCCGAGTGAAGAGGCCTGCTGGCAGGACCCACAGCGTGCCCACACCTTGCCTGGAGGAGAGACTGAAGCCAGAACAGTCTGGACCTGGTGCACCCCACCTGGACTGGATGGGCTGCAGGTGCTCTCTCTGTGTGACCTGGTTTCACCTCCCTACTAGACTGAAGGCAGCATGAGGGCGGGGACTGTGCATCTGCCAGATGAATTAATGGATGGATAAATATTGTGTTCTGCTGTACCTGGGGCCATAGAGCAGGAGCACCCTCTCTTGGTAGGCTGGGGTTTCTCCCAAGGGTCCATCATCCCTGGAAGAGGATGCTCCTGGCTAAGGAAGGCAGGTATCTGCCAGGCTACAGGGAAACCGTCTTTCTTGCCTCTGCAGGTGGGCTGGGAGTGCATCATGGAGGGGCCCACAGCCCCTCTGTGTGCTTGTCTTCCATCACCCTCAGTAAGAGTCTGAAGGCACAGCCAGTGGGCCTGCCCATCAGGTTTGTGGGGCTGGGGCGAGAGGCCTACGTAATACATGTCTAAATATTTAAAAGTTACAAAGAAAACAAACTTAAATAAAATACCTTCTAACCTCCTACTTTGACAAATATAACTTTATAACGACAAAACTGGAAAATATGTAACTCACAGTTGACAAAATACCAAAATTGATTGAATTTAATTATTTTCATGCATGTCTGTTAATGGGCCAGAAACGATTGGATAAGTAATAAAGATAAATATCATTCATAAGTTATTATATAACGTTCCACAAAATTTATTTTTCTTGTCTTTATTTTAACAATATCACTAATTTTATTAATTTGGTCAAGATTTTCCCTAATTTGTGTGCTGTTGACAGCAAGGATCTAAAAGATGAACGTACAAAAAACACTTTCCAAAAAGTACAGTAAATTGAAATAAATGTAAAACATTAAACAAATTAAAATTAATTTCCATATATTTTCAAAGAAATTCCATTTCTTGCAAAATTGCCATTAAAATAAAAGGCAAACTACTAGCTTAAATGAATTAATATAAAAAATTTAAAGCAAAATTTTTGAATAAAGCTGATGATTTAAAATTTTATTTTATGAAGATTCAATTAAATCTTTTTTTTTTTTTGGCCATGCTGCGCGGCTTGCGGGATCTCAGTCTCCCAACCAGGAATTGAACCTGGGCCAGCGTGCCCTGAGCTACGCTTCTGAGAGAGGAAGGTATCCCTGTGGGGTGTGTGTGTTTGTGTGTGTGTTTGTTTTATCATTAACAGCTTTATTCTAACAATATTTACATATCATACCACTTGCCCATTTCAAGTGAATAGGTCAATGGTTTTTAGTATGTTCACAGAGTTCTGCAACATCACCACTAATTTCAGAGTGTTTATCAACCTCTAAAGAAACTCTATACCCATGAACTGTCACCTCCTATTCTCCCCTCTCCCAAGTCCCTGGCAACTACTAATCTACTTTCTGTCTCTATGGATTTGCCTATTTTGGACATTTAATATAGACAGAATCATAACATGTGGCCTTTTGTGACTGACTTCTTTTACTTAGCATAATGTTCCCAAGGTTTGTCCACGTTGAAGCATGTATCAGGACATCATTCCTTTCCGTGGCTGAATAAGATTCCCGTGTTTGGATAGACCACATTTTGTTTATCCATTCACCTGCTGATGGACATTTGGATTGTTTCCACTTATTGTGAATAATGCTACTATGAACATCCATGTACAAGTTTTTGTGTGGTCATATGTTTCTGTTCTCTTGGAGATGTACTTAAGAGGGAAGGGAATTGCTGAGTCACCCGTGTTCTTTAACAATATTTGTGTAGACGCGTGTGTGTGTGTGCGCATGCGTGCGTGAGACCGCAGGTCCCAGGGCAGGGCCCCTTTGCCTGGGTCTAAGGATGGTGCTGGCAGCCTGGTTTCTGCAATGCAGTGTGGGGAATGGAGGCAAAGGCTTTTGTCACACTGATGCTGGGTGGCCAGAAAGGAGTAAAGGACCAGAGTGGTAGCAGTCATCTGTGGAAGGTGGCCAATTGTAATTTGGGTAATTTACATGAAATGTGACCTTATTTTGTGGTTCTAGTCTGGTGAGGTGTCATCCTCCTGGTTTAGGGCCATCGTTCTTCCCATCATCTAGGCTTAAATTTTGCGGCACAGGTTCTGTGAATCCTGTCATATCAATAGCCCTCGTATCTGTCCTCTTCTCTGCACTCCTTCTGCCACTGTCTAGTTCAGCTGCCTGTCATTTATTACCTCTTGTTTGCCTTTAAAAAATTCTGGCCACAGAAGTAATGCACAGATATACAAACCCAAAACATTGCAGAAATACAAAATTTAGAAAGTAGAGCCCCCCACCAATACCCCCAGAAATAACTATCACGAATGGTTTAGTGTATTCTCTTCCAAAATTTTTATACACATATTAGCAAATTATTATTTCTTTTTAAAAACAAAAACAGGGTAGTATTGTGTATATGGTTCATCCTGCAAATTGTTTTTCTCCCCTATTGGAATATGTTAGACATCTTTCCTTGAAAACACATGTAGATCTACCTCATTCTTTTAAGTCTACTGTGTGGCTGTACAGTAGTTTATGTAACCAGTCCCCTATTTATGGACATTTGAGTTGTTGCCAAATTTCTGCCATGATAAACAATGCTGCAGTGTTTTTGTATACATTTCTCTTTATGCATTTGTGGGAGTTTTTCTGCAGGATAAACCCCCAGAAATGAAAATGTTGGGTCAGAGGATGTAAACATTGACTATTTTAAATAGATACTACCAAATTTGCCTCCAAAAGCACACCACAGTTTCTAGTCTCATCATCAGTTCATGAGAATGCTGGTTTCCCCGCCCCTGCCAGCACTGGATACTATTGACTTTTGTTGTCTTTTACCAATCTTGGCAGCATGTCCTCTTGCCTCCCTTGTGGCATCAGCCTCCTAAAGGTCCCTCTACTCCCAGCTTCTCTCCTTTTGCATATTAATCTTCTAATACCTAGTTCTGATTGTGACCTTGCCAACTCTAAAAGCCCTTTTGAAAATTGAAATAGGCTTGTCCAGGACACCTTTATGCAGTCAATCAACAAATAGTCATTGACTATTAACCATGTGCCAGGCACTGTCTAAGGACAGCATTGAACAAGAATGATAAGATCTCTGCTGTTGTGGAGTTTAATTCTTGTAGTGGGAGACAGAAGAAGCAAAAAATGATCAGACAGTCAGTCTAGTACTAGATAGTTGTGTTATCCTGAGAATTAATATAGGGAGACATGATGGTTACGGGGAGGCTGGTTGAGATTGGGAGGTTGAGAAAAGAATTTGTGAGGAGAAAACACATAAATGAACGAATGATAAGAGCAAAGATTGGGGAAGAGCATGCTAGGCAGAGAGAACAGAACGTGCAAAGGCCAGAAAGTAGGAAGGAGCATGGCATGGTAAGGAGCTAAAAGAAGCCAGAGTGGCAGAGTAGAGTGGAGAGGGTACTGGGCAGGATAGGATGGGATGAGAGTTGAGGCTTGGTTAAGGGTTGGACAGGTACAGTTTTATGAACCAGGTGAGGAGTTTGAATTTTAAGTGTGATGAGAAGCCACTGGAGGATTTTAATCATGGAAGTGACCTGATCTAAGTTATGTTTTTAGAAATCACTCTTACTGGGTGTGGAACATGGATTATAACTGCGCAAGAGACCCATCATGGGCAAGGGTGGAAGCAGTGTAGATGGAGAGAAGACAACAGATTTTGGATGGAGTAACTAGGTAGAGGGTGGTGGTATTTATAAGATGGGGAAGACTGAAGGAGGAATGGATTTAGGGATAGGAAATCCAGAGATCCATTCTGCCCAAGGCAAATTTTGAGATGCTTATTAAACATTCACATGGAGGTGTCATGTAGGTAGTTGGGTATTTGAGTCTAGAATTCCAGAGACATCCAGAGTTCTCTGCTATAAATGTGGATTTGGGAGCCATAAGCATACAGATGGAAGTTAAAACCTTGGGGCAGGATGCGGTCACCTAGGGAGAGTGTATAGACAGGAGAAGAAGAGATCCTAGGACCAAGCCCTGAGATCCTCCAATGCTGAAAAATCAAACAAAGGAGGAAGAACTTAGGAGGAGGCTGAGAAGGAGCAGCCTTGGAGGTTGAAGGAAATCCATCAGGAAAACAGGGAGTAGAGAAACCAAGAGAATAATATGATTCAAGGAGGGAATGGTCAACTGTGTAAAATACTGATGGGAGGTGACCATAGGATTTGGCAACATGAGGGTCATGAGTGTCCTTGACCTGAGCAGTCTTATTGGAGTTGGGGGCGTTGAGAGAGAATGAGGGACGAGTGGGTGGAGTCTGGGCTGCAGCCACTGTCCTACAGTTTCGCTGTGGATGGGGAGGAAAGCAAGGGTCGAGCACCTGGAAGGGGACATGAGGTCAAGGGAGGATTTTTAAAGATAGGAGATGCTAAAGCGTGTTTACATGCTGATGGGTGGATTTGGTAGAAGAGAAGAAGATCGTGATGGAAGAGTGAGGTCCTGGGCAGGACCCATGTCCTTAAGGAGCGGGGAAGGGTGGGATCTGGGCACCGATGGGCCCAGGGACGTTATCCCTCCTCACAGGAGGGAAGCAGACAGGGTGGTCTTGATGTGAGTAGGCCAGTGGTTTGTGGTAAGGAGAGGAGGGGGTTTCTGTCAGATTGCAGCAGGTTTTTCCCCAGGAAGTATGAAGCAAGACCTTTGGCGTGGCGGTAGTGGTAGTGGTGTGGGGTGGCAGCGGTGGGGGGAGAATGTAGGAGGTGTGAGGAGGGAGAGGAGGAGAGCGCTTATCATCTTGGAGACTGGGGAAATGTCATTCTGGGGAAGCATGGGCATGTGGGTGCCCATCTGAGATTGACTTACAACTGTCACCAGCTGTTCACTCAGAGGGAAGCCTTCTGTCCTTCCAGGCCCAGCTGTCCCACTCCTAGCTTTGCTCATTCACCTCCTCAGTTGGGAACACTAAGTAGAATCCAAGGTGGAGTCCCAACCAGAGAGCTGGAAGGAGGAGGTAGGCAAGGAGGGAGGGCGCACAGTAGAAGAAAACCAAGCCAGTCCCTGTCCCCAGCTCAGGAAGTCAGTGACCCTGGACAGCAGCAGGAGGTCTGGTAGGGCCCTCCCGGGCAGGGCTGGAGGCCGAGCTGGCTAATTTTAGAAGGCCTCCAGGTTCTATTGTTCCGGGTAAGGCTGGGCAGTAGAGGAGGCGGCTTTGCGCGGTGATACCAGTGTGGGAAAGGAAGCGTGGCTTCGTGTTAGAAGGATGGAAACTCTGAGGGTGGTGTGCAAGTTTCGGCCCTGGGGACATTCTGCCTCGGTTCCCACGGGGCAGGTAGGAAGTCGCCCCTCCCCTGACTCCTTTCTGCCATTAGTAGCTTTTCCATCATCCCGCTGAGCATGGGGTCGGCTAGAACCCTCAGCTCCCACACCTGCTCCAGCATCGTTGCCCCGCAGCGGGCTTTCAGGCTGGTGGAGGGTAAATGCCAGCCAGTCAGAGGAATGCAGTGACCCTGTGTGATTGTCCCCACTGCCAGTGAGGCAGCTGATGTCCAGTTCACATGGAGGGATTTGAGGCTTGGACGCATCCAGTGACTGCCCAAGGCCTCACTTTGGTAGCTGAGCCCTGTCATGGTCCACTGGGGGATTCCTAGATTTCTGGAAGGACAGAATACTTTGTTGTCCTGGTGAGGTTTGCTGCTGTTTGTATGGCAGACTATGTAGGCACAGTGGAGATACTTTTCTGAGAATTCGTGTAAGAAGAGAGGCAGCACAGGGGTCCAGGAACGGGCCCCACCAGGTGTTAGCCTCATGACCTTGAGCAAGCCATTTAATCTCTGGGAGCCTCCTCATCTGCTACTGGGGCCCGGTAATCCCCAACTGGTTCTCAGCCCGGATGAGATAATGTGCTGGAAAGCACTGCGCAAGAAGGAACTCTTATCAATGTGAAGCTATAAGGGCACATCAAAGGCTGTATTTTTATCTCAGCCCGAGAGGGAAAGGATTGCTTCTCAAAAGGAAAGAGGATTCATTGTACTTATTTGGGGGCTTCATGACTATGTGGATTTTGTTGTTAAAGTCTTGTGACTGAAGGGCACACAGGGGAGATGGATGAGGTGTGCCCAGGCTGGGAAAATTCCACACCCTGCTGGTCTCCAAGGCCCTCTTGAAGTGGAGAGCTCTTACGGGCTGGGAAAGCCACTCAGAAGGCAACTTGCATGATTTAAAATTCTAAAGATGACTTGACAGCTGGGTATGTTCTTTGTTGCTTAATAGGTTTTCTCCAGCTAATTCTCCTGGGTTCTTTCCATTTCCTGGGCAGAAGGAGTCGGCTTTAATATCTCCCCTCACTGGCAATAAGCTGCTGCCTGGTGAACGGAGATGAGAATGTGCAGATTCGTGGGGGAGAGAGGACTGAATGAAAGGATCTCAGCTGCAGGGCTGGAGGGAAGTCAGGCTATCCTCAAGGTGACCTGGAGGTCATGGAGGGCCTGCCCTGCTGCCTGACAGATTCAACCCTGATCATTCTTACCTCTTTTGTTTGCTGGTGAACTCCTACTCAACCTATAAATGAAAGGTCAAATGATGTCCCCTTTGGGAAGACTTCTCCAGTATTATCAGACAAAATTAATGAGCTCTCTTCCATGCTCCTATATCAGTAAGGATGCTTTTGGTTGCAAGTAAGAGGCAATTCCATTCAAATGGACTTAAACAATAAGGAGAATTCATTATTTCAGATGACTGAGAATTTCAGAAGTTATAGCTTCAGGCATGGTTTGATCAGGACTCTGGCTATGTTTTTTTTTTGTTTTTTGTTTTTGTTTTTGATGTGGACCATTTTTAAAGTCTTTATTGAATTTTTTACAATATTGCTTCTGTTTTATGTTTTGGTTTTTTGGCCGCGAGGCATGCGGGATCTTAGCTCCCCGACCAGGGATCGAACCCGCACCCCCTGCATTGGAAGGCAAAGTCTTAACCACTGGACCACCAGGGAAGTCCCAGGACTCTGGCTCTGTTTATCATTAGTTTTCTAGACCCTTATCCTCCTCAGATGTGTTGACTTTGTTTTCAGATTGACTTCTCCCAAGGAGGCAAGATGGCTGCCACCAGCGATGGAGACTACATTCATCCTTCTTGACTTATGGGCAGAAAGAGAGAATGTCTCCTCCCCCAGCCATAGAGCAAAAAATCTTAAGCCTCACTGTGGTTAGACTGACCTGAAGTGGACAAGAGAATCCATGCACCGATTGAAATTAGCTTCTCTTCCTGAATCAGTCAGTGTGCGGTACAAATGATGAAATTATGCCAGGCAGGGACCACCATGGAACTGGGGTGAGATCGATCTCACCCAAGCATGTGGTTCCTACAAAGTACGAGTGGGGTGGTTCCCAGAGGGAGAGTTTTTAGGACAGAGAAGAGGGCAATTATTGCTGGGAATGTAACCAACTAATGCCCATTATACTCCCATGGCACTTGGTCTAATGTACTAAAGTCATGCGCATTTTGTTAGGCTCTCCAATCCCTCTTAATTCTGATGAAGTCCAATTTATCATTTTTTCTTTTATGGACTGTGCTTTTAGTATTGTATCTATTGATCTATAGAGTCAATGAAATCCCAGTCAAAACCCCAGTCTAACCCAAGATCACAAAGATTTTCTCCTACATTCTCTTCTAGAAGTTTCATAGATTTAGGTTTTACATTTAAGTCTGCAATCCATTTTAAGTTGATTTCTGTATGTGGTGTGAGTTATGGATTGTTAGATTTTTTCTTTTTTTGCATCTAGTTATCCAATTATTCTGGCATCATTTATTGAAAATACTATCCCTTCTCTACTGAATTGCCTTTGCACACTTGTTGAAAATCAGTAGTGCACATATGTGTGGACCTATATCTGGAGTCTCTATTCTGTTCCATTGATCTATTTGTCTATTTTTATGCCAACTCCACACTGTCTTAATTATTTTAGCTTGTTAATTAGTCTTGAAATCAGGTAGTGTAAATCCTCCAACTTTCTTTTTCAAGGTTGTTTTGGCTCCTCTAGGTCTTTTGCATTTCCACATAAACTTTGGAATAAGCTCATAAATATCTATAAAAAAGCCTGCTGGGATTTTGATTGGGAATACATTGAATCTATAGATAATTTGGGGAGAATTGGCATTGAACAATCTTGAGTCTCTGACCCATGACCGTGGTATATAGCTTCATTTATTAGATCTTTAATTTTTCTCAGCAATGTTTTGTAATTTTCAGTGTACAGATGTTGCATGTCTTTAATCAGATCTATCCCTATTTCATAGTTTTAATACAATTGTAATTGTCACTGTTTATTTCCATCTTTGATGGTTTATTGCTAATAAGTAGAAATACAATTGAGTTTTGTATATTGATCTGGTATCCTGCAACCTTGTTGAACTCACTTATTAGTTCTAGTAGCTTTTTTAGAGAGTTTCATCAAATTTTCTCCATAGATGATTGATTGTGTCATCTCTGAATAAAGACAGTTTTAGTTCTTTCTTTCTAATCTAGATGCCTTTTATTTCTTATCTTGTTGCACTGGCTAGAACCTTCAGTACAATGTTGAATAGGTGATGAGTTTGGATGTGACTCATTCTCAGTCTTAGGGAAAAGCCCTTAGACTTTAACCATTATGTATGCTGTTAACTGTAGTTTTTTTTGTAGATGCCCTTTATCAGGTTGAGGAGGTTTGTTCTATTCATAGTTTGCTGAAGGTTTTTGATCAGGAATGTGTGTTGGATTTTATCAGATATCTTTGCTG
The DNA here is from genome assembly GCF_028564815.1 of Eubalaena glacialis. Classification (NCBI taxonomy): domain Eukaryota; kingdom Metazoa; phylum Chordata; class Mammalia; order Artiodactyla; family Balaenidae; genus Eubalaena; species Eubalaena glacialis. Next base: position 81,617,720 of record NC_083718.1, read on the forward strand.
CATCTATAAATATCTTTTTTCTCTTTTTTAGTTTGTTAATATGGTGAATTATATTGATTTATTTTCAAATGTTAAACTTTGCTTTCCTTGGCTCAATCTCACTTGATCATGGTGTTTTATCCTTTTTATATATTGTTGGATTCAATTTGCTAAATTTTGGTTTAGAATTTTTGTATCTATGTTTATGAGGAATTTTGGCCTGTGTTTTCTTTTCTTATAACGTCTTTGTCTTGTTTTGGTATCATGGTAATTCTAGTCTCATAGAATGAGTTGGGAATATTTCCTCCTCTTCAATTATCTGGAAGAGTTTGTATAAAACTGGTATTATTTCTTCCTTAAATACTTGGTAGAATTCATCAGTCAAGCCATGTGGGGCTGGGGTTTCTTTGTGGGAAGGTTTTAAACTATAAATTCTATTTCCTTAATAGATATAGAATTGATTATTCACATTATGTATTTCTTTTTGTGTGAACTTTGGTAGTTTCTGTCTTTCAGGGAATTTGTCCATTTCATCTACGTTGTCAAATTTATTGGCATAGAGTTGCTTACAATATTTCCTTAGATACCTTCTTAATATCTAAGAATATGGAAGTTAGTTACATTCCTGATGTTGATGAATTTTTTTTTATTAATGTTTCTTTGGAATAACATCTCTTCCAATAAAAAGAAAGATTCAAAAAGTTCATTTTTTAAAAAAAGTTAAAAGTACATACTGTGAGAAAAACTAAATTCCCTCACACTCAATTACACAAAGACAAAAAAATTTATATGCTCCTTGCTTTGGCATTCCCATAAATACATATTTTTTTAATGATCAGATAGAATAAGAAATTCAGTTGAAAGTAAAATTTTATACAGAAAGTTAGCTGCACATTTCAGTATTAACATAAGTCTTGTAATAATTCTCACGCCACATTCAAACATTAATCCCCATAAAAGGAAGTACCAGTGTTCAGAAGTAGTATAATAGCCATCTGCTGTAATTTTTCCCCTTATAGTGGGAGACAGTTTTTTTTGTTTTTTTAATTAATTAATTAATTAATTTTTGGCTGTGTTGGGTCTTCGTTTCTGTGCGAGGGCTTTCTCTAGTTGCGGAAAGCGGGGGCCACTCTTCATCGCGGTGCGCGAGCCTCTCACTATCACGGCCTCTCTTGTTGTGGAGCACAGGCTCCAGACGCGCAGGCTCAGTAGTTGTGGCTCACGGGCCCAGTTGCTCCGCGGCATGTGGGATCTTCCCAGACCAGGGCTCGAACCCGTGTCCCCTGCATTGGCAGGCGGATTCTCAACCACTGCACCACCAGGGAAGCCCATGGGAGACAGTTTTGACTACTTGTTCTTCATACACATGAAGGAACAAATAGGGATACTTCTCTGTTCAAGCACGGAATGGAAAAGCCCCTAATAGAATGTCCCACTTAGCCTGAGTATTTAAATTATTATCCACTAATTATATATATATATAATATTTATTTATTATATATATATATTTATTTTTTCTTATTAGTCATCCATTTTATACACATCAGTGTATACATGTCAATCCCAATTGCCCAGTTCATCCCCCCCACCCCCACCCCCCGCCGCTTTCCCCCCTTGGTGTCCATACTTTTTTTCTCTACTTCTGTGTCTCAATTTCTGCTCTTCAAACCAGTTCATCTATACCATTTTCTAGGTTCCACATATATGCGTTAATATATGATATTTGTTTTTCTCTTTCTGACTTACTTCACTCTGTATGACAGTCTCTAGATGCATCCAATTTCGTTCCTTTTTATGGCTGAGTAATATTCCATTGCATATATGTACCACATCTTCTTTATCCATTCGTCTGTTGATGGGCATTTAGGTTGCTTCCATGACCTGGCTATTGTAAATAGTGCTGCAATGAACATTGGGGTGCATGTGTCTTTTTGAACTATGGTTTTCTCTGGGTATATGCCCAGTAGTGGGATTGCTGGATCATATGGTAATTCTATTTTTAGTTTTTTAAGGAACCTCCATACTCTTCTCCATAGTGGCTGTATCAATTTACATTCCCACCAACAGTGCAAGAGGGTTCCCTTTTCTCCACACCCTCTCCAGCATTTGTTGTTTGTAGATTTTCTGATGATGCCCATTCTAACTGGTGTGAGGTGATACCTCATTGTAGTTTTGATTTGCATTTTTCTAATAATTAGTGATGTTGAGCAGCTTTTCATGTGCTTCTTGGCTATCTGTATGTCTTCTTTGGAGAAATGTCTATTTAGGTCTTCTGCCCATTTTTGGATTGGGTTGTTTGTTTTTTAATATTGAGCTACATGAGCTGTTTATATATTTTGGAGATTAATCCTTTGTCTGATGATTCATTTGCAAATATTTTCTCCCATTCTGAGGGTTGTCTTTTCATCTTGTTTATGGTTTCCTTTGCTGTGCAAAAGCTTTTAAGTTTCATTAGGTTCCATTTGTTTATTTTTGCTTTTATTTCCATTACTCTAGGAGGTGGATCAAAAAATATCTTGCTGTGATTTATGTCAAAGAGTGTTCTTCCTATGTTTTCCTCTAAGAATTTGATAGTGTCTGGCCTTACATTTAGGTCTTTAATCCATTTTGAGTTTATTTTTGTGTATGGTGTTAGGGAGTGTTCTAATTTCATTCTTTTACGTTGTAGCTGTCCAGTTTTCCCAGCACCACTTATTGAACAGACTGTCTTTTCTCCACTGTACATCCTTGCCTTCTTTGTCATAGATAAGTTGTCCATAGGTGCGTGGGTTTATCTCTGGGCTTTCTATCCTGTTCCATTGATCTATATTTCTGTTTTTGTGTCAGTACCATATTGTCTTGATTACCGTAGCTTTGTAGTATAGTCTGAAGTCCAGGAGCCTGATTCCTCCAGCTCCATTTTTCTCCCTCAAGACTGCTTTGGCTATTCAGGGTCTTTTGTGTCTCCATACAAATTTTAAGATTTTTTGTTCTAGTTCTGTAAAAAATGCCATTGGTAATTCGATAGGGATTGCATTGAATCTGTAGATTGCTTTGGGTAGAATAGTCATTTTCACAATATTGATTCTTCCAATCCAAGAACATGGTATATCTCTCCATCTGTTGGTATCATCTTTAATTTCTTTCATCAGTGTCTTATAGTTTTCTGCATACAGGTCCTTTGTCTCCCTAGGTAGGTTTATTCCTAGGTATTTTATTCTTCTTGTTGCAATGGTAAATGGGAGTGTTTCCTTAATTTCTCTTTCAGATTTTTCATCATTAGTGTATAGGAATGCAAGAGATTACTGTGCATTAATTTTGTATCCTGCAACTTTAACAAATTCATTGATTAGCTCTAATAGTTTTCTGGTGGCATCTTTAGGATTCTCTATGTATAGTATCCTGTCATCTGCAAACAGTGACAGTTTTACTTCTTCTTTTCCAATTTGTATTCCTTTTATTTCTTTTTCTTCTCTGATTGCCATGGCTAGGACTTCCAAAACTATGTTGAATAATAGTGGTGAGAGTGGACATCCTTGTCTTGTTCCTGATCTTAGAGGAAATGCTTTCAGTTTTTCGCCATTGAGAATGATGTTTGCTGGGGGTTTGTCGTATATGGCCTTTATTATGTTGAAGTAGGTTCCCTCTATGCCCACTTTCTGGAGAGTTTTTTTTTATCATAAATGGGTGTTGAATTTTGTCAAAAGCTTTTTCTGCATCTGTTGAGATGATCATATGGTTTTTATTCTTCAATTTGTTAATATGGTGTATCACGTTGATTGATTTGCATATATTGAGGAATACTTGCATCTCTGGGATAAATCCCACTTGATCATGGTGTATGATCCTTTTAATGTGTTGTTGGATTCTGTTTGCTAGTATTTTGTTGAGGATTTTTGCATCTATATTCATCAGTGATATTCTGTAATCTTCTTTTTTTGTAGTATCTTTGTCTGGTTTTGGTATCAGGGTGATGGTGGCCTCATAGAATGAGTTTGGGATTTTTCCTTCCTCTGCAATGTTTTAGAAGAGTTTGAGAAGGATGGGTGTTAGCTCTTCTCTAAATGTTTGATAGAATTCACCTGTGAAGCCATCTGGTCCTGGACTTTTGTTTGTTGGAAGATTTTTAATCACAGTTTCAATTTCATTACTTGTGACTGGTCTGTTCATATTTTCTATTTCTTCCTGGTTCAGTCTTGGAATGTTATACCTTTCTCAGAATTTGTCCATTTCTTCCAGGTTGTCCATTTTATTGGCATAGCATTGCTTGTAGTAGTCTCTTAGGATGCTTTGTATTTCTGCCGTGTCTGTTGTAACTTCTCCTTTTTCATTTATAATTTTATTGATTTGAGTCCTTTCCCTCTTTTTCTTGATGAGTCTGGCTAATGGTTTATCAGTTTTGTTTATCTTCTCAAAGAACCAGCTTTTAGTTTTATTGATCTTTGCTATTGTTTTCTTTGTTTCTATTTCATTTATTTCTGCTCTGATCTTTATGATTTCTTTCCTTCTGCTAACTTTGGGTTTTGTTTGTTCTTCTTTCTCTAGTTCCTTTAGGTGTAAGGTTAGATTGTTTATTTGAGATTTTTCTTGTTTCTTGAGGTAGGCTTATATAGCTATAAACTTCCCTCTTAGAACTGCTTTTGCTGCATTCCATAGGTTTTGGATCGTTGTGTTTTCATTGTCATTTGTCTCTAGGTATTTTTTGATTTCCTCTTTGATTTCTTCAGTGATCTCCTGCTTATTTAGTAACGTATTTTTTAGCCTGCATGTGTTTGTGTTTTTTACGTTTTTTTTCCCTGTAATTAGTTTCTAATCTCATAGTATTGTGGTCAGAAAAGATGCTTGATATGATTTCAATATTCTTAAATTTACTGAGGCTTTATTTGTGACTCAGGATGTGATCTATCCTGGAGAATGTTCCGTGCACACTTGAGAAGAAAGTGTAATCTGCTGTTTTTGGATGGAATGTCCTATAAATATCAATTAAATCTATCTGGTCTATTGTGTCATTTAAAGCTTGTATTTCCTTATAAATTTTCTGTTTGGATGATCTGTCCATTGGTGTAAGTGAGGTGTTAAAGTCCCCCACTCTTATTGTGTTACTGCCGATTTCCTCTTTTATAGCTGTTAGCATTTGCCTTATGTATTGAGGTGTTCCTATGTTGGGTGCATATACAATTATAATTGTTATATCTTCTTCTTGGATTGATCCCTTGATCATTATGTAGTGTCCTTCCTTGTCTCTTGTAACCTTCTTTATTTTAAAGTCTATTTTATCTGCTATGAGTATTGCTACTCCAGCTTTCTTTTGATTTCCATTTGCATGGCATATCTTTTCCCATCCCCTCACTTTCAGTCTGTTTGTGTGCCTAGGTCTGAAGTGGGTCTCTTGTAGATAGCATATATATGGGTTTTGTTTTTGTGTCCATTCAGTGAGCCTGTGTCTTTTGGTTGGAGCATTTAATCCATTCACGTTTACGGTAATTATCGATATGTATGTTCCTATTACCATTTTCTTAATTGTTATGGGTTTGTTTTTGTAGGTCCTTTTCTTCTCTTGTGTTTGCCACTTAGAGAAGTTCCTTTAGCATTTGTTGTAGAGCTGGTTTGGTGGTGCTGAATTCTCTTAGCTTTTGCTTGTCTCTAAAGCTTTTGACTTCTCTGTCGAATCTGAATGAGATCCTTGCCGGGTAGAGTAATCTTGGTTGTAGGTTTTTCCCTTTCATCACTTTAAATATATCATGCCACTCCCTTCCGGCTTGTAGAGTTTCTGCTGAGAAATCAGCTGTTAACCTTATGGAAGTTCCCTTGTATGTTATTTGTCATTTTTCCCTTGTGGCTTTCAATAATTTTTCTTTGTCTTTAATTTTTGCCAGTTTGATTACTATGTGTCTTGGCGTGTTTCTCCTTGGATCTATCCTGCCTGGGACTCTCTGTGCTTCCTGGACTTGGGTGGCTATTTCCTTTCCCATGTTAGGGAAGTTTTCAACTATAATCTCTTCAAATATTTTCTTGGGTCCTTTCTCTCTCTCTTCTCCTTCTGGGACCCCTATAATGCGAATATTGTTGCGTTTAATGTTGTCCCAGAGGTCGCTTAGGCTGTCTTCATTTCTTTTCATTCCATTTTCTTTATTGTTTTCCACAGCAGTGAATTCTACCATTCTGTCTTCCAGGTCACTTATCCATTCTTCTGCCTCAGTTATTCTGCTATTGATTCCTTCTAGTGTATTTTTCATTTCAGTTATTGTATTGCTCATCTCTGTTTGTTTTCTCTTTAATTCTTCTAGATCTTTGTTAAACATTCCTTGCTTTGTCTCGATCTTTGCCTCCATTCTTTTTCCAAGGTCCTGGATCATCTTCACTATCATTATTCTGAATTCTTTTTCTGGAAGATTGCCTATCTCCATTTCATTTAGTTGTTTTTCTGGGGTTTTATCTTGTTCCTTCATCTGGTACATAGCCCTCTGCCTTTTCATCTTGTCTATCTTTCTGTGAATGTGGTTTTCCTTCCACAGGCTGCAGGTTTGTAGTTCTTCTTGCTTCTGCATCTTCTGCCCTCTCATGCTGATGAATTTTTGTCTTTCCTCTTTTTTCCTGATTCTTCTGGCTAGAGATTCATCAGTTTTTAAAAATTTTTTAATTTAAAAAATTTTTGGCTGCAGTGGGTCTTCTTGCGGCCTGCAGGATCTTCGTTGGGTGCGCTCCTCTCTAGTTGTGGTGCACAGGCTTCTCTCTAGTTGAGGCATGTGGGCTTAGTTGCCCCATGGCATGTGGGCTCGATCAGGGATCTAAGCTGTGTCCCCTGCATTGGACAGCGGATTGTTTACCACTGGACCACCAGGGAAGTTCCAATTATTTTTAATGTTTACCAGTTTATTAAAGGATATAAATAGCCAGATACAGAGAGATACATAGGGCAAGGTCTGGAAGGGTCCTGAGCACAGCAGTTTCTGTCCCTGTGGAGTTGGGGACTATTATTCTACCACCATGTGGATGTGTTCACCAACCTGGAAGCTCCCCAAACCCCGTACTATTGGGATTTTATGGAGGCTTTCTCATGTATGCATAATCAATTTTAATTAACTCCATTTCCAGCCCCTCTCCCCTCTCTGGAGGACGAGGAGTAGGGCTGAAAATTTCAAACTTCTAATCACAGCTTGGTCTTTCTGGTGACCAGCCTTAATCCTGGAGCCAGAGATTCATCAATTTTATTAATCTTCTCAAAGATCCAGCTTTTGGTTTGATAGATTTTTTCCTAATGTTTTTACATTTTCTATTTCATTGATTTCCACTCTGATATTCCTTTCTTTTGTTTACTTAGGTTTAGTTTTCTCTTCTTTTACTAATTTCTTTTTTTAAAGTATTTTTTAAAAATTAATTAATTAATTAATATTTTGGCTGCGTTGCGTCTTCACTGTTGCGCGCGGGCTTTCCCTAGTTGCGGAGAGTGGGGGCTACTCTTCGTTGCGGTGTGCAGGCTTCTCATCTTGGTGGCTTCTCTTGTTGCAGAGCACGGGCCCTAGGCACGGGCTTCAGTATCTGTGGCACATGGGCATAGTTGCTCTGCAGTATGTGGGATCTTCCTGGAACAGGGCTTGAACCCATGTCCCCTGCATTGGCAGGCAGATTCTTAACCACTGCACCACAAGGGAAATCCCTAATTTCTTAATATAAAAGTTGAAGTCATTTATTTGAGATCCTTATTCTTTTCTAAGACAGGTGTTTGGTGCTATAAATTCCTCCTAAGTATTGCTTCTGTGGCAAATTAGAATTTGTGTGTTTTATTTTCATCCAAAATACTTTCTATTGTTCCTTTTTATTTCTCCTTTGACCCATGAATTATTTGGAGGTATGTTATTTTGTTTCCAAATGTTTGTGGATATTGCTGAGATCTTTCTGTTATTGATTTCTAATTTAGTTCCATTACAGTCAGAGAATATTTTTATGTGACTTAAATTCTTTTAAATTCTTTGAGACTTGTTTTATGGCTCTGGATATAGTTTGTCTTGGTAAATGTTCCACATGCACTTGAAAATAATGTGTGTTCTACTATTCTTGTGTGGAGGGTTCTATAAATGTCAATTAGGTCAACTTGGTTGATTGTGTTGTTTAAGGCATTTACATCCTAACTGATATTTTGTTTGTCCCCTTTATTCTTTGTCCCCTTTTTCCTTTTTCTCTGCCTACTTTTGGATTAATAAATATTTTAAATAGTTCCATTCTTTTCTAATTTTTTTTTTTTTTTTTTGCTTATCCACATAGTTAACCAATTTTGATGCTCTTCATTCCTTTGTGTAGATCCATATTTTCCTTCTGCCTGAAGGACTTCCTTTAACATATATAACTATAGTTCAGGTCTCCTGGTGATGAAACTTTTTAGGTTTTGTATGTCTGAAAAAGTCTTTGTTTTATCTTCATTTTGAAGATATTTTCACTGGGTAAAGAAATTATAGTCTATAGTGCTTTTCTTTCAGTACTTTTAAGTTGTTGTTCCATAGTTCTCTGGCTTGAATTGTTTATGACAGGAAGTCTGCTATCATGCTTATCTTTTTTCTTCTGTATGTAATGTCTCTGGTTGCTTTTAAGATTTTCTCTTTAGCACTTGTTTTAAGCCATTTGATTATTATGTGCCCCTACTGTAGTTTTCTTCATGTTTCTTGTACTTGGGGTTCATTGAGATTTTTGGTTCTGTTAAGTTTATAGTTTTCATAAAATATTGTGAATAATTTTGGTCATTATTTCTTCAAATATTTTTTCTGTTCTCCATCCCCTCCCCTTTTTTCTGAGACTCAAATTAACATATATTAGGCCACTTGAAGTTGTCCCACAGCTCACTGATGCTCTGAGAAAAGTATATTGGATGGGTTTAACAGCAGATTAGACATTGTTGAAGAACGTATTAGTGAACTTGAAGACAGAGAAATAGAAATACCCAACGTGAAACACAGAGAGAAAAAGGACTAAAAAAAAATGAAGCCAACTGACATTTTGACTGCAACCTCATGAAAGACTATAAGACAGAACCACCCAGCTATGCTGGACTCTAATTCCTAACCCACAGAAGCTTTGAGATTATAAATGTTTGTTGTTTAAACCACCAAGTTTTGGGGGAATTTGCTATGCAGTAGCAATAGATAACTAATCCATCCTCTTTGCATTTTCCTCTAGCTTCTCCATGTGTAAGTCTCTCCTTTTTATGACCAAGTTCTAAGAAGAGAGTCATTAACACACTATCAGCTCTATCTTCTTAACTTCCATTTGTCCCTATCCCACTCAGTCAAGTTACTATCACTCTCCCTCCCACCAGCCCCACTGACTCAGCTCTCACTAGTGTCATCAGTGAACTCCTTGTGGCCAGGGACATTTTAGAGCCCTCTATCTAGACCTCTCTGCTGTCTGGGATGCTGTTGATCAATCCTTTTCTTTCTCTGGCTCTTGATGCTCTGCTCTCTCATATTCCTTATTTTCAGCCCTATCTTCTGGGTCTCCTATGTAGGTTTCTCCTCCATGACCTGTGCTATGTTTATTGTTTCCCAGAATCTTGTCCTGCCCTCTCCAAATTCTTAGTCTACATATTTCATACACCTTCTCCCAAGGACATCTCATCCACACATTTAGCTTCAGCCACAACTTCTGTGCTACCACAGTCTTGTCTATGGCTCTCCTGACCAGTGTCATGGCTTCTATTCTTTGCTTCTGTGTTGGTGATGATGATTTTGGCTCAAGATAACAGAAAATCCAACCCAAGTTGTCTTCAACATAAGGGGTCACATTTTAAGAAGGTCATATGACAAGACTAGAAGGAAGCAGCTCTAGGGTTGATTGATTCAACAACTCAGTGATGTTGTCAAGCACTTAGCCTCCTTTTATCTTTCTGCTCTGCCATCCTTGTGAGCTTTCTTCAAGCTAACTCCATTCATGGTCCCAAGATAGCTTCCATAGGTTTAGGTATCTCATACAGATTCAGCAATGTCCGGCATCAAGGTAAACTTTCTCAGAAGCCTCTTACAGACTCCCCTTCTCATTCTCTTGGCCACCACTTGCCCATGCCTAAACCAGTCACTATTAAGGGGAATGGGATCACCATGGGATCAGCATTAGGCCAATTATGATTCAATCCTAAGAACTGGAGATGAGGCACTCCTTCTCTGAGATGTATGGCCACATGGTCCAGATGATTTACCTGGACAAGTCTTGGGTTCTGTTATAAGGAGGAAGGGGGACAGTGGTTGTTGGGGAGGTAGCCATGTCTATGTCCCTCTGTCTGACTCTGCCTCCCAATGTGGTCAGACATTTGACTGTGTCAGTGCTCTGATTAAACATGCCAATGGCTACATAATAACTTCTGACTAAATTTCAAGTACCTAGCATGACACTCCAGGTTTCCATGGCCTGGCCTTTATCTGCTTCTCCAACCTTATCTCCCAATACCCCCACCTTGCATCAACAGCACACCATTATCCTTCAATGTTCAGACCAGGCATCACAGCCCCCAAGAAGCTTCCTGGCACTTGCAGGTGATCCAGGCACCTTGCTGTGGGTCCCCATAGCACCTGCACATTCCTCTCTTAGTCCTCTCTGATATTGACATTTCTGAGCATCAACCTTTCATTCTAAGTGCTTGACAAACCTTTTCTGAACTGAACTACACACCTGCTGGCCTCTCTCCTGAGCTCCAGGCCCGTTTAACATGTGCATTTGGTTTGGCCCACAGACACCTGAATTTCAACATATTAAATAAGTGGTGTATCATCATCTTGCCCTGATCTCTTCTTCCTCCTGCATTCCTTATCTTAGAGAATTTACCTTCATTGAGCTGCTCAAGACAGGAATTTGGGAATGACCCTTTCTCTCTCTTAATCTATTTTGTCACCAAAGCCTGTCAATCCTATCTTCAAATGCCTCTCTAATTTCCCTCTTTCCCTCCTTTCTCTTCTCAGTGCTTTAGTCCAGGCCCTTATCAGCTCCTTGGATAACTGCAGCAGCCTCCAAATTGATCTTCTTGCCTCCAATCTTGATCCTATGCTATCCTTTCTCCATACTGTAGCCAGAGTGTACTTTTTAATAAGGTCAGTCTCGGGACTTCCCTGTTGGTGCAGCAGTTAAGAATCTGCCTGCCAGTGCAGGGGACATGGGTTCAAGCCCTGGTCCAGGAAGATCCCACATGCTGCGGAGCAACTAAGCCCGTGCGCCACAACTACCGAGCCTGTGCTCTAGAACCCGCGAGCCACAACTACTGAAGCCCGCACGCCTAGAGCCCGTGCTCCGCAACAAGAGAAGCCACCGCAATGAGAGGCCCGAGCACCACAACGAAAAGCAGCCCCCGCTTGCTGCAACTAGAGAAAGCTCTTGCGCAGCAACAAAGACCCCCCCCCCCAAAATAAATAAAAAAATAAGGTCACTCTCTTGCTTAAATCCTTTGATGCTCTCCATTCCCTTATCAAACTACCTTTCTTGGTTGTAAAACCCTTCAAATCTCTCTCCTATTTAATTCTTCAGCCACCTCTCAAAGTACTCTTATACTTATGTGAACCCAAGCCATCTGGGATTATTTCCGTTTTCTCCAAAGCAATTCCACAAAGCTTTATCTCTGCCTCAAGTGATAATCTCTTCACTTCTGCCCCTGGTTGGCTCACAAATCCTCATCCTTCAGGACTCAGCTTAAGTTTTACCATTCCTGAGAAATGCTCCCAGCCCCAGCCATTTTCCAGGGTTCATCCAGGTGCCTCTTCTGCCATCCACTGTCGCAGCTCCTAGCTCTATACTAGAATTGTCACTTAACAATTTTTGTAGAACCTCTGTACTCCAGGCCCTAGGTTACCCTGTACCCACTCTTTGGAGTTTCTGTTTTAGTGGGAGTTGGGGTGGAGGGCCCCCAAACTAAGCACATACTCTTTGATTACAGTTGAGACAGTGCCAGGGAAGACAGTGCAGGGTATTAATGGAGTAAATAACAGAGGACCTGCCTTAGCCTGAGGATCAGGGGTGGCTTCCCTGAGGAAGTGATGGCTACATGGGAACTCTAGGAGGAGGAGGAGTTGGTGGCCAGGGAAAGAAAATGGTGGGAGGGGGTGTTGGTGGCATTCCAGGCAGAGGAACATCATGTAGGAGCACCCTGAGTGGTGAGGTCACCTGCTCTTTGAGGAGCTGGAGGGGGCCAGTGTGATGGGTGTGCAGGAGCAGGTGGGGAGAGGTGAAGGGTGATGCCAGGGAGGAGAGTAAGGTCGGCCCCCTCGGGCCATGGGGCTGCACTAAGAAGGACTTTGGCTTTTACCCTGAGGGCCCTTCGAAGCCATTATGGGGTTTTAAGCAGAGGAGCAATATGATCAGACTTGCATTTTCAGAAGATTTCTCTGCTGCCACGTGGAGGACGGATTTGAGGGTTGGCGGGGAGGGTGGCAGTCAGACCAGTTAGGAGGCGTTGGGGTCATTACTTGGACTAGAGAGGAGAGGGAAGGAGGAGGATGTAGCAAGGCGTTTATGAGGCTGGGTCAGCAGGATCAGGAGAAGCAGGTGTCGAGGATGGCTCCCAGCATCTGGGGGGTGATGGGGCCTTCTCTGTCTGAGATGGGGGACGCGGGACAAGGGGATGGTTTTGGGGGAGCAAATCAAGAGTCAGTTTGGGACATAAGGGTGAGCTCCTCAAGGACAGACACATCTATTATTCACCTCAAATTCCCGGGTATTAGGCCCAGCAGGGGCCCGAGGACTGTTGGTGGAGTGAACGATGGGACAGACGCTGTCAGGCCTGCTGACCTGCTTTTGTCGGTTGAACGGCCAGAACACCAGTGCTGCTCCTTGGATGACAGGGAAAGCCCTGTTATGTTCTTTCTCACCCAGCGGGTTATCTGCCCAAATAGACTGCTCTGGCGGTTACCCCAGATGAGAGCGGAGAGGCCTACGTGGGTAGGAGCGGGTGGGTGTGTGGGCGTGAGAGAGCACGCGAGGGACCCTGGGAGTTAGGGGAGCTTTGTACTCAGCATCTCATCACCATCCATTCCCTTTACTGCTCAGCGGGGGGCAGGGTCTGGCTGCTGCAGGGCAGTGCTGCAGTCCAAGGACTTGGAACACTTCCCTGCCACTAACACATACCATTCCCAGATTTCCCCAGAGGCTTGGGGTTCTGTTTTGCAGTCAAGGAGTATAACATACAGAAGGCTGAGACGCTGCCAAGGTGTCTGAGCACAGTTCAACCATCTCCTAGCCATGCACCATTCATTCGTTCACTCATTCACCCCCTGTGTGCCAGGCCCTGTGCTGGGCTCTGGGTGTATCATGGCAACCAGACAGGTCTGTTCTCGGCCCTCTAAGCTCACATACTTCACATGCATCCATACACCAGTGGTGCCACCACCATCACAGCCACCTTTAGGGTCAGCTAGCGGCTTCCAGAGCACATTATCCTTGCTTCCATCTAAGCTGGCTGAGATACAGCACTTCTAGAGTCCATAGATGATGCTGTTATTAGAAGTTTTATCTCCAGCCACACATACGTACTTGCTGGGGGTTCAGAGCAGTGATGCTTATAAGGGCCAGAAACTGACAAGTGCCCCCAAATAGTGAATGACTGTGCAAACTATAGGCATAAGATGGGAGAGCAAGATGTCATCCAATAAAAACGCCAAGTAGGTGGGATTATACTGATGTGTAATGAGATGGGATTTAATGTGTCTGTGAGATTTCCTTTAATGAAATAAACAGAACATAAAAAGTCAGGTACACACTAATTACAACTGCTCTAAAACCTATGTACACACACCATAATCTCAGTTTTGTAAGGAAAACACAATGTATTGCAAAAGACTGGAATATGCCAAATATTAACAACACCTGATTTAGGCAGAGAGTTAATACATGATTTTTCTGCTGCTTTATTGTTTTTATTCTTTCCAGACTTTTTATGATGAGCAAGCTATTACTATGAAAATTCAGCAAAGTAAATAACTTTAAACACTGGAACCCTCCTATGTCTACACATTGGCAGAGATCAGGGATCTACTTCCAGGGATGTAAGAAGAGCTTGGTGATCACTAGATTCTGTTGTCCACACTTGTAATAAAACATACACTGATATTTGAGAGCTGGACTAAGTGGGTGCTAAGTGCTCTTTGGCTCTGAAGTTCTGGGATTCAATTTAATTCCATATAAGTTGAGAAGCTCACCATCTAGTCAGGGGAGCAGACTTATTTATTTATTCGTTCAACTCAACAAATATTCATAGAGTTGCTGCTATGTTCCTGGCATTGTTCCAGTTGCTGGGGAACATAAACACATAATTACAATGCCACGTGTGAAGTGCCGCAGGAGAATTCCCTTACAAAGTGTTAGGGGCACACAGCAGGGGAAGCAGCTGACCCTTTTGGGGGCTGTGGGAGGTCATGGAAGGCCTCATAAAGGAGGCTCATTTGAATAGGGTCTTGAGGGATGAATAAGAGTTCTCTAGGCAGCAAACAGAGGGAAACAGAGCTTATGCTAAGTTGAGAATTATTTCTGGAGAGGCCTATGTGTGCTATGAGGGAAGATGGAATAAACAGATTGTTTATAGACTCTTGTCCTCATCCCAGCCACGAAAATCAGGATAAGAAGTGAGTTCAAATGTCTGAACTCATAAAGTTAGAATAATTCTTTTGAGTCGTGGCTGTTTCTTCTTCCACCTTTAACTAAGAGTCATGCATGTTCAAGACCTCTTTGAATAATGACCCTTTCGACCCATCAGTACAGCCTGGTCCAGGAACTGGAAACATCTGGATCCTGCTGGGCTGGAAAAACATTGTGTGACCCCTGGATTTCTGTCCTCGTGCAGAAAGAAGGATGGCTATAAGAAGATGACCTAGGGCTGGAAATTCTAACTGGTAAACAAGAATCCTTGAAAAAGTGATTGTCAGGCATCTCCTGTCTGTCTGGTTCTGTTGCTTGTCTTTCTTCCCTCCTTTTCTCAGTTTCTTATTTCCTCTTTCTCCTTTCTCTCTCCTTTGTCACATCTACCTTCCTCCTTTTTTCTTTCTTTTTCTTCTCTCTTTAGTCTCTTGGTCTCACTCTCTGCCTCCTTCTGTTTCTCTGAGTGTTTCTGTCTCTCTTGCTTTGCATATCTTCTCTTTCTTTTCCCCTAATCTCTTGCCTGTCTTCAGGTCACCTCCTTGGTTTTCTCCATTGAAAGGAGCCCCAGCCTGCCTTTGAGGGGATTTGGGAGGGCAGAGTTGGTGGGATACTCTGAGCTTGTTTGGCCTCCCTCAACAAGCATCTCTTTTTAAGGAGTCTGAATTTATAGTGTGACAATATAAAGAGCTCTTTCATTCTGGCTCTCATATATCCCTACTTGAGCAGAGACATTTCCAGACAGATAATCATCAGGCTTCCTACAGGAAATTAAAGACCTTGGCGCTGTGTAGCTGCTCATCTCACCTGTGTGGCCCATTAAGTTTCACAAAAGGCTTTGCTTCCTTGGTATGTGATAGAACACATCTTTGATAAGATTTATTTCCCAAATCTCTCTAATGAAGGCGGTCGTGTGTGTCTTCTAGATAAGCAAGCTCACAACAAGGCCAGAGGTTCTCATTTTGGTGCAGGAAAGGGTGCCTCACCTTTCTTATCTGGATTACAAGGACACTGAGCTGGCACCGTGTCCTCAGGGTCCACACTGGGGACAAGAATCCTTATAATGAGGTACATTTGGACCTCTGGCTGGCTTTGCACATGCAGCACTTGCCTCACTTCTTTCTTGAATCCCCACTTTGTCCACACACTCTAGTCAGCATCTTCTTTAGAGGAAGATAGGCCCCAATCTAGACAACATGGTAATCCCACTACCATGGGATTTGCCAGGGATTGACTTAGGTTGGAGCATGCAACCCATTTTTAACCAGTGAGATGTGGAGGAAAGTCTAGGGACTTCTGAGACAGTTTTCCCCATTACTAAAAAGAGGTCCAAGACAGGGGTGCTTCCTTTTATTGTCTCTGGACTTTGAAGTGTGATGGTGGGATGCCTGGGGGTGCTGCAGCTATCTCGTGACCATGAGGGAGTGGCCAACATGCTGAATGAAGATGGTGGAGCAGAAAGTCAGAAAGAACTTATGTTCACGGTGACACGTGCCATCAAATTAATGGCCCCTGAAACTGTCTTACCTCTGGAGTTAACGTGTGTCCTTTTTTTTTCCTTTGGCCACACTGCTTGTGGGATCGTAGTTCCCCAACCAGGGATTGAACCAGAGCCCTCGGCAGTGAAAGCACTGAGTCCTAACCACTGGACCGCCAGGGAACTCCCTAAATGTCCTTGTTTTTAAACTGTCTTGAGTTGGGGTTTCTTTACTGGCAACTGAAAGTATCTTAGCAAATACAGACAGGGAGGTCCAAGATGGACCCACCATGTTTTATAAGGGAAGTGTGAGTTCACTGAGAGAGGGGTGGGGTGGGGAAATGAGCTTTGGGATCAGGTGGCTCCGCGCTGGAGCACCAGGTTTGTTGCTCCTGCTTATGACAAATCACGGGCAAATCACTTAACCTCTCTGAGCTGTAGTTTCCTTGGCTCAAAATGAGTATTGAGTACCACACAGATGCTCAATAATTGTCAGTTCTCTTCTTCCTAGATATGTTTCTCTTCCAGCTATTTTTAAAGGGGCAAGAGGTGCCAGGAGCAGAGAGTTATTTAATGACATTTCAGTGCTGGGGAGAGTTTTATACAGAGACCATTCTGAGTCCTTTACCCACAGTTGCTCCAAGTACAAATCACATCTCTAATGCCAGCAACAGCGCTGAGGGGGAGGCAAATACACCCAATTCTCCATTCTCCATGGTGATGAGAGATGTGGATAATTGAAAACAGCAGATAATCCCAGAACCTGCTTTGAGTCACTGACTTCCACCACCTCCCCCAACATCACTTTTTTGGTGCAGCTGACAAACTGCCACATGGATGCACGTCTCTCCTCTTCTCTCTTCTGGTGCATCACTCGGCAAAGCTGCTTCAATACAGCCAAGCCCAGGGCGATGGAGGAGAGGCAAGGGGGCTGATGCCACCTCCCCAGCCAAGAACAGCCTGGAAGCTGCATGATTGAGCTTGGCCTTGGAGTTGGGCTCTGTCTACCCCTTGGGCTAGTTTGACTTCAGTTTCTCCAAGCTCCTCCAGGTGGAGATGAGCACCAGAGACGCAGGTTCCTCGCCTCCAATGGGCCCCACTCAGGCCAGTCAGTGCACAACTTACTTCACTTGTGCTCAGAGCTCCTCTCCTTATGTCACTCATTTCTTGGAAAGAGGGGTGACTTTTCCTTTTCCCACGCAATGGCATGAACTAAAATGAATTGTATGCATTGAATTTAGAGCTTTTGGATTCTTGATCCAGGTAGCAGTGACCCTCTTATGTACCAAAGTCCTCTTTCAGTCAGTGAAACACTTTACAAGAAGGATGAAAAGTGAGGCGAGAAAGAAACATTTATTGAGTACCTATCACGTGCTGGCCGTGTGCTTAGCATTTCACATTTATTACTTTGTGGGGAGACCAGATCTTTCCAGTGAGAACTCGTCTAGCCTGAAGTAGGAGATACTGGCTGCTTGCTTGTCTCTGGCAACCTATTCTGGAAAATTCCTGCCTTGGTACCAATAACACACAAATCAGTTTCCTCCAGTCCTAGACCCGGGGTTCAGGTCTCTCAGGATCTCTTGCTATCTTGTCCTTTCTCTCTACACTAGAAGTTCGTTCGGATGAGATCTGTGGGTCTGGGAGAACTGGACAACCTGAAACGTCTTGGTTGAGTGAGGGCGAGTTGCTGGCCTTCTTGACCTTTATCGGGAGATGCAGAAGTGCCGCATTGATCAGAGTCAAGGCTCACAGCGCCGGAAGCAGCTAGGATAAGATCTGGGGGGCTGCCAGGGCAGGCTCTCATCCCCTTTTCTCTTCTTTCCCTTCTCTGGCCTTTCTGGCTGGTTCAGAAGCTTCTCTAATGGAAGTGAAAAGAAGTAAGTAGGAAGCCACTGGCCTTTCTAACCCTCTGGGGCTGACATTTGCCAGATCCTGGAGCCACCAGGAGGCTTATTAATTACTAGGTTTGCAGGAGGAAAAAGGTATTGTATTCAATACTAAGAAAGAGGATTAGTGCTCACCAGGCTCCCCGGAGCTCCCACAATGGGCCACAGGGATTGCGAGAGCTGCAACTTGTCATAAAATCAGTTCTGGGAACATAGTTTCGGAGACAGTCAGAGGAGGCAAGGTTTCCTAAATTGTAGGAAAAGCTGCTCAGTTAGAATAATGGCTTATCTTCGGCACATACTCTTTCTGAGATGTACAGCCTTATCCCATTCCCTTTCTGAGCATGACTTCCAAACACCAGATTGGAAAATGGCTAAGATGAGGGTGCTGGGCCTTCGGAGTCTGAATGTCAGTTATTTAATCTTGGGCAAGTCCCCTAGGCCTCTCGTTTCTCTTTGTAGAATGCAGACGACAGGAACTGCCTGGCAGAGGGTCACAGGGTCAGTGAGAAGTGGCTGCACGATGTCTGGGGCTTGGTAGGTGCCCCCAAACTGTTGTTTGAATCGGTTTCTGAACTATGATCCAGGCCTGGTATTGGGGCAATGGAAGAAGTGTCCTTGAGCAGCCCACATGCCCCCTTCTCCTCATCCAATGACAGGCAGCCTGGAAACCCAGAATGAAAATGTTCTCTCTTCTCTTGACCCTCCAGAGAGTCCA
The DNA here is from genome assembly GCF_028564815.1 of Eubalaena glacialis. Classification (NCBI taxonomy): domain Eukaryota; kingdom Metazoa; phylum Chordata; class Mammalia; order Artiodactyla; family Balaenidae; genus Eubalaena; species Eubalaena glacialis. The sequence goes on from NC_083718.1 coordinate 81,636,354, forward strand.
CTGAGCTCATTAGCAGGCAGGGAAGATTCCCAAGGTAGAGGGCAGAGGCCAGGTCTGGAAGGACTAGGCTGGCGGCCCACCTGATCTCATGTGTGTAGGGGTCCTGTGCTCATAGGCACTTTCCAAAATTGAGGTCTCCCCACTTCTTTGGTGTCTTTCCTTTTGTTAGAAAAACTTACCAGAGGCTCTAGACTGGAAAAGGGAGTCCCAGGCTGGGCTGTGGCTCCCATCAATGGGGAATTCGTCACTGCACTAAGTGTCCAGCCAGCAGTGGCTGGGCCTCCTCCTGTCCAGCACTGCAGACCCCCAGCATTCTGTCCCCAACGTCTGTGATAAGGATTATCTTTGAGTGCCCCGTGGTCCAGGATGGGGGGTGATTTATGGTTCTCCTGAGGTGTGGGTTGGAGTTCCACTTGTTATAAAGTCAGTGTTGGAGTGAGTCACTGCTAGTGTGTGAGCCCAGCTGACTGCCTTGAACCCACTTCCTGGGGTGACCTCATGGCCCTCTTTTCAGGGTAAGTCTTGGAATTTCCCTTACAAGTCTGGGGGAGAAACAGCTTTCTGTTCTGCTTCACTGTATTTAATGGCAGAAATTAAAAAATGAGAGAATTGGTGGTAAATGTGGGGGTTTGGAAAAGTTTTTGATCCCTCCCTTCATCAATCTTTTTCAACCTTTTAAAAATATATGTATATATGTGTAAACCCATGTGTATACATATATGTGTATGTGTGTGTATGTGTTTAGGTCTCTATCTGTATCTATATCTATCCATCTCAAGGGTCCTTGGGGATAGAGTTGGGGCTTCCCTGGTTCATTCACACGCTTCCTCCAGGATTAATGACTGTGGGGAGGGGGCTTTTTGTAGTGGTGGTCAGGGCACAGCAAAGCTAACTTTATCCTCCTAATGGCTGAGCTCTGAGACAAGCCCAGCCTCCAGAAGGCCACTCTAGCCACCAATGCACGTGTTCAGTGACTTGTAGGGCCCAATGTGCTTTCCCATAGGCCCTCTCTTTAAAGGTTCCTTGTGGCCACTGCGGGCACTGGAGGATGAAGCCAGCTATCCTTCCCAGAAGCGTGTGGCTTTTGGTTGAAAACAAAGGATGCTCCACATTGGACCTGAGTCCATGGCTGTCTGGAATCTCGTGGTCTTGGTGACCTGGTCTGATGTGTAGGTGGGCAGCCGCGGGACATGGGTAGAGATGACAATGTTCCGATTTCATGGTGGAGAGCCCAATAGTGGAGAAAAAGCTCTGGTCTCAGGGTGGGGACAAGAGTAGCAGCAATGGCGTCCTGATCTCTCAGAGGGGCTGTTCATAGAGGTGATACACTCTGGTTCTCATGGCAGAGACAGGACTAGAGGTGATAGTTCTCTGGTCACCTGGTGGGATCCTAATGGGGGGCGCACACGCTCTGTTCTCATGGTGGGGAAACTAGTAGTGGTGATAATGATCTGATCTCCTGGGGAGGCTAAGTGAAGGGGGCTGTGTGGCAGTGGGGAGCTGGGGTGCTCCTGTCCACAGGGCAGCAGGGGGTCCAGGAGTCCAGCTCAGAAAATCTCCTGGACCCATGTTTGTTTTTATATAAGAGCAAAAGGGCTGTCGAAGTCTTTCCCTCAGACACTGCTCATGCACACAGCCATGGGGCCTAGATTCTCCCTTCCCTCCTCTCAGAATCCTGCCTGAGAGATGCTGGCCATAGTGATTAAGTGTCCGATTTGATGGGGATCCTGTTAAGACACTAATGCTCTTCTAATTCTGGCTACATAGGCATTGGTTTTGTTGATCTACCTACACAGGTTGAGCTTGTTGCTTCCAATTTCAGGTGATTTCCATCTTGTCACTCTCTCCTTCCCACTTAGCCCATCTAATCCTCAGGCTCTTCCAGCTGCCTGGTATCTCCTGTGAAGCATCCTGCTGCCTCCGAGGCTAGACAATTAGAGACTCAGACTCCAGCAGGGAGGGCGGCTACGGATTATTACTGAGGAGGGAGAGACTGAGTGCAGTGTCCATAGCAACCCTCCAGCTTTCACCTTTACCAGGAGAGAAGGAAGGCAAAGGAAGGCAGGAAGGCAGTGAGATTCCTGCCCTTTTGCATTATTCATATCAAAGTGCTGGGCGCAGAAGGCCTTGGCTGCTGACTTTTCCCTGTGAATGTGGTGTGGGGAGACGGGACTTTTTCTCATTTAATAGCAGCGACTTGGAGTGGACGTGTAGCTGGGAGCTTGAGTTTGGGATGCACGCAGTGAGACAGCAGGGAGGGATGTAGTGAGCTGTGCTGTTGGGTGTCCAACAGCTACTGAGAGATGATAGGCCCCCTGAAAGGGACACATCACATCAAGGGGATCCTGATTCGAGTCCCAGCTTTGTCCTTAACTCACATGTGAGCTTAGGCAAGTCACCTCCCATCTCTGGGAGGTCTTCTCTTGCTAGTAAGGCTGGGCCCTAGGCATCTGTGTGGTCCCTTCCAGCCCTCTCATTCAACGGTTTTATGCTGGCTTACCTAGGACAGATAATAGGGGTAATATGTTCTTTCCCTATGGTGGAAAAGCTCGAAGAACCTGCCAAATAGAGGCTACCTTTGCAAAATGTTCACAAAGGTAAATCCTGGCACCAGATGTAGTCCCCGAGTCTCCATGGAAGGAGGCAGAAAGTTACGGGCGCAGTTCCCTTTGGGGATCTCCCTCCGCGCCTCCCAAGGTGCCTGGAGTGCAGAGCTATGTGCATGTGCCACCAGCAGAGGTCGCCACACTCCTCACAAACCCGCCACAGGTTGCTGTGCCCCAGGTGGGTGCGCCCCGGGTGAGCATCAGCTGGGGCCTCAATCTCAGAGCCAGAGCTGGGCGGGGAGCCGCCAAGACCTTCCCGCTTGAGCTGCCACTGGTCACCTGGAGTCTGGGAAAGGGCTGATGGCACCGGCTGGCTCAGAAGGCTCGGGCTCAAGTCACCAGCCAGGCTCCGGGGATCTGTCCTTCACTCTCGACCCTAACTGTAGGAGGGTGGTTCATCCAAGGCTACAGAGTGCTGCTGTGTCCCTTGGTGCCTGGGGCCTGCGGCTGCCCTGGTTCTTGGCCTTCTCTTGGGCAGCTCAGGTGCCAGCTCTGGGTTTGGGAATCCGTTAGAGGTATTTTTTTTTTTTTGTCTGAGCCTTTTGGGACTGAGACCAGGAAGCTGACTTAATCAGTAAATCTTAATTGAGAGCATGCGCTGTGCCAGGCACTGGGGATTCAGCAGTGAATAAAATAGACAGAGAGTCCACCCTCAGGAAGCTGAATCTCTGGTTGGGGGGAAGGGTGCAATCATCTATACAGTGTGGGGCTGGGAGTGGACACCCACCCATCCAGGACAGGCCAGTGATGGGCTCTCTCTACTGACTTAGCCTTGAGCAGACAGGCCTTTGGACCTGCCCTGACTCTAGAGATGAGGCTCAGATGCTGAGCCCTGGCCAAACGGGTCTACATGGGCTCTCCCCCAGCCACCAAGGTCCACCAAGCTCCTTGCACTTGCCCAGTCCACACATGTAGCACTTTACAGTTTGCAAAGTGTGTGCCCCTATACCAGCTCCCTGTGAGCCTGGCAAGGCCTCATGGTGACAAGATGTTGGTGCCCTGTACCCATTTCTCATGCGTTCTTTCCAGATACTGTATCAACACCTTTTATTTGACCTTTGACCCCTCAAATAAATGCTCCCTTCTGGACTGATCCATCTGGCCAGAACAGCAAGTTCTCACACCAAAGCCATGGAGAAGTGGTGAGGAGAAGCATTTAAAAATGTATCTCGTTTTTCACAAAACAACCATGGAGGGAGGCATGAATGGGTCCAGTTTTACAGGCTCAGAGTGGTGCCGTGTGGTCACCGGCAGGAAGATGGCAGCTCTAAAGCACATGTATTGGAGTTCCAGCCCAAGGCTGCTCCCGGCACCCCTGCCTGCCTGCTCCACTCCATCTTCTCTCCATGTCCAGGACCAGCCCTGCCTGCCACAAAGTTTTTGGAGCAAAATCGTCACCCTTTTTTCAGACAGGTCTCAGTGGAGCTGCTCTGTTGAAACCTCCCCCACTCCTTTTGTCAAAGGGGGTTTCCTGGAGAACCTGGGTAGGAGTGGAGGGCAGGAGGAATCTTTCCTCTGGAAGGGGAAGAAGCCCAGTGGTAGTGGCTGAGTGGAGAGGTGACCTGCAAGTGGATGGTCCAGTTTGGCTCATGGCGTGGCCTCTTTCCTCCTTTGAGAACAAGAGCAAACCAGTTGCCTTCTCTGGAACTTAACTCAGTTTCCCCATCTGTAGAATGGGGATACTAATCTAACCCCACTAGCTTGTTGGGACCACATTTGCACAGAGCAGGCTTTCAGTGAATGCACTGGGGTGTGAGATGTTGAGCTGTGCGTCTCTTTTATAGCGAGACCCATACGAAGCAGAAAAGTTTCAGTTTTTCTTCAGCAAAGCAGGATACTGGAGGAGATGGTGTGAAGCTGCCATAGGTGGCTAAGAGCGGTTGGTGGGTGCCCTGGCGGCAGGTGGGATGTGCTGTGGTCCTGTCTCACTCTTTCTGCCATGACTTGGGGGAGGGTGGGTGGGCTTTACTTAGGAGACCCCTCACCCCGGGTCTGGATGTTCAGGGACTCAGAGAAAAGAAGCATGGATGAGAGACCTGCACTTACAGATCGGCGCTCATTGTGGCCAGTGGTGCAGGTAAGGGGCAAGCACTGTGTCCAGGGTCAGAGTGCCCTGAACTCTCATTCATGCATCAATTCACTCACTCACTTCCAGATTTAACACACAATCTGGGTGTGGGGTGAGGTGCAGTATTGTGTGTGTGTTTTACAATCCACACCACAGGCTCCTGTCCCCAAGGTGCTTATGGTGTAAATTAAAAACAGGGGAGAAAAGTCATGTATACAGAGGACTCCAATACAAGGCAAGAGGTGAAAAGTATCCCCAGAGAGATACAAATAAAGTACTAAGGGAATTCAGGAGAGGAAGATGATGTCAACTTAGGGGGAAGGAGCAGAGGAGGGGAGGTGTGGGAAGGCTTTGGGTGGAGGCATCACTGTGCTCTCCTTAAATTCTAGTGGAACTGGACACCAAGTGAGGGGTGAAGTGGCATTCCGGGCAGCACAAATGGGGAATGGGAAAGAGCATGAGTCTAGGGGTCAGAAGGATCCAGGTTCAAATCCACGACTAACTGGTGACCTTGAGCGAGTCACTTCAACCTTTCTATACTTCAGTTTATGGGGGCGAGAGTGTAAAGGATGGAGCACTAGAACCTTCCTGGCCTGCTTCCAGGGCTGCCAGGAAGTGCAAATGGAGTACCTTATGTGAAAGCAGTTGGAAAACTATAAAGTGCTAGCAAATACAGGGGTTGTTTTTATTTTTAAAACATTAACTGATCCTGTAACAAAGCTCCTAGATAAGAACACAATAATGACTGAACCTGAATGAGCTAATGAGCTGTTCAGCCCAGAGCTGTCTCTGACCCAACCATCCAGGGTCTGAGGGAGATGTCATTGATCTTTAAGATACTTCTATTCTTAGAAGGTTAAGGATAGCCCTTAACCACCGCTAGCTTTTCTAAAAATCCCGCTATTGTCTGTCATTGTATCTAAGCTCCATCCATCCACCTATCTATCCATCCATCCATCCATCTATCCAATAAACCTATAATGAGTATATCTACAGCCAGATAACCCTGATCAGTGCTGGGGATACAGAAAAAATTAGACCCCTTCTCTGTGCTCAAGAGGTCTACAGCTTAGTGGGAAATACAGCTATATAAATCATATATCATTCCTTTTCTTAAACCCATTTTCAGTCAGTTCTATGTTTTGGGGGTAACAAGTTCCACAGACCACAGATTATGGGATTTTAAAGCTGAGTGATCTTAGAAATCATCTCTTCTATCACACTCATTTTACTGATGGGGGAAATTACTATTTGTGTGGAAAGCACTATGACTTCCTCTTATTTGCCTCAAAATGACCTCTCCAAGGTTTCAAGTTCAGTTCAGTTCAATGAATCTTTATTAAGCATCTATTAAATGCCAGGCTCTGTGTAAGAGCTGCAGGTCCGATGATGGAGAAGACATAATTCCGGCCCTCACAGGGGTCACAGTCTAGGGGGAAAAGGACACACAAAGAGATAACAGCTATAGTGCTTGATACTGAAAAATACAGGAGAAGGGCCCCTGATTTGGATATGGGGGAGCTTGGGAGAGGCTTCCCAGCAAGAAGTCCTGTGAGCCATGTCTTGAAGGGCAAAAGCAATGTGCTGGATGAAGATGTACTGGAAGGGCTTGCCAGGCAGAAGGAATAGCGTGAGCAAAGGCATGGAGGTATGAAATAGCATGGCTTGTTGGAGGAACCATAAGAAGCTGGTGGTATTGGGGCTTAAAGAAGGAAGCGGTGAGGAATGAATGTGGAAAGGAGGGCAGGGGCAGAGCGCCAGCACACCTGATGTGGAGCTGGTATAGCCAAAGGCCACCATTACCTTATTGGGTTTCGTGAGCCTGTCCCTGTTCACTTTCCCTGTCTTCTCTGGGCTAAGAAACTCCGCCACATCCCCTTGACCTTCATCTTTACAGACTTAAGAGGCATAATTTATTTGAAGGAAGAGCCTATCCTTCAAGGTGTGGATTTGGACATGCAGGAAAAAGTCAACCCTGATTGGCGGGTGTAAACACTCCCATCATCACTGATCGCAAGCTATCAGTGTGACATCACTGGTTGTGGAGTTGGGAAGAGATATACACCTTTGGCTTTTAGGAGCCAGTACCAGCCAGCTCCAGCACACCAGCTTCTGGGCAGCGTGTGTGGCCCGGTGAGATAGCCCACTACTACTGACTTGCATGATGTAGGGACCCTTATCACTCCCATTTTATAGAGTAGGAAGCTGAGGATCAGAAGGTAGTTATCCTGCCTGTGGTTACACAGCCATTGCATGGCAGAGAGGGGCTCCAGCCTGGGCAGTCTGACTCTAGAGCCCGAGCTCTAACCATGATATCATTCACTTCCCATTCCCATAGGGTGGCTGTATTGAAGGGCATGAGCTGCATCGGTGGCATTAGCTGTCAAGCTCCAGCCCATTTCCAGATGAATCTCTAATCTATCTTTGGCTCTGGTATAGTTTAGTCCCCCACCCCCACCAGATGTTTCTTATCCCCATCCATGATAGCAGGACATATTCTAACAGTCCCTATGGGATCCAGCTGGTGCAGCCGGGATGGCCCAGAAAGGTCAACTGAGGCAGAAGACAGGTCATAGTGGTGGAGTGGGCACAGAAATGCCCAGACCTGGAGTCTGCCCCTAAAAATTGATTTTTCACAGCTCAGATGCTGTATCCAGCACTGAGAAGCAATACTAACAGCATATTTCTTCTACTAATGACATAGTAATTATAATTTATTAGGAAATCATTAAGCCTAAGTATATGGTCTGGAGCCTTGAACCAAACAGGTGGCTCTGTTTGGGGATGGATGGAGGGCAACCAAGAAGACAGAAGGGAAGGGGAGAGCAGGCAGGGCATGCTGGAGGGGGTGAGGTGGAGGGTACCAGAGGGCCGGCATGGTCGTGAGAAAACACATGAGACCCCAGTTTGTGTCTGAGCCCCAGCGCTATGACTTGTAGTGGCAGGGGGTGTGACCATGTCATTGATAATAATAACAGTAATCAAGATTATCGGGTGTAGTTGTAATTATTCAGGTTTCTGGGGTTGTGACTTACAAGTAATATTTAGCTCTCAATCATTCGGGCTGAGAGGGGATTGGAGAGGTGAGAACTGGCATACGGCGGATACTCTGGGCTCTTTTGACGGGAGCCCTGCTCCTTCCTGACCTGGCCACTTGCTGCTCACCATTCAGAACTGCTTTAGAACATCACTGTGTGTGGGCGTGTGTGTGTGTGTGTGTGTGTGCATGTGTGTACGTGTTTGTGGGCCAGTGAGTGCACACCTATGTATATAGGTGCACCTGCATACGTGTATCTGTGTGTGTGTGTGTGTGCATGCATGGCTCTCCTCCTCTTCCCCCTTCCTACCAGGGAAGCAGCTGGACAGAGGCCAAGGGGTGATGGGGGAAGCAAGAGCCAGGCAGGAAGATGCCTCCCTCCTAAAACCCCAGGTGTGCTTGGGGAATCCCATAATGGCCCCTTCTTCACTGATCCCTAAGTCGGCTGCTGTTAGAAGTGGAAATGAATTCAGCTGGGTCCCATCTTTTTGGAACTCCCTTTGCACACAGTGGGAGCTTAATAAATACTTGATGATGGTTCTGAACCTGGGAAGCCAGCAGCTGTTCCCAGCTCTGACTCTCAGGGCTCCATGGAACAGATCAGGTGGGGAGCGACCACGGGGGTTTTCAGTCTTCCTTCCAGACCTTCCCATGACTCCAAATCCAGCTGGAGCCATAGCCCATTTCACACATCCTGCTTTGGGGAAGCCAGTTCTTCCCCCACAGCTTCTCTCTGGCTGTTTCCCACCCCTCATCTGAGCAATATTTATGGAGCAACCACTGTGCACTGAGCATCACAGTGGAAAGGCATCCTGGGAGATGGTATAGGAGCTGTGGGGTCAGACTGAGCTGAGTTCGAATTCTAGCATCCTTAATTACAAACGGGGTAACGTCTGGCAAGCTACTTATCTGTGCTTGAGTGATTTTTTAAAAAACGGGTTTCCTCTGTAAAAGCAGAATGATGACATCATTTTCATAGGGTTGATGTGAGGCTTAGAAATAACAGATGCTCCTGCACACATATTGCAGGCAGTTCAGTATTTACCTGGGGTCAGGAGGATGTGGGTTCCCTCTGCTTCTGCGACCTTGAAGTTGTTACTCAGTATCTCTGAGCATCAATTTGTGAAATGGGAACACGATGCCCACCTCCTTGCGTGTTTGGAGGATGTAGCTGGATAATATGTGTTAAACAACCTATCGCAGACCCTAACCATTAATAACTGTCTTCCTGCTTCTTGCCCCCGCATCGGGGTGCACAGCTCCCCTCCTTAGGAGGACCTCTGCTCCTCCTCGCCACCGCCCCGCGTGCGCGTACATCCCGTATCGCCGTGCGCTGACGGCTTTCTGCCATACCTGTCAGAGGAAAGAGGGCAGCTGCTCAGCTCCCGGGTGGGGAGCGGAAACTACATTTCCCAGCCTTCGCTGCGCTGCCACTGGGGCTGGGAGCGGAGCGCGGCAGGCCCCTCCTTCGGGGTGGAGCCTATGCGGGGGGCGGAGTTAGGAGGTGGTTGGAGAGTTAAGACAAGCCAATGAGACCAGCTGCTAATAAGTGGGCTTGGCTTACCCTATAACAGTGGCAGGAGGAGGAGAGCAAAGCTATTGAGCCAGCGAGGAGTGAAGCTGAGCCTGGCCTCACACGCTCCTAGAGGACCACCTCCTGAGACAGAGTTCTTTTTCCCCCTTCTTCTTCTTTCTCCGAGCTCCCCTCCTGCCCTCCCTCCCTGCCCAGTACAATGCATTCTTGAGTGGCAGCGTCTGGACTCCAGGCAGCCCCAGAGAACCGGAGCAAGCCAAAGAGAGAGGACTGGAACCAAGACACTCTGGTGGGGGAGCTTGGATGCCTGGCTTCCTTTGAGGACATCTTTGGAACGAGGGTGGCTTTGGGGTGGGGAGTTGTGCTGCAGGGAATCCAGCCAGGCCCCAAGATGGACACTTCTGGGCACTTCCATGACTCCGGGGTGGGGGACCTGGATGAAGACCCCAAGTGCCCCTGTCCGTCCTCCGGGGATGAGCAGCAGCAGCAGCAGCCGCCGGCGCCACCAGCACCAGCACCACCAGCAGCCCCCCAGCAGCCCCCAGGACCCCCGTTGCAGCCTCAGCCTCCGCAGCTTCAGCAGCAGCAGCAGCAGCAGCAGCCACCGCATCCCCTGTCTCAGCTCGCCCAACTCCAGAGCCAGCCCATCCACCCTGGCCTGCTACACTCCTCTCCCACTGCTTTCAGGGGCCCCCCTTCATCCAACTCCACCGCCATCCTCCACCCTTCCTCCAGGCAAGGCAGCCAGCTCAATCTCAATGACCACTTGCTTGGCCACTCTCCAACTTCCACAGCCACAAGTGGGCCTGGTGGAGGCGGCCGGCACCGGCAGGCCAGCCCCCTGGTGCACCGGCGGGACAGCAACCCCTTCACAGAGATCGCCATGAGCTCCTGCAAGTACAGCGGCGGGGTCATGAAGCCCCTCAGCCGCCTCAGCGCCTCCCGGAGGAACCTCATCGAGGCTGAGCCCGAGGGCCAGCCCCTCCAGCTCTTCAGCCCCAGCAACCCCCCGGAGATCGTCATCTCCTCCCGGGAGGACAACCATGCCCACCAGACCCTGCTCCATCACCCCAATGCTGCCCACAACCACCAGCACGCCGGCGCCACCGCCAGCAGCACCACCTTCCCCAAAGCCAACAAGCGGAAAAACCAAAACATTGGCTATAAGCTGGGACACAGGAGGGCCCTGTTTGAAAAGAGGAAGCGACTGAGTGACTATGCTCTGATTTTTGGGATGTTTGGAATTGTTGTTATGGTGATAGAGACCGAGCTCTCTTGGGGTTTGTACTCAAAGGTAGGGGCTGCAGTTTCTCTTTATACCTTGAACAAAAGGAATATGTAGGTAGCAAGAGAGAGAGCGCGCGCGAGTTGGGGGGGGGGAGAGAGAGAAAGAGAGAGAGGGAGAGAGGGAGAGAGATTGGGGGAGAGAGAGAGATGGTGGTGCTGGGGAGAGGCGTTTGCTCAGTTATATGGAACACTCTAACTTCCCATGGTTTTCCTGCTTAATCCCGGGAGAATTCATTCCTTGCTTCCTTGGGAGGGGGGACATCCCCACACACTGTGTCTAATTTGTAGACTCTGTGTTAGGGAGGATTAAAGAATCCCTTCTGAGAAATCATCTTTCCTCCTGGCTCACTCGTACTAAAGCATAACCTAGCAGCTTAACGCACCAATTAATTACACTCTGCCTTGATGTGCTTGCCAGTTCCTGTGACTTCCCCTCCTCTCCTCCCCTCCCTGCTCCACTCCATCTTCCCGAGGATAAAAAAGAAATAAATGTCTGGGTGGGGGGGGGGGGTGGGGATTCCATGCCAGTCCCTTCTCTCTCTGTCTTCTCTCTCTCTTCCCAAGTTTCTGTTTCCCTCCTCATCCCTGAGAGACTTAGGGCAAAATAGAAAAGCACCCGTGACTTGAGTCTCCTGGGGGCATGGGGTAAAAATATAGGTGGAGGAAATCAGCGGTCTTTTCCCTCAGGAAAGAGGACTCAGAATAAACCTGCTGCTGCCTTGTAAACATCCCCTGATAAAAATGGCTACAGGTGTTACCCGGGCAGAGCAGATGGGCGCCGCCTTGGCATCAGCTGGGGTGGGGGGGGAGTGCCTCTTCTTCGGATGGGATGACAGGGCTTCCTGGGAGTCCCCGAGAGCTCATGCCCCCGGCTCAGCCCCAGTTCTCCCCTCCCACCCCAACTCCTTCTTCTCGGGATAAATAAGGCTGAGTGTGTGCGTGAGTGTGTGAGTGCGCGCCCCGATGGAGAACGGCGGCACGGCTTTAGCGGGGGAGCTGGCCCCACTGCCCCAGCCTCTGTCCAGTCCCAAGACGGAGGAGGGGGTTTCCCTCCCCGAGGGGGCTTGGAAATCGCGTCCTCCAAGGGAGTGGGGCTTGAGGAAGGTGGGTTTCTGTCAAAGCTCTGCTTGCTGGGAGCCCTCCTGCTGCGAGCTTGCAGGGTTGGAGACCTGGGGAGTCACTGGGCAAGCGGATTTTTTTCCCGCTCTACCCTTCACCCCCAATTTGTTGGTGTGAGTGTGTGTGTGCATGCTTGCTTGTTGTTTGGATTTCTCTACTTATTTGTCATTTGGGGCAGCGGGTAGCTGGGAGGGGTTCAGCTGTTGGAGGTTTCAAATAGAGCTTGTTTCAGGCTGGGCACAGCTGCTGCGAGACTGTCACATTCCTTGTTGAAATCCAGCCACAAAAACCTAGGAGGTGCTGATCGGATTTCCCCCATTCCCAGCCTCTCGCTAGCTGGAGCAGAGGATGGGCAGATTTGCCCGCTCTGGAAAGGGGTGGGGCAGACCTGTCAGATGACCTGAATAGCCAGAATCAAGACTTCCAAGTGGAGGGTCCCCCAGGGACCTGGCTGCTCAGAGAGGACTGCCCCAGCCCAGGGCAGCTCCTGGAAGCTGCGTTCGTCTAAATGGCTCAAGGATTTGAGCCCCTCAGTGAGCCGGAGCGAGTGGGGTTTCACCTGGCATCGCAGCTCACTTAGTCATTCCCCGTAATGAGCCTCTGAATCTGCGGGTCCTTCTGCTTGCTGCCTTCTCCCGCTGGGCGCTCCGGAAGAGGGGGATGCTAGCCTCGGCAGGCCTGGCAGCCGCCCTGGGCACAATCCGGGCTCCCTCCAGGCACCCCCTGGGGACCAGGAGCCCTTGCTGGGGGAAGCTGACGAAGGCCCAAGTGCTGGGGGGTGGGGAGAAGGGGCAAGACAAGCACCCTCTCTTTTAGTGAACCCTGTGGTCAGAGCTCTTAGGGGAATGGCTCTTCCTAGAGACAGCTCCCAGCGTGGGATCGGTCTGTGCACAGTTGTTTTAATGGGGCGGGAGGGTTGCTGCTAGAGCAGGTGCCTCCCTGATGGAGTATTCAGGGAAAGGGGCTTTCCCAGAGCCGGAGACAGCAGACTCTGGCGCGAAGGAAGGGTGAGGTGATCCAAGGGGTGGGCTTTGCCTAATTTTAAATTGATGACCCTCTGGCTGATGGAAGGAGGGGGAGGGGGGCAGCAACCCGGGAAGTCCTGCCTGCCTCAGCTCGTGAGGCGGCCACCTCCTGTGCACCTTGGGGTCGGTATCAGTTGTGATGATCAGGGCTCGCTTTAACCTGCTCACCCGCTCACCAGCCCTTCCATCCTCTATCCATCCGGGCATTGAGTCATTATTGGAACAAGTATTTTCTGGGTGTCTGTGGCAGGCCCTGTGGACCCAGGAGGGGATAAGGTAGCTATTCCCTCTCCTCCTGGGGGCAAATAGGATTGGTTTAAAGAAGCAGACCAAAGTTTGAATCCTAGCTCTGCCACCCCCAGTGTGATCTTGGACAAGCCATGTAGCTTCTCTGAGCCTGTCTCCCCAGCTGTCAAGTGGGGAGAGTGAATTAGTGTAAGGCACTCCATACAGGACCTACTGTTATTGTTATTAATGAAGAAGATGAGAGGAAAAGAGATGTCTTTTTCCTCTGTTATCTAACTCTGGCTCCAGAATTAGTTGGGGCCTTGATTCCTTGGGAACTAAGACTTGTCACTGGAGCGAGAAGTTGTATCTCGGAAGGGAGAAGTTCTGAGATGGGGCTGGGTCTTCTGACTGGAAACCACCTATAGCATGGGTCTGTTGTAGGGGAGGTGAACATTTGTTCCCCAGCCTTGCAGAGAAAACGGACTCTGTTGTGACAAGAGGGTTTAAGTCAGAATGAAGAATCAACAGCTGGGGGAACTCAGAGATGTTCAGTGGACCCTGGGGAGGGATGGGTAACAGCCTCCTTTGCTGGAGAACTCTCTGTGTCTGGTTGGCTTTGCTAACTGGTCTGGAAGCAGGAGGGCGGACAGGGGGGCCTCAGGCACCCCACCCAGACTGGGTTATTCTGCACTGATGGTGGCGGTTCCCACTCAAAGGCCCTGGGGAGAGGGACACACTTTCTTTTCCCCAAGTGATGAAGACTGCTAACCTTGTGCTTGAGCTGCTGCTTTCGGAAGTTCTCTGCTCTTTTCCACGGGGCTGTGGCCTTCCTGTTTGCCTGTCTTTGGCTGATATCTGTTACTGGGGGAGGAATTCACCACGCAGGCCTGGCTCTCTTGAGAAGGAACATGGCATGACCCCTGAGCGTAGTCAGTTAATGCAAAAGGGAGCCAGCCTGAGGAGGTAAGAAATCAGGACGGAATGGTCCTTGGCTCTGCTCTCACAAGCCTCAGGTGATGATGGGGAAGGAAGATGGGCTGAGGTAAGAGGAGAGCTGTTTGTGATCACGCCAAGGCTGTGGCTCCTGATGGTACTGGGTTATCCCTGAACTGAATGAGCGCCCAGGTGTTTTCCTCATGGGTGGATTTACCCTTGAGGCCTTAGCCACCATGATAGGCCAGGTCTAGAGGTCCTGTTGAGGAATCTTAGTGGCATTGTCTCTACTACATTAATGCTGGTCAGGATTAAGGAATGAGGATTTGGGGAGTCTTTCTTGGCATGCTTTATTTTCTTCCAGAGCTGGTTTGAGGCACACCCACTTTGTGGTCTTACACTGCCTGCTGTGCTCTTTCCACTTGAGTCCAGAGAGAGTGGGGGACTCTGTGGATGCCCCCTCCCCACCTTGCCATCCTGCTGGTGTCTGAGCTGGTGCCTCCATCCAGCTGGCAAGTCATCGGTGGGCCTTGTTTCTCAGGGACCTCGGGCGTCGGGCTGTGGGGTCAGCCCAGGGGAGGCTGGGAAATGCTGGGGCAGCAGCAGGGTGGTTCTCTGTTTCCACCAATTTTGCACAACCTCAAACCACTTCCCCACCCCCAGCCTCACAATCTGTCTGAGTTTCGCTGCCCAGGTAGAGCCCATCCTCTGCCCCTCTTGTGCCCCGCTCCTGCCCTCCCCACCAACTTCCTGCCCCTCCGCTCTTCCTGCTCCCCCTGGGGGCCTTGTTGCTGGGGTCACCCGGGCCACAGGTGGAGGAGTGGATATGCTGGGGCTTCCCTGTCTACTCCATGCGTGGCTTCCTTTCTTCAGGCCACCTCATGGGAGGCCACCCTGAAAAGGGCAGCCTTCTCTGTATGCCCTGGGGAGCTTGGTCTCCTGGCCGTTCATTCTTCCAAGAGAGTGGGGTCCCTTAGGGCCAACTTGTATCTCTTTGCTGACCTCACAGAGGTCCGCCCCCAGCTTCCAGCCTGAATGATTGAGTGGGCTCACCGGTCCCAGCTCTTCTGTTCCCCTGCCCTCCCTGTCATGGAGGTCTTGTCTGCAGAAGGGCAGAGCAGCAGCCGAGGCTCAGCTGGGTGAATTGTCTACACCTCCTGCCAGACCCAGGAGCCACTTTGGGGTCGGGGGGTGACTGTGGGGGGATGTCCTGATGATTGGGAGCACATGCCTCAGGGCACTCGTGTCTGTGGTTTCAAGCATGCTGGGAAGGTAGGAATAGGTCAGACTCCTCTGCATGGAGCCTCCCTGTGGGATGACCTGCAGGACGGGGTTGCAGAAGGCAGGAGACTCTTTATAAGCGATTGGCTAGAGGTAGGAGCCTGGGAGCCAGCCACCAAGGCCCCAAGCATACATTTTATCATCACACCCAGTGTCTTGGCCCAAGGAGGGCAAGAGAGACTCTGGGAGCGTGAAAATGAGCCCCTTCTCCCACCCAGGGTGGTGGCGACTCTATTTATAACCTTTGTGGACAGTCTGCAAATGAGCCAAACGTTTGTAACCCACAGAAGGGACAGCTAACTTTTATATATGCTTCTCCTTTGCATGTCATGACACTATTTATAACTGTCCCGGGGGAAAGACTTCATAACACATCCGGACTTCCCTTCCCCATGGACAGTGCTCCCTGCTGCTCCGGCCCTGGCATCATTGCTAGGGCATTTATCGGCTACACAGGCTAATTAGAGAGCTGGTGGATGGCCTTGTATTTCCCTTATTGAGCTTGCAGGAAGGGGGATTTGTGAGGCCAGGGTCCAAAGATCTGCTCTAAAAAATATAAGGTAAAGAAAAACAAAATGAAAAGCAATTGGAGTAACCTCTGTGGTGAAGCTGAGGCCGGGAGAGAGATGTAAAATCAGAACTGAAAGGTTTGGTTTTGTTGTGGTTATTTGTAAAGCACATTTGGGGGAGAAAATGAGTGTGTACTAGAGAGAGAGGGAGAGAGAGGGAGAGAGAGGGAGAGAGAGAGGAAGGGGTTGTTGAGGGCGGCTGTGTATTGATGAAACACCGCCTTCCTCAGCTCAGTGGCAGGCAGACCAGCACGTTCATTCATTCGTAGCTGTTTTTCTTCTCTTTCTTTCAAAACCCCAAAGGCAGAGAGAGAAAGAAGAAAGCCTCCTATTCCTCTTTAAATAATGATTCTAAGACTGCACTGTTCTCAGGAGCTTTGGGGAGGAAAATTCTAGTGCCTTTTTTTCTGGTAAGGAAAGTCTGGAGGAGGCTGATGGGTTTTTGGGTGCCCTCTCCCCCGACCTTGTCATTCCACCCCCAGGAGCTCAGCTGGGCTCCGAGAGCAAGGAGGGGAGGGGGAGCTGGGGGCAGGGACCACCCTGCTTCATCTCTGGGCCTGGCACTGCATGGGCCACGAATGCTGCTGGGCGATAGGAGGGGGGAGGAGGGGACCATTTGTGCCTCACTGGGCCGGCTTTATCCTCAAGAGTCCTGGAGGTAGGGGGTGGTCATGGCCCCCTTTGTAGATGAAGTCATGAGGCCAAGTTGACACTGCTAGTGGGTGGCGGTGCTGGAATAAGAGCCCAGGCTCATTGGGCTCCCAAGTTTAGGCCTTTTTCCTTGCCTGCTGCTGCTGGAGAAATTGCTTATCATTCTTAAGAGACAAATCAAGATTTATGGGCCTGAGAGCCTTGATGCAAAATGTTGGGACGGGATGAACTTTACCGAGAGATAGGCAGGAAGCGGCTTGATGGAGGGTGAGAGATGCCAGTGCAGGTACCCAGAGGAGATAGTGTCCTGGGGGGTGGCCAGGGCAAGGGGGTGGGGCCCTGGGTGCAGCCTGGGTCCAGGGTGAGATGTGGACAGGCCCACTGTCCGTCATCGGGATGCCTCCTCACCTGGAGGCCTGGTAATACCGCCCCAGAGTGATGCTGGCAAAGCTGAGAGGGTGGAAGGCGTGGAATTAGACCCCTCCCTGCGAAGGCCTGGACCGGGCGGGCTCCTGACGCAGCCCCGAAGTGCTCCCCCTCCACCCTCGAGAGCCAGCAGGCCGGGACACTTCCGCGCACGGCTCCCTGGCCTCTTGGTCCTCCTGTGAGCTTCCTGTCGCCCTCCTCTCCCCTTTCCAGCACCGGCTGCAGGGCTACTTATTGGGGTGACCCGCATGGGCTCAGCATCTCACATCCAAGGTATTTCCATGTTTGTTTTTCCTCAGGGTCCCCACCTCGGCCCGGGAGTCATTACAGTCAGAATATCTCACAGATGAGAAAACTGAGCTGCAGAGGGGTTGAGTGGCTACTTCTGGTGCCCGTGTGAGGAGAGATGGTTCTAGAACGCGAGCTCAGGTCCCCAGTGCCTTGCTCGTCTCTCTGTTCCAAACCCCACCACAAACCTCCGCTGGGGATTTGAGTGAGGGAACCTTCAAGGGCTTCTCCATCCCTGCTTCTAGAACTTTCTTCCACATCCTTGAGTCCCAGTTTCCTACTTCCCCGGCGTGAGGCTTTGTTTCGCTCTGTCAGCGGCAGTTAATGTTAAAGAAAGGCCTGTCTCTGCTTTGAAGGAGCCGTCAAGAGGTGCCTGCACCTCCTGCTTCTGACTTGTTGTATGGCCTTTGTCAAGTCCCTTCACTTCTCTGGGTCTCTGTTTCTCTAGCTTAAAAATGAGGGCTGGACTCTGATGCTGAACTCCCTTCCTGCTCCAAAGCTTTCTGAATCCATCAAACATATATTTGTTGCTGTTCTATCACCAAGACAGCAAGCCACGGTCCTCCAACTCCTGTTCTCAAGGGGCGTCGGGCCTGCACCCAGGCACCGTCCATCCAGGCTGGGCTGCAGTGGTATTGGGAGATCTGAGGAAGCAGGCAGTCATTCGGGATGTTGGGAGGCTCCCTGTAGGAGGTGGGGTGGCCCCTGAAGGGTTAGACAGACCAAGATGGCGGGGTCATGGGCAGGGGGCCTTTCTGAGAGTGAGAACGTTGGCAGCCAGGGTACGGGGTGCAGAGTGAGTGGGGAATGGAGCAGGGGCAGCTTGGAGTTCCCGCCACGTGGTATCCACAGGGACAGGTAGGGAGGAAAGGGAAGCCTGGGATTTAATATTTAGTTGATAACTGTAATTGCCAGGGGCTCAGAGTTCTTCCTAGAGTTCTGCACCCTCAGACCCTGAAGACCCGCTGCTCTTCTTTTCTCAGAGGCAATACTGATTGGCAGAGGTGGCCTGGCATGGCAGTTGAAGCCATGGGCTCTGGGTTCGCATCCGGACTCGGCAGCATCCTAAGGGGAGGTCCTCAGGGAGTTTCCTGAACCTGGAGCCTGTTTCTCAGATGTTCAGCGGGAATCACAGCCCCTGCCTACAGCTTAGCACCCAGATCAGAGCTGGGCACACGCTGAGCCCATCAGCTGTTGCTTTTGTGAGAGCAGTGCTTAGAAGATGATGCTGTTAGCCCTGAGTCCCCCAGAGAGCCGTGGAGGGTGTGGGTGCATGTGTCACCCTCCACACAGGTGGCTGTAGAAAGGGGATCTGAAAGAGGTGAACACGTGTGGAACATGCCCCCTTTCTCCTAAAATCAAATGGCTTTACCTTCGGTCCTGTTTCTGCCTGGGTCCCTGTGGGTGTGTCTGCACAAGTAAGAGGGAAGCAGACTGCTCCCTGGAAGGTGGGGCTGCAGTGGTGGCCTGGCCTGGGCTTCTGGAGCCTTCTTACCTCATGGGACCCAGTTATTCTACACTCAGCATCAGCAATCTGTGGCCTGGGCACAGCCTGTTGGGCGTGGACCTGCAAATCGGACAGGTGGAGAGAGGACAAAAATAAGCCCGGGGAGCCAGGCCAGAGGCCGGGACGCCCGGAGGAAGGTCAGGGGGACACACGATGACCAGGCAGAATGAGGCTGAGAGCACGGATGACAGCAGGAGGGCCAGCCAGGAGGCCTTCCTGGGACAGAACTGGGCAAGCAAAGAACGCTAAGGCTTTCCTGACATGTCTTCAAGAGAACATAATTTTTCCTTTAAGACTTGCGATGGGGTACCGTCTTGAATTCAAAAGGTTGTGAGGGCTTGTGAATCAAGGTTCTCCCTATCCTTTCTGCTCTGGCAGGTGTTTAACTCTCCCAACCAGGCGCCAAGGAGCATAAAGAGCAGCTGGGCTGGGGAGGGATGTACCAGGGGATCAGGGCTCGCCCTGCGTGGAGGCCATTTTTTTTCCCCAAGGCCTGGTTGTAAGGTAACCAGAGTTGTATTCTGAGCAGAGCCGTGGTGACACTAAATGAACAACATGCAAATGATGTGTGAAATAATATGCAAATTGGCATCTGTTATTTTTGAGTCAGCTTGTTGGGCATTTTTCTTAAAGGACAGGCATTTGCTCAGTGTCAAATGAACAGAAAAGCTGTCTTACGGGACGCTCTCACAGGGGCTGAATGGGCTGGTGCCTGCCCCTCAGAGCTCACGGGCACCAGGCCTGCCAGCCAGCATCTTCAGAATCATTGATGTTTAGCTTGAGCTGATAAATGGAGAAGCCCAGAAAACTGGGGGTCTTGGTCAGGACCACCCCACAGACAGGGAGGGGGAGGAGACAGGTGATCTGCTGGCTGACCGTGGGGAGTAGGGAAGAGACTGCACTGGGGGCTAATTCTGGCCCAGCCCCTTGCTGCTGGGTGACCATAAGGCCAGTGACTCAAAGTCTCTGAGCCTCAGTTTCCCCATCTGTAAATGGAGAGGGTGGCATTCACCAGCCTGGTGAGAACTAAACGTGATAATGGTTGGGTAAGTGGCCAGCCCAATGGCTGGCACATCCCAGGCTGCCAACAAATGGCAGTTCTTCTTAGCGCCTTTGCCTGAGTTGGCACCTGCCTGCATCCTCGCAAGGTTCCACCAGCAGGGATTTTTGCACAGCCTTTTCTCCCTTTTAAGAAGATTTCTGATTTTAACAAATTGGGGCTTAGCCATTTTCTCTCTCTTCTGGCTTCCATCGGGTAGGATGTTGGCTTGCTCAGTCAGTCCCCGAATAGCTCCCACATGTGGGAATGCCCGGAGCCACAGACATGGGTGACGTCACCTTCCTCTAGGATGAGGGCTTGGGCAGGGCGTGTTGCTGTGGGTCGGGCTACTGCCTTTGGAGGGGCTCAGAGCTGGATGGCATTGGTGGGTTGACCCAGGGGAGGCCTCCTCCAGGGGCAGCTGCTGGCATATCTGGCCTGGTGTGGTACCATACCTCCCTGAATGGCCAAGCTCCATGGGCCCACCAGGTGCGCCAGCCTGGGTGACATCGCCCCTGTACAGGCCTCCCACCTCAATGAGGAAGGCAGGGCAGAGACCATCCTCCTCTTTACAGGATCCCAAGGCCCAGAGAAGTTATGTGACTTGTCCAAGGCCACTCAGCATTGTGAGTGGCAAGGGTGCAGCTAGAATCCAGGAATTCTGGGATTTAGTCCCACTGAACACCTGCTATGTGGCAGGCCCCAGTCTAGGTTCCAGGAGTGCAAAGGTCTGTGCCCTTAAGGATGTGAGTCAGCTATAAGGGTCTCTCCTCAATGAAATGTGTTTCTCTCTGCCTTCTCTTCCTAAAAGAGCTCAGACTTTCAACACAGACATGGATTCAAATCCTGGACATGTGCTATTGAGCTGTATGGCCTTGATCAGTGGCCTCTTTTTTGGAAAGTGGGATTATAATTCCTTTTGCTGAGGGTGGAGGTGGAGGATTCAATTAGACACAGACCTGGCCCCCGGGGGCTCTTTGGTCCATGCTGGTCCATGGCAGGCTTTGCCATGCTATTTCTTTTGAGAGTTCGGTGGCTATGGGTTTGTAGAAACCCCTTAGAGCTGGGCCCATGACCCCCTGCCCCTCTTGCTCTGGGCTGGACCGGGTGTTCAGCTCTGTCAGGATGCTCTCCGCTGCTCCTGAGGGTAGTAATGAGCCGGACATTTTGGCACAAGACACCAGACTGGTCCACGCTGTGTGCCAGTGATGGAAAGATCCCTCAAGAGTGAAATGAAATTGATGTGAGTGGAGAGCAAGTCCAGGATGGAGGTTGAGTCATGAGAGTTTCCTCTTGGGTGGAGGGGACCATCTCTAATGCTTCTGTCCTCAGCAGCTCGGCAGAACGTGCCTCTCTCACAAAATGGATACTTCTTTCCCCTTCCATAAAAATGACTCCAAAGCAACTCTTAGGAGTGTAAAAAGGGGTAAATGGAGGAGGAGAAGGAAATGAACATTTATCAAGGACCTACAACTAGTGCTTTCACACGCCTCCTCTCGTCTAATCCTCACAACAATCCTTGTTTTACAGATGACTGACCCAAGGATCAAAGAGGTTAGGTGACTTGCCCAGGGTCTCACAGCCAGGAAGTAGTGGACTTGGGGCTTGAACACATGATTTTGCAGATCACCTCCTGGCTTGGGGCTCTTTCCAGCCAAAAAAGCTGTTCTTGTTCTCTCCACCCTTGCCTACCCCACCCCCTTTAGTTTTATGCCACCCTCACGGTCCCACTAGCCCTACCAGAGCCTCAGTGGATGCTTTGAGCTCTGGAGGGAGGAGAAGGAGGAGAAGGAGGCGGAGGCTGTCAGCTTAGACGCAGAAGTCTGTTGAACCTCCATGAGCCCTGGGTACGTTGACAGGGAAGACTGGGCTCTGGGGCCGAGGACGGTCTCCTGTGGGCTCTGGAGGGGTCAGCTGATCAGTCAACAGACATGCTTTGGTGTTCTTGTCCCAGCTCTGCAGCTTCTTGGCTGTACAACCTAGATGACAAAGTTGACTTCCGTGAGCCTCAGTCTCCAGATCTGTGAATAGGGATGAGGATGTGTGTCATGAGGAGCCAATGAGACAAGACCCAGTGCTGGGCTCATGGTAAAGGGCTGGGGAAGTGCCAGCTGTTCTTATCGTTAATTTTCTCATTGTATAATCTGAAAACTCCAAACACAGACTTAGTCACCAAAGCCCAGAGGACTAGATAGAGTCGCTGACCTTGTGCTCCTTCCTGGCCGGATCATCTGTTGCCGGCCTGGCCAGCAGGCGTCTTCCTGGGCCCCTCCCGTTTCATGCGCATTCCAGTGCCTCCTGCCCCCCTCTCCTCTGTTGGTCCCACTCCATGTCTATCCCAGGACCCCACCACCCCTTGCTTCTCAAGCCCTTGGTCTTTTGTGGATAACTACTCATGAGGGTCGACAGGTGCCAGGTTGGCTCTAGGGGTTCAATACTTAACAAGACACGGAGCTCACAGGCTGGTCGGGGAGGCAGGCATTGACCAAGTCATGACAGGTATGATGAGAGTTTTATAGGAGACAAAACCACACACGTGTCCTGGGTTTGACCCGCAAACCTGGCTGAGTCTCCCATTCCTTCTGCCTGTTCCCCCGCCCTCTATTCCCTGCAGGTCCACCTTGCCTTCACTTCTTTCATCTTCCCTTGTATCTATCTCCCAGCTGCCCCCCGCCTCTTATATATGGCAGCATAGCCTGGCGTTAGGAGAACAGGCTTCCATATGACAGAGCTGGGTTTGAATCCTGACTGTCACGTGTGGCTTTGCGTAAGTTGCTTCAGTGCTTTGATTCTGTTTCCTTGGGGGTTAATCCTAACCCTATTTCTGGGGCAGTTGTGAGGATTAAATGAGGCACCACTGTATGGAAAGCATGTGACATGGATTGTGGCCCATGCTGAGCACCAGTAAAGACTGTGGGTGAAGAGAAAGGCCCTGGACTAGGATTGGGGAAACTTGGTTTCTGGGCCTCTGTTTTGTCATCTGGAAAATGGGAGAAGTGAGGTTGAGGATGATGATAATTTCTCCGCTGGCCATTTTAAGGGAGGAGGGTCATGAGGACCAGATGGAATTAAGGAGCAAAGGGGAAGAAAGCTGTGATGCCCGGAGTGAAGGATCACTTGGCTGATCAGTGGGTGCGTTTTGGAGGGGGGTGGGCTGGAGAGGTTTTTTTTTTAAATGTTCTGCTTTCTTTCACTCTTTTTTTTTTTTTTTTTGAATATATTTCTTTATTTTTTGGCTGCATTGGGTTTTTGTTGCTGGGTGCAGGCTTTCTCTAGTTACGGCGAGCAGGGGCTACTCTTCGTTGCAGTGCGTGGGCTTCTCATTGAGGTGGCTTCTCTTGTTGCGGAGCACGGGCTCTAGGCACGTGGGCTTCAGTAGTTGTGGCACACGGGCTCAGTAGTTGTGGCTTGCGGGCTCTAGAGCGCAGGCTCAGTAGTTGTGGCTGGTGGGCTTAGTTGCTTCACAGCATGTGGTATCCTCCCGGACCAGGGCTCGAACCCGTGTCCCCTGCATTGGCAGGTGGATTCTCAACCACTGCACCACCAGGGAAGTCCGGCTGGAGAGGTTTTATCTTCCTACCCAGGAGTGAAAACCTGTGAAGGCATTGTGGCTAAGTGGATTTTCTCACTATCAGGAGATGGCTGAGACAGACCCTCCTGGCCAGCCTCCCTCCCTGCAGGCCAGCCCTTGGCATGAGGCCTGTTCGGCTCCTGAACCCTCCTAGCAGCAGGGGTTTAATTACTATAATGTCAGTAGCCATGGCTCGAGGCTTTCTGGTGGAGGGGAAACAGATTTGTCTTCTCACTGGGAGAATAAAAATCGATGGGAAGGAAAGGAAATGTACCTTCCTCTGAAGTACCCACTGCTGTTGGGCTGATGGGTAGCTTTCCTGGAGGTGGGGAGAGAGGAGCCTGGACAGCAGACGGGAGGAGACACAGGGTCCACTTCAAGGACCCTTGGTTCTTGCTTTTGTCTTCTGTGCCATGACTCAGCTGAGCTGCCTTTGTTTCTCCAGATCAGCCTACCAGTCATATATTAAGCAACAACTGTATGCCTGGCACTGCTCTTTAGAAATTTCTAGCAGAGTAGGGAGGCCAGGCTGAAAAATATGTAACTTTATTCATTCAATAAATAGTTATTGAACATCTATTTTGTGCCAGCATTGTTCTAGACACCACAGATATAGTAAAAAGAAACCATAAAAGATAAAAAACCTGGCCTTTGGAACATATATATATATTTTTTGAATTTTATTTTATTTCATTTTTTATACAGCAGGTTCTTATGTTATCTGTTTTATACATATTAGTGTATATATGTCAATCCCAATGTCCCAATTCATCCCATCACCATCACCACCCCCGCTTTCCCCCCTTGGTGTCCATATGTTTGTTTCCTACATCTGTGTCTCTATTTCTGCCTTGCAAACCGATTCATCTGTACCATTTTTCTAGATTCCACATATATGCGTTAATATGTGATATTTGTGTTTCTCATTCTGACTTACTTCACTCTGTATGACAGCCTCTAGGTCCATCCACGTCTCTACAAATGACCCAGTTTTGTTCCTTTTTATGGCTGAGTAATAGTCCATTGTATATATGTACCACATCTTCTTTATCCATTCGTCTGTCGATGGGCATTTAGGTTGCTTCCGTGACCTGACTATTGTAAATAGTGCTGCAATGAACATTAGGGTGCATGTGTCTTTTTGAATTATGGTTTTCTCTGGGTATAGGCCCAGTAGTGGGATTGCTGGGTCATATGGTAATTCTATTTTTAGTTTTTTAAGGAAACTCCATGCTGTTCTCCATAGTGGCTGTATCAATTTACATTCCCGCGAACAGTGCAAGATGGTTCCCTTTTCTCCACACCCTCTCCAGCATTTGTTGTTTGTAGATTTTCTGATGATGCTCATTCTAACCGGTGTGAGGTGATACCTCATTGTAGTTTTTTTTTTTTTTTTTTTTTTATTTTTGGCTGCATTGGGTCTTCATTGCTGCATGCGGGCTTTCTCTAGTTGTGGCGAGCGGGGGCTACTCTTCATTGTGGTGTGTGGGCTTCTCATTGCGGTAGCTTCTCTTTTTGTGGAGCACGGGCTCTAGGCGCGCGGGCTTCAGTAGTTGTGGCATGTGGGCTCAGTAGTTGTGGCTCGCGGGCTCTAGAGCACAGGCTCAGTAGTTATGGTGCGCACGGGCTTAGTTGCTCTGCGGCATGTGCGATCTTCCTGGACCAGGGCTTGAACTCGTGTTCCCTGCATTGGCAGGCGGATTCTTAACCACTCTGCCACGAGGGAAGCCCCTCATTGTAGTTTTGATTTGCATTTCTCTAATGATTAGTGATGTTGAGCAGCTTTTCATGTGCCTCTTGACCATCTGTATGTTTTCTTTGGAGAAATGTCTACTTAGGTCTTCTGCCCATTTTTTGATTGGGTTGTTTGTTTTATTAATATTGAGCTGCATGAACTGTTTATATATTTTGGAGATTAATCCTTTGTCCGTTGATTCATTTGCAAATATTTTCTCCCATTCTGAGGGTTGTCTTTTCGTACTGTTTCTAGTTTCCTTTGCTGTGCAAAGCTTTTAAGTTTCATTAGGTCCCATTTGTTTATTTTTGTTTTTATTTCCATTACTCTAGGAGGTGGGTCAAAAAAGATCTTGCTGTGATTTATGTCATAGAGTGTTCTTCCTATGTTTTCCTCTAAGAGTTTTATAGTGTCTGGTCTTACATTTAGGTCTTTAATCCATTTTGAGTTTATTTTTGTATATGGTGTTAGGGAGTGTTCTAATTTTGTTCTTTTACATTGTAGCTGTCCAGTTTTCCCAGCACCACTTATTGAAGAGACTGTCTTTTCTCCATTGTATATCCTTGTCTCCTTTGTCATAGATTAGTTGACCATATGTATGTGGCTTTATCTCTGAGCTTTCTATCCTGTTCCATTGATCTATATTTCTGCTTTTGTGCCAGTACCATATTGTCTTGATTACTGTAGCTTTGTAGTATAGTCTGAAGTCAGGGAGTCTGATTTCTCCAGCTCCTATTTTACCCCTCAAGACTGCTTTGGCTATTCAGGGTCTTTTGTGTCTCCATACAAATTTTAAGATTTTTTTGTTCTAGTTCTGTGGAAAATGCCATTGATAATTTGACAGGGATTGCATTGAATCTGTAGACTGCTTTGGGTAGTATAGTCATTTTTACAATATTGATTCTTCCAATCCAAGAACATGGTATATCTCTACATCTGTTTGTGTCACCTTTGATTTCTTTCATCAGTGTCTTATAGTTTTCTGAGTACAGGTCTTTTGTCTCCTTAGGTAGGTTTATTCCTAGGTTTTTTATTCTTTTTGTTGCAATGGTGAACGAGATTGTTTCCTTAATTTCTCTTTCTGATCTTTCATTGTTAGTGTATAGGAATGCAAGAGATTTCTGTGCATTAATTTTGTATCCTGCAACTTTATCAAATTCATTGATTAACTCTATTAGTTTTCTGGTGGCATCCTTAGTATTATCTATGTATAGTATCATGTCCTCTGCAAACAGTGACAGTTTTACTTCTTCTTTTCCAGTTTGTATTCCTTTTATTTCTTTGTCTTCTCTGATTGCCATGGCTAGAACTTCCAAAACTATGTTGAATAATAGTGGTGAGAATGGGCATCCTTGTCTTGTTCTTGATCTTAGAGGAAATGCTTTCCCTTTTTCACTATTGAGGATGATGTTTGCTGTGGGTTTGTCATATATGGCCTTTATTATGTTGAGGTAGGTTCCCTCTATGCCCACTTTCTGGAGAGTTTTTATCATAAATTGGTGTTGAATTTTGTCAGAAGCTTTTTCTGCATCTATTGAGATGATCACATGGTTTTTATTCTTCAATTTGTTAATATGGTGTATCACATTGATTAATTTGCATATATTGAAGAATCCTTGCATCCCTGGGATAAATCCCACTTGATCATGGTGGATGATCCTTTTAATGTGTTGTTGGATTCTGTTTGCTAGTATTTTGTTGAGGATTTTTGCATCTATATTCATCAATGATATTGGTCTGTAATTTTCTTTTTTGTAGTATCTTTGTCTGGTTTTGGTATCAGGGTGATGATGGCCTCATAGAATGAGTTTGGGAGTGTTCCTTCCTCTGCACTTTTTTGGAAGAGTTTGAGGAGGGTGGGTGTTAGCTCTTCTCTAAATGTTTGATAGAATTCACCTGTGAAGCCATCTGACCTGGACTTTTGTTTGTTAGAAGATTTTTAATCACAGTTTCAATTTCATTACTTGTTATTTGTCTGTTCATATTTTCTGTTTCTTCCTGGTTCAGTCTTGGAAGGTTATACCTTTCTAAGAATTTGTCCATTTCTTCCAGGTTGTCCATTTTATTGGCATAGCATTGCTTGTAGTAGTCTCTTAGGATGCTTTGATTTCTGCGGTGTCTGTTGTAGCTTCTTTTTCATTTCTAATTTTATTGATTTGAGTCCTCTCCCTCTTTTTCTTGATGAATCTGGCTAGTGGTTTATCAGTTTTGTTTATCTTCTTAAAGAACCAGCTTTTAGTTTTATTAATCTTTGCTCTTGTTTTCTTTGTTTCTGCTTCATTTATTTCTGCTCTGATCTTTATGATTTCTTTCCTTCTACTAACTTTGGGTTTTGTTTGTTCTTCTTTCTCTAGTTCCTTTAGGTGTAAGGTTAGATTGTTTATTTGAGATTTTTCTTGTTTCTTGAGGTAGGCTTGTATTGCTATAAACTTCCCTCTTAGAACTGCTTTTGCTGCGTCCCATAGGTTTTGGATCGTCGTGTTTTCATTGTCATTTGTTTCTAGGTATTTTTTGATTTCCTCTTTGATTTCTTCAGTGATCTCTTGGTTATTTAGCAACGTATTGTTTAGCCTCATGTGTTTGTGCTTTTTATGTAATTGATTTCTAATCTCATAGCATTGTAGTCAGGAAAGATGCTTGATATAATTTCAATTTTCTTAAATTTACTGAGGCTTGATTTGTGACCCAAGATGTGATCTACCCTGGAGAATGTTCCATGAGCACTTGAGAAGAAAGTGTAATCTGCTGTTTTTGGTTGGAAGTCCTATAAATATCAATTAAATCTATCTGGTCTATTGTGTCATTTAAAGCTTGTGTTTCCTTATTAATTTTCTGTCTGGATGATCTGTCCATTGGTGTAAGAGAGGTGTTAATGTCCCCTACTGTTATTGTGTTACTGTCAATTTCCTCTTCTATAGCTGTTAGCATTTGCCTTATGTATTGAGGTGCTCCTATGTTGGGTGCATATATATTTATAATTGTTATATCTTCTTCTTGGATTGATCCCTTGATCATTATGTAGTGTCCTTCCTTGTCTCTTGTAACATTCTTTATTTTAAAGTCTATTTTATCTGCTATGAGTATTGCTACTCCAGCTTTCTTTTGATTTCCATTTGCATGGCATATCTTTTTCCATCCCCTCACTTTCAGGCTGTTTGTGTCCCTAGGTCGGAAGTGGGTCTCTTGTAGACACCACATATATGGGTCTTGTTTTTGTATCCATTCAGTGAGCCTGTGTCTTTTGGTTGGAGCATTTAATCCATTCACATTAAGGTAATTATTGATATGTAGGAACATACATTTTTTTTGGTGATTTTTTAAAAAACTTTTTATTTTATATTGGAGTATAGCTGATTAACAATGTTGTGTTAGTTTCAGGTGTACAGCAAAGTGATTCAGTTATACATATACATGTATCTATTATTTTTCAAATTCTTTTGCCATTTAGGTTGTTACATAATATTGAGCAGACTTCCCTGTGCTATACAGTAGACCCTTGTTGGTTATCCATTTAAAATAGAGCAGTGTGTACATGTCAGTCTGGAACTTACATTTTAGTAGGTAAAACTGACAATAATAAACTAATAAAATAATAAACTATATGTTAATTATACTTTATGTTAGGTAGCAATAAATGATATGAAGAGAAAGAAAGGTGGGATGGGAGGGCAGGGAGTTCTGAGGGAAGAGTTATGATTTTAAATAGGTGGGGAGGATCTCACTAAGAAGGCGACAACTGATGAAAGATGTTTAGGAGGCAAGGGAGTGAGCGAGCCCCGGCGGAAGAGGAAAGAGCAGTGTGAAGGCACTGGATCGGCATTATGCCTGACATGGTCTGGGTAGCCTTGTCCAGTAAAAATATGATAGAAGCCACATCTGGAATTTTAGATTGTCCAGTAGCCATATTAGAGAAAGGAAAAAGAGAAATGTGAAATTAATATTAGTGATATTTTCTATTTAACCCAATATAGTAAAAATATTACCATTTCAACATATAATCAATGTAAAAAATTATTGAGATAGTTTAGATTCTGTTTTTCCTACAAGTCTTTGAAATCTGGTGTGTTGTGTATCTTACAGCACATCTCAACTGGACACTAAATCTTCACTGGAAATACCTGACCTGTGTTTAGAATTCATAAAATTTACAGTTAAAAAAGTAGACTCACACAGCCATGTTGTTGCAAATATATTTAAAAGTTTTCCAATAAATGAATGGAGTATCATTTTTAACA
Organism: Eubalaena glacialis; assembly: GCF_028564815.1. Taxonomy (NCBI): domain Eukaryota; kingdom Metazoa; phylum Chordata; class Mammalia; order Artiodactyla; family Balaenidae; genus Eubalaena; species Eubalaena glacialis. Next base: position 81,665,493 of record NC_083718.1, read on the forward strand.
TGTAAGTTATTGAAAATGAAATACATTAAAAAATTCCGTTACACTAGCCACATTGCAGGGCCTCAGTGGACACGTGGCCAATTTCTACTGTGTTGGACAGCGCAGGTCTTGGGCATGAGGTGAGTGATGGGGGCCTCGAGGGAGCTGGGGGGTATGAGGTCAGAGAGGAGGTGGGACCCACTGCAGGGTTCTGTAGGCCATTGTGAGGAGTTTGGCTTCTACCCTGGGTGAAATGGGAGCAGACGGAGGGCTTTGAGTGGAGAAGTAACAAGATGTGACTTACGTTTTAATAGGATGGCTCTGGCTGCAGTGCTGGGAACAGATGAGGGGGTGGGGGCAAAGGCGCCCGGTGAAGAAGCCGTGGTCACAATCCAGGTGAGGGGTCGTGGTGTTTCGGAGCCAGGTGGTAGCAGTGAGATGGTGAGAGTGGTTGGAGCCTTGGAATTTTTGGAAGGAAGGCATTCCTGATGAGCTGGATGCAGGGATGTGGAGGTGGGGGAGGTGGGAGAGAAAGGGGAAGGTCAAGGATGAGGCCAAGATTTCGGCCCAAGCAAACATAAGGATGGAATTTCCATTAATGGGGATGGAGAAGACTGTGGGAGGAGCAGTTTTGGGGAGAAGGTGAGAGTTTGGGGTTGGATTTGCTAGGCTTGAGATGTGTCCATTTCGATATAATGTGGGTGGCGTGTGCCCTGAGGTTGTGGGAGGTCAGAGGCCTGGGGCATGGCAGGCTTCTGCCCGAACCCCTGCGCCATACAGATGGCTCCCCTCCCATTACAGAGGGCAGTTCTTGGCACAGCTGAATTTTAAAAACTTTCAGATAAATTCTCTGTGCCTCCAGCACCATCGGTGCTTACTCCCTGAAGGTCGCTGGAAGTTGCTAGGGTCCTCTGGGTCAGAGCCATATTTCAAGGTCACATCTCCCTGCTCCTAGCTGACCCCAGAGCAGTATGATGAATAAAAAGAGTCATACATGGTCAAAAGCTCCCCCAGCATGCTGGGAAGGCCAATTTTAGGGGAAGTTTCTGAAACAGTACAAAACTCTGAAGACATGCATTCCTGATTTCCTAGCACTTTAACTCTGCAGGGATGTAGAGGAAGGGATTAACAGGCTACAGGTGGAGAGGGAGTGGAGAGGCGGGCGACCTCTGCCAGGTCTCAGAGCCAGGGAGGCAGAGAGGCCCGGCCCCTGGTACCCGCCCCCCCCGCCCCCCAGCCTCATGTTCACCAGCTGTGTCACTGAGTGCCTGGGGCTCTCAGGGACCATGCCGGGTGCCATCACACCTGCTCCCTTTCCAGCTGGGAAGAGAGTTGGGAAAGGGGGCAGGAGTGGCCTTGAAGGTCTTCTCCTACCCCTACCGGTGTCCAATGCTGGGACCTGGGCCTGGAGGGTGAGGGTCTTGGGACCTGTGGACCAAGGCCACTCCATTCTGGTAGCCCAGGCCTGCTGGGCACGGGTCTTCTGACCTGGGTTCAGATCCAGAGACTGACCCTTATTGGCTGTGAAACTTCAGTGATTTAATTTTTGAGTCCGTTAGTGCGTCTCTTGAATGGGGGTGATGGTGCCTGCCGGGGGCGGTTTTGTGAAGTGATGTTAATGAGTGACCTTAGCTCTGAGATGTGACACTTAGTGAATGTTGACTCTCAGTAAATATTGATTCCCTTCTTCCTTCCACGGATGTGAGAATTGCCTGTGGGCAGGCCAATTCTGCCCCCCGAGTGGTGGGAGATGGTGCAGAAGGGAACATCTGTCGTAGTGTTGGATTGAGGATGCCCGATGAGCAGCGAGTGTGGGTAGAGGAGAAGGAAGCACCTGCGTGAATGGGGGAGAGTGAGACCGTGGGGAGTCTCCTGCCTTCCGCGAGACTGGGATCTTGCCCTGTGCCTTTATTTTTATTTATTTATTTTTATAATTTTAAAAAATTTATTTATTTATTATTTTTGACTGCATTGGGTCTTTGTTGCTGTGTGTGGGCTTTCTCTAGTTGCGGCGAGCGAGGGCTACTCTTCGTTGCGATGCGCGGGCCTCTCATTGCGGTGGCTTCTCCTGTTGTGGAGCAGGGGCTCTAGGCGCACAGGCTTCAGTAGTTGTGGCACACAGGCTCAGTAGTTGTGGCTTGCGGGCTCAGTAGTTGTGGCTCGCGGGCTCTAGAATGCAGGCTCAGTAGTTGTGGCACATGGGTTTAGTTGCTCCGTGGCATGTGGGATCTTACCGGACCAGGGCTCGAACCCGTGTCCCCTGCATTGGCAGGCGGATTCTTAACCACTGAGCCACCAGGGAAGCCCCATCGCCCTGTGCCTTTAGATCGTGGCTCTCAACTGGGGTGATTTTGCTCCCCAGTGGGATGTCTGGCAATGTCCGCAGACGTTTTTGGTCATCAAGACTAGGAGAAGGCTGTTACAGACATCTCGTGGGTAGAGGCCAGGGATGCTGGTAAACATCCTACAACACACAGGACAATCCCCACAGCAAAGAATTGCCCAGCCCCAGTGTCAGTAGCTCTGGGGCTGGGAATCCCTGCTTTAGATGACTCATTCTCACAGGCTTCTTGTGAGGAGAAATGAGAAAACAGACGAGATTGCTTTATCAGCTTGAACATGCCATTCTAATCCCTCTCTCCCCCTACCCTTTTCTCAGGGTCAGCCCTGTGTCATGAAGGGCTCTGGACCAGGAATCGGAAGACCTGAGTTCAAAGCCCAACTCGGGGGAGTGTGTCCTTGTGTCTGGTCTCCGTGTCCTTCATCCTTGCAGGTCTCATGTGTAAACGGGACAGTGGTGTCTCCACAGTGGTGGGCTGTGGTGTGGACACAGAGTCTGCGTGGGGAAGACGCTCCATCACCTGGGATGTGCTGGCCAAGGGGAGGTGGCGGGATTAGAGCCTTTCTACATGTGCACGAATGACACTTTAGGAGAGGGGAGCCCAGGGATGCCCCTCTGCCCCTTCAGGGCCACATGACTGTTCCCCCAGGCCTGCTCCATTTCACTTCTTGTTTTGTGTTTTCTTGAACAGGTGGAGCTAAAGTCTCCATTTGGGAAGATGGAATTTGCAGGAAAGCGCAGAGCTATTATTTCTGGGCTTTGTGAGTGGGGGACAGAGCCGGCTGAGTGGCAGGTTTCCTGGCAGGGGAGAGACAGTAAGTGTGCCAGCCCGGCATCGCTAGAATCCTTTTGGGGTGAGTGGGCCAGGATTCCCCAGTAACCACCTCAGGAAACGAGTATTTGCTCTGAGCTTAAGACTGGCCGCAGGGAAAGACAGGCCCCACTGTCAGGGAAGGATCTGCATTGATATGTTGAAGGTCTGAGGATGTTCTTCTGGGTAGACTTTCCCTGGAGCCCATTCTGTGCCAGGCACTGGCCCCGGAAATGCTGGGGGACAAAGAGATGGACAGGACGTGGTTGGGGGGTGGGTGGCCAGGCTGCCACGACTCTGAGGAGAGGCAGGCTGTGACAAGTGCCCCAATGAGGTGCGGTGTCACGTGAGGGCATGCCGGTGACTCCTCGCGTCCGGGGGCTTCTTACAGGAAGTGGGGGTCGTGCGGGCTTCGTAGGTAGGGAGGGCTTCATGAGGCAAAAGGGAAAGAGTATTCCGAGCTGATGGCACAGTTTGGGCAGAGGCACAAAGTTGGAGAGTGCCCGGTGTTCTCAGGGGTTGCGGGGGGGGGGACAAAGGCAGCAGGTTTTCCTAGAAGTGCCGGGAAGAGAAGACTGGAAAGGGACGTGGAAGCTGCCCATGGGGCTTGCACACCAGGCGGAGGAGCCTGCACTTTTGTCTAAAGGAACAGGGAGCCATGGAAAGTGTTTGAGCAGTCTAGTGGCGTGATCAAGCCCCGGGAGAGGATGGATTGTTTCTAAAAGAAGGAAGCTTGAAGCAGGGAGGCTGGTTAGAAGGTTATTGCAATAGTTCTACAGAAGGAGAGGTGAAGGCTTGAACCAGGCTGGAGGCAAAGGGAGGGAAGATGGAGGAGGAGGCGGGGGCTTTAGGGAGGTAGGTGGTATGTGGGGGGCTTCACATTTCTCCACCCTGGATGTGGTGTGTGAGGGTCAAAGCGAGTACTGTGCCCTGATCCACTCACTGCTCCGCTCGAAACCAACGCCTTCTTGGAGGATGGGAGGCTGTGAGCACTGAAACAGCCTGCCAGTCCCAGAGGGCGGGGTGGCACAGTGCCCACACCAGCCGGCACCAGCCGCCCTGGCTGGGGGGCTTTCCTTCTGGAACCCACAGGGCTCCGCGCTGGCCTCCTGCCAGGCCCGAGGGAGATGGAACACACCCTCTTCCTGCTCGTTTTCAAAGACAGGGGTGGAACAGCGGCAGCGTGCCGGAGCCAGCTCCGCTTGGGCTCACATCACAGCTCGGGTGCTGACAGGCTGTGTGTTTGGGCAACTTGCCCAGTCTCCCTGAACCTCAGCCTGTGCATGTGTGAAATGGGGGTCATGGTGCTCAGCCCACAGGGTGTTGTGAGAGAGGATTAATAAGGACACAGGTGTAAAGTTCTTAGCTCAGTACTTGGCCACTCTTTCAATTTACAAGACACGGTGACAGACTGGCGTGACGGAGTGGGGAGAGCAGGGCCGTGTTGCCTGTAAAGGAGATGGAGCCCTGGGAGGTGGTCGAGATGGTGAGTTCTGTCTTGAGTGTGTCGGCGCTGAGGGGTTCGGCGGGGATCCCAGGAGGATACCCTGCAGGAATTGGGCAATGCCGGGGGTCTTCGAGCAGTGGGGTTCACAGGAACCACCCTTACTAGCTAGCTTGGAATCAGCTTTTCAAAACCCCAGCGTCATTGCAGGTGATCCCAGTGTGGTGCTCGGGAGCGGGGTTAGTAGGGCCAGCCTGGCCTTGGTCCTCAGCGCCTCCTGCCCAGAGGCTGGCCTCACCTCTGCCCAGGGCCCCACTGGGTCTTGGCCCAGTGCAGGCTCCAGAGAAGAGAGAGCCCTGGATTTGGGATCAGTGACCTCATATCCGCCCTGGCTCTGCCCCTTCCCTTTCAGGGTGACCTGGGCAGGTGTGGGCTCTCTGGGGGGGGCAGCATCCTCATCCATAAAGTGGGCATGGTTGTTGGGAGGATCCGTGAGATGAGGGCTGGGAAAGCCTCCCACAGGTGCCTGGCTCATAGGGGCTCTTGGCAAGTGTTTGGTGAATGAATGAAGGGAAAGCCGGGCGGGGGGCAGAGAGGGGTGGTGGGAGGCAGCCCCGGGGAGAGGCCAGGGGACAGGGAGGGTGGCGAGGGGCTCGGGTAGACCTTGGATCAACTCCTGGCTCTGCCACTTGCTTCCAGGTGTCATCCTCATTGCTGAAGTGTGTGGGTGGTGGAGACAGGAGCTTGAGCTTAGGGGCCGCCCTCATGCCTACCTTACCACGTGGTGATGGGTCTAGAGGGATAAATAGCACCAGGGACACACAGAGTGCCTAGGAACATGCATTCCTCCTTTAGTAAGTACGGTAGGCAGTTAGGGCAAAATTACCCCCAAAAGGCCGTCCCCAAATCCCTTTATTTCCCCAACTATGGCACTGTAAAGAGAAGTGGGTGGGGGAGCTTCTGAAGGCCGGGCTTTCTCGCTGCCCTGGCTGCCTGTCACGTATTCCTTTGCTCTGTCCTCTCCAGAAATGTGAGCCAGCCCTGTAGGCGCTGGCTGCAGCCACCTAAGGGCAGCAGTGCACCACGGCTGGGGAGGGGCCGTGGAGGAGCAGCCTGCTCCCAAGCGCACAGTGCGGGGGTGTGTTGTCTGTAGAGAATGTAAAAAAATAAGTGAAAGTAAAGAAAACCAGCTAAAAGTCCTTTGAGTACCACCATCACTGCTCAATAAGGTCAGTGATAAACTCTTCCCCCTCTAGGGCCAGATGCTCCCACCCCCTGCCCTTGGTATTCCCTGCCTAGAGGTCCTCCAGAAAAGAGCCTTGGAACTGTCAGTTCCAGGCGGGGAACTCATGGAGCCGTGGCCGAGGAAGCAGAGATGATTTGGAGAGTGAGGCATTTATGATTGCAGTGGCAGCTCAGATTTGGGGCCCAGGAGACCTCGCCAGGAAGCGAGGGGAGAGAAGGGCGTGGGGAGATGCGGGCAGTGGAGGTGCCGGCTGTGAGCTCAGGCTGGGGAGGCATTGTCTAGGCCCTTTGGACGTGGGCATGGAGAGGGTGTGTTCCATCTCCCTCGGGCCTGGCAGGAAGCCAGCGCTGAGCCCTGTGGGTTCCAGAAGGAAAGCCCCCCAGCCAGGGCGGCTGGTGCCAGCAGGTGTGGGTACTGTGCCACCCTGCTCTGTGAGACTGGCAGACTGCTCCCCATCCTCCAAGGAGGGACTGGTCCTTCATCTGGGGCGGGGAGGGGCCAGGGCTGCCCTGGGGCTCGGGGAGCTGGGAGGGTTTGGGGAAGATGGGAGACATGCTGGGATTCACATTTCTCCACCTGGCAGAACAGGATGTGCATGAGGGTCAAAATGAGCACTTTTAGGGTTTAATGACGATGATTTAACAGGTTTCCTTGCAGGGCTGTGGGAGGGGCCCATTGTGGAAGGATTGTGGGAGCATCTCTCCAGTCTGGAGAGCCTCAGTCGATGTACAAGGGAGGAAAGTGTGTCCCTGGTGTTGGATGAGGCCCAGGGCCCAGGGCAGTGTGTGCTTGGGATCTGGCAGTGCTTGGCCCCTTTTCTGTATGAACCTCTTGCCAGGGATCCGCAAGGCCTGGGTGTGTTTTGGAACCAGATACGTTTGGTCCCTGCTGTATCTGAAGCAGATGTGCATTAGTCCAGATGGGCCTCTGTGGTCCTGTGTCATGGGGCCCCTGCAGTGAGGAGAGCCCAGACCTTTGAGATTTGGGGGCATGAGGGTCCCTCTTCTGGATCTGCTCCCCAAAGCAGGTGCGTCTGGTTCCATTTGGAGCCCATTTGGAACCAGTGAGTGGGCTTATGTGTGGCTGTCTGTGGCTTCTGGGGCTGAGCAGCCAGGCTAAGCTTAGCCCATACGCACTTCCCAGAAACTCATGGCACCATCACAGTATTGGCTGGGTATTGAGGAGTTGGCAAGATGTAGTGTAGGAGCAGCAAACAGGTTTTATCTGGGCAACTGGTACTAGCCGCCAGAAGGGCTGTGTTGAGAAGGATCCTGAGGTGCAATCTGAGCTTGGTGGGAAGAGTGCTGTGATTGATTTGTGATGTCTATCCTGGGCAAGGAAGCATGGAGGAGTGGCAAGGTATTTGCCATCCCTGGTATGGAGGAAAGACAGCCTGTGTTTGCTTTTTGGTGAGTAAATTTTACCTCTCTGGGCCCCAGCTTCCTCGTCTCTAAAATGGGAGTAAAAATGTCTCCCTTCCAACCAGATAGACTAATTGTGGAAATTGAGTAAGAGAGTGGAGTGAAAGTACTGCGTAAAATATAAAAAAGTGATACAGGTGAAGAGTGGGGGTTTTGTTGTTACCGAGTCACCCAGGACCCCAAATGACATAATAATAGTAGTGTCTGTAGTCACTACTTTCTCTGGCGCACTGGACTAGACCACTCCGTGGTCTGTGCAAGAGCCATGACTGACAGGACGGGTGATCTGTACAGTGCCTGGCACCCACGCCCTTTATACACTCTTGGCCAAGGTGTCAACAAAGTGTTTGGTCATGTGTCCAATTGGAAGTCACTTCATTTCTCTCACTGACCTTCTCCCCAACTTAAGATTTAGAGACTGTTTTTATGTTTAGTGAGAAAAGGACAGAAAACCTCTCCCCTTGACTCTTACACTCCATTAAAGATAGCAAAATTGCTTTATAAAGTCTGAAAGCCTCACAAGAGCACGTACTAATAATGCATGAATTATGCAAATCTGTGTAGTCACTTGATTTGCATAATGGAGGGACTGGAGGAGGGCTGAGGAGGGGAAAGAGTGGGAGTGAGAGCGCCCGCCCAGATCTGTGCGTAACGGGGGACACCCATTCTCTCCTCCTTCCCCAGCCGCTCCTGGTCCTGAGGGGGACTGTCAGCCTTTCCCAGCTGGCCCTGTGTCTGTCCTTCTGCCGCCTGGCTGCATGGCCATCCCTCCCCCTCACAGGGGTGTCACCGAGGCAGGGGCACACTGACCTGTGCTCCCCTCTCATGTGGAACTGGCTTCATTAAATCTCACAGCAGCCCATCCGTGTACAGACAACTTTCCCCGGGAAGTCCCCCGGGTCATTATTTCTCCAAACTGTTCTGTCTCTCAGAGGTCGTGGGACTGCCATCTGGAGCTGTAACCATTGCCAAGTGCCTTTTGCTTTGGCTCTCTGGGAAGTGAGGGTGAGAAGGCATCTGGAGGAGAGAACTCACCTGACCTCCCTGGTTTCTGATCATTGCTTTGAAGGGTTTGGGCCTCTGGTTGCAAAGTGGGCTCCATCTTCTGCTTTTCCCTCCTGCCCTCCCTGAGCCCTTGCTAATCTTTGACTTCAGCTTTGATGAAGGCTGAGGTTGGGACTGAGGGTACTTGAGGTGTGGCTCCTGTGGGTGCTGCCTGGAAGCCTGGGCAGCTGGGGGGCTCAGACAGAAGGGGTATGGGTATCAGCTGCAGAGGTGGGGCGGTGCGAGGGGCCGGGCAGGGGGCTTCTCCAGAAAGTACTAACACTTCTTGTTCTGGGGAAGGAGGACGTTCTGCATGGTGGCTGCAGAGACCAGCCCTGGTTGGGGAGTGGGTAGGGGTATCTAGCTTCTGGAAAGTCTGAGCAGCCTGTGAAGGCTGCCAACAGGCTGGGTTCAGCTCAGTTCAACATACTTATTACGTGCCTGGCTCTGTGGGCCAGGGCTTGTGTTAGGTGCTAGAACCATGGAGATGAAAAAAGTGCTTGTAGCTCTTACTGAGCTCCTACCCTAGGTATAGGCTCTGTGCTAAGCCCCTTGTTTACATGTGTCATCTCATTTAATATTTACAACAACTTGATGAAATCACTGCTCTTATTTCCCCATTGTATGATGAGTAAGTTGAGGCTTGGTCACAGGGCCAGTAAGTGGCAAAGCAAGGCTTGAGCCAGGTCCTTTGACTCTGTAGCCCATTCTCCTGACTACGATGCTTTGCTGCCTCTGTAGACTCCTACCCAGACCCCTCCCTCAAGGGTCTTATGGTAACAGAGGTGTAAGCAGATGATGGGTAGGGTGAAGTATGGTCAGTGCAAGGAGAGAGGTTTGAGCCAAGAACAGAAGTAGCACAGAGCATTTAATTATGTCAGGGAGGGCCAGGGAAGGCTTGGAGAAGGGGTGGCCCCTGAATAAACCACAGAGGGGAAACCAGATTCTATCTGGCACTTGAGTCAGTGGGCTGTGGTGGAGAGTGGGGGGCTTTCAGGTGAGCAGGGCAATTCCAGATGCTCTCAGCCCCCTCCTGCACAACTTGCAGGGTGGGACTGGGTGAGGGGGAGCTGACAGATTTCAGGGGATCATGGCTGGGACAGGCAGGTGTGGGGTACTGCCCCAGGGGCTCCTTTCCCATATGTTCAGCAGCTGTGCTGACCTCCCGGGCCTGGCCACACAGCCCTGAGAGCCGGGGGGTGTCTGTGGGTGCCTGAACTGTGTATGGACTCTGCCTGCCTGGGGTGAGGCCTCAGCTGGTCACATACCCACACCCACTCAGGCCTGAGCGTGGGGCCGCCATCAAAGCAGCCCTGAGAATTCTTTGCACTCTGGCGCACAGGGCTGAAAGGACCTCTGTCACACAGAGGAGGGGTCAGAGGTTCAGAGGGGAAGTAACTTCCCCAAGTCCAACAGCCGGTGAAGAAGCAGATCAACCCCAGGTTCTCGGGTCTGAGCACTAGCCCCTCACCTGCTGGCTCCCCAGGGCTCCCACCCTTTCCAGGCTGTGTGTGCCCTGCTTAGCACCCGCTGTCCTGTACTCACGCACCCACACACATACACTCTTGCTGTGTTTCCCTCATGCCTGGCCATCCTCTTGGGATCCTCTTAGGCCAGGGCTTTGTTCTGGAGAGAATTTAAGTGGTTGAGGAAGGAGCAGAACCTACTAATTCCATTACTCCCTGAGAGGCCCCTCACACACACTCAGCCCACTCTCCCCAGCCCCGCCTGCCCGTGGTGTCCTTGCTCCTGCCCTGGGGATGCTCTGGAGCGGGGAGAGCAGTACCTGGTAGATCTGAAAGACTTTCTGTAGGAAGTTTGGAGTGAGGGGGCCTCCATACTGGAATCACAGAGGTGTGAGCTGGAATCCTGACTCCATCACCTACAAGCTGTGTGACTTTAGGCAAGTGACTTAATTTCCTTGAGTGTCAATTTCCTCATTAAGAAAATGGGAGTAATAATACCTTTGTGGTTCCCAAACTTTGCTACATTTTGGAATCACCTGGGAATCTTTAAATAGTGCTAATAATGTCTGATTTCCAGCTTTCTACCTTCTGATTTCATTGGTTTGGGGTGCAACCTGGTATCCGGAGTTGCAAAAACTTTCCAGGTGATACTGAGCTGCAAAGTTGGGAACCACGTCATAGAGTTTGGGGGGGATTAAAGGAGATCATGCAGACATGTGGGGAAGACTCAGTCAATGGAGGTGATTATTTTTTAATTCAGTTCCCTGCCTCTCACGCCATTTATTATGGGATCTGAAGGGAGAAGGAGGGTTTTCATTTCTTCTCCATGGTGGGTTTGCCTTGAGTGCTGACCCTGAAGTGGCTGACTGTGGCCCATCTTGACTAGAAAAGCCCTTCCTTCTTTTCCCCCTCTCAGGTTAAACCAGAAACTGTCGCTGCAGCCCTAGGGCAGGCCTCCGTCTTCCTGATAGTCTCCAGGGAGTTCATGATCAGACCAGGATGTCTGAGAGGGAAGCTGGAAGGAGTGGGGGTTGATGGCACATGACCAGGCCTCCATGAGTCTCTTCCTGGTGGCTTTGCAGATGGAAGGGCTGGTCCCCACGCAGGTCTCTAGGAGACAGAGGGCCAAGATGCTGACATGTGGTACACTAAGTCTGGATGTGGTGGTCTGATCTGGGGTGGGGCTGGGCTCAGGGGAGGGTGTCCATGGGGACAGAGTTGGGGAGGGGCCCCTTCCTTGATACCCTCTACTCTGCTCCTTGGCACCATTGGAGGCTCGGCAGACCTGAAGTGGAGGCTGTGAAGGAAGACACATTTCCCTAGATTCCTCAGCTGTTCTGACAGGAAGTAGTGCGTCACTGGGCTGACAGGAAGGAAATGGCTCTGCTATTTGGAGAGAAATAGAGAATTCTGACTGGGGCCGAGGAAAAAGGTGTTTACTTGTAGAAGCTGTTTTGTTCCAATATAGGGACTCTTTCTCCCCTCAGGCGCTTGCTCCCTGTTTATTTTCCTTTGAATGACAAAGATTGAATTTAGCTAATGAGGAGCTGAGAGAGGGAAGTGAGAGGGGGTCCTGTGAGATTTCAGAAGGTGGAGAGTCTTCGCAGGACGTACATCCTTCTGCTTTTAATCTGTGTTTCTTACCCAGCTTCCTGCTTCGGGGAGCTGGAAGGCAACAAAGCATTTTGTGATCTCACACACCACTCTCTCCTCCATCCACAAACCATACCTTGGCAAATGCCTTTGATTTCTATTTCTTTTTACCACCCGCAAAAAACACAGTGAATCTTTTAATAGCACGAGGCCTTTTGGATCACTAACCAGTCGGTCGCCAAATCCTATCCATCTGAGTGCCTAAAGTGCACTCAGAATAGACACTTTTAATAAAATACATTCCCTTTAAGCCAGGGTAAACCTGTGAAATTTGTACATTTCTTTGAGAGCATCTCTACAAATTTTACAGTATTGAAATCACCACCCAGTGACCTTTCAGGAAGTACTAGATAAATTATAAGAGACAAATAGACAGACCAAAAGGAGAAGTACAATTTCCAGTGCCTTTCCTGCCAGGTTCTCAGGTTGAGTCTTAGAAATCCCTGGCTTCCTGTGTACCCCTCCTCAGCCTTGTGGCGGCCCCTGCCCACCTGCCTCTCTCCTTGCCTGCCCGCCCGGGTGTCCTCTGAGATGTTTGCAGCTCTTAGAGGCAGCTCTGGTATGTGGCTCCTGGCACCTATTCCTGTCTGTGTTTGCCTCTGCGCTCCATTATTCAAAATGTTTCCACTGGTGGCCAGAACCCCCAGAAATGCCCTTGGGGCTGGCCGAGGGCTGCTTTGGAAAGGCTCAGATTCTCTGCCAGCCGGGGCTGCCCCATGCATGTGGCAGGGAGTCCTCGGCCTTGCCAAGTGAGAACCAGGCTGGGGTCCAAGCCCAGCCAACCCTCCCAGTGGTCCGAGGCCAGCCCTTGGTCACCTGTGCGTGGTTTGTCCACTTTGTGGATCTCCTCACCCCCGCCCCTAGGTCAGGTCCCCGCTGTCGTCTCTCCAAGTTGGGCACCTTCCTTCCCTACCAGTTGGTGGTGCTCAGGGGATGTAAACCAGGTATAATATGCTGTTCTTACTTTGTGTAGGGAAAATAGAATTTGGAAGGCTAATGGCCTATCACGTCACATCACTTAGAGCCCCTGAGGGGTCTTCTGGAGACTCGCTGCTCCTTTGGACTCTGGGATCTGCTCCCCCTGCAGAGCAGGTACCCAGAGACTTGGAGCCGTGCTGTGGGGTGGTGTCGCACAGCTGCGCCCTGCTGCCAGGGGACTGCTAATTGCAGAGTCCTTGATGGCAGTGGCCACACGTTGACATGCTCGTTTCATGGAAAAGTGAACTCGGTAACCAGTCTGGCTGCTTTGCCATCACTGTTCAGTGACCTGTGTTCACATAAGCTGCAGGCGTTACTCAGGGCCTCTGGATCTCAGTTGCTCTTTTCCCCGCAGAGATACCACCTCACATGACTCCTGGTTGTGGCGAGACCCCACTGCCCTCCCACATGGGGAGGAAGGGAGATCAGAGAGAAAATCGGGGGTTGAATATTCTGAGTGCTGCTGGTCCTTCTGGAGGTTAAGTAGCTTCATGAGGAACATAAACAAGGCGCTATCAGTGCTGCCCAGGGGTTCACTCACTCCTTAATTTGATAATTAATTCTGCAAACATTAATGGAGTTTTTCTCACATACTGGGCACTCTTCTAGGTGCTGGGGGTCAGGGAGAAACCGGAGGATGAAAAAGACCTTGTTTCCACACTCAAAGAGCTCACAGCCCAGTAAACAGATACTTAATGCACTTAGATTGTTTCCCAGAGAGGCCTGATGTCCAGCAGAGGTAGCAGAAGAGGAGGTGGCTCGGGAGGGTGGGGCAGTGGGAGTAGTGAGAGCGTATTTGGGTCTAGGTTGACTAGGAATGCGATAGGCCAAGAGAGGAAGGTCACTCCTGGCCCAGGAAACATGTGCAAAGACCCAGAGACATGAAAGTGCAGAGCATTTTGGAGGAGTGTGAATAAAGACAAAATATGGCTCGAGTCTATGGTGTGATGGGGCTGGAGAGGTAGGCAAGGGTCAGATCGTGCAGGTGCCTTGCTTAAGGGGTTCACCTCTATCCTAGAGGCCGTGGGGAGCCACAAAAGGGTTTTAGGCAGAGGGGTGGCACAGTTTGTATGTTTTTAAAAATTTAGGTCTTTTTAAAAAATTTAAATTAAAATTTTTTTATTATTGAAATATAGTTGATGTACAATATTATATGTTACAGGTGTACAATATAGTGATTCACAATTTTTAAAGGTTATGCTCCAGTTACAGTTATTATAAAATATTGGCTATATTCCCCATTTTGTACAATATATCCTTGTAACTTATTTTATACGTAGTAGTTTGTACCTCTACTACCTCTGCTAATCCCCTACCCCTATATTGCCCCTCCCCCTTCCCTCTCTCCCCTGGTAACCACTAGTTTGTTCTCTACATCTGTGAGTCTGCTGCTTTTTTGTTATATTCACTAGTTTGTTATATTTTTTAGATTCCATGTATAAGTGATATCATACAGTATTTGTCTTTCTCTGTCTGGCTTATTTCACTTAGCATAATACTCTCCAAGTCCATCCATGTTGCTGCAAATGGCAAAATTTCATTCTTTTTTATGGCTGAGTAGTATTCCTTTGTGTGTGTGTGTGTATATACAGATATAGATATAGATATAGATATACAGATATAGATATAGATAGGTAGATAGTTGCTTCCGTATCTTGGCAATTGTAAATAATGCTGCGGTGAACATTGGGTGCATGTATCTTTTCGAATTAGTGTTTTTGTTTTTTTCAGATATACACCCAGGAGTGGAATTGCTGGGTCATATGGTAGTTCTGTTTTTAGTTTTTTGAGAAACCTTCATACTGTTTTTCACAGTGGCTGCACCAATTTACATTCCCACCAACAGTGTACAACGGTTCCCTTTCCTCCATATCCTTGCTGACCTTTGTTATTTGTAGACTTTTTGATGATGGCCATCCTCACAAGTGTGAGGTGATATCTCATTGAGGTTTTGATTTGCATTTCTCTGATGATTAGGGATGTTGGGCATCTTTTCATGTACCTGTTGGCCATCTGCATTTCCTCTTTGGAAAAATGTCTGTTCAGTTCTTCTGACCATTTTTTTCTTTTTAGTTTTCTGTTGCCTTTAATTAACATCTAAATAGATGCTGTATTCTTCTATAATTACAATATGGAAATGTCTATGAATAAAATAGGTAAATTTTTTGTCACATGCCTAGGAAAGAATGGTGGCAGTAAGATTCATCCAAGGTTTTAGCAGCAACATCTACACAGCCAGGGCATGGTCAGTGTTTGGGGACAGAGGTAAATATCTGCAATCCATGCATACCTTTTTTTAAAAAATTTATTTATTTTATTTATTTATATTTGGCTGTGTTGGGTCTTTGTTGCTGCGTGTGGTCTTTCTCTAGTTGTGGTGAGCGGGGGCTACTCTTCGTTGCAGTGCATGGGCTTCTCATTGCGGTGGCTTCTCTCGTTGTGGAGCACGGGCTCTAGAGCACAGGCTCAGTAGTTGTGGCGCACGGGCTTAGTTGCTCCCCGGCATGTGGGATCTTCCCAGACCAGGGCTCGAACCCGTGTTCCCTGCATTGGCAGGCGGATTCTCAACCACTGTGCCACCAGGGAAGCCCCGTGCATACCTTTGATTTCTTCTTTTAGTGCCTGATTTACCGTCTGGTGCTGTTGGACTGTTCTCTTCTTAAATTCTTCCAATTCAATTTGAATTTCATAATTGCCCCACAGCCTCCTGAAATGTCAGTGACTTTGATAGCTGTAGCTCGAGGAAACTTTTCTTTGAGAATTTGGGTCACTTTGAGCTCCCCCTCAGTCTGCGAGGCAAACATGCGCTGAGCACAGTGGAGAAGAGGAAGGCGGTGGGTTCCGCTGAGCAGAGGCGCTGCCGCGGCCTGGCTCCACGCTTCCATGACCGGCCAATGTGGCCTGCTGTCCTTCTGCCCATTTTTTTTTTTTTAATTTAATTAATTTATTTTTTACACAGCAGGTTCTTATTAGTTATCTATTTTATACATATTTAGTGTATATATGTCAATCCCAATCTCCCAATTCATCCCACCACCACCACCCCGCACCCCACTTTCCCCACTTGGTGTCCATATGTTTGTTCTTTACATCTGTGTCTCTATTTCTGTCCTGCAAACCAGTTCATCTGTACTATTTTTCTAGATTCCACATATATGTGTTAATATACGATATTTGTTTTCTCTTTCTGACTTACTTCACTCTGTATGACAGTCTCTAGGTCCATCCACATCTCTACAAATGACCCGATTTCGTTCCTTTTTATGGCTGAGTAATAGTCCCTTGTATATATGTACCACATCTTCTTTATCCATTCGTCTGTCGATGCCTTCTGCCCATTTTTTAATCGATTTGTTTGGTTTTTTGATGTTGAGTTGCATGAGCTGTTTATATATGTTGGATGTTAACCCCTTATCGGTCATATCATTTACAAATATTTTCTCCCATTCAGCACAGTTTGTGTTTTATATTAACTGCTGTGGAGTCTACATGGTATGGCAGAAGGAGCACTGGAGTAGGGGGTCTAGGGAGCTAGATTCTAGATCTGGCCCAGCAGCTGATTGACCTCAGCCAGGTCTAGGCTTCAGTGTCCTGGTTTGTCAGATGAGAAGACTCCAAGAACTGTCCCAGCTCTGACACTCTCCACACCCATGACCACCTCTGTTTTTGGCTCCCATGCCTTTTCTTCTGTACTTGTCTCTCTACCTCTGGCCGCCTGACCCATGTCTTCTGGCTGTCCCACCTTGCTCGGCAGCTGGTGGCAGCTGGAGGGAGAGGGGTGAGTTCTCCAGGAAGAACGTGCACTTCTGACCCTCATAGCTCACAGTTGCCTGGCGTTTTCCAGCCCTGCAGGAATACCTTCTCTCCGCGCCCTCCCCGCGCCCCCCACCCCTGCCCCAGCCCACCTGGCTCCCCACAACTCACAGTCCTGGGCCCAGCTGGGTTTCTTCAATGAAGCAATTCATTCCCCTGGGCCTAACCCTTCCCCACGCCCCCAGTCCACCTGGCCCCAAGTGACAAGAGGCAGCTGATTTGGACTCACCGCCCGGAAGCGAGGGACATCTGCATGGAGAGATGTCAGTGCCTTTGGCCTGTACAGTCTTTTTCCTTTGCTTTGACCCGGGTTTTAAAAGCTTAGCAAGTCATCAGCTGCAGTGGCTGTCCGGGAGCCCCAGCTTTGCTCTTCCTGCTCAGGGACCCCCAAGCCACTTCTGCAGAATTGAAAACGGCTGTGGCTGGAAAGACAGGTTTTCCTCACAAGCATCATTTGTTCCACCGCCTTTGCAGGGTTATCACTCTGATCCTAGAGCTTCTCCAGGCTGAGGAGCCCCGGGGGACAGCTTGGCTGCAGTTTCTCTTTTCCTAGGTCTTTGATCACAGCTGTTATATTTAAAGGCTTAAACAATGGGTTCTAAACAAATAAGTATCTGTTTAGTCAGTGGAATGAGGAATTTAAAGGTGACTCAGACTCCCCTCCCCCGCCCCCAATTCTAAGTGCTATTTACTACCTGAATGATGAGACCTGTAATGGAATCATTTTGCTTGATTCTCCTCTCCTTGGGAATTTGGCATGGTATTTCATTCATTCACTCACTCATTCATTCATTCGAGTGCTTATTGAGTATCCACTACTATGTGCCAGGTCCTGTGTGAAGTAATGGGGAGAGAGAGACAAATAGGACCCAGACCCTGCCACAAAGCAGCCTAGAGTCTGGGGTGACTACCCAGTGGGAGCCCAGGGGCTCCAGCACGGTGAGTTCCATTCAGACCTAGAAACTCTAGCTGACAGTCTTAAACCCTGTTTCTGGAAAACAGGGAAATAGAAATAATGCAAGAGGGAAGAAATGTGGGTGAGGAGAGTGAGATGAGGGCGGAGGAAAGAGAGAGATGGAAGAAAGGAAGCAGCAAACTTTCCCACGAGAGACTGCAGACGGCCCCCCAGTTCCCTGCGGCAGCTCACAGCCACGGGCAGCAAGAACCCAGGAGAGGGGAAGGCCCTCCGCTCCCTCTCAGCTCGGCCCTGGCAAACTGGGTCATAGGCAGGGCACTTCCTGCTTGGTGCCTCAGTTCCCCCATCTGTAAAATGGGGCTTTGGACTGTGGGATCTCGGAGATCTTTGAACTAGCGTTCTGTGACCGGTGCAGGGCATAGTAGATATGGGGCAGGAGCCCAAATAAAGGCTCTGGAAGTAGAAGGAAGTGTTCCCCTGGCTTCTCTCATCTCAACACTGAGACACCCTTAGGTGTCTGGGGCCTGTGGGTGTCCTGCCATCCCCTCGCTAGCAAGAGGTGCCTTCTGGCTACTCTCCCTGCTGAACAGTGGAAGAAGGAAGGTTCTGGGTCTCCATGTTTGTATATTTTCTGGTGTGGACATTTCCTTCTTGGAGTTTCTTATCTTTTTCTTTCTGACAGTAAGGCCGCTTGAATTGCTCCAGGTACAGGGTGACTCTGCATGGCGAGCATGCAGCATCTGATGCTTTGGACTGACTCCTTGGCAGGCCTGCCTCTGGATGCCCTCAGATGCTGACCCATATGCCTCGCCCTGGGGCCGGGTCAGACTACTGAAGCCCAAGGGTCACATTCCGAAGGGTTCCGGTACAGGTCACACTCATTGATTGCTAAAGAAAACAATGTTTTGGCAACACAGTGTTTGAAGAATTGGGGTTCCTAGCTGTGTGACCTTGGGTAATTGCTTAAATATTCCAAGTCTCAGTTTTCCCATCTGTGAGATGGGAGTGGCTCTCCCTATCTCTCAGAGATCAAATAGGAAACTTCAAGAAAGTGCCTTGTAAGCGGGGAGGCTCTAAACTGACATCCACAGGGCAATGATTCAGTAGCAAATATATTCAGCCTTCTCCATGGTTACAGCCTCTTCTGTGCTGAGTAATTCAAGCCACAAAGGGTTAAGGCAGCTAGGCACGTGACTGAGATTGTCCATAATTGATGGAATAAACCTTAAAAGAGTGACGTATAATTGCAGTTAATCCAGGCACTGTGACACTGCCCTGCTAAAAACTGTCTACTAATAATTACTTTGATCTAACAAAATGATGCCTGTCTGTAAGTCTGGTAGCAGGGACCCTGGCCAAGGGTCTGCAGCACTGAGCACCACCCCTCCCACTGGACAAGGTGGGTGTGGGAGCTGGGAGACGTGGAGGCCAGAGGGCAGGGAGGGGCCCTCAGTTCTCTCAGACCCTAAGGCAGCAAATGCTACATATGTAGAGTGATCGTGTGATTCACTCTACATATTCACTGTCTAAATGGGGACACTTTTGAGAGTATGATATTAATAATTGCTACTCATATTAATAATTATGCTAGACAACAGACATAAGCTGGTCTCCTCAGAGCAAACCTGGATATGTATGGTCAACATGTACATAGACTGTTTTGGGCTTCTGGGAATCCCTAGGTGGTTGAGCATTTCCACAGTTATGATTTGGTCTTCACAATAACTCTGGAAGGAAGAAAGGATTTTTACTCTCATTTAATGGAAAATAAAAATAGTGCTAGAGACAAACCATTCCAGCTGTGATCTTTGCCATGGCTTCCCTGGTGGCTGAGCCAATGCAGGTTGAGGACAGCTGGCCAGGATCTGGGAGCTCCGGGGCTGGGGAAACACGTGGTGCTCAGAGGGAGAGACCCAGCAGCTCAGGCTTCAGAAGAGCTGCAGCAAAGTGACCATACCCACAGAGAGTGCAGGGCACACTTCCCAACAGGGCCTTTGCCCGGGTCCTCTCCAGTCCTGAACTCGGAATCAGAAGACTCCTCCCTTTACTAATCATGTGATCTCAGCTAATTGTGTGATCACTGTGTGCCTCAGTTTCCTCATTTGTCAAGTGGGGACAATAATTCCTTGTTGTAAGGATTAAGTGCGATCCTATATGAAAACGGGTGGGCTCAGAGACTGACATGTCATAGGTACTCAGTAAATCCTTGTAGAGTTTGAATCTGGAGAGAGTTTCCAGAAGCAGTATCCTTTAGGGAACCGTGGGGATCCTTCTGCCTTGAAACAGTTCTGACTTGGGCCAAGTAGGGTGGATGTGCTCCAGCCTTGAGATCGGGGTTGCCTCAAATTCTTGCAGGGAGGAGGTGGATAAGAGAAATACATGGGGGAATTGAGAGCTTCCTGACTCCCCTAAGCTGTGATGATCTACTGCATGCTCTGTGCGAGGTGGGGACTGCACCCAAGGAAGCTTCAGGCCTTGTGATTCCCTTGAAGCTCTGCACACACAAGCAGCCCACGTTGGCCGGCAGCCCTGGCCTTTTAGGCTCGAGGATGAACTTGCTCGGACATGGGCAGGAGACACGGCTCCTGTGGTGCCCTGTTGCTGGAAGTGATGGCACCTCAGAGCCAAAGGTAGGCGGGTTGGCAACAGTTTGGTGCCAGAGAGCTAGTGAGTGAGAAAGAGAGAGAGATAAAAGTGCCACGTTCAGCCTATTAATAGCCGTGTTTGGTCTCCACCACTTCTATCAACATCGTCCATCACATCCAAACAATCGAAAGGCTTGTGCCAAATGGCTAGGAGTTAACAACTCATGGCTGTGCTGAATTTCTGAAAAACAGTATTTCCACTTCTGATGCAGCTCTGAAATGCCAATTGTTCCATGCCAACTGGTTATTTTTCCAGACCATTTCCCTTTATTTATGTTTAAGCTTTTAGAGTTTTAGGCAAAAAGAAGATGGAGAACCTGGACCAGGTGATTATTATTTCTCCTGATTTGCCCTTGAGAGCCATGGAAGAAACGTTCATTCCCCAAACGTGAACTGAGGACTTGCAGAGGGGTGGGAGAGGAATCAGACAGGGGTGCTGCCCTTTTCAGGAGTGTGCGACTGATGGGCAGGCAGAGTGGGGACGTGGGAAAAACACCGGCCCAGGCCTCAGAAGACTCAGGGCAAGATTAGCCCTTTCTGTTACTGCTGTGTGGCCTTGGCTAGGACAGAGCCCCTCTCTGGGCCCCCATTTCCTTGCCTGCAAAGTGGGGGAGTTGGACTAGACGGCCCAGGAGGCCCCTTCCAGCTGAGTCTGTGCGTTGGGTTGGAGGACTTGCTGTCTCACGTTTACTGGCAAGAGTGCGGGTGTGGAAGTGGAAGGAGGGTGATGCTGTCCTCGGGCTGCTGCTCTGGGAAGCCTGGAAACGTGGCAGGGGAAACACAGGACAGGGCTGTTCCTTATCCGGGAAGCTCCAGCCTTCAGAGATGTCTGTGGAGCCTGCCAGGCGGTTGTTTTTCTCACCATATGTGATTTCTGGGTGTCTTAAAATTTTCATTTGGCCCAAACATTGCCAGGCTCAGGGGTTGATTGTGCCCTGCGAGGGGATGGAAGTGGTCTTGCCTCTGGGCACCAGGCTGGGAGTGGGCAGAGAAGTGGGCTGTGGAAACCTCTGATGAGGTTGGAAGGTGTAGGTGGGATCATGGTGTTGCTTCTGCCGCCGCAGCAGCCTCTGGTGCGGAGCGAGGCAGGGGCTGGAGGGTGAAAAGAGGGAAGAGAACTGCGGGGGGCGGGCGGTGATGAGGCTGAGAGATGAAGGGTGGGGGTAGTCTGTAGGCCTTGCTTTGTGTCTTTAAAACCAACACATGCTTCTCTGTGGCTGTCAGGTGGTGAGAATTCTTATTTCAGATTCTATCCATCTGAAGATGCATTTATCCAGCTCATTGCAATTGGTTGACCACAGCTCCTGCGGAGAATCCAGGAGTCTGGTGTATGTCCTGGGGCAGGACGGGGAGAGAGAGCCCCAGTCCTGGGTCAAGCCCTGTCTGGGCTGGTTTGGTTCTAGCTGGGAACCCAGTGTGCACACACAGCCTTCTGCAGAGCAAAGTGATTTCCTGCTGTTTTATTGGTTTGGGGACCAGATAGGTTTTAATAAGAGAAAAGAAAACAACTTCAAAGCAAGCCATCCAGAAAGCACAGTTATTTGTCTCCAACATTCTAGAACATTAAAAAAGGGGGGCTCCTGCAAGTTGGAGGAAATATGGGGACCATGGTCTTGGTGAGGGTAGCAGTGGATATTTGCAAGGAGAACCCATCATGGTGATGGCAAACTGAGCAGCCTTCCGGCAGGGCTCTGCCACACCTGGGAGGTGAAGAAAGATTAAGTGGTTCTCTGTAATTGAGGACCCCCCAGGTTGCCAGGATGCATGTTGCGACTAGGACAAGAGACCTTTAGTATGTGCTTCTCCCAAGATGATGGCAGGGACTGGGACCTTCAGAATGAGATGCATAGTGACAGGTGTGCATTCATCAAAGCTGGAGAAGGCTGTATGGGCTTTTTGACACCACAAGAGTGATGTAATTGCTGACTGGCCAAGAGCGCTCACATTCCACAAGCAGGGGAGGATGAAAGGTAATCAGGAGCAGATTATTTATTGGGGAAGGAAATAAAGTGGCTAGGTAAGAGGTTTGGAGGTGACTTCCAGGATAGGGATCTAGGCTTTTGGAGAACAGATAAATTTAGAGTTGTTATATCTTCAGAAACAGGGGAGACAGGGCGGGCAGGGATGCCTACCCCGTGAGCATAAGCCTGGGGGACCCAATACCCGGCTTCTAAGATTTGCTTCAACACAGGCTGGTGTTTGATAGGGGCCGAGCCAGCCCCACTGGGCCTCAGTGTCCTCATGTAGAATGAAGGGTGGGGATGAGCTGACCTCCAGGGGTGCCTCCAGGCCTGGGGTCTATATTTTTATTGGTATTTGTCTTGGGGAGGGGCTCACTTATTGAGGACTTTTGCATAGGCACATATGGTGCCAAAATCAGAGTGAGGCTTCACAGAGGCATTTGTTTGTTTAGCTTTACTGGGGGCTAAGCACCTGAGAGAGCTGAAGCCAGATCTGTGAAAAAGTCAGAGCCTTTCCAACATAGAGATAGGCTGCCTTGATAGGAAGTGAGTTCCCTGTCCCTGGAGGTAATCAAGCACAGACTGAATGACCATATGCCAGGAATCTTACAGAGGAGAGTCATGAGCCATTTAACTAGATGGCTTTTACATTTCCTTTTAACTCTAAGGAGCTCCACTGCTTATGCATATGACTAACTGTTCAACAGAGTCTCCTCAAGGCTATGATGTCAGCCCCAGCCTTCTGCACTTCTTTCTTGTGCCCCTAGAGCAGCAGTTCTCATCCCTGGCCTGCACATTTGAATCACTGAAATATTTTTTTAAATGTCAGTGTCCAGGCCTCACCTGCAGAGATTTGATTTAATTATTCTGGGGTGGGGGTCAAGGTCCCTCAGTTCTAGAATGGCCTGGGCTGTTGGTGCCTGGTGGGCATCCTTCCCACCTGCATACTCCCTGATGGGGTAAGGAGACTCAACCCCCTCTGGTTTCATTTTGCCTTGGTATATAGCTCAAAAGTTTGACCCTTCCACATTCATTCACCCAACAAACATTTGTTAAGTGCTTATTTCATGTTGGAAGAGTCCTAGTAGGCCAGCTCTTGGCTACTTTAGGAGCAGCAAGCCCCAAACTGCCTTCAGAAAGACCTCGTCATGTGTATTCCTACCTCCTACACTTAGCACAGTGCCTGGCACATGGCAAGTATATAATAAAACATTTTGATTGAATTGCATGGAATCTTTGCCAATGTTGTAAGTGGGGCAGGAAAATAAATTATAAGCAAGCATGCAGTAGAGAATTCATGATATGCCATTTCCCCTCTGCTCAGACCTTGTAAAGGAAATCATCTCCTTAATTGGAATTATGTTTGTGGCCTTAGGGGTGACCCATCTGACTTGATATTTTGGTAGCGTGGTCTCCCAAATGACCATTTTTTCCTCCTTGGGGCATCGCACAGCGGGAGAGCCGAGGCCTGGGGAGGATGATTCCTTCTTAATTGGTGTCCTGGTCGTTGTGCTGGTTTCACTAACCATTACCAGGCCACCCTCTGCTCAGACCCGAATGCCCTTGTGTTAACTGCATGATGTCCCTCAGCCATCAGGTTCCATCTCCTTCTGGGAGTGACAAAGTGGAGGGCCACAGAGAAACGGCCCAGGCCAACTTGACTTTATGAGTTTCATTTTGAGACCATTGGCATCCTTCACTCCACAAACATTTCCTGCCTGCCCGCCCCATACCAGGCCTGGTCTGGGCTGCACTCGCAACAACGATGCAGACACCCATCCCTGATGTCAGGCTGCTCACTGTCTGTCATGCTACTAAGTGACCGGAGTTTAATGGTGACATGACTGGGACCTCATCAGAGAGTGGGGTGAGATGGAGAGATTAGTCCTGCCCAGGAAGACTGGGCATGGAAGGCGATGTTCCGATGACAGGCATCCCGTGTGTCATGAGACTCTCTGGGTGGAGAGAGCACAGACCTTTGGGTCTAACTTCTGCCTGGGTTGGAATCTGACCTCTACCTCGTCCTTGCTTGGGGATAGTGGGCAAGTGACGGAACCTCCCTGGGCCTCGCATGGGGTTGTTCCGAGGATCTAAAGCAATTACAACAGCGCCTGGCAATGGTAAGCGCACAGTAGATGTAGGCTGTTATTTTTATCATGTCCCTTTAGTTATAATGTATTTGGGAGTTCAGGAAGGAAGTGTCTACCTGCTTGACACATCTCAAAATTTTGTTCCCTTCATTCAAATTTTCAGCATTCAACTGACACTTATTGACCTGCTATGTGCCGGACAATGTCTGAGGTGCCAGGATGTAGAAGTGGACAAACAAATTTGAAATCCTGCCCTTCTGGGGTTTCCATCTTGGCGGTGAGAGACAGCCCCTGGGACGTGGTAAAGACACCCACACAGAGAGCTCAGGAAGGTGGAAGGTGCCTGGAGCTTGGTCTCCAGTACCCAGGCTGATGCTCAGCCCTGGTGGGCGTTGAGCAGAAGAAGGTCTCATGCCCTCCTTGTCTGCACAGAGAGCCTGCATCCTTAGCAAACAGCATCTTTGTGGAGAAGGTACTCTCTGAAGCTCCTTTGGCCTTGGGTTAGTCTGTATTCCTCACTTCATATTCAGGATGTAGGGTCTGTTCGGGTTCAGCTGCCTCTCTAGGGTCGCCTCTTCTGGTCCTGGTCATTCAAGGAGCTACTTGTAGGTCTTTTCTCTCAGCCTGGGCTTCCTGCCCATTTCTTCCAGGCCCTACTCATCTGCCCTTTGTCTGCCAGGTGGGATTCAGGCTCAGCGGACTGGGGGTGGATGGAGTGGGGGAATCCCTGGCATTTTGCAAGTACCCAGCGCAGGGCCTGGGCATAGTTAAGTGCTCTATATAAATATTTATAGTGTGAATGGATGAGTGAATGAATGTTTGGCCCATTGCAGGACGCCAAAGCTGTCTTTCTGAAATGCCTGTGGGAGCGTCTTTGTAAATTGTTGCAACCCTAAAATGCTGATATTGGAGGTGCATTCAGCAGCCGCTGACTGAGAACCAGCTGAGTTTACCTGCACTGACATCTGTGCAGCAAGAGAAAGGGTGATTGGCTACAAGAGAATGTGAGCTTTTTTGTGTGTGAAAAAAGAATGAGTTTTTTCATATGCATTATTTTATTTTATCCTCCAGTACCTGTGAGAGTTGGTCCTATTAGATCTGGCTTGCAGAGAATGAAACAGAGGCCCAGAGAGGTTAAGTGACAGGTCCAGTGTCACATAGCTAGTGAGCAGCAAAGATATGACTTGAATTCTGGCCTTTTGGTTCCAAATCCCATGTTGTTTAGAAAGAGACAATGGTAATTTTCTTTGTTAGCTATCTCGTTCTATTTGAGGAGGAGTTGGCATGAGTGAGCTTTGTTGCTGACTATTTCACACTCACAATTTTATCATGTATAGAAATGCCTGAGAAAAGGAGAAAAAAGAAAGAAATATGGGGACTGTCCCTATGACCTGTGTATGTGTCATGGCCAGTGTGTGCCCAGTGCCATCGGCCATTAGGCTTCAGGGACTATTTGGTCCAAGAGTCTCATTGTACTGGGGGTACTGAGGCCTAGAAGAGTGAAGCAGCTTGTCCAAAGCCAGGCATTTACCGTGGAAGAGGCCCAGACCCTCTGGGCCCTCTGATGGCAAGCCCAGGGCCCAGCTCCGGAGACCTCTTAGTTATGAAGCACCCTGGCTTCTTGGAACTTCTCCCTCCTCAGGCCTGTCAGAGGTCCAGGTGCCCTTTAAAGCCCCCAGGGTCCACCCTCCCACCCCATCGTGATAGCT
Source organism: Eubalaena glacialis (assembly GCF_028564815.1). Classification (NCBI taxonomy): domain Eukaryota; kingdom Metazoa; phylum Chordata; class Mammalia; order Artiodactyla; family Balaenidae; genus Eubalaena; species Eubalaena glacialis. The sequence goes on from NC_083718.1 coordinate 81,691,010, forward strand.
TTGCCTGTTTCCCCTGTTTGCAAGTTGGACATCCAAGGACGCAGAGGGTCTGAGTGATTCCACTCTGGACCATGAGTGACCAAAATAGGATTCTGGTAGCTGCCTTCTGGTAGGAACCAGGCTGGGCAGCCACTCTGAGAATGCCAGGAAGAGCCAGGGGTGTACTTAAATCAGGCAGCTCAACCTGGGACCGCGAGCCTGAGCTAAGAGATGAGCATGAGGGTGAAAGGTGTGGAGAGTGGACGAGAATGAGAGATTATGAGAAAGAGGCAGGATGAGAGCAGAGGAAGGAGGAAGGCAGGGGCTTGGCGCTGGTATGAAAGCACCAGGTTGAGGAAAGAAGCTCCGTCTCCGCAGAGACCAGCAACCACGAATGCAGTCTTCCTGGCCAGTGGATAAGGGGCTGGTTTTAATTTGCATAGCGTTAATTAGCAAGAGTGTCTAATTAGGACAACCCTTACAGAGCCACAGTATTAAGCTGATGCTGAATGTCAATCAGTTTTGGAGCCTCTCCATGAAATTGAAGGAAAAGTTGACCTTATTAAACTGAAAAGATTTCTAAATCAATTATTTCCCAAGTCGAATGCACAAAACGTAAATCTTAATTCAGTAGATACAGACTTTAGATGATATTACCTCTTCCCCTTTGGGGGTTCCAGCCAGTGACAAAGATCATGAATGGATCACATATGCACACACACACACACACACACACATACACACACACGCACACACATACTTTGGGGAAGGCACCTGCACATCTTTACCTGATATTTCACTTCTGTTCAGTGCCCCTCTAGGACTCTGCCTGCAAGCATGGTTTTCTGTTATTTTCAAATGTTCCAAACAATATAATACATTTAGAACTTCAAAGCCTCTGGAAAATCTACCGTAATCATTACTATTCTGGCTTGTCTTTGGAAGCTACAAGGCGGCCGGGAGAGCAATTTATATGGCTGGCTCAGAAGCTGGGAACCGTACTCCATCACAGTCTGCACAGCCTCGGGAGAGGAAGGGCTACAGCAGCTCTGAGAAGCCTCACTGAAGAAATTGGAGGCTGGAAAGGCCTGACCAGCCGGGCAGGTGGGGTGTTGGTGCACAGGCAGGGCACAGAACCCGGAAGTAGATGATCTGGAGTAAATCCTGGCTTCTTCAATCCTGACTTGGCCATCTGTTGGCCATGTCCTTGGACAAGTTAGGTAACTTCTTGGAGCCTCAGTTTCCTCCTCTGTAAAGTGGGTTGGCGATGTCCACCTTGCATGGTAGGCCCCTACAGTAGTGCTTTATAACAGATTGTTGTCATCAACAAGTCACAGATCTGTGAAGGGCTGGCTCATGGCTTGGAGCAGAACAGGACCACGTGGATAGGGGCATCTTGCAGGAATATGGTTCACCCTCCTTCCCTGCTAGGAATCCCCTCTACAGCACCCCTGATGGCTGTAGCCAGCCTCTACTAAGACGACAGGAACTCACCATCTCACACGGGAGCCTAGTTCATTTTGAAGGCAGGGGGGAAGCGTGGTATACAGAAAAATCTGATATATAGCTTAAAGTCTGGGCTAGCTGTATGACCTTGGAAAAGTCACTTTGTCTCTATGACCCTCAGTTTTGTTTTGTTTTGTTTTTTAATCAGTAAAATGGAGACATTATGACCTCATCTGTAGGGTGAGGATGCGAAGTAATCTGTATAGAAGGCATAGTCTGGGACCTGGTATGTAGTCAATACTTAATAAATGTTAGGTAAAAATAAAAGTACTATTATTAAGTAGTTTCAAGAAGCACTTATTAAGCACCTATTGTACTCAGATCATCAGAGGTAATACAGTTGAGTACCCTGACACTTTATAGAATGACACTATATATTTGCAGACTTTTTTTACATTAAAAAAGTAAAAAATTAAAAAATAATTGGAAATATACCATATTTACAGTTTTGGGGGCTGGGTTTTTGACTTGATGTTATATCATGAACCTTTCCTGATATCTTCAAATATTCTCTGCAGAGGTGGCTTTAAGTGGCAACATAGCGTTCCGTCACTGGCTATTCTCCAATTTACTTACCCACTCTAATATTTTGGGGCATTTAGGAATAAATGGCTTTAAAAAAACAACTCTCATCTGTTGGGATATAATTCTTAAGCATTCCTGTGTATTAAGGATATTACTCTACTGAAAAATTCTGAGTTGCAGGGGAGAAGTGTTGACCAGTTGACCACGGGACTCCCTTCCAGCCCTATGAGTCCCTTTGGCCCTTGGATAGCAGTGAGTGGGGGCTGAGCAGGGGTGTGTACATACACACATGTGGTGTACGGCAGCTAATTAGCCAGCCCTGAGTTGCTGCCATCACCCAAAGAACCATATCAATTTCAAGCTTCACTGGAGTTCAGACAGCAGAGAAAAGATGATAATTCAACATTTTAACAAATGGAAAACATTTCTAATCCAGCCAGACTTCTTTGACGTATTTTCCTGCTATTAAAAATGGTTGATGGTTTATTTTTTGTTGACATGTGATAGAGAATGCAAGGAAATCTGTGAAGTAGTGAGCATTCCCACTGATCCAGTGCACACTCGTCTCCCCATGGGGCTGGGGCTGGCCGATGAGGTTTCACTGGTCAAAACCAAGAGGCAGGCGGAGTTGCCTCTTACGTAAAGGCTTTGAGTTTTAGAACAAAAGGAAGAGGCTCAAAGGAGAGGAGACAGCATCTGGCCCCTTTCCCTTCACCTCTTCCTCTAAAAATGATGGAAATAGACTTGGATTCTGATTTCAGTTACTTTCTGCCAAAAGAAATAAATTAGAGTTTGAAATGTGCAGCTGATCCCAAACCCTTTCCTGGGGAGGCATGATGCTCCCCAGATGTCAGACCCCTTTGAGAAGAAAGTTATGGTCATTTCTGGCTCGAAAACATCATGATCTGTCCCCAGTTGATTCCTGTAGGGAGGTAGTCTTGTCCTAAAAGTCTGAGTGTCCCTGAATTCACCACCTGCTCTCTTCCGCCCCAATAGGTCTTGTGGTTTGGATGGTGTTTCAGGCATCCAATAGTGCTTTCGAAGAGTAGAACCTTCCTGAAGGCTGGAACTGTGTTCTGTTTTCCTTTGGGCCCTTAACTGGAGCAGCAGAATACCCCCCAAGGCACCTCTGTGCATGTGCACTGAGTAAATGATTGCAGGCTGCTCTTCATTAAGTGTAGAACATGCAAGAGGCTAAATGAAAAGTGGATTATGCTTAGACCATCGTCTCTGGGCAGAGCAGAATGGAGAATTTTCCCCACAGCTGGATGATCCTGCACAGTGTAGAAAGCTGGGGTGTGTGTATAAGCCAGATTGGAAACTTCTGGTGGGTAGGGGCCCTCTATAAATATCCTGCAGTATCTAGCACACTGTTGGACATCTAGCAGGTGCTCAAGAAATGAGAAGTTGTTGAAATCGTCATGAAAGAAAGAAAGAATGAATGAACTCCTTCATTAGTTCTCCCTTGGGTCCCCAGCACTAGCTTGTGCCTGGCACAGAGTGGGCCCCAAAACTATATCAAATAAATGAATGGTAGATTGGCAGACACCAGGGAGAGCTGCTTTCTTTCCACCTCAGCCTGCAGAGGGTGGTTGAGAACATGGACTTGGGCATCTGGGAGTCCTGGGTTTAAGTCCAAGCCCTCCACTGACTCTAGTGGCTGCCATATTGGACACACCCCCTAACGCTGGAGATCTCAGCCACCTCTCCCTCTGTCTCTGAAAGCTTGCTTTCTTGGACAGTGATGTCTCCCTCCCTAGCTCTATTGTAGGTTTCACGTGGTAATTAATCATATCCCACCTTTGAAACACCTTCCATTATTGTCTTAAGTAGTCATTTGGGTCTGTGTAAATGAGCACTTCTCACATTTTTACTCTGTTACCCATTGAGAGTGGGCCTGAGGGCTTGCGGGCAGTGCTCTGGGCTGGGAGTCAGGCTGAGGGTCAGAGGTCTTGGCTTTGAACTCTGGCATGAGGCACTCACCCCTCTGAGCCTCTGCCTGTAATATCTATAAAGCTGGGCTAGAGGCCAAGGGCTGTCTCAAGGATGGATGAGAACAAGATGTGAAACCACCTTGTAAACTGTAAGGTGCTTTGCAGACATCAGGCATGTTATGATTCTGGAGCATGGGGGCTGCTTCTCATGTGGCGTGCCTCTCTCAGGATGCGTGAGGCCACAACACAGTGCTTGGAGGTACTGCCTGGCTTTCTGCTACCTTTGCTCAGGGCTGTGTTCCTGCCTTCCTTTGGGACTGGGAGCTGCCTCTACTCCCTGGCTTCCAAATGCCCAGGAGGCACCAGCCCTGTAGAGGAGGTGAGGTAGATGATAGTAGCCAGCCCTCACAGGGCCTGGCCCCGGGCTAGGCACTTTACATAGACAAATGCCTTTATCCTTCACAGCATCCCTGAGAGGTAGGTACTGATGTTATCCCCATCTGATGCCTGAGGCAATTGAGCACAGAGAGATGGAGTGAGCAGCCTGAGGTTACGTGGCTAGTAAGCAGCTACGTCAGGGTTTGGATTCTGTGGGCTGGTCCCAGAGCTCTTGCTGCTAACCACGTGGGTCCCCTAAGCTGCCCTGGGGCTGGAGGACTGCAGTGAAGGCCAAGTGGCCCATCCTGCCTCCCCTAGCCTCAGCTGGAGGGACCCTCAGGGCCCTTCTCCTGCCCAGGACCCCTCTCTGCTCCTGTGCTCGGCCCCCTTCTCTTTCCAGTAGCTCCTCTGCCACCCTCGCTTCCCTCCCCGCCCTTGGCCCTAAAACGGGAGATGAGAGCTGCTGCCAGGACATTCTCATTCATTCCTGAAAGAACTCTGCATTGTCAGAGATGGAAGGGACCTCAGAATCCTCTGGTTCAGGTTTGTTAAGAGAAAAGAGAGGCTCAAGCTGGCACAGTATTGATGCCCAAACCATATAACAGCAGCATAGAAAAGAATTATGTTCATATGACTTATGAGCATGGAGGCAAATATTCTAAACAACACATCAGCAAACTGAATCTAGGCATGTATAACAAACAGAATACATCACGCCCAAGCAGGGTTCATCGCAGGAATGCAAATATGATTTAACCCTAGAAAACAGAGGCTCAGAGGGCAGCTGCTGAGACGGAGCCGGCCCAGGGCCCAGCCCAAGGTACTTTCGGGGCTCAGGCTAACTTTGTGCTGTATCCCGCTCCCAGGAGGCGCTGGTGACAGTCTTTCCTTTGCCTTCACTGCCCCTCACCCCCACCCCTTAACACAGCCTCAGAGTAAAATAAGATGCTCCATCCCGGATTTCCCTAATCCTCTCTTTCCCTTTCTCCTGCAGGATTCCATGTTTTCGTTGGCCCTGAAATGCCTTATCAGTCTGTCCACCATCATCCTTTTGGGTTTGATCATCGCCTATCACACACGTGAAGTCCAGGTAGGTGCCCTCGCCCACACCCCTTCATGCAGGGGCTATTCCTTTGCTCCAGGCTGAGCCCTTCCCTACTCCCAAACCCACCCTTTCAGTAGCTACTTGGGTGATTTCACCAAAAGGTATCTGAGATTGTGGATCTTCTCTTTTGGTTTGGACCCTTGTGGGAGAGGGAATTGTGAGGCTGCCCTGTGGCTTTAGAACAACAGTGACATTATCTTCAAGTGGGGATCCCAGAGGCAAACACGACTTCATGATTTGGAGGGCAGTCCTGCTTAGAATCTTCATTTTGCACCATTCTACTGTGAGACTTGCTTTGCCCTTTCTATCTCTTGCTGGATCCTTTCTGAACTTGAGCCACTGAATCCCCCAGGTGAAACAGACCTGCCTCCTGTGCCCCTGCATACACACACACACATACACACACACACTACACCAGATGCCACCGGGAATCTGTATTTCTGACTGGTGTAGACTTTACCCCCACTGGACTCTGCCAGGGAGGAGTCATTTTCTAGATAGAATAAAACCTGCTGTAGTTGAGGGGGCCTCTGTTTCTTGCTGCCCAGGAGTCACTTGGCACCCAGAGAAATATTGGCTTAACCTCTGGGGTGCACTCCAGTTTGGCCAATGTAGGGAGGATGGTTCGACCTGGGCTGGGAAGGGCAGGCAGGAGTGAGCAGATCTGTAGCATCTTCTCATGACAATGGGTCTCCCTCTCACTGGGCCCTTCGGGCTGACCTGCTCTGCTGGGACCCTGGGTAGTTCTGAAGTATCCAGATGTTTTTTCTCACATGCATACGCATCTAAATATAACTCCCGTCATTTGGCTGGAGGAGCACAGATAGATCCACATCTGGGCAGCAGGCAAGAAATTGACAAAGACCAGAACTCAGAGTCAGAAAAGCTGGGGCCGAGTCTCGCCCATGACCTCTTCTTACAGCTTGTCTTTGGCCAGCCCTGAGACCTTTCTGGACTGGAACATGTGAACTCTTCCTCGTCTGGAGCATGGGGGGTTTTATCCTACCATTTATGGGTTGTTGTGAGGATGAATGGGGAGTGTATGAGAGAGCTCTGTAAACTGTAAAACACTTCAAATCTCATCGCTTTTGTCACTCAGCGTTTCTGGGCCGAGTGGCTGCACAGGCAGAGACGGGCCAGTGCCTCCTGCTCCTGGAGGGGCTCTGCTTTGCCGCTGGGTGTCAGGGACCTCTGCGGCTGGCCTGGGGGTGGGAGCCCTGGCTCCAGGCCACCTTACCTCCACTCTGTTGATGACCAGAGGACACTAATCTAGAAGGTGGGGACTCTTTAATCTCTTGGGGGGTCACAGGTACGGGGACTGAGGTTGTGCTCTGAAGGCTGAGAATCCCAGATGCCACCAAGCAGCTTCCTTCGTGGGGTCTGACCTGGACAACGCAGGTGGGCTTTATCCCAGACCGTGGTCCAGTCAACCCCAGAAAGGAGCCAGGAGTACAGGCAGGAGGAACGGGCAAGGAACAGAGACAGGACCATGAGTCACAGTCGGGGCTCCCGGCTGGGTTCATCCCACCCCAAACCAGCTGTGGGACCCATGTATCTCTTCAACTTCTCTGAGCCCCCGAACCCTCATCTAGAGGGCGTCTATACTACTATGTATCACCTTGACCTGTGCAGAGGGGTTGCACAGGCCAGAGAAAAAGGCAGAGTCATGAACTCATCTGTGATCCAGGCTTGAGGGAGGGGAGAGGAGCTGATCTCAGCCTCACGCCCGCACGACGGTTCCATTCAGCCTGACTGCTGCTGCTTTCCACTCCAGGCATTGGGATTGGAAGAGCCAGGCATCCCTCCCTCTGATTCTCTTGGGGTCCTGCCCCACCTCCCCCCAGGGCTTGCAGCCTTGGCTCTCAGACCTGATCCCACCCAACTGCAGTTGTGACCTCAGTTCTGGCCTGGTGGCAGGGCCGTGATGCTGATAGGCTAGCACCTAGCTGGGCACACTTTGTCCATCCTCAGCTCATAGCCAGTCTCTGCTTCACCCTAATTATGGGCAGCAGAGGATGCTTTTCAGTCACTTGTCTTGGCCTGACACTCACAGTTTGGAGAAACAAAGTGAAGTCAGTGGCATTAAATCCTGGCTCAGACACTTCAGCCTGAATGACCTTGAGCCAATAACAACTTCTCTGGGCCTCGTCGGTTTCCGCATCTGAAGTATGGAAGTCATATCACCCACCTTGCTGAACTCATAAGCAGGGGGGTAACAGTTGACAGTACAGAGTGGGCCTTCATGAAATGGAAACTGGTCTCTTTCCTGTGACCTCTGTCCCACTGCTTCCAGCTGGACCTCATCCATGTACAAGCTGTGCCCACCAGATAGTTACTGTCATAACTTCCCGGTACTGGCGGGTGGTTGGACTTCCTCCCTGCTCTGGCCCGGCCCTGCCTGCACTCTCAGCTCCCACCGCCCAGCCCCTTATCCTACCTGGCCCACCGTCACATGGGGAGTCACCAGAACCTGGCTCCCTCTGTGCCTCTTACCTGTCCAGTGAAGTTCTTTCTTCTGGAAAGGTCTAGTGGGACCTTCTCCTGCGAGAGGGAAATGGGAACGGTTTGGGCCCAGACAGTCAGCAGGACCCTTGTATGCACTCACCTGACCATACTGTGATTTTCTGTTCTGTATCCTTTTCCCCACCCTCAGGGACAATGATGCTGTTAATCTTTGTATTTCCAGGGACCCACAGTGTCTGACAGAGAGCAGGTGTCTGCAGGGCATATTTTGAATGAAAGAGTGCTGGATTCAAGCTATCTGGTTTCCAAAGCCTTTTAGACCATGACTCAGCTCTGTGGTCTTGGGCCTCAAGTTTCCACATCTGTTCACTGGGGATCCTAAGCACCCACCCCCCCTCACCCCCCCCCCCCCCCGATTCTGTAATTCTCTGATTGAGGTTGGTGCCCGCCGGCTGGGGGACCTGCTTCCTGAGAGTGGTGGGAGGGTTATCCCAAGCGTGATTGCCAGTGCTTATCCGGAGGGGATGCTTGGAAAACCTCTTCAGTAGGGAAAGGCCAGCTGCTGCTCATCTGTTGGGAAGTAGGGCAGGGTGAGGGCATGGCTCCTCTCCTCTGTGGGGTGAAGTCAGGGGCTTGTGTTAAGGATATGCTCGCCACTTCCTCATCAACACCAGTTTCTGGTCACTTGGCTAAATTTTAGCAGGAACCAGATGACCGTGTTTCCACCTCCCCCCAGCCCTGCCCCAGTCGCTCACACCCAGGCCCCTGGCCCTGGCCCAGCACACACAGGAGGCTAGGAGTACCTTCTAGAATAGTGTTCATATTTGTTATTAGTTTGGACAACTTGTGTTTTTGAGAAAGAAGACTCTGAAACATTATTGGGAACCTCTCAACCAAACTCTGGCTTCGGGTCATGCACCTGAGGCTCGGTAGGTCCTCAGAGGTGACAGGAGGGGGGTGCACCCCTCACCAGTGCAGGAGGCCCCTCCAGCCTCTGTGGGCCGGCCTGTCACCGGGACTCACTGTCTCTTGAGGGAGGCTCTCCCTGGCTGGGCAGTGTGAGTTCTAGAAAGTCTGCCCTTCCACTGAGAGGAAACGGGCCTCTCTGAAAATTCCACTCAGCCCGCCTCTCTTCTGGAGCAGGGAAAAGAGGTGCCTGTGTTTCCCATGAGGCAACCCCTGTCGTTTGAGAATGGCTGCCCCGTGTCTCCTTGGTCTCCTCTTCTCTTGGCATCTTGGAGCACGGAGCCTTCAAAGGCCTGGGCATCTGTTCTCCTCAGGCTAGCGTGTCCTGGAAAGAAATGAAAAGCAAAATGCATTGGTTGTTGTGTTATTTATCAAAACTTTGAAAACTGCACTCTCCCTTGGAGAGTCCATTTACTCCTGTGGTTTGGTGATCGCCAGCACCTCCCAGATCGGCAGTGCAAACCTCCTTTCCCCAGGCTGCAGACTCACATTTTAGGGGCCATCGGCACACTCCTGGCTCAACATGTAACTCCCTCCCTCCCTTCCTCTCTCCCTTCCTCTCTCCCTTCCTTCCTTCCTTCCTTCCTTGCTTCCTCTTTCTGTCTCTCTTTGTTTCTTCTCTTTTCTCTCTCTCTCTGTTTCTTTTCTTTCTTTCTATTGAAGTATAGTTGATTTACAACGTTGTGTTAGTTTCAGGTGTACAGCAAAGTGATTCAGTTATATATATATTCTTTTTTAGATTCTTTTCCATTATGGTTTATTACAGGATATTGAATATATTTCCCTGTATAGCTGTAAAGTAAGTCCTTACTGTTTATCCAGTTTATATGTAGTGGTGTGTATCTGTTAATCTCAAACTCCTAATTTATTCCCCCTTTGGTAACCATAAGTTTGTTTTCTATGTCTGTGAGTCTGTTTCTGTTTTGTAAATATGTTCATTTGTATCATATTTTAGATTCCACATATAAGTGATATATGATATTTGTCTTTCTCTGACTTACTTCACTTAGTATGATAATCTCTAGGGCCATCCATGTTGCTGCAAATGGCATTATTTCATTCTTTTTTATGGCTGACTAGTATTCCATTGTGTGTCTATATAATATCTTCTTTATCCATTCATCTGTTGATGGACACTTAGGTTGCTTCCATGTCTTGGCTATTGTAAGTAGTGCCACTATGAACATTGGGGTGCATGTATCTTTTTGAATTAGAGTATTCATCTTTTCTGGATATATGCCCAGGAGTGGAATTGCTGGATCATATGGCAACTCTATTTTTAGTTTTTTTTTTTTTTTAATTTATTTATTTTTATTTTATTTCATTTTTGGCTGTGTTGGGTCTTCGTTTCTGTGCGAGGGCTTTCTCTAGTTGCGGCAAGCGGGGGCCACTCTTCATCACGGTGCGCGGGCCTCTCACTATCGCGGCCTCTCTTGTTGCGGAGCACAGGCTCCAGACGCGCAGGCTCAGTAGTTGTGGCTCCTGGGCCTAGTTGCTCCGTGGCATGTGGGATCTTCCCAGACCAGGGCTCGAACCCGTGTCCCCTGCATTGGCAGGCAGATTCTCAACCACTGTGCCACCAGGGAAGCCCTATTTTTAGTTTTTTAAAGAAGCTCCATTCTGTTTTCTGTAGTGGCTGCACCAATTTACATTCCCACCAACAGTGTGGGAGGGTTCCCTTTTCTCCACACCCTCTCCAGCATGTATTATTTGTAGACTTTTTGATGATGGCCATTCTGACCGGTGAGACACTGAACGCTTTATTGCTCCCCCGATATCCTCCCTCCTCTACCCTTCTTACCCATCTAGTGCATTCATTCATTCAGTGTGTACTTAACGAGGGTCTGCTCTGTGCAGAGCCTGGTACAGGGGCCCAGTACTCTGTGCTGGAAACACTGAAATAACTTTTGCTTCTCCAAGGGGTTGCCAATGTTGAGTGAATCCATGGCTCTAATGTCTTTAGTGCCATCCTGGAAGGCAGGACAGAAGGAGGCTGAGAACACAGATTTTAGAGTAGCCCAGCTTGGGTTCAAATCATGTTCTTTGTCACATTGTAGTATGTATGGTAGCCTTTAGCAAGTTACTGAACGCTTCTTAGTCTATTTCCTTTCTGCAAAATGGGACTAATAATAGTACCCACCACAGGGTTGTTGTGCAGATCAAATTAGATAATACGTGCAAAACACCTCAGCTTCAATGAGGACGTGTTTGCCGGGCTGACAGCATGGAAAGGATATCCCAGGCAGAAGTCTCAAAAGAAACAGAGGCCCTGAGACGGGAAACTGCAGAGTGCATTCAGAACGCCTCCAGGACAAGGTCCTGGGCAGTGGGGGCCGGTCTACTCTGGAGCATGGCAGGACCAGCAGGAACTCATCTGCCTTGCTGAAGAGTTTTGGAACTGTCCTGTGGGCAGCAGGGAGAACCATGGAAGGAGTTCAAGCAGGGGAGAGAGATGATCAGATTTGCATTTTAGCTGCAGCATGGCAAATGTCGCAAGGGCCAATTTCAGAGGCAGGAAGACTAATTGGAAGCATTTTTCCATGGTCGAGATGAGGGATGGTGACACCCTGAATCAGGGCAAGACAAGAGCCAGGACAGGAGAGAGTGTGCATAAGAGATGTTGAACAAGTGGAATTGACCAGACTTGGTCAGTTATTAGGTTAGAGGTACTGTCTGTGGGGAAAGGAAGGGTCCGGCAGTTGCTTGGGTAATGGCTGGGAGTGCCATTCATTATAGTTGAAACCGCAGAAGGAGGCTGAGGTGGGGATTGATGACCAGGTTAGTTCTGGAAGTTGAGGTTTGGGGGCTGGGCATCCAGCCGCCTCCAGGATAGTGATGCAGAGGATAGGCCTAGATGAGCCGGGGGCAGTGAGATGAGAGGAGGCATGGGACAGGTCCCCAGAGGGACATCATCGAGTGAGAAGTGGGAGGAGGAAGAGGAGCCCGCAAAGGAGATTGGAAAAGTCAGGGAGGTCAGAGGAGACCCCAAAGGGAGGGAGTCACAAAGCCGGGACAGAGAAGGAAGTGTCGGTTATGCCACAGGGGGGTCAAGGAGTTGGGAACCCCACTGGTCCTTTGCACCAGGCTGTGGGAAGGTCATTGTGCCCTTCCTCAGCACAGTCACTGGGAGTGACAGTCACAGGGCAGTGGAAGGGGAAGGGAGGGCCAAGTAGGAGGTGAGGAACATGGAGACACTGAATACTGGCTAGTCTTCTAAGAAGTTTGACTGTGAATCGAGGGAAGGCAGAGTGGCAGCTGGAGAGGACACAGTGCTGAGGGAGGGATGTTGGTCTGCTTGTGTAGCCTGGAGAGACTGCATATGTCTCGCAGCTGTCAGGAAGAAGCCAGTTGAGAGGGAGAGGAAATAACCAGGGGCCAGGTTCTTGTCCACGAGCACACAGGAGGGGAAGGGAACAAGTGCCCCAGGGAGGAAGTGCCCTGGCTCAGAGCCTGGGGGACATGGTGGGGGGATGGGGAGGGGTGGGTGGGAAGTGCAGACACACCCACACCTGGAGGTGTGGAGCCGAGCCTTGGTGTCCTTAATGAAGCTACAGGGTCAGGAAGCTGCAGGACTGTGCCTGGCACACAGCATGGCTCAATTAATGTTTGTCTAATTCAAATGGAGGGACTGCTGTGAACCTCCAGCAGGACATAGGCAGTGGCAGATTTCCCATCATCCAGTGTGTGGATGGGAACTTACAGATCATTAATCTCAGTCTGTGCTTATTGGCCATATTCAAAGTAGAAAGCATCAATCAGATGAAGATCTGGTGTGGGCCTCCAGAGGCTTCTAGTCTGCTTCAAACCTGACAGAAATATAACTATAGTGACAAGATAGAGGTCTTCAACCTCATGAACGTGAAACATAGGAGACCAATAAAAGGGGAGACTTTTAAGTTATTAGATGTGTAAAAGTGGATATTTTTATTAAATAGCAATAGAGTTCTCAGCTGACAGGGAAATTACTTCAAATTGTAGGACATAAATTATATTCAAGAGACAGCTCACATTGCAAAAAGGCTCACATGCCATGGCATGATGGTCCCATAGGTTGGAGCATCCTCCTGGGTATGTATAACCTGCTGTCACAGGAACAGGGGCATCTGGAATGCAGGAGGTGTCACTGGTCCAGTTGCCTTGGGGGCCCACTGCTACATGAGTCATGCGCGTCTCCCCATCAGGGAACGGACTCGATGCTTCAGGCTGAGTCTTGCTCTGTGCTCTCACTCTCCCTTCTCCCTATAGAAGAAAGTGGGCTCAAGTCATACCCTGAACTTATCTGTAAGGTAAGGACTACTGTGTGTCAGGCATTGAGAATCCAGAAATAATTCAGACCCAGTCCCTACCTTTGGAAGCTGCTTGTCCTAGACCTTGATCCACTGTGACCCAGGCTGATAAGCCCCAAGGTATGAGGTGTGTGTGAAATACCGTGTGGCCACAGTGGGCCAGGCAACTCTCATGGAGAGAAGAGGCTTTAACCAAGCCATGTATTCATGGGGAGCAGAGCCCTTGTGTGTGTCTGGGATGAAACTGGCCTGGAGCATTTCAGGGGCGTGAGAGAGAAGAGAAAGGAAGGTGTGTCTGTCCTCCAGGGGAGATGGCAGCTGCCTCACCCTGGTGGGGCTGGGGTCTCTGTCCTTGCAGGCCCCCGACAGACATTTCCTAAGGATGTCCCTGGCTCGTTGGCTGATGGATTTGAATCGCCTTCACCGGGCTCACAGATGGGCCAGTGGCCCAGGGACTCCTTTAGAGCTGAGCAGATTGGGGACCCCTGAGATCCCAAGCCCTCCAGATGGCCCTCTCAGCCTGCTGGGTCTGAGGACATGCGCTCCGCAACCTACGTGTGCTGCACAGAGAGGAGGAGGGAACTCTAGGCCCCCAGGGTGGCTCCAGGACCACAGGGCTTGACAGGAAAATTCTGGATGGTGGCCTCCTCTGCTGAGCTCACGGCCGTCTCCTACTCCACGCTAATGAACACTCCCTAGACGGATGGCAGCACACGAGGGAAATTGGAAATGGGGGGTGTGTCCAGGGGACAGGGCCTGGCTAGGCCACTGTGCATCAGCTGAGGACGCCGCCTGCCCTCCCACCGGCCCACCTGCACCTGCACAGCTGGAGAGAAAGGAGGAAAGAGGGGGCGAGTAGCTGCTCAGTCCAAAGGCCATGAGTCCTTGTCAGACTACCCTCCAAAGACAGAAAGCTGAGAGGATGATGCATTAGCAACCACGTTGGTGACGACCAACCACGTTGGTCACGTCATCTTGTCTAGTGCTTTGTAGTTTTGGGAGTGTTTTCACATGTATTGTCAGACCTCTTGCCTGCCTGACTTCACCTCTTTGACTTCTAGGGTTCAGCACAGGTGCTTCCTCTTCTAGGAACCCTCTGGCTGCCCCCACTCCCCGGGCAAGGCGCCCCTTCTAGGAGTTGGCTGGACATGGGCTCTGACCCTGACACTGTATCTCACCTGCACCCGCTCCGGCCGTATGTCCATGGTGGTGGAGGCTGACTTGGATTCACTGCTCTGTCCCACAGCCAAGAGCACCCAGCACATAGCAGGGATTCAATAAGTGTAACCAGATGAATGAACAACAAGCCTGAGGGGCAGACAGGCCGATTTATTCCCCTCGCTCCATAGAAGAGAAAACTGAGCCTCTGTAAGACTGAGAGACTGGCCTGAAGTCCACAGCTCTGGCTTGTGCATCGTGAGGGGTCAAGGGTCTCAGTGGGCTGCCCCCTGTGAGCTGGGCTGGCCATGCCCTCTGTGACCCTCCCCACCATCCTCTCATCCCGTCTCGTCCCAGGCCTCAGTCCCAGAGCCTCTTCACTCTCAGATCTGTGGCTGGCCATGGATTGCCATGGTTACCACGTCAGCCCTGGCAGTCTCTGTGTGACATTTTGGTTTTATTTGCTAAATATTTGAACACTTGGCTTTAACCCTTTCTGCCCCAGAGAGGGCTTTCCTGCCATGTTGCCCCTTCCCTAGGGGTGATGGCCTCTCTCTGCTCTCTCCGGGCCCCAGAGCCCACGGGGCTGGCGTGCCTGGGGGAGCAGCAAGGCTGTTTCTCAGCTGCCTATGTTGACTTTCTGTTTTGTCAGTTGGAAATGTCATCCTGTGTCATGCTTCTTGACAGGGCATGTGCTGTGTCTGTTAACAGGTGTGAAAACTGTTGCCCTGGGCATGTTAAGACTTGCCCCAGCCGGGAGGGCCGGTCCCAGACTTCCGGAGTCAGCTGCCTGCGGCTCCATTCACTTCCAGGCAATTGCCTCTTGCCAAGTCCTCCAGAAGCTTCCTCAGCTCCAGGACTCCAGGATGTCAGGGGTGTCCTCTGCCCTGAACCCTGGCAGGGGGACAGAGGGGAAACTGGTTTCGGGAGGAATCAGTGTTTGTAAATGGGGAGGTGGTGTCACCTCACCTCCCACTCCTCCTCCCCTGCTGGTGCCGGATGAGGTGGTGCTGGGAGGCTGAATCCACCAAGCTGTGTGTTACCTTGGAAACCACACACCGTCCTCACCTTGGGAAGCGAGGGGGGCCGAGGAAGCTTCTCAAGAAGCTTCTGCTGTAATTCAGGGATACAAGAGATCATCGTCCAACATGGGCAGCTAAGTGAATGACAGGGTTGAGAAAAACAGCCCGAGTGCCTGCCCCATCCAAGGCGCTTCCACCTAGCAAGCCTCTGCCCCCTTTACAAGGTGCGAGGGACCTGCGGTCTGGTCTGTCTGGGGTACCAATCACCGTGCGAGCTTGGATGAGCTACTTCTCTCTCAACCTGAGTTTTGTCATCTGTAAAGTAGGCAGATTGGATCAGATGATCTCTGGGGCCTCCGACTGTATCCAGGATTCCATGCCTGAAGGATGCTCAGTGACAAGGAGACAAAAATGTAGGGAGAGTAGCTATGAATGGTTTTTGATAATAAGAACTGATAGAGTTTGCATTCAGGAGGCCCTCGTGCGGGACTGTCCCAGCAGACTGTCCCTTCTCCTAACTGCCTTGCTTCTCTGCCCAGAAAGGGAGCTGGCTGTCCCCTTAATATAGCCTTGAACTTGAAATAGCAAACAATCAAAAGAACAGTTCTTTGGCTCCAACATCCTAAAGTTTAAAGGTGACTCCTCTTAAGTCTCTTACAAATATAATCTGGTCAGACATAGTAAAGCTTTTAGAATAATTAAAGTCAGTGACCATGTTCCCTTCCTCAGTGCTCAGTTCCAGCTTCCTTCCATGAATACAAACTCCCATTTCTTCAGAGTCACTGGGGAGCGAGTGTTCAGCTTAATTCTATTTCCCTGAGAGTGCCGATGTGTACTGTCCGTGACTTTTTCAGAGTTAATTCATTCTATTTTGTATTGCTGTTGTTACTATTTTCAAGGGATGATCTCTTCCGTTTTCCATCAGGGATGGGCATCAGATCCCCTGTGCAATGTCTGGGCCCCGCAGGCTAGTGAACCCCACTGCCTGGGGGGGTGTGTTTGGAAAGCACCACAGGGTTCCAGGGCTTACTCCTGATTAAGAAACATCGTGCTCAGTTATAAGCTCCGCAAGGGCCATGCTTTCTCTTAATCGTCTGGGTGACTGTCCCTGCTGTGCCAATAAAGGGGGTTGTACGTAGTGGGAGTGTGATGATTCTAAATCTGGGCTAAAGATAATTGACTCTCTGAGGATTTGGGAAATTGGAAGGCATGGTAGAATTTTTAGTGTTTGGAGACTTCCTTACCATTTTCATTGCATTATAGGACCAAGAAAATTCTGATAATTCTAGTCTCTGTTCAGCAGGAAGCTGAAGTCAGATCTTTTTGTTTTTAAGAGAAAAGATGGCAAAATCACCACTGCTCAAATTCTCCCAAACCCAATAATTGGAAAAGAGATGAACTGTGCTGAGTTTATCTTTGAATTAAAGAATTCAATACAATTCAATCCAGCAGAATTCCATTTCCTCTGAACATATCACCAATACAAACCTGGTGGGTGGGTGGGAGGGACCCTGGGCTTGTGGTCAGTAGACCTGGGGCCAAGTTGTGACTTTGCCATTAAAAATTTTTTTTAATTATTGTAAATGTATATCATGTAAAATTTTACCATTTTAACCATTTTTACGCGTACAGTTCAGTGGTTAAGTTCATCCATGTTTTTGTGCCACCATCACCTCCATCCATTTCCAGAACTGACTTTGTCATTTTTATGTAACCTTCAGTCACCTGATGGCTTGTGGGTGTGGGTGCCCCTCTGAGTATGGTGGACTTTTTTCATACACCGCCCCCTACCAGCATCCCGCGAACTTGCCTTCACCCTGTCCCGACATCCTCATATCACAGGCCCGGGTTCTGATTCCAAGTTTAGATCTGCAAAAAGGTTTGTAACTCCACAAATGATAATAATGACAGGCTCTATTTTTGATCTCATATGTGCCGGGAATTGTGCCCTTTATGATCTCAATGGATCCTCATGTCAGTCCTGTGAGGTGAATTCTGTTACTATCCCTGTTTTATAGATAAGACAACTGAGGCCTAAGAAGGTGAGCGATGTGGCCAAGGTCATGTGCCTGGTGAGAGGTAGAGCTGGACTCAAGTGGGCTGTCTCCAAGCCTGTTAGGCTTCACTTGTGGGGAGAGCTCCATCCTTGATCTGTCTCTCCTGCCTCTAGTTCCTGCAGTACCAGAAGGCTGCTTGGAATTTGGGCACAGCCATGGGGCCTCCCCTCCAAAACAGGGCAAGGGCGCACATGACGAAGCCAAGGGCAGAACAGAAACCCCGCAGTAGCACCCGGGGCCCTCAGCCCCAGCGACACCTCCAGGAGGGACCTCCAGCCTCTGTTCTGCCCTGGGGTGGCTCCTCTGCATGTTAGAAATCGCTTCCTTACCCTGGTTTCCCTCTTGTCTTCCTCTTGGGTCCCAGGCCTACCCCAAGGATGAGGTCCAGCACCCTCAGGGAGCTGGGGGCTTGCCAACCCCGGGTAGCATTCCCAGCCATCAGGACTGGATGATGCTTTGGTTTCCCTGCCTCCCCTCCTGATCCCTGCTTGGCTAGAGCCTTCTTTGAAGCCCTGGCTGCCTGGCTGGGCCCCATACTGGGTCTTGTTCCTTTTTGCCCTCTCCCCACCCCCCGGCTTCTGAGAGGCTAGTTCCTGCTTCCCTGCCAGCCCCCTGGGCCTCAGGACCAGCCAACGCCTATCTGGGCTGCGTCTGGTCTTCCCTTTGGACACTGAGCCTTGGGCTGCCAGTGGCCTGGGTGGGTCAGGCTTCAGCAGCCTCCTCAGTTTCCCCACCCCTCTTTCCTCCTCCTCCTGACTGTCCCTGTGGTAAGGGGCCAACAGCTTCATATGCAAGCCCCCTGGGTTGGACACAGGACGTCCCAGGGTTTTCTCCTGCCCACACGAAACATCCGCAGCTTGCCTGGCACCGTTAGGAGCCCTGTCTCCGTCCTGTCCCCACTGCTTTCCTCAGTGCCCTTGCTCTGCACCTGCCCAGGGGTGCGAGCTGCTCAGGACAGAGGACCACCTACCTGCTTTCTCATTCCGTTACTGCAGCCAAAGACAGCCAGTGCCCCTGACTTGCATAGCAGCCTGTTAGTTCACATTGAGTGGAATGTTTATTAAAGCCCTCTGTCTTCTTCACAGAGCTGCCAAGCCACAGGCCTTCACCCCCTGCCCCTGATCTCCCACCCTTGCTTGCCCAGTTGGCTTTTGGGGACGAGAGCTGCACCTGTCGTTTGCCTCTGTTCCTTTTCCCTGAGTTCGTTTGGTTTCAGCCCTTTGTTCCAATCTGTCCGGGTCTTTTAGCATCTCACTCAGCAGCCCATGTTTGGGGCCCTCCCAGCTTCCTGTCCTCCCACATTTGATGAGCCTGACTGTGATAGCTTCATCCAAGCCATTGATACAAATGTGGAACCAGAAATGGAATCTGGGGAAGTAAACTTCCTTTTGTTGGATTAAAGGCAGGAGGAATGGAGAAGAAGAAATTCAAGGCTTTGCAAATCTTTCTCATTCTAAATATTTTGTGGCCTCCCCATAGGCTGTGGTTTTATGCTCCCTCCTAACCCACCCGCCAAATAAGTCCGGCTGTGCAAGCACATCGTATAAGTGTTTACTGAGTGCCGCTCTGGTGTGGGATAGAGCTGCGAGCTGCTGAGTGGACCCTGCCTCTGTGCTGCTCATGGTCTGTGAATGAAAGGGTGAGGTGGGAGCTTGGCCACCTGGCAGGATTGGGTTGTCACAACGCTGTCCCAGCAGGCTGTGTCACGGGAGAGTGTTGCTGGACAGCCACATGCCCCTGGGGCTCCAGCGTTCCTGAAGCCACTCTCACTGCAGCAGCTGGACTTGGCTGTGACTGCCGACCTGTGGCTGCACTGCTTACAGCCACAACCAGAGATCAGTGACCAGCCGTGGTGGAGCCATCACCAGGTGCAGAGCAGCCACAGCCTCTGAACTCAGTACCCCGAGGCAGCTCCGTGGGAGACTGGCTGGGGAGACAGGTACACCCCTGACGCCCGTCTGCTGTGTGAGTGCCCGCTGGCCCTGCCCCTCGTGGCCCTCAGGTCCCGCATTTGTGCAACCAGGGCGGGGAGCTAAGTGCTCTCCAAGACTCCTCCCAGCTCTCTCTGGTGACTCTCGCTAGAATGTGCTGGAAACCTTATTGATGTGAGAGCAAAGAGAAATGACCACCCCTGGGTGTGTGTGTGGAATGGTGGGGGATCAAGGGGGGTTGGGCAGGGCCATATTTGTCTTCCTGCTGCTGTTAGAAATAGCAACCGCTCTCCACCTCCCCTGAGGACTGGACAAAAGGTGATTAATTCATCTGACACGGAGCTATTGAAGGTCCTGTTCTGAGCCTGGCACCATGCGGACTGCAAGGTCCCTGCCCTAAACGGGCTTGGGATCTAATGGGGAGATAAGCACTCGAATACTCACGGGCCTTGGCTGCCAGGTGCTGGGAGCGCAGGTGCGGTGGGTACAGCAAGGCCTCTGCCTTCGGGGCATTTGAGATGGGCCTTGAAAGCTGGGCGGAGTTTTGCAGCTGCAGGTGGGGTGAGGGGTGCTTTAGGGGAAGGGACCTGCTGGAGCAGATGCGGAGAGCTGGGAAAGCTCAGGGCTTCTGGGGAATGGGAGAGATGCAGTTGGCCATAAAGGCAGTGGTGAGAAGCAAAAATAAAAAGAAAGGCTGGACCCAGAACCTGGCAAGTAGGATCAGGAGAGATTAGGCATCCTTGTCTACAATGGTAGCAGCCCCTAGCTGTCCATCAGAAAGGGCTCAGGGATGGCAATCTGATGGGGGGGACGGGGAGGCCAGAGAATTGATCCCCAGGTTGCATTAGCAAAGCATTTTACCTAAGATTTAGAAACCATCAATAGTCAGCATTAAGACCAAGAGGTGGAGCTGGGGGTGGGAGGACTGGTGGAGATTATGGTGGAAACCCGCCCAATCTGCAAGCTTAAGCACCTACTCTGACTTTAAAGCATAGCGTTGAGCTTGAGAAAACATTGAAAAGCTCCTTCCTTGGGGGATCTTTAGACATAAAGACGACAGCAACCTGGTACACTCTTGTTCGAGAAGGAGAGGAACGGAAAAATAGCCCTCCAGAATCTGAGGTTCTGTGATCTTGTTAACGGAACACGACCCCACTGGGAGCCCGGGCCTCCTGGGGAGCCCAAGTTTGTCTTGTTCTGTCAGATCTTCTTAGATGTTTAACTGCACTGATGAGATTTACAAGAACCTCAGAATTTTACAGTTTTGCCCTTCTCTCATTGTTCCCTAACCCAGGCTCCCCAGCGGCCTCCCTCAGGCAGGGAGTTCGTGTCCTTCCTCTGCCTGTGGGATTGGGGAGGGGGTGTGGCGGAATGGCCACCCTTCTGGAGTGCTGGCAGAATGGGCTCCTGTCCCCAAGGCCTGGCTGTCACCTGCAGGAGCAGCGATATCATCCAAGGCTGACGTGGGAGCTTCTCAGTTTGTAGTGGGCTTGAAAGGTGCAAACGCCGGGGAAATGGAGGAGACGTGCTGCCTGAGGCTTGTAAAGGAGCCGCTGACTTGGAACAGGACCCCATCGTAGCTCTCGTGCCCCCGATGGCTTATCCCGGGGGACCCTGCCACAGATGTCCGGCCCCAGTGCCGTTTTTTTCCTCTTCTCAGTTTCTTTACGACCCTCTTATCAGCATCATCTAAACCTGCCTCTTTCCATCTTCCCTTCCATCTTCTCTGGCTCTCCTTTCTCGCTCTTTCAACATTTCCTGTCTTTCGCATCTAAACATGTGGTGCCTGTCGCTGTGGGCTGGCATCATGTGTGTGTGGCTTTCAAGCTGAATTGACAGGGCTGAATTGACCGCCGATACTCCCTGGCTCTGGCAAAAGAGAGGAGGACAGTGAGGGACAGGATATCTCATAGCAGAGAACATTTTTTTTTTTTTAATTTATTTATTTCTTTATTTATGGCTGTGTTGGGTCTTTGTTTCTGTGCGAGGGCTTTCTCCAGTTGCGGCAAGCGGGAGCCACTCTTCATCGCGGTGCGCGGGCCTCTCACTATCGCGGCCTCTCTTGTTGCAGAGCACAGGCTCCAGACGCGCAGGCTCAGTAATTGTGGCTCACGGGCCCAGTTGCTCCGCGGCATGTGGGATCTTCCCAGACCAGGGATCGAACCCGTGTCCCCTGCATTAGCAGGCAGATTCTCAACCACTGCCCCACCAGGGAAGCCCGCAGAGAACATTCTGATCTGGGTGTCCTTTCAGGATAAATTTAGTTCCCAGGGCTGGTACACATTCTAATTTGGTGGGAGTCCTTGGGCGCCCACGGTGGGGAGGGGATGAGCCTCTCCTCACCTGCCTGGTCCACTTCAGGGGCCACGTGAAACCCAGGTTTGTGATCATTATGTAGAACTGCAATTATGGCAACCCCGAGCTGACAGAAGATTTATTCATCTGGGACCAGATTTCCTTCAAGCCCCTTTTTTAGTTGTTTGTAGTTTTTGAAGCTTCTACATTTTCATGGCTGGCCCATTTCAAGGTATAAATACAGATTAACAGTCTGTACTAGCTGTGTTCTCATGCTCCCAGGATTAAATCAGTAATGACTAAAATATTAATTGGACCTTTATGAAAAGAAAATGAGATATGGTACAGAGTGGAGCATTCTAGTGTTAGAATCAAAAGTTTGAATCTCAGCTCTGCTGCCAACGGGTGACCTCAGGCAGATCACTGAGTCTGTTTCCCCCTCTGTATGATGGGATCATAATGGCCACAAGGAGTATAGTGAACATCAGCTACAAGAGTTGGGGGAAAGGGCCCACGAGAGCCTGGCACAAACAAGGGGCTTGATGGAGATTTAATTTTGGACCCTCCTTGCCAAACCCAAGCCCTCTGCTCTTGGCCTGGTGGTCCAGCTCTTGCCTGCTGTTGACAGCTATTGAGGTGCTGGACACCTTTAGTCCTTTAGAGTAAGTCTCTTGAGGCCCTTGCTGACCATTCCCATGGTGCTTTCTTAGCTGGTGGTCAGGAAGACTCCCTGGGGGCCTCCCTTCCCAAACCTCTCCCCCTCCCCACCCAGCCCCATTTCCTGTTGATTCTCATGAACAGTGTCAGGAAGCAGAAATACTGGTCTGTGCTGTGTTAATGGGCATCACAGGGCTCTAGGGAACCTCTTGCTCTGTCCAAGAAAGACTGGCCGGTTCCCACCAGCCTGGGCCCAGGTCACAAAGCCTCTTACTGACGCACAGGGCCTGGGACCACTCAACCACCTCGGGAGTGGGGAGTGGATCCAGGGATGGTGGGTAGAGAGTGGGCAGCCTGTGCCAGGTACACAGAACGCAGGAGGTGGCAGCTTCCTGATAGGATGGTAATGGTAAAAATGATAACAGCAACTAATAATTACAAAGCACTAAGAGTAGTGCTACAAGTTTTTCAAAATTTATCTCATTTAATCTTCATACTATCCCCGATTTATTCCCATCCATCCTGTATTAGTTTCCTACTGCTGCTGTAACAAATTACCACAAACTTAGTGGCTTAAGACAACACAAATTTATTATCTTACAGTTCTGGAGTCTAAGATGAGTCTTACTAAGCTAAAATCAAGATATCAGCAAGGCTGCATTTTCCGGAGGCTCTAGGGGAGAATTCATTTTCTTGTCTTTTCCAGCTTCTAGAAGCTGTCTGCCTCTCCATCTTCAAAGCCTGCAACAGTTGCCCAAGGCTTTCTCACATCGTATCACTCTGACACTGACTCTTCCTGTCTCCCTCTTCCGCCTGTAAGGACCCTTATGATTACATTGCATCCACCAGGATAATCCAGGATAGTCTCCCTATTTTAAAGTCAACTGATTAGCCATCCTAATCCATCTGCATCCTTAATTCCTCTTTGCCATGTAACATACAGGTTCTGGAGATGAGGATGTGGACATTTGGGGGGCCGTTATTCCGCCTACCACAATCCCCTATTTGTGGATGAGGAAACCGAGGCTTGGATATTATATAACATGCCCAAACTCATGCAGCTGGTAAGTGGCAAGGTTGGAATTTGAGTTGGAGCTGCACTATCTAAAACCTGCCTTCGTTTTAAAGGGCTCCCAGGAAACCAGAGAAAACACATTCCCCCAAAATGGCCCCAAACAGCCTTCCAAAGTGGGGGGAGGGCAGATGGAAGGAGCACACCCAGTTTGAAGCCCTCCACGCCATTTTAGTCCTTAATGGAAGAATAGACTGCTCTATGAATAACACTGCATAGACTGAACCAGTGGTCCTCCAATTTGGCTGTACGTTGGAATCACCCAGGGAGCTTTAAAATAATACTGGTGCCTGAGTCCCGCCCCCAGAGATTGGGATTTGATTGCTCTGGGGAGGCATTGAGTGTAGGGGTTTTTCCAAGCTCCCCAGGTGATTCTAAAGTGCAGCAGAGTGGGGGAATTGTTGCTTTGAGCTAATCATGGTTCACAACCGTGCCCCCCACAATTATGTACAGTCTCTTGTGACCATGCCCAGGACACACCCCTCCCACCCACAGGACTTTGCTCCTGGGCCCTTGCCCAGAATGGCCGTGTCTCCCTTGTTTCTTCCTGGCAGCCCCCCCTTGCACCCTGGCTATGTATAGAGCGGCATCCTCTATGCACAGAGGACCTTCCCCTTTGGGAACAAAGCATACTTTCCTTCTGTGTCTCTTGTGTCCTTCCGCATGGCTGTCTGCAGAATTGAATTTTATTAATTTCCCCATTACACATGTTACATTTCTATAAAGGGTCTCCCCAAGAAAATATAATAAACTGTTTCTTAGGGAGTCTGCATCAGTTCAACTTGAGAAGCAGTGTATATGGAGTCTGATTAGAGATCAGACTCTGGAACCAGACTGTCTGGGTTCAAATCCCAGCCCTGCCAGTTCCTGCTGTGAGCTTGGAGCAAGTTATTCTATCTCTGTGCCTCAATTTCTTCTATTAAAAAAAATAGGGGGCTTCCCTGGTGGCGCAGTGGTTGAGAATCTGCCTGCTAATGCAGGGGACACGGGTTCGAGCCCTGTCTGGGAAGATCCCACATGCCGCGGAGCAACTAGGCCCGTGAGCCACAACTACTGAGCCTGCGCGTCTGGAGCCTGTGCTCCGCAACAAGAGAGGCCGCCACAGTGAGAGGCCCGCGCACCGCGATGAAGAGCGGCCCCCGCTTGCCACAACTAGAGAAAGCCCTCGCACAAGACCCAACACAGCCAAAAATAAATAAATAAATTAATTAATTTAAAAAAAAATAGGGATAACAATAGTACTTACCTAGGGTTGGTGTGAGAATTAATGATTTTATCTATGTAAAAGGGATTAATCAGAAGAGTGTCTGGCACACAGGAAGACTGTATAGGCGTTTGCTAGTATTACTACTCCGGCTCCTCCTGTTCTCTTAACCTGGCCCTGTGGGATTCAATTGTATTCAGCAAACACTGATGACCTACTCGGTGCCAGAACAGGAAAGAGTAAGAAGTGTTTCCTACCCTCAAATAGCTCACGGTCTTGGGAGGGAGTGAGGGGTGTTGAGGAGAAGGAGTCAAACAGGTGGGCAACTCGTAATACAGTGTGAAAAGTTTGAACCAAATTGCTAAGGGATGAGAAAGATAGGGACATCCATGATGTGGGGATTCAATGGGACCACGGATGGGAAGTGTATTGTGAATTCTAAGCACTAATAAAATCTTAATGGGTTTTGTCCCTACCATCTACACTTGTGAAGTTTGGTCTGTAACGCTTAGACTAGTTGTGTGGATTGTGAATTCAGGTAAATTGGGTTAGTGCTGGCTAGTGAATGCATTAATATGTCCCAATTCCTGCTTAAGATGCCCCTGATGGAAGAACTTACCCCTGAAGAAGGGGCTGGTTCCCTGCCAGGAAAGGGTTACCATCCCAGATTGCAGCTGGAGTCCAAGGAGGGCTTGTCATGCAAATGGGGGTGGGGGGGTGTGTGGT
This sequence comes from Eubalaena glacialis, assembly GCF_028564815.1. Classification (NCBI taxonomy): domain Eukaryota; kingdom Metazoa; phylum Chordata; class Mammalia; order Artiodactyla; family Balaenidae; genus Eubalaena; species Eubalaena glacialis. The sequence continues at coordinate 81,716,274 of NC_083718.1, forward strand.
CGGGGAGGGCAGTGGAGTTTGGAGTTGCTCAGAAAACCCTAGGCTTGGGCTTAAAACCCCCAAGGAGAGGGATAGAAAGTGCCCGAATGGGAGGCTTGGTTGTGAAGGTGGCCGCAGGGTTAGTGGGAAAGGAGAGGGCGAATCTTTGGTGGGAGAGGCTCTTTAGAGAGGAGTCCTCCCGGACCTGAAAGTGTCCTCCCATCCCCTCCAGCCCAATGGCCTGTGGCTCCACCCACGCCCCTCTCTTGGCTCGGGGCTTCCTTGCTCAGTGTTGGCCCTTGTTGCTGGCCTGCAGCTGCAGCGTATCTGCCAGCTGTGGGAACAGCTGTGCACCGACACTGGGCTGAGTTGCCCCCTGGCACCTTTCCCATCCCGCCTGGTTGAACATGCTTAGAAACAGGACTCAACACTGCTTGGGTTCTTACTGTAAAATATGGGCTCAGAGGTCAAAAACTCCTGTCTGCCTGTTGAGGACAGTGGAGCGAATGCTTGATAGGCTTGTGGGTTTTCTGGTTTTGAAGAAAATCACCTGTCTCGGGCAGACAGATGTTGATCAGTGTGTTTATAGGGGCTATACCGCAAGCCAGTAATGATACCAGATCATTACCGAAATGACAGGCATCGATTCTGACCCGCAGCTCAGAGGGTTTTATTGTCAGAAACATCATTTAGACCCCACCTCTGTTGGGGCAGCCTGCTCCACGCTGCTGACCTTTCAGCTGCGGCCCTGATCTGACTTGTGGCAAAATGTTTGCAGTTGCCTGGGGCGCCCTGCTAATCCATCCATGTGCCTTGCTGGTGGTCAGTAGTGTCCCTTTTTGTTCCCCGGCCACTGGAGTCTCTAGGAATCTGCACAGGGAAGAAAAGCCCTCGGGCTCATTGGTGGGTAAGGCCCAGGGGGATTTCCGAGCCACTTCCTAGGGCCTGGCCACGGCCCAAAGCCCAGTGTGGTACAGCTGGAGCGGAGGCAGCATGACAGGGAGGGCTCCATCCCCAACAAGAGGCACTTCACAGCCTTGGTGAGATGGGACAGAGGGCAGAGCCATGACGTGTCATGTACATGAAAAGGGCCCTCACAAAGACAGACAGCCTCTCCCTTCCAACTGGTCAGAACAGCTACGTGAAGAGGCTAGAGAATAAGGTCAAGGAAGAAGCCTCCGAGTGACAGCCAGAGGAAACCGGGGAGGCCACTGGGATGGTCTTGGGGCCCCATGCGTGCCTGAGTCAGCAGGTGGAGCCCTGCAGGCAAACACAGGTTTCCTGGGGTTGAGTCTGATGCCTCTCAGTGGCTAGAGTGTTTCAATAAATGGATCCTATTTTTTTCTGTAATATTCTAGATATTGTGTTTTGCCTCATATTCTCAGGGTTATGAATGGTAGCCTGCAGCTGGTAGTGTTCCTAAAACATGACTCTGAGTAGGTCATCCTCTCTTTACACACTCTCACCCTTTGGTGACTTCTAGATAAAGCCGAACCCCTGAGCCTGGATTTCAAGGCACCACAGTGTGGCTGGGCTCCATGCTGCCTGGGTCCTGCCCCAGGCCAGCTGCCTGTGGTCACTGAACACAGACTAGATCTTACCCGCCCGCCTCCCTGCAATTATGCAAACTCTCCTCCTTCCTGGCTGGCAAGTGAGCTCCTGGACACGGGGCAGTATCCTGTGCTTCTCTGCGGAGGTTTGGGTGAACACTGCCTGTTCGTACTGACCAGGTCAGGATACACATCGATGGTTAGTCCTTCTCCAGCCGAGACACAGTGGGTCTGGTATAGATCCAACTCTACCTCTTATTAGCTATATAATCTTGGGCTAGAGGTTTAACTCTCTGCCTCAATTTCCTTATCTACAAGCAGAGTCACTTTATTACCTTCCTTAAGGGGTTGGTGTGACCATTAGACGAAATAATGCACAGAAAGCACTTGGCAGAGTGTCTGTCACAGGGTATGAGTTCAGTGTGGTAACTGCTATTAGTTTTGTTGCTACTTTAATTTCATCCCACCCCCACTGTCAGTGCCTGGCGACAGTAGGTGCTAATAATTGCAGGATCAATGAACAAGTGAATCGATGTTGAGCTACGTTCCTATTCCCCTGCTCTCGTGGCTGTAGCCCCTTCCCCTTTTGGTGCCCACGTGCCTACCCCTCACAGCTGGCCGTCATGAGCATTCTTGGAGCACCTGGGCTCTGGTGGAAGCAGATGGAGCGCCGGAGGTCAAGTTCTTCACACTTGGATTGCACATCCTCTTGGGGTGTCAGCTCTTCAGGCTCTTCTCAGGGACCTTTTCCAGGTCCGGCAGTTGTTGGCTGGAGATGCCAGCTATGGAAGGAGCTGGGCCTCCACCATCTTGCCTTATTCTCCCCCCTGGATTTTTTTGCTCTCACTTTAGCAGGCAAGTGCACTTAAAAATAAGTGGCAAAAGCTGCGCTTGTTTGAAGTGACTGTAAGATATGTCACTCTCAGAAAGAGATTTTGTTCTTGCTGTATAAAAGATAAGAAATAGATATCTAGTTAAGGAACTTTTTGGGCCAGCTCTTCTTTCAGGAGTTGGGAGCGAGCGTCCTTTGTCCTTTTGGCATGGGCTCCAGGGAAGAATGAATGTACCTGCTTCAGAGCTGTCAGCGCAGCTGCTCGGGGCTTGAGTTTTCTCATTGATCTATTTCCCTCCAGTGAATGGATTCTACAGAAGCTGCAGAGAGATTTCCCCCTAATGATTGTGGATAGAAAAGAATAAAAAGTGACTCTGGGGGTATCTTGGGACCTTAACTGTCACTGCATGCTGACACTTCATTTCAGAATATAAAGGGTCTTCTCCCATTTTGCCAAGATAAATGGTTCTCTTTAGTCAGGAACAGAGAACAAAGAAGCAGGGCTTTCCGTGTAAAACTGAAGGGCCTCCTCTGTGTGGGGTGAGGGTGTTTCCCCTCCCTCTTCTGCTGGTCACTCCCAGAATCTCAAAGAGAGGAAGCTGGAGGTTGGAATCCACCGGCCAGCTTGGGCCCAGGACAGCTCTGTGGATAGAGTCTTTTTTTTTTTTTTTAAATAAATTTATTTCTTTTATTTATTTATTTTTGGCTGTGTTGGATCTTTGTTGCAGTGTGCGGGCTTCTTATTGCAGTGGCTTCTCTCGTTGTGGAGCACGGGCTCTAGGCGCATGGGCTTCAGTAGTTGCGGCACGCGGGCTCAGTAGTTGTGGCGCACGGGCTTAGTTGCTCTGCCGCATGTGGGATCTTCCCGGACCAGGGCTCGAACCCGTGTCCCCTGCATTGGCAGGCGGATTCTCAACCACTGCGCCACCAGGGAAGCCCTGTGGATAGAGTCTTAATTTGTTTCCTCTTTGCAGTTTTCTCTTGGTAAAGCCTGGAGTCCAGGGAAGGGATAACTGCTTACTAGACCCTTGGGAAGACCACTTCTCAGACTGGCTGGCATCATAACTGGTGCCTAGGAAGGAGCTGCCAGGATTGGTCTGCAGAGGGCTGGGTGATGTCTGCTTTCCCTGTGGGTCCTGCGTCCCAGCCAGTTATAACAAGGCCAGCTCCAGAGCTCTGCACTGGGCTCTATAACAGCCCCTGGCCCTGAGTGCTCATCTCCTGGGTCAGGGTTTGGGTCCCCTGAGCCAACTCTGGCTTCCGTGCCCGTGTCCTCTAGTAGAGAAGCAGCTCTGCAAGGACAAAGGGAGTTCAGCTGTGGTGTACCAACACCAGCATAGGGCCCTGCCCTGGTGGGGATTCAATAAATACCTACCTGCGATCGAATGGATGGACAAATAAGAGAACTGACAGCTTCTTCAGCAGGGGAGGTGGTCACTCATGATTCCAGGCAGTGGCGTGGTCTGCTATGGGCTGGGTCAGGGCACAGGGAGGGACAAGGCCCTCCTTTCATTTCAGAGTGAGCTGCTTATATGGTCCATTTTGTAAGAACACAACCAATGGAATCATCCAAAACAGCATGATGACAATGATGACTTTGGGACCCCATATAGTGAAGTCAGATCGCCTTACATTTTTTCAGGGCTCTGCAAAGCTGTCTCCCACATACAAGTCACACGCCTAGACTGGCATTTAGCCTCTATTTACAGATGAAGTGGTTGAGGGGCCAACAGGTCAAGGGACGGGCCCAGGACTGTCCAGACTGTAAAAGGCAGGGTGGGGTGGCTGTCTCCCGATCTGGGGTGCAGAGCCCTGGATACCCCAGCACTCAAAGCCATTTTAAATCCAGCTGCGGAAGTAATCTCAGTGACCTTTCCCAGGTCCTGCATTCACTGCCTGATCCTTTGAGGGATGAGGGCACCATGCCGACCAGGAACTCCAGGCCATGACCCACTCACCGTCGGCCACAAGTCTCCCCCTCCCAGGGCACTTGCGTGTTCCAGAGTGAGACAGTAGAGGCTCTCTCTTGCCCTTAGTAAGAGCTAAGCCCTTCCACCTGCCATTCTTTACAGCATTTACAGCTGAATTCCTATATGAACTTATGCAAGAGAGGGGACATGACCCTGGACAGCCTCACTTTATGGGCTTGGAGTCTCCCTGGAGACTCTGGCTACACTGTCTGGATGGTTCACAGGGGTTGTCCTCAGAGGCCCCCGACCAGAAAATGGCAAATACCTGGCATCGCTGTGCATTCACCCACTGGGTGACAATGATCTTGAGCCTTTGACCTAATCCCAGAGACTGACCTAATCCATTTGGTGTCAGCGCTGGCTGAGACTGGAGAGCACTCACCTCTTTCCCTCTCAGTTTGATCATATTCTAAGTACTGTATTGGTATGAATCATTGTATATAGTATGCTTTGGATATATGTATATGTTAATGTTATATTAATATAATAAATGTTAGTGTCATATAATTAAATGTTAATTTATCCCAGTAGTCTCAGCAGCCTGCCCAGTGTATGGCGAGATGGTGGGACTGGATGACTAGAGTTAGAGAGACCAGGGTTGAAATTTTGGCTCCACCACTTCCTAGCTGCATGACCTCAGGCAAGTACTTTGCCTCTCTAAGCCCCAGGCTCTTCATCTGCAAAGTGGGTACAGTATCAGTGCCTACTCATTGAGTTTTTGTGAGGATAAAACCGGAGAGTGCTTGCGATGTGCTTAGCACAGAGTCTACTTCACCCTTAGGAAACGCTCTGTAAGTATTAGCACTTTTCAGTGCTCTTATTATTCCATTAGTGTAAACAATGCTTCCTCTAGAGACTGCTCCTGAATTAGTGGTGTCTTCTTGCCATCAATTACACTTGGGGTATATCCTGATTAACAGTCACAGAGAAGAGGCCTGATGTCTAAACTCCACCGGGTTCTTCAGTGTGGGAGACTTGGAGTCAGGAGGGTCGGCTTTATTTCCTGCTTTGGTACTTGCTGCTTCCCAGGGGCTATTACTAACATGCTCTTCTGGTCTGTAAGTGGGTATAATGGTATCGCCCAGGCTATGGTGAGGACCAGACAAGCTAGTGATGCCAAAGTCCCTGGCTTAGGGCCTGGTGCATGTGCATACCCACCGCTCTCCCTCCCTCCCTCCCTACCTTCCTGTGTTCTCAAACCAGTCCTGAGGCTAAGAGGTGATTCGTGGTGAGTCCTCTGGGCCTGATGCTGGGCAGCAAAGAAGTGGGGTTGACTGTTGGCTGTTGCCAATGCTCACTTCTTCCTAAGAATTGCACCCGGGCCTTTCGGGTTCATTTTGTATGGCATTTGTGGAGCTGAGAGTCACACGCACAGGATCCAGTGATGGAGCTGGCCTTTCTCTTAGTCCTTGTCAGTTCAGAGCCCATGTGGAGAATCAGAGACAGTTAGAGCCATGAATGCTGGAGAGGGCCCCAGCGATCATCTTCAGACCATCTTCCTCATCGGACAGATGAAGAATCTGAGGCCTAGAGGGGGAAGAGGCTCACCTAAGTCCACACAGCAAGTTGCAGAGATTTTCTCCAGGCCAGAACTGGGCTCCCAGGTCCATGCCTCTGGGCTTTCCAGGTGTCTGGGTCATACTGGCCACTATTCCTTGAACATCTACTGTAGGCCAGGCACCATGTTCCCCATTCAACTCATTTACCCCAAATTTAAAGAGTGCCTACACTGTTCCAGGCAGTGGGGATACAGTCATGAATGAGACAGGTATGATCCCTGCCCTCATAGAGCTTCCAGGGACAGCGTTAGGGACAGGTACAGCATCAGGCAATCACAGGTAACATATCAGATAGGTCAGTGTAAATGTAGATGAAGACAATGAACAAAATGGGACAGTGATGGAGAAGGACGCAAAAGGAAATTACTTAGGGTTGGAGTTTCAAGAAAGACCTCTTTGAGATAATGGTTTGGTGTTGTGATTTATTTCTATTAACATTATCTCCTTTCTGTTTGTACTATAGTATTATCTCCTTAGGAAAGTAAGGCTCAGATGGGTTAATTAACTTAACCAAGATCATACAGCTGGTCAGTGGTGGAGCCAGAATTTGAATCTTACTCTGCCAGACACCAAAGTCCTAGTTCTTTCCACCCTCCTTGATTATCTCCAGAAATCAGGATAACCCTGCCCTACATGTTCATAGTAATATGGAGATCATTGGTATGAGCATTAAAAACCCCAAGGCCAGGCTCTCTCTTCATCCTTTTCTAGGGGAAGGATGAGGTGGACTATCCAGGTGGCCTTTCCCCCTCCTCTCCTGGGACTGGCCTCCTAGGGAGTGAGATGACACTGTCCCCAGGCCAGCTTTTTTAGGTCACAATTTGTCCCAAGCTCTTTATGAAGACAGGCAGAGCCTTCCCTGCTTCCACAGGCAAACCAGGCTGATATGCTTATGTCCCAGCTCCCAAATGCCTTTTTCATTTCCCAGTTTACTGATTGTTTCAATTCTACCAGCCTCATTTGAAAAACTCTTTCATTCATCACAAAGGCAAACCACACATTCAAGAGCCATATACTGTCCTCTGGGCATGGCCTCATTTCCTGCCCCATGATTGACAAGTACCCAGGAGCACTCTGCACACCTGGGCGAGTGATTGCTGTGCACTTCAGCCACTGGGGCTGTCCTGCTGGGCGGGGGGTTGGGGGGCTTGGTCCTCCCCCAGGGCTTCCAGCCTCAGACACTTCTGAACCCGCTGCTTTATGGACAAAATCTGTTCTTGAATCATGACCTGCCTCCCAAACCGCAAATTTGCAGCCAGTTCCCTGTGAGCCTTTGCAATCAGATGAATTGTAGCCAGGGCAGTCTGTTCACCTAAATTTTTCATCCAATTAAAAATTATATTGAGGGACTTCCCTGGTGGTGCAGTGGTTAAGAATCCTCCTGCCAATGCAGGGGACATGGACTCAAGCCCTGGTCCGGGAAGATCCCACATGCCGCGGAGCAACTAAGCCCGTGCGCCACAACTACTGAGCCTGTGCTCTAGAGCCCGCAAGCCACAACTACTGAGCCTGCGTGCCACAACTACTGAAGCCTGCACACCTAGTGCCTGTGCTCCGCAACAAGAGAAGCCACAGCCATGAGAAGCCCGTGCACCACAACGAAGAGTAGCCCCCACTCACAGCAACTGGAGAAAGCCTGTGTGCAGCAATGAAGACCCAATGCAGCCAAAAATAAATAAATAAATTAAATAAATTAATTAAAAAAAATTATATTGAAACATCTATGTATGCACAAAAGCACATCTATCTATCCTTCCTTTCTTCCTTCCTTCCATCCATCCATCCATCCACGGTTGGGTGTCAGCTACATGTCAGGAACTGTGCTGGGCTGATGGGAAATACAGAGGTGTGTGGATTGCCAGCTCTGCCCTCAACCTGTTCTCAGATGGGGTAGGAGATGATATTCTGTGGACTGTAATTCAAGGAAGACAGACTAGTAACAAAGAGCTATGCAGACTAGGGGAGGGGGCAAGAATTCAGATATGGAGTGGAGACCAGGAAAAGGGCCCTGGAGGCTGGGCTCTCCAAGAGTTTTTATTTATTTATTTATTTATTTTTGGCTGCGTTAGGTCTTCGTTGCTGCGAGCGGGCTTTCTCTAGTTTCAGAGAGCGGGGGCTACTCTTCGTTGCGGTGCGCAGGCTTCTCTCGTTGCGGAGCACGGGCTCTAGGTGCGTGGGCTCAGTAGTTGTGGCACGCAGGCTCAGTAGTTGTGGCTTGCAGGCTCTAGAGCGCAGGCTCAGTATTTGTGGCGCAAGGGCTTAGTTGCTGTGCGGCATGTGAGATCTTCCTGAACCAGGGATCGAACCCGTGTCCCCTGCCTTAGCAGGCAGATTCTTAACCATTGCACCACCAGGGAAGTCCCTTCTCCAAGAGTTTATGAACTCTTTCTTTGTTGTTGCTGAGTGTTTATCTTCTAAGATAAGATGCCTTTTGACTGCAGCGTTCACTGACTCTGCTCGTCTCCCCACACCGGGTCTCGGGTGGACTGTTAGGGCAGCCTGCAACTAGTACCCCTTCCTGCTTGCCCTCCCTCTATCACCCCACCCCACCTACACTGCTGCCGAGGAATCCCACAGACACATCTGACCTTGCCCTTGTCTGAACACCTTCAGCAGCTCCTCACTGTCCTTTGAATACAGTCTAGACTCCCCAGCCTGGCACACAGGGCTCTCTGGAAGATAGCCCTGTCCTCTGGGCAGCCACATCTGTGCCATTTCCTCCTTGGACACTGTGCCAGTCCCCTTGGGGTTTCCTGTGCCCCACTGTTCCGCATCACTGGACCTTTGCATGTGCCACCCCTCCTCCTGAGGGCCCTTCTCCGCCTCGCCTGCTCAGTGAACGCTACTCATCTCTCCAGCCTGAGCTGCCCCCATTTCGGCGCCCCCCATGCACACAGGCCTCTCTTATTGTGTCTCCCGTGGCACACGGTTCTCTGTTTACATGACGGTCCCTCTCAGTGAGCTCTGTAGGGCGTCCAGGCCCGGCTGCTCTGAATCCCCCAGGCCTTATACAGCGTCTGATAGAAGACACGTCTCACGGAATGTTTGGCAACTGAGTGAATTATCTACAGCTTCTGCCAACCTGTCATACTTGAACTCGGGAGGTCCTGGGATTGAGCCTTGCTGTCACAGAAGCCTTCCCTTCACGCTGCGATCAGCAGGCAGGGATTGGCCACTGTCCCTGCAAAGGTGCCTCTACTGTCTGCTCTGTTCTGTCCTCCTATGTTTACAAAGTGCTTTCTTTCAGGTGGCCAGCCTACGAATTGCGGCTAGGTTCTTTCCTCAGAAGCCAGTCAGAGAAGGGACGTGGCTTCCCAGATCATGACCTAATGCCAGAACTTCCGTTTTTGTTTAACCAATAGCTGCACAAGTGTCCTGAGACCACAAAGACTGGGACTTGGGCATTGTGGGCCCCCTGTTCCCCTGGGCACCTTAGGATGCCCTTCTTTCACACGGTTCATTTAGCAGTGTTTCAGAGAATGTTCTGGGAAAATGTGATGCCTGCCTCAATAACTTAGATATAGGCTACTTATGGAAACATCCAGCTGTGGGAAATCCAGCCATAACCACTAACTGAGAAGAAATGGCCTCCCTTATTCCACAGAGCACTTGCCCTCACAAATTGGGCAGGGAACAGCTCTCCATCAGGTCAGTGAACAACCCGCCTGCCTCCTCAGAGCAGGCTGACCAACACATGGCAGGCATGCCACTGGTATCCCATCTGCACCCAGAGCAGACATGACTAATTGATCCCAGCACCCTTTCTAGATGATTTCAAATGTCTTCCCAGAAATCTTCTCACTGAGCACTCTGGGCAGGCACCTCCAATCATTTGGAGCTGGCCTGAGAGAAGAGCCTGGCATCCCTCCCTGCACTAGTGCTTCCTCCCTCCTGCTGCTCCTCCATGCTCAATGCCCAGGCTACTGTGTAAGGTACTCCTACGACTCTGTGACTCAACCATGGACCACGCGCCTGCTCCTTGTGGGCCATAATAGCTTACTCATTCAAAGAGAGACCAGAAAGGCAATAGCGAAATACACTGGGCATAACAATTGTCTCCCCTCCACGGTCCAAGTCTTTTCTCCTCTCAGAGTGTCTCTGACCCCCACCAAAGGACCCAGTTCCTCACTCTAAAAACTGGTCTTGCAGGAAAGGCCTGTGGAGTCATTTACATGGAGGATCAAATAGAGTCTCTTCCACCTGGGCGTGAGCTCTCTTAAGGTATACTTCATTTTTTCACTTATAAAGTATTTATTAAATACCTAGTATCAAGGGCAGGCTCTGGGGAGACAACGGAGATAGAAACAGATATGGCCTCTGCCCTCAAGTAAACTTACAGTCTCATAACAGATCAGACTTTCGTCAGATAGTTGCACAAAGAAGTACAGTTGCAACTACAATAAATGTCACGAGTGGCCTAGGATTGACTCAGTCGATAGGAGGATGAATAGATTCTAACTTGGCACAGAGTGAAGGGAAGAGCATTCTAGGCAGAGGGACTAGCATTGCTCAAAGACCGTGTGTCAGGTAGGAGAAGATGAGCATGGCAGCCTGAAAGATGGCCAGTGTGGTTGCAGTGGAGAGAGTGAGGGGCATGAAACGCAAATGGAGGCTGCGGAGAAGGAGGGACCCAATCCCTCCGCACCCTGCAGGCCCTGAGAAGATGACTTGTCTTCATTTTGCACAACAGGAAACCATTGGGCAGAACCGCTGGTTCTGTGTCTCTAGCACCTGGGACAGTGCCATGCACATGTCTGAGGAATGGATGCATCCCATCAGTGAGGGATGAAGGGATCCGTGGGTGGAAGGATTGAGCACGGGGCAGGGGGTGGGGGCGGAGTGGGGGTGGGATGAGGGATACTCTGTGGAGTACTTGCAAACCCTGGACTAGATGCAGGACCCTCCCCCACTCCAATGCTGATCTCGGGGATCTGGTGTAGGCTGGAATTTTAACTTCCGGTCTTTGACGTTTCTTGACTAAGTCAGCTAAGTTACTGCTCTGGCCATTCTTACAGGTATTTCACTGCAGGCATTTTGTGTTCTATTTCTGCCTTTTTAAAAAAAACAGTTGAATAATAGTCCCCAGCATCCAGAATAAGTTAATATTGATTTGCTGTTTTCCTTTTAATTAAAAGTATTATTCATGATCTATTGAGAATTTGAGGTTTACAGTAATAACCATCATTAATGGTAGTTCTTTTATACAGTTTATAACTTTCAAATGGGGTCTGTCAGTTCCCAACCCTGGTGGCTTTGTCTGTAGGCTGGATTGGGGTCTGCCACCCTCACTGGTTGCTCTTTTCCCCCTCAAGCTCCCCACAATATTCCCTATCCTCCGCCTTTGCTGTAAGATGCAGGGATGGAAATCCAGGTGTGAACTTTTCAATGTCAGCCTCTCTCCCAGGACATTTGGCCAAGAAGCAGGGACAGCACTTTACCTGGCCCTGGGCCTTGGCCATGGGCAGGAGCAACCGGGAGGCTGTGAATTCAACACACCTCTCCATTTGCAACTTGCCAACTTTTCATTCACTGGTTTGCATGTCTGACACCTCACTTGGCCATGATTTATTACAGCTTTTAAATATCCCTTTCCTTCTCGATTGAACTGTCCGTGTCCATTTGGAATGGGAAGATTGGCTTCTAAGTGTTTGTGGTGAGAATGTTCCTGGGTGCGATGGTTTTAGGTTAGGGGCTTCCTGTTCTTAGTGCTGAACCAAGGACCATAACCCAGGAACCGCCCTTGATCTGGCTGGAAATGAAAGAGATGGGGAGGGACACACCAGAAGCCACCTGAGACCTGGCTAAAGGAGGGAGCATGTGCAGAGAAACCCTTTAGTTTTGTCAATACCTTCAAGGATAGAAAAACATCAAACTTCTACCTGGATCTCAGACAAGAATAGGTAGTTCCATCTAAACAGACTGGATAGGCTTTCGGAATCCATATAGGACTTACTCTCCTGGATGGATAGGTTGGATTCCATTTTGAAAGCACTTCCCTGGGGGGAGTTTCTCCAACATATGTCTTTCTCTCTCTCTTCTTCTGCAAGGTTTGACAGTCTCTCTAACCAAAATCCCTCTTGCTAGAGTTAAAGCCTCTTAGGGACCAGTTAAACTGGAATAAAGGATGGATATAACAAAACACGCAAATTCCCTTTCCTTTTAAAGAGAACTATGTCTCATGGATATTACCTGAATAAACTCATCAGTTTGTTATTACCATTCTGGGATTATAATTGGGGAGGGCTGCAGAAATCTCTGTGAAAATCTTCCCTGCTCTGTATGGGGAGGGCAAGTCCTACTGGTTTCCTGTGGAACGTTCTGGTTCCTATTGTTACCCTATATTTATAGACTGGGCTTCACTAAGAGCCCACCTCCTTCTGTCGCTGGTTGAAAGGCTATTTAATACAATCCCAGTCAAAGGAGGATGACTTGCTGTGGTTGTAGGAGCACAGCAGAGAGAGGGACACGGAGGGAGTAAAGCACTCCGGGGTGCTGCATGAGTCACCTGACCCTCTGCAAAGGGACACCCATTAGCAACAGCAGGGCCCGTTTTTCCCTTTCAAGATTCCCACAGTGAGCGCCACCCATTTTTACCACAACGGTGACAGGATTTATTCTTGTGCTCATCTGCCTCCACCCACTCTCAATTCTGAAGCCTCAATGGCTTCACCCTCCACTGATCATGACATAGGTGCCACCTGCCACTCTGGCTTGGATTTTCTTGCAGTCACGTTGTTTCCTGTGCTGTCCCACAGTGGAAGGATGCCTTTATGGACAAGATATCATTGGCAGGTTGGCAGGTGAGGTGATTTCTGAGGGGCTGGCACGATGCCCAAAGGGACACAGGTCAGCTCTTGGAGTTTGGTTCTTCTTCCTGAATTCCTGCAAACAGCAGAGAAGTTTAAAAAATCCTCAAGTATCTTATCTGGCAACAGAGGGATACAACAATCAAAAAGCCTGGGTACTTTAAGCCATGGAAGAGGCATGGGATCACTCTCAAGTTAGAGGGGCCTCAAGTTATTTGTAACATTGACATCAGAGCCCTGGCTGCCTTTCAAGATTCCTTTCAAGGATGGGTGAGAGACACTCATTCTTCATCACAACGCAACTGGGTTTATTCTCATCCTATCTGCCTCCACCCCATTCCCAATTCTCAGTGCTTTTATTGTTTTTGTTTTTAACAAAGCTTGGGGTAGCTGTTTAACCACCACTGTGGGGCTTCTAGAAATGCCAGCCCACAGCTTGGGGGAGGCAGCAGAATCACCCACTCAACCCATCCAGCAGTCATGGGCAGTTTTCTGTTGAGCCCGTTGTGTGCACCAGCCTTCACAGATGTGATCCCTACCCTGCAAGAACTCTCAGTTTCGAGCAAGTGTCCTTTGTCAAAAACTTGTACTAAGATACACATAAGATTTGCCATCTGAACCATTTCTTAGGTTACAGTTCAGTAGTGTTAAGTACATTCATGTTGTTGTACAGCCAACTTCCAGAAAGCTTTTCATCTTGCAGAACAGAAACTCTGTACCCTCCCCTCCAGCCCCTGGCCACCATCATCCTTCTTTCTGTCTCTGTGAATTTGACTACTCTAGGTACCTCATATAAGTGGAATCATACGGTATTTACCTTTTTGTGACTGGCTTATTTCACTTAGCATAATGTCCTCAAGTTTCATCCATGTTGTAGCATGTGTCAGAATTTCCTTCCTTTTCAGGGCTGAATAATATTCCACTGCATAACATGTTACTTATCTATTTATCCATCAGTAGACACTTTTGGTTATTGTGAATAATGCTGCTTTGAACATGGGTGTGCAAATACCTCTTTGAGACCTGGCTTTCAAGAGCAAGCATTCTTTTTTTTTTTGGCTCCTCCATGCAGCTTGTGGAATTTTAGTTCCCTGATGAGGGATTGAACCTGGGCCCTCGGCAGTGAGAGCATGGAGCCCTAACCACTGGACCACCAGTGAATTCCCAAGAGCAAGCATTCTTAACTTGGGGTTTGTGAACTCCCAGAAACTATCTGCAAAATGTCGTGTGTAAATGCATCTTGTTCTGGGGAAGGCAAATCCATAGTGGTCATCAGGTTTGCAGTGGGGTTAAGATGCCAAAAGGGTTCAGTCTAAAAGGGAACAAGAGCAGCCCCTGCTTCAAAAACTCCTGAGCTCAGAGTATATATATGTATATATAACTGAATCACTTTGCTATACACCTGAAACTAACGCAATATTGTAAATCAAATATACTTCAATAAAATATATATTTAAAAAACCCTAAGCCCCCCCAAAACCCCTGAGCTCTCTAGCAGCAGGTGCAGGGGTGCAGGAGCAAGTCGTCCACATTTATCATGCTGTGCCATTTCCTACCTGGATGAACCTTGGCAACTCTTTTGACTTCTTGGAGCCTTAGTCTTCTAATCTGTAAAATAGGGATAATGACAACATCCTCCAAGAACTGTTGAGAAAATTAAACGAACACAGTGCAGTGGTTAAAAGCATGGTGTGATAGGCTGAGTAATGGTCCCCCAAAATATTCAGGCCATAATCCCTGGAATTGATGAATATTACCTTATATGGCAAAAGGGACTTTGAAGATGTGATCAAATTCAGGCTCTTAAGAAGGGGAGATAATCCTGGATTTTCTGTGGGGGTCGTGAATGTCATCACAAGTGTCCTTATAAAAGGGAGGCAGAGGGAAATTTGACTACAGAAGAGGAAGTAAGAGATGTGACAACTGAAGCCAGAGGTTAGAGGGCTGGGGGGAAGGGTCTGTGAGACACAAAAGGCAAAGAAATGGACTTTCCCCTAGAGCCCCCAGAAGGAGCCAACCCTGCTCATAACCTTGACTTTAGTCCAGTGAGACTGATTTCAGACTTCTGGCCTCCAGAACTGGAAGAGAATAAATTTGTGTTGTTTTAAAGTCACTAATTTTGTGGTAATTTGTTACAGCAGCAGTGGAAACTAATAAACATGGACTCTGGAGCCAGACTGCGTGGGTTCCTTCCAGGCTCCACCATTTGCCAGCTATGTGACCTTGGGCAGGTTACTTAACCTCATCAGGCCTCAGTTTTCTCATCTTTAAATGGGGATAATAATAGGGCCCACCACATAGGGTTGTTATGAGGATAAAGGAAGTTAATATTTGTAAAGCATGAGAACAGTGCCTGGAATCTAGTAAGTAATGTACGTTCATTTGTTAAATAAAATACCTACAAAGCACGTGGACACTCCTGGCTGACAGGAGGCCATTGGACGGAGCCAGTTGACACTGGTTTGGCAGGTTTGGTGTGCTCAGCAGAGCCCGTTGAACAAAGCAGGGGAGTATGTGGTGCCTTTCAGGAAGACTGTCAGCCGTCTCAGTTCAAATACAGCATGGATGCCTGCAGGATGAACTTGAGTTCTCTGCTACAGTGATGGCCCCACCCACTGTGCTTTCCAGTCTTCCTTGAAGCATTAATAGCTGTTACTCTAATAGCTGGTCAAATAAGTTGGATCAACTACATTTCAAAGCTGACTGGTTTTCTTTCCTTTAGGAATTCTCGAACATTGCATATGCAGATGAACCTAGTGAATCTCCAAGAGACATTTCCCAAACATTGGCCACCGGACCCCTTTCTATGGCACTTCATACAGGACTAGTGTTTTATTACAGAACACACTTCAGAGCAAGTCTGGAGGCCTGGGGCTGCCACAGAAGGTGGGGAAAGGTAGGACAGACTATCTGAGATGGAGTATCAGGTCCTGTTTGCCTGACCTCAGAACAATCTAGAAAATATAGCTGCTGCTGTATAGATATACCCCAGACAGTCAGAAAGGATTATGGACAGACCCACCCCTGATATCTGCAGGGCCTGGGGCCAGCCTTAAATGGGGGCTCCCAAGCCCCCAGCCCTCATTCCCTAGCATGCCCCTCCTCTTCCCTCCCCTGGCTCAACCAGTACCCTGAGGACTCTTGTGGATACCTTAGCCCTCAGGCCCAAGCTCCATCCAACCCCTAACCCAGCTGCCCCTTGGCCACCTCTCAGGCCTAGGGCCACATCTATAAGCAGCCGTGGTCTGCCTGCCAGAGGGCAGATGGGGGACGAGGCGGTGCCGGCCATGGAAGCAGGCTCAGATATGGAATTTAGGGTCCTGGATATCTGAAGGGTGGTTTACAAGATGGGAGTGGATTCAGCACCTTGGCGTCTGTGGGCTCCTGGCTCCATGGGGTGAGGTGTGACCAGAGGAGGCATGGAGCATGGCCCTCTATTTGGGGAGGCCCAGAGCAGAAGCCCCAGGGGTCTGGGTCTAGGGTGGCACCAGGTGTGGGCACTGACACTGCAGTGTCACAGGACCCTGAGTTGCGGGTAGCGCTCTTCCTCTGTCCCTCAGCACCAAGCTGGGCACCTCCATAGCCTCGTCCTTCGTTATGTCTGGTGACTTCTAAGCTCCCGGTTGGGCAGACACTTGCATCCTAATCTCCGCTGTAACCCATGGGGCCTAGCTCTGTGCCTGGTACCCTGTGGCCATGTCCCTAGTGAGCCTTCCCCAACAGCAGTCACCCCCTGCCCTGTCCCTGCCCCCTCCCCTCCTGAATGGAGGGAACAGTGGAGTGCGATTTATGTTATGAATTGTGAGGAGGGCCACCCCTTCCCATGGGAAGCCCTGGCCTCTGCCCATGGTGGGCGAGCAAGGTGGGCTGCTGACTAGCTCGGCTTTCAGGACCTGCAGTGTAAATGTGCCCAAGAGTGTTTATGTATAGGTGATACACTTTGTTATAAAGCAGAAACTAACACACCATTGTAAAGCAATTATACTCCAATAAAGATGTTAAAAAAAAAATGTGCCCAAGAGGTAGGCCTTGAGATAAGTGCCTTTGTTAATTTTTGTAGGTGAGAACTATTTTTCACAGAGTGGTTTAGTCAGAAGGGCTATGGAACAGGTAATGAAGTTGGCCTTGGCGGGAGGAGCCCTGTGAGAGGAGCCCCGCTATTGACACTTTTCAGTAGGGCTTGTTCACAGCATCCTGGTGGGAGTCAGGGGTGGGAGGCTCCTGGGGGCCTCGAAGCTCTATATGGAAAATTACAGAGCAGCAAAGGCTCAGGGGATCATTGTCCCTCCAAGAATGGCCGTGCTTAAAACATCCCCATTAGGTTCAACTAGTGGCTTCCCCCAGGCCAGTTCTTTAAAAAGAAGACTTTATTGGGTTTTCAAAATTACCAAAGCTTGTTTTAACACAGAGGTGTGTTCTAATTATTAAAGGAAAAAATAATCAATAGTTTCCCTGACTCCCACCCCCTTACCTCCTCAGAGGCGCTGGTGTTAACCATTTGGTGATTAATCAGAGGGCTTTTACCACCTTTTTTTGTGTGTGTCCATATGCAAAAATATACCAATATGTATATACATATAGAGGAATTGTTGTTTTCACATGTTGGTGTTTGCTTTTTTAAAAAAAGAGGAATCACACTACACCAATTATGCTGCATTTTCTCTTTTGACTTAATAAAATATCATGAACATTTTCTAAGTCCATACAAATAGATCCACTTCATTTTTAAAAAGAGCTACATAATGTTCCACAGTGTGAGTACCATAATTTATTCAACTGTTTCCCTGTTGATGTGTATTCAGGTTGTTCCCAAGTTCGTTTTTTCAATTATTAGCAGTTCCAATAGCAGCTCTTATTAGCAGTTCTAGTTTAAATATTCTTCAGGTTCTTTCTTGTGCATATGTTGCAAAAGGCTATTTTGCCTTAGGAGAATTATAGAAATGGTGGACAATTAAAATGTTTTCCTTTACCGTCACACTGATAGAGTTTTGAAACCTTAACTTGTGACGTTTTCGGAATATTTGCCCCAATTATGCATTCATTTGGGCAGCCTGCATCTCCTGAGCTCTGTGCGTGGCCCTGTGGCCAAAAAGACAGTCTGTCCTCAAGGAGCCATGTGTCAGGTGGGTGTTGGTGTAGACAGGCGGGTGGACCGGAGCATCTATGAGGCAGCTTGCTGGGAGAGCTAGAGGATTAATAGATGGCGGGCGTGGACTCTGGTTTCAAATCCTGTCTCTACCACTCACTTGCTGTGTGGTCTTGGGGAAGTTGGCTCATCTGTAAATGAGGGAAAACAATAGGACTTTTCTCATGGGGCTGCTGTGAGGACAAAGAGGGTTAACTAATGTAAAGAAAAGTACTTTGGACTAAGCCAGCAAGTCGGAAGCCCCAGTGGGCTGTAGTTGCTGTTTGCAGTGGCCCCCCTGTCTGCGGAGAGATCAGGAAAGCTCCCCTGAGGGTGGACATTTCAGCTGGTCCTTGAGGATGAGTTGAAGGGCATTTTTGTCTGCCTGGGGAAAACAAACACTCCCCACCCTCCACTAACACCTGGTCCTGACCTGGTTCTCCAGCACCCCAGGTGGTTGAAAGATCCAGAAACCTCTTCATTTTTAGTTGCAAAACCTCTGAGCCAGGGTTAGAGATCTTCTCCCTAGTGGTAAACAGGTTCATGTTACAGTGGAGCCAGGTCTGGCAGCCCCAGTGATCGTGCTGTTACCCCAAAAACATTCAGCAGGATCAGTTCATGTGTAAAAACAAAATGGAAACTTATCAGAGACGTCCTGTTGAGAAAACAATTCTTCTCACCCCAGATTTAGCAGGTGCTCAGAAACCTTCTAACTCTCCGATCTGCCAAGGCAGGTAGAGACCCAGAAACACTCTCCAGCCTGGTCTGAGTGAGCAAGCACCAGGGGTCGGCCCCCGTCACATAGCTGGGCACCAGGACGTAGTGGTCAAGATTGTAGCCTTTGGAACCTGTCTTCCTGGTTCTAGAGCCTAGGTCTGCTCCTTATTAACTGTATGGCCTTGAACAATTACTTAATCTCTCTTAGCCTCAGTTTCCCTATCTGTAAAATGGGAATGATAATACGTATTCCCAGAGCCCTACTAAAGACTAAATGAGATAATGCCTGTAAAGCACACAGCACAGGGCCTGGTACAGAATGAGGCTACAATACCTGGTGTCTGTCGTTATGGGTGCTTATGGAGATGGCCACTCTGCCTCATCCCTACCTCCCCTGAAATTGGGGCTAGCACTCCACACCTTCTGACCAGATGCTGTCTGAGAATTGGCTCTGTGACAGTGTACAGGGACTGGGAAATCCCCAAGGGGGGCGCCTAACCCTGCCTGGGGTTGGGAAGAGGCCAGCTAAGACATGTGGAAAGGAGAGATGCTCCATCTGGGCTTTCAAGGATGAGAAGGAGCTCCCTGGTGAAGAGGCTGAGAAGAGGGAACAGCTTGGACAAAACTTCAAGGGACAAAGTTTGGGAATCACAAGTAACTTGGTTTGGCTGGAATGAGATGCCAGGTTTGGGGTGGGGGGCAATGGCTGGGACCACGTGGGGAAGGGCCCTTTTGCCAAGTACAACTAGGAGGTTCGACTTGATTCTGAATGCTCTGAGGAGCCATTGAAAGGCTCCAAGAAGGGAAGTAACACAGTTTGGTTTGCATTTTAGACCATTCGCTCTGGTAGCAGGGTGGAGGATGGATGGGGTAGGGCATGTTATGATACCAGGGCATGGCCAATCTAACCCAAGTGTTATCTGGGATCATCTTGTCCTTACTGCTTCTAATAGAATTGGGCATGAACTCCCACTGCAAACAAGGAGGGGACCCAATGTCTCCCCACAGGTCTCTGGGGACTCTTGGGAACTTCCATTTCTCTCTTGGCAGCTCCCCTGATGCCAAACTCCTGCTTCTGCTGAATTCTCCAGTTCCATCCTGCACATAGTGACCCCCATAGGCACTGGGTCACCTCCTGGTTGGTCCCTTCATTCCCACAGGACTCATGATCAAGGCCTGACTTCTCTGTGGGTTGGGAGCAAGGGGAGGGCATGATGTTGCTGGTGGCACAACAAACAACATGGCATTGAACTTTGCATAGTGTTGTATTTGGAAGTCTCATGACTGTTCCTGCCTCAACGGGGAGAGGGGGAGTGGTCAGAGGCAGCTGCTTCTAAGTGGGCTTTACCTTCCTTGCTCGCTCTGGACTGGCCCCAGGGAGATGAATGCAACTGTCTTAGTTCCACAGAGACCAATCTGGACTGCTAATCACAATGTGGGTTTCCCAAGGTGGTGCAGACCCAGCTTATTTTAATCGTATATTGATCCCGTGGTCAACGAAGGTTCTTCTGAGAAATGAACGTTTAAAAGAGTGGGCTTGGGCTTCCCTGGTGGTGCAGTGGTTAAGAATCCACCTGCCAATGCAGGGGACACGGGTTCGAGCCCTGGTCCGGGAAGATCCCACGTGCCATGGAGCAACTAAGCCCATGAGCCACAACTACTGAGCCTGTGCTCTAGAGCCCGCGAGCCACAGCTACCGAGCCCATGTGCCACAACTACTGAAGCCTGCGTGCCTAGAGCCTGTGCTTGTGCTCCACAACAAGAGAAGACACCCCAATGAGAAGCCCGTGCACCGCAACGAAGAATAGCCCCCGCTGGCTGCAACTAGAGAGAGCCCGTGTGCAGCAACGGAGACCCAATGCAGCCAAAAATAAATAAGTTAAATCAATTAAAATAATAATAATAATAAATAATTGATTTAAAAAAAATAAAATAAAGAGTAGGCTTGAGTTTTCTTTAGAATAAAACAAACTAAAGCCAATACTGGCTAGTCCCCAACATAGAGGGTTCTGCTTGGTGGACCAGCAGGTGAAAGGCATATAGAATGCAGGGCTGAGAGACCTTCAAGGTGGCGGAGGAGTAAGACGTGGAGGTCAACGTCCTCCCCACAAGTACATCAGAAATACATCTACATGTGGAACAACTCCTACAGAACACCTACTGAACGCTGGCAGAAGACCTCAGACTTCCCAAAAGATATATATATACTTTTCCTTTTTCTCTTTTTGTGAGTGTGTACGTGTATGCTTCTTTGTGTGATTTTGTCTGTACAGCTTTGCTTTTACCATTTTTCCTAGGGTTCTGTCTGTCCATTTTGTTTTGTTTTGTTTTTTTAGTATAGTTTTTAGTGCTTGTTATCATTGGTGGATCTGTTTTTTGGTTTGGTTGCTCTCTTTTTTCTTTCTTTTTTTTTTATTACTTTTTAATTTTTTTATTTTTAATAGTTTTTATTTTTTATTTTAATAACTTTCTTTTTATTTTCTTTCTTCCTCCCTCCCTCCCTCTCTCCCTCCCTCCCTTCCTCTCTCTCTCTTTCTTTCTTTCCTTCTCTCTTTCTCCCTTTTCTTCTGAGCCGTGTGGCTGACAGGGTCTTGGTGCTCTGGCCAGGTGTCAGGCCTGTGCCTCTGAGGTGGGAGAACTGAGTTCAGGACACTGGTCCACCAGAGACCTCCCGGCTGCACATAATATCATACAGTGAAAGCTCTCCCAGAGATCTCCATCTCAACACTAAGACCCAGCTCCACTCAACAACCAGCAAGCTACAGTGCTGGACACCCTGTGCCAAACACCTAGCAAGACAGGAACACAACCCCACCCATTAGCAGAGAGGCTGCCTAAAATCATAATAAGGTCACAGACACCCCAAAACACACCACCGGACACAGTCCTGCCCACCAGAAAGACAAGATCCAACCTCATCCATCAGAACACAGGCACTGGTCCCCTCCACCAGGAAGCCTACACAACCCACTGAAACAACCTTAGCCACTGGGGGCAGACACCAAAAACAACAGGAACTACGAACCTGCAGCCTGCGAAAAGGAGACCCCAAACACAGTAAGTGAAGCAAAATGAGAAGACAGAGAAACACACAGCAAATGAAGGAGCAAGGTAAAAACCCACCAGACCAAACAAATGAAGAGGAAATAAGCAGTCTACCTGAAAAAGAATTCAGAGTAATGATAGTAAAGATGATCCAAAATCTTGGAAATAGAATGGAGAAAATACAAGAAACGTTTAACAAGGACCTAGAAGAACTAAAGAGCAAATAAACAATGATGAACAACACAATAAATGAAATTAAAAATTCTCTAGAAGGAATCAATAGCAGAATAACTGAGGCAGAAGAATGGATAAGTGACCTGGAGGATAAAATAGTGGAACTAACTACTGCAGAGCAGAATAAAGAAAAAAGAATGAAAAGAATTGAGGACAGTCTTAGAGACTTTTGGGACAACATTAAATGCAGCAACATTCGAATTATAGGGGTCCCAGAAGAAGAAAAGAAAAAGAAAGGGACTGAGAAAATATTTGAAGAGATTATAGTTGAAAACTTCCCTATTATGGGAAAGGAAATAGCCAGTCAAGTCCAGGAAGATCACAGAGTCCCATACAGCATAAATCAAGGAGAAACACGCCAAGACACATATTAATCAAACTATCAAAAATTAAATACAAAGAAAAAAAATTAAAATCAGTAAGGGAAGAACAACAAATAACATACAAGGGAATCCCCATAAGGTTAGCAGCTGATCTTTCAGCAGAAACTCTGCAAGCCAGAAGGGAGTGGCAAGACATATTTAAATTGATGCAAGGGAAAAACCTACAACCAAGATTACTCTACCCAGAAAGGATCTCATTCAGATTCGACAGAGAAATTAAAACCTTTACAGACAAACAAAAACTAAGAGAATTCAGCACCCCCAAACCAGCTTTACAGCAAATGCTAAAGGAACTTCTTTAGGCAGGAAACACAAGAGAAGGAAAAGACCTACAATAACAAACCCAAAACAATTAAGAAAAATGGTAATAGGAACACACATGTTGATAATTACCTTAAATGTAAATGGATTAAATGCTCCCACCAAAACACATAGACTGGCTGAATGGATACAAAAACAAGACCTGTATATATGCTGTCTACAAGAGACCCACTTCAGACCTAGGGACACATACAGACTGAAAGTGAGAAGATATTCCATGCAAATGGAAATCAAAAGAAAGCTGGAGTAGCAATTCTCATATCAGACAAACTAGATTTTAAAATAAATACTATTACAAGAGACAAAGAAGGACACTACATAATGATCAAGGGATCAATCCAAGAAGACGATATAACAATTGTAAATATTTACGCATCCAACATAGGAGCACCTCAATACATAAGGCAAATGCTAACAGCCATAAAAGGGGAAATCGACAGTAACACAATCATAGTAGGGGACTTTAACACCCCACTTTCACCAATGGACAGATCATCCAAAATGAAAATAAATAAGGAAACACAAGCTTTAAATGATACAATAAACAAGATGGACTTAATTGATATTTATAAGACATTCCATCCAAAAACAACAGAATACAATTTCTTCTCAAGTGCTGCTCATGGAACATTCTCCAGGATAGATCATATCTTGGGTCACAAATCAAGCCTTGGTAAATTTAAGAAAATTTTAATCGTATCAAGTATCTTTTCTCACCACAATGCTAGGAGACTAGATATCAATTACAGGAAAAAATCTGTAAAAAATACAAACACATGGAGGCTAAACAATACACTACTAAATAACCAAGAGTTCACTGAAGAAATCAAAGAGGAAATTTAAAAATACCTAGAAACAAATGACAATGAAAACACGATGACACAAAACCTATGGGATGCAGCAAAAGCAGTTCTAAGAGGGAAGTTTATAGCAATACAAACCTACCTCAAGAAACAACAAACATCTCAAATAAACAACCTAAACTTACACCTAAAGCAATTAGAGAAAGAAGAACAAAAAACCCCCAAAGTTAGCAGAAGGAAGGAAATCATAAAGATCAGATCAGAAATAAATGAAAAAGAAATGAAGGAAACAATAGCAAAGATCAATAAAACTAAAAGCTGGTTCTTTGAGAAGATAAACAAAATTGATAAACCATTAGCCAGACTCGTAAAGAAAAAAAGGGAGAAGACTCAAATCAATAGAATTAGAAATGAAAAAGGAGAAGTAACAACTGACACTGCAGAAATACAAAGGATCATGAGAGATTACTACAAGCAACTATATGCCAATAAAATGGACAACCTGGAAGAAATGGACAAATTCTTAGAAAAGCACAACCTTCCGAAACTGAACCAGGAAGAAATAGAAAATATAAACATACCAATCACAAGCACTGATATTGAGACTGTGATTAAAAATCTTCCAACAAACAAACGCCCAGGACCAGATGGCTTCACAGGCGAATTCTATCAAACATTTAGAGAAGAGCTAACACCTATCCTTCTCAAACTCTTCCAAAATATAGCAGAGGGAGGAATACTCCCAAACTCATTCTATGAGGCCATCATCACCATGATACCAAAACCAGACAAAGATGTCACAAAGAAAGAAAACTACAGGCCAATATCACTGATGAACATAGATGCAAAAATCCTCAACAAAATAGTAGCAAACAGAATCCAACAGCACATTAAAAGGATCATACACCATGATTAAGTGGGGATTATCCCAGGAATGCAAGGATTCTTCAATATATGCAAATCAGTCAATGTGATACACCATATTAACAAATTGAAGGAGAAAAACCATATGATCATCTCAATAGATGCAGAAAAAGCTTTTGACAAAATTCAACACCCATTTATGATAAAAACCCGCCAGAAAGTAGGCATAGAGGGAACTTACCTCAACGTAATAAAGGCCATGTATGACAAACCCACAGCCAACATCATTCTCAATGGTGAAAAACTGAAACCATTTCCTCTAAGATCAAGAACAAGACAAGGTTGTCCACTCTCACCACTATTATTCAACATAGTTTTGGAAGTTTTAGCCACAGCAATCAGAGGAGAAAAAGAAATAAAAGGAATACAAATCAGAAAAGAAGAAATAAAGCTGTCACAGTTTGCAGATGACATGATACTATACATAGAGAATCCTAAAGATGCTACCAGAAAACTACTAGAGCTAATCAATGAATTTGGTAAAGTAGCAGGATACAAAATTAATGCACAGAAATCTCTTGCATTCCTATACACTAATGATGAAAAATCTGAAAGAGAAATTAAGGAAACACTCCCACTTACCACTGCAACAAAAAGAGTAAAATACCTAGGAATAAACCTACCTAAGGAGACAAAAGACCTATATGCAGAAAACTATAAGACACTGATGAAAGAAATTAAAGATGATACCAACAGATGGAGAGATATACCATGTTCTTGGATTGGATGAATCAACGTTGTGAAAATGACTATACTACCCAAAGCAATCTACAGATTCAGTGCAATCCCTATCAAACTACCAATGACATTTTTCACATAAGTAGAGCAAAAAAAATTCACAATTTGTATGGAAACACAAAAGACCCCGAATAGACAAAGCAATCTTGAGAAAGAAAAATGGAGCTGGAGGAATCAGCCTCCTGGACTTCAGACTATACTACAAAGCTACAGTAATCAAGACAGTATGGTACTGGCACAAAGAACAGAAATATAGATCAATGGAACAGGATAGAAAGCCCAGAGATAAACCCACACACATATGGTCACCTTATTTTTGATAAAGGAGGCA
This sequence comes from Eubalaena glacialis, assembly GCF_028564815.1. Classification (NCBI taxonomy): domain Eukaryota; kingdom Metazoa; phylum Chordata; class Mammalia; order Artiodactyla; family Balaenidae; genus Eubalaena; species Eubalaena glacialis. The sequence goes on from NC_083718.1 coordinate 81,741,591, forward strand.
AGAATATACAATGGAGAAAAGAAAGCCTCTTCAATAAGTGGTGCTGGGAAAACTGGACAGCTACATGTAAAAGAATGAAATTAGAACACTCCCTAACACCATACACAAAAATAAACTCAAAATGGATTACAGACCTAAATGTAAGACTGGACACTATAAAACTCTTAGAGGAAAACATAGGCAGAACACTCTATGACATAGATCACAGCAAGATCCTTTTTGACCCACCTCCTAGAGAAATGGAAATAAAAACAAAAATAAACAAATGGGACCTAATGAAACTTAAAAGCTTTTGCAAAGCAAAGGAAACTACAAACAAGATGAAAAGACAACCCTCAGAACTGGAGAAAATATTTGCAAATGAAGCAACTGACAAAGGATTAATCTCCAAAATTTACAAGCAGCTCATGCAGCTCAATATAAAAAAAAAAACAACCCGATCCAAAAATGGGCTGAAGACCTAAATAGACATTTCTCCAAAGAAGATATACAGATTGCCAACAAACACATGAAAGGATTCTCAACATCACCAGTCATTAGAGAAATGCAAATCAAAACCACAATGAGGTATCACCTCACACCAGTCAGAATGGCCATCATCAAAAAATCTACAAACAGTAAATGCTGGAGAGGGTGTGGAGAAAAGGGAACCCTCTTGCACTGTTGGTGGGAATGTAAATTGATACAGCCACTATGGAGAACAGTATGGAGGTTCCTTAAAATCTAAAAATAGAACTACCATACGACCCAGCAATCCCACTACTGGGCATATACCCTGAGAAAACCATAATTCAAAAAGAGTCATGTACCACAATATTCATTGCAGCTCTACTTACAATAGCCAGGACATGGAAGCAACCTAAGTGTCCATCGACAGATGAATGGATAAAGAAGGTGTGGCACATATATACAATGAAATATTACTCAGCCATAAAATGAAATGAAATTGATTTATTTGTAGTGAGGTGGATGGACCTAGAGACTGTCATACAGAGTGAAGTAAGTCAGAAAGAGAAAAATAAATACCATATGCTAACACATATATGTGGAATCTAAAAAAAAAAAAAAAAAAGGGCTTCCCTGGTGGCGCAGTGGTTGGGAGTCTGCCTGCCAATGCAGGGGACACGGGTTCGAGCCCTGGTCTGGGAAGATCCCACATGCCACGGAGCAGCTGGGCCCGTGAGCCACAATTGCTGAGCCTGCGCGTCTGGAGCCTGTGCTCCGCAACAAGAGAGGCCGCGATAGTGAGAGGCCCGCGCAACGCGATGAAGAGTGGTCCCCGCTTGCCACAACTGGAGAGGGCGCTCGCACAGAAACGAAGACCCAACACAGCAATCAATCAATCAATAAATCAATCAATAAATAAAGAACGTGAATTTCTTAAAAAAAAAAAAAAAAAAAGGTTTTGAAGAACCTAGGGGCAGGACAGGAATAAAGATGCAGATGTAGAGAATGGACTTGAGGACACAGGGAGGGGAAAGGGTAAGCTGGGATGAAGTGAGAGAGTGGCATGGACTTATATACACTAACAAATGTAAAATAGATAGCTAGTGGGAAGCAGCTGCATAGCACAGGGAGGTCAGCTCGGTGCTTTGTGACCACCTAGAGGGGTGGGATAGGGAGGGTGAGAGGGAGACGCAAGAGGGAGGAGATATGGGGATATATGTATATGTATAGCTGATTCACTTTGTTATAAAACAGAAACTAACACACCATTGTAAAGCAATTATACTCCAATAAAGATGTTAAAAAAAAAAAGTAGAATGCAGGGCCCTGGGCAATCGATTTAACCTCTCTAGGTTAGTCTCTCCATCTGCAAAATGGGCATGATATTACTTCTTTACAGGAAAGTTGTGAGGTTGCAGTGAGACAGTATGTGCAGAATCACTTAGTTTGGCCTGTAGTTGGGCTTTGGGGTAATTTGGACACATAAGGACACTACGATGAACTGAATTGTGTCCCCCTCAAAATCCATATGTTGAAGCCCTAATCCCCAATGTGACTATATTTGGAGATAGGGTCTTCAGGAGATAATTAAGGTTAAATGAGGTATAGTAGTAGCCCAATCTGATAGGACTGTGGCCTTATAAGAAGAGAGATCTCTCTCGGTCTCTCTTGCTCTCTCTGCCATGTGAGAACACAGTGAGAAGGCAGCTGTCTACAAGCCAGCAAGAGAGTCCTCGCCAGAACCCGACCATGCTGACTACCTGGATCTCAGACTTCCAGACTCCAGAACTGTGAGAAAATGAAAAATTCTGTTGCTTAAGTCACCCAGTCAGTGGTACTTTGTTATGGTGGCCCAAGCTGACTAATGCAGACATGTATTCAATCTGTGTACAGTCTGTCTTCAGAAAGTGGTGATGGCATGGACTCGGCCCTGAGGGGGGTGGGCCTGTGGTCTCCCTGCCCCTCCAGCTGCTCCTACCCTGGCTTCCCAGGTCCCAGTGATCTGGGTCCTGCTACCTTCTTGGCCTCATCTGGTACCACCCGTCACTTATTTCCTAGATTGGCCTTCTTTCTTTCATTTCTCAAATGCTCCAAGCTCTATCCTGCTTTGCAGGTGCTGTCCCCTCTGCCTGCAGTGCTTACCTTTGCAGGGTTTACCTTTCACTCTAAGGTTCAGTTCTTAGAGAGCCCTGCCTGGACTGCCTGCCCAAGACAGCACAACTTCTACCCAGGCTGCTCTTGTTTCTTCCCAGCAGACATCACGTACTGAAATTAAATGGTTTACCTGTTTCTTATCTATTTTTCTCCATTAGAACGTAAGCTCCATGATGATAGAGGTCTTGTTTACTTGTTCTTGCTGTATCCCCAGAGCTTGGCATGGTGACTGTCACATAATAGGGACTCAACCCAGAAAGAAAGAACAAAAGAAAGAAAGAGAGAAAGAGAGAGAGAGAGAGAGAGAGAGAAAGACAGAGAAAGAACGAAAGAGCAAACTGATCTGGTAAAAGTTCCATGCCCGTGCACCCAGCATCCCTTGAAGTAGATCCAAAGCACCTTGATTTCCAGTACCACAACTTATCCCTCATTATAACTAGAGGCCAACTGGTCCAGCCAACGGTTTTTCAACTGAAGGGTTCTATGGAGGGGTATGGGCCACCACAGAGAGCTAGGCGGAGGACGAGGTGAATGAGTTGGCCTTCTTTTTTTTCTTTTTGAATTTTATTTTATTTTATTTTTATACAACAGGTTCTTATTAGTTATCCATTTTATACATATTAGTGTATACATGTCAATCGCAATCTCCCAATTCATCCCACCACCACCCCCACTCCCGCCACTTTCCTCCCTTGGTGTCCATACGTTTGTTCTCTACATCTGTGTCTCTATTTCTGTCCTGCAAACCAGTTCATCTATGCCATTTTTCTAGGTTCCACATATATGCATTAATATATGATATTTGTTTTTCTCTTTCTGACTTACTTCACTCTGTATGACAGTCTCTAGATCCATCCACGTCTTTACAAATGACCCAATTTTGTTCCTTTTTATGGCTGAGTAATGTTCCATTGTATATATATACCACATCTTATTTATCCATTCGTCTGTTGATGGGCATTTAGGTTTCTTCCATGCCCTGGCTATTGTAAATAGTGCTGCAATGAACATTGAGGTGCATGTGTCTTTTTGAATTATGGTTTTCTCAGGGTGTATGCCCAGTAGTGGGATTGCTGGGTCATATGGTAGTTCTATTTTTAGTTTTTTAAGGAGCCTCCATACTGTTCTCCATAGTGGCTGTATCAATTTACATTCCCACCAACAGTGCAAGAGGGTTCCCTTTTCTCCACACCCTCTCCAGCATTTACTGTTTGTAGATTTTTTGATGATGGCCATTCTGACTGGTGTGAGGTGATACCTCATTGTGGTTTTGATTTGCATTTCTCTAATGACTGGTGATGTTGAGAATCCTTTCATGTGTTTTTTGGCAATCTGTATATCTTCTTTGGAGAAATGTCTATTTAGGTCTTCTGCCCATTTTTGGATTGGGTTGTTTTTTTTTTTTTTTGATATTGAGCTGCATGAGCTGCTTGTAAATTTTGGAGATTAATCCTTTGTCAGTTACTTCATTTGCAAATATTTTCTCCAGTTCTGAGGGTTGTCTTTTCATCTTGTTTGTAGTTTCCTTTGCTTTGCAAAAGCTTTTAAGTTTCATTAGGTCCCATTTGTTTATTTTTGTTTTTGTTTCCATTACTCTAGGAGGTGGATCAAAAAAGATCTTGCTGTGATTTATGTCAAAGAGTGTTCTTCCTATGTTTTCCTCTAAGAGTTTTATAGTGTCCAGTCTTACATTTAGGTCTGTAATCCATTTTGAGTTTATTTTTGTGTATGGTGTTAGGGAGTGTTCTAATTTCATTCTTTTACATGTAGCTGTCCAGTTTTCCCAGCACAACTTATTGAAGAGACTGTCTTTTCTCCATTGTATATCTTTGCCTCCTTTGTCATAGATTAGTTGACCATAGGTGCGTGGGTTTATCTCTGGGCTTTCTATCCTGTTCCATTGATCTATATTTCTGTTTTTGTGCCAGTACCATATTGTCTTGATTACTGTAGCTTTGTAGTATAGTCTGAAGGCCAGGAGCCTGATTCCTCCAGCTCCGTTTTTTTCCCTCAAGACTGCTTTTGCTATTAAGGGTCTTTTGTGTCTCCATACAAATTTTAAGATTTTTTGTTCTGGTTCTGTAAAAAATGCCATTGGTAATTTGATAGTGATTGCACTGAATCTGTAGATTGCTTTGGGTAGTATAGTGATTTCCACAATGTTGATTTGTCCAATCCAAGAATATGGTATATCTCTCCATCTGTTTGTATCACCTTTAATTTCTTTCATCAGTGTCTTATAGTTTTCTGCATACAGGTCTTTTGTCTCCCTAGGTAGGTTTATTCCTAGGTATTTTACTCTTTTTGTTGCAGTGGTAAGTGGGAGTGTTTCCTTAATTTCTCTTTCAGATTTTTCATCATTAGTGTATAGGAATGCAAGAGATTTCTGTGCATTAATTTTGTATCCTGCAACTTTACCAAATTCATTGATTAGCTCTAATAGTTTTCTGGTGGCATCTTTAGGATTCTGTATAGTATCATGTCATCTGCAAACAGTGACAGTTTTACTTCTTCTTTTCCAATTTGTATTCCTTTTATTTCTTTTTCTTCTCTGATTGCTGAGGCTAGGACTTCCAAAACTATGTTGAATAATAGTGGTGAGAGTGAACATCCTTGCTCTGTTCTTAGAGGACATGGTTTCAGTTTTTCACCATTGAGAATGATGTTTGCTGTGGGTTTGTCATATATGGCCTTTATTATGTTGAGGTAGTTTCCCTCTATGCCCACTTTCTGGAGAGTTTTTATCATAAATGGGTGTTGAATTTTGTCAAAAGCTTTTTCTGCATCTATTGAGATGATCATATGGTTTTTCTCCTTCAATTTATTAATATGGTGTATCAATTTGATTGATTTGCATATATTGAAGAATCCTTGCATCCCTGGGATAAATCCCACTTGATCATGGTGTATGATCCTTTTAATGTGTTGTTGGATTCTGTTTGCTAGTATTTTGTTGAGGATTTTTGCATCTATACTCATCAGTGATATTGGTCTGTAATTTTCTTTTTTTGTGGTATGTTTGTCTGGTTTTGGTATCAGGGTGATGGTGGCCTCATAGAATGAGTTTGGGAGTGTTCCTTCCTCTGCAGTTTTTTGGAAGAGTTTGAGAAGGATGGGTGTTAGCTCTTCTCTAAATGTTTGATAGAATTCACCTGTGAAGCCATCTGGTCCTGGACTTTTGTTTGTTGGAAGATTTTTAATCACAGTTTCAATTTAATTACTTGTTATTTGTCTGTTCATATTTTCTGTTTCTTCCTGGTTCAGTCTTGGAAGGTTATACCTTTCTAAGAATTTGTCTATTTCTTCCAGGTTGTCCATTTTATTGGCATAGAGTTGCTTGTAATAGTCTCTTAGGATGCTTTGCTTTATGTGGTGTCTGTTGTAACTTCTCCTTTTCCGTTTCTAATTTTATTGATTTGAGTCCTCTCCCTCTTTTTCTTGATGAGTTTGGCTAATGGTTTATCAATTTTGTTTATCTTCTCAAAGAACCAGCTTTTAGTTATATTGATCTTTGCTATTATTTTCTTTGTTTCTATTTCATTTATTTCTGCTCTGATCTTTATGATTTCTTTCCTTCTACTAACTTTGGGTTTTGTTTGTTCTTCTTTCTGTTGTTCCTTTAGGTGTAAGGTTAGACTGTTTATTTGAGATTTTTCTTGTTTCTTGAGGCAGGCTTGTATTGCTATAAACTTCCCTCATAGAACTGCTTTTGCTGCATCCCATAGGTTTTGGATTGTCGTGTTTTCGTTGTCATTTGTTTCTAGGTATTTTTTGATTTCCTCTTTGATTTCTTCAGTGATCTCTTGGTTATTTAGTAACGTATTGTTTAGCCTCCATGTGGTTGTGTTTTTTTCGTTTTTTTCCTTGTAATTGACTTCTAATCTTACAGCGTCGTGGTCAATAAAGATGCTTGATATGATTTCAGTTTTCTTAAATTTACTGAGGCTTTATTTGTGACCCAAGATGTGATCTATCCTGGAGAATGTTCCATGAGCACTTGAGAAGAAAGTGTAATCTGCTGTTTCTGGATGGAATGTCTTATAAGTATCAATTAAATCTATCTGGTTTATTGTGTCATTTAAAGCTTGTGTTTCCTTATTAATTTTCTGTTTGGATGATCTGTCCATTGGTGTAAGTGAGGTGTTAAAGTCCCCCACTATTATTGTGTTACTGTCTATTTCCTCTTTTATAGCTGTTAGAAGTTGACTTATGTATTGAGGTGCTCCTATGTTGGGTGCATATATATTTATAATTGTTATATATTCTTCTTGGATTGATCCCTTGATCATTATGTAGTGTCCTTCCTTGTCTCTTGTAACATTCTTTATTTTAAAGTCTAGTTTATCTGCTATGAGTATTGCTACTCCAGCTTTCTTTTGATTTCCATTTGCATGGCATATCTTTTTCCATCCCCTCACTTTCAGTCTGTATGTGTCCCTAGGACTGAAGTGGGTCTCTTGTAGACAGCATAAATCTGGGTCTTGTTTTTGTATCCATTCAGCAAGCCTGTGTCTTTTGGTTGGAGCATTTAATCCCTTCATGTTTAAGGTAACTATTGATATGTATGTTCCTATTACATTTTCTTAATTGTTATGGGTTTGTTTTTGTAGGTCCTTTTCTTCTCTTGTGTTTCCCACTTAGAGAAGTTCCATTAGCATTTGTTGTAGAGCTGGTTTGGTGGTGGTGAATTCTCTTAGCTTTTGCTTGTCTGTAAAGCTTTTGATTTCTCCGTCGAATCTGAATGAGATCCTTGCCGGGTAGAGAAATCTTGGTTGTAGGTTTTTCCCTTTCATCACTTTAATCCCTTTCATCACTTTAAATATATCATGCCACTCCCTTCCGGCTTGTAGAGTTTCAGCTGAGAAATCAGCTGTTAACCTTATGGGAGTTCCCTTGTATGTTATTTGTCGTTTTTCCCTTGTTGCTTTCAATAATTTTTCTTTGTCTTTAGTTTTTGCCAGTTTGATTACTATGTGTCTCAGAGTGTTTCTCCTTGGGTTTATCCTGCCTGGGACTCTCTGTGCTTCCTGGACTTGGGTGGCTATTTCCTTTCCCATGTTAGGGAAGTTTTCTACTATAATCTCTTCAAATATTTTCTCTGGTCCTTTCTCTCTCTCTTCTCCTTCTGGGACCCCTATAATGCGAATGTTGTTGCGTTTAATGTTGTCCCAGAGATCTGTTAGGCTGTCTTCATTTCTTTTCATTCTTTTTTTTTTATTCTGTTCTGCGGCAATGAATTCCACCATTGTGTCTTCCAGGGCACTTATCCGTTCTTCTGCCTCAGTTATGCTGCTATTGATTCCTTCTAGTGTATTTTTCATTTCAGTTATTGTATTGTTCGTCTCTGTTTGTTTGTTCTTTAATTCTTCTAGGTGTTTGTTCTTTAATTCTTCTAGGTCTTTGTTAAACATTTCTCGCATCTTCTCGATCTTTGCCTCCATTCTTTTCCGAGGTCCGGGATCATCTTCACTATCATTATTCTGAATTCTTTTTCTAGAAGGTTGCCTGTCTCCACTTCATTTAGTTGTTTTTCTGGGGTTTTATCTTGTTCCTTCATCTTGTATATAGCCCTCTGCCTTTTCATATTGTCTATCGATCTGTGAATGTAGTTTTTGTTCCACAGGCTGCAGGAGTGTAGTTCTTCTTGCTTCTGCTGTCTGCCCTCTCATGATTGGCCTTTGAATGCTCTTTTCTACCCTTTCAACCAGTAGAGCTCTGAGTTTATCTGATTCCTATATTGGACTTTAGTGAAAAATCTCACTAGAAGAAAGAGCTCCACAGCTAGGAGAAAATGGAAAACCACAAATTGGATCCAACCCTTTATGTTACAGAGGAAGAATCTGAGGACCAGTGAGGGAAAGGGACTTGCCCATGCACAGATGGTCATTGGCAGAGCACTGTATCCCCAATGGTGCAGTGGTCAGACACTATTCTTGTTAACCATTCTTGTTATGTGAGTGAGAAATACTGGCTTCCTCAAATGCTATAGCTTAGCTTTTACTCTCTATGAACTGGGGACAAGAAAGGGCTTATGATCACCACTGGTCTCTGGCAGTCCCGAACAAACTTCAAGCTCAAGAGTCCCATGGGTTCTCATGCCCACTGCAGGAGACCACACATGAACTCTGCTAGGGGCACTCAGGAGAACCCTGGCCAGGCCAAAGAGCCACCAAAGAACATTACACATGGCCCAGTAAGTCACAGCAGTTTCAGAAGGGGAGGATTTCTTCTTAGAAAGACTCAGAGCTGGCTAGCGTGGAATCCAGCCCTCTGAGAGTCTTGTTGGTGGTAGAATGATAGACTTTTCTGACAGCCCCCTTACTTTCTGACCTCTCTTCTACCTTCCCTTCTTTTCCTTCCTCCCTTTCTTCAGCTAGTTCCAAGGAGCATTTGCTGACTGGAAATTTTATGTTAACCATTACTGCAAACCCAGACATTTGTTTCATCACTGGCAATCAGCTCTTGTCCTTAGGGAAACCTAATTAGGTATTACGGGACTTTTGATGTCGTTTCTGTGGAAACCCCCATAGTAATGGTGTACATGCAGAATATATGCTCTAGGGAGTTTGGGGGGGGAAATGTATATATTATTACTGGATTTTAAGAATATCTTTAATTTTTTTCTCTTGCTTTTTTTCTGCATATATATTTTTTAAATCATGGAAATTTTCCCTGGATTTTTTTCTCTCACAGAGAGAGAATAGTAGAGAACACAAGGGCCTTTTCCATTTTCTCTCCTTTAATTAAAAAAAATTCATAGTTGCGCAAGAATGAAAGTTTTTCAGATGGGTCAGAAAATGTCTAAGCAGGATCTCCCCTAATAGCTGAGAACATTTTAAGGAAAGATATTGCTTAAATAAAGAATCAAAAAGGCCTCAAGTCTTTCAAAATAGAAGGGGGAAACTAGCAAATCCAATTAATCAACTCCAAATTTATTTACACTAAAGGGGAAAAAAAAAAGGGCAGGTTCCCTGGTGTTGTTGCTCTGTCAGGTTGACACTGGGGGCTCCGGGACATTCTCCTTGTCTCCCTGTTGAGACAGCCTGTTTCCAGTCCTGCAGCTAACGCATGGTGGGCTCCAGTGATTGCACGTGAAACGACCTGTCCTGGGGTGACCAGATGGCCCTTCAGAGTTGGCCACCATGGTGAGCTGGTGAACCACACAATTACTCTGTGAGAAACTCCAATGTGGGAAGCGTGCAGACCTGGTCTGACTGGTGCAGATGGAAGAGCCCAGCAGACTTTACAGAGAGGGAGCCTGTTATACACCCATGTGCCACAGCTAAAATTCAAGTGTTCCTGGAGAACCCATAAATAACTGAACTGTTTTCTTTGATACCTCTAATTGGCCACTCAAGGATGGAATGCCCACATTGACCTTTTTGCTAGCTGCCAGCTGATCAATTTACCCCCCAAATTTGCCAACAAGATTCACTGTTCCCAGAGTCCCTGCAGTTTTTCTTCTTCACACCCGATAAATTCTGTTTTGCCTTCGCTCCTCGATTCAGTCTACCAGCTGACTTCCTTGCCTGTGAGAAACACATTGCATGCAAAATAACTCAGCTGCTTGCAAAATAATTTTTTAAATGCTTTGATTTATTCTTTGATATATGAAATGATGTGTCCACTGGGTGGGGCAGGGCTGGGGGAAGCTGGCATGGCCCTTGATCATGATCTCCTCTTCATCCAGTTACCCAGTTACTTGAGATAGAATGGCCAGCCCTGTCTGATTAACTATGTGGGGTGGGAGGGTGGGGGTGGAAGTTCCTTCTAGGGGCTGTGGCATGAGAAGTTAAAAGAGAAGTGTTGGGCATGGCAGGCAAATCACCTGACTTCTAATATGCGTGCTTAGTAAACGCGTGAATTAGATTTGTTTATGTATTAGTTTTGTTGCATGACAAAGCACCCCCAAAATTAATGACTTAAAACAATAATCATTTAGCTCCCGATTGTGTGGGTCAGCAATCAGGGCAAGGCTCAGCTTGGTAGTTCTTCTGCTGTCTCACCTGGGGTGAGCTTCTGTCATGCAGCTGGTCAAGGATGGCCTCACTCGCGTGCCTGGCAGCTGGTGCTGGCTGTAGGCTGGGGTGATGGGGAAAATGGGGCCACGTGTCTACAGCAAGCCCCATCACACTGACATTCTACAAACCTCAGCTACATCACATTCTCTAATGTCCCTTTGGCCAAAGGAAGGCACACGGCCAGGGTCAGATTCAAGGGAGAAATGGACTGTACCTCTTGAGAAATGGACTGTATGTACCTCTTGCTGGGAGAAGAAGCAAAGTCACATGTGAAGAAAGAAACAAACAGGATTGGAGGAATTGGTGGCATTTTGGTAGCACCACACCAGGTTTGTCTGATACAGGCCTTCCAAGCACTACTGAATCCCTATCTTGCCTAAGAAACTTTCCATGATGGGCCCTTATCATGCCTCTCTTATGCTAGAGCTCCTTGAGATTGTGAGCTGATTCATGGGACATGTGTCTGATTCATATTTATATCACCACAGTGTTCTCACCTAGTTGGTTCTTTTTCATTGAGGTATAATCGACAAATAAAATTGTATAGTGTACAATGTGATGATTTGATATACGTATACATTGTGAAATGATTACCACAGTCAAGTTAATTAACACATCTACCCCCTCACATCGTTACCTTTTTTTTTTTTTGAGAACACTTATGATCTGCTCTCTTAGCAAATTTCAAGTATTGGTTGGTTCTTACTAAATATTTTATTGAATTGAGTTGAGTTGAATTGACTGAGTTGGTTCTCTTTTCTTTCTAATTACAAGCTCCTTGAAGGCAAGTTTGGAATTGCTCTCTCACATAAAATCTCCCTCCCAAAGCTCTTGGAATTATACCGACAGGCTGAAAATCCCACAGGCTCTTAGAACCAGTTAAGTGGCAGAGGATCAGGTCTGGAGCCAGCTCTGTTCAGGACACTATCTGGGGTAAGAGTGGGACTTGCAGGTGACCACAGGCCCTGGCACCAAAGCATTCCATCTTCAGGCCGACCATACCCCAAATGAGCGGCATCACTGTGTGAGGCTAAGGAGGCAGAAAGATACAGCAGTTTGGAGATCGTGGCTTTCCTTCCTCACTCAGGGGAAACCCAGGCCAGGTCAGGAGGAAACATGTTTGTCAGCCCCCGGCCTCTGAGGCTTCTACTCTGTGACAGCTCAGAGCGGACCCCACCACCTGAACCTCCGAGGGCCCTCTGGCACCCCCTGCCCCATGCCAGATCCCATCCACATCACCTCAGCACTCTTCCAAAATTCATCAGGGTGACCAGTCAGGCTGCTCTAGAACCAGGCCTGGGTGGCTGAGACCCAAATGGAGGGAAGGACAGTCCTTTGCCACCCTCCCCACTCTGGTCCAGCAGTGCTCTAGCACTTCTCCAGCACTTTCTAAGGCTTGGAGATCACCTGTGACCCTTTATTCCAGATTGGACCACCCCCTGGGAATAGGAGGATGTCCCTCCCATGGCATAAGATAAATCGTCAGGTACTTCATTACTCACAGGCTTAGCAATGAGTTTTCTACGGGAGTTTCCATTCTGGGTGGTTAACAAGGGCAACTGGCCACCGGCCACCTGTCCTTTTCTTCACATGACACAGTCATTCACCCACCCACCCCTTTACTCACTAAAATTCTATTGACTGCCCACTGTGTACCAGGAGCATCTCAGGCCTTGGGGAGAGGTGAGATGAGCCAGGCGTGGGTCCTGTCCCCTGGGAGCTCATGTGCCCTGAGACCACACACGAGGTCTGCACAGGACCACGGAATAAGGGCTCTTCAGAGCAGAAGGTACCTCGGGGATCATCCAACCTATCCCCTCATTCCTCAGAGGAGGAAACTGAGCCCAAGAGAGGGGAGTTTAGTCATCCAGGGTCACACAGTAAGCAGTAGTAATTGATTCACTACGCAAGAATTTACCCAACACCTATATATGCTAAGATCTGGGCTGACACTGGAGATACCACAGGGAACAAGGTGGACACGGCCCTGTCCCTTTGGCACTCCAGCTGTGACTGGTGGGTCTCAATCCAGGTTACACTTTAGGCTTACCCAAGGAAGCTTAAGAAAAATCCCAATGCCAGGGCCTCATGCCCAGAGGTTCAGACTGGCTTGGTCTGGGGTCCAAGTGTGGGTATTTATAAACAAGTTCTCCAAGTGATTCTGATGTGCAGACAGGTCAAGGACCACTGCTCTGGGGTGGGGGAGACAGGCAAAAACCAAGTAAACATGAATAAATACGTAAATGAAATTTGTGATTTGTAAGGAATGAATAGGATGCTGAGTGAGGACATGGCAGGGTGGGGTACTGTTATCTGCCTAAGTCTGAGTGAGGCTACACTTGGAGAACTGTGGTTCCAGGGGTCAGATGGGAGCAAGCACAAGGGCATCCTCATATGGGACAGCAATGGAATCTTCTGGGCCATACTGCCCACCCTGCTGATCCACAGATCCCTGCACTGGAGCTCTGTCTAGCAGAGGCTCTCAATCTGCAACCTGAAATATCTCCCCACTGGCCCCCATACATACTATTTATGAGTGCCTCCCAGGCCAGCCAGATTAATAATCCCTCACATTTTAAGAGTATAGTCATCCCTCGGTATCCACAGCGGATTGGTTCCAGGAAACCCTGTGGATACCAAAATCTGAGGATGCCCAAGTCCCTTATATAAAATGGTGTAGGACCCTCAGCCCTCCGGATCCACAGTTCTTCAGCCATGGATATGGAGGTCCAACTGTAGTTGGTAAAGCACATTCCCTCTTACCTGTATTATTGGATCCTAATGCTAATCCCGTGCGATGGACAGGGTCAAGGTTAATAGTCTGATGATAGAGATGTAAAAATAGGCTCAGAGAAGTGGTGTGACCTGCCTAAGATCACACAGCTAGTATCTGGATGTGTGAGACTTCAGTCTAGCTCGCCAGCCTCCAACTCCACTACCCATGTCGTCCCCCCACCCCAAGCCTTGCGCCAGGAAACTGAAACAGAAGCGGGGCACATGGGAGCAGGTGGGGACACCACCCCGGGGCCAGCACCCTCCTGTCAAGCTGGGCAGAACTGCCGACGTGCCTCACCTTTAACTTGGATGGTGTACAATCTCATTCTCCATCAGGAAATCCAAGGAACCTGTGACTCTTTACTTCAGTTCCTGCCCAGAATGAACCCGGTTGCTATAGTAACCTGATGCAGTTCTTTCTTATAGGGTGGATGGTTTTCATTTTGTATTTGAAGAGTCTGGCCAGGCAAGTCGTGTTGCCATGGCTCGGCCTGTCAGCAGCAGTTAGAAGCAGAGGGAACCCTTTGAGCAGCCTCTAGGTCCCTCTAATTGATGGTGGAAACCTGTGTCTGGAAAACCCCCCGGCTCAGCTGCACTGGGGAAGGAGGGAGGGGGAGTCTCGGCTGGTGTTGTGCTGGGTACCCTCTCCTGTTCAGGGAGCACACCTTCCTAATTACAGCCGCCTGGGCAGAGGTCGGCCCCTCAGCCACTTGCTCCCATAGAGCCTTCTAGTTCCCCTCCATGATCTTCATCACAGGGGGCCATGCTCAGAGCTGTTTCCTTGAACCCTGAATGCTCAGCCCCCTGGCAAATAGAGGGCCTCCAACATATGTTTGTTGAATGAATGAATGAATGAATGATCTTTTGTAGTTTATGAAGCCCTTCATACCCATTATCTCTCCTACACCCCATTATAGCTGTGTGAGGTCCCAGGGCAGGAGGAAGGGGAAACTGTGGTCCAGAAAGGTGAGGGAGGTGCTCTCACAGGCTGCCTCCCCTCCCTGTGCACTTTTGCAGCTGCCCTTGCCTCTGGGCAGCCCACTGAGTTGCCTGGCACTTGCTCCATGCGGCAGACAAATGTCACAGGCACACCCTAAAAGCAAGGCAAGCAGGAGACCCCTGTTCAAGTCATGTGACTTGATTGGTTCACCTTGAATTTGTCTCAGACGTGACACAGATCCTTTTTTTTTTTTAAGATTTTTTTTGATGTGGACCATTTTTAAAGTCTTTAATGAATTTGTTACAGTATTACTTCTGTTTTATGTTTTGGTTTTTTGGCCACGAGGCACATGGGATCTTAGCTCCCCGACCAGGGATCGAACCCGCACCCACTGCGTTGGAAGGCAAAGTCTTAACCACTGGACCACCAGGGAAGTCCCCTGACACAGATCCCTTGATGGGCCCTTTTCACCCTCAGAGGCCCCAGACATGGGTGCCACAGTTTTCTCTCCTGGGTCCGTGGTTGTGGGCATGGTGGCCTGGAGGGCAGGCAGTGAAGGAGGGAGAAGAGAAGGGTGCTTGGTGACTAACTTCAAAACACAGCAGAATGTTCCTTTGGCCCAAACCGTAGAGGAAACAGTGGGACACACAGAGTAAAGGGCCTCTCTGTTCCTAAACTCCCTGTGAAGTGGGGTAAAGTGTGAGGGCAAGGAAGGCTTAGCTCAGCCTTCAACCAGCACGCCCAATCCACGCTGACCCAAACTCTCTGTTACTCCCTCCATGCTGAGGGTGTATTTCCAGGTTAAATCAAACTTCTTCCACCCAACCCTGGCCCCAACATTAATTTCTTTCTAACGCAGCCTAATTTCCTTCTGGCCATGAATCCTTCCCAGGATTATCATGAGGATAAACACTTCCATCGCCTCTCATAAGTGAGGCGCATCCTGTCCAGGAGGCCCCCATGCCCAGCACAGGCCCCTGATTGCAGGCCTCACCGTCTAAGAATCAGAACCTTCAGATGCCCAAGGTAGACCTCAGAGGCCTCGCATTTCACAGATGTGGAGACTGGGGCCACGGAGGGGAAGAACGTGAGGCCCCCTTCACAGTCATTGGGTGTGGGAGACCCCTCACTGTGGGACCTCCTTGAGAACAAGCCTGGGCCTTCCCAGTATGCGAACCCATCACTGAGCCCAGGCTGGGCACATAGCAGGTGCTCACTGAAGGCTTGTTTCAGCTGCTTTGCCAGTCCTCGTGGTGCGACAGTGGGAGCCTCATCTTCATGGAAGGAAGGTTAGGACTGGAAGGGAGCTTAGACATCACTGAGCCCAACCCTCATTAACAGAAAGAGACCCCATGGATTAATAATGCTAAAAATAACAATGGCTAATACTTACAGAGCTGGGTGCTAGACAGGATTCTCTGCACTTCGTACGTACTGATCCATTGCAGCCACATAGCGACCACTATGCAGCAGGTATTATTATCATTGTCCCCAGATGAGGAAACTGAGGCACAGAGAGGCTCAATAACTTGCTGAAGGTCACAGAGCTAGTTAGTGTTGGGATCAGGATCCAGACCCAGGCAGTCTGGCTCCAGGGCCCACACCACTAACACCCCACCACCGACTGAGAGCAAAGTGCTGCCAGCAGACACTTTTCTCCCAGTGGGAAGAGGAGTCTCTGCCAGCCCTATGGGCTCACTCTGGAAACATAGCCTTTTCATCTCCGCATCCCCCTCAGGGCTCAGCTCAGGGCCTGGCAGGGGCCCAGGGACCTGTGTTCAATACAGGTGAGCTGTTCATCTTCCTAGTCATGAAACAACCAGTTTAGGGGCTCCTTGGAGCTGGAAGGAATCTTGGGAAGCAATTTACAGAAATGGAGGCCCAGAGATTGACGTGTCTTAGCCGGGTCTCCTGACTCCCTGTCCAGGGCTCTCTTCACCCAGGCGAGGCCTCCAGAGAGGGCCCTGAGGCGGATCAGCTGCCGGATCCTCCCTCGTCCCCGCTGTGTGGTCCCATCCTGGCTGTGCTAACAGGCTCTCTGCTCCCACAGCTCTTCGTGATCGACAATGGTGCAGACGACTGGCGGATAGCCATGACCTACGAGCGCATCCTCTACATCAGCTTGGAGATGCTGGTGTGCGCCATCCACCCCATTCCTGGCGAGTACAAGTTCTTCTGGACGGCGCGCCTGGCCTTCTCCTACACACCCTCGCGGGCGGAGGCCGACGTGGACATCATCCTGTCCATCCCGATGTTCCTGCGCCTGTACCTGATCGCCCGCGTCATGCTACTGCACAGCAAGCTCTTCACCGACGCCTCGTCCCGCAGCATCGGGGCCCTCAACAAGATCAACTTCAACACGCGCTTCGTCATGAAGACCCTCATGACCATCTGCCCTGGCACCGTGCTCCTCGTGTTCAGCATCTCACTGTGGATCATCGCTGCCTGGACCGTCCGCGTCTGCGAAAGGTATTCCGGCGGGTCGGGTTCTCCACTCGACCGAGGCCTCTGAGCACACAGCCTATGTTGGGATAGGGGAAGGGAGGAGAAGCAGGGGGGCCCGGATGTATGTGGTCTGACGGAAGAAACAGGCATGTACGCAAACACCTCAGGAGAAAATGGGAAAGGAGAGGACCGGGTTGGGGCTGAATATGAGCTGCAACATTGAAACATTGGAACCAAGGTAAGCTGGGAAAAATGCATATATAATCCTCATTTCCTGTTCTTTGTAAACCAGTATATCTCAAAGCATTCTGGTTATATCATTACCCCTTTCTCACATATAACACTGCAATTTCTGCATTATCTCTCCCTCTTGGAGATCAAGGATGTTCGCTAGCATTTTTTTTTTTTTTAATTTATTTATTATTTATTTATTATTTATTTTTGGCTGTGTTGGGTCTTCGTTTCCGTGCGAGGGCTTTCTCTAGTTGCGGCAAGTGGGGGCCACTCTTCATCGCGGTGCGCGGGCCTCTCACTGTCGCGGCCTCTCTTGTTGCGGAGCACAGGCTCCAGACGCGCAGGCTCAGTAGTTGTGGCTCACGGGCCTAGTTGCTCTGCGGCATGTGGGATCTTCCCAGACCAGGGCTCGAACCCGTGTCCCCTGCATTGGCAGGTGGATTCTCAACCACTGCGCCACCGGGGAAGCCCTGTTCGCTAGCATTTTAAAGGCTCTGAGAAGTCCTGCAGTAATGAAACTGGTTTAATTTTGTTTAGTCCAGATTTTCTCAAGAGTATTCACCCACCTACGCTTTTCATGGTACATCACTATGGATGCCTCACTACTCAAAAATTTGGTCCACAGACCAGCAGTATCAACATCACTGGTAACTTGTTAGATTGCAGAATCTCAGGCCTCACCCTGGAACTACTGAATAGCATTTGCATTTTAACAAGTTCACTGGTGATTTGTATGCACCTTAAAGTTTGAGAAGCACCTCACTGATGGAACATACTTTGGGAAACATTGTTTTGGGAGGCTGGTGGCTGGTAGGAGAGAAGGGGGATATGGCCTAATAGAGATCTGGGGCTCTAAGGCATCATGCCAGCCCCTCAGAACTGCCATCATCAAGGCTCAAGTGTAGGTCTGTGGCTACCCCCTTCCACCGCCATCCCCAAGCTGCCCTTACTGACTCCTCTCCCTTTCAAGCTTGTCCTGGATATTCATTTTCTCTGATTTCAAATGTGGAGTCTGAACACAGAGGTTAAAAACCTGGATTCTGCCCCTAAGTAGCCGTGAGACCTTGAGCAAGTCACTTCACCTCTCTGGGCCTCAGTGTCCTCATTTTAAAGTGAGGATCACTTGAGATAGAAGGAAGATAGATATTTACTTGAGAGAGGTTAATTTTAGTATGCTGGGAGGCCTGGTCAAGCGTCCTGTATAATTTACTCGGATCCCGTAGTCACCCTTCATTCATTATCACATAAAATTGTATTGTCAAATCTTCCATGTACCAGTGTCCCAGGAGAGATAAAACAAGCAAAAGAAGTCTGGAGGAGAGTTAGTCTAACAATATCTCAGGGGTTCACTGAACGAGATTTCCCACCTATTTTGAAATGTTCTGTGTGCAGACAGTTCTTTCAGATGTTTGGCCAGCAGACACACAGTCAGATGAAGAGGCCATTCTGCTGCAGCCAGACAGGGATCCCTGCGCATGGCAGGGTCAGTCTCTGAGAGCCAGTGCCATGCTGGGAGACATTTCTCACATACAAAGCCTGAAGGACACACGATACCCACGTATTCAGAACCCCGTCATTACTCAGCAGCTGACATTATAACACCTGCTCTAAGTAGGACCATACCTCACCAGGCTTCATGAATCTTCTCTGGTAAGCAGACACTCTTTCTGCAATGGAGAAAGCATATGTTTGGGTTCCAACCCCAGACTCCTCATAGTTCCCTTAGCTGAGCAATATGGTGCCAGTCTGGGCCTCAGTTTTCTCATCTGCAAGCTGAGGATAATAATACTAACTTTATAGGATTTGTTGTTGGAGTCAAATAGATAACGTACGTGAAGCGTACACTGTGATAATGATAGTGACCATTAATACTAATAACGGAGATCTCTTGATAACTCTTGGGAATCTTGTGGCTGCCTTTTTATAATTAGAACAAACCAATTCCTACTATATGTAGACCTATGCTCTTCCTGTTTTCCTTTTTAATTGATCAAAGCTGAGTCTTCTAACAGCAATAATAATTGAATTTTCATAGCCCCTTAAGGTGTTTGAAATCCATGTCCTCAAATCGACGCTGTTTGGCGTGTATCATTAGCCCATTTTTCAGATGCGCAAACATGGAACAAAGTACCAGCAAGTGAGTTTCATTGTTTATTGAACCTGTCAGAAGTCTGGGTGATGATTTTTTATCGGATGATGAGCGTGATTCAAAGTGTGTAGTTTGCAAAGTACTCTGTTGCACGTTATTTGGCACTGAATGACACTCCATGGCCTCCACACTGGGGCTGGGTTGACCTGGCCCCCATCAGACCATGGGCCTCTGTCTACGGAGATGACTGACATGCCCAGCTGAAGTCCAAGGCAAAGGCACAGAGAAGCAACGAGCAAATCAAAGGTTCTCCTAAAGCTTCCCCTTCTCTTGTGAAAAGGCCCTTTGACCAAAAGACTTCTGCTTAGATCTCACATGAGATATATTAAAACATGTGGGGTGTTGTCATTGCCCCTGTTTTTTGGGAGCTTACCCTGTGCCAGTTCTGTGTGAAATACTTCACTCTTATCTCCATTTGCCCTCCCAGTAGCCCTGTGGTAGAGGCACTGCGATTGTCCTCATTTTATTTTATTTTATTTTTTTATTTTTTAAAATAGTTACTCTCTTTTTATTTATTTATTTTGGCTGCCTTGGGTCTTCATTGCTGCGCGCGGGCTTTCTCTAGTTGCGGAGAGCGGGGGCTGCTCTTCATTGTGGTGCGTGGGCTTCTCTTGTTGCGGAGCACGGGCTCTAGGTGCACGGGCTCAGTAGTTGTGGCACACGGGCTCAGTAGTTGTGGCTCGCAGGCTCAGTAGTTGTGGCGCGCGGGCTTCGTTGTTCTGCGGCATGTGGGATCTTCCCAGACCAGGGCTCGAACCCGTGTCCCCTGCATTGGCAGGCGGATTCTTAACCACTGCGCCACCAGGGAAGTCCTGTCCTCATTTTAGAGCGGAGGAAACTGATGTAAAGTAACTAGCCCGAGGTCACAGAGCCAGTAAATATGGAGCCAGAATTTGAACTTGCTTCTGACTCTGAACTTCATGTTTGTCTCACCAGCCCAGGCTGAATCCTGCACTTACAAGGAAACTGTGGCCTAGACTCTCCTGGCGACTTTCCCGATCTGAGCGTCTCAAAGCCACTGAGACTGACACTTAAATCCCAGTCTTGCTGTTTTGCCTGCCTCTGATGTCTGTGCTTTTAACCATTTTATCACCCTGTCTTCAGGGCTGCCTTCATGTTAAATTCAAACATACCCGAGTGTAGTGGATGCTGTGGTATCCTACCCCGGGGCCACCTCTCGGCCTAGGCTCTCACTCCCTCAGCTGGGGTTGTCGGCTGTGGCAGAATTGCCCTGGATGAAGGGAGCTGCCTCAGCTAAGATCAAGCCTCCTGCCCAGGGCAGCAAGCATCCAATGACTTGTCAGTGTAGGAGTTTAAAGACCCAGCCCCTTTACCTCACAGCTCTGCAGGGCCTTCCTGGCTCCAGGGCTCCTGAGGGATCACATGGCACTTCAACCCCTCCCTCTCCCCAGTCCTACGTCCCTCAGGCCCCACGGGTGTTGATCCTGAGAGCAGCCCCAACAAACCTCCTGCACTCAAATCGCAGCGTCCCAGTGACTCTTTCCCAGGAATCTGACCTATGGAACTGTGGAAGCGTTTATGAGTAAGTATATTTTTCCTAATCAGGCAAAGTGCTTCTTTTAAAAAGACCAAGCAATTTCTTTTAGAATCAAGCTTAAATGAGCATTGTCCTTCCCCAGTGTCAAATAATCAGCAAGATTGGCAGAGACTGAGATAGGAATTATTCAACCAGAGACCGGACAGAAACTGGAGGCAGGGGCTGCTTTGGAGGACTGAAGCCTCGGACCAGGGTGGAAGGACCTGCCCTGTCCAATGTGGGCAAGATGCCGTTTTTCTCTCTCAGCCTGATCAATGACAATTCTGTCACCTGAGACGGCAGAGAGGGTAAAGGACTCGCCCAAGGTCACATAGCAGCATGACAGGCTCTAGAAAAACTCCCCTCTGCTGATGCGCAGAGCAGGGTTTGTTCACATTCCAGGTGGGTTTCATCAGCCCGGAAGCATCTCTAGCTGTGAACACACACTTCTGAAGTTGCTATGGAAATCCCTCTACAGCAAGACTCATTTTGAAAGACATTTCTCATATCTGGGGTTGGCTTTTATGTGACAATAAAGGTATTTCACATTTCCTCCTTCCAAGGAGGGAGAGGGAATCAGTAATTACCCAGAACAGCCTGCTATGGGGAGGGCAGCGCCCGGTTGCTGGGAGGGCAGCATCAACAGCAGCCTTGTTTTCCTTGGACCCCAGCGAAGCATTACATCATGGGTTCCGAGGCCTGACAGTGTGGCACTCGCCATTCTCTGGGATTCTCCTGGCCGCGTGCCCGCCTCCCACAGGCCTCCCAGAGCCCATCCGAGGATCCTCCTCATTAAACACTGTCACACACCAAGCAGCTGAGCTGGTGGAGAGACCACTGGGGGCCCCAGGCCTAAAGGCAGCAAGGTGGGGAAGGGGGCTTTCCCGGCATGCCCTGAACGATGTCTGCCAGCTCACATGTGGCTGTTTATCTCCCTGGGAGGAGCGACAAGGCCTCCCATGACACTGACAGAGTGAGCTGAGTCTTGTGATCCGGAGCCAAGTTTTGTAAATGACCTCCTACCCTCGTGACTGGAATCCCTTTGGCCTCTTCTCTCCTGAGGCCCCAAGTTCTGCTCACAGGCCATGTCAGTATCTCAGGCCTTCCAGCCTATCAACAGGTCTTTGGTGATGATGGTGTGAACGTTCATCTAATTCTGTATATTGGCATTTTCGTGAGAAAATGGATTCTGGAGACCTGACTGCTGGAATTGGAGAAAAACAGTGAGTGGCCATTCTTTCTCTCATTAAAACAGAGCCACTCCTCCCATCATAAGGAAGATAAAAAGAGGCTTCCTTCCTCCAGTCTCTTCTGCTTCTGTCCCAGACACCCAGGTCTGCACCAGCCGGAAGCCGGGAGCAAGTACAGTTCCCTCCTCCTCCCCGTCTCCTTCCCACAGTCTCCTGCCACCTCCGCCAGGGGCTTCAGCTCCAAGAAAGGAGCAGAGAGAAGGTCTACAGAAGGAAGCACTTAGCACGGGGTTGACACGTGTGCCCAAGTAGAGCCTTTGTGTGCTGGGCAGAGCTGGGAAGAGCTCTGAGAGCAATGGGTTCTCATGGGCCCTCTGATGTGAGGCACAACCTCCAACGTGTAACACATGCACAGTGACCCACTGGGACGACGGGAAGAAATGATCAGAGTTTCTATTCATAGTTATTTTTATCTAAGAAAATTAAGCTTTGCTAATCTTAATATGCAGGTAGATTGTAATACATGTGGACAATTTATAATAAATATACATATAGCAGGGGGAGGGTGCATGCTCAAAAATTTTTTACTAGCAGGAGTCCATGATTTTAGAGGATGCAAACCACTGGTTTGGGGAATGAGAGGACTAGTTAGTAAGGATAGGAAAGTATCCTGTCACATTGGATGCAGCCTGCTAGACCTGGAACCCTGCCCTCTAGCTGGAGAAAGGGGAAATCAGCACCCCGTTGGGCAGAGGAGCAGCCTAGGGCAATCCTGCTGCTGGGTGCCAGGTCTGGATAGATCACTCCTAATTCAAAGATGAATTCCCGGCAGGGGGTGGGTGGGGGAGACTGAGGAGGGGAGGGAAGGGGAATCATACAGGAGGCCTTGAAACAAATGTGCAGCATTAAGAAAGAGGAAAATAATTCTGAAGATGCAGAATAACGTTTAATTATGAGGAACAGAAAGCAACATTTGAAAATTCTTGGGCATCCCTTACAGGGTGCAAGAAGATGTGATCTCTATGATAGAGAAGAGTGGGCAGATATGAAATGAAAATGTATCTGGTTCACATAAGCCTAGAGTTCACAGAAAATGAAAATTGTTTTAGCAAAAAGAAAATCCACATTGGGGCACTGAATTTTTTAAAATGCGGAATGTGAAGGACAAACAAAGGTTCTCTCCAAATGTAGAAGACAAGAACAAAGAGATGAGAGAAGAGGGTGAATAGGACAGAATTGGAAGCTGCAGAATCAAGGCTAAATCCTAGCTCTAGAGTTATTTTGGAGGAAGAAACCAGAATGATTTGGATAAAAGCAAAATCAAGGACATACATGAAGAAAACTTTATCAGAATTGGCCTGCCAGGGGGGTGGTGGGGAGGTTAAGATTATTCAGATCAAAAAGTTTCCTGTTTTCCACTTAGAATAGGGGGAAAAATAATTTTTTTTCTGGAAAATTTTCTGAATCATAAGGTTAAACAATCCTAGAAGCACATAGGCAACACAGAGCTGACTTCTCAGAACCCTAAATTCCAGGAGACATTAGGGCATTCATGTCATTTACATGAGGAAACAAGAGGAACAAAAGTCATTCTTGGAGTTTTGTGGGCTCAGAAGGTTACAACCTACACTTTTTTGGGGAGCTTGTGTGTCCGTTGACCAAGGGATGAATCACGATTAAGATCTTAATAATGGAACTATATGAAAGAAAGACAGGTAGACAGTATTGAAACCAGGTAAACATGAAATCCAGACTACATTTAAACATGATTGTAAAATGAAATTCTAATGTCAAAGAAAAAGTAGATTCTGGAAAGAGTAAATGTATGCAACAAAATAATAATTCCATAATAATGAGCGGGTTGCTAACTCTCAGATTAAAAAGTTGAGAGAAGTTGTCTAGGAAGGATGAGTAAAAGCATGATAAATTCATCATCTTAAGTAGAAAAGAATTTTAAAAGCCTTATCTCTCAATTTTAATAATTAGAGAAATATAGTTTAAATCATTTTTTAAAGCTAAAGGTAACCACAGGTAGAATTTTATAAGTATAATAATGATAACGATAGCATCAGCCAGGTGTTATTTCACTTAATCCAGACCACAGCTCTGTGAGGTACAGGGACTATCATTATCTCCATCCTACACGTGAGGAAATGGAGGCCCAGGGAGGTTACGGTTACGCAATGTGCCTTGGGTCATGGAGCCAGGGGTCAGCAGACCCGAGACCCCCAACCCCCTGCCTGAGAGCCTTGCTTTTCCCTACCTTGAGAATGTGCATTTCCACATTACTGGATGAGACACACAAGCATCATCAGAGACAGAAAAATAAAGGAAGCAGGAAGGAAGAATTTAAAAACAGAAAGCCTGAAACAAGATGAGAGGAAACCAAACTTAAAATTTATAACAATCGGGCTTCCCTGGTGGCGCAGTGGTTGAGAGTCCGCCTGCCAATGCAGGGGACACGGGTTCGAGCCCTGGTCTGGGAAGATCCCACATGCCGCGGCGCAACTAGGCCCGTGAGCCACAACTACTGAGCTTGCGCGTCTGGATCCTGTGCTCCGCAACAAGAGAGGCCGCGACAGTGAGAGGCCCGCGCACCGCGATGAAGAGTGGCCCCCGCTCGCCACAATTAGAGAAAGCCCTCGCACAGAAACGAAGACCCAACACAGCCATAAATAAATAAATAAATAAAATTTATAACAATCAACATAATTGAATTTACCTCCCCAATTAGAAGACAATGTCCCTTACTTAGATAGGATTTAAAAGCAAAATTTAATTTTACACTGTTTACAAAAGAGGTACCTAAAACAGAAGGACCTAGAAAAATAAGTGAATAGCAAAGATTTATTAGTTAAGTACAAACCAAAGGGCAATTGAGTAGAAATCCTCATTTTAAACCAAGTTGAATTCAAAGCCAAAACCATTAAATGGTCCAAAGGAACCATTTAACATGGATAAAAATATTATACACAGGAAAACTGTGAACTTTTATGCAAAAATAAATGAGATAGAAGATCTGAGTTTTTAATGTTTTAATTGACTGATAAATTTTGAACTTTGTAGCCTATAAACAAATAATACATTTTCTTTTTAAGCATCCATCGACATTTACAAAAATTGATCAACTTCTTGGCCACACGTTTCAAAACATCAGAAAAAAAATTTCAGGCATATTCTCTAATGACAAGACCATAAACTTCAATTAAAAGGAAACTTTTGGGGGGACATTTTAAAGCAGTCTCCTCAATTACAACTTGGTCAAAAGAGAATTATTCAAAACCACCATTGAAAACTATTTGAAAAATTACAACAACTCTGTATATTAAAACTCAGATGTGACCAAAGTTGTTCTCAGATGAAAAATATCCTTAAGATTTTTCATTTAAAATAAAAAGCATGAAAATAAATTGAATTCATTAGAAGAACAGAACAAGCCTCAGAACAAATTAGCTTTATAACAAAGACAGGAATTAATGAATTTAAAAAAAGAAAAACAGAATTTGTGAATCCAAAAGATATCAATTTCAAATAAATCTAATCAAGAAAAAAAGAAAACACAAACAAAATTAGAAATTTGAAGGTGGAAACCTACTGATTCTGAGGATGTTTTAATAAATAAAAGAGAATAGCTTAACTTTTTTTGAAAGAGAAGACCTTTGAAGGGGACTTTCTCCACTAGATATTAAAATGTGTTACAAAACTAAGGTAATTAAGTCCCTGTGGCATTACTGAAAAATCAGTAATGACAGATCAATGAAACCTAATGGAAACTCCTGAAATAAATCCTAGTATGTGAGAACCCAATATCTGAGGAAAAAACCAATTAGGAAGGAATAGATTATTCTATAAATGTTAATGGGAAGATTGGATACTTGGATGAAAAATCAAATTAGAAACCCACTTCTCACCAGCCACCAAAATAAATTCCAGGTGGATTAAAGAGTCAGATGTAAAAGAAGAAACCATGAACAAGCTCCAGAAAACAAAATGAATATTTAATCAGTCCTGAGATGGGAGAGAATTGTTAAGCATAAAATCTTAGAAGAGAAGAAATGTGAAGGAAAAGACCGGTATATCTGATTATATTATACATACAATTTTGGATTTCTGTCCTTCAAAGAATATAAATTTATTTAAAAAAGCAAATGTTACACTAGGAAAAAATTTGCAGCAAACATGAGAAGAGGTAAATATCCCATTGTACAAAGCAGTCTTAGTTACCAATCAGAAAAACTCATCTCCTCAGTAAAAAAAAAATAGGCTAAAAATAAAAACAGACAACCACAAAGGAAGAAATACAAATAACCAATAAAATGAAAAACACAGCCTCTCAAATCAAAGAACTACAAATTAAAACTACAAGGAGAATTTCTTTTTCTCCTCCAGAATTGACAAAAATTTAAATAAATATAATTCGATGCTGAAGAAAGTTGTTATTGTTTGTGGTGGGGTGGATGGGTTGTTTCTCTCATACTGATGGCAAGAAGGAAAATTAGCACCATTTTTCTGGAAAACAATTAAATAGTATGTCAGGGGAGCCTTTACAAGTTCATAAATTTAACCCAGGAATTCACCTTCTAGGAAGCTATTCTAATGGAATAATCAATTATGTCAAGATTCTTTGGCATGATGCGTTCTACAGCAGTGGAGAATCAGAAACCAAGCAAATGTCCAGGGTTTAAACAGTTAAATAAATCATAGCACATCAATATGATGGGTAGTTAGGCAACAATTTAAAAAAATCATCCTTCAAAGACTATAATAAGGTAGGAAAATAGTCGTGATGTAATATTTTTTAAAAGAGCACACAAAGGTATTATATAGGATGTTACCAATTAAAAATACATAGATGTATAACAAGTGTAGAAAATGCTTGGAAAATACATCTATTATTTTCTGTGGGATGTTACATGTGATTTTTTTCATTACATTTTATTGTATTTTCAATGAGAATGCATGGCAATATATGTGTGTGTGTGTGTGTGTGTGTGTGTTTTAATGTAAAGAGGGAGCATTTTGTTTTTTCTCCCTCCACAAAGCCCCTCTTCTCATCTTGCACAGGAACTCATATTTTCTATCAACAGGGCTTGGAATGTGAAGTTGAACGGCTCACTCAGTTTTTACATATAATTTTCTCAGAAAAGCTCAATAAAAGTTCCTTCCTAAAGGGTTCCCCTTCAGACTTAGCTGCCAGTGGCCTTAGTGGACAAGGTAGGGGGATGACGTGAGCCTAGGCTGGGGTCCTCTCTCCTCGGGCGGGGGTGCCACTTACAGCCCCTCTGTGGCCGCGGGATGATTATGGGAGGACCTAGAACCAGTGTCCAGGCAGGTCGCGTTGGGCAGGTGAGGTGTGGTCCGAGGCAGGGCTGCATTAACTCTCTAGCACCGGCTCTAGGCGGGCCAGGCTCTGGGGTCCCAGCAATGACGCAGAAGGCCCCGTCCGATAGGGAGAAACAGCCAGGCGGTAGGTGGTTCCCGCAAGGCCAAGGCCTTTGGGAGGAGGCTGGTACCGGGGGCGGGGCCGAGGCTCGCTCCGCCAGGGGGCGCGGGGCGGGCGGGGGAACGCGAACAGGTGGGGGCCGGTGGGCGGGGTCTCACGGGAAGGGGCGGGCCGCGGGGGAGGAGCCAGTCGGCCAGCTCCTGGCGCCGCCAGAGTTCAGGTTCAACCCTGCTGTGGCGCCGGCGCCCAGGGCAACAAGAATAAACTTCAGGACTGGGTCCTCTGCCCCAAGGTTGCCTCTTTCCTGCTTCTAGTAGCGTCGCATTTTTATTTCATGTGCATGTTTTACATTTTTCCCCATCCTTACTACCTCAGCCCACTTGCTCTTTCTCTGTTATTTTTGATTCAACAATTCTTTCCTTTATTATTGGCAGTATGTTTGTGCTCTTTGACAATTACGCATGGAAATCGTTAATTTGTGACTGGTTTCTTGGTACTTTTATTTATATTAAGTAATATATTATTCACAAATTATAAGTAATGAATGACACCTCTTAGAAAGGAGAATCAAGAGATGAGGAAAATGTCCATAAGATTAGTTTGGGACAGTGTGGGTGCAAAGTGAACTCCACTGCACTGAGAAACCATTCCATTTTTCCAGTCAAGTCAATGCCCAAATTACTCCAACTTGTGTTACGCTAAACACTAGGTTTCCATAAACTCTCTCTGCTGGGAGGTGGCCAGTGCCTTTGCCTCCAGGATTTTTGCCTTAGGTAGACCCAGCTAAGGACAGGGCTCTTTCTCCAGCTGGGAAGGATCATCCAACCTTTCTCAACTGAGATCTGAGAATTAAGCCCTACAGAAATGGGCTGGAATGACCATCTTCCTGATTCCACCAAGGATGGTACACAGCTAGTACCACCCTTGATGTATAAGGGGGAAGTTGCTTGTTTCTTATCATGGATGCCTAAGGGCACCCAGGCTTGATTCTCATCCCCAGGACCAGTTGAAAAAGGCTGTACCACTGGGAGGAGACAATGCCAAAAATCTTACAAGGGTGGGAATCCTTGGAGGGAGCCAAGGTGAGGAAAAGGGAGGATTTCCTGTAAGCCACGTCAGCCACATCTATTTGTGGGCTGACATTAGTCAAGACAGGAAATCCACATTCTGTCAACTTTTCCATTTTTCAACTTTGGGGTGGTTTTGTTTGCCCCTGGTGATCTCTTGGTGCCCTGCATCTCAGTGCAGGCACCACCAGCAAGGGACTGGATCCTCACCCCACAGGCCTTCTCCATGTGTTTGGTGGCCTGGGACACGTCATGTGTGCACTCCTTGCCATTCTGTGCTTTCCACCTCCCTCCACTGCGGGCATGGCTGCTGCCGCCCAAGCTGGTGGGGAGCCCTGCATTCCCACTCTCATAGCATATCTGCTAGATTTTTTCATGAGATTTTCTCCTTCCATTTAATACAGGCTCCTCCGTCCCCTGAGGCTTGGCCCCAGTCCCTCAGAGGCTGAGCTGGGAGGGAATATGGGCAAGATATGCTATACTCCAAATGGAACCTCACTGAGCATCCCCAGCCCTACCCCACCTCCACCTCCCACCCCACCTGGATGTCTACTTCCCGGCTCTGTGCACTGCCCAAGAGTTTCCCTGGCAACCACGTCCCCTGGTGGCCTGGGAATAGTGGCCCTGGGAACCCACCAACCCTACCACACCAGGTCATTTTGTTTTCCCAAGAGGCTCGTGGGAGCTGCCTGCCAACAAAGCCCCTGCAGGCTGGCCCAGACAGGCCCAGACACACTAAGAAGGGCCAGATGAGCTCAACACCCCTACAGTAGAGGGGGCACAGAGCCTACTGAGTAAAACTCCTTTTGAAAGTGTTAAATATGTTGCAGCTGAGCCAATACATGCAGTGACACAGCGCGCAGAGGCTGGATACAGCCTGAACTCAGGGTTAAAAGACCATGTGGCTCCTGGTTCCACCATTTACCTTGGACATTGTACATGTACTTAATCTCGCCAGTCATGCAGCCTCTACTGACCATGCTCTGGGACAGGGAACTCATCGCTTTAAAAGACCATTCAATCCGTCTGCAGACAGCTCTGACTTAGAAATATCTTCCTAATATTGGTTAAAGTTAAACTCCTCATAGTTTCTGACTTGGGTCCTGTTTTCTGTATCCACACAAAACTTCAAGCAACATAGGCTGGTGGTTAAACCATTGCCATCTAGGCAGATATGGGCTTGGGGTCTTGCTCAAGCTCTTACAGCCATGACCTTGGGCAAGCTAGCCTCAGGACATCCGGGAAGTGGGATAATTCACAAAAAGCCCTTAGCACAGGGCAAAGCATTTAGCACATGCTGAGCACCCAGTGAAGCAGGCTCATCTTCCCTCTTCCGCTGAAGGCCCCTTAAACGTTTGAGAATTCAGGTTTCATCTTCTTCAATCTAACGGTCTCTGATCCTTCAGCAAGTCCTCACAGGACTCAGTTCCCATCAGACTCCACTCTCGTTCTCACCCTCCTCTTTGGTCATCAGTGTCCCCACAAATTGGAGGCCCCAGACCGAACACAGTGCCCCAAAGATTAGGCAACCTCCCATTTTCTCGGCATTATTCTCCTTTTAGTGCGGCTTGAGAGTGGCCCATGGGAAGAGCAAGCATCTCCCAGAAGAGGCATAATGACCTGGGAATTAGGGAGTGAGACCCAGGGCACACCTCTGTTTAGCTTTGGCACTTTTGACAGTCCCCACCTACAGCCCCACACGCTGTTGTTAATATTTCCTCAGCACAACTGCACAGGCCCCGCTTAGCCTGCGCCCTATGACCAGCACCCGCACCCCACTCAGCCTGCCACCTGACAGAGCCACAGCTGAATTTAGGCCAAAGGGTTTTAAGCCAAGCGGGGAACTAGTTAGGACTCTAAGTGTCAAGAGGCCCATGTCCTGCTTCCAGCTTTAGCAAGGGGCTCTGGATCTGGCCTGGGAACCCATTTCTCTGCCTTAGTTTTCCCGCTGATAAAAGCAATGGTTTTTCAGGCCCTTGCAGGTCTTTAAACAGGGATTGCCCCAGTGTTGAGCTCACTCCCTCCACCCGCTGCTCTCTGGACCCATCTCATGCTGGTCTTCCCCATCCCCTTCTTTTCTCCATCAGATCTGCTTCCTAAAGGACATTCTCCACCCTTTGGCATCTCTCTATCATGCTTGCCCCCAGAGAATGCATCCAGTCTCACAAGAATGCATCCTCACCTCCGAAGTCTAAACGTTGAGCCAAGCCTTTCCCCTGAGATGTAATGCTCAATTCCGAATGGCTTGCTAAGTAGGAATAATGTGAGTAGTTGTTGAGCCCTACTATTCACCAGGCACTATGTTAGCCATTTAATATACCTTAGTAAAACACACATGATTTTTTTCCCCTCATGGAGCTTATAGTCTACCAGGGAAGACCATGTAGACCAATAACAACAACTCAAGACACAAGTAGGTACTTTCAAATCTATGGTATATACTGTTGAAGTTGTTAAAAGAAACAAGGTTGCAATGATTTTTTTTTTTTTTTTTTAAGTAATGGGGTTGGAGAGGAATCCTACTCAGCTGGGACCTGCTTGGAAGGTCTCTCCAGAGAGGTTATGTTTCAGCTGAGACCTGAAGGATGGGAAGGAATGAGTCATTTACAGACCAAGGGGATGAGCTCTCCAAGAAGAGGGAACAGAACATACAAAAGCCCTGAGCTGGCGAAGAGCGTGGTGTGTGGAGTGGCTGGAAGGAGGGTAGTGTGGATGGGCATGGGGCTGTGGCAGAGCCTGAGCTGCAGAGGGGGCTCCGGGGACTGTGTTAAGGGATTGAAGGCAAGTGCAGTGGGAGGCCTCTGAAAGCTTCAAGTCAGAGAGTAATCCAACCTCATTCATTCTAAGAATATCACTCTGGCAACTTTGCGGAGAATAAATTGGAAGTGGGCAAGGAAACTACTAGGAGGATGAGTTAGGAGGCCATTGCACAGGCCAGGGCAAAGGACATGGTGACTTAGAAGGGTGGTGGTGGCAGTGTAGGGTTCTTGGATACCTCCTATGTACTAGGCCAAGACTGAATGTCCCATGTATCAAGTCTCTGTTCAAACTCACCATGCTGCCCCTCATTTCTCTCTGCTTCTCTGTTTTTGTCTTCTTTTTCTCAGGAACTTTTCCAGTTAGTATTAGTTTTTGGCTGCAAGTGACAGGAAACCCAAAATAACCACAGCTTAAGCAAAATAGAAGTTTCTTTGTTATGCAAAAGAAGACTGGAAAAGGGTCACTCCAGAGCAGTTATGGTGCTCCATGGCATTAGGAACCCAGGCTTCTTCTGCCTTGTTGCCCTGCCAGCCTTGGTACATGGCTTCTTCCTCATAGTTCAAGAAGGCTGCCAGAGTTCCAGCCATCCCATCTACCTTCTAGACTGCAGGAGGGAGGAAGGGACAAAGTAAGGTGTGCTCTTTGTCTCTAAAGGCATTTCCTAGAAGTGACACATGTCATTTCCATTCACGTTCATTGGTCACTCACATGGCTGGAAAAATGTAGTCTTTATTATTGGCAGCCATTGCTCATTCCTGGGCTCTTTTACAATGAAGAAGGGAAGAAGGACTATTGGGCCATAACTATCTCATAGGCTCATAACCATTCACTATCTTTGTGCCTATGCCCACCCCCATTCACCCCTTTATTCAGGCCTCAAGCCCTAGGGTTCTTATGCTATAATGTCTCTCAAACTCATCTCTTCCTGCTACCTCACTGACACAGATCCCTGTCATCTTACACTGGACTATAGAAGTAGCTTCTCTGGCCTCAAATTATACTACCACTAGATACTTTCTATTACCCCTAAAAAACATGCAATTGCTCCCTTTAGAAGATTAAGTCCATATTCCTTGCTTTAGTGTCCAAGGACTTCTACAGTCAACTCATGATAAAACCCATTTGGTTCAATTTCAGTAATATTAGCAATGATTGTAATAACACCTCACATTTCTATGTGAGGTTTTATTGCCTACAAAATTGAAAGCGGTGACATCTGAAGTCGGAAAACCCTGGCTCACAGCCTAGCTTAATAGTGCACCAGCTATGTGACCTTGGGCAAGTCACTTACCCTCTATTAAATAAGACAAGTGCCTATGACTGTAGCTGGTTCTTGGGGAACACTGGATCCTTTCCTTTCCTGAGCCTCATTCTTCTGATCCGTAGGTTGGAAATATAAGCCTGTCTTAGCTATTTCCTAGATGAGTATGAAATTCAAATAAGAGAGGGAACGAAAAGCTGGGGAAAACATAAAATCCAGGACTTAATCTCTTCTGCTTCTCACAATGGCCCTAAGAAGCGAGCAGGTGGAATAGAGTCCAGAGCCCCCTATTTAGTGGATTAGGACATAGCAACTCAACAAGACTCGGTGATTTGTCCTGTCCCCTGACTCATAGGGCAGTAGAGGCCTGCGACCCCGGGATCCTGACTGCCTGCTGTAGGGCCCTTGGGATATTTGTTAAATTAGGGAGTTGTCTTATGTGACTGTGTTGGGGCCAAAGGAGAAAGAGCAAACTGTGCAAAGCGAATTTAGTTTTTCTTTCAGTTGGCGCTCTGAGGCCAATTTATAATTTGTTTGAGGGCATGCCATCTGGTACCTAGATGGAAATTGTGATTGGTGCTGTAGAAAAACAGCAATTTTTAGTGGGAAGCCACTTCCTGTTAGTGGGTACAGGTAGAAACGGCCCATCATCCTCAAATGCCATGATGTCAGTTTTCGGGGGTCTGGGGCAGGCGGGGTTGGAGACTGGCTAGGCATTTTCTGAGAAAGTATATGTCAAAATTCATAAAGTAAACAGCTGTATTGTCAAACTTACAGAGTTAAGTAAATGTGAATACAGTTAACTGGGTAGTAGCTTTGTAATTATTTTGTCAAGTTTAGCATATGAAATTGCTCTCACTTAGTTACCAACATTCTTAATTTGTTTTGTTCTTGTTTATAATTTAAACTGTGGATTTTATTTAGGGAGTAAATGTGTCTTGAGGCTTTTCATTATTTCAGAAATTAGACTATACCCTCCTGAGGTTGCCAGACTGTTGCTGCGGCCAAATTAGGCAAAGCTGGAGGGCTGGTGAGACTGAGCCAGGGTCTCAGAAGCCTAGTTAAGGATGACCTCAAGCCTGAGGAAGGAGAAAGAGAGCCGTCATTTGTTAAGTACTGGTTTCTTGCATTCATCATCCCATTTAACCCTCACAAGAATCTTTTGTGATGCTATCTCCATTTCACTGATGGAAAAACTGAAGCCGAGGGCAGTGGGGTAGCTCACCCACCATTGTGTGAGGTTGCTTGTTAATTGCCTCTCCCCCAGCAGATGGTAAGTTTGTAAGAGAATGTTTTCTAGAATGCCCAGCCCTTGTAGGAGGTTAGGCATTATTTTTGAATAAGTCAGGAACACTGTCTTCTTGTTCACAGCTTTTCAGTCTATGCACTTTCTCCTCTGGGGCCAGCACTCTGTGGGGTGGGCAGGGCAGGAGTAATTTTCCCATTTCAGAAACTAGGGAATGGAGGCTTTGAGAGGTATGTGAGGCAGAATCTCACTGCTGGCCCAGAGATCCTGCCTGGAGAGGGAGGGTCCTCCACCCGTGACACTCCCATGTTGAGCTCCCGGCACCTCCCTCTGAGGTCCCCTTGGCAGCCAGGGAGCCTTCCAGCCTAGGCATCTCCTGGGCCTGGCTCTCCCAGATCTACTCAGGGCTTGAGATTCCAGAGCCCAAGGTCACTTAAGCTAACAAGTGAATGATCCTGTATTTGGGCAAGGGGGTGATGGTGATGGCTACGGAGATCTTTGTTTTAGGGAATAATTGTTATTTCCTGGAAAGTCTGTGGAAAATCGTGCCATTGCTTGAGGGTGTTTAATAAAATCACTCATCAAAGTAAAAGCCGATAGATAAGTGTTTGCCTAAGGAATCATCATCAGTATCATTACCATCATCCTCCTTATCAACAGCCTCAACTCTAATCATGACAGATTTGACCAAAAATAAAATAAAGGAGGCCTTTCGAGGACTTGACCTGCGGAGGGCTCTCCTCCACATCACGTTCTCTCTCTGTCTCCCTCATTTCAGTGAGTCAGTTTTTCCTCCCCATCTGTTTGCTGTTTGGTACTTTATACAACTGTCTGGGCTCTTTCGTTTTGCTTCTGCAATTGCTCAGCTCCGACGTGTTCCCTCCTGATGCTTCTCCTTTGTTCTGGCAGGCTCCTCTCATCTGCCGGTTTCCAGCCCTATGAAGTGTCAGAGGTGGGTTGTAGTTTTCAGGCAGCATTTTGTTGCCTGGCAACATGTAACAAGCATCTTCTGTGATGGCTGCGTCCTGGAAAACAGAGCCAGGGCTGGGGTGCTGGGATGGAGGAGGCTCCAGGGGCCTCTCCAAGCTGGTTGGGGAGGAAGAGGGGGGAGAGAGACAGGCAGGCAGACTCAGGTGACTCCGAGTGTAGCCATTCTGACTCTTTTATAGCAGCTGGGGCACCAACTCACCCTCTCCTGTCCTGTTTCAGGAATCACAGGTGTTCAGTGGTCAATAGTCTTGGTTAGGAGCCGTCAGAGGTTCTGTGTAACTTGGTGGCCACCTGCTGCAGCTGCCCAAGGTGTGGCTGGCTGGCTCTGGGCGGAGGCTGCTAGGTGGTTTCCACTTGAGCGGAACTCTTCATCTTGTTCCCCATGGGATGCAAAAGGCCTCCTGTCTGTGAAGATGACTGGCTTCTGTGTCTGCAGTCAGCCCAGCCAAACGCTCCCCATAGACCGGGTGGAGGTTGAGTGAGGGTGTGTATGTGTGGGTGATGGTAGAGTGTCATCATAGAAACACCTACCTAAGAACTGGAAAAATCGTCACATGTTACATGAAGAAACCAAGGTCCAGAGAGGGGAAGCGACTTGTCCAGAGTCACACAAGTTGGAAAGAATCTAAGCTCCCTGTTGAGGGTCTTTCTCCTGGGACTGACCATCCCAGGCTGACATGACTGGTGCTGGTGGAGTAGGAAGAGGCAGCACAGCGAGGAGAAGTACGATGGACTTGGACCCAGCGTGCTCCTCTCTGGCCTCCATTTCCTTGCCTGAAAAAAATGAGGTTTGTCTGGCTAAAGGTAGCCCCAAGACTCAGTGACTCCCAGAGACAAAGCCTACCCAACAGGCAAAGCACCTCCTGCCCAGGTCTTTGATGGTACGTCCATGGCTGTTCTCTCCCCTCCCAGAGGCTGGGGAGTCCTGGGCCTCTGGTTAATGCTCCTTAGGAGAACCCCATTCTGCAGGCAAAACCCCTCAGCACAGCCACACTGTGTTTCTAAGGACACTTGTCACCATCAGGTCAATTTAGGGCAAGTCTCTGGGAATCTGTGTCTTTCCAAATATGGCCCCTTAAAGCATCAAACGTGCTCCCAGGGTATTTCTTCCATCCTGTTTCTGTTTGTTCTTGGTCACTGACCACTCCCCTACCTGGCCAGCTCTCCGTCCTGTGTGGGGGGTTACAGTTGCATGGGGCTGGGACCCAGGCCCCCTCATTTCTCAGAGGAGCAGACAGAGCTCATGAGGAGACCGCTGATGTGCAGGGGATTTTGTACCAACCTCTTCATGTCCTGAAAATGAGAAGAAACGTCCAGATGGGTCGTGTCTCCTGTGTCTTGCTCCTTCTCTTTCCCCAGCAAGAATCTCTCAGTTCAAGAGGCAGAAAAAAGGAGTTTGGATGCTGCAGGCTGTCTTTCCCCAGCTGCATCCCTTCACTCTGCTCCTGGGGCCACAAAGATGAGCAGGGAGGCCCCAGCACACGAGCCTTTCCTTCCAGCTGCTGCTCTTGTAGATCTTGGGGCATGCCAGCTGCGGAGATTTAGAAGTTCCTCTAGCAAGTAACCCCCCCTTGGAGGGGTGCAGGTGCTGGCTGTCTCCATTCCCTTCTCCACACAGTCCTGAGCTTCAGAACTAGCTTTCTTTCTGATGTGTTCCAGGACCTTCCAGTTAATCATATAAGCCAAGGTCTGGGTGGTTTGGCTGTGGGACAGGCGAGCCTGGACCAGGCCCTGAGACCCTGCCCGAGACTTTGTCACTCTTCAAGTGGCCAAAGTCCACCCCCAGAAATCCAAGGAAGTGTGCCATCTGGACGCCCAGGCATGTGGAAAGAGGTTAGAGGTTAGAGGCAACTGCCCTGTGGAAAGAGGTTAGAGGTTAGAGGCAACTGCCCTCCACACGCAGGCTACTTGTGGTCAGGGAGATCCTGCAGCCCCCAGAGCGCTGAAGCCATGTTCCCCAGATGGGGGTGGGTGTCTGTGCTGAGTTAGACTTCTTCGTACTCACCTCTTTGGCACCCCCTCTTCTCAGTAGCAGGGGAAGCTGTCCAGCCAGAGCTCCCACGTCCTGCCCTAGAATCCCCACTGCTCTGGGAAACAGTAACAAGAAAACTCCTTCCCAGCATATTTCTTCCAGCCTGTTTCTCTTTGTTCTTGGTCACAGAGCGGTCCCCACCTCCCTCCCACACTAATGCTGCCCAGGTGAGACCGCAGCTCTGTGCCCTCCTCAACATTTGTGCGCCTGGGCAGCTGCCTGCCTTTAAGTCTCTTTGGAAAGTATAACTGAGAGGAGAAAGACACCCTTCTTTCCTTTGAGGCTCTAGCCGGGACCACTGCCTACGCGGCACTGTCCTCCAGGGGGCGCCATTCGCAGTGACGGCTCTGCGAATGGCACTCCCTGGAGTTGCACAGCACACAACCTACGGTGCTGAACAGGGCAGCCCTGGCTCTGGCTCACTCCCTTGTGAAGCTGGCTCATTGTAATACACATCCAGGATCATATACCTGAGAAAGGGAGCATCCCCAGTAATCTCTCCCATCAACCTCACTGGGCCTTCACTTCCTCAAAGGCGTAATATGGTCAAAGATGGGGCTGAGGAATACGCCAGACCCAAGCTCACACTTAGGCTCTGCCACTTGGTAAATGTTTTATTTTGTGCAAGTTCCCTAATCTGGCTGAGCCTGAGTTTCCAACTCAAGAAAACAGGAAATCACAATTGCAAATCTTGTTATTGTGAGGATTAAATAAGATAATGCACACAAAGGTTTGGCCCACGTTGCACATGGCTGGCATTTGACAAATGATGATGATGATTGTTATCTTTTTAAATTTTTTTTAATTTATTTTTTTTTTAATTTATTTTTTTGGCTGTGTTGGGACTTGGTTGCTGTGCGCCGGCTTTCTCTAGTTGCGGCGAGCGGGGGCTACTCTTCGTTGCAGTGCGCAGGCTTCTCATTGCAGTGGCTTCTCTTGTTGCGGAGCACGGGCTCTAGGAGTGCGGGCTTCAGTAGTTGTGGCAAGTGGACTCAATAGTTGTGGCAAGTGGGCTCAATAGTTGTGGCTCACGGGCTCTAGAGCGCAGGCTCAGTAGTTGTGGCGCACGGGTTTAGTTGCTCCGTGGCATGTGGGATCTTCCCGGACCAGGGCTCGAACCCATGTCCCCTGCATTGGCAGGCGGCTTCTTAACCACTGCGCCACCAGGGAAGCCCTGATTGTTATCTTTTAAAATAGGGCTATATATCCAGTCTTACCCGCCTCATGGAGTTAGTCCCAGAAATAAAATGAGATGAGAAATAGATCATCTCTAAGTTCTCTGAGGAAATATTTGGCAAGAATCCCAACCACTGGTATTCTTGTGTATAAAACACCAAGAGCTGTGAAGCCCCTTTGCTTCCAAATCACACTCTGTGACTAATGTCAGGAAAAGGCTCAACCAGGAGAGAAAAAGCTCCCAGGCTGAAGACTGAGGCCCCAGGAGGGTGCAACTGAATGAAAACCAAAGGCAGCAGCTGTGAGAAAGCAGAGGCTTGTGGAGGGGACTGAGATGAGACCAAGTTTGAAAGTCACATCCCCTGGACCCTTGTTCACTCACTGCCTCCTTCATCAGATTCTCAGAGCTTCCTCCAAGTGCCAGGGCCCCGAGACTGGCACCGGGCCGTGCGGAAGGGCAAGCACCAGCAGCAAGCACGTGATTAGATCCTGCGGTAGGAGGTGACAGAGAGGACCCTGGGGCTAAGGGTGCTCTGCAGAGGGTGCTTGATCCAGGAAGGCTTTCTGGAGGAGGTGATCTTCTGGGCCTGAGGGGACTCCAGCCAGAGGGACCAGCACCAGCAGAGCTTGGAGGTGGGGGAGCACAGGGTGGGAGAGAGAATAAGCGGTTGCTTGCCAGGGGGTGTCAATGAGAGGTCGCAGCTGCACTCAAGGTTAGAGAGGTAGGCAGGGGCCAGGCCAGTCTAAAGAGTTTGGACTTAATCCTCTATCACAGCCAACAGTTCCCAACCTTGTTTATTTACTTTTTTCTTTTATTCTAGTGACGCAGGAGAGATGGTGTTGAGATACCTGACTTCTGCTGTGGGTGTGCCCCAGGTTATAAGTCATTTCCACCAGCCTAGCTGGAGTCCTAGCCCTTCCTTTCCACTGGAGAAAGCAAATCAGAACATAAGACTGCGAGAGTGATGTTATCATAGGGGTAACCTTGAAACCATCTTGTAAATCCTTCACAGATGTCAACTCTTCAACCACTCTTAGTCCTGGATAGATTGTTTGTGTGTCTCCACGCTGAGGCTGGGGAGCACCCCATGCCCCGACCCTAGGCCGATGGGAGCCACTAGTGGGTTTTGAGTGGGGGAAAGTCCTCTGTTTTGAAAGGTTTCCCTGGCTGCAACGTGTGAGTGGAACACAATGATGACCATGAGTCAAGGAGACCAGTTGGGAGACTACTGCCATGATGGACATGGGATAGGATGCCACTTCCACCAGGGAGGTGGTGGCGGGGATGGCGAGTGAGGGACAGGTTTGGAAGTACTAGAGGAGGGACTTCAATGGCAGTCCAGTGGTGAAGACTCAGCGTTCCTGCTGCAGGGGGCACGGGTTCCATCCCTGGTCGGGGAACTAAGATCCCACATGCCGCACGGTGCGGACAAAAAAAAAAAAGAGGAAGAACTAGAGGAGCCCAAATTGCCACGCGGACTCATTGGATGTGGGGTGACAGTGGAGGAAGTACGAGAACAATGCCCAGTGTCCTGGCGCGGCTGGGTGGTGGTATTGCCCACAGATAGGAGATGCAGGAGGAAGAGGATGGGTCTGGAGGGGATCCGGGCACAAGGCAGGGGGCAGGTAATGAGCAGGGCTCAGGATAAGCTGAACGTAATTTACCCGCTGTCCCCCTGGATATGTCCCATGTTGGCAGGTGGGTCCACGGGTCTGAAGCTCAGAGGGGAGGTTTGGGCTGGTTTCAGAGGCCCGGGGGTGGCAGCTGAAACCACGAGTAGGCACACGGTCACCGGAAGAGCAGAGGGCTGCGGTCTCCAGGCCCTGGGAGGACAAGCACGTGGGTACGGCTCCTGGTGCAGCCCTCCCCACTTCCCATCCCGGGAGTCTGACTCTGCGGGGGGCGGGGGGGGTGTTCCTGGAGCAGGGACCCTGGGCTGTTTCATCTCATGCCATTGGTACCTGGCCACCCAGTAGGTGCAGAATGCGAGTTTGCTGGTTAAGCAAAACCAACCTGAGGCAAAGAAAGACTGGTGTCCCCACAGGAATTGTCAACCCCTTGGCTGGAGACAGAAGCCCCCGCCTCTTCTCGCGGCGGGGCTTTGCTCACGAGGAGAGGATGAGAAAGAGACTGAGCCAGTAAAGGGGAATGAGAGAGGAGAGATAGAGAGGGGCGGGGGGGGGGGGTGTTTCAAAGGAGGGAATGAGAGAAAGGACGATGAGAGAGAAGACAGACCGGCAATGGAAAGACAGACGGAGGAGGGAGAGGAAGGGAAACAAGGGCCCAGGGAGCCGGTGCCAGGGAGGCCGACAGTGCCAGCGGCTCTTCTCATCAAAGCCCAGTGCTGGCTTGGAGAGAGCAGCCTTCATCCGCCCTGCCTCTCCAGCCACGTCCTCCCAGTTCCCCCAGCCTTCTCCAGAGCAGTCCCTCCACCGGGAGCACCTCCACCCCCGCCCACCCCTGTGCTCCAGCCTCACCCCTGCTCGTCCTGGGTGGCTCTGTGTACAGGCTGCATCCTCAGAGGCGGTCCCTGCTTAGGGCACCCCATGCTGCCTCTTGGCATGCGTCTCAGTTCTAACTCGGCCTTTTTCAGCTTTCGGCGTTGCTTGGTGTCAGCCTCCTTCACTGGACTGTAAGTTCCCTGAAGTAAGTGCCAAGTCTGGTGCATAGTAGGGGCCCGCTCATGGTTGCTGACTGAATGAGTTCATGGGGTGAGCCCCCAATACCTGCCAGGCGCTGCACGGGGTCTTATATTTGTTATCTTATTTAACCACCTACCTGATCCCATGAGAGAGGTTTTACATTTTGCTTTACAGAAGGAAAGCCCAAGACATGGAGAGGTGAGTGCC
Source organism: Eubalaena glacialis (assembly GCF_028564815.1). NCBI lineage: Eukaryota > Metazoa > Chordata > Mammalia > Artiodactyla > Balaenidae > Eubalaena > Eubalaena glacialis. Next base: position 81,782,308 of record NC_083718.1, read on the forward strand.
TTACCCAGGCCACGCAGCTAACAGGTGGCAGGGTTGGGATCTGTCCCCTCTCCGCCACGCCACCTCCAAAGACCGTGGAAGACATGCTTCCCATGGGAACAGTGCTTCTTCCAAACATATTGTTTTTCTCCATTTTCATGCATTTTATTAAACATTTCCAAATGAGGAAACATGGAAATATTTTTTAATAAGAAGAAAGAAAACATTGCAAATAGTGAAACTGACTCAGAAAGGTTTGCCAGATGAACCATCTGGTTTTTAATTTAATAACCATTCAAAGAGGTTGACAGCGCTCCTCTCTGTGAAGGAAACAGACGGTGGAAGGAATGGCAGCTGGCCTCCCTCAATTGCTGTATCCATTTGTGAAGTGGGGAAGTCGAACAAAACTTCTTAGCCTAACAAAGGGAGGGAGAGACCCGAGAGAAGGCAAACACACCCCAAGAAAAGCTGAGCTGGCATTCTTGTTCAGACTTCCCTGTAGAGAGGTTGCATCCAGATGTGTGACACCAGCCAGATGTCCCGACTCGCCCACATTTGGCAAAAGTCTCCAAGGAAAGCTGCCAGAGGAGGCATGCATGCCACCACCTCTGAGAGAAAAAGGCACACCCACCGTGGCCACAGAAAGGGTATGAGCTGCTTCTGCTTGGTTGGTTGGTGGAGTTGTCTGCTTTGGTGGTGGTGGTTTTCTCCCCTTTTAAAAATAACCAGAGGCTTTGCACCCATGCTGTTAGTTCTTGGGGCTGGAAACAAGAGACTAGATTTAGGTTTGCCTTGGAAAGATTCAGCGCTGTTGCCTTGAATTACCTGGTGGAGGGAAACGTCCTTATTTTCCTAAATTCAAAGCCAACTTGTAAAAAATACAACACTGGCTATAGGAATGAGGCAGATGAGGGAGTGACTTCATGGGTGCGTGTGTCGTCAGACATCAGTAGGCTGGTGGTTAGCCCTGGGCCTCCGGGGCCATTTATTTTATATTTTAAGATGTTTATGAGGGAGATTGTTTTTAAGAAAAGAAAGAATTTTTTTGTTTTTTGGTCTTTATGTGAATTCACTTGTAGCTGGAATAACGGAGTAGCTCTAAAGTCACTGTAATAAGCCATTTATTCCTCAGCTAACTTTGAATTTCAGTGGTACTCTTTCATATACCTCAAGCATTTCTTGAGTCCTCCTAAACTAAGGCTCATAATATGCTTAAGAAATGGCGATTTTCTCCCCAATGCTGGAATCACATGCCCTTGCATGATGAGGGCCCTTGATAATTAGGAGTTGATTATATTGGCAACCAAGACAAAAGTAGAGGTAGGGATAGGAGTAAAACCCAGGACTCCATGAAAATGTCTTCCCTTAAGAAGAGCTTCTCAGGCCCCCTGATTCCAGCTGGTACTCACTCGCCAGTCACACGCAGTCCCCTGGCCATTGTCCTACTGGCAGGGAGCAAGCAGGAGCTCCGTGTTGCCAGGACAGGCTGGCGTCTGCCCAGGCCCACAGATGCTGCCACCACACCCCATCCTAGGTCCTGCTCACTGCAGCCATTTCTAGAATCAGAAAAAAGATGGGTTTCTGGCCCAGTTTTTTCACTCATTTGCTCTGAGAAGTTAGGGAGGCCAGTTAGTTAGTCTCTTGAGCTTCTCATTGTTTTATTATAAAATTGGGATAACAGCCCCTGTCCCGCTGACCTTGTCCTGCTGGCTTGTGATAAAGACAAAATGGGGTCATTCATTCATACATTCAACAAGTATTTCTAGCGCGGTAGACAAAGTAGAAAAAGTCCTTTCCTTCATGAAGCTTGTATTCTAATGGGGATTGACAGTCAATAAACACAAAAATAAGCCAAATATGTATTATGTCAAGTGGTGATACACACATGGAGAAAAGTGACACAGAAGAGGAAAGTGGGGCATGGTGGGTGTGGGCAGTAGTGTGTCATAATAGGGGACAGGGAACGCTTTCCTGAGAACTGATGTTTGAGCAAAGGCCTGCAATTAATTGAGGTGAGAGCCTTCCGAGTACAAGGCATGGCAGGGACCCAAACTCTGAGACAGAGTAAAGCTGGGCTGCACAAGGAGCTGTACAGATACCAGATGGCAGGAGCAGAGTGGATGAGGGGGCAGCTCGTGGGATATGGGGTCAGAGAGGCCCCAGGGCTTTGGGGGAGGGTTCTTTAGGCCCATGAGGACTTTGGCTCTTGTTCTGAGGGATGCAGGAATTTTGGAGCAGAGAGATGACATGGTCTGTCTTACTGTTTTGCAAGGACCGCTCTGGCTGCTGTTAGTGGATGGTGGGTGGGGGTCATATAGGCAGAAGCAGGGAGATCAGTTAGGTGACTACTGCGTGGTCCAGGTGAGAGGGCAAGGCCTGGACCAGGTGGTAGCAGCAAAGGTGGTGGGGACTGGGCAGATTCAGGGCATATTTTGAAGATGAAGCAGATAGGATATGATAGTGATAAGGGCTTCACACTGCAAATCACCATACAGAAGGGCTGTGGTCAACCCACAACAGTGGAACAAAGGACGAGTGAAAGGAGAACCTGGGAGGAATGAATGACTGTTTCCCTACCTGGCAGTGTCTGCTGCCTGTTCCCCCTCCATGTCCCATGTGGCTCTCCTTGTCACTAGGACGAAGCCCCAGGTGGGAGGCTCTTCAAGAGGCAGTCACATGCCTCTATGTGCATCATACATTCCAGGTGGACAAAGCCCTTCCACATTCGCTCCTCACCACAGTCTCGTGAGATGGTCAGGGCAGACATTACTACACCCTGATTCGGTAAAGAGGAAACAGATCCTGAGACAGTAATTTGTTCAAGGTCACAAAGCCATTAGGGCATGAAAGGCAGTCCTTCAGCTCCAGATCCTGCATCTTTTCTGCTATGACAAGGCCAGGCTTATACACACTAGATTGTAACAGCACAACAATAGCCAACATTTTTTAGTGTGTCTATGTGCCAGGCACTGTTCTAATGGTTTCGAAATATTAGCTCATTTAGCCCTAAAGGTAACTCTGTGTGAGCTGGTACAAGTATTATCCCCTTTTACAGATAGGAAGACTGAGGACAAGGTCATGTAGATACTAAGGAGCAAAACCCAGATTCAAACATAGGTAGTCCACCATGACACCTAACCATGGTCCACACCGGTGGTCTCCTACCAAAGACAGTGTGTAGGCATCAAATGGAGAGTGCAGAAGCTGAGTGGTGTGGGGTTAGAGACAGAGAGCCCACATTGGCTGGGTGGGTCAGGGTGGGCTTTGAGCTGCTTCTTGAAGGGTCATTTACAAGGGATCAGTGAGGACAGTGGCAGGCACGAGAGAAGCAAGAAAGGTGTGAAGCAAGCTTGGAGCACAGCAACATTGAAGAGGAGACCAGAAGAAGAAGCCAAGAAGGATGGTCAGGGCAGGAGGAAGGCAGGAGAGCAAGCCACTGAAGATGCCAAGAGGACTGTTCTGAGGAGGGAGGCACCAATGGGATCCAAGGCCACCAAGGGGTCGAGTCAGGAACATGTTGGGTTTTTCACTGGAGAACTGAGCAAGCACGGGTTCCACAGCTCAGTGGGGGCTGGGATCTGACTGTGTGAAGCTGGGGAATGACTGGAAGGTGAAGACAAAGAATCCACTTGGCTTGATTCCTGAAAATTCCCAACAAACAAACCAGACCCAGGACAAATGTCTAGAGCCATTAAATCACTAAGATCCATATGAAAAGAGCTAGGTCACAGCTACTGTCAAGAAGCTGAGTTCTTATGAATAGTGAGAACCAACTCCAAGCCCAAGGAATTTGGCAGCCAGTTTGACAAAAGTTTATCTGCCAAAGAGAACAGCTGAAGTCACCTTAACATGCGTCACTGAATTACTAAAGCAAGCATCGCTTTCACAAAGGGACAGGAAAAGCAACAAGTAGGCCATATTCATTCCACAAATATTTACTGAGCACCTTTCATGCATTAGGCTCTGAGAAGGTACCCAGAAAAGGTTACAAAGAGGAGTATAATGTAACTCCAGGGTTGGACAAATAGGCCAATGGAACAGAATAGAGAACCCAGAAATAGCTTCACTTTCACATATAATCTATATGACAGAGGTAGCATTCTCAGTGGGAGAAAGGATGAACTACTCGTTAAGTGGACCTGGGATAATTGGTTATCCATATGAAAAAAGATGAAGTTGTATCCCTACCTCACACCACACACAAAATCAATTCCAGGTGAATTGAAGACTTAAATGTGAAAGGCCGCATTCAGAAACATTTAAAAGAAAGTCTTATAACTGCAGATAGGAAAAGATTTCTTTAAAAAAATTATACAAGTTGCTAATTATAAATGAAAAGGATGATAAATTCAGCTATAGTAAAATTTAAAACTTCTGTTCATCAAAAATACTGTAAAGCAAATAAAAAGACCTGGCACAAACTGGGAGAAGATATTTGCAATACATAAACTGACAAAGTTCTTATCTAGAATTATATAAAGAGCTCTTATAATGAATTAGAAAAAAAGACAAAAACAAACCAATAGAAAAATGAGCAAAAGTCATGAATGGTACCTTACAGAAGAGGAAACACGAATGACCAATAAACATATAAAAGGATACACAGCTTTTATCAGGAAAATGTAAAGTAAAAGCATGATGAGATACCAGTGTGCCCACTGGTTTGGCAAAAATTAAAGTCAGTTGATGATATGTTGTTAAAGACATAGAGCAACAGGAACACGTATTCACTGCTGGTAGAAACCTAATGGTACTGCCGTTTTGGAAAATAACTTGACATTTTCAAAGGAAGTTAAATATGTACATGCCTTACAAACCAGTAAATCCACTCTTAGGTATGTGTCCTAAGACTCTAACACAACCAGGAACTATGATTAATAATGTTTGTAGCAGTATTGCTCATTAGAGGAAAAACCTAGAAACCACCCAAATGTCCATCAAGAGGTGAATGAATAAATAATGGTATATTCATATGATGAAGCACAGTGCAGGAATGAGAATACACTATAGTCACATATATCAACATATATGTTGAGTGGAAAACAATTCAGAGAAGAGTTCATTGTATTAGTTATCTATTGCTGTGTAACAAATTGCTGTGGGAAGCATGCAGTCTTAGCCGGAGGTAACTCCTGGAGGAGACAGTATGTCTCTCACAAAAAGCAAAGCCCTTACCCTTGACTTGGAATGCACTCTTTGTCCCAGGCCTGAGGAATGTAAAAGAGATTAGCAAAGCTATCTCAAGCCAGGAGACCTCAGGGAACTGAGAGTCCTGGTTGTTCCTTATGGCTGGGGGCTGTGTGTGTGCCTGGTTAAGGGAAGATAATGTTCAAGGATAGTTGTTGTAAACTTGTTGACGTCCATGTTGGTGACTGAACTGAGATGATAAGCAATTCTATGGGTTCATTGCCTAATAATGAGTTCCTCTTCTGTCTATATAAGATTCAGTAAATTCTAAATAAAGTGTCTTGCAACCATCAGTTGTCTTGGTCCTCCTGACCCCATACTCACGGTGCTATTCAGTCCCTTACCCCTCTCCATCGGGACCTGGAAGACCCCCTGCAGTGGCTGGACCGTCACAAATTGCCCTGTAATTTAGCAGCTTAAAACAACAAACATCTGCTATCTCACAGTTGCTATGCATCAGGAATTCAGGGACAGCTTAAATGGGTACCTCTGGCTCAAGAGGTCTCATGAGATTGTAGTTCAGGCCTGTGGTCTCACCTGAAGGCTTGACTTAAGCGGTTTCTGCTCCCAAGTTCACTCACCACTAGGGTGGCTTCTCCCAAGGGAGAGCGATTCAAAAGAGAACAAGGTAGAGATCCCCCAGACAGAAGCCACAGTCTTCCTATAACCCAACCTTAGAAGTGATAGCCATGTGCTGCCATATTCTATTCCTTAGAAACAAGTTACTAGGTCCAGCCCACACTTAAAAGGAGGGGATTACAAAAGTGTGTGAATACCCCAGGAGGAGGGAGAATACCGGGGGTCATTTTAGAAGCTGCCTATCACACTCTTATGGTACGATTTCATTTTTATAAAATTCAGAAGTAGGCAAAACTAAATTATATATTGTTTAGGTAGGTATACATAGCTAGGTAGAAGCGCTGTGAGGAGTTTGAGATTAACATATACACACTTCCATATATAAAATAGATAACCAACAAGGACCTACTGTATAGCACAGGGAAATCTATTCAGTATTTTGTGATAACCTGTAAGGGAAAAGAATCTGAAAAAATATATATATATATATAAAACTGAATCACTTTGCTGTACACCTGAAACTAACACAACATTGTAAATCAACTATACTTCAATTAAATCTAAAAATTAAAAAAATTTTAAAAAGAGAAGCACTGTGAAGAAAAACAAGAACACAAACATGAAATTCAAGATGTTGATGATATCTGGGGGGACATGGGAGGCTGAGAATGGAGAAAATGCACAAGTATTTTCAACAGGACAGTGAGTTCAGGAATGCTTACTTTTATGCTTTGTAACTTAATTTTATGTTATATATATTTGTGGGTTTTTTCTCTTAGGTTTAGTTTTGTGTTTGATATTATGGAAGTTATACCTGCATACACTTAGAGTCAATTGTTCTGTGGTATTTGCTGTCCTCCACCAGTTTTTCCCATTTATGCCTTCCCAGGGGTAGCGCTTTTACCTTCTGTCGCTAATTAATTTTAACCTTTTCCTCCATGTCTCTTCATAACACACTTGTATTGCTGCTTTTCGGTGCTTTGGTTTTGGCATCATCTATCCCCTTCCCACAGCGGAAGATGAGGATTTAGTTCCTTTTCCTCCCCTCCAACTCTTCCTGTCCCCCCATCCTCCTTTCATCATTATATCACGTTTTTGGTTAGATCAGTAATCTGTGTTTACATTACTCAGCCAACACTAATTTGACTCTATTCAGAGCTGAGCCTTGTAGTAAAGGATGATAGCTTTTCCTTCCCTGCATAACTTTTTGTTTCTCCTGGTTAATTACCATGTTTGTTCATTTGCTTAGTTTGCTGTGTATTTATCACTAACTCAATTCTAGACTCTGACAGTTGTCTAAATTTCTTCTCAGGATGTTTAGGCACTGTAGGTTTTCTATCAATTTCATCTTCTTGGAGAAATACCTTCCAGAGCTGTCTGACCTGCTCCAGTCTGGACGGGTTGCCCTCCATGCCTGGTGCGTGGCCATCACCCAAGGACCTCCTGGTGCCATCACCCCGGGCCTCTCTCCTCTGTGGATCCCCAGTTTCCTCCATCTCAGGGCTTCCTCTTTCTGGGTTTACTCCTTTGTTCTGGTGACACACACCCTCCTGTAGCTTCATGAGAAAGGGTGCAAAGGAGGTAAATCTTTGAGAGCCTTGGCTGGTTTGGAATTCTGGTTTGGAGATAATTTTCCTTCAGAATTTTGAAGCCTTTATTCCATGGCCTTCTAGCTTCCAGTGTTGCTGTGAAAAAGTCCAGAGTCACTCTGACTTCTGATTCTTGTGTTTGACCTCTCTCTCTGTCTCCCTGGAAGCTCCATAGCATCTTCTCTTTTCCCCCTGGTGTTCTAAAATTTCACAATAATGTGCCTTGCTGTGACTCTATTTCCAACCACTGTGCTGGGAACAGTGGGCCCTTAATCTAGAAACGTGTGTCCTTCCGCTCTGGGAAGTTTTTTAATGATGTCTTTAATGATTACTTCTTTCCTTCTTTTCCTTTTTTCTCTTCCTCCTTCTTTTTTTCCAGTTCTCTCTTTCTGAGACTCTCGGTATTTGAATTGGTAGATTGATTCACTAATTTTCATCTCTTTCACTGTCTTTTGGGAAACTTCCTCAATTTATTTTCCAGCCCTGTGGGAGGACTTTTTTGGTATAGCATGCCATTCTTGTCTCATGGGTCCAATATCTTGTTTTATCTCTCTTAAGATGTTAATTACAGGATTTGTTTCAAGAGTTCTTCTCTGTTAATGGTCAGTATTTGATCCAGAGTCTTTTTTCTTTGTTTGTTTAATTGACTGATTTGGTCTGTGTCTTTAATGTTTGAGACTTTCCTCAGATGTCTGGGGATTCCTGGTTGTCTGCTTATTTTTAAAAGCAGGGAACTAAAACTGTTAGTTGTAGAGGGATGTGAAGAGAGAGCAAAAGTAACATGTGTGTTTCATCTACCATCTTTACCCAATCATACAATCTTCCATATCTATCATTTATTTCATAATATTAAAAAGTGAAAAAAACCATAGTCCGCACACGCTAATGATAAATTAATAACTATAATAACCCTAAAAAAATACCTACACCTTTTCCTCCTTAGCCTTTAAGGAAAAACATGGGACTCTTTTCTCCAAAAAATTCTCTATTGCAAAAAATATCATGAGATTAGTATGTGAGTTTGTGACAAGTGTAAATCACTCTAAAATTGTGAATAGATTTGGAAACAATTTTCCCCTCCTCTCCACTCCCACAGTCCTGAATCACCAGCCCTGCTCTCTCACTCATCACTTCCTGCTTGGTGAGTTGCATGTGTGTCTTATCTCCATGACGATGCTCCAAGCCATGGGAGAGCAGGGTGCATGTCCGATTCATCTCCAGATCTTCAATAGCCCCTGTCAGAGGGGAGATCATCAAAGTCTGACAAACGATGAATGAATAACATCCTCAAGATCTGCTTCTCCTCTCCTCAGCACACATAGTTAGCACCAAGGGATTTTAAATGGTGAATGAAAAAGAAACCCACAAGAACATAAAGAGAATTTAGAGAAAAATAAAGCAGTAAATCAAACCTCAACTTTAAAAAGAGAGACACATTACTGGTTGCTTTTATTTAATTCCACTTTGAGTTCTGATCTCTTTACCTCAGAATCCACCCACATATGAATAGGATGGGCCATGGTTCTGAGGGCAGCCGAGCAACTCAGGAACTCTAGTTTAAGCAAAGAAAGGAGGACTTTAGAGACCCATGTGCACAGCAAAGCCAATAAGTCCACAGAAGACAGGCTGCAAATTAAGTCCAAACCCCATAGTTCAGCATTCAAGTCTCTCCATTGCTTCTCCTCGGGTACCTGCAAACTTTCTAGAGGTTCTCGCTGTCTGGGGCCTGTCTTCTTTAATCAGTCTTACATGTAGCTGCTAGAAGAATCATTCTCAGATACCAAGTGTCTCGTGTCCCTTCTTTGTCCAAGAACTTACAGTAGATTCCTTTCATCCCTTCATCAGATAGTTTTCCAGCCTAAATGCCAAGACATCTTTATCTTCATCCTCCTTCATCTTCATCCCCCCACTTCATCTTCATTCCCCCCTCCATCATCGTCCCTCCCTCCATCTTCATCCCTCCCTCCATCTTCATCTCTCCCTCCATCATCATCCCTCCCTCCATCTTCATCCCTCCCTCCATCATCATCCCTCCCTCCATCTTCCTCCCTCCCTCCATCTTCTTCCCTCCCTGCTGGGACCCTCTACCCACTGCACTTGTAAATCCCTACCACTGTATTTTTCTATAGATTGTTTCTCAGACTGATAACACACACCAATCTCAGCAATAATGGTAATTGCTGACACTTAGTGTGCACTTACTCTGGGCGGAGCACTGTGCTAATATTGCTGGTGAATTATTTTCCTTACTCCTCCCATCTGCAGATAAAGAAACTGGGTCACAGAGAGGTTAAGTCATTTGCCCACAGCCGTGGAGCTACTTAAGGTGGAGCTGGGGCTCGAAGCCAGGGAAACTGAGCCCGAGACCACAGGCTCGCCTCCTCTCTACCCACTGCCTCAACCTCACTGTCATCAGACCTGACCCAAGACCCCTTCCAGGAGATGACGACCCCGGCTGTACTCTACACATGTGTTTGCGTGTTGCTGGCTTGTGGCATGGAGCCATCTTTAAGTCTTGCCCCTCTGTGTCCCCACACGCAACCTGTCACTGAGTCTCGCTGCTTCACAGACTCCAAAGTCCATCCCTCCAGGGAAGGAATCCCCACCACTAACCTCAGCACAGGCCCTTAGAGCCAGGGTCACCACCATTCTTCCTGGCCAAAGAGCAGCAGGCTGTGAGTGGAGGGGACCACATCAGCCCAAGGGCCTTGCAGAGACCCAGGGCTGTGGGGAATGGGATGGGGAGGGTGGCTGCCCATCCAAGGCCATGTCAGACCTGTGATGGGGCAGGTGTCCCGGGGCAGGGCAGGGCACACTCCCTCTTGGGGATCAGACCTGGGCACCAACAGCCTATGCTATTCCAGTGTGGCCAGATGAGCAGACACGGTGCAGCCCTGGGGACATGAGGCCAACTGGAAGGGGCAGGCAGCCAGGGTGCCATCTGGGGAGCAACAGAGTATTGCTGGGGAGCAAGCAAAGCAGGTAGGGGAGGGCAGGTAAGACAACTTAACCAGCAGAGCTTTGGGGAGGGATGTCTGCTTTTCAGATGTCGCCCCTAGAGTTCTGGGCATGCATGCCCTTGTGCAGACAGCTATGAAAGGCTAAAGCCACCCTCCTCTAGTTACTGGTAGAGGATTCAAGTTGGGGCTGGACGGCCCACCAACAATGTGCTTACCGGGATCTGCTCGGGCCAGGCTCAGGTGGGCCATGAAGGTTGCTGCCTGCACCTCCCTCCTGGCTTTGCGCATTTGCTTCCCACCTGGCTACCCCACCCCTGTGCTGCATCTTTTTAATCAGTCTACTTACCACCTACAGACCACTCTTCCCAGTGGGCCATGTCATCTTGTCATTCATCTGCTCAAGAGCCAAGAATCATTTCCAAGGCCTTTAAGACCAGATCCAAACCTTTTATCCTGGAATTCAAGGCCTTCCAAAATCAGACCCTTGGTCTCCATAGCTACCTCATCACTTGCTGCTGGATCCCAGGTGCCCTCCTGTTGCTAAAACTTCCTCATCATTCCCCAAGGCACACAGCAGTCGCTTCCATCTCCCTGATGCTGAGGGAATAGCGAAAAGGGCATGGGCTTTGCTTTGGTTACTTCCTGTGTGTTTTCAGGCAAGTCACTCAATGCCTCTGTGCTTCCAGTTGCTTACCTGTAAAAACACTGTACAGGATGTTGTGAGAATGTGAGTGTTTGTACACAAAGTGCTAGCTAGCCACAGGATAGTTTGTATTGTGTGGCTCCCGCTAAAACAGTGTGAGTCAATAAACGGTATCCGTCATAGAGTGTCCTTGGTGTTCCCCACTCACGTGCCCTCCATCTCCTTTCTGACTAGCAGACTTCTGCCTCCTTTTACGCTCATCTCCAGATGCACCCATATCTGCAGCCTTTCCAGCACACCTGACCTGGGGTGGGGGGTAAGGGTAAGAAAAGCAACATTTGTCAATTGCCCACTGGGCGCCAGACCCTGTTGGTGGGGGTGTGGGGCACAAGGAGAGCACTGACGGTAGCATCTAATACTTTCTGGGGGCCTCCTTGTACCAGACCCCATCCCAAGCACATCATGTAAGCCTTGCTGGTAACTCAATTCTGTAGATTAAGGTTCCTAAATGGCTTTCTGCTCTATCCAACCAGGATGGTTTGGTCTCCCTGGCCCCGTCTCACCTTTCCCATCCAGTGGCCTCCAAGAGGCTGATGGGAAGAATTTATCAAGGAGTGATGTCCCTGTCATTCAGGCTCATCCTGTTAGAGAACATTTTGAGAAAGGACCCACCTTCATCCGCCCTGCCACCCCAGATGCAGCCAGGCCCACGTGCTGCACTCAAGTTGGGCCCTGGCTTTTCATAAGGGCATTCCCTCTGCCTGGAACACCTTACTCCCGGCCGGCCTGGAAAACTCAAGCCTCTGACTAACCCTCCTACATTTGAGTCAAGGTCATTGCCCTTTCCCTCCTGTCCTCCAGGTGCCTCGTCCACTCACTTACTGACGCTTTCACAAATGTCTGCATCCTTGATGGACCCTTGCCCTGGGCTGAGAACCCTAAGGCAGGGGCTGTATCCTGTTCATCTTTCTATCTCAGTGCCTGGCACAGAGCCTGGCCCACAGCGGGCCTTGGTGTTTGGGGATGAAGGGAGGGAGGAAAAGGATGGGGTGGAATGGGTATCCGGCAGAGGGAATGGTGGTGATACATTTCCAGCTGGTTCCTCCCAGGACAGGACAGCCACGAGCCTCCATCCAGCTCAGAAGAGGAGGCCGTGGCTCCGTGGAGACTCCAGAGCCTCCCCTGGAAACAGCTCCAAGAGCGCCCCGGCTACCTCAGCCTCCCTCCAGACACCTGGGAGGTGCCAGTCTTTGGGCTCCACCAGCCTTCTTAGGGGAAATTGCTAAATGCGTTTGGTGATTTTTTTTGACATTTTCCTTATTCAGAGCTTGTGATTTCAGATTAATCACATCCACATACATTTAGACTGTCAGCTTGGAAGGGAAAATCTAAATTTTGTTACTGCATGATTTCATCCAAAGGTATTTTACTGAAAGGACGTCCATGATATGGTGCAAATCATGACAAAACATTTTACCGCTGGGACCAAGCTCGTGGTGGGGGGGTTGGGGGATGGACGGAGAACTGTAGGCAGGACCTGGGTGGGCAGAGTTGCGGCAGCTTCAGTCTCCTGAAGAGATCCGTGTGCCACCATCGCTGCTGTCTCCATCTCAGCAAAATGTCACATTTCCTTCTTTGTCCAGGTTTGCCCAGAGCCTTTACTCCCAGGAATGGCAGTTCCACTAACTAACTCCTGTCTTCCCCCCCGGCAGGTACCATGACCAGCAGGACGTAACTAGTAACTTTCTGGGTGCCATGTGGCTCATCTCTATCACATTCCTTTCCATTGGTTATGGGGATATGGTGCCCCACACATACTGTGGGAAAGGTGTCTGTCTTCTCACGGGCATCATGGTGAGTACCTGCCTCGGCCAGTTACCCTTCCCCACCCACCGAATGCTGCTAGGAGCAGCGCCTTTATGGTGGGTGCAGGGGGCCCTCCTCATCCGGGCATGGGGCCAGCTGCTAGTTAACACGCCAGCGTGTGTGTCCCTGCACGTAGAAAGGCAGATGTGAAATCTGCGTGGCTTCTCACTGTTTCATTTCCTTGTCTAAGATAGGACTATGTCCCGGTTCCTGACAGCTAATGGCCTCTTCATAGCCCCCCAGAAATGGGCCGAGTGAAGCTGGCCGTGGGTCTTACCCTCTGCTCCCATCCATCAGCCCCGGTGAGCATCAGGGCTTGCAGTTCATTGTCCTCTTTCCTGTCGCCTGGGCCCCGCAGACCTTGGTACCACATCTGATAAGAGTATAGCTAGAACTCACTGAGCCGGCCATGAGAGACCCGTGTCCTAGACTGGGTTGGCCACTGGTTCAGTCTTGGTTTGATGACATGACCCTGGGCCAACTCTTGGCCTCTGCATCCAAATGTTGAGGTGCCAGGTTCCGAATGCCAGTTCCCTCCCAGTGTTGGCACCCAGCTAGCCTGTGACTGCATCCCCATCTCTCCCCAGGTGTCCAGCAGCTGTGCTGCCTCCTTTCAAGGTGTATATTCCTCCCGCCCATCACCCTGCCATCCCCCACCCCTACACACACTCGTGCCCATCACATGGCCACACAGTACGGAGTTTGGGAGAGATGCGGGTAGGGAGTCAGACCAGAGTCTGAGTCCCCGTTGATCGCTGCAGCGCTGGACCCCTCCTGCTCACCAGCCCCACAGCCGCAGGCCTCTGACCCCATGACCTCACTGTGGACTCCAGGCAGGGCACTTAGCCTGTTGGACCTCAGCATTCTCGAGTACAAAGTGCGGATGGGAGGCCTGCTCTGCCCTCCTCCCTGGCTGGCGATGGGGATAAACTGCAATGCTTTATGTTATCGCACTCCGTCAGCAACAAGGAGCTGTGCCGCCTTCAGTGCTGGCACATCCTCGGCGTCCCTGCCGCCGCTACTCCTTCACTGGCCGGGGATGAGGGCTCCTCGCCTTGCTGCGCTTTCTGGCCAGGACAGGCAGCCCTGGTCTTTGACCTCCTTCCCAGAACCCCAGAGTACAGAGTAAACACACAGGGTCCTCTTTTCAGAAGAGGAAGCCGAGGGTCAGAGAAGGAGCAGGCGGCTAAGCCTGGGTGTCGTGGGGGTGAGGGCGGACAGGAGGCCTGTGACTTGGTCCTAGGGCTCCGCGGTTGGTTACGACAGCCCTCCCCAGGGAGCCCTCTCTGCACCCCCATCATCGAAATCCTTCCAGTGCTCCCTCAGATTTCAGTCATCACCCCCACTTCTCCAGGAAGACACCAGAGACCCTCCTTCTGAAAGGGAAGTGACTCCTTTCTGCAGTGGGAAGGGGGTTATGCCCTCGCCAGCCTGGTGGGCTCCTGGGACTGATCTCGGTGACAAAGCAGCTCAGAGCAGCAGAGGCCATAGGGTCAGAGGCCTGGGGCCGTGGGGCTGGTGAGCAGGAGGGGTCCAGCGCTGCCATGTCACGACTGGACACCGTCCTCTCCCCTTTCGACTGAAATCCAGAGCCGGTGCATATTAGCAGGTCCTGGGCAGCAGTTAATGAGAAAAGGCTTAGCCCCGGGGTTGGGATGAATCACGGGTAAGTGTAAGGCCTCAGAACAAATACCCCCCATCGGTTAGTAGGAGTCTATCTGGCACAGCTCCAGCTGTCACCAGGAAACCAAGGAATGATTCTTCCTTCCAGAAAGGAATGAAATGCCGCCCGAAGGCCAAAGCTTTCCTGTCTCAGAGCCGCTCCTGGGGTGCAAGCTTTGTGCCTCAGCACCAGCTCTCAGCCAGGCCCGCACAGAGCCGGGCTGCCAATAGGTGGATGGCCCTGCTGGGAGCCTCCGTTATTTTTAAATACCAGCCATTCGCCCTCTCAGCATGGAGCTGTGCCCCATCCAAGAAGCGGCCCCATGGCCACCATTTCCCTGGTTCCCTCACTCCTGCGTCTCCGGGCTTCTGCTCTGGCACAGCTGGGGGGTGGGTGGGCAGGACCCCTGGGCCCCTCCCTGCCTTCTCCTGGGGTGTGGTCCTCAGCACCCGCTTTTGCTCCTGGGGCTGTAGCAGCTCCTTGGAAAGGAGTGTTTGTTCCTTGTGGAGAGAGGTGTGATCAAAGTGGAAAGAACAAACAAGTGAGGAGGAACCGATACCCACCCCCCATATTAAAAATACAGCACATGCCTTTTATCTTCTCCTTTTGCACAAACCCTGCTGCGTAAATATATACCTATCTATAACAGGGACAGGGAGCGTCCCTCCTCTCACTGTCAGTGTGTTTACCCAAATTAAAATCAGCTGCCTCCCTCTGGGGTCTGACAGTGAGGAACCCTGGTGGCATTTTTACTAACAAATGTGACTTTTCCAGCTGAGTCACTCCTTTCCAGGGTTTCGCATGGCTGAGAATCCCTTCCTCCCCTCTCCCAGCCTCCCGACACTTTGTACATCTCCTGATTATTATTGCAAGTGCCTTTACTAAAGGTAGGGCTTCCTGTTTGGTTACCATGGACACCATGCAGGCCAAGGCAAGGCCTGCTCGGGAAGGGAAAGGAAGAATTTGTGTGTGCGGGCTGTAAATAGTCTTAATCATTGTTTTCTCTTGGCAATCCCAGTAACGGTGTAATTATCAACCATTAAGCAGGGTATATAATTGTCTGAACAACTTGACATTGTTGGCACAGACCTGGTGTGTTTGAGAGATTTCACCCACAAAAGCAGGTATCTCAAAGTGCATCATCTTTCCATAAAGAATTTTATGATGACAGTTACAAGGTAGAGAGAAAGCTGGCAATATTTAGTATCCAGAATGGGCCTTTGAAGGCTTTTTGGTTCTGCAGGCATCTGGAAGACTTTTGGGGCCCCAAGACTCCTGGGTAGGAATCCCATTTCAATACAGCCAGTTTCTAAAGCTGGACTCACTCTGTGGACCCTTCATGAGTTAGGGACAAATAGACAAAAGCTTCCAGGATATCTGTGGGGGTCACTGAGCTTTTCCCCCGAGGCTTCATGTGAGAGGCTTCTTTGAACTGCAAAAGGAAAGGGATGATGAAGTAAAAGGTAGCACAAACTGAGTCATTTGGGGAGGAGGGAAAAAGAGGGCTCAGTAAGACATCTGCTTAATGTCAGTTTTAGAAGATGAGCTTCTCCCTGAAACACCTTGGTTTCAAACCAATTGATGTTATTTTAGTTGTTACATGGTATCTGTTGCAGAAACAGAATCCAACTGTAAATCATCCAGGCTTCCCTCCTCCATTTGTCACTTTCATTTATGTTTTATTTTATTTTATCTTATGCTTCTTTAGTTAAGTACACCTCATACTTTTCCCCTTGGGATACTTGTTTTTTGAGACTCTAAGGTTTTCCAGCTGGAAAATGTTTCTTGGACACAAGAAGTAGGAGGACCAGAGTGGGGAGACTGGGTCTCTGGTTTGGGTCCAGATATATGGATGAGTTAGGCATGTTGACCCCAGGCCAGCCCCTCCTTCCGCTGTTCACTCCTGTGTTTCTGCTCACCATGTGCCTTGGCAAGGACGACCTCATTAGAGGTGAACCCTCTCCCCTCCCACAGCCCTCCCATGGAAATAGTGTTGGACAGACAAGACCCAGGGAATTCAGTTGGTGTCAACAAGGATTCAGGACTTGGCACCTCTGAAGGCAAAAGTCTGAGTCATGGATTTGCTCCACAATCTGACCCCATGGAAGTCATCCCAGCAGCTGCTTACCCTCTTCTGTCCCACTCCAATCTCTCCTCACATGGCCCCGCTGCCCACCAACCATTTCTGAGATTCCACACGAGGACAGCTAGGACAGCAGGAGCTCTCACACACCCAAATCAGCCAAGCCCTTGGCAATCTGTCTCTTAAAACCAACCCGTATCCCTGCTGTATCACACAAGCATTCCCAAACTGCTAACAGGGCCCTGTCAGGCTGATAAACTCATCTAAGTAAAAAGACCCAAAAGGAACATAGGTGATCATTATACCACTTGAAAGGTGAATACAGCAGGAGGGAGGGGGAATCCCGTAATACTTCCTTTATTTCCTCTAAAGAGCCAAAGTTGACCATTAACTTCTGACTCAAGTCTTAGGCTCCTTGTTCTTCCTGCCTTCCACTCAATTCCCATCAGCCCATCCTTTTTTCCTATTGTCTGCTTCTTCCTTTCCACTTCCCCTGTCTGTCCCATGCTGTTGAGGAGGCAGCACAACTTGTTCCCTGTCTCAGTCTCTGCTCCAGCTCTATGTCTCTCTGCATCTCCCCTCTCCCCTTCCCATCCCTTCCCTTCCGTTCCCTTCCCTCCCCTCCCCCCCCCACATACACACACACACACACACACACACACACACACACACACACACTGGAGAGGATCAGTTTGTATTTCAGCACCCTGAACACCACTTTCTGAAGGTTGCTGACGTCTGACCCCATCTTTACAAGGTTGCCTCTTAATGGGAATGACCAGATTAGGCTTCATTATTGGCTACTTCCCTAATTCAGCCAGATGATGGATTTTCTAAAAGAAAAGTTGAAAGTATCCACTGCTATCTATTCACGTTAGAATTAGGGGTTAAGAACCAAGCATCCTTCAGAGAAATATCCATAGGAGAGCCTTGACATCTTTAAGTTGAAAGAAACTGGGAAATGTCATCTAGCCCAGCCTCCTGCCTCCATGCAGAAATGAATCTTAATCATATAAGATAGATGGTTCCTTAGTTAGAACACTCTAGCTTCTCACTAGAACCCTTCTGCATTCAGCAGCCTAGGTTGTGAGCCATAGCAAGAACCATGGAGCAATCCGTCTAGACCCTGGAACTTCGGGATTGTGGATGGTTGATTGTTTTAATGAAACTTCCAAAGTGGCGTGGTGAGCAGGGAGACTCCTTCAGGCTAATTCTGCCCCCAGCTTTCAGGAGTGATTTAAGCAGAGTTTCCCTGGACCCAGGGAAATGAGGAAGCCTGGAGCCTGGGAAGAACCCTCTCCATCTGATGTTCCATTTTTAACACAGTGATATATCCCTCTTTTTGGGCGTTCAGCCCAAAGTTCTTTTGTAGCTCCATACAAAAGAGAGGGATTATGTACTCGGTCTGCTTGAGGGGAAATGGAGCACACATCTTCCCTCTAGAACAGCTTCTTTTTAAGCTATTTTTTGCTTTTAGAGGCCTGGCTCAATTGATGACACCTACAGCCCAGGCTGTCCAACTGCCCATTACATATCCTTTGAAAACTGGGCACAGAGTCTCCTGCAAGTCACAGATGCCAGGAAAACAGGGCCGTCCCTGAACAAGAAAGGAAAATGAGGTCAGAAAAGGAAAGTTCACACAGGCTCCTTTCTTTTCAGTTTGTTGTGCTAGAAATGGGTGGCTGACCAAGTGTACCGAGAAACATGAGATTGTTTTCATGGGAACCCTTGTAAAAAGCTGGGGGAAAGCGTTGCCAACTTCACCTGTGCCAAAACCTTGCACCGACCAACCTTTGCCAACCTCTGGCAAAGGAAAGAGATTATGAAGGAGAGAGTAGGGGATTGATCTACCATATGCATTCCGCCCAACTCTGGTATGGATTATAGTACCTTTGAAAACAGTCTTTAAGGTTTCCTATGCATTCTGTTAGACTGGGTGAGCCCCAAATGTTATTGATGGATTCCTTCAATCCTAGGATCTCAATTGCTAAACTGAGCTCTGTGGCAACTATAAATACTGTTTGACATCTAGAGGATCAGACTGCTGACTTTTCTGAGCTTATTGTCTCTTTCCATGAGTGGAGGTCAGGATGGTGCAGGGCCCCACGTGCAGGAAGAGGGTGATGGTCACCGAGGGGCATGTGCTCTCTTCCAAGAACCAGGCAAGGGCGGGGCTGTCGTCTGCTGCCTGCAGGAGAAGCGGGGCAGGAGTAGTTCTCTCTCGATACCCGCCCCCCACCAGGTCAAGATGCACAGCGAAGAGGACTTCAAAGTCCTTTGGAAGAATGTTGGGATGAGCCCATTTCTGCCCATTTCTCAGACAGTCAAGCATGCGCCCAGAGGATTAGGAGAGAGGAAGTGAGTCCTGAGGAACCGGCCTCTTTTACTCACTCTCCCTGGGCTTCCCTGGAATGGACCTTCCAGAGCAGAATAAGGACGCTGCTCTGGAGAACACTGAGCACCTTCTGCAGGTTCCCCTAAAATCCTGATTTGAGGCAGGTGTGT
This sequence comes from Eubalaena glacialis, assembly GCF_028564815.1. Classification (NCBI taxonomy): domain Eukaryota; kingdom Metazoa; phylum Chordata; class Mammalia; order Artiodactyla; family Balaenidae; genus Eubalaena; species Eubalaena glacialis. The sequence continues at coordinate 81,801,362 of NC_083718.1, forward strand.
TGTTATCGTCTTTTAAATCTCTGAAAGATGGTGAATTCATGAGCCTCCTGGTGAAAGCAAGAAGGAACTGAATTTCTTGTGCTGAGTCATAGGCTAGACCTCCAGTAAAAAGACCCAACTGGGAGCAAGCTCAGCCACTGAGTACACAGACTCATGCCAACCAGTGTAGCCCTCGGAAGCAGTCTTGGCGGGGTGATGCTTTGCCTCTTCGTTAGATTATTATCAGGAAAACCCTCCACCACCAACAGGTGATCCATCCATACTGCATGGCTTTCTTTCCTCCTGGCCCCCTGCTCTGGAGCTGGCAGTGGGGCTGGGATAGGCATGAGAGAGGGGGAGCGTGTGTGGATTTTCTGTCTTCCCTGTACACACTGGCAGGTGACCAAGTGATTGTTCAGTGTTTTTAAATTCCCCCAAGCCTCAGCCCCATCCAGTATCCTGCTCCATGAAGAAGTGGCCAGCTTTAGGAAGGCTCAGTCTCCCAGAGGTCAGCTCTGCAGCTAAGCCAAGAGCACTGCAGACCCCTTCATGGGTGCGGGAATCAGGGCCCTGATGGGTTTTGTGGCTTGGCCTTGACCAGCCAGAGTTCAAGTCCCCACTCCACTCCTGGAGACCCCACCGTGGGCCCGGGGCACGTGGAGTCTTCCGCCTGAGCCCTGCCTCTTAATGATGTGCTCTCTCCCCTGGTCCTCTTGCTGTCCCCTCACAGGGTGCGGGCTGTACTGCCCTGGTGGTGGCCGTGGTGGCCCGAAAGCTGGAACTCACCAAAGCAGAGAAGCACGTTCACAACTTCATGATGGACACTCAGCTCACCAAACGGGTAAAACGCCACTGTCCACGTCTTAACGGGGGGCTTAAGACCAACATGGGAGCCAGTCAGAAAGTAGCCACAGTGGGTTAGGGCCCCACCTTTCAGTGGAGGGTTGAGGGAGCCCCAGACACATGCAAACAGCCAGCGCAAAACGGGCACAATGTCCCAATGCTGAAGGCTCCTGTCTTCTCTTAAATCACTGTGCATGGTTCAGGCGACCAAATAACTTTCCTGATAATTAAATCTATAGCATACAATGATGTAACCCGCCCCCCTTGCCTAATGGTACCGAGTAAATCACCCAGCATGAGGTGTTTTTGCTTATGCTTAAATATTTTCATGCTTCTCATTAGGAAGGGCAGTAGAAATTCTTAAAAACGATATCGGGAATGTATCTAAATCCAACCCTTTAAAAAAAATCATTACAGACAATCACTCCGAAATAACGTTCATCAAAATGTCATCATCCAATTTTCCCCCTTTTGGGTTTTCCAAATAATGTTTCTCCCTCGTAACTTCATGAAAGTGGGTAAGGAGGGTGAAAAACTGAATATAAGCAGGAATGGGAAGATCATTTAGCTGCTAAAAGTCTGACACCCCACTGAATGGTCAGAGAAGAAAAGGCCCATTTAGAAGAGACAGAAACGAGCCTTCCAGGAAAACAGCAGGCCAAATGAGCAAGGCAGAAGCTGTTTATTTAATGACAGCTTTTATGGAAAATTCTTTAGAGCTGCAGGCCGAACGAAGGTCAGTAATATGATTTCCTGCAAAACTCTCCTCTTTCCGAAATGAGAGCAAAGCAAAACCCTGTGCTGGGGTCTTGGCCGCTCTAACAAGTTTCTCATTTAGAATTAAAGTGGGTTAGGAGACCCATGAGCCACGAGATTTTGATTGGGGTTTTTGAAAGCTGGAGAAAATATTCAGTGATGAATGTTGCAGCACAGTAAAAATGTGTTCTAAATAGAGACAAAGGCAGGAAGGGAGAACAAAAAGAGAGGGAGAGTGACAAAGGGTGGGCGTGCTCACTCAGAGGGAGGCGTGGGGGAATGGGAAGTTGCCAGGCCTCTCCAGTTTCTCAGCAGAATTATTTATGGTGTTTGATTGTTTGGTCTTTGATTACATGTACTGGATTCTTTAAAGAGCCTCCACAGATGTTAAAAAGAAGGGGTACAGGCAAATAGTCTTCCGTCGCTGCCATACAGGTGGTTGTATACGGTACATCCTGGCACTGAGCTGTCCGTGGTACAAAAGAAAACATGATTTGTATCATCAAGATGGCAGGATTGAGGGCCATACCCATGGGTAGGCCAGCCGGGTTCCACCCAGAGCCCTGTAACCTAGCTGCTTTCCTTCAGCCCCCTAGTAAGCATGCAGAAGTCATGCTAAGTATTGAGCAAATTACCAAAGTTGCCTCTATTCTCCTGGAACAATTTGGTGCAGGAGCCAGGGGCAAGGGAGTCTAGCCTCCAAAACCTTCTCAGAAGCTGTTTCTTAGAGCAGAGACGTTAACAGCCTCTCTGTTTATTCTATTTGCTTTTTGAAACCAAGGATGTACTTTGTATATCATGTTATTCCTTTGTCCTCTCCATTTTTCACTCTGTGAATCAGACATTACAGGAAAATAAAGCCGAGGAAAGCCAGCTCCCTCACATGACAGGAAAATAAACAATTTTTCTGCAATATAATTGTACAAGATGAGATTGTGGTTGCTAATTTCAAGCTTTCAAAAATAATTCTCTAAAATCCTCCTCAAGTCCACTTACTTTTTGAAAAGTGGGACTGAAAATCAAATCAACAAATATTTATTGCCCATCTATGAGTACAAGGCATCTTTTTATCGAATAACATCTCACTTTTCTGAGAACACTTAAATCTGTTGAAATGTCCCTTTAATATCTAATATCTTTTCCCAGAGAAACAAACAACACGAAAGGAGTGGCCCTTACAGAGAGAGGATTCTCAAAACTGGCAAGACTGGAAAGGTTCTTTTACCTAACCTTCATTGAAAGGAAACTGGCTGTGAGCTTGGCCTGCTCTGGCTTCAGCTCCCCTTGACCTGGTCTCAGAGAAGCCCACCTTTCTTCCCCTGGCGATGCCCCATCCATCCTCTGTCCTCTCCAAGTGGCCCGCTGTGTCCAGCAGGAGTGGCTCATGGGTCAGACAGAATTCACAGTGAATTCACAGTGAATTCTCAGTGAATTCCCAGAGAAAGATCCGACCTTTGGAGGAGCTGATTGGGACATAATTGAAAACCTCTCAAGAGTGGACAATTAATAGATTTAACAGAGAAAAGCCATCTCTTACAATACATGCAACCTTAATTCTTCAAACCTCTAAGAAAAAAAAAACAAAAAAGAGGAATTGTAGCCTATTAATCATAAAAATACTCAGATTGTTCTAGTCTTTATTTACTCTGCCTGTCTTGCTGTAAAGGCTTCAGCCCAGACTTTACCACTAGAGTCACACTGTTTTTATTCATTTATTTGCCAGGGGGGGTGGGGGCAGGTGCGGCGATGTTCTGATGGCACAGGGTCGAAACTCAGTTTCTGGTTTTCCTGATTCCCGTGGCTTTTCTTCTCTCACCTGTATAACTTGTCAACCCTGGTGGCAACGTCATTTCTGTATTTAATGCAATCAGATCTTCCCACACTGACTTTGCAGTGTTACTGCCATTGTTAATCTAGAATTATAATTTATTGCTAACCTCTGGGCTACTAGATAATATATATGTAAATGACACACAGAGAGACTGTGAAAAAGATACTAGATCCCCACCTTTTCTCCCACTCAATGCTACACATCCCGCTGTCGCTGTTTTAGGTAACGAAACACATCCATCACAGCTGGATGGCACTCCCTGTGTTCTGGGGACACCAAGATGAGTAAGAGATGGTACCTGCCCTCCTACTTACTGCCTGTCCTCAAAGAGCACCTCTCCTTTCTAAAGAGCAAGGTAGCTGCCCATGGGCACACTTGACTTCAGAGGCACCACGGACAGGAGACGTTCTGTTTGCCACGCCTCCTCTCCACATCAAACCTGCAGACGCCTCTGCGGTGTGTGCCACTGGCTGAGGATTTTGTCTCCTTATCCTTGCCACGATGGGTTCCTGCCTCACATACTTCATCCAAGTACATTTCCCCATGAAATCAATGAGTAAGACCAAAACCAAACCCGTATCTTCCCTACATTAGTGCCTTCTCCTGCCTTCCCTGTTAATGACATCATCGTTCTTCCAGTCTCCAGGCCTGAAAGCTTAGCAGCATCTCTGACTCCTCTCTGCACTGGTCCCCACAGGGGTCCGAGCAGCTTTGGAGTCTGATTCCACCTGGCCACACCAGCCTCTCAAGGTCCTCTGCCCACCATACTCAAAGCCACCATCTCAGTCTTGTACCATCTCAGTTGCTTGCTACCTTCTCATCTCACCTGGTCCTCCCTGACCCAAGTCATCCTGTACTTTGCTTCCTTGTGACTCTCCTTAGACTCTGAGACTTAGCTCTGAACATATCACTAACCTGCTCAAAAACCTTTAATAACCCCCTGGAACCTACTGATCCACTGATAAAAAAAGACTTTTCTTTATTTTTTTAAATAGGGGCTAATTTTTTAAAATTTTATTTATTTATTTTTTTGAATGCATTGGGTCTTCGTTGCTGAGAGCAGGCTTTCTCTAGTTGCGGCGAGCGGGGACTACTCTTCGTTGCGGTGCGTGGGCTTCTCATTGCAGTGGCTTCTCTTGTAGCGGAGCAAGGGCTCTAGGTGCCCGGGCTTCAGTAGTTGTGGCACATGGGCTCAGTAGTTGTGGCTTGCGGGCTCTAGAGCGCAGGCTCAGTAGTTGCGGCGCCCGGGCTTAGTTGCTCTGCGGCACGTGTGATCTTCCCGGACCAGGGCTCGAACCTGTGTTCCCTGCATTGGCAGGCGGATTCTTAACCATTGCGCCACCAGGGAAGTTCCAAAAACTTTTCTTTAATTATGAGCATGTGTCAGAGTTTTATCACAATCCTGCTAGGGGAAAAAAATGTGTTTTTTTCCAGCAGGCTAATTCAAAGGTTTACTCATAGTAGGGGTCTTTTATAGGAAAAAGACAATGGTAGTCATTGTTGTACAGGGTACAGAAAACCTGGCTAAAGGACACAGACTCCTGACTGACAGCTGGTAGGGCCCATGAGTGGATTCCCAGAACAGGTCTTAGTCTTTTAAAAATTTATCAGATAATCAATTGAGCAGTTATCACGAATGCTAATTCTCCCCAGAAGGGGATTATAAATTATATCACCCACTAAAGTTCTGTCCCAGACAGACTGGGTACAGTTTTTCTTTAACAACAGTCATAGGAACATTGAGCTTTTGAGTTGGAAGGATTCTTAGGGATGAGCCTCTCAGGCCCAGAGATGGGCAAGTGTGGGCCCCCAGCCATATGCAGTGAGCTGGGTCCCAGCCAGAGCTGCCGTTTGTTCTCAGGCTGGCAGGCAGCTCTCCAGCCATAACCCAATGGGTTTCCCAGAACAGCCAGTTCCTTGGAACTCAGAATGGTGGTTAGGGTCCCAGGTCTGCTGGAAAGAAAAGCCAGTTTACCTCCAAACTAGCTGAGCATCACATTAATAGCATTGTGGAGTTAGCCGTGGTTCATTACTGCATTGCTATGGGGGAAGACTACAAACTCCAACTTTGAACCACAGAAGTACATCCCTCCCCGCTCCCTGTCCCAGTGTCCTGCCAGCCACAGGGGTGGAGCCCCCGTTTCTAAGTGTTCGGTGAGGGCTTCTGGGTAAGGCGGGCAGAGAAGCCTGAGAAGGGTGTGTGCAATAGGATGGGGGAAGAAGAAGAGAGGGTATAAGGGGGGAGATGAAAGAGACGGCAGCGGCAGGAAGCCAGCAGGAAGTGTGTGTGGGTGAGGGTGAGGGAAGTGAGGGGTTGGCGGATGGAGAAGAGGGGACGCCCCGGTTATAATGGACACCAGTCAGGTGTCTGAAGACGGGCCTGACCTGAGGGCTCTCAGATTGTGATTTTATCATCCCTTTAGATTTATTCATCTAAATTCAACCCCTGGAACTTCTTGAAGTTGTCTAAGTCACACCCACTTGCCAGGCCTGATCTGCCCTCCTCTCCAACTTCCCTCTCCCTGGGAGGGAGTCCTGGCAGCATGGAGGGCATGCTATTTCTTTCCCGGGGGCCCATCAGTAGGGCTCCTGGAATTTCTCTCCCAGGGCTCCCTGTGGCTGTTGGGAGCATGGGGGGAGGTGAAGAAGAGCGCCCCTCGTCTGCCCCACATGTTCCTCCTGCACCAGCCTCCATGAAGTCTGGAGAGGCAGGTTACCCTGGCAGAGAGGCAGCCAGAGCAAGTCGTCGACATGGATAATACAGCCAAGAGCTCAAGGAACAGACATATGTGTTCTGTTTTATGTTTTCTTTCGCTGGAGGTGGGGGAAGAAGCTGACATTTGTTGGGGGAAGGAACATCAGTAAAACTACTGTGTACTGAGGCGCGGTGCAGCCAGGCTCTGTGCTAAGTGTTTCATTGAATCAACACCACAATCCCATTTCACAGATTGGGAGAACTTGCATCACTCTATAGCACCCTACTGTGCTGTAGTTTTCTCTGAAGCACTTATTACCTGACACTATATTACACAGGGCATGCTGTCCCCATAGGATTAGAAGCTCCTTGAGGGCAGAAATGTTATTGGTTTGTGTATCCCAGTATTCTTACTTCCTAAACAGTATCTGCCCCATTGTAAGGGCTCAGTAAATGTTTTGGGAAGGAATGAATATGAAAATTGAGTCTCAGAGAGGTTCCACAACGGTCCAAGGTAGAGATGATCATTCATCCCCTTGTGAGGTTTTTCTGAGGGCTAGTGGAACAATGTAAACAGAAAGTGTTTAGCATAGAGCCTGGCATATAGTAAGCACTCCGTGAATGTTAGCTGTCAGTATTATATGCAAGATCTTGGTTGGATGACTTTCTTGCCTGGGCTCATGAATCTTAGAGCCCTCCCTGAAGGACATAGGTCACTGAGCCAATTCTCTGACCACCGTCAGAGTGAAAGCATACAGTTCTTGGGAGAGAATGAATGGGCCCACAGAAAACAATTAGCTCGTATGCTTATGGGTTTGGGGGACGAAACAGCTAGTCTTCCATGCACAAACGGCCCTCTTCTAACCATCCCTGAGCCCATCGGATCATGGCCAACCTTACCCAGTCCTTCCCAGTTCCCTGACCCACCCACTCCCACCCTCACCCTCAAGCGCATCTTTTGGCCCTGGTGCCCCGCCCACTAGGAGAGCTCAGTGGGTACCCAAGTCTCCATCAGGGAGTGGTGCTTGGGAGTCCTGTGGAAGCTCAGTGAATCCCAGGAGGGGCACACAGCCTCAACTGCCTCCCACCCCGGCGATGCTCAAAACAATCAGCCAGGTGAATTGGAGGGAGAACCTGGTCACAATAGCATTTACTGTCGACGTGGGAAAGCACAATGCAGTTAAAAGCCTATTTCTTTTTCTCTTGCAGATATTGATCTGCTTAGCTTGGTGCCAGGTTGTTTGCTGGCAATTAACTCAGAGTCAGCACCAAGGATTGCATTTAACATCGCTTTCCTGAATATGCGGGGGCCTCCCGTTCAAACCCATAAAGATGCTGTGACTGCTTTGCTCAGCTACCCAGGCTGTGCTGTGATTTTAGTACCTTATATTTGGGCTAAAGTTAAGTGCAGGACCTGGACTCCCTGTTCTGTCATATTGCTAAGTGAGGGCCATGATGATTAAAAACAAATCTAATGTCCTTTCCAGTTCCTTGATCCTGGAAAACAGGAAATAATTTTGTTTGTGCAGAGATGACATCTAGTCAGTCAGGTCTTTCTTCAGACCACATGAAAACCTTATGCTCTTTTTGGACCTGGCTCTTGTTTTGACTTTGCCATTAGCTAGCTGTGGGATTCTGGCCCTCACATTCTATCTCTGAAGCTGTCATTTCCGCATATTTTCAATGGGGGTTTGAGCCAGATGATGATAACTAGTATCTTTATGGTACTTTATAGTTTCTATAACACTTAAATCCACATTGACTCAGTTTGCCGTTTATCACTTTACGGTCTTGGTCTCTGTCTCAGTTTCTTCATCTGTAAAATGGGGATAATATTAGTACCTTCCTGAGAAGGTTGTTGTGAAGATTAAATGAGTTTACACATATGCAAAGTGGCACCTGGTAGATGTTCGCTCTTAGCCTCAGCACCATGAGCACCATGGTTATTGCCTCATTTGGGCCTCATAACAACCCTTAAGGTAAGGATTTATTTTTCCCTTCTTATAGACAGTTAAACACTTACTCCTAAACTGGCAGAGGAAGGATTCACCTGCAGCCTCTCCAATTTCAAATGTTTGTTCCACACCAACACAGAGACAGTTGTCAAAGGCTCATCAGCGCTGACATTCCATGGCTCTATCAGTGTTCCAAAGACAAGACCCGTGTAACTGGGGCTCTGCCGATCATCACACATGCTGGGCAGGTTTTTCCCTCCTGTTCTTCTGTGAGGCTTTCCTTGGAGGCCAAGCACCTAGGGAAACTGAAAAAACCACCTGTCAAGTTGCCCTCTCCCCACAGAAGGGCGGCAGGAGTAGGCACTCCACAGAGAGAAAGCCTTCCCTTCTATGCTGCCTCTTTTGCCAGGAGGCTGATGTCCACTCCAGCCCCTGGACAGAACCCCGGTGACCACACCCTCCTCTACCTCCCCCCTCCTCACCTGGACACTTACCATTTCCAGCTTCTCCTCACCACCACCTGCTTCCTTTCAGGCAAGAAAGTACCAAAGGTGGACAATTAAGTCATTTAAAACCATCTTCACGGTAGATTTTTACTGAACAAAAAGGCAGTATTTGTGTCACTTAGACATTTCTGAGAAGACCTAGCTGTTCTTTTAGAATATCACTTCAGCGCCAATGAAAAATATAATCCAGCCTTAGTAATAAATTTTTAAAACATACACACAGAAGTTATCAGCCTGCAAAACAATGTTTCCCAGGCCTTCCCACACGTCTCAGTATTTTAACAACGTCCCATCTGTTGATGTCAGCCTGAAGAAGCAGGCCTGTACTCTCCAATTTTATTAAAATCCTTTCTGGCTAGTAACCTGATTTCTACTAGGCTGGCCTACTTACTTCCAGGCCCTGGGCCTGTGGGCCTGTGCCAGTTTGCATGGCTGACAGAAATGGGAACGGTTAATCAAAAATCTGTTTAGCTTGTGCTTAATAAGAAATGTTTCCTCTTGCTCTTGTTACTAATTGCTGAAGATGTCTGTGTTTGGATTAAAACTTTGTCCCCTGCCATCTGGATGCCATTGATATGTCTCAGCTCTGTCGTGAGCCAGGTGATATCAGTGGTTTCCATGTCAACAGATGACAGCGTCATATGTTGAAATGTGTGATTGCAGTGCAGTGAAAGAGCCAGCCTTGGGAAAGAGGCAGCTCTGGTTTCACACCAAAATATCTTCACTGATTTTCAGACACTGCTTGGAAATGATTTCAGTTTTATGCCAATTACATTTACATGTGAAATTGCAGTGTAAATGTTTTTTGCCATTTGGGAAAGGAAACAATGGACTTGTTAATACCTAGAGTTCTATTCGGTGGGAAAGACATTTCCTCAAAGAGGCCTTGTAAAATCTCCAGCTGAAGTGAAAGAAGTCAGACAGAGAAAGACAAATACTGTATATCACTTATATGTGGACTCTAAAAAATACAACAAACTAGTGAATATAACCAAAAAGAAGCAGACTCACAGGTAAAGAGAACAAATTAGTGGTTACCAGTGGGGAGCAGGAAGGGACAACATAGGGGTTGGGGGAGTGGGAGAAACAAACCACTGGGTGTAAGATAGGCTCAAGGATGTATAGGACAATACGGGGAATATAGCCAATATTTTGTAATAACTGTAAATGGAAAGTAACCTTTAAAAATGGTATACAAATTTTAAATAAATAAATGAAATCTCTAGCTGATAGGAAATCTGTTTACTCTGTGAATACAAGAAATGTACCATGTACACTAAATAGAAATCCCAAGTAGAGCATGGAACTCTGCATCCAAGGGCAGCAATGGTACATATTTATCTATTCAAAGTGTGCCCCAGGCCTCCAGGTCTTGGTAATGTAGCCTATCTAAATATAGCATCAACAGCAACAGTCGATAGGCAGTCCTGAAATAATTAAGAAAGAGACAAGAACCACCCCTCAACTTCGGGCTCCAGTCTACTGTGTCCAACACAGGATTAATAAGAGATGAATTTTAATGATCCTTTCTAAGAGTTCATGATTTCATTAAGGAAAAAGATCGTTGCAGAATCATTTCCTTATAAGGTACACTATATCGACAGACATAAAAAACATGTTATGTGAACCTAGGAAAATTTACCTGATAGCAGCCTGTTTTATTTACTTTTCCTTAGATCAAGAATGCTGCAGCCAATGTCCTTCGGGAAACGTGGCTAATCTATAAACACACAAAGCTGCTAAAGAAGATTGACCACGCCAAAGTCAGGAAACACCAGAGGAAGTTCCTCCAAGCAATCCACCAGTGAGTAGGCCGGGGCAGCTCAGCCACCAGAGGACCAAATTAGAAGTGGTGGGTTCCCCAGAGCTCCATCAGTATCTTCTTGTATACTTAGAGGAGCAGGAGAAATCCATTCTTTTCCACTCAACAACCACTGGGGGCGGTGAACTGGCCGCAGATCAGTCTGTTTATTCACTTATTGCACCTGCCACTGGCAGACATTGGACAGACTGCTATGGAAGGTAAAAATTAGGTAAGAGCCTCAGGGGGCTCTCATAGTCTACACACACACACACACACACACACACCACATTACAACTGGAAGCAGAACAAATTGTGGTCAGTGCTTTCTATAAGCTAAGTATTTAAAAAGTATAGTGGATTTTTAAAAGTAGAGGATGAAAACATTTATTCTGACCTGGAGGCTTGGGGAAACCCTGAAAGGCCTAGAGTAGGGCACTTAAGGTAGAAGGCACAGCCTAGATAAAGGCATAGAAGCCGGGAAATGATCTGAAGAGTGGTGAGGAAACTATAATGACTGAAGGCAGGCACGCGTGGAGGCAAGAGTTTGCTTTCTTGGGGACCTGCCAAGCCCTTGATTCTGGTCAGTTGTCACCCATGTTCGAGGTCCTGGGCTGGGTTCCAAAACCAGATGAATTGATGTGGGTGTGGAATCTGCCCGCGGGGCTGAGCCCAGCGCTTGAAGAGCATGGCTATTACGACTCTTTCCCGCAGACTGAGGAGCGTCAAGATGGAGCAGAGGAAGCTGAGTGACCAAGCCAACACCCTGGTGGACCTTTCCAAGGTGAGTGGCAAACTCCGAAGACCCCGTAGAGGGTTCTCAGATGCTGGCATTTCAATTTCTCAGGTGTGGCTGTGAAGGCCTGGCCTTGGCCAAACTGGACAGTGCAGGACCAGGAGAGCAAAGACTGCTTCCTCCTTAGTTAAAAAATCATCTGGGTTCGAGTTCTTGACACTTGCAATCTACTAGTGCGTGTTGTTGACTTTTAAAACCTGGCATGCGTTTCTTAAATTCAGTCACTCAGGTCAGTCTTTGCTGGGATTTAATTAGCTGACCTACTACATCTTTTCGGTGTGTTGCTTGATTAGCTGTACACTGAGTTTGCACAGGGTGGAGCACACTGACGAGACCAAATGGTGATAATGGCGATGCTGCTGCCTGGGCCACACCTAGGAGGATCCTTCCGGTTTGCCGTTATAATTGCAAACTCATTTTCTTGCATCCTCCAGTCCTTACAACTCAGCTTTTCTGACCCCAAATCGGTGGTGGTGGTGGTGAGGGGTGCATTTCTTTATTTCTCATGAAGATGCCAAAAAGGAGAGCCCTCCTTTGAGAGCCCTACTGTCATTCTGCGTTTCTGGCCCTGAACTGCTGTAAATACTGTAAAGGAACTCTCTCCTTTTGCAAATCTCTGGAGTGAAGGAATCGGAGGCTGCACCGCTGGCAGAGCTGAGCGTAGGCGCCAATGAAGAAAGGGCCTCCCCTCGTCAGCCCCTCCTCCTCATTGCCTCTTTTTTTTTTTTTTTAATTTGTTTTTTATTTTTGGCTGCATTGGGTCTTCGTTGCTGAGCGCAGGCTTTCTCTAGTTGCGGCGAGCGGGGGCTACTCTTCGTTGCGGTGCACGGGCTTCTCACTGCAGTGGCTTCTCTTGTTGCGGAGCACAGGCTCTAGGTGCGCGGGCTTCAGTAGTTGTGGCACACGTGCTCAATAGTTGTGGCTCGCGGGCTGTAGAGAGCAGGCTCAGTAGTTGTGGCGCACGGGCTTTGTTGCTCTGCGGCATGTGGGATCTTCCCAGATCATGGCTCGAACCCGTGTCCCCTGCATTGGCAGGCGGATTCTTAACCACTGCACCATCAGGGAAGCCCCCTCATTGCCTCTTGATAGAAATTTTATATCAAATGTATAGCCCAGGGCCAGGCTGGCAGAACATTCCAGCAGATGTCGATTATCATCATGGAACACATTCCCTGGGTAAGCAAGAGAAACTCTCTCAGGCAAATTAAGCCCCCTTTGAAAAGATGGTGCAATCAGAGAAATTGCCAGTTCTTGGGCCACGTGCAGGCGCCTTGTTCAATGAAGGGATCAGGCCAAAGAAAGGGCCTCCTAAGCTTGGCAGGACTTCAATCAGGGAATGTGTGGCTGGCACAGGTGGGGAGAAGCCCACAGGCTGTGTGCTTTGGAGGGGGCACTGTGGTGGAGTGCAGGGCTCCTGAGAGCCAGGAGGAGACAAGGATGTGAATGGAACGCCCAAGTGCAGAAGGGAGCCCCCCATGGTCTTGGGTGCACTGCTTAAAACTCTTGGGTTTCAGTATCAGAAACCCATTGGAAGTAGGTTTTAAAATATAGGTGTTTATTATAAGGATACAAGGAAGTCTCATTCCAGGCAGAACCTCAAGGCAGGCATGTGGTCAGACTTCAGGAAAGAACTACCTACAAGTGCCCCTCACCCTGGAAAGTATTCGCTCACCCTCTCTTCTCTCTCCTGTTCAAGTGCCTGCTTCAATTCTCTCTCTCTCCCTCTCCCGCATCTCCTGACAACTTTCTATGCCCCCTGTCTCCATGGCAGACCATGGCAGGCCCCTATCCAGAGAGTACATGTTCTAGTTCTAGCCACAGGCAAAACCGATTGGCCATCCTCCTATTGGTCTTAATTCTAAATTCTCAGAAGGGATGAGATGACTGGCCAGTTTGGGTCACGTGTCCACCCTTGGGCCAATCAGCTGAGGCCAGCGGGGGGGTCGGGTAGGGCAAACATGGCTGGGGACCCACGCTGGGAGGTGCAGGAATGGCCCAACAAGCCCCAAGATATTTCTTTTACAGGTAGCCATGTTTCTGCCTCCCCTCTCACCTGGCAGGACAGGCTGTGGCTGTTGTTCTCCTGGGAATAGCAGGCACACTGGACTTTCAAGCCTGCGTTTCTTCAGTGCCAGCCACCGCCTCTCACAGAGACAGGTCCCCGTGCAGAGCAGACTGGGTGAAGCAAAAAACTCAGTGAACTGGAAAGAGGCTCATGTGAATTGGGTGGGGGAACTAAACCATCAAGAACCTGGGAGCAAGTTACCTGGAAAGAGAGGGTGTGGAGGAGAGGGTTAAGGGAAAGCGTCTGCAGGGCTACCAGGAGTGTTGTGGGACCTGCAGGGAGGGTGAACTCTGACATCCATCCAGTCTTCATCTTTCCTCCCAGGAGACTCAGCCAAGGTCCTGGCAGCAGCCTAGCATCTTTCACAGTGGTCCACATTCCCCCTGGTATCCTGTCACCAAGCAACAGAACAGGGGAGACAATAATAACACTGTGTTCTCTCCCTTTTCTTTCTGTGCTTCGTCCTCCCAGCTCACCACCTTCCACCCCTGTCCTTTGGTCCTTTCTAGATTACGAAAAGGGTGTGTGGCCTCCACATAACACTTGCTGTATTGAAGAGCTTGCTCATAGGGTGGCAGAGATGGGGTGGGGGAACGCTGGGATGCTTTATATGCTAGCTTCAGTGTCTTCCATTGAAATGTAAAAATCATTCCCCACATCTGAGGCTCAACTGATCAAATAAGATGGTATCTGTGAAAATGCTTTGTGAACTATAACGGTTTTGCATGTGGTAGTTCTGATTAGGAATATAGATGAGGAAACCAAGGTCCAAAGAAACAAAGAGACCATCCCAAAGTCGGGCTGTTGGAGAGCTGCCGCGCTGGGGCTGAGACCCAGGGGCCCGGATTCAGTCCAGAGCTCGTTAGGGTGCCCCTGCGGTCAAATAGATTTGTGGTGTTGTACATTCTGGGAAGAACATGCACCTTGAAGAGGTTCTGTGAATGTTAATTAATGAAGGAAGCACTCTTGCTTCTAAAGTCACGCTGTCCTCTGAGGCGGCCACAGAAGAGTCCTGCCCTTGCAAAGGCAGAGCTGCCTCACTCCACCTCTGTGACGGCTCCCTTTGGGGCTGCAGCCAACTTCCTGGTGGGAAGGTATCACTACATTTTCAATCCCCCTTCTCCCATCTCCTTTCTGGCTTCTCATATTTTGCCACCTTCCTTTACTTTTTTTTTCGTTCACCTCATTCCCTACTACCTTGGCCCCTGCGGGCACCAATGGTTTCTGCATCTTCCTGGAGTAACTCGAAATTTCAGGTAAAATAGGATCAGGGTGTCACTGGCAGATGACCAGAAGCCCCTAGAGCCGCAGTGCCTGCAGGTGGGGTTTGGGAGGGTACAAAGCAACCGCCAGCCTGGCCCACAGGAACACCCGAGAGCATGAAGTCTCCCAAGAGTCTTGCTCCCAAGTCTGATGTCATTTGTTAGTTTGCAGGGAGAAATGTGACTGTCACATAGATAAGGGCTCTACAGACCAACCCGGGAAGCCAAATTATAACCAGAAAGTTGCCTGGTAAGAGGAGAGTCAGAACCATGGTGGAACGGTTGGAACAAAAGTGGTTTCATTTCAATTAAGTGAATTGAATTTGAGGGATAGTTAGATGTAGGGTGGGCAGGACTTTGTACTGGTGAGATGTGGGGCCTGAGGGAGAGGATGACGCCCAGGTTTCAGGTGGGGACAGCCTGAATGAATGGACTCTCATGGAGCCAGGGAGCACTGGCAAAGAGCAGACGTAGGACCGAAAATGGTGCACTTGGCACGAGCTGCCTTTGTTTAGTGCTGCTCTGACCTAGTTTTATAACTTAACTCTCAGAAGACAAGTTTATTTTATTACATTAAAGTTTTATTTTATTGGCAGTTCCCTGGAGGTACCCCATTTTTGCTCCCCTGCTCTCACGACCTTGTTCAATGTTCATTCACAAAAGCTTCCGGAACACCTGCTCTCCAGAGGCAGACCCTGGGCTGGGCCCCCTTGGGAGTCTTCTCTCCTTTCCTTCAGCCACTCAGGTCTCGGTGGGAAACGCTGAGAAACTTTCTAGGTATATGGAAATAATCTGTGGTGCAAAAGGTCTTTTCCCATCAGTTAAACTCCTACATTGGCCAAAGGATGGAAAGGACGGTGATTTTCCCCTGTGCCAGCACTTTATTCATGCATTAGTTCTACCAACATCTTTTAGTGCCAACCACGTGTGACAGACTCCCTTGCTAGGCATGTTTATGTACATTTGTCTATCAAAAAATGTTAGTTGAGCATCCCCTATGTGCCAGATGCTGTTTTAAGCCCTTGGGACACATCAGTGAACACAACAGGTGAAGGTCCCCGCCGTGGAGGACCTTTCCTTCTAGTGGGAGAAAACAGACAATAATAAGCAGAAGAAACAGCAAATTAGCTAGTGTATTAGAAGGTGGCATGAAGAAGAGAAAAGACTTGAGCAGGGTTAGTGGGATCAGGAGTAGGGCTGGGAACAAGGTGCCAATTAACAAGGGCAATGGGGGGAGATGATTTTTAAGGGGAGGCTGAGAGGAGGTGAGGCTGTCGGCCATGGGATGTGTGGGGAGTGAGCAGTGGTGACAGGGCGGGTCCCTGGGACACTGGGAGATGGCACCGAGAGCAGGAGGTTTACTGGGGCACCATCAGGACAGCACCTGTTGGGAAGCGAGGGAAGCAGGATGGGACAGAGGGAGAGTCTGAACTGTGATACGATTGACCAACCTTGACCAACCCACAGGAGTTCCGGAGGTGGACTGGCCCTTCAGGGGTGTTCCAAATTGAGGCAATGTCCCTCCTCATTGACCAGGCAGGAGATGGGCTGTAACCTCAGCGAGGCAGCTCCCTTTCACTACAGCCCAGTCCTGAGTGAGTTACGTTGTACATTGTACACTCTGGCTGCTGTGTTGAAAGTTGGGGCGGGGGTAGCAACAGCTTTATAACTATGTGTTGTTATTATTAACTCCTATTTCATAAGGAAACCAAGCAGAGAGGTTAAGGGGCATGAGGGAAGGCACATTATTAGTGAGTGGCAGACGTGTACTTGAACCCTGGCCTACCAATGGTAAGTCTATTGCATTGTCCGCTCCCCACCACAGAGCCGTCTCTTTCATCAGTAGGTGCCATTGCCATATGAGCTGAGAGGCTGGATGCAGTAAGAACATGAGGACACTTTAGGGACTTGTTCTTTTTAAGAAGAAAGTGCTGCCTTTCCATTCTATATATTTTCTAATATATTTTTATAAGTAATATATATTATTTTTGTAATAAAACAACAACAAAAACACACACAAAAAAACCCACTGTGCCATTCGAGCCTCCAAGTCTTCAAGAAAGTAAACTGTTTCTCTGTCCCTGGCCAGATCCGACACAGCCGGTGTGGAAGTTGATCCCTGGAGGAGTTTATTTCAAGTGTAATCTGGAGGAGTATTTCATTTTTCCCATTGCAGATTCCCCTGCAATGACCTGTCGTCTCCGTGTCTCTCCCAACAGATGCAGAACGTCATGTATGACTTAATCACAGAACTCAATGATCGGAGCGAAGATCTGGAGAAACAAATCGGCAGTCTGGAGTCTAAGCTGGAGCACCTCACCGCCAGCGTCAATTCCCTGCCCCTGCTCATCGTGGACACCCTGCGCCAGCAGCAGCGGCAGTTCCTGTCTGCCCTCACGGAGGCCCGGGGCGTCAGCGTGGCAGTGGGCACCACCCACACCCCACTCTCCGACAGCCCAATCGGGGTCAGCTCCACCTCCTTCCCAACCCCGTACACGAGTTCAAGCAGTTGCTAAATAAAACTCCCCACTTCAGAAGCATTACCCATAGGTCTTAAGATGCAAATCAACTCTCTCCTGGTCACTTTGCCATCAAGGAACATTCAGACCAGGGAACGTAAAGAAGAGAGACCGAGCTAATTAACTAACTCATGTTCATTCAGCGTGCTTGGTTTGATATGCCTTGAAACCAGAAATCTGATCTCTGTTTAGGTGCCTCTACTCGGGAGCAGGAAGAGGAGATGACAGGAAACGACGCCTCTGGTAGGGCCCTTGCGGCACAGTTGGTGGAGAACAGACACCCACGTTCAATCTCAGGTCTTCACGTGGGGGGGTGGGAGTTCAGATGCACTGAAGTAGCCGGCAGTGAAGCCAGCCCGGAGGAGGATCCCGTGGGGGGAGGGCGTGGTGTCAGGCTTGGGGGATGGTTTCCTCACCCCGGGGTCCTCCAGCCCACCTGTCTGCGTTCCTTCTGTCTAAGGAAGCCCCTGGATGACAAAGTAAGGAAGAGCTGCCCACAGCTTTTGCCAAGACAGACATGCTTTCCTGCCATCCCTCGCACAGTCATAAAACAAAATTTAGACTGAAAGAAAAAAAAAAATAGACAAATAAAAAGCCAGACTTTCCATCCAATATTAATACCCATATAAACCCGTGTATTTGCAAGCGTGTGCATGTACACACACATATACACATCCCACAGTCAACCCAGGTCTTTTCCGGTTTGCACTTGACCCAAATAAAGAGGGACCTGGTACCTTACCCTGCACACAGTAGGCACTCTCTAAATGCACGTTGAGTTGGTCTGAATCGGGATGTGGGTGCTGTCAGTTCAGGTAGTTTGCCAGTGTCGGCCATGTCCTGAGCTTCACTGAAGATGCAGGTTGCTTCAAACACAAAACAGGGTGCTTTGCCCTGGGTATGCACCATGCTTGCTCTGAGATGAATGACAAGCCAAAATTGGCATTCTGGAGAGATAAGCAGCCTTCTAAAAATAACAGCTTCTGCAGAGTTTTCATCTTATATCCAAACAAGCTGTGTTCCACTGGAGCGCATGATCAGGTGTATGTGTGTGAGGGAAGGGGTGCGGGATCTGTGCATGCGTGCACACACATGCACCAACAGGTGCGACCCCAGGACACCTGCATGAATAGAAGTATTGTCTGGGGGGTTTGCTCAGTGATATTTATCCAGCAACAGGTTTACAGCCCCAGATGTTAGGAGCGCAAAGGGGTCAAGTGCCTCACCTGAGAGCTGGGAGAAGCGATGGTGAGTGGCCCAGCTGGTCCCTTCTACCTGACCTAAAACCACCTCAAAGTGTAAGGCGATGAGGATAAAGGGAGCCTTTAGGGAACCCTGTGGGTAAGATAAGGTGACACGGATTTGTCAGTATCCTGTTCCTGCTGTGCCACATTAATCCTGGTGCAGAAACTATTGTAATACATCTCAAACTCCAAGGGACTCCAGAAACATCCAGATCCAGTGTATGACAGGCATTGTGAGGAGAGGGCATGGGGATGCATGGTATTTTCCGCACTCCATCATCTAACCATGCATAATGTTTGTGATGTGAAAGCCATCATACTAGTCATCACATTTCTCATTCTGAGGTCTTTGACGTCTGCTTGTGGGGACTTAAATCATACTATAGGGAATATTTCATCTGTTTAGGGTAAAACAGAAGAGTATCATTTGTAGATGGCTGTCCTGTTGGGTTTCACTTTGTACAGGACATCGCCACTTTTCCAAAGGCAGAGTCTAGCTGTGAAGACTTTTCCTCTACAACACTGGGCCTGGTCTTCTAAGGACAAGGGAATCATCAGACAGCAAAAGGTAGACCACCCTAGAAAGGCCAATCTTTCAAGAAGATCTGGTCTCTTGTTCAACCTCTTCTTATATCTCTTTTCATTGCTGTGCTGTTCCCTTGATGCCCTCATTTTTATCTTGATAACTCCTTTGAGCATTTTCCTTGGTTGCTTTGCACACCATAGATGCCACACTTGCTGCTGGCTTTAAAATTTTTTTGCTTGTTCTTTTAACTATTGATTATCTAGAAGATCCCTCTCCTTTTTTTACCAGTCCCAGGAATGGTGCTCCTGTTTTCAGTGACAGCTGAACATATAAACAGACCAATAAGCAGATGAAATAACCATGCAGTTTCTTTGTGGCGTTAGTTCATTTCACAAAGAAATGAAGTGAAGAGCACTGACAGGTCAACCTGAGTGTGCCAATCCCAGTCATCTAACCTACAGCCCTCAATTCTTAATTCCTGGTCACCCTTCCCATTCCCCCGTAACCCTGTGATGTGTGTGTGTGTGTGTGTGTATGTGCACATGCACACAAATAGGGATTTAATCTGAATTTCAAACAAATGGCATGCAAGATTCCACTGCTACTCCTCCTGCCAAAAAGTGTGTGCAGACTGTCATTGACCCATCACTGTCTGTGGGTGACTCTTCTTTAACCCACCACTAATGCTATTCACTTAGGTAAATCCTGAGGACCAACCTAGCAACACTAGCAAAGAGAGTGGTTGGAGATATTTCCAGTAGCAGTAGCCACTGGCATCCTAGAAACATATGGGCATTTGTAGCATGACTGGACCTATTGGTAGTGCAATAGCTATGTATGGTTTCCATCCTTGGCGAAAGAGTACTTACTCTTTGGGAAAAAAAAAAGTGATCAAATCTGCATGTTGATCCTTCAATGGTAAATGGGAGGCTGCTTCTCTGTACTGGTTTTTCAGCTTTATGTGGGGAAGTTTCCCATTCTCCTGCAAGTACAATCAACCCTTGATGATTTAGGTATTGATTATCCAGGGTGTAGCTCACCCAGGTTTCCTTCCTACAGCCCATCTTTTGGCTAATTCCACTGAGCCTCAGCATCTTAGTCAGATGGGAAAAGGGGGCAGGTGGATTCTCATGCCATGCCTTCTTGTTCTGTAATTTCAAGTTTGGTGGTGGAGGAGGTTTAATTATCTACTCAAGAATTGGCTATATGGAAAAACTATTAATTACAGTAACCCCACTCCAGTACTGAACTGATTGAGTTCTGCCCACTCCTGGAAGGATGACCCAGTGGCAGAGCCCCTACTATAATCCTTCTGATAACTCAGTGTCAGGTAAAAGTACTCTAATATTCCCTAAAATATCTAGACACTTGAATTAAAAATACAGAGCCACCCCCTCATCGCTTAAGCCATATTATAGCTTCATGTACTGTAAAGTCAGGGATGTACTGTGATACTTTAAGACCACTAATCTCAGTGGAATTTCAGGACATAGCATCAGTTGGTAAATTATACCAGACTAGGGGCTCACTCCTCCTTAGATTGAAGTCCAAATAAAAATCTGCATCTTTGGATCAAAGGCCACATATGTGTGATTATCATCAATAAATTTATCATGAAGTGTCTATGAACTGCTCTTGCCATCCTCATGATATGTAACTTCATGACATCATATCTCTAGAAATGCTTAATGCAATGCAAAAGAACAAGAGGGGTAAGGCCCTGCATCACCACTAACTTCTGACCTCAGCAAGTACCAGTGGTGTAACAACAATCTCATAACTGAAGAGGTATAGAAAATGTCTGTGCAAGTAATTTCCAAAGTGCTGAGCAGTGCAAACTATTGTTATTTATTAAAGGCCAAGAAGAAACAGCATTGAAGAAACAAGGATTTTAATATATAATATTTGAGGATTTCCCCCTTAGATTTTTGATAATCTCTTGTGAATAAGTAATGATGGAAGAGAAGAAAACTAAAGATGCAGAATCAGAATAAATAAAACTCTAACACTGGATCCACATCTTTGGCCAATGAATATAACCACCTCATACCTCAATTTCTCTATGCTTAAAATGAAGGTAATAGTTAATATTCTTAAGTACAAAGTATTCAATAGATTTTAAAATGAAATCACTATCACCAACAACAGCAGCCCAGACTGACTCTGTCAAGTCCACACTTTGATGTTGCCTCTGAATGTAGTCAATAGTTACCAAAAAGTAATTCTTACATATCAACCGATGTGAAATTAGCAGGGAGAAGTATGGGATTAGCACATAGTCCCAGGACCTCTCTCCTTCAGAGCATACCTCAACAAACAGTGCACCCCAAATTAAGAATCAGTGTTTCATCCCAGAACCCATGGTGTTGCTACCATCACAGGACCACAACTGAGACACTATGAAGTCATTGCACTACCAGTAGGTTACTGCTCTTTTAAAGTTACTGCTTTTAAATCCTAAAATACGTCCCAGTTCTACACAATCATCCTACTTCCCTGGATGTTGCTTAGAAGCAAATGAAGGCTCCGTCAGTGGCCATTTAGCTGCCCCTATTGACTCTGCGGCATTCGGTTTCAGTACCTTAGACAGCTATCTGGTGGCTTCCTGGTAGGCGGGAACAGCCCCTTCCCATCCCTTCCCGTCAGCTTAATGACGCCCTGGACAGTATCCCTTCCTTCTCTACTGCCGCCAAAGTAAACATTGTGGGAACGGGATCATTGATACCACTAAGAAAGGAATGTTACAGGGATAGCAATATTAACGGTCTGCCTCTGGCAGTAGAATATAGGTGAGTGCTCTTCATCCTGAAAGCTTGTGCCAGGCTGCATGAATAGTTAACACTAAACTCCTGTCAGACAAGTAATATGTAGATTTTTACTAAAATAGACCGAAGCTTATTAAAAGTACTCAGTGCAATGGTATATAAATATATACAGATAGAGAAAAAAAATAACTGTGATCTTTTTTTCTTACACCATTACTGGAAATGCCCAAACATGAACTGGAGTTCCCTCTGAACAAAACCATTATCAAATCATCAACGTATGACCTCCAAATCTAGGTGCCAAGTGCCCTGCCACAGTTGTTTACACACCTGAGAAACGTGTTCTGGAAGCTGTACTCTTGGGCCTGGACCATGTGTTGAAACAAACAAAAGAGACGTTGTGACCAACCAAGCTGATGGAGGAAAAGCACAAAATTCAACACCAACCTATAGTTCGGATCCCAAAGAGATGCTGAATTTATAGCCAAAAAAAAAAAAAAAAAAATATATATATATATATATATATATATATATATATTTTGACAAAGCAAATATCAATCTGATTGGAACGGCCAAAATCCAAGTTCACAGAAGAAGGACAGGGAATAAACAACATTCTCTAGCTGTGTCATATTGTCTTAGTTTTTGAATCTCAACCAGGACTGATCCACCTTCATCAGACACAATTTTTAATGGCGCAACAACTCAATGCTGGTCCCAGACTCTCCATTCTGCACTGACCAGAAGAGAACAAAAGAGAGCAACAGGATGTCAATGGAGGAAATATTTTCATGGTGAACTCAGAAACTGATGTGTTTATATTCAGAATCAGATGAGCTTCAATATGAATTTGCATCTTGCCTCTGTACTGCTTGCTATTTTTTAATGATAGGAGAAAGTATAACAGTTTATTTTAAATATGAAATATATTGCTATATTATAAAATATATTGTAACTTTCAACTAACATTTTGTATCAAACTAGTCTTTAGCAGGTCCGGTGTCAGCCTGCTCTCCCAACGACTGTTTCTGAGTACACATCACTGTTAGTGATTGCCTGACACCCAGACCAAGGGTCCTCAGCCTACAGAACTGCCATATTCTAATTCTCTGAGACGTGACTATTAGACACAAAACAACATTGTTCCCAGCTTAGATGACTAATTCTACCCTAAATTCTTTCAAGCCATTTCAGAAGAGATTTTAAAAGCCATCACTCCTTTAGTAGCTGTGCAAAGCCAGTTTAATAAAAGTGCAGGCTCTTTCTATATAAATGCAAAGACCCTCTTCCGTAAATGATATGTCTCAAACACAGTCAACTGGTGTTTCCTTTGGCAATGTCAGAATGGGGCATAAGGAAGACTCTTGTTCTCCTGTGACACAAAAGACTCAAAATTCTAGGCATTATAAGTTTCTCTGTGTCAGAGTATAACTGGGATTGGAATTCCATTTACCTGGGGCCCAATGAGAGGCTGGTGTGCAGGCGTGCTTTCCTGAGTCAGCAGTGCCCTAGAGGGTGCGGGGTTTGCACATGTTTATCCACAGCACTGAGCACAGCTCCTGAGGGACTGAGGGGAAGAGGCGGGACACGCAGAGAGCCGGCCTTCCTTTTCTGCTAGTTTACTCCAGCTGGGAGGCAGGAAGAGTTTCAATCAAGATATTTTCCTTTACTGGCAAAATTGTGGCAAATTCTCTACTTTGGCAACTATGATATCCATGCCCCGCCTTCTCTGAGACACACGTGTAGAATTTCTCACTTCCCTCCTTTGACTGACCAAAGGACTATTTGTAGACGAAAACAGGATGTGTTTGGTTATAGAACAGAGGTTTCCTAGAATCAGTGGGCCTCCTCCCAAGGAGGACCCTCATTTGTTACCATCACTTGGTATAGTATTGCACAGGTGCAAACCAAGTAGCATCAGGGTAGATTCAACGGAGTATGCGCATCTCTTCCCTTCACAATCTCTGACAATTCACACAGATATACTGATAGTGCAAAACGGCAGGTTTTCTCCTGGGAAAAAGGCTGGAACCCTCTCACACTTCCATTCATTTGAGCTTAAATATAGGTAAGGCTGGGGCTTCAGTGGTTTTAGTCATGCCATTCAAAAGAGAAATATCTAAATGCCCAGTTTCAATCTGCTTGTGTAGCTGAGACCTAACTTGGACACACATTTTATTTTTATTGAGCTGAGTTCTCTCAGTTCTCTCTCTCTCTGTACTGCTCCTCAGTTACATGTTAGGCAGAGCTCCATTAAAGCCATCAGAACTCCAGGGCACCAGTTTTTAGCAAGTTACTCACTCACTGGGTGATGGAAATTAGTTTATTCTCAATTTTATAATTGACTGATGAATGTACTGGTGGTAATTGATTGATCTCGTAATACTTTTCTGCTACTAAATAGAACTGTCTCTTTTGGCTTTTCCTCCTAGCCTTTCTCAGACTAAGACTTGTACATTTATAGAGAGTGTTCTGATTTTCTACTCAAAGTTATTATTCGATCTAGAGTCAAGGAGACCAATACAAATTCCTGCT
The DNA here is from genome assembly GCF_028564815.1 of Eubalaena glacialis. Classification (NCBI taxonomy): domain Eukaryota; kingdom Metazoa; phylum Chordata; class Mammalia; order Artiodactyla; family Balaenidae; genus Eubalaena; species Eubalaena glacialis. The sequence goes on from NC_083718.1 coordinate 81,825,440, forward strand.
TTTGGGAAAACAGACCTTTTGACAGTAATTCAGGTATACAGCTATATGCTAACCCTTGCTAGTCAAAGCGTGGTCCATGGGCCGGCAGCATTAGCGTCACCTGGGAACTTGTCAGAAATGCAGACTATCAGGCCCCTCACCAGACCTACTTAATCACATTGGGCATTTTAACAAGGTCCCCAAGTGATCTGTATACATATTAAATGTTGAGAAGCTCTGGCCTCACCACACAGCAGTGGTAACCAACAAAATTAATAATCAGAAAATCAAGCCATTTCTTCCTTGACCCTCATCTACAGAATTATTTGAGGAAGTAAAGGTCCTATATGATCATAACAATAAAAACAAATGCATCTTAAAATTCCCCTTGAGGTCATATAGCTTGGGTGGTGTACACAAAGAAGCAGTCTTTTCCCAGTCTAATTTTAAAAGTACTCACTTCATTGCCTTGAGCCACCTCCAAGCACCTTTTTAAGGTTTTCATTTTAGTGTATGCTGGCAGGGCCATCAGAATATCAGGTGGCTCCTCAGGGCAGGTCCCCTGGAAGGCCACCTGGCTTTCTGCTCAGCATAGCACAGAAATAGCTGCATCTGTGCTCCTTCCTTGAGAAACTCACCATCCCACCAGTGGGAACTCTCCTCCCTACAGGAAACTAGCAAGAGAAGTTAGTTTAACCATCTAGAAACATTCCTAATCTCTTTTAAAACCAAGCCTCTTATTCATTACACCAACCAGACACTCCGAAGTAAGCAAGGAAAGATGTGAATTGTGATATTGGCGCCATAAATCGATATGTACCCAGAAACAGTTATGTTCTGAATTAATGGCTTTAACCTGTTCATTGTAAAAAGTGCCTTGGACTTCAATCTAAAGAGGTCAGTATAAATATATATGTGTGTGTGTGACATATGTAGGCAAATATTTACATATTTATACGTACATAGGTGCACACACATATACCCGCACATTCATATATAATATATACATACATATATAAATGCTTCATAATATATCATATTGCTATTCGCAGCTCCATATCTTTTGTCTGGTCCTATGTTTATTTGTTTAGTGAGACCTTTACATAGAGAGGTTCTATTCAGGACATTGATGTATTTTTTTGTTTGTTTTTTACTTTTTATTAAAAAGGTAAAGGATATTAAAAAAAAAAAAAAAGTCAAGTGCCTGAAGGTTTTGAATGGAATTGTGGTCAACTTTCTCAGGTCACCAAAAAGGAAACCGAATTTGCCTTTGGGAACAATTTTTCTGTTTCAGTGACTTTGTTTTCCCTTTGCAGGAGTGCATAAGTAAGAGTGGTTACAGTGATTCTATAATTTCATTATAATCCATTTTAACCATTTTAACAGAAGCAAACCTTTTGTTCAGTCTAGTGCCCAGTTCTCTTCACACATCAGCATCAGAAGGGCCTGGTCTTTGTAAGCTAGGCATGGTTTTGTTGGCATTGGACAGACTAAATTGCAGGGGATGGGGCTTAAATCGGCTCTAAATATTGCTTCCTTTTTAGCAGCACACACAGAAGGACAAATAGGAAGTTCTCTCCCTGAACCAGGTGAGAACCTGTCCTAGAAGGCCGGCAGAGGGACCCCAGTGAACTTTCTAGAGCTCCTGTGCCCTGCCTTTCTACAATAATACAGTCACCTGTATCAATCAGCCTGTCTACCTTAGCCAAAGGTCTTCTCTTTCTGTGGTGTGACAGCTTGTAAGGGACCCACCTCTCTGCTTAGAAGCCCCCCAGAGCCCCAGGGGGAAGTCATCAGGTTTCCATGGCTCTGCTCATGAGCTCAAGGAGGGATTTTACTTCTTCAAACCAACTAAATCTTCTCTCCAGTTCCCTGCCCAAGTGGCAACGCCCTCATGACAGCCAGGGCCAGGCCAGAGCGGCAACGCCCAGTCACGGTGTCAATCAGAAGAGACATTGCAAAATATCAGAGGTGACCAGAAAGACAACAGGTCTCTCCAGCTGTCCTCACAGCTGCAGCCACATTTGTGGAATCGTCATTAAGAAGGCTTGGCAAATCAAGTTCCCCAAATTGAAACCCCCCTACCCTTACTTTCCTCCCCATGAATTTTTCTGTAGCTCTAGACAAAAAAAAAAAAAGAAAAACAAAAACAAAAATGCAATTTAGATGCTTTCAAAACCAGTATCTAATATTTGGGACTTTTTCTAAGTTAAAATATTTTTTAAAAATATATCTAGCTATATTTCTGCTGCTCTTCCCAAAATTCCTTATGAATGAATACATTTACCAACTCAGTGATTATGAAATAACAATACTTTGTACTTATAAACAATCATACCTTTCATCCAAGGACCTCAAATGTCAATAAGTTAGTTGTCACTCCGTGAGGTGGATGACAAACATTATTCCCATTATTCAAATGGGAAAATTGAGCTAGAGAAAACCGAGCAGTAAATGACATCTAAGTCAGGAGTTAAGCTGAAAATACAATCAAAGATTTTTCAGCACATTTGGGAAGGGAACGGAAACTTGGTGGCTCAAGTTCTATTGCTGGCCACCTTTGGATGAGTAAGACCAAGAATGTATGTCGACCATATGCCCAGACCCAGGCTTGGAATGTAAATGGTGGGCTGGTTTGTGGGTTTGGAGGTCTGGGTGGGAGACTGCATCTCTTTCTTTGTGCGAAGTTTGAGAGTTGTGCCGTTGGGAGTAAGCTGAGTCTATGGCCTTTGCCACTTCCTCTTGAACTGAAGCTGGAGAGAAGGAGCATTTTTTAAATGTTCTGGCAAATGCTGATACAGTATGACGGCATTAAATAAAAACAAGACGGGAACTGACACAAACACAAAACCAAAAATGCAAGCGGCTGATTTCCTTTAATTTTATCTTCTTCCTTCCCTATGTCTACAGTTGTGAAAACAGGAATTTTTAAAGGAGGAAATCTTAATTTAGATTAGAAACAGAGCCCCCTGGAAACAGTTACCTCCTTAATCAAGGGTTACCCTGGCATTGGTGGCTGTGTCTGACTCAGGAGATTGGCCCTGCCAACAAGTAGACACGTGAATGGCTTTAGTGCCTAACCCAGTTTTGTTTTTTGGTTTTTGGTTTTTTTTTTTTTTTTGCCTAACCCAGTTTTAACAACCTAGAGAGAAATTGAGAACCGTGCCCAAGGTGAGCAGCTGGTATCAATGAGGATGTATAGACACACTGATGTGTGATAAAGCCGCTTGCAGCTATGTTCAAATAAAGGATCAGGCAGTAACACAGTACAGTCATTCCATTTATCTGAGCAAAGGTTCTCAATCTTGGCTTCACGCTGGAAGCACCTCAGAAGATTTTGAAAACATCCAAGCCAGTGCCCCCAAGCCCTGAGATTCAGAAGGCGGAGTCTGGGGTGGTGCCCGCACGTTTCCCTGAAGCCCCCCAAGGGGTTCTAAGGGGCTCTCAGAGTTGAGGACCGATCCAGAGCTTGCTGAAGTGAGACCCGCAGGTGCCCAGCCTGGCCAGTGCCCCCTGGGATCTCTACCTTCCCCGAGTTGGCAAGGAGCTACTGGGGAGGGGGCAGGGGAGGCGAGATTTGTATAAAGACGGGGATTTGCTTGAAGCTCCGTTGCTTTCATCCTGCCCTCGTTTCTTTTCAGTTCTGGACCCATGAACCTGTGTTCATTTGCATTCGGCTCTACACGTATTGGCAAACAATGCCGCCAGGGTGTTGTTCACTCAGTATTTCTCTGCCTGGCTGCCGCAGCCTTCTGCTTTTGCCTGACGTACAGTCTGTCTGGGGCTTAATGTCTTTCTTTGGCCTTAGCTCGGGGCGAGGATTAGCGGAAGGACCATCCCAACATTTTTCATTAGGCAAAAAAGGTTAAGATTAAAAATAACATGTTGTCCTTGCTAGTAGGTGTCTCATTAAACCTAACGAAAACAGGGTAACCTGCCATGTGACACTCATGGATCCTTTCCTAACTATATTTAACCATTAAGTCAAATGGCTCCTATCCTAAAGAAAACTTGACCCGTTATTACATTATGCATACCTACGAAAGCTGGGGGAAAGGGACGTTAGAACCGGAAAGTGGGCCCCGTTCTCAGAACTGGACAATTCTGCTAAATTCAGGGCCCTCTGAGTAAGACTGCCCCCTGCAGGTCAGACAGAAGTACAGCAACCGAGGGAATAGGGAGCTCCTCAGGCATCCGGGAAACTCATTTGTCAGTCACGTCCCTTACCTTACACAGAGGCAATGGGGGGCAAGAGAAGTGATTGGCCCAAAATCAAACAGAGAATTTCTGCCTAATTGGGCAGAAACGGGACTGGAACGTTGCCACCCCCTGTTGAGAATGCCTTCTGTGCGGGTGTGGAAAGCTGAGGCCTGCCCAGAGTCTCGCCACGTTCTTCCTAGATTCATCCTCATAGTCAGTTATCAATTTTGCAAATGTTAGATAAAAATAAAAGGCCCTGCTTCCCCCACACACATGTTCACACACACACACATACACATACACACACCACATTATCAATCTCTCACTGAAAACAAAGATATGCATATTGCGACTGGCCAAATTAATTCATCATGTATTTTATATTCCAGAGGCATTGATCGTTTTCACTGTTATCTGCCTTTAGTTAAAGAATTTGGAGCTAATACTTGCAAATCGACAAGAACCCCCACTGGTTAGGAAACATTAAATTAGATTATTAAAATGATGCAATTTTATATCCAGCATTACAGTGGATTATGCTGATGGTGGTCAAGGTTATTAATCTTTATTTCAGTCACTACTGCAAATAGTACGTGAACATTAGCCAAAATTAGCTTTATCTTTTTTTTTGTAGCATGAATTTGAAATTTACACTTTATTTTTTTCCAGGAACAAGTCACACTTAATAGCATCTCTTTAAAATGCAATTCTGTCCCCTAGAAAACCAAAGGTGGAAAACACAAATGCAATATGTTACTGCTGCCTATGGGCGATTTCCTCTTTACTTAGGTAAAGCTTCTTTCCAAATCTGTTCTACCTCCTACTTTCCAACACTGGGGTATCACTTAAAAGCCATCAAGTATTTCTCAAGAAAGAATACATATAGCAGTGGGGCACCCACACCCCAGTCACTCATCAAGGGAAATGTCAGGTCTTCTGTAGGCTCCTGTACACCGTGATTCAGTTGCCCTTTCTTCTAACACCCTCCTCTCCTCCCACCTCTTGGAATGAGAAGGTAGGTACATAGTTCTGCCTGAACATCAGAATTTAGGAATCCTAACAGATTTATACTTGAGGTTTCCTAGAGAATTTTTCTAAGGATGAAAATGCAATGTTTACTTGACTCAGAAATTTGGGAACCTAAGATCCGGTTTGGTTTTGGTTCAAATGAGAAAATAATCATCTAGTATTGTCTGAACATCAACAAGAGGACCTGACATCCATTATTCACTACCTCCACAACATCCATTCCCCCAGTTCTCTAGCCCATAGTACATGGATTTTAATTTGATGAATTTACCCTTCCCCCATCTCCACTGTGCATTTGGGTAGGAGTAATCCTACTTCCAGACCCATGGTGGACCAAGGCAGGCTAAGGCAATTAGAGGGACTCATCACCCTCACGAAGCGATGGGCACATGGCCCAGATTAAGCCAACATGAGCAAATGAATCTCAGAGCCAAGGCTTAAGCAGGAGCTACCAGGAAAAAAAACAGTCTTCCCCAGGAAGGTATAGTACAGATTTTGTCAGGAACTGATGTGCCCTTTTGTTTCATGAGGGAGAGGGTGGGGTTGACAGGGGGCCAACACATGGAACATGAGGTTGAAGCCAAGACCACAGAAGGCAGAGAGGAGAGGAAGAGAGAAATGGGGGTCTTGGTAAGTTCCTTGGAGCCACTGACTCTTCTAATTACCTGAGCCAGTAACTTTGCTTTATGATGAAGTCATTTGCAGGTGGATTTTCAGCCACATTCAACATAAAGAGTCCTGGTGGAGAAGAACCAACCTTCTATACACATGTATGATTCCCCAGAGGAGTAACCAGAATGAGAAAGGGAAATGCCTATACAGTAATTCTGACATTTAAAAAGTTTAAAACACAAAAACTAAATAGGATAACAAGAAAATTGGAAATGTCAAAATTGACTCTAGAGTGTACGTTGACCAGCAGGGTAGAAGGGTGATGGAAGAAGGAAAGAGCCACAGAATGAGATTCTGTTCCATGAATCAAGAGACTAAAATGGACAATGATTAATCAGTCAGGTGGTGGAGAGGAGTGCAGTAAAAGTGATCTAGGTATTTTTTGGAAGGAAGGTAAATATTGATAACTTCAGAGTTAGATAATTAAAATTATAAAGTAATCAATTATATCATTGAAATGGAGTCTATAACTTCCAAATTAGTAGAGGCTGAAAAACTGAGGAAAAAAAATCAATTCAAACTGAGGAAAAACACAGAAAAGATGGAACAAATTGAAAGGACAAAATAAAATGGAATAAATATACCCAACTATTTCCAGAATCACAATGAAAATAATGGACTAAATGCTCTAGGCAAAAGAAAAGGATTGTCAGACCAAATGTTTTCAGTTATCCAAATAAATGCTATTTATAAGGGACGCATCTAAAACATAAGGAAAAATTGAATGTACAAATCTTCAAAGGTACACCAAGTATATTCTAACGAAAAGAAAGTTGTGTAGCTATACAAATATCATGGGGAAATATACTTTAATGTAAAAAGCACTGAATTCACCAAGAAAATATAACAATTCTGAATTTATGTATTTGATCATTTGGCTTCAAAATACATAAAACAAACATTTATGGAACTACAGAAAAACACAGACAAGCCCACACATTTAACAATTTAAATGTGTTAAATTTTCCTGTGTTAGTAGGAAAATGTATCACATCTCTCTGAGTAAGTAGTAGATCAAGCAGACAAAAAAAATCTGAAAGGACATTGAAAATTTGAATGACTTAATAATTATAAAATCACACCTTTTCCTAGTACATGGAACATTAATGAAAATCAACCACTTAATGGGCCATGAACACATTTGAAAGGACTCGTACCATCAAACAACATTCTTTGAGTACAATGTGATATATACTAAAAATCAGTAAAACAAAAACTTATAACCAAAATATGTCTTTTGGAAATTAAGAAACATACTTATGAATAATTGACAAATCAAAAAATAAATCATAATGGAAATTTTCAAATATGTAAAACAGAACTTTAATGAAAATACATTTCAAAATTAGTTGAATGCAATTTTAAGAAAAGCAGAATGAACAAATAGAGACAAGAGCAGAAATTAAATAGAAAATAAATATACACCAGATAAGATTTTTAAAAGGACAAAAGTTGATCCTGTGAAAACAATTAAAACTGATAAACCTCTAGCAGGATTGAACAAAAAGAGACAGAGAAGGAAGGGAGGGAGAGGGAGAGAGAGAGAAAACACAAAGCAATCTTAGGAATGATGCTACAATCACCAAAAAGATAATAGGAACAGTGTTTGGAAATAAAAGGAAAAAAATAGATTTCTAGAAAAAGACTACTTACCAAAACTGACTCAAGAAAAAAATTAAAAAATAGAATAGTCATAAAATCATTATAAATAAATAAGTAAATGCTCCAAATTTTTCCCACAAAGAAAATGCCTGGCCTGGATGATTTTACCAGCAAATTCTACCAAATATTCAAGGAGCAAGATAATTCCAATCTTACACACTTTTTTCCAGAGCATAAGGAAAAAAAAAGGGCTGTTCTCCAACTCATTTTATGAAGCTAGCATAGCATTGATGTCAGAACCCGATAAGGACAGTACAAGAAAGGAAATCTATAGACCAGTTTTATTTATGACTTCAGATGCAAACATCCTAAACATACTATTATCAAACTAAATCTAGAAATAAATGGGGAAAAATACATCATAATTAAATTAGGTTTGTCCCAAAAATGTTTGTTTAACATTAGAAAAATAATGAAATTTGCCACATTAATAGATCAAAGGAGAAAAATCATTTAATAATAATCGATTTTTAAAGAAATTAATTAAAATCAACATTGGTTAATTAAAAAAAAAGCAACACTGAGCAAATTAGGCATAGAAGGTATAGTGTAATCACCCTATGATTCATTCCTTTGTATACTCTTCACCTCTTGAGTGTGGGTGGGACTTGTGACTACATCTAGCCAATAGAATAAGGCAAAGGTAATGAGATGTCCTTCCTGTAATTAGGTTTTGTTACAGAAGACACTGTCTTAGTGGACTGAGAGAGTCTCCTGCTGACTTTGAAAAAGCAAATAGAAATGCTGTGAACTGCCCAGGGAAAGGGTCTGTGGCAAGGAACTGTGGGTGGGAGGCCTCTAGCAGCTGAGGGCAGACAATAGCCAGTAAGATGCCAGAACTCTCAGTCATACGAGGAAATGAATTCTGTCAACAATCGGAATGAGCTTAGAAAAAGAGATCCTTCCCTAGTCAAACCTCCAGATGAGACTGCAGACTGATTGCACCCTGTGAGAATCTGAGCAAATGACCCAGCTAAGCTGTGGCCACACCCCTGACCCATGGAAACTGAGATGATAATGTGTGTTGTTCTGAGCCATTAAATTTGTAGTAGTTTGTTATGCAGCAATAGAAAATTAATACAAAGGGAACTTCCTTAACCCAATAAATGATATCTACAAAATCGTATCTTCCTAAAGCACACACCATATTTAATGATGAAATCAAGATGCCTGTTATTACCACCTCTGCAGTGGAGTTCCTAGCTGTGCAACATCAGTAGAAAAATAAGAGGGAAAGGATCAGAAAGGAAGAAAATTTTGTCATTACTTGCAGCTGATATGATTGTCTGCTTGTCTACCCCAAAGCATCTGAAGATAAATTATTAGAATTAATCAGAGAGCATGGGTGCTGGATACAAATTCAATAAATAAAAATTAATTTACATGTCTACACCCTATCAATAAGAGGCTACGGAATGAAATTTTACAAAAGCAAACATTTATAATAGCATCCAAAAATATTAAAAATCTAACAATAGGGACTTCCCTGGTGGCACAGTGGTTAAGAATCCACCTGCCAATGCAGGGGACACGGGTTCGAGCCCTGGTCCGGGAAGATCCCACATGCCGTGGAGCAACTAAGCCCCTGCGCCACAACTACTGAGCCTGCACTCTAGAGCCCATGAGCTGCAACTACTGAGCCCACATGCCACAACTACTGAAGCCCGTGCACCTAGAGCCCGTGCTCCGCAACATGAGAAGCCCACGCACCGCAACGAAGAGCAGCCCTCGTTCGCCACAACTAGAGAAAGCCCACGCACAGCAACGAAGACCTAACGCAGCCAAAAAAAAAAAAAAAAAAAATCTAGCAATAAACTAACACTATGTTTTAGAGCTTTACAGAGAAAATTATGAAATGTTATTAAAGGACAATAAAGAAAACTTAAATAAATGGGAAAATATTCATGTTCAGGATTGTAAACATGTTTATTCTCCCCCAAATTAATCTATAAATTTAATGCTGTACCAACCAAAATCCAAACAGGTTTTTTTGTGTGTGAAACATGACAATCTGATTGTTAAATTGATACAAAAACAAAGAGGTCTTGACATTTCTGAAGGAGAGCAAGGTAGGAGGACTTACCATAGATCAAGGTTTGTCATAAAGGTAATATTAAGGTAATGTGGTTTTTGTGTAGGGAGAGGAAGACAATTTGAACAGTGAAACACAACAGAGAGCTGACAAACAGACATCATACATTTATGGAAACTTGATCTGTTATAGAGCTGGCCTTGCAAATCAATTGGAAAAAATGGACTATTCAATGAACAGCACTGAAACAATGACTACCTAAATTTATACACAAAAATTAATGCTGGTTGAATTAAAAACATAACGAAAAATTGTGATACTTTCAGAAGACAATAGAAAACATTCCTTAAACAAGACTCCAAAAGCTCAAACAAAGAGAGAATGACTGACAAATTTGAGTATATTAAGACTTTCTATTCCAAAAATGAGAAGGGAGTTACAACTCGTATGACTTACAAAGTCAAGCAAACCAATAGGGGCAAAAAAACAGGCAAAAGAAAGGAACATGGGGACTTCCCTGGTGGTCCAGTGGGTAAGACGCCGAGCTCCCAATGCAGGGGGCCTGGGTTCGATCCCTGGTCGGGGACTAGATACCGCATGCATGCCGCAACTAAGAGTGTGCATGCCGCAACTAAGAAGTCCGCGTGCTGCAACTAAGACCCGGTACAGCCAAAATAAATAAATAAATTTTTTTTTTAAAAAAAAGAAAGGAACATGAATTTCACAAAAAAGGAAACACAAATGTCCGTAAACATATTAAAAAGGTGGTCAGCTTCTAGTGATCAAGGAAATGCAAACAAAATCACAAGTTACTATTTCATATCCATTAGAGTGATAGAAAAAAAGTTAAAAATCAGGTACTACCAAGTGTTGTAAGTATGTGGAGCAACTGGAACTGTCACCCATCGCTAGTGGGAGTATAAACTGGTATAACCACTTTGGAAATCAGTTTGTCATTATTTAGATTGGTTGAGTATGTGCATATCCAATGACCCAGTATTATTTGTAAAACAAACAAGCAAACAAAATACCACTAGAATCAACCCAAAACAAGAATAGAATGAGTAGAAGAATTATAGACAGTCACACAATGGAATGTCAGGCCGCAGCAAAAATGAAATCAATGAACTACAGCCAGGTACACCAGCAGGAATGACTCCGGTCTCATGATATTAAGGGAAGAAACAGCCCAGAAAGAATACACATTGTATGTGCCTGTGATATGATGTTCAAAACCAGGCAGAACTAAATAATATCCTGCTTAAAGATACAGACATTGGTGTATCACGGGGAAAAAAGGGAGATGAGATTGGAGAAGGGTGTCAGGGAATTCTAAGCTTCTGAACATTTCCTAGCTTTCAATCTGGGTAGATAAGATACAGATGTTCATTTTATTATTCTTCTTTAACTTGTACAAAAATGTATACATACATTCTTTTGTATACCTGCTATGCCTCATAGTTTTTTAAAGTTAATAAAGCAGCACCCAGCACATGCCAGGTTTTTCCTCTGGTCTAGTACAGCTGGTCGGCATATAGGCAGCAGTATCATCTAAGATAAGTAGAAGGAATGACCCAACATCCAGCAAAGCAGGACAAAGCTGAAGGTACACCCCTGGAAGCCTCTGATGCTGTTTTAGACTTTAGGAGGTAAAAGAGCTGCCCATAAATGACATCCATACTTCTTCAGTTAGGAGCAGAGCTTTTATCTCCAGAGAACTTTGACCGTGAGCACATGGCAGACCCTCCTGAACACTGAGGAGAAGGGAAGAAGGAGAAAGCAGTCATTACAGGTCTCCATAAAGAAAAAGGAGCCCTGCCAAGGATGTCTTATTTATCAAGAACAACTCAAGTGGGACTTCCCTGGTGGTCCAGTGGCTAAGACTCCACGCTCCCAATGCAGGGGCCCCAGGTTCAATCCCTGGTCAGGGAACTAGATCCCGCATGCCGCAACTAAAGATCCCACACGCAGCAACGAAGATCTCGCATGCCCCAAATGCCAGAACTAAGACCTGGCGCAGCCAAATGAATAAATAAGAACAACTTAAGTACCCAACACCTAGATTTAGAGTCAGCTAGACCGGGGTTCTTATTGCTGACTTTGGTGCTTACTAGCTGGTGACATTCTGTGAGAAAGAAGAGCTCCAAGCGTCAGTTTCACCATCTGTAAAATGGGAATACTAATAGTACTCCTACTGGAGGGTTGCTATGAAGATTAAATGCAGTAACACATGTGAGGTCACCTCCCACACGCACAGGGCTAGCCCAGTCTCCAGCTGCTTGTGTAGAGTCACTTATTTCCAAGCTTTGTGTTTTACCCAGAGGGAGCTGACTTAACCATTGCTTCTTTTCATCTAATGATGGTGCTTTCTAGTCTCTGCCATGCCTAGATTCAACCGACTCTATCAGCATAAAATAAACAGGGCTGGAAATCCCAACACAGTGTCCCAGGGGCTGCAAATCAAGAATGCAGCTCAAACGACTCTTATTACACCCAGGAGTCTAAAGCACATCATGCACTGTGATTAAAAAGAGGCTTTACTGCCTCAAAAGTACAATCTTGCCAGTCCTCCCAATCATCAAGAAATCATAAGGACTGACAAATATCTCCTCCCAATCTCATTTTACGGAGGTCTGCATTCAGAGGGAGGCATGGATCATTGAGGAAACCCAAGGGGCCAGGGAGGCGGCAGCTCCTGGTTCCCTCGGAGGAGGATGCCGGGGAACCTCTTCCTACTGCATCTCATTCCCCTCATCCCCGTGGAGCCGCTAAACACCAGCGTCCCCAGGCTGGTGGGGGCTGGGCTCCTCCCCACAGCTATGAGCCCTTCTGCCTTCCCTTTGCCACCTTCCCCCAGGTAAGGCACAGCGATTGATTTCCCCTAATTGAGCCTCCATATCCTCTGCTGTGAAAATACTCTCTCTTCCTCCGTTTTCTTCCAAAATGAGGTAAGTCAGTGAAATAATAGCCACTTCACAGTGCATTCAATTTTCGACAATCTACTCTCTCCTCTCACCAAAAGCGCTAAGATGCTTCTGGCTAAATTAATTATAAATTGTGATCTTCCTTTTCCTGCTTATGTTTATTTTCCTTCAATATGTCAAAATTCTTGGAATCAAAAAGATGAGCTTTGAAATAAAGACCATGTAGAGAGCGAATTACGTTCTGCCCTGCATAGAAATTCTTCAGGTGCTCTCCCTGTCTGTGGGATCAAGTCTACATTCCTTCGCACGATTTCTAATCCTATCCCACTGTGGCCCCAATCCACCTTCCAGCCTCCTTCCCTCTTTCTACCTCCCATTCTGCTTTCCTCATCCGTCCCTCCCTCTTCCGTTACCCTGTCTCACACTCACGCACACACGGCTGGGTCTCATAAACCTGAGTTTCACATACTTGTGTTCCCTAAGGGTTTACACATGCTCTTCCTCCTGCCTGGAGAGCCCTAACCTCCATTTTGCTGAGAAAACTCTACCCCATCCTTCAAGACTCACTTCTCTAGAGGCCTCTCCATTTCCCTCACTCTGAGGATAACAGCTCTCACTTGTCTAAACACCTACTGGTTCTCAACCTGCACATCAAGATCACCTGGAGAGCTCTCTAAAAATACAAATTCCTGGACCTCGTCCCAGACCTTCTAAGTCAGAATCTCCCCAGTGGGAACAAAGCACTCCAAAGCCTCAGAGGTGATTCTAACGCACAGCCATGGCTGAGAAGCTGTGCTGCGTAGCAACTGCGATCATGGGCTCTGAACCAAATACTCTGGATTTGAAGCCCGGTTCTGCTGCTAACTGGCTGCCTGACCTTGGGCAAGTCACTCAGTTTCTCTGTGCCTCCATAAAATAGGCATGATGATGATAATAGTGTCTACCTCATAGAGTTGCTGTGAGTTTTAAGTGAGCTAATATAGGACAAGTGCCTGGCACAGGGTCAGTGTTTAATAAGTGTTAACTATTTATCGTGTGTCTCTGGCACACACTTCAAGTAATCTTCACAATAGCCCTGAAAGATAGTTACGATTAATCATAACTTACAATGAGGGATCTGCAGCTCACAGAGATAAAGCAAACTGGGATTCACACCCAGATCTGCCTGCCCTCAGAGCCTATGTTGGTTCCAGTAAACCACATGGCACTTTATGTTTGCTGTGGGCAAGTCACATTGAAATGGCCTTACCATTTGGGTGGACCACTTGACATTGGCTGTCAAGTTCCTCGTAGGTTGGATACAGGTCTTGAGCACCTTTATATCCCCAATACCTAGCACAATAAAAGACCTCAGTAAATATTGGCTGAAATGTGAATTCATAAAGAAAAGAAGGAAAGGAGGGAGGGAGAGAATCAGTCATGAAACAGTGGTCCAAGTCCCTGAGCAGCTCCCGAGGCTAGAATTGTGCCATGCCCCACCCTTTGGAGAATGTCTTCACAAACGTTATCTCCTTCACAAGAACTCCCGTGGCAAGGATAGTATTCTCCCTATTTTAAAGATAAGAAAATGGAGGCAAAGGGTAGTAATGGTTCATGAATCGCTTGACTTCTTTTCTTTTCTGTTATATATTCTATTCTCTGTGTATTTTAATGTAGTAAGTCATTTTCAAATCATCTATGAAAACAGATAGTATATAAATCGATTAACAAAGGTTTATTATTGATATTGTTTTTACCCAAATTTACCTCCTTGAGAGAAGGGGTAGAAGTCTGAAATTCCTATTTGCTGATGTTCTCTAATTAACAGAAATGGAAACAATTGTGATGCATTTGCCATGGGGTCTATCTTTGGGAAGGCTTGAAGAGTGTATGTTTGTTTGGGGTTTTTTTAAACATACATGTCAAATGGAGGAGGCACAGGGGTGAGTTGTGGGTACTTCACTCACCCAGGGGGTCCTGGAGGAGTAACTGGTCAAGGGAGCAGCAGAAACTGAATTTAACAAAGAAGAATCCTTCTCTGGTGGGTGGAGGTCATGTGACTTCGGCTCCTGCTGGCCAGGAGAGCAGTAGTGGCCTCCACCTGGATCTGGAAACAGAGCCCGGGGTACCTGCCCTAACCAGCAGAGCCAGAGTGCAGTGATGTGCGACAGGGACCTGTGCTGGAACTCAGTTGGTAGCAAAGAACGAAGGACCAGGAGTCAAGATCACACCCCACCATCAGCGCCCATGAAAGCCGTGGTTCCCAAACTCCAGACCACCAAGTAATATTTTCAAGTATTATTTTTGCTTTGCCTGGGATAAGCTTTCTGGTTTACGGTCTTTCCTTTGTTGCATTCTGTTCCTCAAAAGCCTGAATTTCCCCCCCGTGAGCTCACATTCCCTGGGAAGCACAGTGTGTCAGGTTAAGGGGCTGAAGCTCAGCCCCAGACCTGTGACCCTCCTGGTGGGCTGCAGCAGCAAGGGCAGGCTGGGAAGGCAGGTGACGGTCCTCCAGACACACAGGCTGTCTCCATCCTCCCTGTTCCCAGGGCCCTGTCAGGTGACCTCGCTGCTGTCCCAGGCAGAGGCATTTCTCTTTTCCAAGTGCTTGGTTATAACCCCTTTGGGGGAAGGCGGTAGAAGGAAACATTCAGGAACCCTCAGGTCTGGAGCAGGCTCTGGAAGTTCAGATCACACAGGTTATAGTAACCAAGTTTCTCCTTAGAGATAGCGACTCCAGGCAGCAGGTGAGAGTCACCTGGGACTAGAAGGGGACAGCATGGCGAGATCCTACCTGTAAAGGGCCCCAGCTTGCCCACCTCTGGCCCTCCATGAACTCTTCATAAGGCCTCTTTGGCAGCATTTTAAAGTCCAGGTTGAGCAAGTCTGTTCAGTATGGACCAGGCAGGTGAGACCTGATTGTTGAGGAGTTAACAGGAGACAAGCAAGAGCCCGGCCAAAGGAAGAAGGTTTCGTTCAGCCAGTCTGGAAGCCTCAGCTTGAGCTGAGGTCGTCTCTCTCTTTCCATCCTCCTCCTCCACGTCCCACCCCTTCTTCATAAACATTTAGAATAAAACCCATCCCTGCCTCTGAGAGCTCGGGTTTAATTTTTTTTAATAACATTGAGGAGAGAGAGTTGGAGGCAAGTTGTGCCTGAGTAATAAATATAGAACAGGTTCTCAATACATCATAGGCTGACACATCAGGGACTCAACAATGACTGGAGCCTGTAGCCAAGTCATTAATTTGCTGATTCACTTCTGGAGAAAGCCCACCAGCTTTGAATTCCTCATTAATTTCCATAAACAAACTGTGTCCTCTGTCTCCATGGGCAAGCTAATGGAGTTGATAATTACTTCTGCCTTACTATTCTAGTTTCAAAGTTGGAGTTTGGTGATTAAAATACCTATAACATCAATATTTCATTTCCAAAGACATTTGAATTTTAAATGAATAGTGCATAGCTTCGGGTACCTTCATACACAAGTGCACCTGTTTATTCCAGTTTGGCAGTTTTCTTCATTACTTCTGTACCAGAGGAATTGCAAAGATTAACTGTTATTGCTAAACTCTTAAAAATTAAAAGCGTTACACTGGTAATGGGCATTGTTTCATATTTTGGGGAGCCATATGATTCAGAGAAACGCCCAAAGTACAGATTCATTCTCTTTTTCTTACAGATGGTTCAGTGGACAGAGCCAGTGTTTGGAGTCAGAATGACCAGGGTTCATATTCCAGCCCTCCGCTTACTAGGATGTGTCAGTAGGCAAGTTATCACAACTTCTGGACCTCAGTTTTCTCATCTGCAAAATGGGGAGAGTATGTGAAAGGGCTGCTGAGGATTAAATGTGATTGTTTAAAACAGTGATTTCCTGGACCAGCAGCATCAGCACCACCTGGGAATTTGTTAAAATGCAAATTCTCAGGGCTCCATCCCAAACCTACCGAACTAGAAACTCTGGGGGTGAGGTCCAGCAATCTGTGTTTTAACCAGTCCTCCAGGCGATTCTGATGCCCACTCACGAATGAGAGCCCCTGGTTTAAAGCACAAAGCATACAGCAAGCGCTCAAGTGTTCCTGTTTCCTTCTTTCTCTTTAAATAGCAACTGTTCTTTGCATCTAATGACTTGCAGGTGGAATGAGCTAGTGATTTCAGCCTACCTGCTCAGTTTTAAGTAACACAAACTCTAGACCTAAATAGTCCTTTGGGGATGGATGCCCACAGTCCAGAAACATCACATAATTCACCTCAAAGAGGTCATCTTCCAGGAAGCACACTGGAGAGAGGGTGGGCAGTTAACATTATACATTATTTTGTGGAGGGTTTCTTCATAGGAGGGGACCTGAAGTACTCTTTTCATTTCAGGAAGAAACCAGGTACTTTCAAATTCCCATACAGCCAGGCCACTGGTGGGGCTGGAGCCTTGACTAAATGCTGCCATCCTGTGGGCAGAAGCGAGACACAGTGCATGACCACCTGACCATCCCACCAGCACTGGCCAGGCATCTATAACACACCAGTCCCCAGACTGGGTCCAGACAGGTACAAAGGTGTAGACATTGAAGCCCCTGCCCTGAGGAGCTTGCAACAGACTAGTGAATAAGAGGAGCCTGTAGGCAGATAAGTAGGTAGTCGGTGCAGGAGCCCAGAGGAGGGAGGTGCTCACGCATAAGTGCCTGAAAAGACTATTTAAATACACAATCTGTTCCCTAAGGGCAGCAGAGAATTTGCAGAACTATTAATAAATTTTCACAGAACAAGAAATATACGTATTTTTTAATGAGAAACTAAAAATTAAGTGTGATTTTAAAAAATGCTATTCAAAGGCTCAGGTTCTAATTATAGTCTCCTAATGGAGAAAACATGGAACGGATTCATTTCTCCTGATATAACAGACGCTCAGTGAGAGCTCCCATTGATAAATTGGTACTCTCATTTGTATCTGTTCACACTGCATGATTTAAAACTCTAGGAGGATATTTCATTTTAACACAAAATACCATCTTTTGAGCAAACGCAATTAACTTAAATTCTATATATACCTAATTCAATCTTTCAGATACGTAAAAAAATACCATCTACCAAAACAAGAAATTGCTTAAAAGAATGGTGGAGGATGTCAAAAAGATTTGGAAGGCAGCTTGAAAGCACTCCCAATGGACAAATCTAGAAAAATTAGGGCATCAAAATAAGTAATGAAGTAACAAATTACACCCTATTGGATAAAATAGGAAACATGACCCTGTATTGATGTAAATAAATTAAACGAATAAATAGAAATTTTGATGAAGAATAGGATCTTTACATAGTTTTACAATACCACCCCACAGAATGTAAATTGGTATACAGTACAGAAAATAGTATGGAGGTTCATCAGAAATTTAAAAATAGAGCTACCATATGATCCAGCAATCCCACTTCTGGGTATATATCCAAAGGAAACAAAATCAGTATCTTAAAGAGATATCTGTACTCCCATGTTCATTGTAGCATTATTCACAGTAGCCAAGATATGGAAACCACCGAAGTATCTGTTGACAGATGAATAGATTTTTTTAAATGTGATACACACACACACACACACACACACACACACACACACTGGAATATTATTCAGCCTTTTTTAAAAAAAAAAAAAAAGAAAAGGAAATCTTGTCATCTCTGACAACGTGGGTGAACCTGAAGGGCATTATGCTAAGTAAAATAAGCCAGACACAGAAAGACAAATACAGCATGATCTCCCTTATATGTGGAATCTAAAACAGCAGAACTTATAGAAGCCGAGAATAAATTGGTGGTTGCAAGGGGCTGAGGGGTAGGGGAAATGAGATATTGGTCAAAGGGTACAAAGTTTCAGTTATGCACAATAAATAAGTTCTGGAGATCTAAAGTACAGCATAGTGACTATAGTTAATAATACTGTAGTATTTACAGTTCTTGAAATTTGCTGAAAGAGTAGATTTTTTTAAGCCTGCAAATGTATAATTTATTTTGTTTTGTTTTTCTTCCAGTTTTACTGAGATATAACTGACATACATCACTACAAGTTTAAGGTGTACAGAATGATGATTTGACTTACATGCAACATGAAATGAGGATCACAATAAGTTTAGTGAACATTCCATCATCTCATATAGGCATAAAATTAAAGAAATAGAAAAAGTTTTTTCCTTTGTGATGAGAACTCTTAGGATTTACTCTCTTAACAATTTTCATATATAACATACATCAGTGTGAATTATATTAATCATGTTGTACATTACATCCCTAGGACTTATTTATCTTATAACTGGAGGTTTGTACCTTTTGACTGCCTTCATCCAATTCCCTGTCGCCCCACTCCCTGCCTCTGGTAACCACAAATCTGATCTCTTTTTCTTTGAGTTTGTTTCTTTGTCTTGTTTTTGAAGTATAACTGACCTACAGCACTATGTTAATTCTTGTTACACAAAGTAGTGATTCGATATTTCTATACATTTCAAAATGACCTCCACCATAAGTCTAGTTATAATACATCACCATACAAAGATATTACATAGTTATTGACTATGTTCCCCACTCTGTATATTTCATACCCATGACTCATTTATTTTGCACCTGGAAGTTTGTACATTTTAATTTCCCTTACCTATTTCTTTCCTATTCCTACCCCTCCGCTAGGGCAACCACCTATTTGTTTCCTGCATCTGTGACTCTGTTTCTGTTTTTTTGTTTGTTCATTTGTTTTGTTTTTTAGGTTGCACATATAAGTAAAATTGTACAGCATTTGTCCTTTTCGGTCTGACTTATTTCCCTTGGCATAATACCCTCTAGGTCCATTCATATTGTCACAAATGGCAAGATTTCATTCTTTTTTATGGCTGAGTAATATTCCATTGTATCTATACACCATATCTTCTTTATCCATTCATCTATTGCTGGGCATTTAAGTTGCTTCCATATCTTGGCTATTAAAAATAATGCTGCAACAAACATAGGGGTGCAGAAAATTTTTCTAATTAGTGCTTTCATTTTCTTCAGATAAATACCCAGGAGTGGAATTGCTGGATCATATGGTAGTTCTATTTTTAATTTTTTGAGGAATCTCCTTACTGTTTTCCATAGTGGCTGCCCAATTTTTTTACTGAGATATAGTTGGTTTACAATATTATATAAGTTTTATGTGTACAACATAGTGATTCACAATTTTTAAAGGTTATATTCCATTTATAGTATTAGAAAATATTGGCTGTATTCTCTGTGCTGTACAATGTATCCTTGTAGCTTATTTATTTTATACACAGTAGTTTGTACCTCTTAATCCCCTCCCCCGCATTGCCCCTCCCCCTTCCCTCTCCACTAGTAACCGCTAAATTGTTCTCTATATCTGTGAGTCTGTTTCTATTTTTGTTATATTCACTAGTTTGTTTTATTTTTTAGGTTCCACACATAAGTGATATCGTACAGTATTTGTCTTTCTCTGACTTATTTCACTAAGCATAATACACTCCAAGTCCATCCATGTTGTAGCAAACGGCAAAATTTCATTCTTTTTTATGATAAGTAGTATTCCATTGTATATGTATACCACATCTTCTTTATCCAGTCATCTGTCGATGGGCACTTAGGCTGCTTCCATGTCTTGGCTATTGTACATAGTGCTGCTATGAACACTGGGGTGCATGTATCTTTTCGAATTAGTGTTTTCACTTTCTTCAGATGTATACCCAGGAGTGGAATTGCTGGATCATATGGTAGTTCTAAGTGGCTGCCCAATTTACAACCCCACCAGCAGTGCACAAGGGTTCCCTTTCTCCACATCCTCACCAACACTTGTTGTTTGTTGTCTTTTTGATAATAGCCATTCTGATGGGCATGAGGTGATATCTCATTATGGCTTTGATGCAATTTTAAACGGGATTGTTTTTTACTTTCTTTTTCTGATATTTCATTGTTAGTGTAAAGAAATACAACAGATTTCTGTATATTAATCCGGTATCCTGCTACATTGCTGAATTCATTTGAACCATCCTTGTGACCCTGGAATGAATCCAACCTGATCATGGTGTATGATCCTTTTTATGTGTTGTTGGATTCGGTTTACTAATATTTTGTTGAGGATTTTTCATCTATATTCATCAAGGATATTGGCCTATAATTTTATTTTTTGGTAGTGTCTTTGTCTTTTGGTATAAGGGTGATGGTGGCTTCATAGAATGACTTTGGGAGTCTTCCCTTCTCTTCAGTCTTTTGGAAGAGTTTGAGAAGGACCAGTATAAGTTCTTTTTTTTTTTTTTTTAACAACAAAACCCATCTAATTTAGTTCCTTTTGAAATACAGTTATTCAAAGTGATAGCATGAATCAAGATATTACTCTTTACAGAATAAAATAAAATATAGTTTGAAAAAATATGTGGCTAGTTCTTTAATTAATTAATTTTGATTGTAGTATAGTTGCTTTACAGTGCTGTGTTAGTTTCTACTGTACAGCGAAGTGAATCAGCTCTACGTATACACATATCCCCTCTTTTTTGGATTTCCTTCCCATTTAGGTCACCACAGAGCATTGAGTAGGGTTCCCTGAGCTATACAGTAGGTTCTCATTAGTTATCTATTTTACACAAAGTATCAATATCGTATATATGTCAATCCCAATCTCCCAATTCATCCCACCCCCCCTTTCCCCCCTTGGTGTCCATACTTTTGTTCTCTACGTCTGTCTCTATTTCTGCTTTGCAAATAAGACCATCTACACCATTTTTCTAGATTCCACATATATGCATTAATATACAATATTTGTTTTTCTCTTTCTGACTTACTTCACTCTGAATGACAGTCTCCAGGTCCATCCATAAGTTCTTCTTTGTATTGATATGCTTGGTAGAATTCCCCAGTGAAGCCGTCTGGTCCTGTGGTCCCATTTGTTTATTTTTGCTTTTGTTTCCCTTGCCTGAGGAGACATATCCAAAAACTACTACTAAGCCTGATGTCAAAGAGCTTACTGCCTCTGTTTTCTTCTAGAAGTTTTATGTTTCAGAACTTATGTTTAAATCTTTAATCTATTTCAAATTTATTTTTGTGCATAGTGTGAGAGAGTAATCCAGTCTGATTCTTTTGCATGTAGCTGTCCAGTTTTCCCAGCACCATTGATTGAAGAGGCTGTCTTTTCCCCCATTGTATATTCTTGCCTCCTTTGTTATAATAGATTAATTGCCCTTCTAAGTGTGGATTCATTTCTGAGCTCTCTATTCTGTTCCATTGACCTATGTGTCTGTTTCTGTGCTAGTATCACACTGTTTTGAGTACTGTAGTTTTATAGTAGAGTTTGAAATCAGGAAGACAAATACTGTATGATCTCACTTATATGTGGAATCTAAAACAGCAGAACTCATAGAAGCTGAGAGTAAATTGGTGGTTGCAAGGGGCTGGGGAGTGGGGGAAATGAGATATTGGTCAAAGGGTACAAAGTTTGTTATGCAGGATATGTAAGTTCTGGAGATATAAAGTATAACATAGCGACTATAGTTAATAATATTGTAGTATTTACAGTACTTGAAATTTGCTGAGAGAGTAGATCGTAAGTGTCCTCACCACACACATACACACAATGGTAACTGTGTGAGGTGACAGATGTATTCATTAGCTTGATTGTGGTAACCATTTCACAATGTATACCTATATCAAAATTTATAACTATATCAAATTATATCACATTGTATGCCTTAAATATATACAATTTTTATTTGTTAATTATACCTCAAGAAAGCTGGCAGGGGGTGTGTGGAGAAAGTTAGAAAAACAACAATAATCCAAAATAAAATAAAATATGATACTGCCCCACAAAATGTTAATTACAGACAGGAAAAAGTGAAAGAGCCTGGCAAACACCACCTAAATCAAGTGATGGAAGTGTGTACATTATTAATAACGGGGCAAATCAGAATCTTGTCCCACCTGATAGGGTGCAGTGGGAACACAACACCACTTCTGTATGTATAACCTGAATGTAAGCATGAGAGAACAGCAGACAAACTCAAAGTGAGGTTAAAATTCTTGTAATCTTCAAGAATGTCAAGGTCATGAAAGTCAAGGAAAGCCTGGGAAACTGTTCCAGACTGAAGGAAAGTCAAGAGATTTAAGAACTAAATGCAAGATGTAGTTAGTTCTGAACTGGATTCTTCTGCTACAAAGGTTATTATAGGGACAATTGGCAAGACTGGAGTGGGCTTTAAGGGTTATATGGTAGTTACATATCAGTGTTAATTTCCTGATTTTGATGGCTGTGTTGTGGTTATGGAGGAGAATGTCCTTATTTGTAGGACAAATGCTAAATACAAAGACTAAAGTATGTGAAGGTAATAGGGTATCAGGTTGACAACTTACTCTCCAGTGATTTGGTGGTAGGATGGGGTGGTTCTTTGTACTATACTTGTAAGTTTTCTGTAAGTTTGTGATTTTAAAATTAAAAAGAAAACTACTTTTTTTTTTTTTTTTTTTACAGAATATCAGTTCTGGAGTCTGGGTCCTTGGTTTGTAATCCAGTCTCTTATAGTAGTTACAGGATCTTGGATAAATTACTGAACTTCTCTGTGCCTTCATTTTCATATCTGTACAAGGGTAGTATAATAATACATACCATGTGGGGTTATTGTAGGGATTAAATGAGAACAATAAATGTTACAAGTTAATAGGGTAACAATTTATAATAGGAATCATTTAATTTATCATCCAAACAGGGATTCTTTTCAGAGTAAAAGGGTGTCAACTGCTGATTCCTCAAGGAGATCATCAAAATAAACTGTTTATCAGCAAAGTTAGGTTTATTACTTAATGAAGCAAGGGAGACCACTACCTGAGTAGTGTCTCCAAAGGCGGAGGTTGTGGGTGGGATATTCAGAAGGTTTGGAAAGTCGGGTTTAAATTGGATCTTTCAATACAGGGGCCTGGGAGGATGATTGGGATTGACCAAAATCATGATCTAATAGTTTAGGATTGGTGGATACAGGGAGGAGAGGATTTTGAAGGGAACATCTGGGAGTAAACAGGTGTCTCACAAGCCAGATGAGTGATCTACTGCTGTGAGAAGGGGGCTATTATCCTGATGAGGGCTAGCTGAGTAGTCTATGTTCAAACAAATGGATTTTTCTAGAAGTTCCTGAAATAAACAACAATGCTATTTGCAGCTTTCTGGGCCAGAGTTTCTTGGAGTTCAAGTCATGTTAATGCAGTCTTGGTTCTTAATCCTATTAAACTATGTGTAGTTGGTTTCCATTCTCAGAGGACACTAACCAGACACGACTTAGGAACAACAGGCGTAAACCCGGATATATGGTTACCCTACCTACCACTAGAGAGATACCAAACCCATATAATACAGGAATTATTATCCCCATTTGGCAGATAAGGAAATTGAGGTTTGTGGCCAATTGGAAAGGCAGCTCGTTGAGCCTTGGCAGATGAAGGAAAGCTTCCCAGAGGAGATTAGAGTCAAGTTTAGTTTTGAATAATTAGCAGGAGCTCATTAGGTGACAAAGGGAAAAGAGGAAGAGGTAGAGGGTAGGGGGGCAGGAGGAAGTGTACCCAGCCAAAGGATCCAGGGCCTCCTGGGGAACTACAAGCACGTCAGCTAGGGGAGAGCTGGCGTGGGAGCAGGGAGAAGCCCTGGGATGCCTTGCTATGGAGTTTGGGCTCTATTCCAAGGATGATGTCAAATCATCACAGGGTGGTAAGCAGGAGTGACATGCTTAGATGAGGATTTTAGAAAGTTAAACTTAGTTGCAGTTGTGGAAAGATGGATTGGAAAGGAGCCACAGTTATGAGGCTGTTTTAGTAATTCAGGAGAGGAATAAGGAGGACTTGAAATAAATTTGAATCAGTGAGAGTGGGAGAGAAGTGGGCAGTTGGAAGAGAAGGAAGCAGAACCAACAGGACTTAGTGTTTTGAGTAGCAGGAGGGGGCCAAGAAGAGGGAGAAGAGAATTTTATTGGAATTGCAACTGACATGATAGAGAGTCATCCTATCCATGAACATGTTTCATCCTATTTTTTAAATTGTCATTCAATAATGTTTTACAATTTTCTTCATAGAGGGATTACATTTGTTTATTCCTATATATAACTAATATTGTTTTGCTATTATAAATGGTATTTTAAAGCCTCAATTCTTCTTCTTGAGCTGATGAGCTGAAAGGTAGCTATTAACAAAATGACCTGTTTTATCATTTGGCCAAATGCCCAGCCACTTTGGGATGCCAGCATTTAAAGAAAGAACCGCACCATCCATGGTGGCAGCCAAGTGGCCAAATAGCAAATGGAGTGGTTCCCTGGCTCCTTTCCTCAAAGACAGCAGGACCACAGCTCCAACCCCACAGCAGGTGTCAGAGCTGTAGTCAACACAGGGGGAGCCCTGATCGCAACCTCCAAGGTGAGTGAGAAAAACTGCCAACACCTGCCCGAGAGAAGATCCCTGAAAGAGTCTCTCCAGGAAGCAGCATGCCACTGGTTGAAATGTAGCTTATCATTAGCGGCAGGCAAGGAGGAAGGCCTTTGGCTTATAGAGAGCTCCAAATCCATAAAGGAAACACATTACCCTCGAATGTCTAAAACTGCACATTTTCACATTTCCCTAACTGGGTTTTTGTTGTTGTTGTTTACTCGGGAACTAAGTAAGGGAGTCACTCTACTGAATTTGCATAGAAGTGATTGAGTACAAACAAATCATATTTTCGTAATTAGGTGTATAAGTTCGAACAAATGAAGGAATTTTTCAGAAATACTACAGAATGCTATGTGGGTGATAAAGTAACATTTTGATCTAGCCCTTTTTCATTTCCAAAGCCCTTTTCTATCCATTATATCATTTGATCCTTACAACAACCCTAGGAAGTCAGCAAGAAGAATATTACTCTCCTGGTTTTATAGGTGTGGAAACCGAGGTGCTGGCAATTTCAGGACTTGCCCAAGGAGGGTTGTCGTGCTGGCACCCAACAGAACCAGGACTCAAAGGCCTGATCTTAGGCCACCAACACCACACTGCCCTTTACCCTTGCCTGTCGTATAGAAATCTATTCTTGGCTATTCCAGGTCCCTGGCCAGCTTGAAAATTGAACATAAATATTTGTTGGAGTAGAGAACAAGAACTAAACCAAAGATAGACATAGCTACAATTTTTATGCTAACCTAATGAAGTATTTTACCCCATTTATTATGAAGTCATGGGAAAGCTTATGGTAAAAGAGACTCTCCAGATAGCTAACATGCCATAGGAGCATAAGCGAATTTGTCCTCACCTGGCATTGTTACGCAATAGCATTCACCGAGCAAGGACCCTGAGCTGGCTTCCCTAAGGCCATGGACAGCTGCCCAGGTTGGGTTGGATCATTTCTCAGTTGATGGAACTTTGAACGGGTCATATTTCCACAGCAGAGCATCCTTCATTCTTGGGCTGGGAAGACAGTTATATAAAGTATGTTTTGCTTTTATTTAATATGCCATTAGACAAGATGGGTTCTTCCCCATGATAATTACATTACTTCCAGTAGAATATAGACTAAATGGTTCTTCCTGAAATAAAATACACTGGAGAATGTTTGGTGCCAGCATCCAAATTAGCTTAAATCTTTTTCCAAAATATTCTAAAGATTCTCTAAGAAGAATTGTGTTTTTTTAACTGTTGGGTCATTAAAAGAAATTGTATACCAAGAACACAATAACAACTGGCTTTAACCTACACTGGCTAAGTACAAGAGAGCAATGAGGGAATCATTTGAATGATGTATTGGAACCATTTGGATTAAGTGAGTTCACTTCAGATCTATAACAGGCAATAGCTATCATTATTTCTCCTGTTTTTGGTATTTTTATTTTTCCTAAAAAGTGGAGATTTCTTCACACAAAAGAATATTTTGCTTATATATCAATCTCATCCTTATTAATTTCTTCCCCTAATAATTTAAAGAAAGACCCTAAATGTAGGCTTAGGACTTATATTTTACAAGATATTTATTTTAACTAGTGGTTACCTGTGGGGAGAGAGGGGAGGAGAGGGGCAAGTTAGGGATAAGAGATTAAAAGGTACAAACTATTATATATAAAATAAAATATGCTACAAGGATATATTGTACAGTACAGGGAATATAGTCAATATTTTATAACAACTATAAATGGAGTATAACCTTTAAAAATTGGGAATCACTATATTGTTCACCTTAACTTATACAATATTGAACATCAACTATACTTCAATTTAAAAAATAAAAAAAACCCCATGACAATTCTGCATAAAATATATGCATTCAAAATTATTCACACATACATATTACATAGAGAGATAAAATTTGTCACCTCTAAAAAAATTTTTAATAAAAGACATTTGCTTTAAAAAAAAGTTAAGGGGATATGTTTGGTTGGTTAGTTGACTGGTTAGACCTCAGAGGTGGCTTTTAGTTTTTGAGACAATTGACTAAGTTATTCTGGAAACTTAAACTCATGTTCATTAAGAAACCTCAAGTCAAATTACAAAACACAATTACTTCACCTTGAAATGTTTTCATAATATGTTTCATTTAACTTTAAAGGGACTTTAAGAAACTATCTGTTGTCAGCATTTCCTCCAGTTTCATTTAAATTTTGCTTTATTTCTACTAAATTCAAACAAAGTTCAATATAACACTTATATTAGGTAAGACTCCCTTGGATACAGATAACGGAAACTGAAGCAGTAAAAGGGAATTTGCTGACACCAAAAATTGAGATGGCCAAGGATATATCTGGATTCCAGTGGATCTAGGCATGGATCAGAGATGTCCTCAGGGCTCTGCTCTCTTCAACTTTCAGTTTTATTTATCCTTCCTTGGCTATGAAGCCAGACATCCACTCCCCAGATGGCAGTGAGACAGCCTCTGGAAGGCCTTGTCCCACACAATCCTAGTTTAACAACCCAGAAGAAGCAGCCATCATTAGCTCCCCCTGCAAAAGCTTAGAAAGACTCTGATTGGTCCCCTGCTTGGTTGAGTTGCATGCCCAGCTGTGAACCAATCTAGAAGACAGAAGAGTGGAGGAGGGTTCTGATTGGCCAGACATAGGTCACAGGGCCACACCTAGAAAGAGAAGGTAGGCCCAAACTGACCATATCAGATCGATTCCTCACAGGAAAGAGGGCTTCTGTACAAGAAGAGAGCCAGAAGAAACATGAGACAGACCAAAACAGACATTCAATTCCATATTTTAGTTTATCTCTGGATGGTAGGAGTAGAGGCAAATTAATTTTTATGCTTTTATGTATATGTCAGATTTTCAGCTAAGACCATGTATTGTTTTCATAAACAGAAAAAAGCAATGAATATAATTTATATTTCTAAAAGTGTTACAGATATATGGAAAGATGGATTGCTAAGTGAAAAAAGGTAAGTTGTTGGACAATATCTATAGTATGATCCCATTTATGTTAAAACACTTCTTAAGTGCATAAGGAATGCTTGGTAGTATCTACCCTAGAGGGTAGGCAGGAACAGGTTAAGGTAGCCTTTTACTTTTTACTTTATGACATTTATACTGTTGAGTTTTTCCATCATGCCCATGTATGTTTTTTATAATAAATTACAAGCAGTGTGGATAATAAATACAAGGACAGAACAATAAATATAGGCTGGTGTATTAGTTATCTATTGCTCTGTAACAAACTGTCCCACAACTTAGTGGCTAAAAAATATATATGTATTATCTCACAGTTCCTGTGGGTCAGGAATTCAGGCATGGCTTAACTGGTTCCTCTGCTTCAGAGTCTTTCACAAGCCTGCAATCAAAGTGTCAGCTAGGGCTGCAATCTCATCTAAAGACTCAACTGGGAAGGATATGCTTTCAAGTTCACTCATGTGGTGGTTGGCAGGATTCAATTCCTCATGAGTTTTTGCACTGAGGCCACCCTCAGTTCCTTGCCACGTAAGCCTCTCTGTAAAACATCTCACAACATCAAAGTGAGCAAACAAAGGGGCAAGAGAGAGTGCCAGCAAGAGAGAGCATGCTAGCAAGACAGGAGCCATGGACCTGATATCTTATTAATTTTGCTCTATTCTATTTGTTTGTTAGGAGCAAGTCACTAGGTCCAGCCTACACTCAGGGGGAGAGGACGATACAAGGGCATGAATACTAGAGGTAGGGAGTATTGGGAGCCAGGTCAGATGTTTCCTATGACCATTGGAATAGCCTGAAAGGCTTCATGGGGGAGGAACTTGAAAGGTGCAACTTGAAAGAGTGAGAAATTGGGCAGAATGAGAGAAAAGTGGAGGGAAATATGGAAGGGAAGCACAGAAATAAAGAAGATATAGGGTAGAAAAGTGGATAAGCATTTTCAGGGAAGGGACTAGACCAAAGACCATATTTTTGAAAAACGTGAACTTTTCTTGGGAGTAATTAGGCTGGAAGAGTAAGTTAGGAACTGAATGACAAACTAAGGAATTTTAAGTTTTTTCTCTGCAATGGCTAGCCATGCTAGTCATCAATATCCTCACCAAAAACTTATTCTCTGCTAGTTATGACATATTATTAACGACTTAACTGATGGCTCAGGAGGGATCATGACTTTAAGGGAAAGTATCATATCATAATACATAATTCACAAAGTAGGTAATATGCTCATAAAAAATGGAAAGTTGGTTACATATTTATTCTAATCTCATCATATTGCTTTGATTTCATTTTGTAGTAAATGTCAGCTGTCACATAAGGAGCCTAAAGGTTTTGGAAATATTTTTACAGTGAATGACATTGATTACCCTGCTTTCAATTAAATAAATATTTAATATATGTATGTATTCAGTGTTGAGAGTGGAAAAAGCAACAAGTTTGAAGCCAGGAAGAGAATTTTAATACCATTTGAATCTACTTTTACTTTTTTAAATTGAAGTATAGTTGATTTACAATGTTGTGTTAATCACTGCTGTACAGCAAAGTGATTCAGTTATACGTATATATACATTCTTTTTTAAAATATCCTTTTCCATTATGGTTTATCATAGGATATTGAATATAGTTCCCCGTGCTATACAGTAGGACCTTGTTGTTTATCCATTCTGTATATAAAAGCTTACATCTGCTAAGCCCAACCTCCCACTCCAACCCTCCCCCAACCCCCTCCCCCTTGGCAACCACCAGTCTGTTCTCTATGTCCATGACTCTGTTTCTGTTTCATACATAGGTTCATTTGTGTCATATTTTAGTTGAATCTACTTTTTTGATGTTTCAGGGAAGTGGATGTGATAAAATGTGCTGAATATCATTGACAGGTCAACTAAGGCAAGGACACCAAAATGTCCATTAAATATGGCTACATGGAAATGGTTGATGGCTTTAACAAAAGCAGTTTTAGTGAAGTGATAGGAATGGAAATTTCAACTAGGGTTGAAGAATTAATGGGACTCCCATCCTGGCAATATGGAAGATAAGTTAGTATTCAAAACACAACAAAACAAAAACACTCTTCTGCTGGAAAAAAAAAAAAACTCCCAAAATTACTAAATAAAATCTTTTTAAAAGATCTCCTTATATGCATAGCTGAGCAGGCAAGAAAGTAAGGGAATTCCTCAGAGACTAAAATAAATCAAAAGGATAAAATCAGAGAGTGAATGAGCACTGAATCCAGCCACCTTCTTATGGGCATCTCATGATCCCCAGTAACCTAGAACTGGAGTTTTATCAACCATGCTAGGAAACAGAAGGCCAAGTTTAGTGCCCTTGCAAGCTGGAAAGTTGGTTTTAAAACCTTCCATAAAGCCAGTACTCTCAAAGGGCTATACTCTCAGTACAGAAAAGTTTGCTTCATAAAGGGAGAAGGACACAGCTCCAAATGGAGTGAGGTAAAATTTCCCCCAAATAATTCATAAGCAACAAGTTGGCCCTCACAAAGGTTTGGTACCTAAATTCATGCTACCTCCTTTGTCCAAAAAACTAAGAATTTAGTTTAAAGTGGTCCCAAGTTTTGGACTGTCCCTGACATGGTAAGCAGAAGGAAAAGCAAACCCTTTCTAAGGGAATATACCCTTAATGTAGGCCTCAAATATTGCTCACAATACAGTTTCAACAAACATGAGAGCACAGTAAAAATTACAGAATATGCACGAAAACAAGACACCATATGAGAGACTCAGAAGAAAAACCAACAGCAAAATCAGACCCACAAAGGCATGCAGTGTTGAAATGATCATACAAACAAAAACAAATATATAGTAGATTTTTTTAAGACTTAGAAACATGAGTAAGGAACAAAAGCTATAAAAACAACCTTGTTATGAAAAAGTGCCAAACTGAACTTCTAGAAATACAAAATTGGTGAAATTAAAATTTTAAAAACCTAAAAGGTGGGAAATTAATTAGAGACATGGAGTTCATAAAAATAATGAGCTAAATGTCCAACTTAAGAAATTAGAAAAAGAACAACAGAATAGTCAAATTATGAGGAATGTAGCAGGAAGAAAATAATAAGTAGAGAAAGTAATGAAATTGAAAACAGAGGATCAACAAAGCCAAAGTTGATTGTTTGAAAATTGATAAACTTAAGGCAAACCAATTTAGTTTAAGATAGAGAGACAGATAGAAAAAGAGAGGCAAAGCGATATCGCCTTTTATGTCATAGCATTGGAAGTCACACCACAGCATTAGTTCTGCCAAATTTTATTCATTAGAAGCAAGTCACTACAGCAACCCTTATTCTCCCTTTGTGGGAAGAGTGTCAAAGAATTTGCAGACGTGTTTTAAAACCACTACTTGCTATATTACTGTTTCTACCCAGAACAATAAGACCAAAAAGAAAAAAGTAAATAAAATGTATACAGACTAGAAAGGAAGAGTCAAATCTGTTATTCACAGGACAGATTATTTACATGAAAAACACAAAGAACAGACAAATCTGTAGAATTTAAAAGTCTGAGCATAAATATACAAAAGTTAATTGCATTGTTACATACCATTAATAACTGGTTAGAAAATGGACTTTTAGGGCTTCCCTGGTGGCACAGTGGTTAAGAATCTGCCTGCCATTGCAGGGGACACAGGTTCAAGCCCTGGTCCAGGAAGATCCCACATGCCGCAGAGCAACTAAGCCCGTGCACCACAACTACTGAGCCTGCGCTCTAGAGCCCACGAGCCACAACTACTGAAGCCCGTGAGCCTAGAGCCTGTGCTCCGCAACAAGAGAAGCCACCACAATGAGAAGCCCGTGCACCACAACGAAGAGTAGCCCCCACTCGCCACAACTAGAGAAAGCCCGCGTGCAGCAACGAAGACCCAACACAGCCCAAAATAAATAAATAAATAAAATAATAAAATAAATAAATTAAAAAAAAAAGAAGATGGACTTTTAGGAGAGCATTAAGAACTGCAGCAATTAAAAAAAGATACAGTGAGACTTCCCTGGTGGTGCAGTGGTTAAGACTCCACACTCCCAATTCAGGAGGCCCAGGTTCGATCCCTGGCCAAGGAACTAGATCCCACACGCATGCCACCACTAAGGAGCCCGTGTGCCACAACTAAGGAGCCCTTGAGCTGCAACTAAATGAGCCCGCCTGCCACAACTAAGACCCAGCGCAACCAAATAAATAAATATGAGGAAAAAAAAAGATACAGTGAAACCTGCTCACCAATATAGGCATCTCCTGTTAACGTCAGTAATCCAATCCTGAAAATCAGGTATTCTGCACAAAAATACTAATCAGGGCCTATTTCCCATTATTTTAAAAGGAACAAATTATAGTGCATTATATTTCAAACCAAACTCTCCAATCAATTTCCTGAAACTAAACACAGTAAAACACCTGTAAGTAACAAATGATCATAGTAGGATATAAAATGCTAAAACCTTCAATAATTAATGTAATCATTAACAAATAGTTGTTCTGCATGTAGTAGCATGGCTTCTTTCAAAACCAATGTCCCCTACATGCATCTCCTTTGTTGACACTGGGCTTACTTCTCAAAACACCTGATTCTGATATTCTGCCAATGATACTGACATTCAATGGTTTTTGGAATGTAACTTGAGAATTCTCCTGCACATTGTTTTGTAAAAACAATCAATTTGAGTTGGGGGAGACATAAAAATACATTTTTACCATACAACCACTGGCCAAAACCACTGTATTTGTAATTTAATTTCTGGAACACATTCATCACAGCTATCTTTTTTGTGTGTGTGTGTGAGTTTATGAGCTGTAAAGAGCACTTTTCCTTTTTTTTTTAAACTTTTTTTAAAAAATTTATTTATTTTTATTTATTTATTTATTTATGGCTGTGTTGGGTCTTCGTTTCTGTGCGAGGGCTTTCTCTAGTTGCGGCAAGTGGGGGCCACTCTTCATCGCGGTGCGCGGGCCTCTCATTATCGTGGCCTTTCTTGTTGCGGAGCACAAGCTCCAGACGTGCAGGCTCAGTAGTTGTGGCTCACGGGCCTAGTTGCTCCGCGGCATGTGGGATCTTCCCAGACCAGGGCTCGAACCCGTGTCCCCTGCATTGGCAGGCAGATTCTCAACCACTGCGCCACCAGGGAAGCCCCATCACAGCTATCTTAAAGTCTGTGTATGATAACTCTAATATCTGGATCTCCTGTAGATCTCTTTCTATTATTTGTCTTGTCTCTGAATTTTTGGCAAAGTCTTCTGCTTTTTGCATCCCCATTTTTCATTAAATGCTAGACACACTGTATGAAAATGTAGAGATAATTTGAAGTACTGGACAATATTACTTTCTCCCAGAGAGGATTTATTCTTGTTTATAGGAGAGGTTAGGATAGGGGCAAACCACTTAAAAACATCTAAGATTGAATTGTTCCAAGTTGGGTTTCAGTCTTCATGAGAGCTAGATTTTGGTTCATCCTTACTCCTAGGGTATAGCCCTTTCAGATCCCAACTCTAAACCTGAGGTGTTTACCAGGACCCTTCTCATCAGTGAGTTCTAAACTTCAGTTATTGTCCCTCTGTGAAACTTCCAAAAGCTCTGTCCAGTTTCTCATCCTCACAGCTTTGATTTCATAATTGGCAAATACATTAAGGGGGTGCCAAGTGTTGGTCTCACTTCTGCGGGATTCCCTCTTCTCCAGTCTCTTGACTCCTAAATCCTTTGCTGTCTCAGTAGTTTTCCAATGCTTTCAAACAGATGTTTTTAAAATATTTTATCCAGCTTTTCTGACTGTTCTTCCTGCGAAGTTTGGTCTGATACAATCTGGTTTGAAATGTCTTTGGATGATTTTAATTTATTCTACCTAGCTCAGAGAGTCTGAAAAGGGAAGTCCTTAATAACACCCAGAGGTATTTCTCAAATGTAAAATTATGCCAATAAAAACTTCGAGAACCCACCAGAACATAACAAGACACTCTGATCTGGCTCTCTTAGATATCCTGACATATTCAGCACCATTCCTGGCAGGGATGCTGAAATGGACCATTCCTGGCAAGGATGCTGAGATGGACCATTCCTGGCAGGGATGCTGAGATGGACCATTCCAAAGACTTTTTTTTTGCCTTAGTTTTTTGTCTCTCCCAAACTACCACAGCAAAAACATCTATGCCCACAAACATCCTTTTCCTCTTCCCAGCAGCCTGCTCCCTCTATCTGTAATTACTCCCAATGTTAGAAATTCAAATTCATGTATATCCAACCTGAAATTTGAGTGTACAGAAAAGGCTCACAGAGGTAAAAATACATCTTCAAGAGTTCATATAAAGGAAATCTTCAGTTTGAAAGAAATGGCTATTCTTTCTTGCATCTCCCTAAAGGAAGAGTCCTTTCTTCCATATTGGTGCCTCTAAAATGTTGTTCCTTCTATTGAGAACATTCTCCCT
Organism: Eubalaena glacialis; assembly: GCF_028564815.1. Taxonomy (NCBI): domain Eukaryota; kingdom Metazoa; phylum Chordata; class Mammalia; order Artiodactyla; family Balaenidae; genus Eubalaena; species Eubalaena glacialis. The sequence continues at coordinate 81,859,720 of NC_083718.1, forward strand.
CTTTATCTCTTATTATATGCTTCACTTCAGATTCCCTTGGCCTCACATTTAATCCTTGCTCCAGCCACCCCTGTTGGGGCCAACTCAGCATAGACTCCACCCACTTTCATGCAAGCACACACTGACAGGACTCACTCTATACTAACACCACACACTTCTTCTCTCCAGCCCTGGGGCTACACAGTTGATGCAGAGAAGTCAGACACCAGGGGATGCACTGCACAGCGCAGAGGGGCAGGGGAGTTAACCCTCATGACAGAAAGAAAGCAAGAGTCAGTAGAACAATTTCTTCTTTCCCCAAAACAGTTTCCTGAGTGATTGAAGACATCTTTAAAATATTCTCCCAGGCAAACTTTCCTGAGACACACTTCATATGACTTCTTGGAGAACAGTCCCATAACATCAAGCTATCCCAGTTGCACTTAGTGGCAGCTAGTTTGTAAACGCATCCTCATATTAACTCTTCTTCTTTCTCTGTATGTAAACCCAAACAAATATTGTCTGTGTAGAATAAAATGACAATGAACAATTTGTGGAGTTAAAAAGAAAAGACAGAACCAAAAATTAGACAACAGTGCTGTTATTAGTCAGAAGGGGTAAGAAAAGTGTTAAAGTATTCAAAAGCTCTCATACTGTGTAGAAGAGAATGTCAACACTGTGTTTAAACTTTAGACCTTATTAAATTAGAATGCATGATAAATTTTAAGGGTGACCACTAAAAAATGTATGCATGATTCCAAATCTTTAAAAAGAAAAATATGGAATAGGAAAAAAGTTCAAAAATAACTCAGTTAATCCAAAAAGAAAGAAAAGAAAGAGAAATAAAGCAAGAAAGAAAAAAAGCCAGAAACATAGAAAACATGAAACAAATAGAAATCATAAAGTAAGATAGAATCAAAGTCCAAATATATCAAAAATTACAATAAATATATGTGGACAAAAATTGACAGTTACAAGACAGAGATTATCAGAATTTTTTTTTTTTAAATCCCATTGGATTTTTTAAAAAGCAAACGAACTTGTATAGATTAAAAGTAAAAGGATTGGGGCTTCCCTGGTGGCGCAGTGGTTGAGAATCTGCCTGCCAATGCAGGGGAAACGGGTTCGAGCCCTGGTCTGGGAAGATCCCGCATGCCGCAGAGCAACTAGGCCCGTGAGCCACAACTACTGAGCCTGCGCGTCTGGAGCCTGTGCTCTGCAACAAGAGAGGCCGCAATAGTGAGAGGCCCGCGCACCGCGATGAAGAGTGGCCCCCACTTGCCGCAACTAGAGAAAGCCCTCGCACAGAAACGAAGACCCAACACAGCCATAAATAAATAAATAAATAAATAAAATTAAAAAAAAAAAAAAAGAGAGCAACTTCAACTAATAGGAGAGAACGTGGTTTGGGACCAGTGGTATGTACCTCTACATACACACATGCTTACACATGCAGGAAAAAAAAAAAAAAAAAAGTAAAAGGATTGAAAATGATATTCTAAGCAAACACTAAAAGAAAGTCGGTTTGGCCATGTTAATATCAGACAAAATAGACTTGAAGATAATGAGCAATATAGGGATAGAAAGGGGTAACCGTGTAATGATTTAAGATTTAATCACCATAAATAACACAGTTCTAAAAATATAAGCATCTAATAAAATATGCTCAAGATATATAGAGTATAACTTGATAAAAACTTCAGGGATAAATGGACAAATATACCATCACTGTGGGAGATTTTTCAACATGTCTTTATCTGTGTCTGATGATTCAAGCAGACACCCCCCCCTCCCAAAAAAAAGTATCAGCAAAGATGTAGGATATTTGAACAACAAAATTAACAAGCTTGTAGTAATGGACATATATCAATTTTGCACCCAACAGTGAGAGAATACAAATTCTTCTCAAGCACATATGGAAAATTTATAAAATTAGATCATGAATTAAGCTACAAAGCAAAATCAACAAATTTCAAAGAAAAGTATCACAAAACTATGTTCTGTTCACAATGCAAATATTTTAGAAGTTAATTTAAAATCTCTGTAGATTTTGAAATTGAAAAGCATGTTTTTTAAATAACTCATGAGTCAAAGAAGAAACCATAATACAATTTTAAATACATTTTACAACTTAATGAAAACAGTATATATTAAAACTTGCGGGATATAAAAAGTATGTATCAAGGGAAATTTATTGCCTTAAAGGCTTTTTTATAGAAGGGGGAAAAGGCTAAAAATTAATGAACTAAATCCATAACTTAAGAAGTAGAAAACAAACAACAGAATAGACTCAAAGAAAGTGGAAGGAATATGATAATTATAAGAGCAGAAGTAGGAATTAAAAAACTGAAATAGGAAACCAAGTTACAATAGAAAGAATCAACAAGACCAAAAGTTGGTTCTTTGAAAAGACCAACAAAATAAACAAAGCTTTGCAATGATTTATCTAAGAAAAAAAGAAGAGAAGACACAGACAAATAATTTATCAGTCAGTTTTCACTATAATATGCTGTGGTAACTAACAAAATCCCAAATCTCACTGTTTATTTTTTGCTTGCTGTGTATGCCAGATATCTTCTGCATTCTCAGAACCCCAGTGGAGGATATGCCATTCTCATTGAAGAGGGAAATGAGCAAGAGAGCTAGTGGAAACACACAGAGAATATTTTTTAAAGATTCCGGTCAGATGTGAAGTCATTGTGACCAAACCCATTGTCAGCTGGGTGGATATGCATATTCCCAAAAGGGGCAGTTCAAATCACGTGGCAATAGGTGGAAATGTGTAGTTCTCTTACAAGAAGGAGAGCAAATATTTGAGGAACTGTCTGTACATCAACAGATAAATGGATAAAGAAGCCACAAAAAAGAATGAAATAATGCCATTTGCAGCAACATGGATGGACCTAGAGATTATCATACTAAGTGAAGTCAGACAGTGAAAGACAAATATCATATGATATCACTTATATGTGGAATCTAAAAAAATGATACAAATGAACTTATTTACAAAACAGACATAGACCCACAGACATAGAAAACAAACTTATGGTTACCAAATTGGGGGGGGGATAAATTAGGAGTTTTGGATTAACATATACACCCTACTATATATAAAATACATAAACAACAAGGACCTACTGTATAGCACAAGGAACTATATTCAATATCTTGTAATAACCTATAATTGTAAAGAATCTGAATATATATATATATGTATAACTGAATCACTTTGCTGTACACATGAAACTAACACAATATTGTAAATTAACTATACTTCAATCTAAAAAATGGTTTAAAAGGAACCTTCTTTAATCTGACAAAGGGGATTTACAAAAAGCCTTCAAAATATTACTCTAAATTTATTTACCAAAAATATTCTACAAAAATAATTCTAAATTTCCTTTTCAAAAATCAGGATCAAGTCAAGAGTGCCCAAGTAAGAATGTCAAGAAAATAGCACCATTTCTATTAACATTGTACTGGAGGTCCTAACCAGTATAATACTTTAATAGGAATAAAAGGCAATAAGGGCTGGATAGGAGGCAAAATGGACATAGATTTCAGATAATAATTGTTTACAAAGAAAAATCCAAAAGAATCTAGAAATGAATTATTGGAACAATCAATAGAAAAATTATTAGAAAGAATAATAGAAAAATTATTAGAATCAAAGACAAATTATTGTTTCCAGCAAAGTGACTGGACACAATATCAATATACAAAAGTCCAATTTATTTCTATACTAGCAACAAACAATTACAACGCATAATTTTTATAGGATATCATTTACAATAGCAATAAAAACAATGTATCTATGAATAAACCCAACAAAAGATGTGCAAGATCTGGACACATAAAATAAAAAACCTCTACTAAAAGACATTAATGAAGACCTAATAAAAAGATATCTATTCCTTGCTCATGAATTGGAAGACTCAAAATCATAAAGATGTCAATTCTCTCCAGATTGATCTACATATTCAACACAATGCCAGTTAAAATCCCAACAGGTGTGTGTGCATGTGTGTGTGTGTGTGTGTGTGCAACTTGAGAAGCTTGTTCTAAAATATGTATGGAAAAACAAAGGACTAAGAATAGCCAAGACAAAAGATAAAGAAGAAAAATAAGGAAAATTTGCCCTACTAAATAATCAAGACTTTTTAAAAAACTATGGTAATTAAGTAGAGTGGTGCTGGCACCAAGATAAATTGTCCAGTGGAACTGAATAGACAGCTCAGAAACAGACCCATATACATAAATGGGATGTTGACACATGACAAAGCTGGCATGACAGATCAGTTGAGAAAGGTGGGGCTGGTCAACAAAGAAAGCTGGAAAAAAATCTCCGTTGTACGTAAAAAGTAAAATTGGATTCCCTACTTCACATCATAAACAAAAGTAAATTCCAGAAAGAATAAGGATTAAAATGTCAAAAGCAAAACTACATATTTTTAGAAGTAACAGTAAGTTAATATATATTAGGGTAGGAAAAAACAGTATAAGTATGTATAAGTTCAAAGTTAAGTATATCTATTTATCAAAAAAAGAAAGTGAAAAGGCAAGCTACGAATGAAAGAAGAAATTTGCAACACGTATTACTGACAAAGAATTAGTATCGCAGTATACAAAGAATTTGACAAACAATCCACTTTGAAAATAGGCAAAAGTGACTATGAAGTGACTATTATAAAAATGAGCCAATGTTGGGCTCCGTATATAGCCCCCCAAGTTGTTTATTTCTTCACAGCAGGCTAGGACCAATTAGCTCAAAAACCTGCCTGCACTAAAGTCAAATTTTTACATATCTAGTTGTTTTAAGCATAGCCCCAATAAGCAGATTTTTAGCCATTTAGAGCTGCCTGCCTGCCATGCATACTTCACCAAAGTGCACCCAACATCTGCTAGTCATAGATAAGATAAACCCTGTGGTTATAGACCCCAAGCTGCTGCTGCCCTTTGGAGCTTTCTGACCCAGAGGCTCTCTGTTAGGCAGCTGAGCACATCACATAAACATGTAAGTCCCCTCTCCTCTGGGAATTTCCTTGTCCTCTCCTTCCAGATGCCTCCCCTCCCTGCCCCTAAGTAGTCTCTGAATTATCAGGTTCTGTGAGGGACTTCCCCTGCCTGCAAACCTGTCAAAACTTGTCCAAATAAAGCTTGCCTGTGCTACTGCCACCTCACAGTCATGCCTTTTTCCTTGATCTGCCTTGAAACCCCTGAATGCCCTACACTGACATTTCATAGAAAAGAACTACAGATAAAATACGTAAGAGATGCTTAACTTCGGGAATATGCCAATAAAGCCAGGATGAGACACCATTTAACTCCCATTTCATTGGCAAAAATCAAGAAGTCTCAAGTATTAGGGAAGATGTGGATGCTAGAAATTGCTAGGATTGTAAACTGGTATAACCACTTTGAATAAAGATTTGGCACTATCACACAGAGTTGAACACTGACATACCCAAAACCCATCAATTCCACTCCTAGATAAATATACCCAAGAGAAAAGTTTGTATAGAGGAACCAAAAGGCAATGCTCATAGCAGCACAGTTGGAAAAAGCAAAACAAAAACAAAAACAAAAAAACACCAACAACTGGAAATTGCATAAATATTCAGCAGCCAGAGAATGGATAAATAATGGTACACTCACAAAATGATTTGTTATATAGCAGTGAAAATGAATGAAATGAAACTTCACTCAACAAGAAGAATGAATCTTAGTGCTATGGTCAACATTTGTGTTCTCCCCCAAATTCATATGTTGAAATCCTAAGGCCCAATGGACGGTATTAGGAGGTAGGGCCTTTGGGAGGGGCTTAAGTCATGAGGGTGGAGCCCTCATGAATGGGATTGGAGTTCTTATAAAAGAGACCACACAGAGAACCCTAACTCCTTCTGCCATACAAGGAGAACTCTGCCAAGAGGAAAAGGGCCCTACCTATAACATGCTGGCACCCTGACTTCCAGCCTCTAGAACTGTGAGAAATAAATTTCTGTTTAAAAATCTGGTATTTGTTATAGCAGCCTGAATGGACTAAGTAACTTAGGAACGTGTTTGTTAAAATAAAAGTCCAGAACATTAGATGAAAGTTCAAACACACACACACACAAAACTAATAAAAAAAAAAATAGCATTTAATAATGCATATAACTGTGAAAAGAAATTAAAGCAATATAAAAGTTGTGTAAACACAAGTCAGGATGGAGGTTACTTCTGAGGGGAAGGCAGAGGTAAAGGATGGCGACCACTTATAAGTACATTAAAATTATTGATAATATTTTAGTTCTTGGTTGGGGTGGCAAAATGGGGAGTTAAAGGTGATGTTCATTATAACATTTAAAAAATATTTAATTTGAACGTGCCATACAAGGAATACTGATTATTGGGTATTATTAACTAATTCTGTGTACTTGATATCCATTTAAAAAAAAAAAAAAAGATGGTACCCACATACGTCTCAGGCCTTCCGGCCCAACTACGTTATAAATGACTGAGGAGTTTAATCAAGGCCATGAGCAAAAATGTAGCATACCAAACCCAGGTACCTACTCTCCACCGTGCCTACGACAACGCCGTTAACAGATCAGTAAAAACCCAAGGAGGGAGCAACAAAATCCTAGCTTAACTAGGACGCAAACAAAAGAGGGAGGAATCACGTGGTGCTCCCTCCCACGCCCGGCGCGCCAATGATGTCACCAATCCGCGACCGGGCCATTGATTCCCGACTGAAGGTAGAGAGGGCTACGTGGTGGGGGAGGGCGGGGGGAGGGTCCCGGCGCCACTGGCAGTCTCTGGTGTCGCGCTGTGTCCCGGAGAATTACAAGACCCGGTAAGAGGCTTTTCCCTTCCCCGCTATCACCTTCTGTGGCCTGAACACCCGGCTCGCGCCGCCGCTCCAGTGTCCGGCGCTACTGGAAGGGGGAGCGCAGGGGCGCCCGGGTGGGCTCTGAGTGTGGCCGCAGGGCCAGGTGGGGAGGCGGGGGTCGGGGGCAGCGGCGGGGCTCAGCAGCCTTGCGGGGAGGCGGGCGCCGGGGACCAAGGGCTTGTGTGCGGGTGTTTGTGCTCCCGGGTGTGCGCGGGTGTGGGCGGCAGAGGCTGCGCACGGATGCTCCGGCGCTCGTGCCAGCCGGAGCCGAACAGCTGGGTACCAAAGGCCCTTGTCTCCCTCTCGCCAACTCCCTCCCCTGGGGGAGAGTGACTGGAGAGCTAGGCGCCTGGGACTCGTTCAGGTCCGCGCCTTCCTGCGCCTTCTCCGCTGACTGCATAGGCCCGCGCCTCATCCCTGGGATAATATCCGCAGCCCTTGGCGTGCCTTATACGGGGAAGGCGTAGGCGTCCGCGGTGGAGAGCCCACTGCGGGGTCACGGCCACTGCGTTCTGCCTCGGTCTGGCCTTGGTGCAGGAGGCCTAGTTGCGTCACCTCCCCTTCCTTCATCTGCTTGGCTTGATTCTTGGGTCCCGCTAGAGGGTAAGCCTGCCTCAGGTGTGCCGTGTTGGTGTCAGAGTTTGGGAAACTTGCCTTTCAAAGAGGCATACGCACCTGTCATTGGATTTTAAACGCAGTGTCGGGGAGTCCCAGCCTGCGGCTGGGGAGGGAACAGAGCCTAAGCTGCTAAGGGAGAAGATTTGCACACACAGGCCTACACAGTGGCTGCTGTTGGAGAGGGAGGCCGGATTGCTAGAACAGGTCACTGGGAGCCGAGAACGTCGGAGCAACAAATTGTCGAGCAAATGCGAGTGATGATGCCAGTTTCTTTCTTTACTAAAGAAGGCCCGTTCCCATCGTTTCAGAGATTTTGAGATATCTTTTCCGTTATTTCATTATTTCACAGACAGCTGGGTGTGCTTGCTGTATGGGAGGCAGGGAAAAGAGTGGAAAGGGGGCATGACTTCTGGGAGTCTGGTCTGCGTTTGCCAGCTGTGTGACAGTGAGTGAGTTATTTAACCTTTCTACTCCTACTTGGTCTTATCTACAAAATGAGGATAATTATATCTACCTTGCAGGGTTGTTGTCAGAATTTGAAGTGTCTAGCTATTATTAGTAAGGGCCCAGCACCCATGACTTGAACTTGCTCCCTTGCTGAAGGTTTCCCATTGGTACAGCTGCTTGAAAAGCAGGGGAATGTTTTGCTATTCTGTGTGCTTGCTATTCTGCCAGATATGATAAAGCAGACTTGGGGTGGCGGGGGAGACTCAAAACCCATAATCTCTCTACAATAGACCATAACATTTTAGAACTGGAAAAAGTCTCACTTTATTCTCTTAATTATAGCTTCTCTTTATTGAGCACATGCTATGTGTGTGACCCTGTACTGAGCTCTCAACATACAGTAATTTCTTTAATCCCTCCGGCAGCCCAGTCCTATAATAAGTATTATCCCCATTTTGCAGATGCAGAAGGTGAGTTTAGCCAAGTTCCTGACACTATTTAATGGCAGAGCTGAAACTTGAACCCAGGCCCTCAGGCTATGTAGGGGTTGGGTCTTGTTATTTCTCAGTGACTAGAATCCTGGCAGTGTGAGGTGTAGTGGGGGAAGGGAGGCATAAGCAGAGTTTAGAGGGCCGGTATTTGCTGTAAGAATAACATCTCAAATTGTCCAGTGATAAATTACCTTTTATTTTACATTTTACCCAGCATTGTCCAGATGCAAAGCAAGATTTAGCCTTTCCACCCAGAGAAAGGCTCATGGGCGCACAGTGCTGGGATAGTGGGCAAACAGTAGGTATTTGGTAAATGTCTGTGGAAAGAAGAAAAAATCTTGAGGTATTGTTACGTCTGCCAGAAGGAGACCCATTGCTAACACACACAGTTTCCTTTAAGCTAGCTATTTTTATACTGTAACACAGTGTAATATGAGCATTTTTCTGATTCATGGATTTAAAGATTTGAAGCTGTGTTTCAGACCAAGACTGGTATTATTATCTGTGACCAACTGATTTGAGTTTATGTGAACAACAGGGTCTGAGCCCCTTTTGGGCTTCTGTAGTGATCTCTTGAGATACAGCAGTTTATTTTGCTATAACATCTGTTAGACTTGGACCATAGTGGGTAGAGCTGCTTGAGTTAAGTTTCCTGGAGAACACTGGATGATGGTTTGGTATCAGGGATACAGAGTTCGAAATATTAAGTTTGTCACAAAATTAAGTATTTGAGAAAGATCTGTGACGGATGTGCATTAATGTGGTAATGGTAAAAGGGTTTTAAACAGATGATATTCTTGGTGTTTTTGATGAGCCATTCTGTGTTGGTTCTCAGTCTGAAAATGACTTAGGGCTGTATAGTGAATTATTAGGAATGCAGAAAGGTTTATATAACCCATCCGTATAGATTGTGACAAGTAAACTCTCAGTTCCTCCACCCAAGGAGCTTTCATTGCTGCTTCTATACCCTCCCAGATGCCTTGAAGCCACCTATTTCATCATGTTTATCAAACTTAATGGGAGAGACCCTTTAACATAATTTATCCTCCCTTTCCCTCTGTACCCCACCACCACCACACACAGAGTGAAGTTCTTTCCCCAGAAGGGGGTATATTAATCTAGTTGCAAATGGCAGAAACCTAATGTAAACTAACATAAGCAAAAAAGGGTTGATCATTTAACTAGGAGGTCCAAATGTGAGCTTCAGGCATGGCTGGATCATGAGGCTGAAGTGATGTCGTGAGAACTCTCTTCGCCCTGCCTTTCTCTGCTTCTTTTTGTTTATTGCCCTCATTCTTTCCTGCTGTTTTCTCCATACATACTGAAGAAGGTGACTCTTGGCAGCCCCAAGCCTATGACCTTACAGCTCTCTTCTAGCATTGTAAACTAATCATGTGGACAAGGAGCTAGGGATGCCATGTTTAGACAGATCTGTGTCACAGGCCCACTTCTGAGATGAAGGAGTAAAATTTCCTTCCATAACCACATGGGATGGGGAAGTGCAGAGGTACTAGACAGGTGAAAACAACAGATGATTACTGTAAGTGTGTGTGTATACATAGGCATATGTGCTGACATGTGTGCTTATATCCCACTTCTTTGAGGCCTTTCCAGAGCCTTCCAACTGGAATGGATCCACGTGGTTTTGTTTGTCCATCACACGTTGTTTCTTGTTTTTGTTTTTGTTTTTTTTTAATTTATGGCTGTGTTTTGTCTTCGTTTCTGTGCGAGGGCTTTCCCTAGTTGTGGCAAGCGGGGGCCACTCTTCATTGCGGTGCACGGGCGTCTCACTATCGCAGCCTCTCTTGTTGCGGAGCACAGGCTCCAGACGCGCAGGCTCAGTAATTGTGGCTCACGGGCCCAGTTGCTCCGCGGCATGTGGGATCTTCCCAGACCAGGGCTCGAACCCATTTCCCCTGCATTGGCAGGCAGATTCTCAACCACTGCGCCACCAGGGAAGCCCACACGTTGTTATTTTGTTGTGGCATTGATCATGTTCTTTTCATCCCTTCCGCTCCTTTCCATCTGCTGTTTGTGCATGCACGCGTGTACACGCACACACACACACACACACAACACACTATTTTGTCTGACTGACTTCCTTTTGGATTCAGGTCATGCTTCTCTTCTCAGAAGCCTTCCTTGATCTCCATCAACGAGGAAGTCACATCCCCTGAGCACAACCTTACTGTGGATTTGATTTCTGTTTGATAACTGTCTATTTTCTAGTCAGTTCTCCACTAGACTGAGAGCCCCTTGAAGACAGAGGTGCTCTTTGCTTTGTATTCCTTACCTCCTCCTTAGCTGCATTATTTTTCTTCTTAGCACTTACAACCAGTTGACACTGTATATTTGTTTGTTGCCTGTCTTCTCATTAAAACATCAGCTTCATGAAAAAATGAAAGGAATTTTTATTTTATTTACTGCTGTATCTCTAGGGCCTAGGACGTGCCTGGCACATAGTATGTGCTTAATAAATGTTTATTAAATGAATGAATGAAAATCTGCCCACAGGGAGAAAATGATGCCACGGTGTTGATGAGGATTCAATCTGCATGATAGATATAGTTCTCACTGTAAATGTCTGTAAATGCAAGTACATGTAAATGCCCCGGAAAGGCAGAACCTCTCTCCCCATGTGCATCTGAACCTACAGAGGTGAAGGGTCAGGCCCCAAGGAGCAGCCACCTGGAAATTCCACCCTGTGAGATATTTCACCCCCCTCAAACCCTTCTGAACTATGATAGGTTGTATATTAAGGCTTTTTTTTTTTTTGTAGTTTGAGTCTTTTTTTCCTTAGAGTAGTTATCTTTTTTTTTTTTTTTTTCTAATTTTATTTATTTTTGGCCGTGCTGGGTCCTCATTGCTGCACGCGGGCTTTCTCTAGTTGCAGTGCGCGGGCTTCTCACTGCGGTGGCCTCTCCCTTTGAGGAGCATGGCCTCTAGGAGCGCGGGCTTCAGTAGTTGCGGCACGCGGGTCCTGGCTGGTGGGCTTAGTTGCTCCGCGGCATGTGGGATCTTCCCGGACCAGAGCTCGAACCTGTGTCTCCTGCATTGGCAGACGGATTCTTAACCATTGCGCCACAAGGAAAGTCCCGGAGTATTTATCTTTAAAACATTCCCTTGAGCGCTTACAGTGTGCCAGGCATGGTTTTAAGTCCCTTAACAACTTATTCTTTGACTGGAGTTTGGGGATCAAGGTTGTGAACTTTAAAACTTTTTTTTTCTTTTTAAATACAAAAACATTCAAAAGAGGCTAAAAAAATCCAAACTAGAAAATTATAAAAGAAATGAGACCCCTCTCCATCCAGCTCATCTCACCCTCCAGAGGTAGAGCTACTACTAATAGCTTGGTGTGTGTCTCCTCCCTTACCTTTTCTTAGGCTTTTGTAGTCAAAGCTATTAAATAAAATACACTCCATCTTGTTGTCATTGTTTGATTTTCACCCAGATGCAGCCACGTTCTACATGCTGATCTGCACCTTTCCTTTTCCATACCTGTCTTCAGTGTGCTTCTGCTGCACCCACCACTACTCCCCAGGGAGAGCACCCTGCCTCGGGGTGATGGGGGACTTGCAGCCCAGAGTGCAGTCTGTCCTGCAGGACAGGGGCTGCTCGGGTGTTGGTCTTCTGCCCTCTCCCAGGGAGAGCCCAAATCCACATCCATCTTCCTGGGTACTATTGTGCCTTATCTTATCTTATCTTAACCTATCCATGCCACACCCACCCCCCTCAACAAAAATATCGGGAGGGGGAATACCCTTTTGTTTCTTCTTTTAACACACAAAAAGTAGTTCTCATACAATTAGAGGCTTGAGGTGAAAGGGCTATTGTTTAACCCCACACTCACCCCCAAACGTCTGGACCCCCCCCACCCCCCGCTTCTAACCAGCTGCAATACCTTCTTGTAGTGCTTAGTCCTCATTTGCTTCCTAAAAAGTGAATATGAGTTTGTACTGCAATGCCTGACCATTCACTGTTGCCTCTGTCTCACCCTGCCTTCTCCAGGACTGGGTATTTTAAGTGAAAGAGGAAAATCTTAGCTAGATTGAAAAACGGTGTCTCATTTTAATTTGCATTTTTTGTTATGATTAAGTTTGAACTTTTCTTTTTTGCATATGCATATTAACCATTTTTATTTCCATTTTAAAAAATCTGTTAATTCCTGATTTTGTCTATTCGCTTATTGTGTCTAAGTGATTATTTTTTTAATAAATTATACAAATACTCTAAAAAATATGAGTATATGCTCATTGTAAAAAACAAACAAAAAACTCTTATTTGCTGTAAATAGTCTTCCGGTTGGTTGTTTGCCATCTAATTTTGGCTTTATCATTAAACATACAAAACCTGTTTTTCATTCTTCTGCAGACAAATTTTGTCCTTTTTGATTTCTTCCTTTGCTTGTAAGCTTAAAAATATTTTTCTTCATTTTGTGTTCTAAAGGTTTGCTTTTTGACATATGACTTTGAAAAGCTAATATTCAGTTTTATTTCAGATTTAAACAAGATATTTGATGAAAATATTGTACAATGTTTTAAATAAAAGCAGTTTTAATTAGATAAAGGTCTATGGGAGCTTCCCTGGTGGCGCAGTGGTTGAGAATCTGCCTGCTAATGCAGGGGACACGGGTTCGGGCTCAGGTCTGGGAAGATCCCACATGCCGCGGAGCAACTAGACCCGTGAGCCACAACTACTGAGCCTGCGCGTCTGGAGCCTGTGCCCCGCAACAAGAGAGGCCGCGATAGTGAGAGGCCCGCGCACCGCGATGAAGAGTGGCCCCCACTTGCTGCAGCTAGAGGAAGCCCTCACACAGAAAAACGAAGACCCAACACAGCCCAAAAAATAAATAAATAAATAAATAATAATTAAAGGTGCTAATAATTTTTTTTAAAAAGTCTATGTTTTGTTTTGTTTTTTATAAATTTATTTATTTATTTTTGGCTGTGTTGGGTCTTTGTTGCTGCGCGTGGGCTTTCTCTAGTTGCGGCGGGTGGGGCTACTCTTCATTGTGGTGTGCTGGCTTCTCATTGCGGTGGCTTCTCTTGTTGCGGAGCACGGTCTCTAGGCACGCAGGTTTCAGTAGTTGTGGCACGCAGGCTCAGTAGTTGTGGCTCGTGAGCTCTAGAGTGCAGGCTTAGTAGTTGTAGCGCACGGGCTTAGTTGCTCCGTGGCATGTGGGATCTTCCCGGACCAGGGCTTGAATCCGTGTCCCCTGCATTGGCAGGCAGATTCTTAACCACTGTGCCACCAGGGAAGCCCAAAGTTTTGTTTTAAAGATACTTACATTAGTGCGTATGTATCATTTATTTTTCCTTTTTTAAATTTAGCAGAATATCAAAGCTTGCTCCACAAAACTGAGTTCAAATGTATGTATAATTCTCATCATTTTAATGTTCTTAAGCATTTCCATAAATTGCTGCATGAGATGTTTATCTGTTGCTGTTGATCTGGTTTAAAGAAGCACTCTTATTCTGTTAGCAACTTCTTGGTGTATAGCCAAGATGATGAATTTAGCCTCTTCCAGTTTCCCTGTCTCACCATTTCCCTAAGTCTCTTTTTGAGATGTAATTATATACAGTAAAAATATTTAATGAATATGCTATGGTATTCATTGAATACCATTCAGTAAATTTTGACAAATACATATACCCATTTAATCACCATCCAAATCAAGAAATAAAGGATTTCCATCACCCCAGAAAGTTCCCTCGTGCACCTTTCTAGTCACCGCTGTCTCCAAAGGCCACCACTGTTCTGATGTCTATCACCATAGATCAGTTTTGCCTGTTCTGAAATGTCATATAAATGGAACTATATAATATGTACTTTATGTGTGGCTTCTTTTAGTGAGGTTCAGCCGTGTCGCATGTGTCAGTATCCACTGTATGTATATACATTAGTCATTTATTCATTCATCAGTTGGTGTGCTTTGGGGTTGTTTCCAGTTTGCGGCTATCAAGAATAAAGCTCTAGGAACATTCTTTTTTTTTCTTCTTTTTTTTTTAATTGTGGTGAAAAACACATAAAATTTACCAAATTAACCATTTTTAAGTGTACAGTTCAGTAGTATTATGTATATTCACATGGTGAAAAGTTCAGATCTCCAGAACTTTTTCATTTTGCAAATCTGAAACTCTGCACCCATTAAACAACTCCCCCTTTCCCCTTCTCCCTACCCCTGGTTCCATAAACATTCTTCTATAAGTCTTTTTGTAGCCATCTCTTTTCATTTTCCTTGGGTAAGTACCCAGAAGTATAGCGGCTGAGTCATACATAGGGTGTTTACATATTTAGCCCTAGAAGAAATTGCCAGTTTTCCAAAGTGGTTGTACCATTTTACATTCCCACCAACAGTGTATGAGAGTTCTACTTGCTGCATATCCTCACCATTAGATATTATGAGGGTGTTTTTTTTTTTAGTTTTATTTTAGCCATTCTAATAGCTATGAAGTGGTATCTCATTGTGGTTTTATCACAGCATATCTTAATCATTTATTTACATGGCTATTTCCATTATTAGACTGAGCTTCTTAAGGGCAAGGTTCATGCAATACATGAACCTCTTTTTCTTATTAACTTTTCCCCTTTATTTTGAGTGTGATAGATGCTTCATTATAGAAAACTTGAAAATTGAAGAAACTATTAAAATGAATAAAATCCCTGGTAACCCTACTTCTCAGATATCATCATTAACATTTTGGTGTCTTTTGTGCAGTGCTGTGTTGGTTAGCCCACAGATAGGGCAGTTCCAGGGTAGATTGATTCAGCAACTCAGAGTTGTCCCAGCCCTCTACTCTGCCATCCTCAGGGCATCATTTATTCATAGCAAGGAACCTTTGTGACAGAAAGCTCTTGACAGACTTCCTTTGTGTTTTGTTGGCCAGCGTTGTATCACATGTATCACTGGCAAGAGGAGTGGAATTGCCAAAACCAAGTTAGATTAGACTAATCACAGTCCTCCCTCTGGGTCTGGGGAGGGAGCCTGGCCTTCTCAGATGAATGTGGACACAATCAGGGTTCTCTCAGAAGGGAAGGCAGAGTTCAAGGGTAGGCACTCAGCACTATCT
Organism: Eubalaena glacialis; assembly: GCF_028564815.1. Taxonomy (NCBI): domain Eukaryota; kingdom Metazoa; phylum Chordata; class Mammalia; order Artiodactyla; family Balaenidae; genus Eubalaena; species Eubalaena glacialis. Next base: position 81,875,196 of record NC_083718.1, read on the forward strand.
GCCACTTGGGCATATTGTTTTTCAAAGCCGAAATTGTTCTCTATTTAAATTTTATGTCTTTCCACTTATTATGAACTAAACATCTTCCATGGCATTAACTCTTTGTAAATGTCACTTTTATGTATTGTATAATTTACTACTGTACCAGAATCTACTTGACTGTGTCTCTAGTTTTGGACATCAAATCTATTTTCAGTTTTTTGCTATTGTAAACAATTCTATAGGGAGCTTAAATTTCTGTACTAGATTTCAAATTATCTTCCTCAAGGTAGATTTTTATGATTGGATCATTAATTACACTTATTAATAATTATGTAGCAATATGATTACATATTAATAATGATTGTTGATTATTAAATGAGGTTATTAACATATTTAAGACTTCTGACACACATTGTCCAATTGCTTTGTAAAAAAAAACATCTTAGTCTTACCACCGTAGGGTAGAATGCTTATTTCTCCTCCTTTCCTTATTTTTTTACTTTTCTCCCTCCTCTTTCTTTCATTCAATCATTAATGTATATTCCTTTGACAAATATTTGTTGAATACCTTTTATAGCCAAAGCACTGTGCTGGGTCATGGGGGGTACAAGGCTAGTACTGCTCAGGACAGACAGACAAAGATCATGCAACTGTGTAACTACAGCTACTGATAAGGATTATGAAGGAAGCTTCCTAGGGTTATGGATACTATAAACTCTATATGCCGTCTGGCATAGGGACAGGACTGGAGGGGAAAACAGTCTATGACTTGGCTTTTTCGAGGCTGCAAGAGTGCTCTGTGGCTATTGGGCAAACAGGATGGAAGGTGCCTTTTGTGAAGTATGGGAGGATAGGCTTGGCTGGAGAGTGGGAGTGCACAGCCGACCTTGTTATGGACTTGGGCCTTTATCCCAAGAGTAACATGTAGCCAATAAAGGGTTAAAGAAGGGAGGTGATGGTGACCTAATCATCTTTGAGAACATTTTGGAGGGGGCCAGAGGGGATTCCTAGAGTCCAAGATTAGATTTTGAAGGTAGCCATGGAATCTCCCCACCTGGCACTGGGTCATTTTTTTTTTAATTGCTAATTTTATGAATGAAAACGTAAAACATATTACAAGTGTAACTGAATATTTCCCCAAGCGTTTGACAGGCATTTGCACTTCCTTTTTTGGGAACTGGCTTTTTATCTACTGCAGAGTTAGTGGGGGCAGTGTAATGGCCAAGAGCACCCGCTCTGGAGCCAAAATGCCTTGAGTCTGAATCCTGGCTCAGCCTGTTACTGGCTGTGTTATCTCGAACAACATTTGGCCTACCTCAGCTTTTCATGCTGTAACATGGGGACAGTAACAGTGTACTTATCTCATAAGGTGGTTGTGAAAATTAAAAGATAAAGTACAGGGACTTCCCTGGTGGTCCAGTGGCTAAGACTCCATGCTCCCAATGCAGGGGACCTGGGTTTGATCCCCGGTCAGGGAGCTAGATCCCACATGCATGCCGCAACTAAGAGTTCGCATGCCTCAACTAAGGAGCCCGTGAGCCGCAACTAAGACCCGGTGCAACCAGAAAAATAGATAATAAAAAATAAAAGATAAACTACAGTGCTGGCCCATATGAGCACTCCATATGTACATGCTGTCTTATCTAGGTATGTGGGCTTTATATATACACATATACATATTAACTCTGTCCTGTGTAGGATGTGTTGTAACTGTGATTCCCTGTCCATTTTCATTTTTTTATTAATGTCTCTTTTTAAAAACTTTTTTCTGTGAACATTTTCAAACATCACGTCACTATTTTGAAGTACAAAAATTTATCTGCAGTGAACAGATGTCAGTCTTCTCCTTTGTGATGTCTTCCATTGCTGTGAAACAGGTCAAGTCATACACAAAGACTTTTGTTTTTTAGTGTTTTTATTTAAAATACTTCACAAATAATCCTTTAATCCATTTGTAATTTATTTTGGTTTATTAATATAAGGCAAGACTCTGAATAGATCTTTCTTTCCAAAAAGCCTATCAATTAGCCAAGTTCCATCTATAGACTAATCCTTCTTCCCCTCACTGCTGCTTTTGGCTCCTATCATGCATTGGATCGGTACACACACTTGGGTCTATTGGGGGAAAAGTAGTTCTGCTCTATTAGGCTGTAGCTCCATTCCTGTATTATACCAGTACTGCTTTGATTTAATCAGTATGGCTGTCCTCTTTTTAAAAATATTTTGGCTATTCTTGCCTGTTTGTTCTTGCACTTGAACTTTAATCATTTTGTCAGGTATCCACTCCTTACTGCCCCTAACCTCATTAGAATTTGCAATAAACTGTTATTTAATTTGGCACAAATTGACATTCATAAACTATTCCGCCATCACATTTGGAGCCGGTGTATCCTTCTATTTAAGACAGGTATTCCTCAACAGAGTTTTGTACTTTTCCACATGTAGGCTCTTCACATTTCTTAGGATTATTCCCAGATGTTTCCCTTTTCTTTTTTAATGTTTTATTTGCTGTTAAGAATATAGTATTTTTCATATAAGGAAGGGTTGTGTTTTGTATATTTCTCTTATATCCAGCCATATTCCTTAACTGATGGTGGTCCAAGAGTTCTCATTTAATCTTCTTGGATCAACAAGGGTTACGATATTATCATCCGCAAATAATGTTTTTCTTTCCTTTTTTAATAATTTATCTCATTTCTGTTTTGTGTTACAGAATATGCTAGGATTTTCAAAATAATGTTAAATACCATATTTCTTTGATTCTAAGACCATTGAGCATAAGAACATCTATCAATTTAATAATAGCTTTTAGGGGCTACTAGTCAAAATATACTGATATATAATGTAAATGCATGTAATTCACATCCCAATATCAGAAATGTTTGGAGTACATCTCAGAATTGAGGAGATAAGATAACAGTGGTAATGGTGGCCCTTCTTATTTTATTTCTTATTTTAGTGGGAATGCCTAACTATTCCATTTTAAATATGATATTGGCTGTCAGTTTATGCTAGGTAGTGTTTGTTATATTACAGAAATATCCTTTTCTTCAAATAAAACAAAAAGCTCTAGTTCTGCTGGACAGTAATGAGAAGGCTGTACTGTTTGGTTTAACAAAAAAGTGGAAATTGTGGCTGTGCACATCGTCTATGCCAGCTGGTCTGCTGGTCTGTTGCCACCTTTTTCCTTGATAGCCCCAAATGCAGAAATCCCTGGCTGCACAGCAAGGTCTGTGCTAGTCCTGTGCCCGGAGCTCCCTGATGTGCACAGCCTGTCAAGGATGGTGTATTAGTTTCCTACAGCTGCAATAACAAATTACCACAGATTTGGTGGCTTAAAACCATAGAAGTTTATTCTCTCACAGTTCTGGAGGCTAGAAATCTGAAGTCAGTTCACTGGGAGGAAGTCGAGGTGTTGCAGGGCTGTGCTCCCTCCAGGGCCTCTACGGGAGAATCGGTCCTTGCCCCTGCCAGCTTCTGGTGGCTGCCTGCATTGCTTGACTTGTGGCCGTATCACTCCAGCCTTCAAGGCCAGTGTCTTCAAATCTCTGTCTGCTACGTCTTCACCGTCTTCACGCACCTTCTCCTCTGTGTGCGTAGATGGAAATTTTTCTGAACTTGTCGATGCTGAAGGAAATGCTTTTGAAGTCATATGTTAGGAATAGCAAAGCCTTATTCATTCCCTTTGGGAAGAAGATTGTGGTCACCTGGAAATAGCTCTAGGTCAATTCTCAGAAAATCAATACGCTGAAATTCAGTTCCACAAAAGCCCCTCAACCTTGCCCCCTCCCACTGTCCCTCAGTCTCCTCCTCAATCTCCAGCTCTTCAGCTTCAGGGAGACGGGCAGAGTACATTCCCCCTAATACTGTTGTGAAGGAAGAATAAAAACTGGTCAATTAAGTCTAGAGAGCTTAAAGAAAAAGGTAAAGTCTTTTTCATATTGGTAATTTAGTAAATCGGTTATTCAGGGAATTGGCCACTTGGCAAGTCAGCTTTCTGCGATTGGCTGTTGCTGAAATCGGCCCACTTCCCCAGGAAACACTGCAGAACTTGGGGGCAGAGGCTGCCCTCGGGCCTGCCTAGAACAGGACTGCACTTGTCCCCTCTGCTTCCTACAAGCCATGGAGATGGGGACATTGCCTTTGCAGGAAGCTGGGACTGAGCCCAGCCACTCATAGGCTAGGTCCTAGGGGTGAGAAGGAAGAGAAGGCAAGAGTGAGAGGGAGGTCCCCCCTTTGGACTCTGGCTCAGCGGAACCCACGTGTGGCCCAGTAGCTGAACCTCTTTGCTGGCCAGAGCCAAACTAGACGTCAGTCAGGTACTGCATGCCAGACTAACCTAGCATGGAAGAGGTGGTTTCAGGGTGTCAGGACTTATTGCATAAGACCACAAGCTATGTAGAGTCATCGTGTGGGGTGGTTATGAGACTAAATGTACATTCACTGTTTAAACTTGTATGTAAAATATTCAGCACAGGCATGTTAGCCATTATTATTAGTATTGTTTTGACATTATTACCAATATATCTTTAAAATATGGTAATACTTATCACAATGCCTATAGATAGTTTGATAAATACCATTTTCTTCTTTCATTTACTGGATAACTTTGGGTAGAGGCACTTACCCACTTCTGGAGACCTCTGTTTCTTCTGGGGGTACCTGAGGCATCTCTTGCTTTCTTGTAACTTCAAAAGCCAGTCTAGTCATTAACCTCAATAGAATATAAATCAGCATAAAGACACCTGTGGAGCACTGCTCAGCCAGTTGGGCAACTTCGCTATTCTGCCTTATAGGTTATCAAAGCAAGTAGGGTTATTATAGGAAGACCCTGTAAATTGTGAAAATTATGTTCATGTGGCAGTAGCTGTTTAGTGGAATAAAAAAGCCAATGATATATTGAAAGAGAAACAACAACAACAAAAAAAGGAAGGCAATAAATTTATGCCTAGCAACTCTACGAATTGCTTGTTATGTATTTCCTAGGAGTTAAGATAAGAACATGAGTTTATTTTTGTACAGATCCTATTCTAAAATAGTGCCCTAGTACTTAAAAATACCTCAGTAATTCACTACTTTTTCGATAATGTGTTGCAAGTTCAGTAACACACATTCACAGTCAGTACATTTCTGTTGCAGTATCTGCTGTATGAGCAAATATTGAAGGAGTTTGCAGACATCTGCTTTACAGTAGGGAGATAGATGATCCAATTGGATGTAGCGCATATGTGCAGTAAAGTCTGGTTATAGGAAATTACAGACTAAAAAGACTGTTGTTGTAAATATGCACCCCTGCACACAGTAAGGTTAAACAGAAAATCCGCAAGCCAAATTAATCATTACAAAGAAGACTAACAGTTATATTTATAGCTTAAAAGCAAGAATAGCAGGGACTGGAAACTAAAACCAACCCAGTAACCCAGATGATAATGCGTCCTTCCCCATAATTGGTGAAGTCCAGGCCCCTGCAGGCACACATGGAACCAGAGCTTGGCAGTGTTACGTGGCAGCCAGATTTCTGAGAACACTGAATGGGGGGCTTTTTCTGTAATACCTAATTTTAGATGGTAACTCTTAATCACTTAGGTGATCGTTAGCAAGTAGCCCTAGGTGGTATGTTCACAGGAGGTCTTGCATTTGGGGTTGCTTCACAGCTGAGCAGCAGACACAGGCTCCTGGGGAGGTGAGCCCCAGTGTTAGGAGAGCTGTGCCTGTGTGTCCATGGAGGCTTTATGCACAGGGAAAACAGCAAGGGTGGACACCAGTGAATTAACAATGGAGATTTAGGGGTAATTTTGACAGTGTTTGCTCATCTGTATTTTCTGAAACTTTTTGCAATGAACCTGTTACTTTTGGTTAATTTTTAAAAGAGCTTCATCCAACTCCTCAAGCCCCTACAACAGAACAGCACAAAGACTGATGTCACCACCTCACAACCCTGTGGGAGCTGAAACAATCCCTGATGGGGAGAAGATGAAATGTTTATGAATAACTCTGTCTGCAGTTACTCGAGCTGCTGAGATTAAATGACAAGAGCAGTTGTTGTTCTTTCAAGGCATGAACCGAACCTCTGTTTAGGAAACATATTTCCCCTCCCTGCTTCACCACTGCATCCTAGGTTCGATTCAAAGCCATGGAGGCAGCAGCGGTGCAGCTTCCCGTGCACAGTAGCTGTGATTACTGCTTCTCTGGATCTTCTTTTTTATTTATTTATTTATTTATTTATTTATTTGGCTGTGTCAGGTCTTAGTTGCGGCACGCGGGATCTTTCATTGTGGCACACGGGCTTCTCTCTAGTTGTGGCGCACGGGCTCTAGAGCGCGTAGGCTCAGTAGTTGTGGCGCGCGGGCTTAGTTGCCCTGCGGCATGTGGGATCTTAGTTCCCAGACCAGGGATCGACCCTGCGTCCCCTGCATTGGAAGGCAGATTCTCAACCACTGGACCCCCAGGGAAGTCCCTGGATCATTCTTGTAGAAGGGTTAAAGGCTTTGGGATTGTTTAGCTTGAAGGCAAGAAAGCAGAGGTAAGACGTAACTCATTTCATTATACTTAAATGAAAAGTAGAACATGGGGAGGTAAGCTGGAATTGCTACAGGGAGAGTTTGCTGTTGTTTTTAACCTTTTAAAATTGTAAAGTACAGCACATACATACAGAAAGGTACAGAAAGCGTCAGTGTATAACTTAATGAATTATTGGAGAGCCATATATGTAGCCACCACCCAAGTCAAGAACTAGAACATCACCGGCACCCAGAACATTCCTTCCCAGGCAAAACCCCTCCTCCCTCCCTAGAGATAACCACCATCCTGTCTTTTATGCAGTGTATACTATAGTTGTTTTGCCTGGTTTGGGACTTTATGTAAGTGAAACAATGTAGTATGTATATGGCTTCTTTCACTCAGTGTCATGTTTAGATAATTAGCCACCTTGTTGCATGTGGTTATAGTTCTTTCATTTTTGCTTCTGTATAATATTCTATCATAGGCAAATGCCACCATTTATCCATTTTCCTTTTGATGAACATTTGGGTTGTTTCAGGTTGGGAGCTGTTATGAATAATGCAACTACCAACTTCTTGTATGTGTATCCTGGTCTAGGAGTGGAATTGCTGAATTGCAGGGTGTGTACATTCACCCCTTTCCCAGGTTTCCTGTGGTGACTAGGAGCTGCTCTGCTTTCCCCCCTGCTCCCACCTGCTCTGATCAGATGGTTAATGTGCCTGTTTGACGGACGGACGGTAACGCACTGAGGCTTTGCTGTGCATTTCCCTAACATGATGAGATTGAGCACCGTTTCTTATGTGTGCTGATATTTTTAATTTCTTCTTGTGACATTCCCATGTCACTGTTTGGCCCATTGTTTTTTCTACCAAGCAGTCGGTTATTCAGTCAACTAACTATAACTCTGAAGGTCACTACGCAGGGGATGTGGGGATGTTCCCTGCCGCAAGGAGAAGACTTTACAGCTCTAAAGGCAGATACATAAACAAGTAGTTCATAACATTGTGATAATCGTTGACGCATCAGTCTCCTCCACTACGCTGACTGTTAGCTGAAGGGACAGGACTTTTATTTGTGTCATGTCCTCAGTGCTTTACACAGTATCTGGCACACATTAGGTGCTTAGTAAAGTCTCTGTTAAATGAATGAATGAGGCATTTTCAGAGGATGGTGAAAGTGCTCTAGTAGGGGTAAGTGTTGAGTAAGAGAGAAGCACAAAATAAGGAACCACGAATTGCACCCACTCCCCCACCCAGAGTGGGGCAAAGCTTCCCTAGGAGGTAATATTTGAAGCAGATCTTGAAAGACTTTCACCAGAAGCAGTGGAGGAAGTACATTCAAGGCAAAGGAATAGAATGCGCAGAGGCATGGAGAGGGAAAGTACATGCCACACTAGAAATGAGAAGTTGGGGAGGGGGGCTAACACTTAGGGTGAATGGAGTGAGAGGACAGTGAGAAAGGGCATCAGCTGGAGACAGTGCTGTGAAGGGACTGCCTTGTAAATCTCATAAGCAGTTGTCGACTGAAAAAAATGCACAGCCTAAAAGTTGAGAGTTATGTTTTATTTGGTGGACAAAACTGAGGACTTAAGCCCAGGACACAGCATCTCAGATAACTCTGAGAGACTGCTCCAGAGAGGCAAGGGAGGGAGCCAGGATATATAGGAGTTTTTGCAACAAAGACCAGGTAGTCGGAACATCAACAGATTACTGTTAATTAAAGAAAACCAGATATATCCTGTGTTTTCTCATCCTGAGTTCCCTCAGGGCTCACTGTCGGGGTGGCTGTAATATGATGGCTTGATGGCTGCAACATCCTTTGTTTACTGATATGGCAGGCAATATTTTTCATTCACACAGTGGGGATAAAATTGAAATTAAATACAGAAAAAAATTTCTCACAGATGAGGGGGGAGGGGAGCTGTTGAGCAATAGAATTGATCTACAGAATCTTTTCCTAGACATCTTGGACAAAACAGAGCAGATATATAAGCCTGATCATGAAGTCCATTGATAACAAAAGTTATCTTTTGGAAAGCCATGGTGTAACCTGAGCAAGTGTAGAGTGACTTTCCGCAGTCAGACCTGGATTTAGCAGCAGCATGGTCCCAATGGAGCCTCCATTTCCACATCTGTAATTTGGGAATAATGCCTACCTGGCAGAGGTGTTGTGAAGATTAAGGAGATAAGGTGCGTCTTCCCTGGCGGTCCAGCGGTTAAGACTCCGCACTTGCATTGCAGGGCGCACTGGCGCGTCCAAAAAAAAAAAAAAGAGAGAGCGATCAGGCCTGTAAAGGATTTAACCCTTGCCTGGATGGTGGATGCTGAAAGGTGGGATGGTTTTATGATGTAGATCCTTTACTGTTCAGTTGCTGGTATTATTATCTTGCTACTATATATTGGCTGTTACGTGGTCGCGTCACTTAATATGCTACAGTATGAGTAAAGTCCACAGTGAGGACGTTAGTCATCTGAAGAGTTCGCCACCCCACCCCCGCCCCCGCACTGCCACATTAGAGACAAGAGGTCACGTTAGTGTGGACCTGGGAGTAAGAGGACAGAACCTCAGGCTGTTTCTCCAGCGCTAGGCTTCGCAGGGTGGCTTTGTTCTCCGTTTGCTTTATCCCATGTATTCCTGAGAAGGCCATGAGGGGAATAATGAGCTCAGTATTTATAGCTGTTTTCCTAAAAAAGAGTATCTTGCCCACTTCTCATGCAAGAAAGGGATTAAACTTGTTACCGGCCTGAAACCAGACGGCTCACGCTAGCTTTGCCCAAGCCCCGCCCCTCGGCCAAACTTTCCAAAGAGGGAGGTCCTTCTGAAGAAACGAAAGTGAAATTGAACCGGAGCCATTTCACAGCCCTGCTCCCCGGCTGCCTGGGCTTGTCCCGATTCCAGAGGAGCCTCTTGTGTCTTGGAGGCCGACGACCCGCGTTGGGAAGGGTCCCTCTCGGGGAGGGTCACGGCGGGCGGACACCGGGACATGCCTCGGGCGCGCCATGGACCTGAGGCAGGTAAGCCGCTGGGGTCAGAGCCCAGAGCGGGCCACCTGCAACTTGCTCGCCCTGGCTCATCTTCTACCTCCCTACGCTCCTGTTTTCATGCATGACATATGCGCGTTGTGTGTGTGTGTGTGTGTGTGTGAGAGAGAGAGAGAGAGTGTGTGTGTTTTCTTGCCAAGCAAAATTTATGTTCTAGGAATTTAGGAATTTGTATCTTGCTAATTAATTGTGTCGAGCAAGGCGTGGAAGAGGGTTTGTGGGGAAAATGCACTCCCCTCCCTCCTTCTGAGGAACAAGGCCTGAGCCCAGGTCAAGACAGTCCCCCTCTGCTTTTCTGCTAGGACCCCATGTATGCCCACGCCTCCTTTAGCCCCACTTGGACAACATGCTTTACTTTTAGCGTCTCCTCTCCTTCTTAACCTGTAGGAGAAAGTTTATAGTGGCTTTATTCATTATCCCTAAAAACTGGTATATCAATATAATGGAAAACTGCTAGGCAAAAAAGGGCAGGAACTATTGTTATATGCAACAACATGGACAAATTTCAGATTCATGATGCTAAGCAAAAGAAGCTGGACTCAAAAGACTGCATACTGTATGAATCCATTTAGATGACATTCTGGAAAAAGCAAAGCTAGAGAGACAAGACAGATCAGTGGTTGACAGGGGCTGTGTGTGGGGAAAGGAATTGATTGCAAAGTGCATGAGAAAACGTTTTTGGGAAATGGAAATGTTCTACATCTTGATCTGAGTGGTAGCTATAAGGCTGTGTGTGCTTTGACTCTATATGGTCAAAACTCATAGAATTATACACTAACAGAGTACATTTTACTATATGTAAATATACCTCGATTTTAAATATATATAAAGTATATGTACACACGTATATATATGTGTGTGGTATGTATACATACATATGTGTGTGCATGTGTATATATATTTTTCCCTTCTTTAAAAGGATTAGGGACACCTGACTTACAGGAAAAGCATTTCTTTATGCAAACCAATATATTACCCTTTGGAGCCCATGTGGTAAAGGTGGGGGGCTTGTCTCTTAATACTAAATATATGAGAATAGATTAAAGTGAAATTTTTGCAGAGCAGTGAATGTTAAGTGGCTTGTTACATAGTTTGTATAGTACATAGGCATGAAGTTGGGTGAGTGGAGATGTTGAGGGATTTAGGAATGATCACCATGGAGGTTGGTTTCTCACTTTCTTTGCTCTCACTGCCATTCAGTGGCTCTCCTCCAAATGGCTGTTCTCAAGTGGTGGTTTGGCTTGGTTTCCCTTTTAGGAGATTTTAGGGGATATAAGGAAAAAATTAATAATCTCCCTTTAATTTTTCCCTAAAATAACTATTGTTAACAAATTCATGTATCCTTTTGAGTCCTGTGAGCCAGACACTCACCGTCTGTACTCACATATACCTCGGCCCCAGGTGGGGGTAGGGGGGTTGTGTGCAGCAAGAGGAGCAAGAAAAGAGATGGAATTCATGTCTAGCGATGTCTTGTTCATGCAGACATTGGTTCAGGATCAGCTTTGTTCCAGGTGCTGCCTTAGGTGCTAGGGATGCAAAGATAACTGAAGTGTAGTCCTTGTCCCCCAGGGGCTTACTGTCGAGTTGACTGCAGCCCCCCATCAATACTACATGGGGAATATTGAGAGTGGAGAGCTGAGTATAATTTCTAGGGCACCTAATACTGTTAATCATCTTTCAGACACACTACAATCTATATGTGCCATTAAAAAAAATCAGTAGCTATGATAAAAGGTAAAGTAAGTGGTGTAACAGGTGCTGGATGGGAGGAGTTCAAGGAGAGGAAACTCTCATGGGGGCGGGGGGGGGGAGTCGGAAGTCTGAAGAAGGTGGCATTTAGAGAGATCTGTAGCGAGTTGTAATAGGTGGCAGTAGGGGGAAAAGCAGGCACGTTGCACCTGAATGTAGAGGGATGGAAAGATGAGAGGCACTTGTGGTAGCCCATGTGAGAGGTAATGAGGGTCTAGAACTGGAAAAAGACACATTTAAGAGAAAAGATAGAGGTGGTAGACAAGATAGGACTTGGCAACTACCTGATGAGGTGTGGGAGATGAGGGAGGGAGGGAGGAAGGCAGGCAGGCAGAAAAGATGACTCAGGTTTCCAGCCTTAATAACTCAGAGGAGAATGCTGCCATTAACAGTAATAAGAACCGCAGGAGAAGGGGCTGGATTGAGGGAAAAGATTAATTTGGTTCAGAATGTGTGGCATTTGAGGTAATGGCAGGATATCTAAGGGGACAGACAGATCGTCTAGGCATTTGAAAATTCAGGTCTTAAGCTTCAGCACAGGTGGTAGGCAAGACATTGGAGGAGAATTTTTAAAGAAGAGAGCGCAGCCCACATTGAGTCAGCGCATGTTCATGTTTGTTGTACTGAATTGACCACCAAACAGCTGTGAAAACCTAACCGAAGTTCAAGAGGAGGAATTTATATGGCCCCATTAGCGTGGTGAGGCGGTATCCTCCTCCAGCACCATTTGGAAGCTTTGGAACAGAAAAAGGGGACAGCGGGCCTTGGGTGGTGAAGGGAACTGACCGTGAGATCCAGGCTGAATGAGGAGGTGTGTGAAGCCAGAATGGAGACAAACCAGGAGTGGCTGACCCGCAGCTACAGGGGTGGAGGTAGAAACACAGGGAAGTTGCCGGCTGAGAAGAGCAGGGCAGGAGTCCGCAAACTGCGGCCCGTGGGCCAAGTGCAGCCTTCCCCTTGGTTTTGTAAAGGAAGTTTTACATTTTGCCTGTGGCTGCTTTTGTGCTACAGTTGAATGCCCCTCCGGCCCTTTACAGAAAAAGTTCACTGACCCTGGAAAAGTTTCAGGGTTTGAGGTTTGATAGTGGTCCGGCTCAAGTAACAGTGAGATTGAATGAGGAGCCGCACAAACCACTTATGTGGCTGAAAGGTGGAGGTGGCCATCACTGGAGCCGCACTAAGGAGATGTGCAGCGAGCATGCCGTGAGCTTGACCAGCAAGAGTGCTAAAATCCCCTCATGGTGACGGGGGGCAGGGGTTGGGGAGTAGAAGGCTGAAGTTATTGAAGAAAGGGACGCAGCTGCCTGCAGGTCCCTGTAGCCTTCAGGAGAATCAGACAAGGGGGATGTGAGCCTGAGGAATCATTGTTCCTAGATATGCAAGCCCCCGGGACGGGCAGCAAGGTATTGACTGACACCCCCAGGGTCCCTTTTGTCCTTAGAAAAAAGGCACATGGTTCTCGTCCTTCAGTGTGGTGCCCAGGCTTGGAAGGGACACTGGGCACTTCTACCCAAACCAGCAGGCTCCCCTGGCTGTGCAGAGTTGGCAGCGTCTCTTCCTGGATACCTCGGCCCTAGCCTCCCACACCCCCTTAGCTACTTCCCAATAGCTGCTTCCACAGCGTGTCTTCAGAACCCGGTTCTGTAGGCCACAAGCTACGCCATCTTCTCTCAGACCGCCACCTGTTTACCAGAACGGCGAGCACTGTGACTCTATACGTCTTGCTTCCTGCTCTTCCATCTCTTCCCTCTGTCGGGTCCACAGGTAGTACTTATGAGGTGGGCGGGCCACCCTAGCTAGGTCACAAGCCCACGTCTCACTTGCCTTCTCAGCTTATTAGGAATCAGGTGCGACCCTCACACCCACCCCAGGCAGGGGGGAGGGACAGGCTCGCTGCTGCAGTCCCAATTCACTTTCTTTTCCATCTTCTTGTTCTGCAGGGGTGTTCCCTCAACAGATACCAAACCCATCCCGTTCAAGGCTATGAGCACAGCAAGCTCAGACACCAGCAGCCAGGGCTGGGATCTTATCCTAATAGTTTCCAGCTCCAGCAAATAGAGTTTCTCAAGGGGCAACTCCCAGAAGCACCCCTAATTGGAAAACAGGCACCATCACTGCCACTGTTCCTCCCTGGACTCAGGCTAGGGTTTCCAGGACCACCTGCCAGAGGTGGGTACTTTGAGATCCCGGGTGTCCCCAGGGGCGTGCCTCTCAGAAGTCAGGTGCTCCCAAGAGGGTTCCAGCATCCTTTCCCACGTGGCCACGTTCGGCCATGGAGCGGTGTTGATAGGCTCTCCGCACGTTTCCGGGAACTGACTATCAGCCAGGATCAGGAACAAAGGATCTTAGAGCGCTTGGAGGAGCTTGGGGAAGGGAAGGCCACCACAGCGCATGATCTGGCCGGGAAGCTCCAAGCCCAAAAGAAGGAAATCAATCAAGTTTTATACTCTCTGGCAAAGAAGGGTAAGCTGCATCGGGAGGCAGGAACGCCCCCTTTGTGGAGACTTTCAGTTCCGGTTCAGGCTTGGAACCAGCCCAGCCAAGTAGCGAGAGCAGACAGTCATAGCCGGGGAGCTCCAAGCTCAGACTTCAGTTTGGAAACTGAAGACAGAAGCTTCACATCTGGCTTGGAAGATCCTTCTGAGCCTCTCGACATGGCTGAGATCAAGGAAAGGATCTGCGATTACCTGTTTAATGTGTCCAGCTCCTCTGCCCTGAATTTGGCTAAAAACATTGGCTTCACCAAGGCCCGAGATGTGACTGCCATGCTGATTGACTTGGAAAGGCAGGGGGACGTCTACAGGCAAGGGACGACCCCTCCCATATGGCATTTGACCGATAAGAAGCGGGAGAGGATACAGATCAAGAGAAACACGAACAACGTTCCGGAAACCACTCAAGCTGCTATCCAGGAGACTAGAAAAATCGCAGAGCTCCCCACCTGCAACTTACCTGCGTCAGATGCCTCAAACAGCATGGTCACCACAGAAAAAGTGGAGAACGGGCAGGAACCCGTCGTAAAGTTAGAAACTAGGCAAGAGGTCACACCAGAACCAATAAAACTGAAACCGAAACCACCTGTTCATGACAATGGCCCCTCCAAAACAGGGTATGTTGACTTTGAAAATGGCCAGTGGGCCACAGATGACATCCCAGATGACTTGAATAGTATCCACGCGGCACCAGGTGAGTTTCGAGCCATCATGGAGATGCCCTCCTTCTACAGTCATGGCTTACCACGGTGTTCACCCTACAAGAAACTGGCAGAGTGTCAGCTGAAGAACCCCATCAGCGGCCTGTTAGAATATGCTCAGTTCGCTAGTCAGACCTGTGAGTTCAACCTGATAGAGCAGAGTGGACCACCCCATGAACCTCGGTAAGAGACCACCCAGGATTTGTGCCTACGGTTGGGGTCAGGCGCTCTTGCTCCTGATGGAGTCTTGGCTGACTCGTGAGCAGTGCCAGTTGGTGGCCCCTGTCTTTTCCCTCTTTTTTCTGCCTGTGGGCTGAATCACCCTTGTCTGGCCCTTCCTCCACATCTTGAGCAGGGAATGTAGACCTCAGCCCAGCCAAAATCTTGGCTGAGCAAGGGGGAGGTTGGCAGCCTTGGCTAAAATGAAGCTTCTTTGGAGATGATTAGCTGCCGTGCATCAGTGTTACGCCTGCCTCCTAAGGCCAGAGGTAATGAAGACTTGACACCCTTCCCGCCCCCTTCCATGTGCCGTCCTCCCTCCGCCCGAGCTGAGTCCCCCAGGGGGTGCAGGAACAGGTGGGTAGCGGCAGGCTGCACACAGAGAGCAAGGGTGGGTTGTGCTGCTAAGTAGCAGCGGGTCCAAACCGTACCTCCCCACCCCCCTCCTGCTCAGCTCCCGTAGGGAAAGGATGCTGTAGAGTGCACGGCTGCCTGCCTGTTGAAGGTGGTGGTTCTAATTTTACACACCGCCTCTGCACAGATGGGTGGGCTAGCACTTGCTGCTGCTCCTAAGCTGTGAAATCAGAAATTACCTCACTCAGACAGCTGGCCCAGCCCTGCACCATAGGCTCTTCCAAGCCAGCGGACAGATTGAGGAAGACAGGTGGGCCCAGGAGCTGCTGCAGGGCCTAGCGGAGAGCTGAAACCACTGAAGCTGAGTGACCGCACGCCAGTGAGGCCAGCAGAGAATCCCACTAACCTTTACATTAACCGTAGGCTGGTGTCTGAGGGTAAGGATTCCCAGCGGTGACCCTTCCTCCTTATCCTGACCGTCTTCATGACACTGAGATGGCATTGCAGGAGAGCTGTTAAGAAGAGGGGGTGCGTCTGTCCAGAAGCTGACAGGGCCAGGACTGGTGTGCTTTTGTCTGGGGTAGAGACTGGATGGCCGTCATTCTCTTTCTTCTCCCACCATCCCCCTCCCCAGAGTTGGGGAACAGCAGTGGGTTTTGTGGTTAACCTTTCTTTGGACTCCAGCTATAAGAAACATTGATGCCATGCTCAAATATTTCAGAAGACCCAGGAAATAAGAAATTTGACCTACCTTTCTAAATGAAATCCCAGATTGAGCAAAGAGCTGAACAAATATGAAAGCTTGAACAGAGACGGTCTAAGCTAAGTCCAGAGGCTTAGAACAAATGCTTTTTGGTTCTCTGCATAACAAGGGGAAATTCCTTTCATCTCAGGCATCAGACAAATAGAGCTGTAGGATGACTCAAAAGAAACCGTGAGAGTGGTGTATCTCTGAGGGTAGGTTGGGGACGAAAATAGGCCCCCAAAAGGGGCAGGTATCTGATCCCTGTAGGTGTCTGGGGAGTGTGAGACTGCGCTGTAAGAAGCCTTCGCTTTCCTTAGGAGCTGCCCTTGAGGTGGCCAAGTCTACCACCATTGCTTTAGGGTAAAGGCTCTTTGGTTGCTAACAAGACTGTAATGGTGATTTTAGCTCATCATTTTTTGTACAGACTTGATCTTAATTCATTGCTAAAAGATAGTGGGTTTCCCTTGAGCTAGTTTCCTATCACCTGTGGCTATGTTTGCTCTAATGAGCTTGGAGAGAGAGTCACTGGCTGCTTTGTTTCCAAAAAAATAGGAACAGGCTGAGCCTCCAAAGGGACAGGAGTTCCTTGGCCTACCCTCCATCTCCTTCACAAGTCAACAAGCCCCTTAGTGTAGCAGGAAATTTCAGGGTGAAGATCTCTTTGGAGAGGGCAGAAGGGATGGCCTAGACTAGTGTTCACACATCTAATCACTTTCCATCAAGATTTAAATTCCAAGTTGTCATCAGTGGCCGAGAGTTTCCCCCAGCTGAAGCTGGCAGCAAGAAAGTGGCCAAGCAGGATGCAGCTATGAAAGCCATGACAATTCTGCTTGAGGAAGCTAAAGCCAAAGACAGTGGAAGATCAGAAGAATCATACTACTGTTCCTCGAAGAAAGAATCAGAGAAGGTAGGTGTCCTGCCCTCTGGGAGGACATCAGTTCACTCTCCAAGTCTGAAGTATCAGAACTTCATCTGACCCTCTTGAAACAATCTCAGCTTACCCAACCCACTGTCTCAGAGTCAGCTTCCCACTCTCCCCTCTACCCTGCCTCACCAGCCCACCTTTCCTCTTCTCATACCCAGCTCCCCTTCTAGTGCCCCCTCCCAAGCTAACTGGAATTGCAGAATTTCAGGGTTGAAAGAGACGTTAAAAATTATTGAATCCGGTCTCCTCTCTTGGCAGATAAGAAATGAGACGAAGAACATTTAAGTAACTACTGTTTCCTGCAAGGCCTAGAAAACCCATCCCCACAACCCTCTTCCTTTAGAAAGCCAGCCCCAAACATGCAGTTGACCGAAAGAAATTCTCCCATCCCCATTCCCTCTGCTGTGATGGAATAGCCAGTGTTTTCTCAGTTTGTTTTTGTTTTTGTTTTTGTTTTTTTGTCTCTCATTTTCTCCAGACTGCAGAGTCCCAGACTACCACCCCTTCAGCAACATCCTTCCTTTCTGGGAAGAACCCCGTCACTACATTGCTTGAGTGTGTGCACAAGTTGGGGAGCTCCTGTGAATTCCGCCTCCTATCCAGAGAAGGCCCTGCCCATGACCCCAAGTACATCTCTTGTATCATGTATCTCTGCTGAGGTTTTCTCAAAAAAGAGAGAGATACATTTTCTTCTTTGCCTCCTCAGAGATGGCAGATTATTTCACTGAGCAATCACTCCTGTTTTCAATATGGAAAATGGGGGGCCTTGAGAGCATGGTTGCTGCTTGTGGAGCAGAGAATCTGGGATTAGGAGTTCAAAGGGCAAAGCAGGGACCAAGCACAAGGGAGATACACGGCTTGGAGGTTACTGGTGGTGGGACTAAAAGGTGCAAGACCTGGGCGTACCTGAGAAGCTCTCTGCTCTGAGGCTCTGCAGACTTACATGTTCAAGAGAAGGGTTCCTGGAGGAGGTGAAATTAGGTTGATGCTTAAAAATGTTGAATAGGGGTCAGCCAGGCTAAGAGAGACTGGGGGCAGGAGGAGGGTGAAAGGCACCGGCTCTTCAAGGCAGAAGTGACTGCGTGAGCCAAGGCACAGAGGCGATGTGTGCAAGGAAATTACAAGTCGTAAAGGATGACAACCTGACAAAGGCTAGGTAAAGCTCTTCCATCAAAACCAGTTTAATCCTCTCCTTTCATCTCCTGTCAGGTTCCAGTACTGCGTTGCAATGGGAGCCCATACTTTCCCCACTGCCAGTGCCCCCAGCAAGAAGGTGGCAAAGCAGATGGCTGCAGAGGAAGCCATGAAGGCCCTGCAAGGGGAGGCGACCAGCTCAACATCTTCTGATGACCAGGTGGGGCCATTTTCTACTCAAAAGATACAGGTCATTTTTAGCAACTGAGCGGCTTAGGATTGCCCATGAGCCCCTCCGAGTTTCCGTTAAGTGTTTATGATTCCTCTTTGGCTGATTCTCCTTCAGCCCGGAAGTATGAACACGGAATCATTTGATAACTTGGAATCGGTGATGCCCACCAAGGTCAGGAGGATTAGCGAGCTCGTCAGATACCTGAACACCAACCCCGTGGGCGGCCTGTTAGAGTACGCCCGCTCCCATGGCTTTGCTGCTGAGTTCAAGTTGGTCGACCAGTCCGGACCTCCTCACGAGCCCAAGTGAGTGTTCCTGTCCTGGCTACAGCCGTGTGTCACAGAGTGGGAACAGCTTATAACCCAGGGAAAGAAAGGATGTGCATTAGCTGTGAATGACAGGAGGGGCATGTTGAGGGAGCCCTGTCCCCAGGGCCTCCGAGAAGACACTAGATCAGCCATCTTGAGAAGACAGCCACTCTTCCAGTGAGCGTGAGCCTTTTTAATTTTTTTAAACTAATTTTATATGTACATAGAAAATCATTCAAGCTGATTGAAAAAATGTGCAACGAAAAGTCTCATTTCTATCTCAGACTTCTAGTTTCCCTCACCAGATTCATACACTATTACCAGTTTCTTGAGTCCTTCTAGAAATTTCCATGCACATATTAGCACGTTTTCCTTTCTCTTTGTTTTTTATTTTTATTTTATTTATTTATTTATTTTATAAATTTATTTATATATTTTTGGCTGTGTTGGGTCTTCGTTGCTGCGCACGGGCTTTCTCTAGTTGTGGTGAGCGGGGGCTACTCTTCGTTGCGGTGCGTGGGCTTCTCATTGTCGTGGCTTCTCTTGTTGCAGAGCACAGGCTCTAGGCACACAGGCTTCAGTAGTTGTGGCACGTGGGCTCAGTAATTGTGGCTCGTAGGCTCTAGAGCACAGGCTCTGTAGTTGTGGCTCATGGGCTTAGTTGCTCCGCGGCATGTGGGATCTTCCCGGACCAGGGCTCGAACCCATGTCCCCTGCATTGGCAGGCAGATTCTTAACCACTGCGCCACCAGGGAAACTCTCTCTTTGTTTTTTAAAGTTAAGTATATATCATAATCTTCTGTTCTACCCCTTGACTCCTTTACTTACCAGTGTGTCTTAGAGGTCATTACAAATAAGCATGTATATATCTACCACATAATGCTTCATTGAATAGATACTTACAATTTTTAAATTGCTTTATCAAACAAGAGATGTAAAAGGTCTTCTTAAAGTGGACACCCAACTACTTACCACCTAGTTTAAGAAGGAAAATGTTGTTATATCTGTTTGAAGCCCCACCATGCGTAATTTATTTAACTAACTTCCAGTGACATTCAGGTTGGTTTTGGTCTTACTCTTAGAATCACTCCTGCAGTGAACATCCTTGTACTGTATGTCTTTGCTTACATGTACAAACTTGTCTGTAGTATAAATTTTCAGGAGTGGAATTTCTGGGCCATGAGTCATGTACATTGGTTTTTAAGGGTTTTTTTTAATAGGTAATAGATGATGCAAAATAAAAAATATTATTGAAAAATAAAAATATAAAAAGCTCATTCTCACTTTGACCCAGCTCTTACCTACACACAGACACACACACACACACACACACACACCAACGTGTAGTAACTTTACATTATTATACATCCTTCCACAGTATCTTTATACAAATACAAGCAATTATATTCCCCCCTTTTGTTACACAGAAATACATATATGCATTGATTTCTAGCTTGCTTTTTACACATAAAAGTATTATCTTAGAAAATTTTTCATGTAACTTTATATTCTTTCTATATAACTACAAAGTATAGTGTTCCAGTGTACGGCGTTTATCATGATTTATTTAACCAGTCCCTACTGATGAATACTTGGATTGTTTCCAAACTTTTGGTATTATAAATAAGGCTGCAATGAATAACATGTATACGTGCATTTAAAATTTTGGTAAATTTTGCCAAACTTTCCTCCAGTGAAATTATACCAGTTTCTGCTTCCACCAACGATGTATAAAGAATCTCTTCCTCTACACCGTGAGCATTCTAAAATGCGAAAAATAGTATCTCAATGTAGTGCAAAGACTAGTCTACATTAAGATATTTTTTATTATTATTATTATTATTTACCACATTAATAGGTCAAAGGAGAAACACCACATGATCATCTCCAAAGATTCCAAAAAGGTGTGTAGTAAAATTCAGCATCCATTCAGATTAAGAAACCAAGCTGTTAAGAAAATAGAAATTATTGAATACATCCTTCACATGATAAAAATACAAGTCTGAAGTCCAAAGTCAGCAGCTTACTTATTATTGAACCTAGAACTGTTCCCATTAAAGTCAGGAGGAAGATGTGGATGCCACTGTCATCGTCATTTAATATCATTCTGGAATTACCAGCTAATGCAATCAGTTTAGAGAAAGAAGTAAGTGTAAAGAGAGGAAAGGGGAGGTAAAGTTATCATTATTTGCAGATGATATGATAGTATACCTGGAATATTCATGAGAAAACTGAAGAAATGTTAGAGACAAAGGAGAATTTAGGAGAGCAGGGGACTACAAAGTGATGTATAAGAGTCAAGAACTTGTCTGTATACAGTAATAAGCAGTTAGAAAACGTAGTAGAGAATACCCTATTTGCAACGTCAACTAAAAAGATAAGTGACCCAGGTGCATTCCTAGTAGGGAATATGTAGGCTCCACATTAAGTAAAATGTCAAAACCCGAGGGACCATCTCCCCTATCCCCTTCACCCCCTTCAGCCAAACCATCCTTAAGTTCTGCTTATTGAACCTACAATTTCTGTCCCAGATCCCTTCCTCCTCTTTCCGCCTCCAGTGTCGGCACTCTCAGGTAAGCCACTGTCTTCTCTCACCTAAACCAGGCAGTAGTCTCCTGGTCTCCCTACTTTATTTATTCATTCAACAGATATTTATAGAGGACATTGTATTTGTTAGAACAGGAGTCAGACATCAATCAATAATCATGTAAAGAAATGTAAGATCTCATACTTGATATGTATTATAAAGAGCTCGAGTTGCATGATGCAGTGAGAATCTACATAGCATGACTTGACTCAGTAAGGAGAGGGGAGAGGGCTTCCCTGAGAAGTGAAGCCTAAGCTGAGATCTCAGGGATGATCAAGAGAGAGGGAGGGTTCTAGGCAAAGGAGATAGTACCCCCAAGTCCACAGAGCTGGTAAAGGGCTGCAGGAAGGCCAGTATGGGTGGAGCAGAGAGCACAGTGGAGGCCTGATGCTAGGTGAGACTGGAGGGTCTTGTGGGCCATGTTATGCTCCAGCCACACAAGCAGTGGAGAGACATTGAAGGGTTTTAAGTAAGGGAGTGTCACTTGCCCCCCACCCCCACTTTTGTCCTCTTCCTGGCAGTTTTTTTTTTTGGCCGTGCCGTGCAACATGTGGGATCTTAGTTCCCCAACCAGGGATCAAACCTGTGGCCCCTGCATTGGGAGCGCAGAGTGTTAACCACTGGACCGCCAGGGAAGTGCCTGGCATTTTTCCTACTATATTTTTTTTTTTTTTTAAGTTTTTTTTTTTTGGCTGTGTTGGGTCTTTGTTTCTGTGCGACGGCTTTCTCTAGTTGCGGCAAGTGGGGGCCACTCTTCATCGCGGTGCGCGGGCCTCTCACTATCGTGGCCTCTCTTGTTGCGGAGCACAGGCTCCAGATGCGCAGGCTCAGTAGTTGTGGCTCACGGGCCTAGTTGCTCCGCGGCATGTGGGATCTTCCCAGACCAGGGCTCGAACCCGTGTCCCCTGCATTAGCAGGAAGATTTTCAACCACTGCGCCACCAGGAAAGCCCTCTACTATATTTTTGTACTACATTTTCTCTCCTACTCTAAGAAAATCATTTCAGACCTTTGCCTCTTTCTTCAAATTTCCACAAAACCCCTCTTTCTCACTCTGATGACCTTACTTCACACCTAATTGAGAAATTAGCAATAACCAAATGACAAACACCTTACCTTCCCATCACCAAATCCACCTTCCTACCTCGTCTGTATATTACATCTGTACCAGTATGCAGGAAGCATCCCTCCTCCCATCCCTGTGCCCTGGATCCCTTCCCTCTCGTCCTCTCCTTCAGTTATCTCCCTCTCTCATCATCAGTTGCTCCCTCTGTTGGATCATTCCCATCAGCCTACAAACATGCCCGTGCCCATCTTCTAAAGACCTTCCATTGACCCCACATCTCCCCCCAGGTACCACCTCATCTTTCTGCTCCCCTCACAGTCAGACCTCTCAAAAGAATTGTTTGTAGTCAATGTCTTCATTGTCTTCACTTCCTTAATTCATTCCAATTGGGCTCTTGTCCCCAGCATTCCACTAAAAAGGCTAACCACTTGCCATATGTGGTTACTGAGCACTTGAAATGCAGCTGTGTGACTGAGGAACTGAATTATTAGTTGTATTGAATTTTAATTAGAGTTAATAGCCTCGTGTGGCCAGTGGCTATCATACTGGACCATGCAGCTCTAATGGATTCTAGTTGCACAATTAACAAACTTTATTTTATATATATACATATATATATATTTGTATGTATGTGTATGCATATATGGATGTATGTCTATATCTTTGTGCATAAGAGTTCATACTCTTTTCAAACACATAGAACACTCATGAAATTCTCCTGGATCCCTCAGGTCAAGATCCTACATGGTTTGGCCCCCATCCCCTCTCTTCAACATCTTTTCATGCCGCTCTCCTTTTACTTCACTGAACTTTAACCCACTGGCCTGCACAAACCAGTCAGCATCATCAAAGAAAGAGGCAAAGGCATTCAGCTACTTAGGATAAGCAAGGAATAGTGAGAAGCTCAGTAAGGCTGAACATAAAGATTGATTCCTTTCACTGCCTGAGCTGATTGATAAATCTTGATACTGAAACCTTTGTTGTATGCAGTTGGATTATCCAAAGCTGGGTTCCCCAAAGCAGATTAGGATCTGGTTAAAAGCTAGTATTCTTGAAACCTTGTCTGGTTGCTGCCCGGGCTGTTTTGCTCCATCATGTTCTGATGTGTTTGTGGAGATCCCCAGCCAGGAAGGGAGGGGAACAGCAGGGCCCCCCAACAGCACTGCCTGCTTCCCTGCTCCACCAGTGCCCAGGGTACACTCCACTCCCCTTAGCCATCACAAGGCCTCCAGGAATCAAAAAATAACTCCTCATAAAGGTGTGGTTCCCTGAGCTAAGGCTGACCTTGACTCTCTGACTTCTCCAGGTTAAGTCCTCTTGAGCTAATCAGGAAATGAACGAAGAAATGGAGTCAGGTACTTAAAAAATCAGACAGAGCATTAAAAAAGTGATGCAAGCAGGGAGAAAGTCATTCCCTTCTCATTTTTGCTTTAGTTAAGAAGAAAGTCCACATGTGGTGTTAGTATTTCTTTAAACCCTCCCTAGTACTTGCTAAACTATGATAAAAGACAGGCCTAGAGCCTTTACAAGCAATAGTGTCTTGTCAGAATTTAAAACATGATTTTTATCATAGACAGTTTTACAGCCACCTTCAGTTTATGGCAAGTGATACTCATCTTCCATTTACAGTAGTGATATGAAGTGTCCTTTTAAAACGTGTTTACATTTAAAAAGAGTCAACTTAGAGAAAAATATTAAGTAGTAATGCTCCAAGTGATATCTGGATCTAGCGGAAATCACACTGTGATTCATGAATATCCAAAGTCTGGGAAATGCTGCCTTAGGAACAGAGCTGTCAAGAGTGATGGGGCCACGTGTTGGCAAGACTGGCCACATCTTGAGCGAAACCAGCCCTTTTCTGGAGCAGCTGTCGGGGTAAGGTGCTTGTCTTTATTCCCTGCTTCTCATCCCCAAGGTTCGTTTACCAAGCAAAAGTTGGGGGTCGCTGGTTCCCAGCCGTCTGCGCACACAGCAAGAAGCAAGGCAAGCAGGAAGCAGCAGATGCGGCCCTCCGCGTATTGATTGGGGAGGACGAGAAGGCAGAGCGCATGGGTTTCACAGAGGTAACCCCAGTGACAGGGGCCAGTCTCAGAAGAACTATGCTCCTCCTCTCAAGGTCCCCAGAAGCACAGCCAAAGACAGTTAAGACGTCTACTTTTGGTGCTATCTTTTTTGGGGGTCCTGCTAACTCCTGTCTGGGTGGAGTCAGCTCTTAACTTGCTATCATGTGAACTATTCCTAGGCTTTAATATTAGACTCAGTAGAACCTAGAACTGAGACACTAGACGTGAGAGGGGGAAAGATGACCCACCAGTCCAGTAGAACTCGACCTCCCTGCCCACTCTGAAACATGGTGGACGCAGATGAGGCTCAGTGGCCCTGACATGGCCTCCTGTCCCCACAGCTTCCTCTCACAGGCAGCACCTTCCACGACCAGATAGCCATGCTGAGCCACCGGTGCTTCAATGCTCTCACCAACAGTTTCCAGCCCTCCTTGCTTGGCCGCAAGATCCTGGCTGCCATCATCATGAAGAAAGACTCTGAAGACCTGGGTGTCGTGGTCAGCTTGGGGACAGGTAAGTAGGTTCTGAAATGTGTCCCAACTCTCCACCCCCCGCAGTGACTGGAAGCACCTCCTCATTCTCTCCTGGGGTCCTGTGTGGGTGAACTTAAGGCAGAGAGAAGACTCTTCTTATATTTCATTTTAGCTACAGTTAATTCAGAGCAGGGAATGAATTCTCATTTCCTAGTGAAAAGAATACAGGAGTCAGGATCTGATAAATTGAGGTTGTTTCTGCCTTCAAGCTTTAAGAACCAACAGCCTCTACCCTATTCATCATCATTTTCCTTTGGAAATTTCACATTTGCTTTAACTGCCTTCCCAGGGAATCGCTGTGTGAAAGGAGATTCTCTAAGCCTAAAGGGAGAAACCGTCAATGACTGCCACGCAGAGATCATCTCCCGGAGAGGCTTCATCAGGTGAGTGAGATCGCAGGGCGTGGCGGCTCTGACACCCACCTGACGGGCAGGTCCTCGACCCTGCAGTGTCAGCCTTTGCCTCACCTGTCCATTTGAACCTGTCTTACAGAATCAGTCCCTTCTGTGACCCAGCTGCATGCCCCTACTCAGCCTGCTGTTTAAGAGCTCTTTTTCTGCTAACTCTGCTTCAAGCCCTTTTTTAAAAGCACACAATGACCTCTTGATCTTCAGTGCTGTAGGGATGAGGAAGCCTTCCATCTCCATTTGAGGACCTACAAACAAACCCATTGCCCTGCCAGCTTTCCCCTCCAGTTCACCTTTTCTTTAATTTATGAAGGGAGAGAAGCAACAGCCCCTATAGTCCTTGAATCAGTTTGTTCTGCCCTAGAATCCCTGCAGCTGCCAGAGTGAGAAGCTCTTGGCAGAAATGGAACTGACCTGAAAGGCTAACTTAGCTTTAAGAAATGCTGAGGTCTCCCATGGAGAATTTCCTACCAACTCTTTCAACCTGAGAAACCCTGAAAGGTCTGCGCTGTTAAGGCTTGTCCTTGCTTGGGATCAGATTATAGAAGCAACTGCTGTTCCCAGAATCAGTCTTCTTAACCAGACTTTTTTCTTGTAGGTTTCTCTACAGCGAGTTAATGAAGTACAACCCCCAGACTGCGAAGGATAGTATATTTGAGCCTGCTAAGGGAGGAGAAAAGCTCCAAATAAAAAAGACTGTGTCGTTCCATCTCTATATCAGGTCTGTACAGTCTCTGTGGCCACCAGAGCCAGCCCTGCCAGGCTTCCAGAGCTGGGTGTCTGAATGCTCTCCTGGTCCGTAAATCAGAGCTTGTTCGATGGGCCACACTTGACTCTGTTTGAGGTCCACGCCCCAGTGTAGAGTGACTCACATGTGCTTCTACCCACTCCAGTAGCCTGTAGTAGGCTTCAGAAAAAACCCTTGTGTCTCCCACATCGAGCTGTTCTTGAGCCCCAGGAAACTGGAGAGATATATCTGCACAGGTGGGTTTTAACAGATGCCCCTGTATTGCAGCACGGCCCCATGTGGCGATGGTGCCCTCTTTGACAAGTCCTGCAGCGACCGTGCTGTGGAGAGCACAGACTCCCGCCACTACCCTGTTTTTGAGAATCCCAAGCAAGGCAAGCTCCGCACCAAGGTAGAGAACGGTGAGTGACACGTCCTCCCTCTCCCACAAAAAGGCTCTGCGAAGCCCCAGGCCCGTCACAGAGCCAGGGCACAACTGCCAGGTTTTTGCCATTAGTTGCTGAGGTACCAGGGTCTTGTTTGCAGGGAGAGGGAAGATGTAGGTCAGAGAAGATCTGTAGGAAGATCAAGATTCCATTTTGAATTAGGTAGCTGGGGAGATCTCCAAATCAAATAGGAGGCAGAAGTACGCACTTAGAGCTCAGAGGAGAGAAATGGCTGGAAATAAAAGTTTGGGAGTCATCCTCCTATGGTTGATCTTTATAGCCATGGAAATGGATGGGATCACCTCAGGGAAGGTTGGAGAAAATGGAAATAAAATGATGCAGAACCAAGCCTGAGGTGTTGACAGGAGAACGCCAAGTGCCCGGGTCCCCTCCTGACTAGTTGGCTGCTGATTCTCCACCATGTCTGCCAGCTCCCCCTCCTCCACTGTCCTCTAATGTCTCCTACTGTCTCCTCACATCCACTCCTATTCCCTTCAGGCCATCCTTCTACAGTTATCAGAGTGACCCTCAAACATAGATCATGTCACTTCCCTGCTCAAAACCCTAAAGTGTAAACACAGAGCTACCATATGACCCAGCAACTCACTCCTAGGAACATCCCCAAGAGAAATGAAAACATATATCCACACAAAGACTAATACAGGAACGTTCATAGGAACATTGTTCATAATAGCCCAAAAGTGGAGACAACCCCAGGGTCCATCAACTGATGAATGGATAAACAAAATGAGTTCTATCCATACAATAGGATATTATTTGTCCATAAGAAGGAATGAAGTACTGACTTCTAACGGATAGGAGGTTTCTTTTGGGGGTGATGACATGTTCTAAAATTGACCGTGGTGATGGTTGCACAACTCCGTGAATATACTAAAAATTATTGAAGTATATGCTTTAAATGGGTGAATTATATCTCAGTAAAGCTCACTAAAAACAAAAAGCCCACCATCCTATAGTGGTTTCCCACCACACTTCACATAAAAGCAAAACGTGCCACTCACCTGTGCTTCAGCCACACTGGCTCTTTGTCAGCTCTCTCAACAACTAAACCCCCTGCTGCCTCAGGGCCTTTGCTTTTGCTCTTCTCTGTGTCTGAAACACTCTTTCTCAGCTGTTCCTTCTCCTCCTTCGTGTCTCAGCCCGCCTGACAGTCCTATCCCAGGAGGTTCCCCTGGCTGTCCTCCATCATAGCTCCCTCAGAACCATCTAGAATTCTTATGTGTGTTGACTTACGTGTTTAGTGTCTGCTCCGTTCCCTTTCTATCCCCTCACCCCCATAAACGTTCTAGGAAGGCAAGATCTTACTTGGTTTTGCTCACCATTGTTTCCCAGCACCAAGCCTAGTGCCCAGCACATAGTAGGTGCTACGAAATATATGAAGAACGAATGAGTGAGTAGCCTCTGGCCCAAGTCTAAGGAGCAGAAACACCACGCCAGGGAGGGGCTCGGTCCAAGGGCCTCTGCGGGTCTGACCCAAGTCTCTCATCCAGGAGAAGGCACAATCCCAGTGGAGTCCAGTGACATTGTGCCCACGTGGGATGGCATTCGGCTGGGGGAGAGACTCCGAACCATGTCCTGTAGTGACAAGATCCTGCGTTGGAACGTGCTCGGCCTGCAGGGGGCGCTGTTGACCCACTTCCTGCAGCCTGTGTATCTCAAGTCCGTCACACTGGGTAAGGACCTGTCTTCAGAGCTGAAACTGGACTATCATTTTGGTGCCCAAATCCCAGCAAACCGCATGCTTCGTTACCAGGTGCTAACATGGTGTCTCCCCTTTTCAAAGTGTGCTCGATTCAGTGGTTAATGATTGATTCTGAGTGTCTGGTCTGCTGTGATGGGAAGATTGGTTTAGGCAGTGAGCCTAGGTAACGACATGCCAGCCAAGTCTTTTTAAGATGAGTTAAAAAAACACAGCAGCTTAAAACTGCAGTGTCTGAGTTTCCTTGCTCGCCTCAGCCCTTGGCCTTACCTGGAACCTTATGTATTGTGCTTAAATGTTTGATGATCCCTGTATATCCTGGGCAGCCACAGTTAGAAGGTGCTTCCTAAGTAGGGAGTTGATTCTCTGTCTTGACAACTCTGTCTGTACCCTCACACTCCCCACATGCCTCTGCCGCTTCACAGCATTTGGTGCAAACACAGGTGTGTGCATTTCTTTTTTGTACCCAGGTTACCTTTTCAGCCAAGGGCATCTGACCCGTGCCATTTGCTGTCGTGTGACAAGAGATGGGAGTGCGTTTGAGGATGGACTCCGACATCCCTTCATTGTCAACCACCCCAAGGTGCTATAACCCCATCCATTTTTCCCTTGACGTTTTCTCCTTTTCAAGTAATCCTATCAGCAGAGCAAAAATGTACAGTGTGGGCAAGGGGAGCCTTAGTTCATTTCCCCAGAACTTACCCTTTCCTCCTCTTGAATGCCAAGGGCTGTCCTTCTTTTAGGCTGGAATTCATTTGAATTGAGGTGGAGTTAGTACGTCTGAGTCTTAGCCAAACAGAATCCTAGATAAGGGGGAAAGATCATGACCCCACAACTCCCTCTTTCCTGTGAGTCTTGAGTCCCTGCTTCAGAAGCTTTTTCCTGAAAGGTTTCCATCTTTCTCCCATCACTCCTGGAATTCCTAGGTTGGCCGAGTCAGTGTATACGATTCCAAGAGGCAATCCGGGAAGACCAAGGAGACAAGCGTCAACTGGTGTTTGGCTGACGGCTATGACCTAGAGATCCTAGATGGGACCAGAGGCACCGTGGATGGGTAAGGAGCTGGGAGAGCACAGCAAAAGCAGAGCCAGGCGTCCTGGCCTGAGCCCCAAGGGGGTGTCATGTTGCCAAACACCGGAGCTTAAAAGCTGCCACACGCACCCATGCGCCACCCCCCCACCAGTGTCTCCACCTATTCCATCCCAGGTGAACAGTGAGTGCTTTCGTTTCTCCAGGCCACGGAATGAATTATCCCGGGTCTCCAAAAAGAACATTTTCCTTCTGTTCAAGAAGCTCTGCTCCTTCCGGTACCGCAGGGATCTACTTAGACTCTCCTATGGTGAGGCCAAGAGAGCTGCCCGTGACTACGAGATAGCCAAGAACTACTTCAAAAAAAGTCTGAAGGACATGGGCTACGGGAACTGGATAAGCAAACCCCAGGAGGAGAAGAATTTTTACCTCTGCCCAGTGTAGTGTGATCCGGTGACTGATGGGTCAGGGTGTTTCACACTGGGGTGAGAGAGAGAGGTCGTAGCATTCCTCATCACATTGGTCAAGGGTTTTTGGTTTTTGGTTTCCTTTTTTTTGTTTTGTTTTGTTTTGTTTTGTTTTTAAATGGAACCACAATTGGTAACACTGAGAACTTTGGGTTCCTGTTTTTCCTGCTTTCTTTGGGATTACTAGGCCAGGTCTAGCCATCCCCCTTCTCTTTTCCCAAGCAGAGGGTAGAGACCTAACGGCAGAGAGAAGGGGTTGTTCCTTCGTTGCGCCCACTTCCTCTTCCTTCTTCGTTTTTTCCTGTTTCCGTTCCCTTTGTGTTTGCTACACTGACCTCTTGTGGTCTCGATTAGGTTCCAGTCAACAGTGTGAATCATGCCAGGGACTGATGATTTTTCATTTGTGGATTCTGAGGCCCCTCTGCTTCCCCTCCTCCCCTTCTGAGATTCCTTCTTCATGATCATTAAGTTTTACCTTTTCCTCCAAGAGGGTAAAGAGGTGAACTTAAAGAATTTGGTGAAACATTTGTAAGGGCAGGAGTTTAAAACGGCAGTCAGCTTGTTACCCGTGCCAAGCGTGATCAGAATCTGCAGACAACGCTCAGTGCTCTTCGGATTGTGCACTTGAGCTGCCTTGGGAGGGCCAAGAGGCAGGGAAGGCTGCTGCTTGGGAAGTGCCTCCCTTCCCCAGGTGGCAGGGAAGGCTGGGACCAGCCAGACGGGGCTAAAGGAATTGCCCGAGCAATAGGGAAAGTCTGCCCTGCAGGGGTGACACAGACCACTTCCTGGGGAAGCAGACATATCTTGGAATGTTGCCAAGCTCCCAGCTGTCCCTCCTAAAGCATTGCTAGGAATTTGTCCTACCAATGGGGGAAGTAGCGCCATAGACCCCAACCAACTGGTAGGAAAAAAACCCAGGATAAATCCTAGAGGGTAAATCATCTCTGCTCAGATAATCAGGACCTAGCAGGAATAAGGGCAAAAAATCATGTTGGGTCAGATCACTGTTCCACCCAGCATGTTTCTTATGACAGTGACACCAAGGGAAGGTGACTAAATCATGGGTAAATTGAGAGTTTTAAAAAGAATGCCGTAAATGTTGATTCCTAACAGCTACAGATAACCTGTAATTGCACAGATTTAAAAGTCAGATGTCATTTTCCATTGATTAACCAAGTGCTTTTGTTTTGCCTGATAGCTTCAGAAGGTTGTTTGTGGGCGGGTCACAGACCTGAGGTCTCCCTGCCTGCTAGGGAATCTTTATAGGGTTGACATTCAACAGTAGTTCTAGGTGAAAGGGCAGGTTGTCCTAAAACTCTGTGAGATGGGACCCTTGGTCTATCCCTCAAGGTACTGTGGACTCTTGTCAGAGCCTTCGACTCTCTGTGGAGTCTGGCTCTGGGCCTAAGCCAGCCAGACATGCTCAAGGAAAGTACAGAGGCCCTGCCACCTCCAGGCCTGAGCCTGCCTCTTTCCTCTGGATGATTCCTCTATCATTATCTGTGAACATGCCGAGCCAGTGCCCTCAGATGATTTTCCATCCTCCCCCACACCCCACAAGCTACCGACTAGTTAACCCCCTGTCTGTCCCACCTCTTCAGCAGTGGATACATCCGCATCCACACATTTATTCTTGTGGCTACCGTTCTCTCTGTACTTTTGACCAAAGTGAGAAAACGTAAGTCTTTAAATACATTAAGGATACCTT
Source organism: Eubalaena glacialis (assembly GCF_028564815.1). Taxonomy (NCBI): domain Eukaryota; kingdom Metazoa; phylum Chordata; class Mammalia; order Artiodactyla; family Balaenidae; genus Eubalaena; species Eubalaena glacialis. The sequence goes on from NC_083718.1 coordinate 81,906,331, forward strand.
TGCAGAACACCAAAGTGTCCCAAGGAACTAGGAGGGAAACAGTGCCTGTCTTCTGGGGTGGAAGAGGCCTGCCCCCCAGTCCTGTGAATCTCCTGATGGCACACAAAATCAGTCCTGCCCCAGGAGGCAGCTCATCTCCCTAGTTCTTCAGGCTGGAGGGTATCACCTACTGATTCCTCGGCATGTTCGGCCCCTGTGGACCGTCTTGGGCATTGGAATCTCCTGCAGAGCTCAGACTCGGCTGCCTCTTCTTTAACCGGGAGCACGGGCGCTCTCAAAAGGTCAGAGCCCCTGCTTGCCCCAAGATCTTGTCTAGCGAACTTAACAGTATTCAGTTTCTGCTGTAGGGAGAGAGCAAGGCTTCCCTGTACCCATGCATCTGCTGGAAACAAGCCTGTGTCAGGCCCTGCGCGGCCGCGCCCACCCCTGCCCCTCTGAGTCACATGGGACAGAGGCAGAACTCCCACCTAGAGTGTTCTCTTCACTTTTTCGTCCAATCTTTGTTTTTAGTAAGCAAGACCTTCTCCCCAGCTTTTTCTTTTTTTTTTAATGATCTTTGTAGTTGATTTGTCTGAACTGTGGCTATTGTGCATTCTTTGAATAATCACTTGTAAAAACTGTCGCTGCTTCAAGCTATTTCCTTTACTCACGTTGAAGGGATTTTGCTGGTTTTTGGGGTCTTGGTAGTGACTCCAAGAGCAGAGTGGGGAAGAGCCCAAGCGTAGACTTGGGTGCCACGATGGGTGCAGTCAGTTTTATGATTCCACTTTTATGTGTCCCTTGGTAAAAGTGACTAACAATATACATTCCTCATAAATAAAAAGAAGAATCTTAATTGTTAGAAAACCTTAAGTCTTGGTTTCTTGCGGGGTGAGAAAGTGGGGACAGAGGGAGCCATGGTCCTGGGATTTCTGGCAACAGCACCAGCTGCATCTGACACAGAACCTGAGGAGAGGGTCTCCCTCAGTCAGCAGAGAGGAGCCATTTCAAAGGGCCTGCCTGGGAGGTGGGTTTGTGTCTGGTGTGTTGGAGTACATCAGACAACCTTTAATTACTTGCCCAGGTCCACAGCCCCCCTTCCCCATCAGTTCCGACCACCAAACATTTTGTCCCCAGAGACTTGCTGCGCAAGATTTCAAGGCCCAGAGTAGGAAAGCATCCCTTGAGACCACATCACAAATCACATATGCAACTCCAGCTCTCCTTGAGGGGTTTCTACAGCCTTCCACTCGCAGCTGTTTTGCCTGCAGGGAGGTGCAAGTTGCAGCCTGGACCAGAACTGGCTTGGCTGCAGTCTTAGGAGACAGGCCATTTGCTTTTTACTTCATAGATGGCATCCAGAATATTTCTCCATCTTGATTTCAAAGAGAATGCACCACTTTCCAGATTGCAGTTTAGTCCAGGATTTCTACAAGACTCTTCCTTGATCTTGTAAAAATACCATACCAGAGGACACGAAATATTTGACAGTGAGGCTTCCTAAGTCGCAATGAAACCTCCCTCTTCATCCACTATACAGATGGAACAACTGAGGCCAGGAGGGCCAGCTACATGTTTGGGGGGCACATTAAATAAGGGCCAGAACTCTGCATGGGTGTCGGTCACAGTCTGTTGAAATACAGTACCTGGTGAGCTGGACAGTTTTGACAGTGAAGGACAATGTCTCCGCCTACCGTGAGGTACCTGGAGCCTCGAACATCTCTGTCCTCTCTGGTCTCAGGCATCTGGTCCCACCTGGAGGGAAATGTAGTATCCAGGCTTTGTAGAAAATGGACCGTTTCTTCCATACCTACAGTGAGTGCATGACGTAAGACTGTCCTCCTGCCACCCAGCTCTGGGTGGGCTGGGAAGCAAGGCTACCCCACGGGAGCACAAGAGGGGTTTTCTTCAGCTCAGCATTTCAGTTGCTGTTCACCCTACATTTCGTCTCAGGGGCCCACCATTTAATACTGCTTCCAGGATGTGGGCCTGGGTCAAACCCATGTTCCAGGAGCAGGAGTGTCTTCCACACAGACAGCCCTGACTTCTCAGAGTGCAGGGGCTGTGAGAGGAGTCCCCGGCCATCCCTCCAGGAGACCGGGCCTCACCTCTGCCCTGTCCTCCAGGGCCCCTTCTTTACAAAGGGCCTCCCCAGGAGCTATTTCTGGGCTCTGTCTACTCTAGGCCCAGCCATTTGGCCCTATCTTTTCCATCTGATGAATGGACTTGTCAGGCCACAAATCACAATCATTGATTTTACCACTGATCTTTTCTTTAGATTCTTGCAATGTGTTTAACCTCTCATGAGTCCAGTTTCCCCAGTATTCTCCCTTCTTCCCTTATTCACCAACCCTGGCCCGAGAGGATTTCCCCACCCCCCAGCCCCCGTCCCCACCTCCGCCCCCCAGATGTAACAGAGAGATAAGACGTCTTTGGAAACAACTTTCTTTATGAGAATCTTGAGTTCCTAATGAGTCTGGCCTGGAGTGGGCTAGGTCAGTGCAAATATTCCAGGAGCACAGACGGGGGCAGCCGAGGCCAGTGTGGGAGAGATGGGGGCACTGCGGGTGGGTGAGTGAGGTGTTCTAATGATTCCTAGACCGACAGTCCCTTAGGAACCATGTGACTGTCACACTGACCTCTGAGACCTGTTGGGATGAATACTGAAGGGTGGCTGCTTATTCTCTGTCTAGTCTGGGTGGGCGACTGGCCAGCACCAGTTGGCTTGTGAGGGATGCTGTGACGCCAGCCCAACTCTGCCTACAAGCAGAGGGTGACGGCTGGAACTGAGTGGGGAGAGAATTCAGAGAAGACACTGAATGCCCCTCACTTCCCTCCCAAGGAGCTGTCCTCCCTGCCTCAAAGGCCACAGAGAGCGTGGACTCCGGGATCAGTGTTGGGTTTCAGGTCCAGCACTACTCACCAGCTATCTCCTGGTCTCTCTGTGCCTCATTTTTCTTCTGTCAACAGGGGCCCCTTCCCTGCAGGACAGTGAGGGGTAAAGACAGTGTATCTGAAGCAACTGGCCCAGAGCAGGCCACTGTGCACAGCAGCTAATATTGGGATTGGGAGGAGAAGCAGAACAGGAGTCAAAGCCCCACATCCTCCCTGTTTCCTTAGAGGGAAATGACCTTGCCCTTTCTGCACAGATAGCCTTCCTCCACAGAAATGCCAGCTGGGGGCTGCCCGTGTCTTGTTTGCTTTTAAATCTGCAATAACTTGGTACCAGCTGTTCCAGTTATTAGACACCTCACTGCCAGGAGACTGCCTTCCTCCTGCCGCAGTTCCAGCCGTCAGAAGCAGTCTCTCATACCCTCTTTTTCAAACAAAAAGTGGTTCTCAGATGGCCTGTGGCCTTCTCATCTCGGATGGAGATGATCCCAACTGTTTCCTCACTGCCCTCTCCCAAGCCCACCTTGCTTGGGTGCCAATCCAGTATGTCTCCCTCCCTCTTCAGATCTGGGGCCTTCAGTCCTGGCCTGGAGCTCAGTTGGGTACCCCATTCTCTCCAGAGATGCCCTGCCCCACCCCATGGAAGGGGCCAAGAGGCTTCCCTGACAACACCAAGAGAAGAGGACGGAGGACCCAAGAGTAGAAGAGACTGGTTCTCCAAAGCTTCCCAATGCCCTTGAGGGGTCAAAGTCTGTACTGACACGTGGTAACACCGTGCCTGAGCCCTCTTTCCTCCACCCGTCCTCCCCTCCTCCCCACTGGCGTGGTCCCCTAGGGGCTGCACCCAGAGATGGAGGGAATGGTACTGCCCCAGGGACCCTGCCCGGTTAACCCCTTCCATCAATCCCTCCCATCCTTGCTGTAGCCCTCGGCCAGCTGTCACCCCCATGTCACAGATGAGGATGAGCAAGTTGAGAGTTAAGTGCTTGCACAAGGTCAGCCAGCAAACAACCTCTGGGCCTCCACTTCCCCGTGTGTCGGGGGGGCCGTGGCGAGGAGTTGGACAAGCTGCTCTCCAGCAGCCCCTCTGGCACTGTCTGGTGACTTCCTTGGACAACAGCCAATTGCAGGAAGTACTGAAAGCAAGTCCAGCCACAGCAACAGCTGATGGGGCCTCCCTAGCAGCCTAGACCCTGGTGAGGAACCCGGGAGAGCTGGGCAGGAGGGCCTCAGGCCAGCACCTACCCTTCAGAGGGAGGGTTCCTTTTCATTAGCTGTTCCAGGTTCCGGGATGTTTCCTCAGGGCTATGAGTCCGAGGTGGGTCCAGCCATAATACAGGCAACTCTCTATTTGCTGTTCTAGAAGAAGGGCGTCTCCATGGTGCCGAGACACTCACCCCCCAGAAGAGATGTCTGCCAGCGCATTCCGGCAGGTGGGGAAATGTGCTGAGGCACATCTCTCACAGCTGCTGGCTTCATGTCCCAGTGGCGTTCCTCCACAGCCAGTACGGGACCAGATCACCTGGGGGCCTTGGCACACACCTGTGTCAGGAGGAGCCGATCCAGAAGGGAGGCCGGAGCCTGAGCTTAGTCCGGGAATGGAACGAACCTTTGCTGAAGAGGCTCCAGAGGGCAGCCCACCTGTTAGGCTCACCCCAGCATTCCCTGTGTTGCTCCTCTCCGGCTCCAGCTCCCCCAGACCCCATCCCTGTTTCTGGGGGCTATCTGCTCCAGGGTATGGGCGGGTCTGGAAGGAAGAGTGACATGACAAGGCAGGTGAGCCCATACCCGTCGACTCTGACCACCTCTCAGACTTGACATTCACGAAGCATCTACTCTACGCCAGGTACAGCCCTGGGCTTTTTCACAAACATCACTCCTGCCTCACAACAACCCCACGAAGAGGGCCTTACTATCCCCGATTTATAGATGAGGAAGCTGAGGCCTAGCCAGACTTGCTCAGGATGGCTGAGAGTAAGTGGCAGAGCGGGGACCAGAATTCAGACTGTGCTCCCTGTCCAGCGCTCTGCGCCTGTGCTGTCTCCCCACCTCCGAGGTGCCTGCAGAAGCAGGCGTCCAGCCAGGCTCCAGAGAATAGCACGGTGTGTCGGGCAGGCCCCTCAGGTGCGCTTGGCAGACGGACGCCTCTGTGACCCCGCTGGCCAAGCACTGAGCCCAGGCTGGGACCACAGATCAGAGCCAGTCACGTGGCGGGGGCCAGGGCAGGTGATCCCTGAAGAGGTCTGTTTCCTGGGCTAACAGGCAAGGTGGCCTCCAGCTGGCCCCTGGGAGCAGCGTCGGGATACACCCTCCAGGGACCCACAGGACAGGAAGCCGAAGGCTGGGCTGTGTACAGTCCGCTGTGCAGACCGGCAGTAGCAGACCTGTCCTTCCGAAGTTCTGCTTCAACCCTGCTCAGGTTTGGTTGGGCGGGGGAAGAGGAGGAGCCAGAGCAGGAAGGATGGAGCCAGGAACAGAAGTAGGGGGGCAGGAGCCATGCTGATGTGGCGGAGTTCTGGCCACTCACACCCTGCTGGGCTGGCCTCCACAGGCAGCCCTCTCCTGCCCGGCCTGCTCTGCTGCGGGCAAGAGGGCTGGGTCTGCTTAAAGCTAACGTCCTTCCAATGACCAGTCAGTTCAAATTGCGGCCGAGGAACAGCCTGTGAACTTGAACTCACACAGTTCAAGAATTTGGCCCTTAAGCTCCAAGCAGGTCACCCAAAGATTCAGAACTCTGAGGCTCCCCTAATACCCAGCCTTGCCCCCCACACCCTGGCCTGAGCAAGAAAGGAAGTCTAGGGAGAATCTTCACTGGGAGAAGGGGACCTGGGCCTGAGCTCTGGGCCCCTTAGAAGCAAGGGGCTGTGGGACTGGGCTGGAAGCCTCGCTCAGGATGCCGACCTCAGCTCCAGGCTAACCTCTGGGCAGGAACCCCTGCCTGCCGTGAGGCCCACCCAGCTAGCTGCTGTCCACTTAAGCAGGGACAGACATCAGGTCACACCCAGGCCTCTCTCCCCTTGCTCCTCCCTTCTGAGCTGCCATTGTGTCAGGCCAGCCCAGCACAGAGTCGGAGCCCCTGTCTCGCCCCCGTGCTCCTCCCTTTTCCCATGACTTGGAGGCAGCCGATGATTCTGTCCCCTTCTTGTCCCCTTCCCCATCACACTTTCCTCAGGGTGGAAGGCTCCAACCACTCCATCCTCCACTTCTCAGCCTTCATGCTCAACCAGCAGCACTACTGCCTGGGTTGGTACAAGAGGAGGAAGAGAGCAGCCAGGACACGACGCAGCTGGTCCAGCCTCCAGGTTGGCGCTGGCGGGGGGGCGGGCTCCAGGTGAAGTGAAAAGATGGGTCTGTGGGGGCAGCGCCCCTCTTTCTGGTAGCTCACTCATCCCTCCTCGACCCAAAACTACTGTACAACAGAGGGGTGAAGGAGCATGGAGCTGGGGAGGGCCTCACTTGGAGCTGGGAGCCGAGTTGTCTGCGTGGAGGAAGGTGGCAGTGGTGTAGTTCTGGAAGAGAGGCTGCAGGAACATGCCGATGGTGCCAAAGACACAGACGAAGACAAAGATCCAAAGGAACAGACGGTCGATCACCATGGCGACATACTTCCAGTCCTCACTCACCTGGACAGAGGAGAGGAAGGAGACCCAGGTATCAATCACATGATACAGGAGGGGAGTGGATCAGGTAGAAGCAGCTTCCACCACACATCACTCCTCTCACTCCACGACCCCAGAGTGACCTTTCCAAAGCATGGCCCCAGTCTTGCCTGCTTAAAAGCCTCCAGTGGCCCCACTGCCTTCAGCAGCCACCCAAACTCCCAAGTCTAAAATCAAGACCCACCCATGACAAATATGAGCCAACCACCTATCTTCCAGCCTCTGACCCAGCCTTACCAAACTCCAGTCTGTCCTCTCAGGTCTCTGTGCCTTTGGGTTTCCTTTTGGTCTAGAATTCCAGTCCTCCTTATCTCTACCTGTGAACTCCTACACAGCCTTCAAAGCCTAAATCAAATGTCACCTCTTCTATGAAGGCTTCCATGATCCCCCTGATGAGAATGAACCACTGTTTCCTCTGGGTTCCCTCAGCACTGTGTACACGTCTCTATCAATCACGGTATTTTTACTGCACTGTATTGTCATTTCAATTTGTATGCCTGTCCCCTCCTTCCTCCCCGCCCGCCTCCCGCCACTTAAGCTATGAGCTCCTAAACTACAGGGACCCAATTTGATTCATCTTTGTAATCCCAGCATCTCAAACACAGGGTTCCAGTAAACGGGTGTTGAATTAGTGAATGAATGGCTGCCTCTGCAGGCCTCACTCCTTATATGACTGCCTGGGGAGCCCCATCCAACAGCCCCAGAGGGTGAGGACTAGATCTCAGGTGTAAACAAACCCGTCCAGAAGAAAATAACCTCTGTGGGTTTGGGAGCCAATCACAGGGCCTGCAGGAGGCCTGGCCTCCACTCAGAGCTGCTCCACTCCGGCCTGAGTCTGGACCTTTGTACACGTGTTCATCTGTAGCCCAGCCAGCCGGGGGGATGGGAAGAGGCACTGTGCACCTTCCTTTAGTCAGCAGCTGAATAATGACTCATTCGTGTCACCCTTGTGCCTCCTATGTACCTGGCACCATGCTAGGCACTGGGGATGTGACTGAGAGCAAGACAAACACATCCTGCAGTTTACAGTCTACTGAGGGAGATGGACACAAAATTAGTAAAAATGAAATAATTACACATTGGTGGGTGCTTATATGGAAACAAAGGATAGAGAAATGGAGGGGGAGATATAATTCAGGGTGTGATCTGGGGAGGCCTCCTTGAGGAGGTGACACCTTAAGCTAAGATCTGATAAGTGAGAAGGAGCCAGCTGAAACAATCAGAAACAATCAGACAAACCCAAACCGAGGGATCTTCGATTGGTCTGTACCCTTCAAAAATGTTTATGCCATGAAAGACAAAGCTGAGGAACCGTTCCAGATTGATGGAAACTAAAGAGACGGAACAACTAAGTGGAATTCAAGATCCTGGATTGAAGTGGGGGAGATGCTACAAAGGACATTACTGAGACAACTGAAAAAATGTTAGTATGGACTTTATATCAGATAAAGGTATTGTATTGATGCTAAATTTCCTGAATTTCATCACTGAGCCTGGGTTATGCAAGACAATATCTCTGTTCTTAGGAGAGAAAAGCTGAGGTATTTGGGATAAAGGATCACTATGTCCACAACTTACTCTCAAACAGTAGTGCAAAAATTAATAATAGTAATAATAATTTTTAAAAGGAAAAAAAGAAGGGCATTCCAAACAGGGGGACCAATATGTGCAAAGGTCCTGAGTTAAGAAAGAGCTTAGCTGGCTTAGAACAGTTGAGCAGATAAGCCAGTGACCTGAGCAGGGGAGAGATGGCACAAAGTGAGCAGGAGACATTGAGTGTTTGGATGGAGAAGCACAAGAACTGAATCAGGGAGACCATTAGGAGTCTCTGCCCTGGTCCAGCAAGAGCTGATAGAGGCCTACAGCCAGGGAGGCAGCATGGAGATGGTGAATAAAGAAGGAAGCTGAAAATCACTTTGGAGGTTGGTTCCATAGGACAGGACTTCTGATGATTTGGATGGTGGGGGACGTAAGAAAGAGAGGAGTCAAGGATGACTGCAGGTTTTTGGTCTAAACCATTGGGTGGATGGTGATGTCATTTACTAAAAGATGGGGAGATTGGAGGAGGAGCAAGTTGGTGGTGGGGATGTAGATTAAGCACTCAGTTTTGGACATGTTAAGTTTGAGATGCCTGTGAAGCATCCAAGTAGGTCATTGCATCCTCATCACCTAACTCAGTAAATGCACATTACATGAGTGGACTGCAGTGGGGGAGGCGGAGGCAGTGACGCAGCCGGTCAACCCCCTGCATTCACCACCAGCATCTCCCACTTGGCCTCAGCCACCTCTGAGGCTCCCGCCCCATTTCCTCATGACTTGGTCCCTCTCTTCTTCCTTCAGGACCATAACTTGCTCCTTAGCTCAAGCCTCAGCTCCTGCCCTCCCAGGGAATAGAAATACCAGGCTCTGAAGCATCCCCCCACCAAAAAAAAAAACCGGTAGTGCAGGAGCCCACCCTTCTCATCCCCCAAGCCGGAATGGCTGCAATCCAGTGGAAACATGGCCAGTCACCAGAGCAACAGCTGAGCCACAGCCTGCAACCAGCCAGGTACCCAAAGACTGATTGCCAGATGGGGCCAGCCACAGCCCAAAGTGGGGGGAAGTCAACCCATCATCTTCCCCCCCATCCCCTGGCTCAGTGTTCCCCTTCTGGGAGTCACTGCAGAAAGATCCCAGTGTGCAGAAAGCTCAGGGTGGGTCTTAAAAACCCTCGCCTCCACCTGCCCCCACCTCCGTAAATATTTCACAAGGGCATCCCCTGAGGACCCAGAAGAGCAGGAAAAGGATATTGATTTGGGACTCTGTGCTCTTCCCAGCAGCTGGTGGAACCTCTTAACCACCCCCACCCCTCCCATACACACTTTCTACTGCCCTCAATATTGCCCCCCGACGCGGGGCACACGAAGGGCATCTCCATTTGTGCTAAGAGCTGCAGGTTAACAACATGGGCTTGGGAGTACAAGCGGCAGAGAGGGTGTCTGGGGTCAGAGCCACGGGCCAGCTGCAAACCCAGAAGGGCCTCCTCCACTTCCTGGCCACCCTCCCAACACTAACGACACTCACGATGCCCCAGCTGAGGCATTTCACTCTGGATACTAGTCCTCAGGAAGCCGCAAGGTCATCCTGTACCAACTACAACTTAGGCGGTGCCGCCTCCCGGAAGTCAGAGAAGAGGCCACGCCAGCGCCCAGGCCCACAGGCCCCGGCCGGACTCTCACTGCCCACATCCTGCACTCCCGTTAGCGCCTCGGTGTCTGTCTGCGCAGGTACCGAGGGCCCTGCAGCCCGCATCCCACGCCCGAGTCCCCGCGCCTCACTCACGCTCTGGTCGTCGTCCTCGCTCCGCATGTGGTCCGCGATGAAGCGCACGCCGTCCACCGCCTCCCAGAGGCCGCAGCCACACTGCCCGCCGGAGCGCCCGGGGCCGGCTGCCGGCGCCGGCTCCGAGCCGAAGGCCCCAGCCAAGCCCTGGACAGACGCGCGGTTGACGAAGCACGTGCAGGAGTCTGCCCCCAGGGCTTCGCGGAAGAAGAGGGCGCCGGCTCCCTCCAGCCCGCGCTGGCACCGCCGCAGGCGCAGGCGTTGGCGGGCGCAGCGGTGGCGCGGCTGCTGCATGAAGAGCAGCGTGGGCAGCTTCTCCAGGAAGATGACCTTGACCCAGGGAGCCATGGTGTGCGTGGTGGGTGAGCGGTGGTGCACGTTGAGCACGCACACGCTGGTGACGATGGAGAAGGTGACTAGCACCATGGTGAACATGAGGTACTTGCCTACAAGCGGCACATCGAGGGAGGTGGGCGGCACGATCTTGGAGATGAGCAGCAGGAAGACGGTGAGCGCCAGCAGCACGGAGATGCACAGCGTCATCTTCTCGCCGCAGTCAGATGGCAGGTAGAAGACAAGGATGGCTAGTGAGGTGATAAGCACGCAGGGGATGATGAGATTGATGGTGTAGAAGAGTGGCTTGCGGCGGATGATGAAGTCGTACGTGATGTCCACATAAGTGGAGTCGTCCGGGTTCTCGTTGCGCCGGCCCGGCAGCGCAACAATGTCCCACTCGCCACTGGGCGTGAAGTCGTCCAGGCTGGCCACGTCACTCTTGAGCACCAGGTCAATCTCGGTGCGGTCGTAGGTCCACGAGCGGAACTTCATGGTGCAGTTCTGCTGGTCAAATGGGAAGTGCTTTACTTCGATCTTGCACGCACTCTTGTAGATGGCAGGCGGCAGCCAGAAGATGCTGCCATCATAGGAGACCACGGCATTGGAATAGAAGGACACCTCGTACATGCCGTCAGCACTGCCAAGGGATGAGCACAGTCAGCCCTGGCCTAAGCATTCCTCCACCCCACCCATCAACCCAGCCCTGAGTGGGAAGAGAGGAAAGCCAAAGGGATATATGGGAAGAGGGTAACCATCCAGGGGTACAGGGAGGAGGAGCAGGAATTGAGCAAGAAGGGGATCTGGGTGGGTTGGTGAGGAGAAGAGGTGTCCTGGTCAGAAGGCCTCAGAGACAGAAGAGGGTGATGAAGAGGGGAGGCACATCTGCCACTTGTCATGCATTCTGTAAGCTGGTTGCTCCACATGAAGGTGGAGAAGTTAGGGGAGCCAGGGAGGCCAGAGTGAGGAGCCCCAACCAATGGAGAGGGACAGGGGCAGGTGGGAGGAGGAGACGGTCCCTAGTGGCTATGGACTAGTGGCTTTGGGTCTTCGAGATAAGAGGGATTATTGCAGGAGAGGGGCTGGAACCTGCAGGAGAAACTGGGATCTCCAAGTTCTTTGACCCTCCCCAATCCTCTTGGAAAGCCTATTGAATCAGTTTAGGCACTGGGGGCTGTCGATACTCGTTTTTATGCCACTGCAGCTCCAAACACTGGGAGTCCTAATTGGCTGAGAGGGAGCTGGCCATGGACCAAGTTACCTTGGCTGTCCACATTATACCTCACTGGTTTGGGTCTGTCTGTCTGGGTAGTGACTTGTCTTTGCCAATGAAAAGTCCCTCTGTCCCCCAGCATGAGCTAATTTACTTTCCCCAAGACCTGAGTACTCCCATGGTCTCCTCCAGCCTTCCCATCCCTCCAGGGTCACCTACTTGTTGTATAAGACCACATCTGGGAGCCAGATGTGTTTGGAAGGGAGCCGAACTTTCTTCATGTTGTCAAATTCCTCAGGCTTCCAGGTGAGGCGATAATCCTCCCACTCCTGGGAAAGGGAGAGAGGGAGGCAGCACCAACCTCTGCCCTGGGAGGGGCTCAAGGTCAAGGACAGGGACAAGAGGAGGCCTATCTGGCTTGAGGAAGTTTTGAAAAGTCATTGCATCCCCACAGTGACTTCTCTGCCCAGCAAAAGTGTCTTCTCATTTAATTTGCATAGCCAAGCCAAGATATTAGAATTTACGTTTTACAAATGAGAAAATGGATCTTGCAGAGTTTAACATATTCAAAGTTACAGAGCTGTGAGTAGAAGAACCAAAATTCAAATCCAGTTATTTAGGACTCCAAAGTCTATAAATTTCTGCCTCTCTTGAGGACATTAAAGAGGGAAAAGCACATGCGCCCCACCTCCAAAAAAAAAAAAAAAAAAAGGATGAATGAGAAGCCCAGGGGTGTGGACAGGAAGAGTGCTAACCTGGGTCAGCCAGACGTTGGTGGTCATGATCTGCTCCCGCTCATGCTGCAGGGAAGAAGAGAAGCCGCTGAGAAGTGCCCCACCCCCACCCCTCAAGCCTGTGGTCCCACTACACCACCCAGGTTCCTTCCCCCACCTCCCCAAGCCTTGGGAACTCCAGAAGAATAAGCACAAACACATTCTGGCTATACTGACTTCAGTAGCTGGGCAGAGAGTTTGGGACCTTCACTCACCACACTGATGAGCTGGGCCAGTGATACCATGAGCTGTACCGTCACCAGCTCAGAGCCATTGGTGGCCGGGCGGATAAGCTTATTGTAGCGGGAGGGATCCAGGAGATGCTCCACCAGCCGCTCCTCTGTGTCTGTACCACAGACTCCTGGGTAGTGTGGGTGGAGGGCAAGAGGTAAGTACATAGGCAAGGAGGTCCCACCCAGGATCCCACTCTCCCTAGACAAGTGGTACAACCTAGGCCCAAACAGGAGGCTGTAGCTTCCCACAGCCCCATCCTTAAGGATATAGCAAAATGCTTAGGTTACCCCATGGAGGCCCCTCATAGAGAAGTTCCTCTCTGAGATCACTGACCAAGGAGCCCAGACAGCCCCCCACAATCCCCCACTAAGAACCCATTCTGCAAGGATTAGTGGAGACCCTGCTCTTCCTGCAAGGTCTCAGAGGGTGGTTTCAAAATAATTGAAATTTCTGTCTCCATGGCTTCCCCTAGAAGATACCTACAATTCAAGGAAGGTTCTGGAGGGTGGTGAAAGGGGAACAGTTATTCATGTCCCACCATACAGCCTTTCTCCTCAGTCAGTGCCCATCTATGTGTGCAAGTAACATTATGTGCCTCTACATGTGACTGGCTGTGACCCCCTCCCCCCAAAGGTACTGGGTTGGAGTAGAATAGTTGGGCTGCCTGAGCTCTGGGTCAGGGCATATATTTAGTCCCAAGTTGCGCACCTACAGGAGCCCACCTCTCATGAGATTGTAGGCAGGTATGGAAAGCTCATCTAGTTGTATATTCCCTTTGTACCTGCCCCACCACACACTCTATCTCCTTCTGCAACCATGCACGAATGCACCCCACCCCCTCAGAGATTCCTCCCTGGCCCTCCGCCTGGCAGAGCTTCTTCCCTTCCGAGTCTCCTGTCCACCCTACAAAAGAGTTGAGAAGTTGCTTCTTTCCCCCTCCTGCCTTGCCCCTTTGGAGTGAGCAAAATCAGGGGTCCAATATGAGGGACAGAAAATGATGGAGAGCCAAGGGAGGGTACTGAACCAGGTAGATTTTCTTGAGAGAATGTTTCACAAGAAGTCAAATGGCATCTCAGCTGCAATCAGACTCTCCCCTTCCTTCCACCCCAGATAGCCTGGGGAGATCCCCTCCCTCCTTCCTGTCTGTGCCCACACCCTCTCCACCACCCCTGCCCAGGTTGCCCTCTCTTCCCAGCATCACTTCGGGTATGTCCTCCTCCCAGTTCTGTCTCCCAGGTACTCCCTGCGGTCCCGGGGGTCTCTCCCCTAACCCCTAACAGACTCCCCGCCTTAGGGATCCCTCCCGTACACCTTCGAGACTGAGTGAGAATGAGCGCGGCGACTTGTCCTTACCTGAGCACAGCCCGAGGAGGCCAAAGCTGAGGAGCAGCGCCATGGGGCCCGAGCGCCAGGCCATGCCTCTGGCATAGCTCGCCGGCTCGCCTAAAGCTGCCGAAGCGCGCCGCAGGCCGCAGGGCCGCGGGCGGGGCGCTGTCCGTGGTGCTGAAGCCGCTCCCGCACCGCCCGCGACCAGCTGGCGCTGAGCCCAGGTTGTGCTCGCAGCCTTTGGTGCTGCAGTGCCGACCGTCACGGCGCTTCCCAGGGCTCAAAGAGCTGGTTGCGAGAAGGAACCAGCTTCTCGTTTATCCCGGTCTGAGCAGGAGGAGGCTTTTCCGGCTGCTCTTCCAGGGAATACAATTGGGACGGTGAGGGGGAGGAGTCTCCGCCCCGGAGGCGGAAGCGCCAGAGCTCAGAATAAAAGGGGTCCCTGGGTTGGGTATTCTTCTGCTGGTCCTGCTTAGTTAGGGTGTGCGTGAGGCGGAAGAAGGGCGGCTCACCGGACAGTGGAGGAGTTCTGAAGCCCCTGAGTTGGGACAGGACCCTGGAGGGGTCTGAAAAGGCTCCGGAAGAAAGCGCGAGTAAGACAAATAGGTCAGGACCCACTAAGCACCGGGGACCGAGGGCCAGAATGAGGGGGTGGGAGTCGGAAGGAGTTTCTGGAGTTCCCACCTTCTTTCTTTTCTCTTACCAAGCCCAAATGATCCTGCTTCCAGGGAAGGCTGAGGATGCAGCCAAGAAAATGCATTTTAGGCCCTTAGAGAAAGAGACAGGGGGCTGTAGGTTTGCTATTTTAAGAAAGCAAACAGTTTTGGAGTCTGGAAACAGGATCCCCTCACCTGTTTCCTTCTCTACCAACGTAGAAGGCCAAGCTTCCTGCCCTCCCCCAGGGGATCTGAGGTGGGGACATGTGGACATCTCCTGAAAAGAAGGTGACCTTCAAGAGTGGAAAGGTAAATGGCCCTTATCAATTAGTCTTTCTCACCCACACTCCCTTCCTCTCCAGTCTTTGGCTTCTGTGTGACAAGGGGGGATCAGAGGATGATTTCACAGAGGCCAGCCCAAGAATGAAGCTAACACAAAGGAAAGCAAAGATGAGACAGAGACAGAGAGAGGTGTCAAAACTCAATGACATCTTTGATCTTGAAAGCCCTGAACTTTTAACTTCTGAGCCAATAAATGTTTCCCTTTTTTCTTAGGGGGATTTTTGTCATTTTCAACCAAAAGATTCCTGACTAAAGCAGCCTTATCATACATCAAGGCACTGTCTTATTCCATCTCTGCCCACTTCTTCAACCTCCTCTGGGCCACTATCCCCAGCCCCACACTCCTCTTGGCAATCTCTTTAAGATCCTCCCAACCTCCACACTTCAGGGCCTTTTAAACTTGTAGTTTCCTTGATTCTTTTATCACCCATTTCCCCTCAACCACTTTCTACTTTACTTTGTACACGTGGCAGAAACGTCAGTTCCTCAAGGAAGCTATGCCTGACCAAAGATTAGGTCAGGTGCCCTGCTACATGTTTCCAGAGGATGATCAATGAGTAAATAAATCAGTCTAAGGTGGTGGCTGTCTATCCTGCTAGATCATGAACCAGCACAGTGTCTGGCGTATTGTGAGCGCTCAACAAATAAGGAAAAGGGCTGGTATAGGACTGAAATCTTTTAACATGTAGAGGAAAATTCCTCTCTAAAAGCTCAGCCAAAAGCAATTTATTTACATGTACTTACTTCCTGGAATTGAGAAGGAAAAGCAAGACAAGTATCAGCAAAGAGCTGGAGAGGATGTGGGATGACTACAGGCCCCATAATGCACATGCAAGTGGCCATAAAGCTGCACGACAAGCTCCAGGGCATGTGCATGTGTAAACATGTAATCATCTCTTAAGAATTCAAGAAATCTTGGAACCAACAAAAGATGTAGAGAATAAAAGCCCTAAGGAAAATGGAAGGAATGTGTATAGTCACTCCACTTGGGAAAAGGGTCCAAGATGGGAAGAAGACACCCCCTTCAGTAATTCAGATCAACGTTTGTTGGGTATCTACTGTATGGGTGTTGAAGCAGTGATCAAAAAGACCTAGTCCCAGCTATTAAGGAGATCACAATTTGGTGGCAAAGACTTGTTACACCATGTGGTGGCTGCTCTAGTAGAGTATAAACAAGGTGCTTTGGAAGCACAGAGGAGAAAGAGGTTCATAGTGCCTGAGAGCCTGGAGGGGATGGAGATGAAAATTGAGATTGGAAAGATGAGAAAGCCAGTAAGACAAAGGTGGCTAAAAGGCATTCAAACTTCTGAAAGAGAGAGACAGGGAGCTTTACATGTAGATAGTACTTAGTACTTCAATCTTTTGGTGGAAGCTGGGTGATTGAAGAAGGCTGTGAAAGTCTTCTCTTATGAAAATCTCTCTCTGGAGGGGTTGCTTGTCTCTGTATTGATAGACTGGAAAGTCATTTGCTTGCTTGAAGCCCTTGGTCACTCCCTGATGCTCCTCTCAGGTCAGTCAGGGCAGCCTGTTCACCTTGACCCCTACCTTTTCTTTTCAAATTCCCCAGCTTTTATTTCAAGTTTAATTCCAGCCTGGCAGGGAGTGAGTCCTCTGAGCACAACCACTCAGTGGCCGAGGAGAACTGGAGCACCCTTCCTCACTCCCTCATGTCTCCCACACACACCCCTTCCATATCCACCAGGGAGAGAGGACAGGTCCAGAACCATGCAGGGTGATGGATACATAAAGGAGTATCAGCCCTCAGGCAAAATAGTGACCAGGCAAGGTTTTGGTGGGACACTCCCAGTGCCTCTGATGGTAAGGAACATTTTCTCTTGAAAGGCATTACAATGTTATTTTCCTTTAAGATATTTTAAATTTAAAAACTTACTACCAGAGTAATACATATCCATAAAGAGCAATTAGAAAACACAAGTTAGCAAAACACAAACTAGATTCATAATCTTACCTCCTAGCAAAAAAATCGCTGTTAGCATTTCATATATATACAGTATATCTCCACATTTATCTATGTGTACTTAGATATAATATACATGCAAAAAGTATGTAAATTATAAGTGTACAGCGAGATAAATTTTCACAACATGAACACAGCCGTGTAACTCCCACCTAGATTTTAAAAAAAAGAGAACTTTACCAACATCCAGAAGCCCCCTACTATGTTCCCTCCAGGCATTATTCCCTCCTTTTGGAAAATAACATCATGGTGGGGGGGAGGGATGAATGGGGAGTGACTGCCTAAGAGGTACTGCTTGAAGTTCTGGAACTAGAGAGAGATAATGGTTACCCAACTTTGTGAATGTATTGCATGCCACGGAATTGCACACTTTAAAATGGTTGAAATGATAAATTTTATGTTATGGGTATTTTCCCACAATTAAAAAAAAAGACCCAAAAAAAGTAAACACTATTCTGACTTCTAATAGCATAGATCAACTTTGCCTGCTGAATTTTATATAAATAGAATCATAATCTTTTGTGGGTTTTCTTTTTTTTCCCAACATTATGATAGTAAGAATCAAGGGCATTGTTGAATGTAGTTGTAGTTCATTCATCTTCACTGCTGTAGACTATTCCACTGTATAAATATACCATTGTTTATCCATTCTGCCACTGATAGAAATTTGGGTTGTTTTCTCTTTTGGACTATTAAAAATAATACCGCTATGAACATTCTTGTTCATGTTTTTGGTGTACAAATGTATGTATTTTCATTTACTTTTTTAAAAGGAGCACACTGTAAAATAGCTCTGTAACCTTCCTTTTTCATTTACTATTTCTGAAACATCTCTCTATACCAATAATTATTCTTTGATAACTATTTTTAACAGCTGCATAGTATTCCATTGTAGGTAAATGTTTGCACATACCTTTAATAGTTTCCAAGTGAAATTGCTGAGTCAAAGGTTTTTTTAGTTTTTTGATTATTTAATCATTTATTGCTAAATTGACCTCCAGAAGGATTGATACTATTAGGGTTACCCTGGGGCCCCAGGCTAAAGCACCCATGACCAACACCTCTACAATCTTGCCTGTGCTGAGCCCCTTCCTTGTCCTCTTCCCCTCTTCTCCTAAGTCATTCCTCCTTTGTCTTAGGCATTTCTGCCCAACCTCCTTCTACTTTAGGGCCAGTTCTTTAAAAACATCCCCCCATTTCCATCTAAGTAACTTCTACTTTCACATTCTTTCTTGGGAGTTAATCCTGACTACTAGCACCCTTCAAGGCCCTTACCCTCCTTCATCCCTGTTATTGCATTTGTCACATTGTATTACAGTTGATTACATCTGGCTCCACTTCATCCATTACCACCTGCTCCTAAGAGCAGGGGTAAGAAATACAACAAAAATGATAACATGAGTAGCAGCTGTCACGTGAGGAGCCAGGAATCAAGCCAGGCTCTCCCCACAAGGACTGAGCTTACTTGTCTCTGCATCCCCAGTGTTTATTACAGTTTCTGGCAAAGAGCAAGTGCTCAGGACACGTTTGTTGAGTCAGTGACAGAATGCTGTGCTTCCGGGAGCAACTCAAAGGAGAAGGCTGCTCACTCTGCCCAAAACAAGTGCATCTGTTCACTCTGATAAGACATGACCTTTTGGAGAAGAAAAAAAAATCTCTGTAATTCATTTTCCATAGAGCAGCCAGAGTGATTTTTTTTTTTTTTTTTTTTTTTTTTTTTTTTTTTGCCTTGTGGGATCTTAGTTCCCCTGCCAGGGATCGAACCTGGGCCCACGGCAGTGAAAGCACCAAGTCCCAATCACTGGACCACCAGGGAATTCCCCAGAGTGATCTTTTAATATTTTAAATCAGATCATGCCACTCCCTGCTTAAAATCTTTCAATCGTTTCCTGCTGTACTTTGAATAAAACCCAACAACTTACTGTGGTCTCTATTCTTCACTGGCCTCATCTCCTACCCCTCTTTCTCTTCTTTCATGAGACTCAAGCTATGCTGATCCTCTATTTTTTAAAAAATGAGCTCTCACTGTGTGCACTGGACTGAGCACTTTTCATGTGTTATCTCACGTAATCCTCCCAACAAACATATGAGGTAGGGTGGTTTCCATGTTAGAGATGCTGAAAGTGAAGCATGACAGGCTAAGTAACTTGCCCAAGGTCACACCACTAGCAGCTGGCAGAGCTGGGGTTCAAAGCCCATGCTCTCAGCCGGTATATCATGAGCTTCCTGCTTCTAGACCACGCCACCTTTGTTCTCACTCAGGGTCTTGGAGGTTGGCTCTCCCTGATGGAATGCTCTTTGCCAGTTCCTCCCAGGCCTGCCTTCTCTTCATCAGATCTCAGCTCAAACCCCACCTCCCTAGGGAGAACTCCCCTGACTACTGGACCTAAAGTAACCCCCAGTCATTCTCTCCCACATGACCCTACTTTAATTCCTTGCCTCTACTTACCAGTCTGATATTCCTCTGGTTATTTTATTCATAACTCCTTGAACTTAGAATGTAAATGCCATGGGAGCTGGGATACTGTTTGTCTACTGCTGTATATTCATACCTCCACCAGTGTCTGACACATGACAAAGCTCCATAAATGTTTACTGAATGGTGAGTACCTTTTGACTTTGTGGCAGTTAACAGTAATCATAGCAGTTGCAGGGTTTAGCATTTGCTGAGCAATGTACTATGTGCCCAGCACTGTAAGATGTGTTAATCATCTTACATATCCCACTTCATCTACACTGGCACAATGACCCACGCTGCAAGTCAGAGTGTCATACCCGTTTCACAGATAAGGAAACTGCATTTCACAGAAATTAAATAACTTGCCCAGGGTCACAGAGCTACCAAAGCAGAGAAGCTCAAATCTAAGCCCAGTTCTGTCTGACTCCCCAGTCTATGCTCTTTCCACTCAGCTGTGCTGCCCCTTTTATGGTCTAATTCAAAGAAGAGCTGTAGCTGACTCTCTCGTTAACACCTATGGCTCTGCCTCTCTCCCAAACTCAGAACCCACACCCCACTGCATGTCCGGGAGATCGTCCACGTCGCCCTCCCTCCACACACTCAATGTGTTTGTAACTCTCCACCTTTCCCACAAAGTTTAGCTCTCCTTTGAGAAGTCTTACCCTCTGTTAGCACTACTACCATTAGTTACCCAGGCATCCAGAGCCTCTCAAAATTCTAGTGACTTTTTGATCTTCCTGCATCTTAAAATAAAGCCCAAGTTCCTAAACATGGGTTTGAATATCTGCCAAGACTTAACCCCTGCCTAGCTTACCTTCATCACTCTCTCTTCCTCACCCTAGACACAGGCCTACTTTCCGTTCCTCCAGCTTGCCACAGTCCTACCTCAGTACCTTTGCACATGCCACCCCTTCTGCCTCAGACAGTGTCCAGTCTCTCCTCCCTTAGGTAATTCTACTTACCCTTCAGAATTTAGCATATCACTTGTTCAGGGAGGCCTTCCCAGATCTCTAGTCTTGTTCTTTGAGGCACTTACCATAACTGCAATTAAGTGGATGGATGTGTAACAAACAACTCATGAAGTATCTGACTTTCTCCCAGCCTGAATACATGGAAAAGGTGAAGACTGGGTCTGTCTCGCTCAGTGCTGCATTCCCAGTGCGTCACGTGTCACAGATGCTCAGTACATATTTGTTCTTCTCTAATGAGTTTGCTTTGTCAACTCCATCTTTATCATGTCTGTTTCCCCCAATAGTAAGCTCCGAGGGCAGGGATTTTTTTGTTTTATTCACTCCTGTTCCTCTAGCACACAAGTGTTCATTAAATTAATATATCCGGGCTTCCCTGGTGGCGCAGTGGTTGAGAATCTGCCTGCCAATGCAGGGGACACGGGTTCGAGCCCTGGTCTGGGAAGATCCCACATGCCGCGGAGCAACTAGGCCCGTGAGCCACAACTACTGAGCCTGCGCGTCTGGAGCCTGTGCTCCGCAACAAGAGCCGCGATAGTGAGAGGCCCGCGCACCGCAATGAAGAGTGGCCCCCGCTCGCCGCAACTAGAGAAAGCCCTCGCACAGAAACGAAGACCCAACACAGCCATAAATAAATGAATGAATGAATAAATAAATAAATAAATTTAAAAAAAAATTAATATATCCCTAACTTCCTTTCCATTTCTAATGCCCCTGCCCTACACATCTCAGCAGAACACCAGGTATGACTCCCCACTAGGCTTCTAGATGCCAGAGGACTCTCCCAGCCAGAGAGCTGAAATGCTGAACACACCAGCAGAGGAAGCGACTGAGCTCATCCCAGTGACCACGACTTGAGTTTCCTCCCTGGGGGCCTTAGAGTCTGTGCAACATTGTGAGACTGTCTCATCATGTTGTTTTCTTGTAATTAAAACTCTTTATAAAATATGGAATTCAGGATCTTCCAAATGGCTGCATTTGTGGTTTTCTTGGGTAAGGGCTAGAGTCAGTGGACATGTGAAAACTTCTTGAGAAAGCATCAGAGGAAGGCAGAGATGGGTAAGGCATGGACTTTGGAGACATGCCCAGGAACTCTCCTTACTACCTGTAAATCCTTGGGCAGTCACTCCTTTTCCCCTCTTGTAAAACAGGGATAAAATGCTTCCCTTGCAATGTTGCTGGCTGGGGTGGGGACGGGGTGTGGGGACGGGGGGGGGGGTGGTTTAGAAATATTTGCAGGATACCCTGACTCAGGAAGTGCTCAGTAAACGGGAATTCTTTTCTTTTTTAATTGATGTTAATTGATTTATAATACTGTGTTAGTTTTGGGTATACAGCAAAGTGATTCAGATATATATCTATATATCTTTTTCAGATTATTTTATATTACAGGTTATTACAAGATACTGAATATAGTTCAATTAACGGGAATTCTTACCACAGCCTTTTATGCCCCCAACTTGCACATTGAGACACAGAGGTGACATGTAGCTAACTGTTCAGCCTTCCCAAAGGAGATAAATAGCCCCAGGAGGACCAGGAACACATCTCAATCATCTTTGAATACCC
This sequence comes from Eubalaena glacialis, assembly GCF_028564815.1. Taxonomy (NCBI): domain Eukaryota; kingdom Metazoa; phylum Chordata; class Mammalia; order Artiodactyla; family Balaenidae; genus Eubalaena; species Eubalaena glacialis. The sequence continues at coordinate 81,928,032 of NC_083718.1, forward strand.
AGAGCCCAGCTTAGCCAAAGAAGGCCTTTATCAACCGCCACTGACAATATAAATGAATAGCCCAGCACAAAGAACCGAGGTGCACAGTCAGCTTCCAACAAAGGCTAACTCATTTCAGTCCAAGTGAAAGGAGAAGGCGGCAATCCGGCCAGCTTCTCAAGCGCCGAGTTGGCTCGGTAGATTCCATCAGGCCCTACCACGGGCTAACACCAGCCCTTGGCAGAGGAACCTCAGCCAGCTTTGTCCTTTGTGATAGTGCCACCTAGCGAGGCCCCGGAGGCACTGCCACCTACTCCCGGCAATGCCAGGACCACTGCGACAAGGTGTTAGCCGGTGAGACTTGGGACTGGGATTGTGGTCTCATCTTATTGCCTGGTTAATGGTTTAGACTAGTGCTGCTCTCCTTTCAAGACCCGGCAGAGGAAGCCCGTGTCGTCCCTCCCCACCCGCCTCGTCCAGACCCAAGGAATCTGATAAGCGCGAAGAGTGAGCTATCGTCTACCCGTCGTACATTAATTGACCACCGATCCCTTCGTGATTTCCTCGCATCCAATCCTTGGAAGCAGGCAAAGCAAGCATTATTATCCTCATCAAAGTCATCGTACAGATGAGAAAACTGAGGGAAGGTGGTTAATCCAAGGTCACGGAACGTCCGATAACCCAAGCCTTCTGTAACCGGGTCCCTGGTTCCTTCCCCAATCACACGCCCCTCATTTCAGTGTGTCCCCAAGGGGGCAAAACGTCAGGGACCCTGCGCCAAGGACAGGCGTGTGAGCGCAGGATAAATACGGTACAGCGGCGTCCGCAGCTCTCCCACTTTCTTTTCTGCCCACCAAGCGCCCGGCACGTTCACAGCGGCTCAGGGCGGGGGAAAAGGGGCCCAGAGCAGGAAACAGGGTCCCGCACAGGTAGCCCCTGCGAGCACGCGGCGCCGGGTCACGTGAGAGGGGAGAGGCGGCGAGGGCCGTCGGTCGCACGCACGTACGCCGTACGTAAACACGCACTGAGGCGCTGAAAGCTGCGAGCCCTAAGCCCCCGGTCACGTGTGGAGGGTGGCAGTGGAGAACAAGGGGGCGGGAAGGCGAGAGGTGTCACGTGAGGGAGGGCAGAGCAGTGAGGTCACGTGAGGGGGGACGGAGGCGGGGCCGCCGAGGAGGAGGAGGAGGGGCGCGCGGCTTCCGGCGGCTGGGGGGGGCCGGAGAGCGGAGGGGGGTGGGGGGGCCCTGTCCCGGAGGTGGCGGCGGCGCCATCTTGGCGAAGGGGGGATCAGGAAGTGCGGACCGCGGCGGCGGCGGCGGCGGCGGCGGCGGCGGAGCCCGGAGCGGAGGCCGGAGGCTCCCGGCCCGCCGGCCCCGGAGCGGAGCGGAGCGGAGGATGCAGCAGCCGCAGCCGCAGGGGCAGCAGCAGCCGGGGCCGGGGCAGCAGCTGGGGGGCCAGGGGGCGGCGCCGGGGGCCGGGGGCGGCCCGGGGGGGGGCCCGGGGCCGGGGCCCTGCCTGAGGCGGGAGCTGAAGCTGCTCGAGTCCATCTTCCACCGCGGCCACGAGCGCTTCCGCATTGCCAGCGCCTGCCTGGACGAGCTGAGCTGCGAGTTCCTGCTGGCTGGGGCCGGAGGAGCCGGGGCGGGGGCCGCGCCCGGACCGCATCTCCCCCCACGGGGGTCGGTGCCTGGGGATCCCGTCCGCATCCACTGCAACATCACGGTGAGGATCCCCTCGCGTGCGCGTCTCTGGGGGGCTCTTGTCTGGGACTCAGGATCACCCCACACAGCTTTTTGCTCTCGAAAGACCTGGGAGGCCGAATCCCCTCTCGGGGCTCGGCTCCTTTTCTCCAGGTTACACTTGTTTCTCCTGTGCACCCAGAATCTCTACTCTTCATGGTCAGGGACACCCCAACATATGGCGCCTCGACTACTCCTTTTCACTAACCCACCCACATCCCAAGGTTCATGATTTTGGCCTATTTGGGCTACTTCACGACTTTACCTTGACCCCTGGGAATGCCCCTCTCCCCACCACTATCATCTTGAGGTTCCAGGTCTCTGCATTGACCTTAGCTGGAAGGACCTGGCTTGGAACTCTGCAGATTTCAGTGATGCCCCCTTCTCAGTAGTACCTTTGATTTAGGACGTTGCCACCTGTGAGATCCCTGCCCAGGCATCTCTCATTCAACTCCTCTTAGCTCTCTGAATTTTACCAAGTGATGGTTTGCAGTTTAGTGACTCCTCTTCTTCCTCTCCTTTGGATTCCCTTTTATTCTGGTGTAACCTCTAACTCTCCTCCTTTTGCCCCAGCTGGTAGCTGCCACTCCCCTCCTGTTCTCTATGGATATCTCCAGTTGCCCTGGGTTGTTGGCTTTCCTGCTAATGATGGTGATGTGCAAGGGCTATCCCATTTATTCTGAGCGGTAACAGTTCCTTTTCTCCCAGTGAACATCATTCCATCCTAGGCATGCAGGACTAGGAGACACCTTACCTCTCCTGCCTAGGCTACCCTCAAACATCCTGTGAAGAGGGTTGGCCTCTGATAATCTGGGAATGCCTGATACCGCATGGTATAGCACTTAACAGTGATTGATACCACCTGGTGTGATAGTGTTCGCCCTGCTGGGAGAACTGGATAGCAAGCCAGGAGACAGTACTTAATCCAGGCAGGCAGACTGCAAATGGGAGTAGTCTGGGGAAAGACAGACTTGTGAATTGTGTGGCACTTTGGGGCCTGAATTCAATTTACATGGTTCTTGTTTTCTATCCCTTTCTTCCATCAAACCAGGTCAAGGTTTGATGAGGCAAGCCTCAGCTTGGGTTGGATGGTCCCCCCCACCCCCAAAACTCGTGTGTTCCATTTTCCTCTCCCATCTTTTTTCGTACTAAAAAGTTGAGATTGAAGGACTTGGTGTGGTTCCATGAGCTGAAGACTTGAGCATCTTTGATAATTTGTTTTCCTCCAGCATTGAGGATTAGAGCCATGGCAGAGTTAAGACCCCTGGTAGAAGAGGATAAGGTTTTCTCAGCATATGTGGAAACTTCAGGGGTCGATTTTGTACCTGAATTATGCTTCCAATTGCTTAAGGGTAGGTTTGCCCCCTTCTAGCTGCCTTCCCAGTTGCCAGAGGCCATCTACTGTCTTTGTCCCTGGAAGGAGGTTAGTTAGAAGATTCTCAGTCAGACTCTGTGTGGCCCTCATAAAGAAGACTTGGCCTGAACTGGCCCCCTTGGTTTGGGCAGAGGGGGAGTCTGGTCAGGCTGCATTTGGCACCGTGGCTCAGGAATGCTGGGAATGTTAGTAGCGTAGGTTTCTTTCTCCCAGCCTGCCATGTGGAGCCCTACAGCCTACGCCTGGACTGAGAGGGTGGCAGTTTCCCAAGGGAGAGGTGGGGAGAAGTGGCCTTTGAGGGGTTCTGTTGGGAGTGAGGTGGGAAGATTCTTCCTGCTACCCTTTCACGTTTAGGTTCTGGAGACATAATCTAGTTTCTAATCCCTCCTTCCCCAGCTAAAATGAAAGTAATCTGTGGTCTTTGCTTTTTTTCTGTCAGTGTGATTGTGATGAGGTGATCCCTTCCTCAACTGGTTAAGGAGGGTCAGGGGCCTCTGTGTTGGGTGTGGGAGAACTTCAGGTCTGGAACTTGTAGAGGCAGCACAGGAGATAGGAAGTCTCCCTCACTGTTAGCAGGGTTTGGCTCTGCTGCTTTCTGTGATGTTTACTCTTGAGAAAATAAAGAAAGGGACCGGGCTTCTTGGAAAGGGTCCTCCCAGGGACTTTTTCTCCTGGTCTGGGATTTGTTGGGAAGCTGCTTGGTTAGATAATGACCTGCTGCACTGGGCTTGTATGTGTGTGTTTGGGGGGGAGAGGGGCGGGGGGAACGGTGGAGAGCAAAGGGACTAGAAGTCTTGGTGCGTGGCAGGCAGGCAAAATCTAGCTTTCCCCAGAGTCTCCCATCTTGACTGCTCTCCCTGCTCTTTTCCCCTTAGGAGTCATACCCTGCTGTGCCCCCCATCTGGTCAGTGGAGTCCGATGACCCTAACTTGGCTGCTGTCTTGGAGAGGCTGGTGGACATAAAGAAAGGGAATACTTTGGTGAGGGGGCCAGGGTGTTGAGGTGGGAGTGCATTTTCCTCCTGTGACACCCATGCCATGAAAACATCCTGTGAAAGGTGTCTCTGGAAAGTGGGTGGTGCAGTAGCCTGTACATTTGAGGCAGACGTCTTAGGGGAATTGATTCCTGAAGCCAGAGGGAGAGCCTTGCACCAGTCCCAGGGTTCGTCCCCTAAGCTCCTCCCCATGGCCGTGTGGTCTGAGTTTTAGAGAACTAGGTACCAGTTTGGGGGCTGAGACAAGAGCTCACCCACGTACCTGTCCAGATTGGGGTGGGGAAGGAGTGTTTGATGTCACTGTGGTCCCCTACCCCCAGCTATTGCAGCATCTGAAGAGGATCATCTCCGACCTGTGTAAACTCTATAACCTCCCTCAGCATCCAGATGTGGAGATGCTGGATCAGCCCTTGCCAGCAGAGCAGGTGAGCAACGGAGGGGCTTTGGACCCTGTTATGCAGAGTTGCCCCACAGACAGCACTCATAAAATGCATGTTAATTCAGATGAAGCTGCGGTAGTTTCTCTCCAGCCCTACTCCAAACACGTACACATATCATGACTCTTGGCCTCTTCTCCAGATGGGAATCTAGCTAAATGGGGCACTAGTAGCTTCACCTCTCCGATCAAAACTCACTCTCCTGGGCAGGATCATCCCTCATGGGGGGATATGGGGGGGATTTTTACAATTAGCAGTAGGTAGCCATTGGGGACCGAGGTCCCTTGTTAAGATCCAAGAATGCAGTATCAGTCTAGAGATGATTTAGTAAAGGAGGGGTTCTTGAGGAGATAAAACTGGGATTTGTGAGTTAGGTGACAGAAACAGCCATTGTGCTTCTCTTTTATTCTTTGGCATATGGTGGTAGAGGAATAATGGGCTGGTAGTGAAGTCATTCCCTAGGCTGTTGCTTCCACTCAGTTCTGGCTGATGGAGAGGCTGGTAGCATTACGGCCAGGCGCACAGCTTCCAGACCCAGAGGCTCAGGGGAGTAGATCAGAGGCTGCATTCTAGGAAACCACCGGGGTCTGATCTCCCTCTTTTCCCTCCCCACTGCAGTGTACACAGGAAGATGTATCTTCGGAAGATGAAGATGAAGAGATGCCTGAGGTAGGCTTCCACCCAAGGCGGCACTGGTAGGAAGCTCTTTCCGTCAGCAGCATTGAGTGCCCGCTGTGTACAGAGCTCCAGTCTAGACCTGGGGAGAGAAAAATACCAAAGGAAATAAAGAGATTTACTGACCTGGAGGAACAGCAGTGTAGTAGAGGAGGAGACAGGGCACCCATATCCAACCACTGAAGACAGTTAAGTGCAAATCTGTTTACACTGAATAGTCAAGAAGTTAATCGCAGATGGCTTTGTAGTCAGACCTGAGCGGGCATCCTGTATCTCCTAACTCTCTTAATTGGGGAATTTTACCTACTCTCACTAAGCTGCAGTTTTCCTTATTTATAAAATGTGATTATAACAACTACTACATAGGGTTGTCTTTAAGATTAAATAAGGGATTGCATGTAAAATGCTCCATTCAGTACATGATAAATGCTAAATAATTTATCTGATATATTCTCTAAAAACATACTTTTGCAGAATATAACATAATGGTTAAGAACTTGAACTTCAGAGTCAGACAGAATTTGATTCACATCTTAGCTCTATTAAGAGGTGTATGACTTCGGGCATGATAACTAACCTCACCTAGACCTCAGCTTCCTCATCTGTAAAATGGGGGTAATGATAGAATAATGGCATGGTGGTTATAAGAATTAAATGAGCTAGTGTGTATAGCATCTAGTACGGTATCTGACATATAATTAAACATTCAGTAGATATCAACAACTAATGTAGTATTAACATATCTTGCTAGAGTGAGATCACCGATAACTTTGTTTCTCTGCACTGAATTAACATCCCAGGTTCTGCAACTTCTGTAACTCTGTCAGGGTCTTAAGCCTCACAAAGGGCTGGGGATTCCTGAAACATGCTCCTCTCAGACAGCGGACAGCCCTCCCAAGTCTGACTGAGAGGGGCTGAATCCTGGCTATAGGCTCCTCCCCCATATACAGTGAACTACTTCCTCACTTAGAGTGGGGCAAATAGGGACTAATTCTATTCTTGACCTCTACCATCTGCCTTTCTGGACCTCCTTCCTTATTTCCATCTTGGCACTGGGTACCTCTGCATACCTCATCAGGCCCAGCACTTGGGAAGGCAGGAGATTTCTGATCCAGCTTTCTCCTTTAGACCTGGAGTCCTGGGAACTCCTGGGTACAAAAGTCACCTGATGAAACATGAGCTTTGCGTCACAGCGTCAGGCCAAAGTCATTCTAGGAATTAAGGAAGAGTTTCTGCTGCCAAGGGAGAGCTTTAGGGATGGTTGGAGCAGGGTAGGTCTGGGGAACAAGAGAGCTGAGCCTGCTCGCTTCCCCTAGGCCCTTACGCAGCTCTGCAGCTTGAGAATTGAATAGGAGGAGAGATTTGCCACAGCCTTTAGATTGTGGACGGAATGGGACTGGGAGTCTTCCAGCAGTGGAAAGGGTATTTTACTCATTAGCATGCCAGATAAGACTACTGTTCCTTGACCTGCAGCTCTAGGTCAAGTGGGACTGGGAAGGCGATGGCCCCTCTCCACAACGTGTGTTGGTTTCTTTCCTCCTCTATCCCACTCCCACCCCACACCTCCCCCAGGACACAGAAGACCTAGATCACTATGAAATGAAAGAAGAAGAGCCAGCTGAGGGTAAGAAATCTGAAGATGACGGCATCGGAAAAGAAAACTTGGCCATACTAGAGAAAATTAAAAAGAACCAGAGGCAAGATTACTTAAATGTACGTGCCCTCTAGGGAGAAGCTGGGCCAAGGGGTCGGCTGGTGCTGGCTGGGAGGTGGTAGGCATCGAGCATCAGTCTGGGGAACAGAATCCACTTTTGGGTGGGTTATGGGTGTGCCTCATCCTTGCCTAAATCCTGGCTGCCAGACTGCCCCTGAGGTCTAGTACGGTGTTTATAAGCACATGACCGTGAGATGTTCTGTCCTCCATCCCTCCCTTGTAGGGTGCGGTGTCTGGCTCGGTGCAGGCTACTGACCGGCTGATGAAGGAGCTCAGGGATATATACCGATCACAGAGTTTCAAAGGCGGTGAGTTTGCCTCAGAGAGGGGTCTGAATACGAGCTTCTCATAAAGAAGGACATGGTGGTGGCAGCAGATGCACGGATGCTTATGAAGTTTTCAGGCCAAGGACGGAACACCCCCACGCCAGTGGCTTAGATTGGATGCATGTCTATCTGGGGTGAACCTGGAGCCTTTGACCTTTTTTTCTCTCAGCATGGGAGAGGGATCTGCATCGGGGACCACTCACCACTTGGACCATCACCTAATGACACCCATTTTCTTCCCTCCTTCCAGGAAACTATGCAGTCGAACTCGTGAATGACAGTCTGTATGATTGGAATGTCAAACTCCTCAAGTGAGTGGGGACTGTGGGATTGGAAAAGAAGTTGAGTAGTGAGTGGAGCCACTGTGGTGGGAGTCTCCAGGTCCGTCCCAGGGAGCGGGTGTGGGCAGTGGCTTGGCCCTCTGCTGCTCGCCCAGGGTTGGTGGGAGCCTCGAGGCTCCTGAGCTGGACCTGGAGCTGAGCCTGAACTCGTTGCTTCCTAGAGTTGACCAGGACAGCGCTTTGCACAACGATCTCCAGATCCTCAAAGAGAAAGAAGGAGCTGACTTCATCCTACTAAACTTTTCTTTTAAAGTAAGGTCTTCCTTTCCAGTCCGTCCCTGGCCTAGGCTTCCTTCTCCACCTAACAGTGCTGCAGAGGGCACTGGCCTCCCCTCCCTGATCGTTGCCTCTGTCTCTCTCAGGATAACTTTCCCTTTGACCCGCCATTCGTCAGGGTTGTGTCTCCAGTCCTGTCCGGAGGGTGAGTAGCTCAGTAAGGGCAGAGGGTGAGGAAGGGTGGGGAACTTTTGCCAGTCACAGCTGACTAACCTTTCTTCTGCAGGTATGTTCTGGGCGGAGGTGCCATCTGCATGGAACTTCTCACCAAGCAGGTGAGCCTGTCTCTCATTCTTGGCCTGGCTGGCCTGGGCAGCGCTAGGCTGAGCTTTAACCACCCGCCCCCACCCCCTGCCCCCCGGGTTGGGTGATGGGCACAACGTGGCCCTTTCATTCTGCCTCGCAGGGCCTGTACCCACTGACCTGGGCAAACAGGTGATGGCCATTCTGGGAGTGAAGGGCAGGGGCCCCTTCTATAGGTGCAGCTGCTCTCTGGAGAACAAGCGTAAGGTTTCTCTGGAAACTCTCCTGACTTGTTTGCTTTGTCCCTGTTGTTACTTAGGGCTGGAGCAGTGCCTACTCAATAGAGTCAGTGATCATGCAGATCAGTGCCACACTGGTGAAGGGAAAAGCACGAGTGCAGTTTGGAGCCAACAAAGTAAGGAGCCTGGACCTGGGCCTGGTGGGACTGGCTGGAGCCATACACACTTTAGGCCACTAGGAGGCCAAGGCGGCCTTCTTTTAGGGACTGAGAGGATAAAATCTGTGGGCTGGCAGCATCGGATGAGTGGGCCTAGGATGCCCGCAGTGGGAACAGGAGCAAGGCCTTGGTCTGAGGGGCAGCCTAGGACTTTGGGGAGGGTGCAGGTCTGGAAAGGGAAAGCTAGGGGATTGTGCCCTGAGAGGACCTCCCAGGTGGAAGGTATTTAGCGTGTCAGCAGAGCATGGCGCTGGGAGCTGGGACTCCTGGGTGGCAACAAGGCCACAGCTGGCCTTGCTTGGTGGCCTGATTCAGTGGCTTCCTCTCCCCAGTCTCAATACAGCCTGACAAGAGCACAGCAGTCCTACAAGTCCTTGGTGCAGATCCACGAAAAAAACGGTGAGGCTGGCGCCACAACTCGAGATTCGGACCTTTGCCAAGCCTGAGGTTTCCACTTCCAGCCAAACAGCAAGAACCCCTTTTGGTTTCCGAGCGTTTACCACCCATTAACACAGCACCTGCCCCTGTTCTCCAAAGAAGTCAGTGAGGTGGAGGCTAACGTCCGCCACCTCTTCTCAAGTAAAGCCCCAGCGGTCCATAGCGCCGGTAGACTCAGTGCTGCCCCTCTTCCCCACCACCCTGTGAGAAAGCTCATCTCACTCTGCTGTCATCTCAGGTTGGGCGCATCATTCTCCCTTTCCTTATAATCTCCAGGTAGGCAGTTTCTTACCTTCCCATACACCTCCCCGCACTGGGGACCCCTTTCTAGACTCTTTTCACCTTTGACCCTGGAGATGTCTTCAGTGATTGGGGCCGGGAGGGTGGACATCAGCCTCCACCTCACTGTGTTCTTCGGTTTCTTTGCAGGCTGGTACACACCCCCGAAGGAAGATGGCTAACCCGGGAGTGCCATCCCCTTCTTCCTTCCCCAGGCACCACTGGACCAATTACCTTTGAATGCTGTATTTGGATCTCACGCTGCCTCTGTGGTTCCCTCCCTCATTTTTCCTGGACGTGATAGCTCTGCCTATTGCAGGACAATGATGGCTATTCTAAACGCTAAGGAAAAAAAAAAACAAACACAACTGTTTCAAGTACTCAAGACTGACTTACAGACCAACCAACCACCTGGCTGGAACCCTTGCTAGCAGGCATTCTTATAAAAGAAACTTTCGAGCCTCCTTATATTGCTGGAAACTCAGCTGTGCTCCAGACTAGAGCCTCCTTACCTATGCTATGGATTTTTAATTTATTTTCTCTTATTTCATGTACACTGCTTTTTTTGGTTACAGTGTATGATGGATGTGTATGAAAAAAAAATGTATCTTTGGGAAAACAATTACAGTTTGTTAATTTGAAGATGCTGGTCTTGACTCATCTTTATTTTTATCCCCACGTCCCACCCCACCCCCACTCCTGAACTACTTGAGCAGTGGGGGAGGGGCACCAAGTCCTCCATGGCTTTGGTAGCTATGAGGGGCTGCGCTTCGCTGCTAAAGCCAGAGAAAGGTGGAGCTGAAGCACGCACCTGGCTCGCCCCTGAAGGCCTCTGGAGTGACCAGCACTTGGACCCCTGGGAATGCAGAGCCTGGCCTGCTGAACCACAAAGTAGTAGGCTGAAATGATGACCTTAATTCTTAGGACTACTTTTCTAGTCACAGATGTTTTCAGATTTCTAAGAAAGAAATAACAAGGAGGCCTAAGAGGCTGCTTCACAGAACTACTTTCAAATGAACTGAGTAGGGATGGGGGCAGAGTCTCAAGCATGTATGTGACCTTTCTGGTCTCAGCAACATGCTGTGTAGCTAACACTCCAGTGTTCACTGGTTCCCCTCCCTCCCAGCAAGTGGCACTGAAGGGTGATGGTTGGTAGCTCCCTTGTTGCCCCCTCCCGTCTCTTGCTTCATCTGGTCGTATCAAAGAGGAGCCGTGTGGCTTGGAGACTGGGGATTCTTCTAAGGCACTCGTAAGGTGGGTCCTACTGGAAAGGGTCAGCTTTAAGGGGGTTGGTCTGTGTACCTGCGTCCTTACCTCAGGCTCTGAGAACTGCTGGGGAGGGGAGTCTGCTGAGCTGAACCGTAGGTGCTGTGTCTGTTCCTGCTATTTAAAAGTACAGGCGTACTGTTTGCATGTGGTATGCGCTGCCTGCCTCTCCTGGTCAGTGAGCTTGCTTTGAGGCAGAGGCAGAGGCAGCCTCTTTGGACCTACTCTGCCTACAGACTGGATGGTGACAAACGCCAGAGGCCAGGGATGGCTAAGTGAAGACACTCATCTTAGAAAGCCCAGACTTAGGACAGCCATCTGGGAACCTGTAAGATGCCAGAGTTCTGTAATGCTTTGTTTGACACAGCAATTTTAACATTGGTCATTTCTCCCCCTTTTAAGGGATTGTAATGTTTTGCTGCTTCAGGTGGACGGAGAGTTCACCGGTCCCACTCAACGCTGCTCCTACTCCACCACACCACCTGATACAGGGTGCTAATTTATGCTGAGGTGGAGACAAAGAGGGGACCCAAGGGGGAAACTCTTTCATGAAGCTGAAATCTGGTTTTCAAGGCCTCTGAGGCTTTCTTCTGAACTTATCACCAGCCCTGGCTGGAAAGTAGATTGTGTTTTTAGTAATGTGTACTGTGATCTGTCCTCAGTATAATGTATTTTGTAATGTATTTTTCTCATCTACCAAAGGATGAAACAAATAAAATTATTTAAATAGTTTGGCTCTAATCAAATTATTTAAAGAAATAATGGGATCCACATTCACCTGATGTCAAGGGAAGCACCAGCTCCTGTGCACTATAGCTATATAAACACCAACTCTAAGAAAGTCTTCCACTTTTCTTGTCAAACCTAACAGTCCCTTTCATAACCTTACATTAGGCTCCTAATGAAGTTACACAGCATTAAAAAATAAATAAATAAAATCAAGGCCACATCATCCTGAACCAATGTTCTGTCCACTAAGAAGGCAAAGAGAAAGGAAAGAAAACTTATACCCACACTACCAAATGTAAAATAGATAGCTAGTGGGAAGCAGCCGCATAGCACAGGGAGATCAGCTCGGTGCTTTGTGACCACCTAGAGGGGTGGGATAGGGAGGGTGGGAGGGAGGGAGACGCAAGAGGGAAGAGATACGGGAACATATGTATATGTATAGCTGATTCACTTTGTTATAAAGCAGAAACTAACCATTGTAAAGCAATTATACTCCAATAAAGATGTTTAAAAAAAAAAAACTTATACCCTATGCAAGTGTGCATCTATATCCCACGCAGTGTCCACACGGCCGGCACACGGCAGCTTCCCAGTCTCGCTGCTTCGGTTTTAGAGGGCAGCACTGGGGAGGGGTGGCTAGACAGAGGAATCAATCACCCCAAACGTGAAGCATGCCAACATTTATTCACCAAGGCGATGCATCAATGTTTAAATGCTCCCTACCTGATTCTACAACAGAATGCCAGGAAAATTAAGCAGTGGGCCCCTCCATTCTCCAGAATCTGTCAGGGCAACTTATATCATGCTCTGAGGGTACAAAGAAGAGACACAGGAAAGAATACACTGGCTACATCAGACTTTCAACCTCATGGAAGCTTCCCATGTTTGGTTCAAATGTTCACGCTGAGCTGGGGGACGGAAGGCACATGACAAACTGAGAAGTGAGCTGGGGGAAAGGCAAAGGGGAATCCAATCAATCCTGGGCACCGCTGTGGCCTTTTTCACCCCCAAGGCCTCAAGAGTGAAAGGGTAGAGCAGGCTGAATCTAGACAAGAGAAGAAACATGCCGATTGTAGCCATGTTATTTAAACTCTTCAAACTTCAGGATGTGCAACTGGAAGAGAAAGAGAAAATCTGATTGGGAAGGAAGGACTGCCCCCAGGTGGTCCACCCAACCCCTGAACAACTTCAGTTTGTTTCCTCTAAGGGAATGACAGGTAAACCCGCAGCATCCAGGCCGAGGCCAGGGCCTGCAGCTGAGACCCTGGGAGGTGGGGGAGGGGAGGGGAGGGGAACAGTAGATACACAGCAGTTACCTCCAAGTTCAAAGCACCAGTGATTTTCCCTTTGAGGATGCGATGGATAACCTGATATGAACTCAAAATATCTGTAAAACAAAACACAACAACAAAACCTTGGTGGCACTTGGTCAGGCAGGAGGAGCAAGGGAGGGAAGTGAGAAGCCGAGGCTGCAGGAAAGTGTTCTGGCTGCAGACCAGGTCCTGTAGGCAAGTCTCTGCTAGTTAGTGCTCACTCCCTGCTGCCAGGATATCGTGAGATAATAAGCACTGCAGAGGGAGGAGAAGGGGAGGGCAAAGTAAGAGCAAGTAAAAGGAGGCATTATTGTTGTTAAAATAATTACAGGGATCTGGGATTTTACATTCCCTAATGGAAATTCTGGAGACAGAAAACTGTGTTCACTCAACTCTGCTCTGAGAGTTTTGGCTGGAGAGATGGAGGTTAAAAGGCAGAGAGTCTTTTTACCATGACGAGTGCACATTCCTACCTGCTGGGACAAGGCAGGGCAGGGCGCCGGTCAGACACTCACCTTTCTCCAGGACATCTGCCCTTACTCAGCTCCCGCCATCCCCCCAAATTCTGGGACTGTTTGTATGCATGAAACTGGCTCATATCAAGGGTCAGACCTCAGTTCCACCCCCAGCTATGCCATTTTCTTGCCATGAAACGTGAAGAAGTCCCTTTCATTTTCCTGAGGCTTACTTTCCTCATCCATAAAGGGAGAAAAATTGTACACCTGCCCACCTGGCCTCGGGGCCATCTCAAAGTCCACACGAGAGCTGAGAACCCCCATATCCGGGCTGCACACTCTGGCCCCTCTGACAGGCTGGGAGCTGCTCTTTGGGGCAGGGGCTCCTTACTCTGGGCCACCCTCCAACACCCAAGCAGTCAGGTTCAGCCCACCAGAAGCTCCCAGGTCCTGTCTGCTGGCACTGGCATTACTCCCCAGGCCGAGCAGCAAGGGCCCTCTTCATGCAATGACCCAAGGTGACCTCTGGGTGGTGCCCATCAGCCTAGCAGGGAGGCTTGGCCCTGCACTTTGGGGAGGTGCTTTTCCATCTTATTTTGTGTGTATGTGTGTTTCTTCACATCCACTTCTCCTCCTCAGCCCCCAAAGCATTCTTTCACTCTTTCACATCTCACCTAAACCCCAGTCTCGAGAAGGGGCAGAGCAAAGAAGGGGCCTCTCCGTTTCAAGGGTGTAGAAACTGAGGCTCCACAGGTGCCTGGATCTATAGTAACAAACACCTCACACTATACACAAAAATAAACTCAAAATGGTTTAAAGACTTAAACATAAGGCATGACACCATAAAACTCCTAGAAGAGAACACAGGTAAAACATTCTGACATAAATCATAGCAATATTTTCTTAGATCAGTCTCCCAAGGCAAGAAAAATAAAAGCAAAAAGAAACAAATGGAACCTAATGAAACTTTAAAAGCTTTTGCACAGCAAAGGAAACCATAAACAAAACGAAAAGACAACCGATGGACTGGGAGAAAATATTTACAAATGATGCGACCAACAAGGGGTCAATTTCCAAAATATACAAACAGCTCATACAGCTCAATATCAAAAAAACAACAACCCAATCAAAAATGGGCAGAAGACCTAAATAGACATTTCTCCAAAGAAGACATACAGGACTTCCCTGGTGGCGCAGTGGTTAAGAATCCACCTGCCAGCGCAGGGGACACGAGTTCAATCCCTGGTCTGGGAAGATCCCACATGCCACGGAACAACTAAGCCCGTGCGCCACAACTACTGAGCCTGTGCACTACAGCCCGCGAGCCACAACTACTGAGCCGGTGCACCACAACTACTGAAGCCCGCGTGCCTAGAGCCCGTGCTCCGCAACAAGAGAAGCCACCGCAATGAGAAGCCCACGCACCGCAACGAAGAGTAGCCCCTGCTCACAGCAACTAGAGAAAGCCCGTGTGCAGCGACGAAGACCCAACGCAGCCAAAAAAATAAATTAAAAAAAAGACATACAGATGGCCAACAGGCACATGAAAAGATGCTCAACATCGATAATTATTAGAGAAATGCAAATCAAAACCACAGTGAGATATCACCTCACACCAGTCAGAATGGCCATCTTCACCAAGTTTACAAATAATAAATGCTGGAGAGGGTGGGGAGAAAAGGTAACCCTCCTACACTGTTGGTGGGAATGTAAATTGGTGCAGCCACTATGGAAAACAGTATGGAGGTTCCTTAAAAAACTAAAAATAGAGTTACCATATGATCCTGCAATCCCACTCCTGGGCATATATCCGGAAAAGACAAAAACTCCGATTCAAAAAGATACATGCACCCCAATGTTCATAGCACCACTGTTTACAAAAGCCAAGACATGGAAGCAACCTAAATATCCATCAACAGATGAATGCATAAAGAAGCCACAAAAAAGAATGAAATAATGCCATTTGCAGCAACATGGATGGACCTAGAGATTATCATACTAAGTGAAGTAAGTCAGACAGAGAAAGACAAATATTGTATGATATCACTTATATGTGGAATCTTAAAAATAATACAAATGAACTTATTTACAAAACAGAAACAGACTCACAGACAGAAAACAAAATTATGGTTACCAACGGGGAAGTGGGGAGGGGAGGGATAAATTAGGAGTATGGGATTAATAGATACACACCATTATATGTAAAATAGATAAACAATAAGGATTTACTGTATAGCACAGGGAACTATAGTCAATATCTTGTAATAACCTCTAATGGAAAAGAATCTGAAAAAAATATATATATGTATAACTGAATCATTTTGCTGTAGACCTGAAACTAACACAATATTGTAAATCAACTATACTTCAATTTAAAAAAGAAAAGAAAAAAATAAAGTAACAAACAGCACATCGGAGGAGATACTGAGTCCAAATGCTCTAACCCCTATGGTTGGTCTTCAAATTCCAGTTTTCTTCTACACAGAATGCTTCTCTAAAGAAATCTTAAGCAAAACTCGATGTACATGAAACAGATGGAAGCTGAGCCACTCTGGCAGAAGCGAGACTGGGAGGCTTGCCCTCCCCTCACTCCACCCAGAGAACTCAGCCTTTGGGCAGCACCTGAGTTTCCTTTCCAGATCTTGTTGCTCAGAGAGACCAGGTGTGAAAACCAATTCTCAAGAAGCAGCTTTGCAAGGGGCAGATGCCGAAAACTGGGGTGACATCAAAAGAATAGAGGCTGAAGGGCAGGCATCCTGAGGGCCTCGGCTGCCCCGGACGCCATTCCCGCTGAGGTCCCAGAGGCGCTCACAGCATCTCCTGTCTCCAAGTGCTCAGGAGGGTGGAGGGCACCTTACCTTTCTCCAGCATGAATGGCTGAGCCAGGGGGGGGATGGTCCAGAAGTCGTCACTATCCAGGCTGCGCAGGGACTGCACTGGGATGGTGGCCAACTGGCCGAAATCAATGAACATGACAACAGCCCAGGAGTCCACTCGGTCCAGCACCCAGCACCTGGCCAGAGGGAGGGAGAGGAGGCTTGTCCCACCTGGTGCCACGCACAGCAGTCCTCACAGAGAGGGCTTGAAGGTCGGGGCTAAGAGGAATGGGAGTTTCCTACGCTGTTCCCCACCTTGGACGGAGAGGTGATCAGAGGAGAGATACCTTGAGAGAGGAAGCAGCAGCAAATAAACGAGAGTCCAGAGGATGGAGACGCAAACCTGCAGCCCTGCCTGGCACACACCTGTTCCAGGCCCATCCGTAATCGCCCAGTTGGTACTCGGCCAGACAGCGGGTCCCGCGCCGCACAGCCGAGTCGTGCAGGTAGGGCTGTTGCTCCTCCGCCTCGGCCAGGGCTCTGAACAGCGCCTGCATGTTCTGGTGTAGCGTCTGTGGATGGTACAAACGCCATGGGCCTCGCTGCCTGCCCATCACACGTCTGTCTCTGCAGGTGTCACCTGTTACGTCAGCACCGCTGATCCACCCCAAGGGAACTGAAGGTATGACGTGGGAGAGAGAATGAGGCTCAACCAGGGATCAGAGTACGGCCACTCTGGATGTCCACCGCTGACGGGCCCCCATCACCACGCTTACCCCAGCAGGGCCCCATGAGGTGGCACCGAAGCCCAAGAGGACCACCAACAAGCCTGTACCTCCGTGACATGCATGGCCCAGAAGAAGGGGGTCTGAGGGACAATACTAGTCACCAACAGCCCCACGTCCCCGCCGATGCTGTGGATGGTGGCCAGCCAGCCCAGGTCTCGGAAGCATTCCCTCAAGAGCAGCACCAAGAAGGACCCTCTGCAGGAAGAACAGGGAACAAAGGGAAGGGAGTGAACACAGGAGTGATTCAACCAACACCTGTCCTGGAGGATGCTGGGCAGGAGTCACCCTGACAAGAGGGCTGTGCATCCCCCCAGGGTGGGAACAAGACAAGTGCCCAAGTAATCATAATGCGGAGCAAAGGAAGCACCACGCCAGGGGACACAGGGGTTGGAGAGTTTGGGGAAGGGGAGAGACAGAGGGAAATAAAAACACACCAGGGAACTCCACAGAGAGAGACGGGCAAAAGCCCTCACTGGGCTGACCTTGGGCTTGCCTGAGTGATTCATGAACCTCAAGTGATGCAAGTTTGGACCGTCCACAATGCAGGACACGTCTGCAACGCCCAAACCACTCCTCCCTGTGTTTAAGCACATGCCACACCTCATCCCACCACTCCACGAACTCTATCGCCTAAGTCACACACGGTTAGAAAGGCAGACCTGCCACTTTAGAAAAACGAAACAAAAAACACACATCCTATAGCATTTCAAGTCAAACAGAATATTCTGGCATCCCTGACATTAAGAATGGTGTCTGCCGTTAAAGCAGACGATGTGGTGGACATGCCAATCTCATGGCATCCAGAGTAGGGGAGAGTCACAGGCCATCACTGTACAGAAATGGAGACAGACTGTGTAAGTCACTGCGGGTCACAGCCTTAGAGCCTGGGTCTGACGCAGGAGTTCCTGAAAACTTTATCCCCCGCCCCAGTACCATCCTTGCCGCCACCCTCTAGGGACTGAGCAGACGTTTATAGTTGTCCTTTGCCAGCCGCCTCTCTCCACCTCTGCTCACCTCATTTCCATGGGAACTGCAAAGATGCTTGTCCTCGGTTTCTCTGTCTCACAGGGGTCAACAGAAGCTTTAGGAGTGAGCTGTGTACAAGCTGGAAAGCAGAAGGTTGTATTCTGGAGGCACCAGGGCTGTCTCAGAGGACCGTACCCCACCTGCCCCCCAGAAGGCCCTGGCCCCACCCTCAGAGGCAGGATGAGATGGGAAGTGAAGCTACATCCTTCTAGGTCTCGGCCTTCACATCCTCAGCAGGGTGGGGAGGGTTTGCTGGATGACACTCTTTAATCAAGAAAGCATCCTAAGGAGGCTTCCCTAGTGGCGCAGTGGTTAAAAATCCACCTGCCAATGCACAGGAAACAGCTTCAAGCCCTGGTCCGGGAAGATCCCACATGCCACGGAGCAACTAAGCCCGTGCACCACAACTACTGAGCCTGCGCTCTAGAACCCGAGAGCCACAACTACTGAGCACGCGTGCCACAACTACTGAAGCCTGCTAGCCACAACTACTGAGCCCACGTGCCACAACTACTGAAGCCCACACGCCTAGAGCCCACAACTACTGAAGCCCACACGCCTCTTCCGCAACAAGAGAAGCCACCAGAATGAGAAGTCTGCGCACCGCAACTAGACAAAGCCCTTGCGCAGCTATGAAGACCCAATGCAGCCCCCCAAAAAATAAAAATAAATAAATAAATTAATTAATTAAAAGAAAGCATCCTAGAGGAATAAAAAGGGATATTTCCTACACTGAGGGGTCAGCGTGGGACAAAGCTGGAAGGGAGGCTGGGAGAAGTGAATCAGGAGCTACAAAGACATGTCCTGGGAACAGATGGCAGCTCAGGATCTCACCAGTGGTTCTGGCAAATCCTTGACCAGAGGCCTTCTCCAAACCCTAGGGAGAAAAAGAAAAGGTATCACTCAGGCATAGTAGTATTCGTTTCACTGGTTTACATGCTGAGTCTATCCAAGCAGATCTGGAGACAGCGCAGCAAAAGCCCCTGTGCAGACACAGGCTTCAGCTGACTTTTGGGACTCCCTCCACTTTCTCCTTTCTCTCGGGTTGGGGGTCCTGAGTCAACCGAAGACAAGAGGTTCAAGGAACAGGAAGGGAGGAGGGAGGGAGGTGCTGCCGGGGGTGCTCGTCGGTACCTACAGGTGCAGAAGCCCAGCACTGCTTAGCCCGGGAGGCCCCTGCGGGCACTTCTTAGGGGAGAAAGAGGTGGAAATGGTTACTCTGGCAGCAGGGCTGGGTGGAGACAGAAAGACTACAACCCTGCAGCCCTCAACCCACGCTGGCTTCCCTTGCTCCACCATCCACACCTGGAAAAATCCCCCGCCCTGGTTACACCCACGGATCTGCCCGCCCTGCCACTTCGCTGCTTACCCCACTCCCCGCTGACCGCTACCTGAGAACACATGCGGCCACTGTTCTCAAATGGACATGCCACAATCCCATGGTAAGCCCCTAGTGAGCTTCCTTTCCTTCCCTCCAATGGACGGCACCTCACCCCCTCCTCTCTTCAAACCCTCCATATTCCCCACCCTCCGCCCACCCTATGAACCTGCCTCTTCGTCAGGAGAAAACTGGAAGCAACTGGATGGGAGGCCCCTCATCCTCTCACCACCCAAACCGCCGCCCCCCCCAGCCCCGCCCTCCCTGCCATCCCTCTGTTACCGTCTCAGAAGGGTCTTGCTCTGGGGCTGGCACTGTCTCGCCTTCTCGAGGACAACACCCCTGCAGCCACGGCCCTTCTCCTCTACTGCCATCTCTCTCCCGGTGGACACCTCCCACCAGGAAACAAACATGCTCCATTATCCATGTTTGCAAAGACCCTGCCTCGTCCCCCACCCCCTCTGGCAAGCACCTTTCTCTGCTCCCTTCACTGAAAGGGGTGTCTAGAGTCCTGTCTCCTTCCACGCCTGACACTTTATCTTCAACTCCTTCCAGTCAGGCCTCC
This sequence comes from Eubalaena glacialis, assembly GCF_028564815.1. Taxonomy (NCBI): domain Eukaryota; kingdom Metazoa; phylum Chordata; class Mammalia; order Artiodactyla; family Balaenidae; genus Eubalaena; species Eubalaena glacialis. Next base: position 81,947,641 of record NC_083718.1, read on the forward strand.
CTGAAGTGGCTCTGCACGGGCTCAGCCACGGTCTTCGTGTTGCCGAATCCTCCACGTCCTCCGTTCTGAAATTACTGGCAGCATCCCACCCATCCCCTCTTCTAGGAAACATTTCTTCTCTTGGCTTCCTTGACACTGCACACATCTGGCTTCCCCTCTCTTTCCCTGGCTGGCCCTTTTCAGCTCAACCAATACATGCTGGCACAACCCAGGACTCGGTCCTCTCCTCCATCTACCTTCTCTCCAAGGTCATCTCCAGCTCCACGGTTTTAGGTATCAACAACAGACCACAGACTCCCAAACCCAGATCTCAAGCCCCAAAGACTCTGTGGAATTCAACTCCAACATGGAGACGCCTCCTTGACAGGCCAACCAAGAGGTACACAAACTCAGCATGTCTAAAACGGACCCTCCACAAGCGGCTTCACCTTGGCTTTCTCAATTTTAGTAAGCTGCATCATTATCTACCTAGCGGCTCAGGCCAAATTCATCTCTCTTTCTAGCTCTGCATCAAATTCATCAGCAAGTCAAGCCATCTCTTCCTCCAAAACACACCCAAACCCACACGCTCCTCTCTCTCCATCTCCACCACCCCAATACTAGCCATCACCATCTCTTACCAGGACCGTAACAACAGTGTCCAAAGACGCTGCCACACAGGCTCCTGCAATCCAGTCCCCACCCAGAAGACACAACCTCTTACAAACCAAAATCAGATCACATCACTCACCTGATTAAAACCTTCCAACACCTTCCCATTGTGCTTACAAATAAAACTCAAAGTCTCCAGGTGGGCTCACCAAGGCCGCCATGATCTACCCTCCTTCCCACTGACCTCTTCTCTGCCCACTTACCCCTTTCCCCCCCATGTCACACTCTGAGGCATTTGTAGGTGGCCCCTCTGTCTGGAATGTTCTTTCCCTGGTCTTACCCATGGTAGGCTGACTTGTCATCCAGGGCTCAGCTGAGAGGTCACTTCCTCACAAAGAGGACTCCCTAAGAACCATCTAAGTGACCCCTCTCCTCTCTATCACATCACCTTATTTCAGTTCTCTGTCTGGTACTATTGAGACAGGCTGGGCCCTGGGACCCTTTGCTGCTGTGCCTGTACCTGGACACACGTCTCCTCGAGCAACGAAATACAAGGAAACTATAAGGGACTAAAAATAACTGCGTGCATGTGCAGTAGGGGCAAAGATACAAAAAAGACGGAAAACCCAAAACCCAACTGCCACATCTGAAGAGCCGGGAGCAAAAGCAGGGTACTGCGTAAGCCCCCTGCACACAGCATCACCAAAGGCGTGGGCAGACCTCCTAAGCCACCCCTCTGGCCCGAGCGCTGGACGCACCCCTACCCTCACCCCATATACGGAACCAGCTCACCCTGCCTCGGGGAACCGGCAAGGGAACCTGTGGCTTGTTTTCACTCCCCCCGCTGCTGCAGGAGGGCCCCCAATAACGCCTTGCGTGAATTTCTTGTCTGGCCCATTATCAATTTCTATTGATTAAGCATGCCAAGAACCCTGGTTGGTAACACTATCTGACATTTTCTTTTTTTTCTCTCTCTCTCTTTTTTTCTGTGGGGGGGGGCATTTTCTTATTTATTCACTTATTTATTGGTTCACTATATGTGTCTTTCCACTGGAATTTAAACATTACGAGAATGTGAATCACATCTGTCTTTTGACAATTACCTTCATTGCTGAGGTAACCCCAGGGCCCAGAACAGTGTCTGATACATATTAAGCTCTTAGTAAATATATGTGAAAGAAAGTGACAGAGAGAAGAAAAAGAGAAGGAAGGAGGGAGAGAGGAGAAATGAACTGGGGCAAATTCTTAATCTAAGCCTTGGCCTCCTCTTCAATACCATGAATCACATCTGATGTGAGGATTTAGTTGGGCCAGTATCTGTTCAGGACATGACATGAAATAGGTGCTTAATAAATGGAAGCAGTATAAGAGAGGTTAAAAGTGCAGGTTCTGGAGTCAGACCGGGCTCCAATCCTGGTCCCAGAACTGACTGGCTCCTTAACTTTGGCCTGGTTACTTGGTGTCCCCATCTGCAGGATGGGACAGTAGCAGCACCTACTGCTGTATTTAAACAGGTTCACGCAGCAAAGCGATCAGAACACAGCTCGCAGGGTGAGCCCTCCGTGAGTGAACTACCACTGTCAACCGATGGGGCCCAAATCAAATCTCCACGCTAAACCATTCTGCCCCTGCTGTTTACCTACAACAAAGCAAAGTGACGGTGTTAAAAACTGTCCTCTAGCCAAGCACAGAAGGTGCCTTTTTATTTAGAATCTCCTAAGACAGTTCCAAATACCAATCCCAAGAATCAATTATCAGCAGTGGTTTCAGGCTAAAAATTATTATTAATACAGAAACATTTAAAACCATTTGGGGTCTAATTATTCCCTAATGATTTAAGAGATAAATATAACAAGCCTGTTTTGCCAGTTTGTGAAATTAAGTTTCAGAAGAAAATCTATACAATTATCATTCAACCACCACAGCAGACAGGTCATCCAAAAACAAACCTCAAATTTCAGTATGTCTGCAGCACAGAAGTGGCCACCTGGAAGCTACAGAGATCAAGGCAGCACCTCTGCTGCCAAACTAGCAGATTTTAATTAAGTTCTATTGTTGCTATAAGCACAGTTACTCTACGCCCAATCAATCAACAGCTGTTAATGGTCTCTTTACTTTGTTCTGGGACATTACTACCAGCTGGTCAAGCGTTCCAAGAGGTGGCCTGGTCCAGAATCATGCTGGTGAGTCCCAGCAGTGGGAGAGAAAACACAGGGCACACAAAGGTCAGCGGCCAGAAGGCTTTCTGGGGCGGGGTTGGGGGAGGGTCCCATCCGGTTCCCCTGCACGCCAGGGAGAAGCTCTCCAACCAGTACTGGGGGGTGGGGGGCAGAGGCCTCACATGACACTCAGAAAAGTGGTGGCCTCCCTGAGACTGCTCACCGCCACACCCCTGGCCCACTGTGGTCACCCTGGCCATCACTTTTAAGGCCCTGTCTCTACCTGGGGAACTGCACCTGGAGTCACCTGAAGGGCACATCCACGTGGAAATTTAATAGTTACAGCTTTAACCCTCAACTGCTTCCCTGCCACCCAGTATCACACCTTGTACTTCAGAGATCACAGACACAGACCTTGCTCTCAGGGAGCCACACTGAGTCACTCCACACATATTTATAAAATGCGGACATTCTAGACATGGCCACCATGAAGCTCACACTCTTGGTGGGGGCAGCAGACAAGAAGTATACAAAGAGGTATAAGGTTAATGACCATAAGGGCAAAGAAGAAACGCAAGTCAAGGAGAGGGGACAAGAGGGCAGGGGTGGGGGAGGGAGTGATGGCCGAACAGACGCCTAAATGAAGTGAGAAGGCAAACCCACAGACGCCTGGGAGACGAGCCTTCCGGCTGGGAACACCTGACGCCCTAAGGTGGGGACGTGCTTGGTGTGTTTGGGGAATGGCACTGGGGCTGGAGTAAGAGACACTTGCATCTCTTACCTGGACCACCTGAGACAGGTCTTCTGCTTCCACTCTGGCCCCTGGAGTCTATTCCACAGGGTCGCTTTAAAACCTAAATCTCGGTGAATAGATGAACTAATGGTGGCACATGCATACAACAGAATACCACTTAGCAATAAAAAAAGAATTGCTGATGGTGCGACCGCATGGATGAATCTCAGTAACATTCTGCTGAGTGAAAGAAGCCAGACACAAAGAAGCACATATGGCATGATTCCATTTACATCAAACTCTAGAAAGGATAAATCTCATTTAAAGTGATAGAAAGCAGGTCAGTCACTGCCTGCGGGGCACGAAGCTGGGAAAGGGCACAAGAGAACCTTTTGGGTGACTGAAATGGTCTATATTTGATTGTGATGGTGGTTACATGGCTGCATACACTTGTCAAAATTCATCAAACTGTACACCTAAAAGGGCTTCGTTTTACGTAATACTTCAATAGTTGATTTTTTAGTGTACATTCGTGAAATCTGGTTATGTCGCTCCCTGCTCAAACTGTCCAGTGTTCTCATTATTATGTGACTATATAAATACCAATTGCTGCTGAATCAAGTTACATGCTATGAAAATTTTTTAAAAATTTTAATATTAATGGGACTTCCCTGGTGGTCCAGTGAGTAGGACTCCATGCTCCTAATGCAGGGGGCCCGGATTCAATCCCTGGTCAGGGAACTAGATCCCACATGCATGCCGCAACTAAGAGTTTGCATGCCACAACAAAGATCACACGTGCCACAAACTGAGACCTGGCACAGCCAAAATAATTAATTAAAATAAATAAATAAATTTATTTTAAAAAAATTTTAATATTATAAAAAGTATGTATTATGATTACTTTTATCCTTATACAACCTTCTCCAGGAATTAACTGCTCCTTTTTTCCCCTCCATTTACTTGGATTTCCTTAAATCTCTGGCTAAGTTTTCCCACACCCTCCAATGGCTCTTTATAACACCTCTCCAGTCAATTTTATACTTTTCTTCATACAAATGTCACCCTGGAGTCTCACATCATCCTGCTCTGGCTGGACTGAGTGCTGTATAACAAGTGTTCTACCCCTTTGTCATCATCTGGGAAGTCTCAAGTCCCCCTCCTGGGTTGGACCTCCTGCTCCCAGCTTCCCTCATTTTTTGCCTTATTGCTTCATTGTACTGGAGCATATCCCTCCATAGCTTTCTGAGAACAGCTACATGGGACACACATTTTTTGAGACCCTACATTTGTGAACAAGTCCTTATTCTACCTTCATTCTAGAGTAATTTAATTAAGAACAGATTTGGGGTTAGACATTATCTTCCTACAAAATTCAATGACACATTCCAATCCTATACCCTTCAATGTGGATTCTCTTTCTGAAGCTTTATCCAATACTCTAAAATATTTCTATAATGTGTCTTGGTGTAGGTTTTTATTTTCCCAGTCATTATCCTGGGTACTCACTGGTTGCTTTCAAACTAAAAACATATCCTTCACTCCTGGGAGACTTCGTTATATCATATGATATTTTCTCTCCCATGTTGACCTGAACTCTTCCTGCATGTATATGTTGCACCACTGATCCTCTCATTTTACCTTTACTCTTCTCTAAAACAATTCTACTACAAAATATTTCGATTGATAAATCCTCTCCCCCAAAAGATACTATAAAATTTGACAAAATTGTCAAAAACAACCATTTCAGTATTCTGGAAATTGAACAGAAGCATGCAACAAACAGGGTGTCTGTTAAAAAACAACAACAACAGCAAACTACAGGCCCTTGGATAAGAATATGAGACTGAGGTGTGTCAGTCTGGAGCTTCTCCCACTCCCTGGTCCTTTGGCTGATAGTTCTACCACAGTAGGCAAAGCTGTGAAAACCGGTAGCTTCAGAGGTGGCTGACTTTACTGAAACCTTGAAACATCAGAAAGTAAGAAAGAACATGGTAAGAAAAAATATGGGTAAGTACAATAGGTTTTCCTTCTCATGAGTTTTCTAAATTATGTTTGACAGTTGAAATAAAAATTGTAACTGTCCAATATGGTTCTAAATGAACACAGAGGACATATTTAAGAAAATTACATTATAAACAGGGGAGGGTAAAGAGAAGTAGGGTTTCTATACTTAACTCAAACCAGTAAAGTCAACAGGCATAGACTATGTTATGTATATATAACATAACATCTAGAGCAACCACTTAAAAAGGTATACAAAGAGATACACTTAAAAAACACTACAGCAGAAGCAAGAAGAACTACAATTCTGCAGCCTGTGGAAGGAAAACTACATTCACAGAAAGACAGACAAAATGAAAAGGCAGAGGACTTTGTACCAGATGAAGGAACAAGATAAAACCCCAGAAAAACAATTAAATGAAGTAGAGATAGGCAACCTTCCAGAAAAAGAAGTCAGAATAATGATAGTGAAGATGATCCAGGACCTCAGGAAAGAATGGAAGCAAAGATCAAGAAGATGCAAGAAATGTTTAACAAAGACCTAGAAGAATTAAAGAACAAACAAAAGAGATGAACAATACAATAACTGAAATGAAAAATACACTAGAAGGAATCAATAGCAGAATAACTGAGGCAGAAGAACGGATAAGTGACCTGGAAGACAGAATGGTGGAATTCACTGCCACGGAACACACTAAAGAAAAAAGAATGAAAAGAAATGAAGACAGCCTAAGAGACCTCTGGGACAACATTAAACGCAACAACATTCGCATTATAGGGGTCCCAGAAAGAGAAGAGAGAGGGAAAGGACCCGAGAAAATATTTGAAGAGATTATAGTTGAAAACTTCCCTAACATGGGAAAGGAAATAGCCACCCAAGTCCAGGAAGTGCACAGAGTCCCAGGCAGGATAAACCCAAGGAGAAACATGCCAAGACACATAGTAATCAAATTGACAAAAATTGAAGACAAAGAAAAATTATTGAAAGCAACAAGGGAAAAACGACAAATAACATACAGGGGAACTCCCATAAGGTTAACAGCTGATTTCTCAGGAGAAACTCTACAAGCCAGAAGGGAGTGGCACCATATATTTAAAGTGATGAAAGGGAAGAACGTATAACCAAGATTACTCTACCCGGCAAGGATCTCATTCAGATTCGACGGAGAAATCAAAAGCTTCACAGACAAGCAAAAGCTAAGAGAATTCAGTACCACCAAACCAGCTCTACAACAAATGCTAAAGAAACTTCTCTAAGTGGGAAACACAAGAGAAGAAAAGGACCTACAAAAACAAACCCATAACAATTAAGAAAATGGTAATAGGAACATACGTATCGATAATTACCTTAAACATGAATGGATTAAATGCTCCAACCAAAAGACACAGGCTCGCTGAATGGATACAAAAACAAGACACATATATATGCTGTCTACAAGAGACCCACTTCAGACCTAGGGACACATACAGACTGAAAGTGAGGGGACGGAAAAAGACATGCCATGCAAATGGAAATCAAAAGAAAGCTGGAGTAGCAGTACTCATAGCAGATAAAATAGACTTTAAAATAAAGAATGTTACAAGAGACAAGGAAGGACACTACATAATGATCAAGGGATCAATCCGAGAAGAAGATATAACAATTATAAATATATATGCACCCAACACAGGAGCACCTCAATACATAAGGCAAATGCTAACAGCTATAAAAGAGGAAATCAACAGAAACACAATAATAGTGGGGGACTTTAACACCTCACTTACACCAGTGGACAGATCATCCAGACAGAAAATTAATAAGGAAACACAAGCTTTAAATGACACAATAGACCAGATAAATTTAATTGATATTTATAGGACATTCCATCCAAAATTAGCAGATTACACTTTCTTCTCAAGTGCACATGGAACATTCTCCAGGATTGATCACAACTCAGGTCACATATCAAGCCTCAGTAAATTTAAGAAAATTGAAATCATATCAAGCATCTTTTCCGACCACAACGCTAGGAGATTAGAAATCAATTACAGGGGAAAAAACGTAAAAAAACACAAACACACGGAGGCTAAACAATACATTACTAAATAACCAAGAGATCACTGAAGAAATCAAAGAGGAAATCAAAAAATACCTAGAGACAAATTACAACAAAAACATGATGATCCAAAACTTATGGGATGCAGCAAAAGCAGTTCTAAGAGGGAAGTTTATAGCAATACAAGCCTACTTCAAGAAACAAGAAAAATCTCAAATAAACAACCTAACCTGACACCTAAAGGAACTAGAGAAAGAAGAACAAACAAAACCCAAAGTTAATGGGTTGGGAGTTTGGGATTAGCAGATGCAAACTATTATATATAGAATGGATAAATAACAAGGTCCTACTGTATAGCACAGGGAACTATATTCAATATCCTGTGATAAACCATAATGGAAAAGAATATGAAAAAGAATGTACATATATGTATAACTGAATCATTTTGCTGCACAGTAGAAATTAACACAACATTGTAAATCAACTATACTTCAGTAAAATAAATTTTAAAAAAAGATTTTAATTGAAAAAAAACACAAACCCAAAGTTAGTAGAAGGAAAGAAATCATAAAGATCAGAGCACAAATAAATGAAATAGAAACAAAGAAAACAATAGCAAAGATCAATAAAACTAAAAGCTGGTTCTTTGAGAAGATAAACAAAATAGATAAACCTTTAGCCAGACTCATCAAGAAAAAGAGGGAGAGGATTCAAATCAATTAAAATTAAAAATGAAAAAGGAGAAGTTACAATGGACACTGCAGAAATACAAAGCATCCTAAGAGACTACTACAAGCAACTCTATGCCAATAAAATGGACAATCTGGAAGAAATGGACAAATTCTTAGAAAGGTATAACCTTCCAAGACCAAACCAGGAAGAAATAGAAAATATGAACAGACCAATCACAAGTAATGAAATGGAAACTGTGATTAAAAATCTTCCAACAAACAAAAGTCCAGGACCAGATGGCTTCACAAGTGAATTCTATCAAACATTTAGAGAAGAGCTAACACCCATGCTTCTCAAACTCTTCCAAAAAATTGCAGAGGAAGGAACACTCCCAAACTCATTCTATGAGGCCACCATCACCCTGATACCAAAACCAGACAGAGATACAACAAAAAAAGAAAATTACAGACCAATATCACTGATGAATATAGATGCAAAAATCCTCAACAAAATACTAGCAAACAGAATCCAACAACACATTAAAAGGATCATACACCATGATCAAGTGGGATTTATCCCAGGGATGCAAGGATTCCTCAATATACGCAAATCAATCAGTGTGATACACCATATTAACAAATTGAAGAATAAAAACCACATGATCATCTCAATAGATGCAGAAAAAGCTTCTGACAAAAGTCAACACCCATTTATGATAAAAACTCTCCAGAAAATGGACATAGAGGGAACCTACCTCAACATAATAAAGGCCATATACGACAAATCCACAGCAAATATCATTCTCAATGGTGAAAAACTGAAAGCATTTCCTCTAAGATCAGGAACAAGACAAGGATGGCCACTCTCGCCACTATTATTCAACATAGTTTTGGAAGTCCTAGCCATGGCAATCAGAGAAGAAAAAGAAATAAAAGAATACAAACTGGAAAAGAAGTAAAACTATCACTGTTTGCAGATGACATGATACTGTACATAGAGAATCCTAAAAATGCCACCAGAAAACTACTAGATCTGGGCTTCCCTGGTGGTGCAGTGGTTAAGAATCCACCTGCCAATGCAGGAGACACGGGTTCGAGCCCTGGTCCGGGAAGATCCCACATGCCGAGGAGCAACTAAGCCCGTGAGCCACAACTACTGAGCGTGCACTCTAGAGCCCGCGAGCCACAACTACTGAGCCCGTGTGCCACAACTACTGAAGCCTGTGTGCCCTAGAGCCCGTGCTCTGCAACAAGAGAAGCCACCGCAATGAGAAGCCCGTGCACCGCAACAGAGTAGCCCCCACTTGCCGCAACTAGAGAAAGCCCGCGCGCAGCAACAAAGACCAGACGCAGCCAAAAATAAATAAATAAATAATTGAAAAAAAAAAAAGAAAACTACTAGAGCTAATCAGTGAATTTGGTAAAGTTGCAAGATACAAAATTAATGCACAGAAATCTCTTGCATTCCTATGCACTAACAATGAAAGATCAGAAAGAGAAATTAAGGAAACAATCCCATTCACCATTGCAACAAAAAGAATAAAATATCTAGGAATAAACCTACCTAAGGAAGTAAAAGACCTGTACTCAGAAAACTATAAGACGCTGATGAAAGAAATCAAAGATGACAGAAACAGATGGAGAGATATACCATGTTCTTGGATTGGAAGAATCAATATTGTGAAAATGACTGTACTACCCAAAGCAATCTACAGATTCAATGCAATGCCTATCAAATTACCAGTGGCATTTTTTTTTTTTACAGAACTAGAACAAAAAATCTTAAAATTTGTATGGAGACACAAAAGACCCCGAACAGCCAAAGCAGTCTTGAGGGAAAAAAACGGAGCTGGAGGAATCAGGCTCCCTGACTTCAGACTATACTAGAAAGCTACAGTAATCAAGACAATATGGTACTGGCACAAAAACAGAAATATAGATCAATGGAACACGATAGAAAGCCCAGAGATAAATCCACGCACCTATGGTCCACTAATCTATGACAAAGGAGGCAAGGATATACAATGGAGAAAAGACAGTCTCTTCAATAAGTGGTGCTGGGAAAACTGGACAACTGCATGTAAAAGAATGAAATTAGAACACTTCCTAACACCATACACAAAAATAAACTCAAAATGGATTAGAGACCTAAATGTAAGACTGGACACTATAAAACTCTTAGAGGAAAACATAGGAAGAACACTCTTTGACATAAATCACAGCAAGATCTTTTTTGATCCACCTCTTAGAGTAATGGAAATAAAAACAAAAATAAACAAATGGGACCTAATGAAACTTAAAAGCTTTTGCACAGCAAAGGAAACTACAAACAAGACAAAAAGACAACCCTCAGAATGGGAGAAAGTATTTGCAAATGAATCAACGGACAAAGGATTAATCTCCAAAATGTATAAACAGCTCATGCAGCTCAATATTAAAAAAACAAACAACCCAGTCAAACAATGGGAAGAAGACCTAAACAGACATTTCTCCAAAGAAGACATACAGATGGCCAAGAAGCACATGAAAAGCTGCTCAACATCACTAATTATTAGAGAAATGCAAATCAAAACTATGTTGAAGTATCACCTCACACCAGTTAGAATGGGCATCATCACAAAATCTACAAACAACAAATGCTGGAGAGGGTGTAGAGAAAAGGGAACCCTCTTGCATTGTTGGTGGCAATGTAAATTGATATAGCCACTATGGAGAACAGTATTTAGGTTCCTTAAAAAACTAAAAATAGAATTACCATATGACCCAGCAATCCCACTACTGGACATATACCCAGAGAAAACCATAATTCAAAAAGACACATGCACCCCAATGTTCACTGCAGCACTACTTACAACAGCCAAGTCATGGAAGCAACCTAAATGCCCATCGACAGACGAATGGATAAAGAAGATGTGGTACCTATATAAAATGGAATATTACTCAGCCATAAAAAGGAACGAAATTGGGTCATTTATAGAGATGTGGATGGATCTAGAGACTGTCATACATAGTGAAGTAAGTCAGAAAGAGAAAAACAAATATCGTATATTAACACATATATGTGGAACCTAGAAAAATGGTACAGATGAACCAGTTTGCAGGGCAGAAACAGAGACACAGATGTAGAGAACAAACGTAGGGACACCAAGGGTGGAAAGTGGCAGGGGTGGTGGTGGGATGAATTGGGAGATTGGGATTGACATATATACACTAATATGTATAAAATAGATAACTAATAAGAACCTGCTGTATAAAAAAATAAAATAAAATTCAAAAAAAACCCACTACAGATAAATCAAAATTTAATTCTAAAAAACATATTCAAGTAAACTATAGGAAAACAGAAAAAACAAAATAAAAAACCAAAAAGTAAAATGGCAGAATTGAGCTGTATCATATCAATAATTATATCAAATGTAAATGGTCTAAACATACCAATTTAAAGACACAGATTGGCAGTGTAGATTAAAAAATGTGACCCAACTATATGCTGTCCACAAAAAGCTCGCTTCAAATATAATGATATAGTTGGGTTTAAAGTACAAAGATAAGAGGCATGCAAACATAATCAAAAGACATGGTTATATTACTATCAGATAAAATAAACCTCAGAGTAAAGAAAAATCACTAAGAGAAAAATTACAGAAAGGGATATTATATAATTATAGAAGCATCATTCCACCAAGAATACATAGTAATCCTGAATGTATATGCACCAAACAACAGAGCTGCAAAATATAAAATGCAAAAACTAATAGAATTGAAAGGAGAACTACACAAATCCACAATTATAATTGGAGACTTCAATACCCCTTTTAACAACTGACAGAACAACTAGTCAGAAAATCAGCAAGAATATAGAACTTAACAATACCATCGACCAACAGGATCCAGTCAACGTGTACAGGACACCCCACCCAATAACAGCAGAATACACATCTTTACAAGTGCCCATACAACATACACCAAGACAGACTATATCCTGGGCCATGAAATAAGTCTCAATAAATGTAAAAGGATTCAAATCATATGAAGTATGTTCACTAACCACAAAAGAATTAAATTAGAAATCAATAACTGAAAATATGTGGAAATATCCAAATATTTGGAAACCAAATAACACACTTCAAAAAAACTCCACACAATGAAGAAATCAAAAGGAAAATTAGAAAATATTTTGAACTCAATAAAAACATAAAAATGAAACTGAAAAATATCAAAATTTGTGGAATGCAAGTACACTTGAAGAGAAATTTATAGCACTAAACGCCTATATTAGGAAATAAAAAAGTTACAAATGAATGATCTCAGCTTTGATCCTAAGGGGGGAATAAAAAGAAGAAAAGCTAAAAGCCAAAGAAAACAGAACAAAGAAAGCAACTAAGAGCAGAAATCAATGAAATTGAAAAAAAATAGAGAAAATCAATAAAACAAAGAGCTGGTTCTTTGAAAGGATCAACAAAATTAATAAACATCCAGCAAGAATGAAAAGAAAAAGGGAAGACACAAATTGCCAGTATCAGGAACAAAATGGGCTATCACTACAGACCTTGCAGATATCAAAAAGATAACAAGGGAATACCAAGAACAACTCTACACATAAATACAAACATAAATTTCAAACAAGAAGTTGGACAACTCAGACAAAATGTACCACTTCCTCAAAAACTATAAACTATCAAAACTCACCCAATCTGAAATAGATGATTTGAAGAGCCCCATTACTGTTAAAGAAATTGAACTCTTAATTTAAAAAAATCTCGGGAATTCCCTGGTGGTCAGTGGTTAGGACTCGGCGCTTTCATGGTCGGGGGCCCAGGTTCGATCCCTGGTTGGGGAACTGAGATCCCACAAGCCATGCAGCACAGGAAAGAAAGAAAAGAAAGAAAGGGAAGGAAGGAAAGAGAGAGAGGGAGAGAGAACGAGGGAGAGAGAAAGAGGGAGCGAGAAAGCGAGAGAGAGGAAGAGAGCAAGAAAGCAAGAAAGAAAAAAAGGAAAGAAAGAAAGCAAGAAAGCAAGCAAGAAAGAAAATCTCCAAGCCCAGATGGTTTCACTGGAGAATTCTACCAAACATTTAAGAAAAATTAACATAGTTCTATATAGTCTTTTCCAAAAGGAGGGAACACTTCCCAATTCATTTTATAGGGGTAGTATTACCATGATACTAAAACCAAAGATAGTACCACAAAAAAACAAAAAACCTACAGATCAATATCTTTCATGAAAATAGATGCAAAAATCCTTAACAAAGTATTAGCAAATAGAATTCAGCAATATATAAAAATAATTATACACCATAACCAAGTGGGGTTTATTCCAAGAATGCAAGGTTTGTTCAATATTTGAAAAATCAATCAAGGCAATCCATATTAACAGGCCAAAGAAAAAAAATCACATGATCATATCATTCAATACAGAAAAAAGCATTTGACAAAATTCAATATCTGTTATAAGTTGAATTATTCCCCCCTTCAAAAAATGTATGTTGAACTCCTAACCCCCAGTACCTCAGAATGCGACCTTATTTGGAAACAGGGTCTTTATAGAGGTGAGCAAGGTAAAACAAAGTCACTAGGGTGGGTCCTAATCCAATATGAGTGTGTCCTTATAAAAAGAGGAAATTTGGACACAGAGCCAGACACAGAGGGAAGACAATATGAAGACACACAAGGAGAATGTTATGTGAAGACAGACGATTGGAGTTACACACCTATAAGCCAAAGAACACCAAAGATTGTTGGCAAACCACTGGAAGCTAGGAAGAGGCAAGGAATAATTCCCCCACAGGTTTCAGAGGGAACTTTGCCTTGCTGACGCCTTAATTTTGGACTTCTAGCCTCCAGAACTGTGAGATGATCAATTTCTGTTGTTCTAAGCAGCCCAGTTTGTGGTACTTTGTGATAGCAATCCTAAGAAACTAATACAATGATTCATGATCAAAAAATAAAACCTCTCAGAAAAACAGGAATAGAGGAGAACTTCCTCAACTTAATAAAGAACATCCATCCAAAAACCTATGATAATATTACACTTTATTGTGAAAGACTGAATGCTTTCTACACTAAAAGAATAAGGCAAGGATGTCCACACTCACTACTCTAATTCAACATAGTGCTGGAAACCTAGCCAGTACTAAGAAAAAGAAACAGAAGACGTATAGATCAGAAAGGAAAAAATAAAACTGGCCCTATTTACAAATGATATTATTGTCTACACAGAAAATCCCAAGAAATCTACAAAAAAGAAAAGAAAAAAAACAAATTCCTATCACTAGTAAGTTCAGCAAAGTAACAGGATACAAGATAAATATACAAAAATCAATTGTATTTCTATATACTACCAATGAACAAGGTGACACAGAAACCAAAACTACAGTGCAACTTATAATCACTCAAATAAAATGAAATACTTAAGTGTAAATCTAGTAAAATATATTAGGACCTGTATGCTGAAAACTATACAATGTTGATTAAAGAGATCAAAGAAGGTCTAAATCAATGGAAATTTATATTGTGTTCATGGACTGGAAGACCCAACATATAATAAAGATATCAATTCTCCTTAAACTGACATATAGGTCTAATGCAATTGCTAGCAAAATTCCAGTCAAAATTTTGGTAGGTATAGATAAAACTATTCTAAAATCTATATACAAAGGCAAAAGAAATAGAACAGCTAAAACAATATTGAAAAACAATAAAGTTGGAGGAATCAGTCTACCCAATTTCAATACTTTTTATAGCTACAGTAACTGAGACAGTAGGAGGCATAGACATGTAATCAATGAAAAAAAACTGAGGACCCAGAAATGAACCCACACAAATATGTCCAACTGATTTCTGATAAAACTGCAAAAGCAATTTAATGGAGGAAATGGTGCTGGAGAAACTGAACATCTATAGGAAAATAATAAAACTCAACCTAAGTTTCAAAGCTTATATAAAAATTAACTCAAAATGGAACATGGGCTTTAAAATGTAAAGCTATATAACTTTTTAAAAAATAGGATAAATTCTTTGAGACCTAGGGCTGGCCAAAAAGTTCTTAGACCTGACAACAAAAGCATCATTCATAAAAGGAAAAATTGATAAACTGGACTTCACTGAAATTTAAAACTTCTGCTCTGCAAAAAACCCTGTTAAGAAAATGAAAAAAACAAGCTACAGAGTAGGAGAAAACATTTGCAAACCATGTATCCAACAAAGGACTAGTATCTAGAATACATAAAGAACTCTCAAAACTCAATGGCAAAAAAAATCAAACAATCCAATTAGAAAATGGGCAAAAGAAAGAAAGAGATATTTCACCAAAGAGGATATACAAATAGTAAATAAGCACATGAAAAGGTGTTCAACATTAGGGAAATGCAAATTAAAACCATTAGGGAAATGCAAATTAAAACCATAATAAGATATCACTATATAACTCCAGAGTGGTTAAAATTAAAAAGTGACAATACCAGGGGACTTCTCTGGTGATCCAGTGGTTAAGATCCCACGCCTCCAATGCAGGGGGCACAGTTCAATCCCTGGTCAGGGAACTAAGATCCCACATGCCGAGGGGTGTGGCCAAAAGAAGTGACAACACCAAATCCCGGAGGGGATGCAGAGAACCCCTCATACATTCCTAGCAGGAATGTAAAATGGTACAGCCACTCTGAAAACAGTCTGGCTGTTTCTTAAAAAAGTAAACATGCAATGACCATACCACTCAGCAATTTTAATTTTGGGCATTTATCCCAGAGAAACACACAAACTCCATACATGAATATTTATAGCAACTTTATTTGTAACAGTCAAAAACCAGAAACAATGTAGATATCCTTCAATGGGTAAATGGTTAAGCAAACTGTAGTACATCCATACCATGGAATACTACTCAGCATTAAAAAGGAATAAACTATTAGTATATGCAACAACACCTGGATGAATCTCCGAAAATTATGTTGACTGAAAAAAACCAATCCCAAAAGGTTATATATTATATATTATATTATTCCATTCATATAACATTCTTGAAATTAAAGAAACAGAGAACAGATTAATTGCTCCAGGGGCTAAGGTGGGGATGGGGATGGGAGGGAAATGGGTGTGGCTATAAAAAGGCAACAGGAAGGATCCTTGTGGTGGTGATGGAAACGCTCTGTATCTTGACTGTATCAACGTTAATACCCTGGTTGTGAAATTGTTTTGTAAGATGTTACCATTGGGGGAACTGGATAAAGGGTACAGGGGATCTCTGTATTGTTTTTTACAAGTAACTGCATGTGAATCTACAATTATCTCAAAAAGAAAAGTTTAATTGAAAGAAAAAAAAAGTTCTTATCGTGCCAGCAGCATAAAAGCAGGCAGAGGGCCACTTGCCAAAGTTTGCTGACCCCTTTTCCTGGTTAGTCATATTATTGCAAATATCTTCTCCCAGTTTTTGTCTTGAATTTATCTTCCTTTATATTATCTTTCAAAGAAGATAAATTCAAAATTTTAATTCATCCATCTTTTTCTTTTTCCGGTTAACTCTTTTTTTTTTTTTTTTTTTTTTTTTTAATTTATTTATTTATTTATTTATTTATGGCTGTGTTGGGTCTTCGTTTCTGTGCGAGGGCTTTCTCCAGTTGCGGCGAGCGGGGGCCACTCTTCATCGCGGTGCGCGGGCCTCTCACTATCGTGGCCTCTCTTGTTGCGGAGCACAGGCTCCAGACGCGCAGGCTCAGCAGTTGCGGCTCACGGGCCCAGTTGCTCCGCGGCATGTGGGACCTTCCCAGACCAGGGCTCGAACCCGTGTCCCCTGCATTGGCAGGCAGACCCCCAACCACCGCGCCACCAGGGAAGCCCCCGGTTAACTCTTTATGCCTTAACAAATCTTATTCTACTCTGAGGTCATAAAGATATTCTTGTACATTTTTGCCTAAAAGTTTTAAAGTTTTGTCTTTCACATTTAAGTCTCTAGTCCATCTAGAGTTTTTTTTTAATTTTTTATTCTTTTTAAAATTTTATTTATTTATTTATTTTATTTTATTTTTGGCTGCGTTGGGTCTTTGTTGCTGCGCGTGGGTTTTTCTATAGTTGCGGCGAGCAGGGGCTACTCTTCGTTGCAGTGCGCGGGTTTCTCATTGCGGTGGCTTCTCTTGTTGCAGAGCACCGGCTCTAAGCACGCGGGCTTCAGTAGTTGTGGCTTGCGGGCTCTAGAGGGCAGGCTCAGTAGTTGTGGCGCACGGGCTTATTTGCTCCGCGGCATGTGGGATCTTCCCAGACCAGGGCCCAAACCCATGTTCCCTGCCTTGGCAGGCGGATTCTTAACCACTGCGCCACCATGGAAGCCCTAGAGTTTATTTTTGTGCATGAGGTAAGGCAGGGATATAATTTCGGATTTTTCTACATGAATAAGCAATTGTCCGGATTCAATAACTAAAGTGTCCATCCTTTCACCAGAGATGTACAACTCTACCAGAATAGCCAGTAGTTTCTGCATTTGCATGAGCCTCCTTTGGGGGCTTTCTATTGTATTTTATTGGTCAAACTGTCCAACCCTAGGCCAATAGTACAACGTCTTCTTGTAGGGCAAGGCTTCCCATCTTTATTTTCAGGAAGAAATGTCTTAAATATTCATAGGCTTTTGTACTTCCATATAAATTTTAGAATCAGCCTGTGGGAATTTTTATTGAAATTATACAGAATCAAAAGATTAATTTGGGGAGAATGACTCTTAAATAACTCTTATTTTGTCTTCCTATCCATGAACATGAAACTTTTCCTATTTTAGAATTCCTTAAAGACTTTCAATAAAGCTAAATTATTTCCCCCAGATAGGCCATGAGCACCTTTCACTGGATTTATTCCTAGGTACCTTAATATTTAAAACTGCTCTTATAAATGGTATATTTTTAAAGTTATTTTGTTGTTTATTCATGGAAATATAAATAAAATTGATTTTTATCTACCTGATATATATTCAGCTACCTTGTTAAAATGTTATTTCTAATAATTTACATATTATTTAAGTTTTTCTATGTAAAGAAACATCATCTGTAAATAATGAGTTTTATTTACCCTGTTCCAATATTTATGCCTTTAACTTATTTTCCTTTCCTCACTAGATAAAACTAGACTTCCAGTATATCCTTGTCTTGTTCCTATTTTTAGAGAGAATGCTTATAATGTTTTTCTATTAAAATATTATTTTCTGTAGAGTTTTGGGAGATAGCCTTTATCAGGTTAAGAATAACCTTCCATTTCTAGCTGCTAAGAAACTTTATTTTTTAAATCATAAATTAGTAGTGAATTTTATCAAATGCTTTTGCTATGTCTATTTAAGACGATCATATGGTTTTCACTCTTTAATCTGTTAATGTAGTGAAAGATTTATCTTTTTTCTTTCTTTCTTTTTTTTTGGCCGCGCCATATGGCTTGCGGGATCTCTGTTGCCTGACCAGGGACTGAACCCAGGCTTTAGCAGTGAAAGCCCAGAATCCTAACCACTAGGCCACCAGGGAACTCCTGATTTATCATTTTTCTAATATTAAGCTACTTCTGCATTTCTAGAAAAAAATCCAACTGCCATGATGTATAATACTATCTTCATTAGCCAATATTGACTTCATTTTGCCAATATTTTGTTTAGAAACATTGCATGTGTATTCATGTGAGTGAAACCAGCCTGCAATTTTTCTCTCTTATGCTCTCCTGTCTGATTTGATATCAGAGTTATATTGGCCTCATAGAATGAACTAGCAAGTATCTCACTTATTCTTTAGAAGAATTTATATAATATTGGAATTTTCTGTTCCTTGAAAATTCAGTAAAATTTGCCTATAAAACCATCTGGGCTTGGTGTTTTCTTTATAAGAAGATTCTAAATTTTGATTCAACTGGTTTACAAATATAGGACTAGCAGTTTCTTTTATTAGTTTTGAAAATGATATACTTTAAGAAATGTGTCCATTTCTTCTAAGTTTTCACGTTTATTACCATATTAGCTTATATTTTAATATCTGCTACATCTATAGTTATGATCTTTTTATTACTAATGTTTACCTATGCCCTTTTCTCCTTTTTTCTTGATTAATCATTCCAAAGGTTTTTCTGTTTCATTAATCTCTTTAAAGAATGAAATTTTGACTTTATTGATTCCTTCTATTGTAGCTTTGTTTTTTATGCTTCTTGTTTTCCCCCCTAGCTTTACTAAGATATAATTGTAGCTTTGTTTACAAAATTTTAAATTTTTAAAAACTTTGTTTTAAAAATTTTGTCTGTTCCTTATTTGGGTTTATTTTTACTTTTTATCTACCTCTTCAATCAACTCTAAGCTCATTTATTTTCATCTTGTCTTCTTTGCTCATTTAAGCATTCAATATTGTACACTTCCCTATAAGTATTGTTTTCGCTGTATTCCACAACTTTTTTTTTTTTAATAAATTTACTTATTTTATTTTTGGCTGTGTTGGGTCTTTGTTGCTGAGAGCCGGCTTTCTCTAGTTGCGGCAAGCAGGGCTACCCTCGTTGCGGTGCACAGGCTTCTCATTGCGGGGGCTTCTCTTGTTGCGGAGCACGGGCTCTGGCACGCAGGCTTCAGTAGCTGTGGCACGTGGGCTCGGTAGTTGCGGCTCGCGGGCTCTAGACCGCAGGCTCAGTAGTTGTGGCGCACGGGCTTAGTTGCTCCGAGGCATGTGGGATCTTCCTGGACCAGGGCTCGAACCCGTGTCCCCTGCACTGACAGGCGGATTCTTAACTACTGTGCCACCAGGGAAGCCCTATCCCACAACTTTTGATGAGAAAAATTTTCCTTATTGTTCAGTTCTAAGTACTTTTTTTTTTTTTGGCTGTGCAATGCAGCATGTAGGATCTTAGTTCCCCGACCAGGGACTGAACCCGTGTCCCCTGCAATGCAAGTGTGGAGTCTTAACCACTGGACGGCCAGGGAAGTCCCCTAAGTACTTTTAAATTTCTCTTATGATTTCTTCTTTGACCCATGTGTTGTTTACTTAGGAATATGTTTTTAGATTTCCAAATGTATGGAGATTAGTGTTCATCTACTGGTTACTTATTTCTAATGTAAAAGCACTGGGAATGTTCCTGAGAAATGATAGCCATCCCAAAAGGAAGAAGGCGAGCCTCTTAACACTCTTTTCTAGTACCTAGTTCTGGCATGACAGTACTCGCCCGTCCCAAATAACCCTAAAACTGGACGAACTATAATGAATTAACCGTTTCTGGCACAGGCTAATGATTAGTGGATAGCAGAGAGCAGTTTGCGTGAGAAAAGGAAAGCACAGGCGGTGAGCCCACATTTACTCTGGGCATTTTCCCAAACCACAGCAAAGGCAAGCAGAGCTTCGACAGTCAGTGGCAGTCTTCCTGGGCAGAAGAAACCCAGATAAGAGTTTTGGTGCCAGGAATTTGTGAGACAGGGTACCAGAGAGAAAGGAGTCAGAGAAAAGCCCCAGAAATCTAGAGGCTGACCCCAGGTCCTTGGCTGAATCCTAGGCTGCCCGTGTGCAGGGCAAGTTCTGGGAGGCCTTCGAGAGAAGAGCTGCTGTAGAAGGTAGATGACAGGGAGCTAAGAGAGGAATACAGGAATCAAAGATCTCACAGTGCTGGGGAGACAACAGAGTTCCGACCCGGCCAGAGTGCAGAGACCTTGGTAAGCACCCTGAGACCCTCACCCTAGAAGGTCAAGCCTTAGGAAAAGGATTTTGCCCAAGAACTACGGCTCAAACTGAAGTATACTAATTCGAACAAAGAAAACCAACTTTAATAAGATCAGAAGGCCAGCTAGTGATTGCATTTTTGCTAGGAAAAAAAAATCAACACTATTTAGAGAACATAATATAAAGTCTCTACAATACAACATCCATAATATCCAACATACAATCAAAAATCACCATATTTGTAAGACGTCTTGACCCTTAAGCAAGGAGGTAAATGTCAATAGAAGCAGAGCCACTAATGACCCAGCTGTTGGAATTGGCAGAAAATGATTTTATAACTACAGTAAGCATGTTAAAGAACATGGAAGAAAAGATAAACAAAATGGATGAAAGATGGAAGAGTTCAGCTGAGAAATGGGGAAAAAAGAACCAAATGGCAGTTGAAAACTACACTATCTAAAATGAAAAATGCATTAGCTGGGCTTAATAGCAGAGTGGACATAACAGCAGAAACGATTAGAGATTTCCAAGACAGGTCAGTTGGAAAGAGTGGGAAAGCTGTGGTCATACCTATACTGAGAGCAGTTAGCAAGGTGGTGTGAATATCTTCAGCGGCTCACGGGGCAGCTTCAGAAGAGGCTGAGGGCTGGGTTCAACTGAGAGAGGGGTTTTGCAAGATATGACCTAGTGAGCTAAGGGAATTCAGCTCGTTTGGACTAAGGTAGTTATAACTATGGAATCTCAGCTAAGAAGGGAAGTGAGGGAGCAAAGAGTGTTGAATAGTGAAGAAATGGTGAGGCAGTGAATTTTGGGTCCCAGTGTGTCTAATCATTAGACTGGGGCCTTTAGAGCCTTGCTACTCAAAATGTGGTCCCAGGACCAGTAGCACCAGCACCACCTGGCACTTGTGAAAATTCTCAGGCCCTGCCCCAGATGCACTCAATCAGTATCTCTGCAGGTGAGGCTCAGCAAGCTGTTTACCAAGCTCATCAGTGATTCTGACGCTGTTAAAGTTTGAGAACTGCTCCTCCAAAGTAAGAGAGCTGCAAAGAAGGGGAGAGGGGCAGAGTGGGATGCTCGAAATGGATATTTTGGAGATGTTCAGTTATGAGCAATGACAAGGTCTGAGATATAACTCACGGAACGGGAAACTGTGACTGAGTGGAAGAAAAGATCATTAAAGATAAATGGTCTAGAAATAAGGGGCCAGACTCTTAGATCATCCACAGGGACACAATGTGAGTGTCAGTAAGAGAGCAAGACAGTGAGTCAGAAGCTGAAGTTATCGGGGGGGCATGACAGCGAGAATGGTAGATGACTGCAACCAAGAAGGTCAGTACGTAGTATAATCTGACAGCCTGCCCTTCCAAGAGCTAGAGTTTAAGGAGAATGGAAAAAAAATAGTTTGGACTAGCAAGGGGAGCCACCTCTGACAATCTTACTGTGGTGATTCCAATCCACCTCTCAACTCCCATCTCCAACTTCTGCAGCAATGTCTGACCTTGTTAACTGCCTGCCAACAGGCATTCTCCCTTCCCTTGCTGACAGATCCCCAAGTTTAGCAACAATGTCCCTATTTTAAAAGCTATACTTTCTAGCCTCCTCTGCATTGAAGGTCACCAGTGGTAGTTCTCTCCAACACAACAGAAGCAGAATTGTGGTCAGGTTTCTGAGAATGCGGCTTTTATGAGGATACAGCCTCTCGACCCTCTGCCTCTCCCCTTCTTCCTGCCTGGCACTCTGATAACATCACGGAGTGCCCATACCAACCTTGGACTCCTTACCTCCTGAATTCTTCTACAGGAAAGAAAAACAAATAGCTAACTTGTTTAAGTCACTGTCGGCTGCAAATATGAGGAAATCAGAAAGTCGATCGCTAACAATTCAGGCTCTGAAGTGGGATGCTTTGCTCCTGGTTCACCTTTACCTACTGAGAACGGGCCCACCTCACCGGAGGGAAGCTCCCAGGGCTTAGTTATGGGCCTTCTCGTCTCTGTCCACAAAGGCAGCCCCCACCAGGCGCTAACCCACCATTAACTCTCCCCTTCCAATACCTCACATTTGTCTTCCTGCCGGGAAGGACCAGATTTTATTCACTTTTGTCTTACTTACCGTCACACCAGCAGCCAGAACAAGGCTGTGCAAACAATAGATACTCAATTAATGTCTGCTATGTTAAACAAGTAAAAGCCTCAATTTCAATAACCCACGTTGAAAAAGCCCTGACTGAATTGCCTAATAACCCTTTTTTTGTCCTTGCTAAGAATACAGCCTTCCTTTCATTTCAAAATTCCAAGTTTTCTATACTAACCTTGCTCCCAACTGTTAAAGGTCATAAAAGCCCCCGAATTTCATCCCAGCCCCTGCTTTGTCCACAGTAAGACTGGGATGGAAGGAGGAGGAAAGGACAGAAAGCAAAGTCGGCCAAGCTCTGAAGAGTGAGCACAGAGCAACCCAGAGCACAGAGAGGCCAGACACCTACCAGCAGCTCCTGGGTCCACTCAGTCACATCAGGGGTCCTCTTGGGAGACCTTCTGTTGGAATTCACATACAGTTTTCGTTTGTGGAAGAGCTTCCCATTCAGCTCCTGGATCGCAAGTGCCACTTTCTGCATGGAGCCCACATCTACAAATGCAAAGCTGCAAAGGAAGGAGAGGGCAGCTCTGAGCCTGGCTCAGAACAGAGCCGCAGGAGGGCACCAAGCCCAAACCTAGGAAGAGTCTCCTCTCCCCTCCATGGGGACAGGAGAGGGGCTGGGCCGACCCTAACACACAAGGAGGCCACAATGACATCCAGACTTGGGCTGGGATGGGCAGTGGGAGAGCCTGTCCTGGGTGTCCTGGGGGTCGGGAGACACGTGCTGACCCTATCACCATATACCATATGGCACGGCTCTGGGCTTCCTTCACGCCGTTCCCCACAAAATTTCAAAGCCCTTTTACTGCCCGGAAAATAAGAAACGGAAAATATGAGTAGGTCCAGATTTCAGGGGCAACCAAGGCTGAGGGAGGTACAGTAACTTGCCTCGAGTCAGAAAACAGAGCAAGGACATGACCAAAAGCAAACCCAGGTCTCTGGACTTCTAAACCAAGGTTGTATGGATAAGGCAGCATTAGCTGCCAAGTCAGAGGGCTGAATGTGGAAAGGGGGTTTCCCAAATGTCACTCTGCCAAGTCACAGTGGGTGTGGCTTTGGGAGTTGTTGAGCTAGTCTGTAACATCAGTGCATCAGCAAAATGGACAAAGAGGAAAGGAGTTGCTTCCCAAAGAAAACAAAGGAAGAACAGTCATTACCATTTGCAGCCATTCTGGATTTTGTGGACATGGAGAGGGTTGAAGTCCTTTAGAAGGCACCGAATTTCCTCCTACAATGGCAGGGTTTAAAAGAGAAAGAGACCCAGAGACAAAACTTACAATCAGTTCTCAATGTTTCAGATCCCCAACCAGCTAATCTGTAATCAATTGAACACATACTTAATGAGAACCTATGATGTGCTGAGTGTGCCAGGCTTTGTGCTCGGTGATGCAAATACAGAGACAAGAAAGATATGAGCCCTGCCTTCAATTGAAGCTCAACAGACATGTGGGGTACAGACAAGTCAATCAAGTAAGCAGACCATTTCACCAGAGGGTGCAAAATGCCATAATGAGGAAGTACACACGCCTCCGGGAGCACACAGTATGGGTATCTAACCCAAATTTGGAAACGGTGGGCTCCCAGGAGGAAGTGACTTTTAACTTATTAGGAATCTAGGCTATCTCCCTTTCATCGCCACCTAGGTGGGGAGGCTTGCTTTAACCAAACCAACCATGCAAGGCCAACTGCCCCTGCTGACTCAGTCCTGTATTCGTGGCAATTTCCCTTCATTTCTTTCCTCACACGTCCGACAGACATTCAGCAAACATGGGTTACACACAGCGTTATGCTGAGTGTTACAAGAGATACTGATTTGAATTTGACATAAGCCTTGCACTCAAGGAGCTTATAGTTTGTAAATGCGTGATCTCTAACAGATGGGGCAGAGTGAAGTCTGAGGGTAAAAATAAGGCCTGGAGTGGGCAGTGCACTGAGGGAGGACACACCATCGCTGGTCAGCCTCTGAGGGAGCTCTCATATCCACCACGCCCTTCTCTGCAAGGCTCCCCTCCCCACTTTCCTCACTGCAGCCTGGCCTCCACTGGCCGGGTATATGGTCACGTCCCCTCCCTGGACATTTCTCCATCCCACTCTCAACTCTCCCTCCTGCCTGCCCTCAGGCTGCCTCCCGTCCCCGTGGACCCTGGTCCCACTCCTTCCCCTGGGCTGCCCTCCCTTTTCTGAGATAGCATCTACCCAACCCTGATGCCCTTTTGAGCGACACCCTATTTTTTCGCTTTTCTGCCAAAGGTGTAGAAAGAGCCATGTCCGCTTAATGCCTCCGTTTCCTCCCCGCCCACTCCCTCCCGGCTGCCTGCAGTTTGGCCATGTTCCTGCTCTACTGAAAACACTTTCTTGCAGGTCACGGATGCACTCCCACTGCCCACTGCAAAGGCTTCCCCTCAGGCCTCCCTGTCAACACCTACCTGCGCTTCTCCACTTCCTCCTTCCTCAGCTCCCCCACCAGCACATTACCACTATAAATTCCACACCTGTGATGAAAACCAATGTTTCCCTAGAAAATTCTACTTTGGAAAAATATATTTATACCATCTTCTGTTAAAAGCAGCTTTTACCAATCTAAAGTCACTTTGTTGGCTTCGGAAAAGAGAAATGCATAATGTATAGCTCATTTTTCTCAGTCTTCATATTTATATTACATTTAAATTCAAATTTTCTAATTTGCTTTTACTTTTAAATATTTAATGTTTATTACACATGAATCTATAAGATGCTGAGCAACAAGCAATTTGTGAGAACAAGCAAAAGGTGCTTAGCATTTTCAGTTTATAAAGCACTTTCACATACCTTATTCCATTTGATCTTTAAGACCACCCTGTGAAGTGTACATTATTATTGTCCTCATTCTCAGAAGCATAAAATAAGGATCAGAAAGGTTAAGTGACTGCCCTAAAATTACACAGCCAATTTAGAGTCAGGATTTGAACCCAAGGCTTCTAACTTCAAATCCTACATTCATTTCGTGATATCATACAAAACCATACCTTTCTTCTTGTCAAATTTTACCATAATTAAAATAAAAGAGGGAATTCCCTGGCAGTCCAGCGGTTAGGACTCTGCGCTTTCACTGCCGAGGGCGCAGGTTCAATCCCTGGTCGGGAAACTAAGATCCCACAAGCCGTGGGGCACAGCCAAAAATAAATAGATATATAAATAATAAAATAAAAGAGAAAACTCCCATATTTTTGTACCTTCAATAGCAGATGTCAGGAAACCACAGCCTTGGGCCAAATCCAACCTACCACCCTTTTTGTAAGTAAAGTTTTACTGGAATGCAGCCATGCACATTCATTTACTTATTGTCTATGGCTGCTTACATGCTATTATTTACATTTTTGGCTAGAATACTTTATAGATGGTGTGATACTGTTCAATAATATTATATCGCTTTAGGAGGCTTGTATCTGGTTGTCTTACTTTTAGTGATGCTAAATTAATCAACAAATTCAGATAGTAACAGCCTGATTAAAACTGCCCATCAATATTTTACCTAATTGGGCTTCCCTGGTGGTACAGTGGTTGAGAATCCGCCTGCCAATGCAGGAGACACGGGTTCGATCCCTGGTCTGGGAAGATCCCACATGCCACGGAGCAGCTAAGCCCGTGCGCCACAACTGCTGAGCCTGCACTCTGGAGCCCTCAAGCCACAACTACTGAAGCCCGTGCGCCTGGAGCCCTGCTCCGCAACAGGAGAAGCCACCACAATGAGAAGCCCACTCACCGTAACGAAGAGTGGACCCCGCCCGCCACAACTAGAGAAAGCCCGCACACAGCAACGAAGACCCAACGCAGCCAAAAATAAATAAATAAATTTATTTTAAAAAAATATTTTACCTAATGCATTTACCATGCTCTGATAACTACTGTCTGAAACAGGTATTTTATTATGGTTTGCAGAATGATGATTTTCTATCATTTCTTCGGCATTTATGAGCTAAAGTTGCTCTGTAAAGAACTTTTTCTCATCCACTAGGGTCATTTGTTTGCCCTGAAATGGCACTGGTGTTGGAAAAGCAAGATAAACACTTATTCTTTCCCTTTAATTATCAAGTTTTATATTAATGAACTATTGTCTTGCTACCATCAATGTGTCCAGCGAGCTTTGCTTTCTTTAGGTATTACTTCTTTAGGTATTACTACAAATTATTGCTTTTTATCACAGTAAGTTTTAATCAGAGGTAGTCATTAGTATTTTTGAAACACAAATTGTCCCATCTTTGGCCTGTAGGACCCCCTTTTCCCTTGTTCTTATGCTTTTTTATTTTTATTTGGAAACTTTCAAACACATAGAAAATAGTATAACAAATCCCTATATACCTATCACTTAGACTTACTAATTCTCAACTCAAAAAAAAAAAAAAAAAAGGAGCAAGCAAGGGCATCTGTTCCTTGTTTTCACTCCTTTGTGCTACAGTACGAACCCCCAATAAAGCTTTGCCTGAAAAAAGAAATTCTTAAGTCATGGACATTTACATGATTTCATCTACACCTCTCCCTACCACTAGGCTGTTCTGAAACAAATCTCAAACACCTCACCACTACATCTGCAAACATTCCAGCACATAGCTCCAAGCAACAAGTATCTCACCTCTAATCACAACCTCTCCCATCCCTTCAACCAAACCCTAATAGCCTTCGAGAGCTTTCCAGCTTTCTGGCATAACAGCTCCAGACCTGGAATCAGGCATTTCCCTAAGAAGGCCTAGTTCCTTTCAGTGGGGAATGGTATTTAAAGTGAGACATCTAGCAGGTAGGAGCTTAATGCCACTGGGTTGTTAGAGTACCAAGGTCTTTCAATGAACAGAGTTAGAAGATACGTATCTTTGGGCTTCCCTAGTGGCGCAGTGGTTAGGAATCCGCCTGCCGATGCAGGGGACACGGGTTCGAGCCCTGGTCCGGGAAGATCCCACATGCCGTGGAGCAACTAAGCCCGTGCGCCACAACTACTGAGCCTGCGCTCTAGAGCCCGCGAGCCACAACTACTGAGCCCTCGTGCCACAAATACTGAAGCCCACGTGCCTAGAGCCCATGCTCCGCAACAAGAGAAGCCACCACAATGAGAAGCCCGCGCACCGCAACAAAGAGTAGCCCCCCTCGCCACAACTAGAGAAAGCCCGCGCACAGCAATGAAGACCCAACGCAGCCTAAATAAATAAATAAATAATAAAATAATAAAAATTAAAAAAAAAAAAAGAAGATATGTATCTTTGAAAGGGAAAATAATCATTGTAATCATGGATTCTAACTCATATATAAGAGCTACAGATAGTTTTTATTTAATTTCTTTTATTTTTATATCTTTTCTCTTATGCTGAAAATCTTTATTCCTAACAACACTAAATACTTACTGTATCCTATTTTAAATATGTAACAGGTTCAAATAACAATACCAGATTACTACAGACAACAAAATTATTGAGTAAAGTTTAAGATTTCTTTGCAGTTCTTTTTATGCTTGTAGTATATCCTACTGAGGATATACAGTCAAAACACCATATTCTGAGGTCACTTGGAATAATTCTTTTCTCTGGCACATTTACATATTTTAAAGTCAAAACAATAATACAAGGTCTTGCGTCATGGGTAGGGACAGAGAAGAGGGTGTCCCAGGAGAAGATGTCTGCATGGGGAGAAAAGTCTGAGCCCTTCCTGATTGATTGTTTCCCTTTGGGGCCCCCAGGGAGAATCCTGAGATTGAAATCAGCCTCAGTTTAGAAATCCCTTTAGTAGAGGACAGAGCAGGGCTTTGCAGCCCTGGGAATTTTTTTGCACTGACTTTTTATTTGCAGAAAATTTAAAGTCTTATTTTTATTAATGCCTTTAAAAAGAGGTGAGATTTTAATACTGATTTAATATTCAACGAATAAAACTATCTTGAGTGCAAAAAATAAAAATTAAAAAAAAAAAATACGAGGTAAGTTCAGAAATTGTGCCACCATCTCCCTTCTACCCTTTTTTCCTTCCCTCCCCAGAGGTCACCGTCTTTATTCCCTTTTTATCCTTCCATTGTTAATTTTGGCAAATTTAAAGAGATATTCCATTCTCTTCCTCCCTTCTGATGCAAAAGATTGTTTGAGTCTAGGTGTATTTTTATACCCGCTGACAGACTGAATGTGAAGTGTGAAAAACATATGAGGTATGAAATGAGAATATTTCCCAGGTTTTGGGCCATGTACTGAGATGGGGAAGACTGTGGGAGGAGCAGGCTGGACACATTAAGTCTGAAATGCCTATTAGTTGCCCAAGTAGAGATAAGGACTAGGCAATTGAATATACAAGTTCAGAGTTCATGGGCAAGGTACAAGCTGGGAATACAGATAACTGGTCATGATTTTCTACTACCACAATCATATCACCTGCACTAATGACACTTATTTCTGCCTTTCCAATTCTTATTCTTTTTCCTTGCCTATTGCACTGACCAAGACCACCTGTACAATGTTGACAGTAATAGCAATAGCTGGTGTCCATATCTTTTTCCCGATCTCAAAGGGAAAGCTATCAAAGTTGTGTCCCTAAGTATTATATTTGCCGTACATTGTTAAGTCCTTAATCCATCTAGAATGCATTCCATGTATGTTATAAGGTAAAGGCCCAATTTCATTTTTCATGTATGGATAATGAAATGTCTCAGAACCAGTTTACTGAATAGTCCCTTCTTTCCCAACTGATCTACAATACCACCTGGTTACACACACCAACTGTTCATATATGTGTAGGTCTATTTCTGGACTTTCTACTCTGTTCCGTATGTTGACTATTAGCAATGCACCCACATCAAGGTCATCATTATTACAGTGGAAAATTTGCTCTCCTCTCTGTCCCCCTTATTCTTCTTCAGAAAGGTGCAATTATTCATGGGACTGTTCTGATCCATGTAAATTTTAGAATCACCTTGTCAAGTTCTTTGGAAAACCTTTGGGTATTTTGATCACAACGGCATTGAATCTATATATCAATTTAAGGATCATAAAACTGATTCTTCTTATCCATTTCTTTATTTAGGTCTTCCTTAATCACCTTCAGTAAAGTCTCATAATTTTCTGTGTATATGTCTTGCACAACTTTTATTAAATTCTAGCTCTTTGTATTTTTTGCTCCTCTTGTATAGAAATACAATTGACTTTTGTATATTTAGCTTATATTCAACCAACTTAACTCTCAATAATTCTAACATGTCCAAGAGTCTTTCAAGCTTCAACTTAGGCAATCATCTGCAAATAATGACAGCTTTGTTTTTTCCTTTCCAGTTCTTACACCTCTTATTTTTTTTATTTTCTCACTTGCTCTAGCTAAGAAATCGCATAAAATGTTAAACAGAAGTGATAGAGGCACTCATGTCTTGTTCTTGATTTTAAAATACTTCTGTTTCCCAAGTGATCATGTTTTCTGTGTATTTTTTGTAGATACTCTTCATCAGATTTTGAAGGTTTCCTTCCATTCACAGTCTAAATGTTTTTCTGTGAATTGGGTTTTTAACTTTATCAAAGGTTAAATTTTAGCTTGAAGGTTCCCAGACCTTGTAAGTAATATGACTTTAAACCCCAAGTCACAAGAAATCAGGCCTACTGTTACATGTTCTTGGGGAGACTGCTTAGCCCTACCAGCCCCAGATCCAGGCCAAGACAGATTAACTTCCTCAACACCACCCTGGGCCAATGAGCAAAGTTTCTGTGGTTCACACTTTCACTAAGGGTCCAGCCCTTCAACAATCCTGCTTTTGCGGGGATGTCAGTTACCATTCCCCTCCTCACATAGGCCCAGAGTGTCATCTCCTGTCCTGACATGGCTGTTATAATCCAATCTACTCTTTGGGTTTTGAGGTAGGCACAGATCCTAGGGCAATGGCCAGACTCTCCTGGTTTTCAGTTATTGCTTATTTGGGGCCCTCTTAATTTTCCTTACTTTCTTAGGAGTCAGATATGTATTTAAAAGTGGTATTTCCTATATTTTAGCTTCTATTTCCAAGTATTTTCTTATAAGAGGGTTTTCAGGTTATCTAACCTATCATAATTATGGAAACAGAGGCATTTGAAGATTTTAAATCCATTTGGCATCATGAAGGTTACTCATATACTCAGCAAGACCAGTTTGAGAAAACTGGTGAGGGCAGAAAGCAAACCAATGGGTTCAAGAATAATGTGTGATCAATTTCAAAACTTACTACAAAGCTACAGTAAGCAAGTGCAGTACTCGCATAAGGAAAGACATACAGATCAATGGAATAGAAAGAGACTCCAGAAATAAACTGCTACATTTATGGTCAACTGATTTTCAACAAGGGTGCCAAAATAATTCAATGGGGAAAAATAATCTTTTTAGCAAATGATGCTAGGACAACTGGATATCTACATGCAAAAAAATGAAACTGACCCCTACCTCAAACCACACAGAAGAATGAATTCAAAAAGGATCACAGGACTTCCCTGGTGGCACAGTGGTTAAGAATCCTCCTGCCAATGCAGGGGACACAGGTTCAAGCCCTGGTCCGGGAAGCTCCCACATGCCATGCAGCAACTAAGCCCATGCGCTACAACTACTGAGCCTGTGCTCTAGAGCCCACGAGCCACAACTACTGAGCCCACGTGCCACAAATACTGAAGCCTGCGCACCTACAGCCTGTGCTCCGCAATGAAGAGCAGCCCCTGCTCGCCACAACTAGAGAAAGCCTGCACACAGCAACGAAGACCCAATGCAGCCAAAAATAAATTAATTAATTTTTTAAAAACGGATCATAGACCTAAATATGAGAGCTAAAACTATAAAACTCTTAGAAGAATGCATAAGTGTACATCCTTGTGATCTTGGATTAGGCAATGGATTCTTAGATATGGCACCTAAAGCACAAGCAACCAAAGAAAAAAACAGAAAATTGGAATGCATCAAAATTAAACTTCTGTGTTTCAAAGGACACTATAGAGAAACTAAAAATACAACTGATGGGAGAAAATATTTGCAATCATATATCTGATAAGAGACCTGTGTCCAGAATGTATAAAGAACTCTTTCAACTCAATAATAAAAAGACAAACTGATTTTAAAATGGGCAAAGGATCTGAATAGATATTTCTCCAAAGAAGATATACAAATGGCCAAAAAGCACATGAAAAGATGCTCATTAATTATTAAGACAACGCAAATCAAAACCACAATGAGATACCACTTCACATCCACTAGATGGCTATAATCAAAAAGACAGGGACTTCCCTGGTGGCGCAGTGGTTAAGAATCCACCTGCCAGTGCAGGGGGACACGGGTCCGATCCCCGGTCCAGGAAGATCCCACATGCCACGGAGCAACTAAGCCCACGCACCACAACTACTGAAGCCTGTGTGCCACAACTACTGAAGCCTGTGCACCTAGAACCCGTGCTCCGCAACAAGAGAAGCCACCGCAATGAGAAGCCCGCGCACCACAACTAAGAGTAGCCCCCGCTCGCCGCAACGAAGACCCAATGCAGCCAAAATTAAATAAATAAAATAAATTTATTAAAAAAAAAAAAAGACAATAACAGATTTGGGCAAGGAAGTAGAGAAACTGTAATCCCCATACATTGCTGGTATGAATGTGAAATGGTACAGCTCTTTTGGAAAACAGTTTGGCACAGAGTTATCATGTGACCCAATAATTTCACTCCTAGGTATATACCAAAGACAACTGGAACATATGTTTACACATAACGTGTACACCAATGTGCAGAGCAGCATTATTCATAAAAACCAAAAAGTGGCAACAACCCAAATGTCCAGTGATGAATGGATAAACAAATTGTGGTATATCCATATAAATATTTTAGCCATAAAAAGGAATTAAGTACTGAGACATGCTATAAAACATGTGAACCCTGAAAACATTACACTAAGTGAAAGAACACACAAAATGCCACACATTGTATGACTTCATTTACATGAAATAGCCAGGATAGGCAAATCCATAGAGACAGAAAGTAAATTAGTGGCTGCCAGGGGCTGGAGGAAGAGAGGAGGAGGGACTGCTAATGGGTATGAGATTTACTTGGGGGTGATGAAAATATTCTGGAATTAGTGGTGATGCCTGCACAACCTTGTGAATATACTAAAAACCACTGAATTTTATGCTTTAAAATAATTAATTTTATGGTATGTGATTTATATCTCAATAAAAAAAGAAATGTTAATAAAGTAAAAACTCCTGGCTACTGTTATTGCTATGAATAATAAATCATCTTTCATCTCTGATCCAAGACTTTCATCTTCTACCAACCAAATCTGTTGGTTTGCAAGCAGGGTAAAGTCGCAGACACTTACTTCACGGTTCTTGATGAGGCATTAATGTTTTTCTGTTTTGTTTTTTTTTAATTAATTAATTGATTTATTTTTGGTTGCATTGGATCTTCGCTGCTGAGTGGGCTTTCTCTAGCTGCGGCGAGCAGGGGCTTCTCATTGCGGTGGCTTCTCTTGTTGTGGAGCATAGGCTCTAGGCGCGCGAGCTTCAGTAGTTGTGGTGCACAGGCTTAGTTGCTCCACGGCATGTGGGATCTTCCCGGACCAGGGCTCGAACCCGTGTCCCCTGCGTTGGCAGGCAGACTCTCAACCACGGCACCACCAGGGAAGTCCGGCATTAATGTTAAAATAAGAAACTTCTTTTTAAAAACCTACTTCTTTAGCTCAAGTCTTTCCTCTCCTATGAGACTGGTCTGCGTTTGTTAAGTTGGAAGAAATTTGTTAAGTTGGAAGAAAGCACCGTGGGGAAGGCTGCTGCTTTCCTGTGAAGGGGGCAAGGATCAAAGGCCCCCTATACCACGGTGTGGGTCAGCATAGCCAAGCAAGCCCCAGGTGCTGGGCTGCCAAACAGGGTCTACTGGAGAGAGGTGGCAGAGCCACTCAGTGCCTCACCTCCCCAAGACCACTGCAGAGCTGCCTGCAGGGCTCCTGCCCTCATCTCACTGTCAAATAATGGGTTGTAGCAGCCTGCCAACAAGGGGAAGGGGAATCAGCCCCAGTACTCTCTTCTCTCAGATGCCAAGAATCCCCCAACCCACCCCTTTGACTCTTGGTTTAATTCACTGGGTCAAAATGAATTACTTCATTCTCTGGGCTCCAATACCATGCTCTTCTCTCTTTGTGAGATAAAAACATAATAGGTCCATCTCTTTTTATGGTGAGTTATTTACACGTCTTATCGATTATGTGGTTTGGTACTTGGGGCAACTGGACATGGACTCAACTCTTGGCTGACCACTCACTAGGTCTGTGTACTTGGGTAGGGGGGACCTCTTAGAGCCTTGGCTGCCTCATCTCCAAGATGGAAATACCACCCACCACCCAGAGTTATTATAAGAATTTAATAAAACCACACTAATGAAGCATTTAGCCTATTTCCCAGAGCATCTCTGATAATTAAAATATAGTAACTGGTGTAAAAGGAATAAGGCACAATTTGAGCAGAGAAGATTGAGTTTAGCTAATTGGCAAGGGGGCACGAGACCAGGACATTTTTGAAAAATGTCTGACATGCAGCAGGGGCTCCACAAAAGTTACTTTCTCTCATCCTTCATCTAAGACTGAGCTTGAGCGCAAGGACCAGGTTATCTTTTAGCGTGCTGAGTGAGCCTCAGGCACATTATTCTGCGTTACTCGCAAATTTTTAAATGCTCCAAAAAAATTAAAAAGCCAGGGGATTCTTCAAATCAGTAGATTACACTTCCGTTCTCTTTTCATCTGTATTTCAAATGCACTTATTACAAATTTTAAGTACTTATGTTGTTCTATAATTATTTCAGGTTTGGTGGTCTGGCCTCCCCAAATAGACAGGAAGATTCCAGGGGGTCAAATATGGTTGTTTATATTCTACTCTCTAAGTACACAGCCAACTGACTGAACTGGTTCATTTCAAAGCGAAATGAGTGTAGTTTCTTGGCTGAGACCCCACTGCTCCCTATGACCAAAGGATCGGCAATTGAACCCTCACAAGGCCCCCTTCCTAAAGGGAAGCTGCCTCACTGCGGCCCCTCCATTCAAAGCGATAAGGAGGGTGACCACCCATCCAGGTTTACACGGATGGTTGGATGCAGGATGCCCCACACTAAAAGTGGGAAGTCCAAGGCAAACTGTGAGTTGGCTGTGAGCTGGTCAGCGTAGTCACCAACTAGTGACTACTTGCACATTCGTAGCTCTAAAATACCTTTTAAAACTGGTAAAACTGTTACTGGCAGGTTTAAGTCATATGGGGGAGACCAAAGAA
Source organism: Eubalaena glacialis (assembly GCF_028564815.1). Lineage (NCBI taxonomy): Eukaryota > Metazoa > Chordata > Mammalia > Artiodactyla > Balaenidae > Eubalaena > Eubalaena glacialis. Next base: position 81,982,857 of record NC_083718.1, read on the forward strand.
GATAAGAAGCAACCGTTCACAGAGAGTGAAGCATACCTCAGAGATATCCAGCGGGAGATTGCCAACGTACACCTCTGTCTCTCTTTTCTTGAATCCTAAGAAGAAAAATAGCCAAAAAAAAAGGCAGGTGTAAGGCTAGAGGATTCAGAGGAGTTAGAACATGCGGTAAGTGACACATTTTCCTCAATGTTAAAACATACACATACAGTCCCCTACAAACATTCCTCCCCCATGATCAATGAACGGTTACACAGCACTCAATCGGTCAGCAAACACTTATCAGTGTTATGGGAGTGGTCCAGTGTTAAGTGTTGGCCTTGGATATCACTGCCTTCAAGGCAGGAGCTACTCTCTGGGGGTTGGGAGGACAGCGAGTCATCAGCACACCAGGAATCCAGCGCTTTCAATGGGGTATTATGTAGTTTCAGGACCAACGGGGGGGGGGGGGGGGGTAGTATTTCAAAGTTAACATTCAGCTGAAGGAGGGAAGGAAGGGGGGGGTGGGTAATGCAGGAGGGAGGCAGAAGGGAATCCAGGCAGAGGGCAGAGCACACACAAAGGCATGAAGATGCGAAAAGGGCCGGGCGCGTTTGGGAGGCTGCCTGGAGTCAGGAATAGCTAGACGCACGCTGCAGCTGGGTGAGTGGCGAGAGCAGAGGGAAGAAAGGCAGGCCAGGCCAACTGCCGAAATCGCTGACTGCTGCCCACAGCAGTCTCAGCAGAGTCCACTGGCTGTGAGAAGGAGGTGAGGGGTTTAATCAGAGAGGTGACATCCACACGGCTAGGTTGCAGAGAGATCACTTTGGAGATGGTGGAGGGTGAAATGGGAGGAGATAAGGATTAAAAAGAAGTATGGGGTTAGGAGCAGCCAGCCCAACAGCGCCTGAGGGTCCGCACTGTGTGTGGCAGAGGGATGCATCCCTCACGTGAAAGGAAACGTGGTGACTGACTGGAGCAAGGGCAGGATCTCAGGTTTCATGCTTGAAGAGAAAGTGAGTAGATTAATTAGAATCCAGGTTATAGACTGAGGGTCCCAGCACCAATCAAACCCCCAAGCTAACTCACTTGGAGATTTCTGTTCCTCCAACACTCCATTCTTCCCACGTACTTCAGCAGAGGGTCGGAAGTCACTGCTGCTCCAGGACCTGTCAAACACAGGTCTTAGCACTGCACCTCCCAAGGCCAAACTCCAACAGAAGGAGTTTGGGCATAACAAGCAGGGCCCGGCATAAGCCTCCATACCCCCTTCCTGACAGAGGGTTTCCCTTCCTCCTTCCAGACTCGGGTTCCAAGCACGAAGCCCTCCACTGGACCTTTTTAATCACTAATTGTTAAAGCACATTTAGGGTCAGAATCAACAGGCAAGAAATGCTGGGGTTGACTCCTAAGCTCTGGGCATTGGGAGGCAGGAGCAGGAGGAAGAGAAGGCTGTGGGGTGGAAGGAGGCTTGTTTATCAGCAAAAGGAAACAACTTACATGCTGCAGTTTCTTTCCAACAGGCTCTCCTGCAAAGCCAACCAGCCACAGTTAGAGGAATGCCAGGATCATTCACCATCACATTACTGAATAGGTGCTGTGGCAGGCAGAATCATGCCCCCCAGCAAAGTGGTCCATATCTTCATCCCCAGAACCTATTAAGGGTTCTGGTCACCAATTCCGATGTAGGGGGGGAGCAGTTTTACCACACCACCAAGCACTGCTCCAGACACCAGCTGGGTGTCCTACAATGCAACTCAATTCTGACACAGTCTACCCAGGAGATAGCATCAGATTCCACAGGTTAAGGGCTCAGTCCCATAGGACTGCCCCGCTTCAGACGCCAGTCACCTGCAAGCCCAGGTTGTCACCTGTGCTTCTGACTGACCACCTATAGACTGGAGGTTCCCACGACCCCTCCTTGGGTCCCATAAATTTGCTAGAGTGGCTCACATCTCAGAGAAACATTTTCCTTACTAGATTGCCATTTAAAAAGTATATAACTCAGGAACAGCCAGATGGAAGAGATGCCTAGGGCAAGGTATAGGGAAAGGGCACAGAGCTTCCATGCTCTCTAGGTGCGTCACTGTCCCCAATTCTCTACTGTGTTCACCAACCCGGAAGCTCTCAGAACCCATACTTTAGGGTTTTTATGGAGGCTTCATTGCAGAGGCATGACTGATTAGCCCTTGGTTCTTTTCCTGCAGGTAAGAAGGCTGTCAAAGTCATTTTAAAGGGATTTTTTTTTCTTTACTTTGGGAGAAACAAAAATTAAAACGTTAAATTTTAAAAGAAATTAGTAAAAAAAAAAAAAAAGCTGTCCTCTAAATTGTTCCCAGCTGTAGGAGGAAACCGCTTTAGTTGCAACTAAATTTAAACAGAACTAACAGTGGTTAAGATAATTAAAAGGCTGAAGTATTGATGAATAAAAATAGAGAGGTTTATGGGCAGAATCAGGCTATGGCTGTTACTCCCAATTTCCTGGTAATCCCTGGAAAAGTCTATGGGCTTCTGGAACAGGGAGGGCACCAACACCTCCCAAGCAAGGGCCCAGCATAAATCTTTCAAAGATGCCTTTAAGGGCCTGCCAGGTGCTATGCTAACTAAACAACTAATGTACGTTGTCTCATTTAATCCTCATGGAAACTCTCAGAACTTGCCATTATTACCCCACTGTACAGATGAAGTCCTGGAGGCTCAGAGACCATAATCTGGTAGTCTGTCCAAGATCACTTAATTTATGCTCATAAATAGAGAAGCCTGTTTTTTGAATTCAAACCATATGACTCAAAAGTCATGAGCTTCCACTCTATTGCTTGGCATGGAAAAGTGTCTTATTTGTGTTTTTAAAAAGACAAAGAGTAGGAATTCCCTGGTGGCGCAGTGGTTAAGAATCCGCCTGCCAATGCAGGGGACACGGGTTCGAGCCCTGGTCCGGGAAGATCCCACATGCTGCAGAGCAACTAAGCCCGTGTGCCACAACTACTGAAGCCCTGGCGCCTAGAGCCCGTGCTCCACAACAAGAGAAGCCACCGCAATGAGAAGACTGTGCACAACAACGAAGAGTAGCCCCTGCTTGCTGCAACTAGAGAAAGCCCGCGTGCAGCAATGAAGACCCAACGCAGCCAAAAATAAATAAATTTATTTAAAAAAAAAAAAGACAAAGAGTATATAAAGAACTCTTACAACTCAATAATAAGGCAAATAGGGAGTTCCCTGGTGGTCTAGTGGTTAGGATCCGGCGCTTTCACTGCAGAGGCCTGGGTTCGATTCCTGGTCAGGGAACCATCCTGCATGCAGCCAGGCGCAGCCAAAATAATAATAATAATAATAATAATGCAAATAAACCAATTAAAAGTGTACAAATCATCTGATAGACATTTCTCCAAAGATAAACAAATGTCCAATAAGCACATGAAAAAGACTCTCAACATATTTAGCCATTAAGGAAATGCAAATCAAAGCCACAATGATACATCACATCCTCTAGGAGGGCTATAATATAAAAGACAGACAATAAGTGTTGAGATGTGGAGAAATGGGAACCCTCATATTGCCGGTGGGAACGTAAAGTGGTGCCGTTTGGCACACAGTTTGGCAGTTTCTCAAAAAGTTAAAGAGAATTCCATATGACCCGGCAATTCCACTCCTGGGTATCTACTCAAGACAAATTAAAATTGATGTCCACCAAAAACTTGTTCACAAATATTCACAGCAGCATTGTTCACAATATCCAAATAAAAACAATTCAGGGACTTCCCTGGTGGTGCAATGGTTAAAGAATCTGCCTGCCAATGCAGTGTACACGGTTTCGAAGTCGGGGAAGATCCCACATGCCTGCCATGGAGCAACTAAGTCCTTGTGCCACAACTACTGAGCCTGCGTGCTGCAACTACTGAAGCCCACACACCTAAAGCCCGTGCTCCGCAGCAAGAGAAGCCACCGCAATGAGAAGCCCACGCACTGCAAGGAAGAGTAGCCCCGGCTCGCCACAGCTAGAGAAAGCCCACACGCAGCAACGAAGACCCAACGCTGCCAAAAATAAATTAAATTTTTAAAAAAAGAAACAACTCAAATGATCATCAATTGACAGATGAACAGATAAATAAAATGTATACCCAAAGAATGGAATATTATCTGGCAATATAAATGGACTAAAATATTGATAAATGCCACAATGTGGATGAATCTCAAAAACATGACACTACAGTAAGAAACCAGACACAAAGGGCCACATATTGTATGATTCCACTTATATGAAAAGTCCAGACTAGACAAATCTGTAGAGACATAAAGTAGATTGGTGGCCGCCTAGGGCTGGGGGGGGCGGGGAATGAGGAGTGATTGCTAACAAGGTTTCCTTTTGGCGCCCCAAATGCTCTAAACAGGGAAATGTTCTAAAATTAGATTGTGGTGACGGCTGCACTGTAAATATACTAAATACCGTTTAATTGTACACCTAAAACAGGTGAATTTTATGGTATGCAAATTATACCTCAATAAAGTTGTTTTTTTTTTAAAGGTAAGGCACATTTTCAAGAATGGCTGGTATAAGCAAGCATTTCTTTTCCCACTCCACCTCACAAACCAACGCCCACACAAATGAAGCCAATGAGTGGCCAGGATCATTCAGTCCCCATGGCTTGTATTGGATTTAGAACGTATTGCGTTAGCCTCAACAGCACGTTTAGTTTTTTAAGCTAAAAAGGTTTTAAATTTAAAGTTTTTAAATTCAGTGTGCTATCCACTCCCACCCACCAACCCCACTAAAAATCAGTTCTGTAGACGCACCTGGCGAGAGCAAGCGACAAGCTCCGAGGGGTAACTCGCGCCCCGCCACCCTGGAGGGGAAATGAGAGGTGCAGTTTCCACAAACGCCTCCCAACGCTCAGGTCCCCGCCACCGCCCGCCCGGCAGCCCGGGGCCGGGAACCAAAAAGCCGTACCTCCCCCTGCCAGGTACATCCAGCCTGCAGCCCAGACGCTAAGCCCTAGCGCCTTCCGGCGCGCTCCTACTCCTCCGACGCCCGCGGGGCACGGGGCGGGGCCGCCACTCCGCAGCCAATCCCCGGGCGGCTGCAGCCCGGCCGGGCGGGAAGACCTGTGTGCTCGCTGCGCCGCGCCGGCAGTGCTCGCTGGGACCGTAACTGCACCGGCTCGGGAGCAAGCGCCCGCGGGCCCTGCTCCCGCTTTTAATAGACACCCTCCCCCCACACACACCCCCAAAATATGCTTGGAGAGAGAGTGGAGCGAGTGACCGTGGCGCGCGCATAGCTCTTTTAGGAGTGGAGGGGCTCCCATCCTGGGTCGGAGAGGTGCACGTGGCGCACTCCGGCTGCGTTTGAAGGCAGCGCCCGGCCGAGACCGGCTCAGTGCAGATGGGGAGCTGCTTGCCCAAAAAGTGGGGGGCCCTAACCACGCGGCGCAACCGGTCAGCACGTAGAGCTGCTGCTACCTTCCCCCGAACATGCACCCCGGACCCGCCTCTGCAGAGGCACTGACCCCGGCGCCCCCGGATCTGGGCGGGAGGTGGCGGGCGGGGAGGCGCCAGCCTCGGAGGGGAGGGGCGCGCGGAGAGGGCGGGCTGCCCGCTGGCGGCCCACCGTCCGTCGCGGCGCCGGGGACACTCCCGCCGCCTCCGCTTCGTCTCCGCTGGTCCCCGGGAGTGTGGCCAGGGCTGTCCCGGGGCTTCCGTGGGCCTGGCCTCTCCCACTTCGGGAGGAAAAAGCAGGGGAAGCCCCCGGCGCCCGCCGCCCCCGGAGACCCGCGGAGCCCCCGGCAGTGCAGGCGCTGAAGACGAGCTCGGGCGGGGCCCCGGTGCGTCGTGCCTGTCGCCGTCCGTGTCCGGAGCGGCGGCTCGCGCCCGCCCGCTCGGCGCCCCGAGCCCCCCGCCCCGGGCCGTAGGGGCCCCACCCTGCGGGTAGTAGGCGACGGCAGGCCCGGGACGAGCGGAGCAGCCGTCGCGGGGCCTCGCCGCGGCCTCTAGCGCCCCAGCCCCGGGGAATGCAGTGGCCCCCGGCCCCTGGCGCTTCTCCGTGTCTAAGCTGGGCCTCCTCGCTCGCCTGCTCCGCGGCCACGACGCTCCTGAGCCGCGCCGGCCGGGCCCCCCTCATGGCGGCCAAGTGGTTCAAGGAGTTCCCCCTGAACCTGAAGACAGTGTCGGAGCGGGCCAAGCCCGGCGGCGGGGGAGGCGGCAAATTGCGCAAGAACTCGGAGGCGGGCGGCGCGGGGCCCGCCCCGGGCAAGGGCCGAAAGAACTCGGCGGCCGAGCTGGGGAGCAGCCGGGCCGGGGTCGGCCCCCCCAAGGACAGCCGGCTATCCCGAGACAGCCTGCAGGGTCTGATTCAGGCCGCCGCGGGCAAGGGCCGCAAGAACTCCCGGGCCACCGAGGAGGAGCCCCACCGGGGCGCGGCCAAGAGCTCAGGCTGCAGCACCTACATCAACAGGCTCATCAAGGTGGACACTCAGGAGAAGAATGGGAAGAGCAACTACCCCAGCAGCAGTAGTAGCAGTAGCAGCAGCAGCCCTTCCTCCGCGTCCTCTTCCCCTTCCTCCCTGGGACCCGAACTGGACAAGGGCAAGATTATTAAGCAGCAAGACACGGTAAGAATACAACCTTCCTTGGACCACCTCTCCCCTACTGAAGCGGAACAGTGGGAAGGGAGCATCGTGAGCCCGCTAAACTCTAGGGTTCTTTATACCTCAGAGAAGGTGAGGATGTATTTACCCCCTGTTACATTTGATGACTCCTAAGTGACCATTTAAAATAATTAGATTTTTTTTTTTTAATCTTGAAAAATTCGCCTTCTAGCGTTGGGGAACTTGGCAGAAATGTACCTTCCATTTAATTTTGTTATCAGTTTAGAAGAATAATTGAATGAGACAGTTGGGTGCTTTGTTAAATTTGATCCCCTTGTAGAAGTGGTTTATTTTAATTTAGAAATCCAGGGGAATTGCAAAGCTAGATTTGTGTGTAAATTTTATCCTTCTTGAGCATAAGGAATGGTAACCTCTAAACTGTTTAAGTACTGATTTCAACTGCCCCCCTTCTCTGCTAGTTTGGAAGCGCCATCGTTCTTTGCACTTCAACCCAGTAAAGAGTTTCTCAGCCCTTCACTAGCACCACAAGATTACAGCCCTTTCATTCATCCCATGAACATTTGCTGTGCAGGAGCCATATAGGATAAGGGGCACAGGGCTCTAAGGACTGCGGAGGCTACAGAATAGGACAAGGAAATGCCCTGAAGGGAAATTACAGATCAGGACAGAAGGTGTTTCCTGCTTCTTACACACTGGAGGTTTTCTGGGTGCTGTCCAGTGTGAGACAGTTAAGAAAAGGACTGTGAACATGTGAAGAGACCCGCTTCATTCTTACAGAGATGAGTTGGGGTTTTGTTTGTTTCTTTTTTTTTTTTTTTTTTTTGGCTGCGTTGGGTCTTAGTTGCTGTGCTAAGGCTTCTCTCTAGTTGTGGCGTGCGGGTTTTCTCTTCTCTAGTTGTGGTGCGCAGGCTCTAGAGCACATGGGCTCTGTAGTTTGAGGCGCGAGAGCTCAGTAGCCCTGCACGTGGGATCTTAGTTCCCCGACCAGTGATCGAAACCCCGTCCCCTGCATTGTAAGGTGGATTCTTTACCCCTGGACCACCAGGGGAGTCCCTGTTCGTTTGTTTTTAAATCTGCTGTTCTGTGTGAAGGAGAGAGAGAAGAGCTCACACCCAGCTTTCAGACTCCAGCCCAGGCGATCACTTCCCTGTCATGAGAACTTTAATTTTCTCTTGCCCAGGCTTCAAACATGTGGCCCACCCGGATGGAGTCAGGAGTGGTAGCACATACCACGTGTGTCTGCATTGGCACTTCTATTCATTCCTCCACTTATTCTGTCCACAAGTATTTACAGCATGCCTACCCCCCTGCCAGACACTGCCAGGAGAGCCGTGGAAGGATGACCAGCTCGTCCAGACATTAGTCAGTGGTCTCTCCATGTGTTTAACTAGATTGTAAGCACCTTGCAGCCAAGCACTGAGTATCATGCTTCGTGTTCTTCGCTGTACCTTGGGGATGCAGTACACGTGTTCAAGCAAGAAGAATGGAGTGAGGGAGTGAATGGTAATCACAGCCCTCTGCAGTGATTGCCCGGTTATTGGTCATCACTTCTAGATGTCTAAAGTTTCTTAGGCCATCTCCTCCCAGGAAGAGGACTCTCATCCAGGCTGTCCCCTCCTCCTCACTTCTCCCTGTTTATCTGGATTCTTCTGCCAGCTCCCGTGGTGCTTCTCTGTGAACTCTTTGGAGAATGTAATCAGAGATTGTACCAAGGCCTGGGGCTTCCTCCCTTAATTTTGATTCACCTTTGGTTTTTATTCCTCTCTTTCTCTTTAACTGGAATAAGTAGTTTATACTATCCTAGCTGTTTATTTGTGGAGCCACATTGATAATAGGGAAAGTGCTGTGCTTTAAAAATGAATATATCTTTTTTCCCCATAAAGCTCTTCCTCCCTGAGAAGCACCTGTCAAGCTCAGTCTCCCTAAGCTCCCACATTGTCACCCAGCTGCTGCAGAACAGAACTATTGCACTCACACCACCTTCCCAGGCACTTTTCTATTTTTGGAAGGATGGATGCTTTCTGTAGCAAATACGGATCAAAACTCTATCTGATCGTAGTCTATGAGAATCAGTCTGCCTGTAAATTATTGAACCTAGAACTCCCACAATACTCTTTAGCTCTGACCTATTTCTTAGGCTTCTTATTATGAAGCCTGCCTCTTTAGAGCTGTTACAAATTCCTTGAGGACAAAAAGTAAGTCTTGGTCTTATTTTATTCCCTCTCAGTGCCTAGCCAGTGCTGGTGGATGTTCAGTATCAGTGGGTGATGGGCTGACTTAACCATGGCTATATTGCTCAACTGGTTGGCATTAAAAAAACCAAAATCATGGAAAATGTAGTAGACCAGTTCATATTTTTGTGCTCTAAAGCCATAGACATCTTCCACCTTCTGCCATCCACCCCTGCTGCACTTTAACCAGCAAATGCCTTCTTGCTTGGGGAGAGAGAGGGAGGGAGGTGAGAAGAGCCTTGGGTATAAGCAGGAGAGTTTAGATGGATTGTTGCCAATCAATTATACTACCAAAATAAACCAGATGTTTGTCCAACTGGGTGGATAATAGCGTAATCAAGTGCAAAAGCTCTTCAGAACTGGTTGGAAATTTTGACCTCTTTTTGGATCTGCAGGTTTTTTAGCAGTCTTTTTGATACCATTGTCACTCTGGTATATGACAGTCCTTAGCAACTCCCCTGTCTGGTTCTTTTACAGGTCATCATTTTAGAAGACTATGCTGACCCTTACGATGCTAAACGGACGAAAGGCCAAAGGGATGCAGAGAGAGTAGGGGAGAATGATGGATACATGGAACCCTATGATGCACAGCAAATGATAACAGGTTTGTAACCAGGAACTGCTTTATACAGACTGAAATCTCACACTCACTCGGAACGTAGTAAAAAATAATCACCAGTGTGTATTTTGGGAAGAGGGGCAAAGGGACTATACCAGATCCTGCTGAGTGGAAGAAACAGAAATTAGACTCAAAACTAAAGTCAAAGTATCTAGTTCACATCCCTAATGGTTTTGTGTCCTTCAGTTTTAGAATTTGTGGGAGTCTTTAAAGTTTTTCTAATTCTATGCAAAATGACACTTGTGAATTTGCAGATCTGCTCAGAATGTGATCTTTAGTTTTAAGATTATTTAAATACACTTTTTGGCCACTTTCAAAGCTTTGACATCCATAATGGGAGTCATAAATCTGTACCAAGGGACTAACACATACTTAAAGTACTTTAAGTTGTTAAAAGTTGCAGACATGATGTGATCCTCTGTTTTATAGTAGAAGATTGATTTCTCAACAAGCTTTACGATATTGGAGCAAAAAAATTTAATTACTAAGGAATGAGTATTAATCACTGGCATGAGCCAAGCCACTCAAGGCAAACCTCCTAAAACCAAAGTTGACTACTCTTGTAACTTTTCAAGTTGGAATAATTCCAACTTGTCAGTTGAGCAATCACTCTGTCATTTTTTGTGTCAAACTTTTACCTTTTGTTCATAATTCTCTTAAGTTGGTGTAAACAATACTTAAAAAACTAATTATTTAGATTTATTTGTGCAATTTTAGAGTAAGTTATCTATTCACCTAGTTTTCCTTAAAACATTCTTTAATCTGTAATGAAAAAATGCAATTTCTAAGTGCTGACTCAAGGGAGCCTTGTTTGAACGTCGTGGGTTTCATGCCTGGGAAGGGAATAATTGGTCACACATTAAAGATTTTGTCTCTTCTGTTTAAAAACAGATAGAAAAGCTGTCAAGCTCAGGCTCCATAAGCATAGTCTCAGAAGAGTTGAGCATGAGGGTAACTGCAGCAACCTGGAAGGGTCAAGACAGGCTTCAGAGTGAGACCGAGCTGCAGCAGGAAAGCACTGCTCTGTTTCCTGCTCTCTGCTTACAGAGATAAGGCATCACATTTGGGAAGGGTGTACCCTGGCCAGGCTGTGACCCTGAAGGTCACTGGACTGTGACCTCTAATGAAATCTGTGAATGAAAGGAAGTGAAAATGAACTTAGTCAGAATTTTAAAAAATATCAGAGGCTTGAAAGGAATAGGAGGAAAGATTTTCTTCTACATAAAACTGAGGGAAAAGATTTTCTAAAAAAACAAAAAATTAATGTTTTGTTTTGATTCACCTTTCTTTGTCCTTTGGTTTTTATTCCTCTCTTTCTCTTTAATTGGGGTAAGTAGTTTATCTATATTATCTCAGGTTTTTTGTTTTTTGTTTTTGTGGAGCCACACTGATAATAGGGAAAGTGCTTTGCTTTTTAAAAGTGAATGTCTTTTTCTCCCCCCATATAATCACCACAAAACCCTGAAACTGGGGAACCCTCGTACTACCCCCTTGTTACAGGGTAGAAAATAAGATCAAAGAGATTCTGACTCTCCTATGTTCATAAGACTCTTCAAGAGACAGAGCAAGAATTGGAACCCAGATCTTCCCACTCCAGACTAGGTGGTCTGCTTTCTACACCAAGCAGCCTCAGGACATGTGAAATGATATATGAAAAAGTTTAAACTTTACATATAAGCAAGGCACCTTTCCACTCAGACTCACAAGGAAAGTTGTATTTAAAAGTCAAAAGTTGGTATGTAACTTGTTGCTTTTCCCCAAAAAATAAATAAATAAAATATAAAAATTAAAAAAATAAAAGTCAAAGTGTCCAATACGAAATAAATGTAATAATAGTAGTAGCTAGCATTTAATATTTGAACATTTATTAAGTTCCAGGCTCTGTTTTAAACAGTTTATCTGAATAAATTTACTTAGTAATACAAAACTAATGTATTCAATTAGAGGATAAATTCAAATTTATTAAAAATTTAGATTACTAACATTTAAGAATTACTAGCTTTTTTTCCTTTGCTCTTTTAAAAAATATTATATTGGTGAATTTAAAAGGTCCTTCATTTAAAATATATATCACAAAGCACCTTCTTTGTGCTTTGTGATATATATTTATGTGCTTTATATATATATAAAATATATATCACAAAGGTATAAGAGAATATACCTCTTATTCTACGCATAGGTTACACAGCTGGACAGAATAACAGGAAGTGGGTTTATCGGAAGCTGGGAATAAAAGATTTGCTGCTGGGTGGGTTATTTTTTTTTTTTAAACCTTTTACTTTTTTCTGTTCAGTTTGCTCCCTGTGGGCTTGGTTGTCAAGTCTAAGCTCAGAAATGTCTCACATTTCTTGAGAAATGTTAAGGATTTTGTTTATTTCAGCAGGAGATAGAGAGGGTTCTGATGAATATGATTTAACTGTGGAGCACCCAACTTCTGTACTGCCTTTTTGGGTGTGTTGTTTTGTTTTGTTTTGTTTTTTGGCCATGCCACGCAGCTTGTGGGATCTTAGTTCCCCGACCAGGGATTGAACCCGGGCCCTCGGCAGTGAGAGCATGGCATCCTAACCACTGGACCACCAGGGAATTCCCAGTACTGCCTTTTTAATACCTGTGAAGTGGAAGTAACATGCCTGATTTCAACAATATCTTGGATGTATAGAACACTGTTCATGATGGTATTTTGTAACCACCATCAAATATTTCCTAGGCATTTCTTTACCATGCACCAGGCCCTGTGCTGGGCTCTGGGCCTCCAGGCAACAAGATGCACAGGACCCATGTCCGTATGGACCTCACAACCCAAGGGGCAAACAGACCTAACAGAGCAGAAAATATGTCACTTAGCACTTAGCCATGAGGAAGAGAATAAGTATCACCATCCGCCTCAGGGAACAGAGGAAGGAACAGAAATTGAGGCATTTATTACTTTCCTATGGCCAAGTAACTGTGGGACCCAGGCTCCCTGGATTCCCCCCGCCCAAAACTTTGCTCTTAACTTTTAAAAGCTAAGGATTTATAAATTTATGAATAAATGCTCACTTAGATTTCTCCAAAGGATTGTTAATAAAGATATGACAATCAGTACAAGGCAATATTAGTTTAAACCTGTTGTTGTTCTGTTAGATTTGCAGGAACATTTTAGCTAAATGATTAGCAGAAACATGCTACTTAATTTAGTAGGATAAGTTTTCGCCACCAAATTAAAACGTTAGCGTTGGGAGGGTCTTTAGAAGTTCCCTAAGATGAGCCAACATTCAGCATGATAATTCCTTCTGCAGCTGATATCACACAAGTCGAGCGTCTACTAGGTGCCAAGTTGCCAGATTACCCCACTAAATCCTACCACCCTGTGTAGTGGGTGTTAGAAGGCTCTGTTTTACAGATGAGGAAACCAAGGTTCAGAAAGATTCAATAACTTGTCCAAATTATGCAGCTAGAGAGTGGGGATACCAGGTCATCCAACACCCTTTGGTTTTAGTTACCGAGCTCCAGTCACAGATTGTTTTTAAATTTTTATTTTTGCCTCCAAATGGTTTTATTGGTTGGTGTAGATAGTCAAATCTAAAGGAGAACCTCATTTTTTCAGTCTCCATTTAAAAAATTATCCATTATGGAAAAAATATAAATAGAAGACTTTTTGATTTATTTACTTTGCCTATATTTTGCTTGTTAAACTTAAGTTTCAGGACTTCTGAATTATATCTGCTTTTGTTCAGATATTTAGATTTGTTCGACAGGAAAATATTAATTTTAAATCAAAATTTTAAGCATCGGTAAAAGATCCCTATTGCTGATTCTAAGAGAAACATAGAGCCTTATGAGACTCTAAGTTTGATGTTTTGAATACATGAAATGGATTAAGGGAAAAGGTACATTACAGAAATTGTAACTAGCATTCTACATGAAATCTCTGAGGCATAAACTAAGATATGATAGAGAAGGCATAGGCTCTGGAGCCAGTAGTGAATGGCTCCCCTGCTGACTACTACACAGCCTCAGTTTTTTCACCTGTGAAAATGGGCTAACATATCTCTTGCTGCATTATGATGAGGCTCCACTGAGCTGCAGGTGTAACACGCCTAGTACATGCATATGTGAAAAATATCACAATTATTTAGACACTCTGGAGAGAGAATTCCATTTTCAAAGAGAATTCTGAACAAGTATAGGGGAATATTAATTGCTAACTAGAATTTAGCAAAAGAAAGTCAGTCTTCTGCTGGTGTTTTTAAATATAAATGGCATACTTATGTACGGTGAGAGTTGGGAATTGAGAAGGGAAAATTTTCAGCCAATATTATGTTTCACGGCAACCAGTTGCAGATATGAACTGGTGCAGGTCAGGCCTCAGTTCAGCCCTTGGTGAGATGGGTGTTTATCTGCAGCCCGTTGGCTGTATTCTGTTGTCTGCCGTGGTAAATGGCCTCTATCGGCAGAGCCAGGGCGTAGCTTCCTCTAGCCATTTCCTCCTTCTCAGGCTCGTTTCCTCTCGGAGCCAGCTCTGCACGTCAGGGGCTATTCTCCCTGCAGGAAGGGTCGGCTTGCAGCCCCCGCAATTGTTTCTGTTTCTATGGCGCCTCAGGTTGGGGGCAGCCAGGTGCTGGAAGGGACTGGAAGGTTACTCCCCTTGAAGGGGCAGATAGGCCCTGCGCTCAAGCCCTTTTTTTCCCCGTAATTAAACATTGTTTAAAAAGATGATCATACTCTGCAGATTTTGCCCAATCCCAGGATCATCCTGGGAAGGAACATTCTCAGCTGTATACTTTCCAGTGTTTTTCCCAGAGCTCTAAGTGTGCAGTGACTATCTAAAATAAAAGGAATACTGAATTCCCTGGCGGTCCAGTGGTTAGGGCTCCGCGCTCTCACTGCGGAGGGCCTGGGTTCGATCCCTGGTCCGGGAACCTAAAATCCCACAAGACACGTGGTGTGGCCAAAAAAAAAGAAAAGAAACAATCATATATTTGGGACTTCCCTGGTGTTCCAGTGGTTAAGAATCTGCACTTCCACTGCAGGGGGCACGGGTTCAATCCCTGGTTGGGGAATGAAGATCCCATATGCCACGCAGTGCAGCCAAAAAAAAAATTAATAAAATGATATAGAAGGAATACAAATGCCTCATCTCAAAAGTAAAAACCCAAATACATGTGTAATAAGAACTCAAGATTCTAATCACTGTACATCATTTTAACACAAACTCATTGAAATTTCCTGTGAGCAGGACTCCTATCTTAAGGTTGGAATCAAGCCTTTTTCTATTTTGTTCAACTGGGACAGAATTGAAGCAAGGACCTTAGGAAAGGTTTCCCCAGCCTATGCCAGTCTGAGGGTAGACTTAGGTTTTGATCAGAAACTTTACAATTCGAAATTCGTCCTTTGAACTCCTTTGTGTTTTCTCTTTCCTAGTTCTGTAGAAAAGTTCTTTTTCATAAATTCCAGGCTTATCTTAGTTGAACCAAGAGCAGAGAGAGTTTTTTGTTTCTTGTTTTCCATAACTCCATCTAGAATAAGCAATGAAGAAAAAAGGCTGTCCATTGAAAGTCAAGAGGCTTGGACCAGAGATGCAGGAGACCTCAAACAACCCTAGGCACCTTCCGGGCCTGGGGATGGGGAATAGTCCTTCTAACTCTCACATTCGGATGTGGAAGTTTTTGATAGTAGGAGAACCCTTTTCCTTGGGCTGGGGCTAGCAATGATAAGATTAGCTCTGGAGGGCAGGAGGAACTGGGAGGGGGAATGTGGGGACCCAGGTGTCGTGGGAGTGCTTCTCAGGCTTAGCTTCTCATTAGAATCACCTGGGGGAGCTTTTTACAACTCTGACTCCCAGGCTGTACCCCAGCTCAATTCAGTCAGGACCTGTGATGACGGGACCCAGCCATGAGTATTTGTTAAAGCTCCCCCAGGTGATTCTGATGCACTAGAACTGCAGTTTTATAGGATTGGAGCCAGCTGCAGTAAGGGGCCCTATCCAGCAGAATTAGAACATCACCCTACAAATAAATTCTGCCCCTTTGAATTTAGTTTCCTGATTTTAATAACTTTTCCCTAGAATGTATCCTTTCCTTGTTATAGAAGTCTTATGGAGTCAGTGATTCTTCTCTATAGAGTGTTACCATGCCCATTTTCAGTTACCTGTAGAAAGTCTCACTTTCCTTCATTTCTGTGACACTGTAAGTCTCCTGATCCTCTTCATCCTTACCTGACCATTCCTTCTCAGTCTTCTTTGGTGGCACCTCTTCTTCCATCCACCCTTAACTGAAGAAGTCCCAGATTTTGCCTTTGATCCTCTTTCCTTTTCAATCAGCCTCCTTTTCTCTGGTGATGGCTTTCATTCTCACAATACCAACAATGATCCATTAGTGAGTAACTCCTTGACATGTACCTCCGACCTTCATCTCTCTGCCGAGCTCCAGATCCATATTGTCACCTGCTTGGAGAAGTTCTAGAGCTCCTTCCCCTCCCTCTCTCCTCCCATCCATCCATCCAACCATTATTTAGCACAACTGTTTCCTACAAAGTCAAACAAGACATGGGGGTCCCTGGCCTGGCAGTCTCCACAAAATTGGAAATACAGACACATCAACAAATAAATCCATACACTGAGAGAGATGCAAGGTGAGAGTGGGTTGGCAAAGCGGTGGCACCTGGGGGACATGGGGCATTGGAGGAGAAGGTAGGCAGGAAAGAAGAGGAGATGCTAGGCTAGACTCCAAAGGATTGGCAGATCACCAGGACACTGGTGGGTATAAGACAGTGCAGTGTGCAGGGAACTTCAGAAGTTCCGTTTGGTTGGAACAAAGAATTGGATTTTAAGGGGCTCAGGGATAGGGTGGTATTGAGAGAAGAAATTGGAGAGGGAGGCAGTGATGTGACCACAGAAGGTGTCCCATGCCGTGCTGAGCAGTTTGCACTTTGTAAGTGGACATTTGAGAACTTATTGGGTGTTAAGTGATGAGGCGAGATGTTTGTATTAGAAAAGTCCTCCTTCACTGTGACCGGGTGGACAGATTGAAGGCTTCCTCATGGGCATGTAGAGGAACCACAGCATGATGCTTCTGTTGGCCTATATCACCAGCTCTGGTTGTCAGAGACTCTAGTCATCTCTGACTCTACCTGCCAAGGCTTCTGGGCCCCACGCTGGTCAGTCCCCAGACGCTGCTTCTTCCTTCCCACTGTGGCTGGCTGGCTGGTTAGCTGGTGGTTGGTTGATTTGCATCCAGTTTTTTGCATCCATTTCTGTGCCTCCGTTCAGACCATACCTTTATTCTATCCTGTACACTGTGTTGGAGTTATCTTCCAGCAAATCACAAATATAATTATTATTACCTGTTTAAAAACTAGCAATCGTTCTCCACAATATAAACTTTTAATTCTGGCTTTTAAAACTTCTGCACTTTGGTGCCTGTCCTGCCTACTTTTCCAGCTTCTTCTCCCGCTACCCCTCTCCTCTCCTGGCCTCTGTCCTTTGAACTTCTCTCTCGATTCCCCCTGATGGGAACAAGCCCTTTCTGGTTCCCACCTCCATATCTTCACTCATGCAGCTTCCTCCACTGGAAATGACCTTCTCTATCAAAGTCAATGCATCTTCCATTTCTCTTCCACTTGGAGTCAATCCAAGTGTGGTGGCTAAGAGTATGGCTTCTAGAGCCCAACTTCCTGCTTTTGAATCCAGGCTTTGCACTTGCTGGTTTGGGCAATTTCCTTAAACTCTTTGTGCTTCAGTTTTCTCTTCTGTAATATGGGGAACTAATAGAACACATCTCATAGGGCAGTTGTGAAAATTACAACGCACTTAGAAAAATGCATAATGCATAGTACACTATGGCTAAATGTTAGCTCTTGAGATATTATTTTTGTTGTTTTTCCCCCAACTCCTCTTTTACTTTTATTTATTCTGTCGTTGTTAGCCTGTTAAGTATTATTTGTGAATGTGTCACTACGTCGAAACTGCCTAGAAGTCAAGAACTCTGTCTAACGCACATAAATATCTTACCTCAGTGTATGTGGCCCAGTGCTTGAATATAGTAAACACTCAATTTTTATTAACATACTTTGATCACAGCTTCCTAACAAGATGTAAACACTTTGAAGGTGAACCACACTCAAGAGGAGATGGGGGACCGGGAGTTGTGGAGCAGGTTGCCCTGAGGCCACTTCTCCGAACTGCACGCAGCCCCAGAGGCAGGCCTGTCTTCGGTTGTGATCCCCTAATCGTTGGACTTGATCCTATTATCTGGCTTGATCCTATTATCTGGCTCAGGCGACTGGCGGGAAGAAGTTGTAGGGCCCTTCCCCCAGCTGGGCAGCCATCAGCCCAGTAAGGAACAATCCAGGCGTTCTAGGCCACCTTCAACCAGACAGACCTGTCGGTCGGGGGTGCAGCGGTAACTGGGTTCATCACCGGGCTTCCATGACACCTTTTCTTCAAAAGTATTGTGAACGGTGTGTGTTTTTCAGAAATCAGACGACGAGGTTCCAAAGACCCCCTGGTGAAGGCTCTTCAGCTGCTCGACAGCCCCTGTGAGCCAGGGGAGAATGGCGCGAAGCCCGAGGCGCTGGCCAAGAGACGGAGCTCCAAGGAGCTGCTAGGGAAGCCGCCGCAGCTGTATGACACGCCCTACGAGCCGGCGGCCGAAGGCGGCCCGCGCGCTGAGGGGCCGGAGCGGAAGACGCGGCTGCCCCAGGACGACGAGAGGCCCGCGGCCGAGTACGAGCAGCCCTGGGAGTGGAAGAAGGAGCAGATCGTGCGGGCGCTGTCAGGTGAGGGCTGGGTCCGCGCCCCCCCCCACCTCCCTCCTGCTTTCTGCTTCCCTGATGGAAAACCCCGCCAGCCGGGGCTTTGCAGCCAAGGCGCTGTTCTTTATGTTCCTCAACTGCAAGTCTCTTTTCCCAAGAAATCTGATGATATGGGGAAAGGAGAATTTGGCTATGGTTGGAAGACCAGGACTGAAGACGAGCCCTTAATGTTGCATGTATCGTGTATCCTTCTGGGTATCTTTATTTTCCTTTATCTTGGCAGTATGCGACTGTTTTGGAAATGCCTTAAGTCACTATTGAAAAACCTTGTCTAATCACCACCAAAGCTATCAAATTGAGATCAGCTTTTTCTAACTCTTACTTTGTGCTCCTCTTCAAACCTGTTAAAATCCCTGTTTATAAAATGCCAGTAGTGGATCAAATGGATTACAGGAGAGGTGGTTGGAAAGCTGGAGGAAGCTAGCTTTTTTTTTCCTCTCGAAAATCCTCCTAAAGGAATCAATTCTTCAAGTATGAACTTTTTTTAATAACTTAAGAGGAAGTTGATAAGTAGATTGTCAATAGTTATTAAAGGTAATTCTCCCTCCTGCTTCTCCCAGGACATAGTTTTTCTACTTAGCTGGCCACCGAATTTCTTTTGCCTTTGATTTTAAAAGTTAGGGATATCTTTTCCCTCTAACAGTAAAGCTATGTTTTTGATTAAAAGTATAGTCAGTGTAGGGAATTCCCTGGCGGTCCAGTGGTTAAGATGCTGTGTTTCCACTGCAGGGGGCACGGGTTCGATCCCTGGTCAGGGAACTAAGTAAGATCCTGCAAGCCACACAGCCAAACAAACAAAAAGTATAGTCAATGTAAAGGGTGAATAGAAAAGGTAATTAGTTTGATAGCAAACATTTGAGTCAGGTTTTCTGTTTGTGTGCTTTAGTTTTTTTTTATAATTTTATTGAAGTATAGTTGATTTACAGTGTGTTAATTTCTGCTGTACAGCAAAGTGATTCAGTTATACATATATATATTCTTTTTCATATTCTTTTCCATTATGGTTTATCACAGGATATTGAATATAGTTCCCTGTGCTATACAGTAAGACCTTGTTGTTTATCCTATATATAATAGTTTGTATCTGCTAATCCCAAACGCCCGATCCTTCCCTCCCCCACCCCCAAATCAGTTTTTGTTTTATTTTAGAATTGTTTTCCACAAATCTCTACTGGGCACCTGCTACAGTGCTAGATGCTGCTCATTTTATCTCTTTATCTTCTATCCAAGCTAGATGTCATAGCATCTTTAAGGCACTATTAGTAGTTTCTTTCTATTTCTGAGTTGATTTTTCTCTTTATTATTTCATAGTGAAAACTTCATTTGGTTTCATAGAATGATATGCACTCTTGCAGGGAGTGATTACCTGTAACTCTGCTTAGTCTTTTATTCTAAATATACCAAAACGAAGAGTGTTTTATAAGTGCATGCTGAAGGGACTTCCCTGGTCGGGGAGCTAAGCTCCTACATGCCTCCTGGCCAAGAAAAAACAAAACATAAAACAGAAACAATATTGTAACAAATTCAATAAAGACTTTAAAAATGGTCCACATCGAAAAAATCTTAAAAAAAAAAAAGAACATGCTGAAATATACTAAAGTGGTTTCCTCTCATATTCTAAAACTGTTCTACATTAATAAATATCTTGCAGAAAAAGTGGCTGCATGTGGATGCTAACAGTATGATCAGACATCAAAGACAGCAGGAGCTCAGCTATCCCAGGGCCTTTTGCAGTATTTTTTTTTTAATTTATTTATTTTTGGTTGCGTTGGGTCTTCGTTGCTGCGCGCGGGCTTCCTCTAGTTGCGGCGAGTGGGGGCTACTCTTCGTGGCAGCGCGAGGGTTTCTCATTGCGATGACTTCTCTTGTTGCGGAGCACGGGCTCTAGGCGTGTGGGCTCCAGTAGTTGTGGCACGAGGGCTCAGTAGTTGTGGCTTGCGGGCTCTAGAGCACAGGCTCAGTAGTTGTGGCGCACGGGCTTAGTTGCTCCGCAGCATGTGGGATCTTCCCGGACCAGGGCTCCAACCCGTGTCCTCTGCATTGGCAGGTGGATTCTTAACCACTGCATCACCAGAGAAGTCCCTTGCAATGTATTTTAGCTCAAATTAAAGAGGGGGAAAAGCTTCTTTCCTAAGACGAGGCAGACAAGGTCTTTTCTTTGAAGTTTACATGGGTCACCTTAGTGGCCTCTGATGTTAAATGGAGCCTTCCTTCCAGTTCAGTTTGAAGGCTCTGAGCGACCTTCCATCAAGGAGGAGACAGTGAGGCAACACCACCGACAGAAGAGTTGGACCCAGAAGATCTTGAAGCCAACCCTCTCTGACCACAGTGAGGGGGAAAGAGTGGACCCAGCCCTGCCACTGGAGAAGCAGCCGTGAGTCTCCTCCACAGACACGTGTAACACACAATGGCCGGGGACTTGGTCGGGGCACACTGGCCCATTTTACATGATTCTTTTTGGTGCTGAATACTTGTCTGGGTGGGACTTATTAGTGAAAACCCATTTTCAAAGCCCAGTGCATTTGTGCAGAGTAGAAAATGCACTGCATCCCCAGAACCTGATCTCAAATTCCATTCCTCTGCATAGAGTGAAAACTATTAAAATGACACTAGCCCTGTTAACTCCCTCTTAGGTGATTGATAGGTTTTGTGATCCAGGATTACCCAAGTCTCATTTTGTCTATTTTGAATGGGAAGCAGGATCTAGTCCAGGCTGTTGAGCTTTCACTAGAAGTTCATTTCAAATAATGCTTTATGGAATGATGCCCTGTCTGGACTGGTATCTTGATGCTCGTGGTTTCTCCCCCTGCCCCATTTTTCAGTTGGTATCATGGTGCCATCACCCGTGCTGAGGCTGAGAGTCGACTACAACCCTGCAAAGAAGCTGGGTACCTGGTTCGAAACAGCGAGTCAGGGACCAGTAGGTACTCCATTGCACTAAAGTGAGTATCGAAGCCTCCCTGTCTGGATGCAGCAGAGGGGTGTAGACTTTCCTATCATGGTTAGATGACCAGGCAAAAAAGCTATACTTTGAAGGTGGTTCACAGGGGTATGTACTGTCAGAAAATAAGATGCATTTGCTTGGACAACAGAGTATGACATGCTCTGATTAGAATGCAAAATTGGGGGAATTCCCTGGCGGTCCAGTGGTTAGGACTCAGCACTTTCACTGACGTGTGGCCCCAGGTTCAATCCCTGGTTGGGGAAGTAAGTTCCTGCAAGCCACATGGCATGGCCAAAAAAAAAAAAAAAGAATACCGAATTGGTATTGAGTAAATGTCCCAATATCTCTTATGATAAAGAGAGTCCTATTTTATTATCGTTGTACATTGATCACTTTCTGCCTTACATTATGTGATCTAAAGTAGGTCCTCTCAGCAGAGAAATAATTCTTGATAAAAAAAAATAATTTCTAACAGGATAGTTCAGTGGTTCTTTTATTCCCTAGTGTTTGAGACTTTAATAAATCAGATCCCTTGATTGTCAAAATGCCAGCTGCAATTTTGGTACCAGTTTCTTTTGATGAAAAAGGAAACACTGCCTTGCAATGACTCCCCTGCCCAGTTGTACACAGAACATTCATTTTGGCCTGGTAGGCCTGGTGGAGCTGGTGTCATGGAAATTCTCTTTGCTCTTGCGAGTTCAGTGGTGCTATATTGGAGGATCATTGTCAAGAGCCCTAACAGCATTTCCTTCCTGAGGAAGCTGAGCCCCTGCAGCTGAAACAATCAGACTGGAGAGGATAAGAGGTTGTCGGGGGGAGCAGCATGGCTCAGAACACGGGATAGGCCACCAGATACACAATACCAGGAATAGCTTTGCTGTGTCCCTGAGACTGGTGCTCGTGGATTAGATCTTTGAGCCTTCGGTGCCAGCTGTCATTATCCACAACCAGGAACAGTCTTTCCAGATTGGGTTGGCCGTGGGGGGAGGAAGGAAACAGTTTTATTATTATTATTATTCTTAATGTGTTCTTTGGGGAGGAAAGAAGGAGGAAACCTTACACATGTCCTTTTAGCCATGACAAAGAGGGTGAGTTTAAACCTCACCTTCGTGGTCTCACACTTGGGCTTAAGCACTAGTTTGGCAATTTGGGGGCCAGGAGGGACTGGACATTTTTTTTTTTTTCTTTTTGGTCCAGTGCCTGATGACTTGTGTGTATTAAGGATAAACAACCCAAGGATGATACCCATTTAGCTGAGGGCTGTGAAGCTTCTGAGAGCTTCACTGGAGTGCTGAATGCATTTCTGTTTGTATATCACAGTTCCAGGAATGGATGGGAGCCTGTTCGCCTGTGAATCTGGCTGAGGTTGTTTTCAGTGGGGAGGGATCCCTCTGCTCACTCCTTCATGTCTTCTCAATTTTGGTTTTGTTCCAGGACTAGTCAAGGATGTGTCCACATCATAGTGGCTCAGACCAAAGACAGCAAGTATACCCTGAATCAGACGAGTGCTGTCTTTGACAGCATCCCGGAAGTGGTACACTATTATTCCAATGAGAAGCTGCCTTTCAAGGGGGCAGAACATATGACCTTGCTCTACCCTGTGCACAGCAAGCTGCACTAAGGTTCAGCCACCAAAAGCCCCAGCGGGGCCTCTCACACCTAGGAGGGCATCAGCACCCAACCAGTATCTCAGGGGACAAGGCTGGACTGCACCATAACATTTTGGAGGAAGCGGGACGCTTCAGTTAGGAGTCAAAAAGTCTTCGGCCTTGAATCCATTCCATGACACTTGGCTACTGACCTGTCCCTTTTCTCCTTGCTAAGTAGTTCTACAGTGAGAAACCATAATTTACCAGTTGCCTCCAGTCCTGGAGTAGGGTGCTCTATTTGGGGCGTGACCCTCAGGGAAGGTAAGTCAGGAGTCCAGAAATATTAAGATTCTCCAAAAATGTGCTAGTTGTTCCGTGGAATACCTGGTCTCCAAACAAACCAACAAAAATGCACTTGGCTTTTACATAAGACAACAAAAGATGATCATGTGGACCCAAAGAGCATGTAATACAGGACCCCTTGGGGGAAAAGCATGAACAGTGGAAAATAAGTAAATAGTGGGCACTTTGGAGAAAGCTATATTTCTTTCTTGAGGGTCCTAGTTCAGCTCCGGAGTCCATAAAAATTCACAACTGTAGGGTCTGGCAAAAGGATTATTAAGAAAGTTTGTGTTTTCTCAATTTCTGTGGACTTTTTCAGCAAATCAGTAATATAAGCATAAATAAGAAGGAAGATGCCCCTGATTTAAGAATCACTAATATAATTAAGCATTGGCAGCATTACCATTATTCTGAATTACAGAATAAAATACACAACGAAGATTTCATTTCTGATTTTTAACAAATCTAAAAATTTACAAAGCTCAACAACTGTTTTCTTATTGAATAATTATACAGAACTTCTGATATCTTTTGTTTCACCTTTGTTCATTTTAGTTATTGGAGCCTTTTTTAATTTTTATCCCTAAAATTGGATTCGCTTTGTATTTTACAGTAACTTAAAAATATATATATATATAGGGAGTTCCCTGGCGGTCCAGTGGTTAGAACTCCACAGTCTCACTGCCGAGGGCCCGGGGTTCAATCCCTGGTTGGGGAACTAAGATCCCACAAGTCGCGCAGCAGATATATGTGTGTGTGTGTGTATATATATATATATATATATATATATAAACTCTAGGATATGATTGTGTGAACTGGGTCTCTAAAACCTGCAAAGTTTCTCTCATGCTGTACAAAGCAGACCGGTTGGCACCGTATAAAAATATTTTAAAAGACTGGCATTTTCTCTGTCTACTACTGCTTAAAGATATTAAAATAATATTCATAGTACCATTATCTTTATGATTTATTGTGAACTTGTATCGCCAATGTACTTACTGTGAAAACAAAACCGTGGGAATGGCATACTGTGAGAAGGCAACAGTGAGTGGCTCTATAATTACAACTGAGCAGATGTTTCTGTATTCTGGGGTTTGTAATTTGGTTCTTGAAACTGGTCCAGATGCAAATGTGCTGACTGTCATCAATGAAAAGTTAACTTTTGTAACTAATGTTAAATACACAAAAGAAATGTTGATTTGGTTAATTTTTAGGAAAACATATCCTTCTAGTTGTTAGTTATTTTACTATTATGATTTAGAGATTAGTAAATATTCGCTTCTTTATTCAGTTAAGATTGTAGCCAAAGAGTCGTGTGATCTTTGTTTTTAAAAATTTGAAAGGAACTCTTCCTCACTGGATGTCAAAGATTTTATTAATCAAGAATGTTCTGTTTTTTAAGTACTGACAGAATTTTTTAATGTATTGGTTTACGTACTATATCTTTAGTACGAGATTTTTTTTTTAATTTTTAGCATTTGTAGTTCCAATTCCATTAAACAAATATTTATTATCTTCCATATACAAATAATTCATTCTGTTAAACTTATTTTCAATTCAACATTCTAGAAATGAAACCTTATTTTTTACTTAAACTTATTCTACAAAGGAAATACAGCAGTTACCCTAATTTTAATAAATGCTGAAAGCTTTGTAAAATTTTTCTTTGTGCACTAAATGATTTTTGGCCCATACCCAGCAACTGTGATGAATGTAATAATGAAATAACATTTTGAAAGCAGACCTGATACATTAAGTATTTATTGAGCTTCTATCATAGGCTCAGTATTGTGCTTTCTCTATATTGTTTTTCTGTGACAGTCATGCTGTTTTCTTTATATAATTAAAAGTGGAGATGTGGAGTTTATATATAGTCCAGTTCCTTCACAATTGTACAGGAGGTTATAATAAGAAGAAATATAGTAAATTCGTAGAAGGGGGGTAAGCTACTATTTTCTTCTTAAGGTTGTGACACAAGCTGACAAAAGCCAGGGAATTCACAGCTGGGTGGTGGCACAAAGTACCATATGTTCTAAAAACAATTAGGCCCAGCAGGGTTTCCCTAATGGCTTCCTTGTTAAGCCTCCAGGGCCAGCTGATCTGAAGCCCTCTTGACATGTCTCCTCTCTGAGCTCTGAATGCTTGTGCTTTTTGTCATTTTGCCTTGATACAAGTATTTTCCTGTAGTCGTAATTCTTTTGAATTCATTCAGTCTCCCAGAATATTTTCTGATTCTTTCTGGAGAGAATAATGTCTTCTGGCAAATTTGTACTCATTTGCCTTGAATTTTAGCATCCATGGAGCTTCCTACAACTGTTCCTTCCCCTTTATCACACCTCCTTTTAAAAAAATGCTCTGTTCCAGGTTATGAGTTTATTTCATTGGCTCATTTCAGGCCTATAAGAACAGAGGGTAAAGGAACATTTCTATTTATTTTGCTACCATAGCTGTTTTATCAGAATGGATTTCAACCACTGGAGTTGGTGTATTTAAATAAGTAGGAATAAAATAATGGAGAAATGGTAATATATGTACAAAAAAGTAAATGCTGATATGCCTATTCTGTTCTGAGGATGGAAGTGTCCTTTTTAGTTATCCAAAGTACTTTCTTAAGAATCATATATAAAAAGAGCCTTTATTCTTATCTGTTCAAAGTTTCCATGCTTTGCCGAATTGTTACTCATTTATTGGCCTCTGCCAGAGGACGGGGAGGTGGGCAGATTATCCATAGGGACAGCCAGAAGATTTTGGGATAGGTAGGAAAATAATCCTAATTTATTAATTGGGTCATTTGACTACATCATTAGTCTGTTAATGGCCACTGTTAGTGAATAAATCTTATTACTTAATTCAGAAGAACAACTGAGCATTTGAGACATTCTTCAAGTTGCTTTTTAAATGAGAGTAGCCTTTCTATTCTATTAAAATGTCCTTTTATAGTCAAAGGTTAATGGCTCATTTTTCCTTCAGTCTAGGGGGGATATTTCATTTCCCTTCTCTCCTCATCCTTTTAATATTTAGCAGAATTTATTTGATACCTTTCTCACACATGTCTCATTCATTCGTTGTCTCTTTCTTACTTTCTGTAACCAGCACTATTTTGGCCTTATGATCTCTTTAGAATCACTCTTCTTTATTGTTGTCTCCAATTTTTGTACCCCCATTAACTTGGACTTAGAGAAACTTGGCCTGCAGTGAACCTTAATTTATTCTCCTTAATTTCTGACCCTATAGAAAGAAAACGGTGGTGTGTTACTGCCATCTAATGGAGAGAAAGAAAACTGCAGTGGGAAAACAAAGCGCATTTAGGGCAGGGTTTTCTGAAGGATTTCTGATACAATCCTTAGCAAGAAAATGATGACACAGCAGTTGCCATCTTGAAATCTGCCCTTTCCTGCGGAAAGGGTGATTTGCAACCTCATACAACCATCGTCATGAGGCCTCTGGTCTATGGCTGGATCATGTCGTTTAGAATCTGAAATTTTAATGAATATGCTGGCAACAGATCATTGAGACAGGCATCTCATTTTGTCACGTTCTTACCCATTCAGTTATCTTGTCAGGGGGCCTTAACATTTTAAGTATCAACTAATACATAGTTTTAACTTTTGAAAATATCTGAAGATTGTATGTAATACAGGTGCCTATCGGTAGTGCTTTAGTAATTTATATTATATCAGAAAGATTTTATAAAAATTTCTGGATGTATTGCAGTAGCCAATATAAGCTGCATGCCCTCCTGAAGATTGGTTTACTCTGAAATGTAACTTTAAATAAACATTATTCCAGGAAAACCAGTGTTTCTGCTTGAGTCAATTAGTTTTGAGAATCACCTCCCTTCATAAAAAACACTTTTCTGCTATAGCAGAGAGGGTCAGAAGTTTCGTTTGCAATCACCGTTGATGAAATGTGTAAACAAACCACAATTGAACATAACCAGCAGATGTGACCTCAATTTTTTTTCTGAGTTCACCTTTAGAGCCCTCCTGCTATGTTTTCCTTCCCAAATAAAACAGGACCACACTGAAGCTCTCCTCTTCCGTTTCCTCGGCCGTCTTCTTCCTGAGTAGGCAGTTGTTTCATTTGTCCTTGTCCCTGACTAGGCATGAGAGTTGTGGCTTTGCTTTTGTTTTTACCCTTGTTTGTTATTCATACAGATGCCCCCAGCCCATCCATGGGATGTGATGCTGCAATCTGTGATGAATCTAAGTTTTTTAAACCTCTACCAGGTGATTTTGATACCCAGCCAGGGCTGAGAACCACCACTGGAGGCAACTGTTTAGAAACGCACAAATAAATTCATTTGAGTTTCTAGAAGAAGGCTATAGTGTTGAATCTTTCGCTATCAAAGTCTTAATTTCCATTGAACATTTATATAAACTGCCACCCAGTGGTACAAGTGCTTATTGTTTTTTCCCATCTGTGTTAACAGAAAAGGAAGTTTGCATTGAGAAATAGTCACCTCCCCAACATCACCAGAGCAATTGAGTAATCGTTTTCAGAATTCAGGTTGAACACGTTTACAAGAGCCCAGGGTTTGCTGAGTGTTGGATTTTGACCCTGTGAAAGGCCAAGATGTAAGTAATGAGAATAGACTCTTGGCTACACACCAGGTATGCTCCTAAACAAATGCTTTTCATGCTACATTATCTTGCTTTAATCTTCCACAACTCAGTGAACCAGGTAGCCTCATTTTTCAGATAGACACTGGGTCAGTCACATAGTAAGTGGTAGCCCAGATTGCAATGCAGGTCTAATTCTGGAGTGGCTCTTAATTGCTGTACCTAGACAGGCATACCTCGTATTATTGCACTTCAATGCACTTCACAGATACTGCGATTTTTACAAGTTGAAGGTTTATGGCAACCTTGCATCGAGCAAG
This sequence comes from Eubalaena glacialis, assembly GCF_028564815.1. NCBI lineage: Eukaryota > Metazoa > Chordata > Mammalia > Artiodactyla > Balaenidae > Eubalaena > Eubalaena glacialis. The sequence goes on from NC_083718.1 coordinate 82,010,832, forward strand.
TCTATTGGTGTCATTTTTCCAACAACATCCTCTCACCTCCTGTCTCTGTGTCACATTTTGGTAATTCTCATAGTATTTCAAACTTGTTCATTATTATTATATTTGTGATGGTGATCTGTGATCAGTAATGTTTGATGTTACTCTTGTAATTGTTTTGGGGCACCATGAACCATGCCCATATAAGACGATGGGCTTAATCAATAAATGTTGTGTGTGTTCTAACTGCTTCACTGGCTAGCCATTTCCCCCATCCCCTGCTCGGGCGTCCCAATTCCCTGAGACACAGCAATATTGAAATTAGGCCTATTGGTAACCCTACAATGACCTCTAAGTGTTCAAGTGAAAGGAAGAGTCTCTCACTTTAAGTCAAAAGCTAGAAATGATTAAACTTAGTGAGGAAGGCACGCCTAAAGCCAAGACAGGCTGAAATCTAGGCCTCTTGCACCAAAAAGTTTTAGCCAAGTTGTGAATGCAAAGGAAAAGTTCTTGAAGGAAATTAAAAGTGCTACTCCAGTGAACACAAGAATGATAAGAAACCAGAACAGCCTTATTGCTGACTTGGAGAAAGTTTGAGTGGTCTGGATAGAAGGTCAAACCAGCCACAACATTCCCATAAGCCAAAGTCTAATCCAGAGCAAGGCCCTAACTCTCTTCAGTTCTATGAAGGCTGAGAGATGTGAAGAAGCTGCAAAATAAAAGTTTGAAGCTAGCAGAGGTTGGTTCATGAGGTTTAAGGAAAGAAGCCATCTCTATAACATCAAAGTACAAGGTGAAGCAGCAAGTGCTGAAGTAGAAGCTATAGCAAGTTATCCAGAAGATCCAGCAAAGATCATTAATGAAGGTGGCTACACTAAACAGATTTTCAGTGTAGACAAAACAGCCTTCTATTGGAAGAAGATGCCATCTAGGACTTCCATAGCTAGAGAGGAGTAGTCAGTGCCTGGCTTCAGAGCTTCAAAGGACAGGCTGACTCTTGTTAGGGGCTAACGCACCTGATGACTTGAAGCTGATGCTCATTTACCATTCCAAAAACCCTAGGGCCCTTAAGAATTATCTAAATCAACTGTGCCTGTGCTCTATCAATGGAACAACAAAGCCTGGATGACAGCACATCTGTTTACAATATGTTTTACTGACTATTTTAAGCCCACTGTTGAGACCTACTGCTCAGGAGAAAAGATTCCTTTCAAAATATTACTGCTCATTGACAATGAACCTGGTCACCCAAGAGCTCTGATGGAGATGTACAACGAGATTAATGTTGTTTTCATGCCTGCTAGCACAACATCCACTCTGCAGCCCATGGATCAAGGAGTAATTTCAACTTTCAAGTCTTAGTCTTTAAGAAATACATTTCATAAGGCTCTAGCTGTTGTAGATAGTGATTCCTCTGATGGATCTGGGCAAAGGAAATTGAAAACCTTCTGGAAAGGATTTGCCATTCTGGTTGCCATTAAGAACATTTGTGGTTCATGGGAAGAGATCAAAATATCAACATTAACAGGTGTTTGGGAGAAGTTGATTGGAACCCTCAGGGATGACTTGGAAGGGCTCAAGACTTCAGTGGAGGAAGTAACTGCAGGTGTGGTGGAAATAACAAGAGAATTAGAATTGGAAGTGGAGCCTGAATATATGACTGAATTACTATAATCTCATGATAAAACTTTAATGGATGAGGAGATGCTTCTTATGGATGAGCAGAGATGTAGATGTTTCTTCTACTCCTGGTGAAGAAACTGTGACAGTTGTTGAAATGACAACAGAGGATTTGGACTATTACATAAACTTAGTTGATAAACCAACAGCAGGGTTTGAGAAGATTGACTCCAGTTTTGAAAGAAGGTCTATTGTGGGTAAAATGCTATCAAACAGCATTGCAGGCTACAGAGAAATCATTCATGATAGGAAGAGTCAATCCATGCAGCTAACTTCATTGTTGTCTTATTTTAAGAAATTGCCACCCCCATCCCAACCTTCAGCAGCCACCACCTGATCAGTCAGCACCATCAACAATGAGCCAAGACTCTCCACCAGCAAAGATTATGTACAACTCACTGAAGGCTCAGACACTGGTTAGCACTTTTTAGCAATATAGTATTTTTTTAAGCATTTTTTAAAATTTATTTATTTTATTTATTTTTTTTTGGCTGCATTGCATCTTTGTTGCTGCGTGTGGGTTTTCTCTAGTTGCGGTGAACCAGAGCTACTCTTCGCTGCGGTGCGCAGCCTTCTCATTGCAGTGGCTTCTCTCGTTGCGGAGCACGGGCTCTAGGCACACAGGCTTCAGTAGTTGTGGCATGTGGGCTCAGTAGTTGCGGCTCAGGGCTCTAGAGCACAGGCTCAGTAGTTGTGGCACACGGGCTTAGTTGCTCCGTGGCATGTGGGATTTTCCCGGACCAGGGCTCCAACCCGTGTCCCCTGCATTGGCAGGAGGATTCTTAACCACTGAGCTACCAGGGAAGCCCCGGCAGGCGAATTCTTAACCGGATTCCTTGCTGCCAGGGAAGTCCCGTCTTGCACTTTTTAATAAATAATTTTTCATAGGCAGTACAGCCTGGCTGAACTATCCCAAAACAGAGGGATTATAGTTAGTTAGTGAAAAGCTTACTCTAGTTGTAAAAACATACAGGCTCATGAAAAAATTTTTAATATGCATAAAAGAAAAAAGAAGGTGCAAATCTGGTCTTCAAGCAGCTCCCTAATGCTCTTAGAATATCAAAAAATTGCTCACCACAGAGCATGTCCAAGGCAGGCCTCCCCCCCAGCCCCAGGCCCTGCACCAGCAGCCTCCCGGGGCCGCCCCCTTCACCCGGAGCCCTCCTCCTCCGTCTTCACTCTCCCTATCCCTTCCTTCCCCGACTCCCTAGACCAGATTAGTCACTTGCTCCCAGAGAGAGCGTCTGCACCTTAATTGTGTGGCTCAGTGGGTGGACTGACACTTGGGGGAGGGATTGATTCCTCTTATATCCCTGCAGCCGGCGTGGTGGTTGAATGGATCTCATGGCCCAGAGAGAACCATCTCTTACTGTGGTGATCATTCACCCTTTCAGAGGCAGTGGACAGAAAAAGATTCCCACGCCATAAAAAAAAGCACAGTTAGGGGATTTCAAGGAAGTTCATTGAAGTTTACACCAAGGAAGCAACAGAACACAGAGTTCAGAGGAATAGATACAGGGCTGATACAGAGGAGAGGAAGTGGTTTGGTTTGGTTTCTGATCAAGGATCATTAACTGTAAGGAGCTGCTTGCTGCCCCTCCCCTTTGTGGCCCATCTTCTCTGTGGCTGCCTATTATGTGAGCAGCACCAGGGTCTGGTGGCCTCAGGGACACGCTGAGGCCACCAGCGTGTGGCTCAGACTCCCAGGGTCTCAGCTTCCACACTGACAGGTGTGATAAACCAAATGAGGAATCCAGGTCCATCTCCCCTCAGGGGTGAGTGGGCCAGGCCCCACCCAGCACAGGGTGAGGGCGCCTGGCCTGGAAAAGGGGTTGGAAAGATAGGCCCATCTTCATTGTCACCAGGGGCTGAGGGGCCACACAGCGAGGACACAGAGCACCAGCCTTGGAGTCAGGCAGACATAGGTTTGGGGTCTAGTTCAGCCTCTTAGCTCAGGTGTCTTAGATCACTATCTTCACCAATATGAGCCTCTGTGACCTCACTTGTAAACAGGTGAAAACACTTCCCTTGCAGTGCCATTATGAGAAAGAATATCCTGTTTGTCAAACACATGGTGGAGGGTCAATAAACGGTTGTCGTTATTATTAGCTAATTTTTTTTTTCTAAATTCTTGTTAACTTTTTAAAAAATTATTATTTATTTATTTATTTATTTTTTGGCTGTGTTAGGTCTTCGTTTCTGTGCGAGGGCTTTCTCTAGTTGCGGCAAGCGGGGGCCACTCTTCATCGCGGTGCGCGGGCCTCTCACTATCGTGGCCTCTCTTGTTGCGGAGCACAGGCTCCAGACGTGCAGGCTCAGTAGTTGTGGCTTGTGGGCTCTAGAGTGCAGGTTCAGTAGTTGTGGCTCACGGTCCTAGTTGCTCCGCGGCATGTGGGATCTTCCCAGACCAGGGCTCGAACCTGTGTCCCCTGCATTAGTAGGCAGATTCTCAACCACTGCACCACCAGGGAAGCCCTATTAGCTAATTTTAATAGACCATCTTGACCAAAAGGGGATGGTGGCCTTCTAGGTAACCAGTAGGGCCAGTGGTGTAGCTCTTTTCTGTCCACAGATTTTGTTACCCAATTAGTACCCACAGTAACATGTTGCTATAGAATCTCACCTCCTGCCCTGTGGTCTCCAGCACAGAGACCCTCAGAGCTGGCTGCACAGCAGGAGAAACCGAGGACCTTACACTCATGTCAACAGACATCCACTTTTGTGATTCAGAGGGTCTAGGGGTGGAGCCTGGTCTTCTTCTAATCCACGGACCCATCCATGGACATGATCCACTGAAGTTCGCCAAGGCCTGAAGTCCGAGGCCCCAGAGCACCCACCTCATCATAGAAACAATCACGGTCCACAGTCACCCTCGGGGTCCATCACCACCACCTTCTTCAGAACCATCTCAGTCCACATCAGACTGACCTGGAATCCCTGCTTGGTTGTGGTGACTCCAGTGTACACCCGTGTATACCTGCACTCTGCAGGGCAAACATGCTGCCCACACAAGCGGGTGTGCCCATGCCGGCCTCCTCCACCTTTCCCTCCTCTCTTCGTCTATGGTTGGGCACAGACTCCAGAATGTCCCACTTACACCATTCGTCATTGCAAAACCCTCAGTGTGCAGCACATGCATTTAAAAACCAAAATAGAATTCAACTGTCCTCCCAATAAATTTCATTCTTTAAAAAATCATAATGAGATATTAAAATGGACTTGTGGTTGCCAAGGGGGTAGGGGTGGGGGAGGGAAGGATGGGGAGTTTGGGATAAGCAGATGCAAACTTTTTTTTTTTTTTTTTTTGGCCATGCAGCATGGCTTGTCAGATCTTAGTTCCCCAACCAGGGATCGAACCTGGGCCCACAGCAGTGAAAGCACCAAGTCCTAACCACTGGACCGCCAGGGAATTCCCAGATGCAAACTATATAGAATGGATAAACAACAAGGTCCTACTGTATAGCACAGGGAGCTGTATTCAATGCCCTGTGATAACCCATAATGGAAAAGAATATGAAAAAGAATGTATATATGTATAACTGAATCACTTTGCTGTACAGTAGAAATTAACACAACGCTGTAAATCAACTATACTTCAATAAAATAAATTTTAAAAAAAAGAAAATAGTAGGCTATTTTCTTTGTGGACATTGGGCAGCTTTACTAAGCAATTTGAAGTTACCTTAGAAGAAATATCCTAACTGAATATTGCATATTCCCATAGTATGAGTGTTTCCGGATTTTACTGAAAAATTTCATTGTATTCATGTTTTGGATGGTCACCGAAAACTGCTGGTATGAAATAAAACGTGGCTGAGGTTGTTCTGTTGTTTTTAAGTAACACACATCAGCAAGAAGACAGAACTTTCACAGAGAAAGGAGGGGTTGGTCAGTGTTTGAAGGATAGTGCAGGGCTCACTCTCATGCTCAGGATTGTTTAAGCGACAGGCCACTCAGGCAGCCCATCTGGTCACCACTCTGCCGGAGGGGCTGCTGTGCCCCCAGCCCGGCCCTTGAACACTGCATGGACCAGTGTAAGGCCCTTCAACGGCACACTTCTGCTACTGCAGGAAGGCACACAGTTCCCTGCCTCTGGCCTGTGCTTCTCACAGACATGGAGAAAGGTTTGGTCTCCTTATGCATTAATAAATAAGGAAAACGCTTTCCTTAGTGGTTGTTCCAGGAATTGAGTGTTCCTTGCCATCCTCTACAAGATTCACCATCTGCTCCCCCCAATTCTTCTGGAAAGAGCATCGTAAGCATGTCATCCTAACAGTGACACCGTGGAGAAGAGGGAGGCACCCTCTTCCATTTCCTGCCCCTTACGCCCACTCCTGCACCCTCCGTGGGGCCCACACAGCCAAGCCACCATAGGGACATCTGTTTCCTGTGTCGCTTTCTGCAAGACAGGGACCAACCTCAAAAGAGACGGTGACATCCTCAAGGAGTCGATGGGCCCTGTAGGTGTGGTCGTGAGGCTTTCCTCTGATTGCCCAGGCGGCCGGGTGTGGGGTGGGGTCACACAGCAGGGCCTCACACTTCAGCTTTTGGTCTGAGTTACACAATTTCCAGGTTTCCATGCAGTTTCCTCCTCCCCAGCCCTGAACTGTTTACACAGCAACTCTTATCCACAGAGCATCCACACGACGACTTTCCTCTGTTTGGAAGATATGGGATGGCTGTGTCCCAAGTTTTTCCTATTGAGGACCCTTTTCAATAGGGGACAGATGCAGCCTATCTGATGATCAAGAAGTACAAGGTTGCCTTTGTGATTCCGTTAACACCCCCCTGTCCAATAAACAGTCTTCTGATGAATAATGGCCCTTCCTTTTCCTTCCCCACAGGTCCATCACCTGATAATGATGTAAACATGGCAGAAGCAACCACGCCCCTTCCAGAAACCCCAGGGCTCATTTGGGGAAATACTTTCATCATTAAAGTCTTTGAGAAATTGCTACTTATTTCTTAAACTTACCTGATTTTTTTCCCAGAGGTAATTTAATCCTGCATTAAGTAGAAGCTCGCCCCAAAATGGTCCTCCTTAACTTTAAACCCATCTTTCCTTACCCCTTTCCCCCATAATCATTCAAGTCTTTCCTTGAAATGACCCAGGTGCCAAAGCATAATTACCTCTCAAGCATAGTTTTAGAACTTATTTATTTCAAACATTTACAATTCTCACTTTAAATGCAAAGTAGCTAGTAAAAGAGAAAACATTGAAAGACATCATACTGACCCTTTGCCCCATATACAGACATCATCAGCCTTTGGTATTTGCTTTCAGGTAATTAAGTAAAAAAATAAAAACAAAAACTTAAAACTATTATTTCTCTCCAGAAAAAAAACAATGTAAAGTTGAGGTATTCTATTTAACGGATGTGTGATCTCCATCCAAATATGGTTTCTCTGTTAACAGCCTTGCTACATGCTGTTCCAATCCTTTCCTTCTGAAGTAGATCTGCATTTGAGCATATGTTCATACAACTGACAATGTTCCTTATAATAATCATTAAGGTTGCCATAGAAACTCACTGGCGCTGGGGCCAGGCTACACCAAGGACACGATGCTGGAAGGACCTTTCGGGGATGCTCAGGAGTGTCTGGCACAGAAGCTGAGCCAGCTGGGCTCCCTTTCAGCAACAGCCCCACTGCCAACTGCTGCATGGAAGGCTGGGATCCAGGCTCATGCTCCCAAGGACCACCAGTTGCCCCTGCTTCTCCAAATTAAGATAAATTTCTCACCAACTCCTCCCCGACTGGGTCAATCTTAAGTGCCTTTGATGAAGCGATATAGCTCAGCACCAAAGCAGCCAGGCAAGGCATTCCTGAACATTCTGCAGGAAACCCACAAACCATGACCACTCCCAGCCTGCCCTGCTCAGCTCTGTTCAACACCAGGTGGGCTCCCAATCCATTACAGCATCAGATTCCACCCCTTGTAATGGTGTTTCCTTCCCTTGGGGGCAGCTGGGAAATGGCGGACACACGGGGTGAGCCAAGAGCCTAGCCAACGAACTGCAAGGGCAAGGCTCCATCAGGGCAAAGAGCTCTCAGAGTCACCAAGGGCTTTGTACACACATTCAATGCTACCTCCTCGACCTTTTTTTTTTCATTAATGCTACAAAAATTAATGACCACTTTAATTGAGACCTTGATCTAGCATATTTTCAACTTTTCCCACCCAGCAGGATAAGTTGCCCATCTTTAACAAAAATTGTCGCTGTGTTAACATTTCACATCTGGCTGTGTAGCAGATTGCTACAGATATTAGGTGAGTAGCATCACTACTACTTGAGGATAAAAGGCAGCACGTGTGCTGCAGAAACACAGGTAAGAATGACCTATGGATTGAAACACACATTCACTGACCACAAATTCAAGGACAGAGAAAGCTTAGGGTGTATACCTGTGTACACTGAGCAAGGCCTACAACCCAGAGAAGACAAATATTTTTCCTTCATCTATACTAGCTTATAAAAAAAAAAAGGGAAAAAAACCCTCTTCAATTAAAAAAAAAAAATGCAGTTCCGTTCCAATAATAATGAAAGCAATAACAATTTGGAGATCAAAGCTGCCTAGCTCTCAGCAATCATGAGCTATCTGGATTTCACATCTTCCACTAGCACCGCTCTGCCTGGCTCTGGTAATATTACACATGGGTAAAACTTTGTCAAGAGTTAAAGAACCGTGGGCACAGAATCACCCTATCTCATGCAGATTCTCATTTCTTATATTTCCCTTTAACAGCATTTTTGCTGTTCTCAGTCAAGGAAAATTTAGAGAAAAACAAAACAAAACAAAACCACCTGCCTCACTTTTGTCAAGTTAAGATTAGCTGCCAAAAGCAGCAACAGGGTCTGAAATTTACAGCCAAAGCCAGCAATGAAAATCACTGCGTAGTCCAACATCATAACAGTCTGAACCTGGCAAACGGTAAATAAAACATGGTCATTTCCATCCTTTCCCCACCTATCTGGTGCTGGTGGTTATTTTTCTAAAAGGGGAGACTATTAGAAAAGTTTTGTGGTCTGGTAAATTTTTAGTGGTGGTTACACGACTGATTTTAATCACAGCTTCATTCTGGGACCTCCCAGAATACTTGAGGGTGCTTGTTTGGGTAACCACTAACATCACTGAATTTTCAAAGCCCAGACAGAAAAGTGAACTGAAGTGGTTAGTGCAGTGTCACGGCTAGACATTTACTCGGTGCTTCAATACTAGCTGAACTGAATCACATTCAAGGAACTAACTAAAGAGAGGAAGGCACCAAGTTTAGGGATTTTTTTTTTTAATGAACCTCCTCTGATACCCAAGGGCTCGTGGCTTTCAGGGGTGGGGATTTTCAGCTGACCTGCTAGGTAATCGTGGGAGGCTTGCTTCCCAGCACTGTGACACGGAGCTGGACACCGTTTCCTTCTCAGCCGCCTGGGGGAGTAGTAACAAGCTGCTTTTCCGCTCAATTAGAGAAGAGGCAGACTTTTTTTTTTTCACTTTTTAAGGCAAAAACAAAATTTAGAATGAAACCAGAGTCTCTTCTCTAATAGGGCAAAATCTCCTTTTCTCCTCCTTTTTCACTTGACTCAGTTTTGTGCTAAACAAAGCTATTGTGCTTTTCCCCCATTATTTCTATACTGACACTCAGCTAATACTGCATCTTCCACCCTCTGAAGATAAAATAGTCAGCAGTTTTTTAAAAACCAAATTAAAATCCATTCTTGCCGGGTTCTTTTGTCTTTTCGCATAAATATTATCTTCCCTGGTTACTCAGGCTCAGCTGAAACCAAAATAAACAAAGCTGGAATAAGGCAGCTTTGATTTCACCACTGGCAGAAGCCCTCCCTAATGCCAGTTCTCATTTTGGAGGGCCAGGGGAGGGGGAGAATGGAGAATGGTGGTTTGCAGAGGCCGCCGTCCCCCTCAGCAATGCTACGACAGAAAGCATGGAGACCCTGTCCCCACCACTCCCCCTCGGCTTCTTTCCTGAAGTCCTGGGATCCAAAAAGGGAAATCGAGCCAGTGCAGTTGCTTCTGGATTCAGCAAGTGCCTAGGACTATCATTCACATTTAGGAAAATGCTAATGAGGAACTAATTATAATTCTATTTCAAACCATCAGGCCCTGAGATACTATCACCCCCTCTCAGCTGTTCAGTGAAGAAAAGCAGGTGAGACTTTCCCCCAGCTTCGGTGGTTTAAGAAAAGCCAATCTCAGGCCTAGTAAAACTGAATTGCGAAGGCACTTGGGTTTCAAGAAGCTAGAAGGTGAAACTGTGCGGTGGGCCAAGAGATAAGCGACTCGGGGAGTCTTTGGCTGGAAATTCAGCCCACCCGCCTGAGGGTGCAGCTCCTGGAGGTGGGTCGGGGTGCGCGGGCGGCCAGCAACTTGTCCACACCAAGCCCAGGGGGGAGTCTGAGGCCTGTGCAGCCACCCGGCTCTGCCCACCTGAGTGTCCGGTAGAGTCCTGACACCCCTCTCTTCACGGGGGCCTGAGTTCAATCTAACCCCTGGAAGCAGGGCATTTGGGGAAGAGTGGTTCAAAAACTCAACCACCTCTTCCTTCTGAACAGATGCAGCAAACCTTTTTTTCACCCAGCACAGAACTTTCTGCGAGGCTCTTCTGTAAAGGTGAAGCCAGAGGCCCCGAGTACCTGAGGTGAGCTGGCATGGCAGTGACGAGCATCTTTTGCTAAGCCAGTTTGTGCTTCAGCATCCACATAGTCCAGGGGGCCTGACACTCCAGGCTGCCAGATGCCACCCGGCCAGCCAGCTATCTGGGGAAGAAGTAGTCTCTGTTGCTGATGTCATAAGGGCTCTGAGGGCCACTGGCATCTGGTCGGCTAGTCCTCGAGGTGTTGTCAGACCCAAGGCTGCTGGGGGACACCGGCGGGGAGATGAGGGGGACGAGCACTGGGGTGGGCTTGGGCCTCTCAGGGACCAGCTGTCCCAAAGAATACGGTGGGTGCACGCTCGTCTTGCTTTCTTTCAGAGCCTGCAGCTTCCCCGTCTTCTTGAACCTTCACATAGACACACAAAGACAAACCACGCAAATGTTGAGTTCCCTCTGTGATAAACCCACGAGAAAAACACCAACAGCTGGCTGCCCTAGTGGCCTGGCACTCCTGGGTTTCAGCTCCAAGAAGTGATAACTATTTATTCATTGGCTGTTTATTGTTACCAGGAGTTACACAATCCTCTGAAGAGTCATCAAAAATACCCCAAGAGGGCTTCCCTGGTGGCGCAGTGGTTAAGAATCCGCTTGCCAATGCAGGGGACACGGGTTCAAGCCCTGGTCCGGGAAGATCCCACATGCCGTGGAGCAACTAAGCCTGTGCGCCACAACTACTGAGCCCACACGCCACAACTACTGAAGTCCATGCGCCTAGAGCCCGTGCTCTGCAACAAAGAGTAGTCCCCGCTTGCTGCAACTAGAGAAAGCCCGCGCACGGCAACGAAGACCAACGCAGCCAAAAATAAATAAATAAATTAATTAATTAATTAATTAATTTTAAAAATACCCCAAGAGAATAAGTGTGTGTTGTGGGTCCAGTTTACCAATGGGGAAACTGAGGCTTTGAGAGTGTGGCTTTGAGTACCCCTTTATAGCACCGAGAATTTAGTTTGTCCTGCTCCAGAGGCTGCCCAGAGGGGCCCCTTAGTCAAATTAACACTGGCCAGAGGTGGGGAATTGGCAGCTGCCTTTAATGGCAGGGAAAAGGCTGTACTGCTCCCTCAGCAGCCCTCCTGCTCCTCTTGCTTCCAATATTCCCGGCATCCCCAATTCTCCCTACACCTCTGAGTCCCCTCACACCATGCTGGCACGTTCTCACAGACTCGGCCGTGGGCACCACTTGGGCACAAGTGACTCATCTGACAGGAAAGTCAATGTTAAACAGGAAGGAGATAGACATCTCTCTGATCACAGCTTCGTTCACCCTGCTCCATTCTGGGCCCAAAGCCAGGGCTCAGTAACTGAGAAAAGTCACTTGACAGCCCAAAGAAAGATGAGATGGTGATAGCAATCTTCAAAGGTACAATCAGGTCTCCTCCCTGAAGGGGCCCTTCTGTCGTGTGGAGCAGCTCATCTCCCCCTCCTGCTTCCCACTTTGTCGCCTACTAACTTATTGCCCACTGACCTCAAAGTGGGAGCAAGGTGGTCTCCCTCAATTCTACCAAATGTCAGCTACTCCAGGAAGGGCTGGGAGGGAAGAGGGGAAACCAATGTCAAAAACAAGGTTTGGGGATTTTCCTTAGGTTTCTTTTTATATCGACAGGCTATTCCTGTCCTTGTTATGATAAATAATTGATAGTTGGCTCCAAACCTGCCATTGGCTCTTAGCCTGTTATCCAAATGGAATAAACAATCTGCAGAATGTGACTTAGGCTTCGCCATTCAGGCACTGCACAGGAAGGGAACACAGCAGGGGTGCTTATTGGAGCTATGGTGGGTCCCTGGGTGGAATCCTCCTCCCTCATGAGAGAACTGAGGATAGAGTCATTACACTCTGGATTTCAAAATATTCAGACCCTCTGACCCAAGAATTCCACTTCTGGGAATATACCCTCAGGAAAGAGCATAGCTATGGAAAAAGCTTTATGCACAAAGATGTTCAACACAGTGTTGTTTACAAAAGCAAAACAACAACCCAAATGCCCAATAATAGGAGGTTGGTTAAGTGACCTTGGGTATTATAGCCACCTAACAGAGGAGTGATGAAAGTGAGGTTTACAAAGAATTTGTAATAATGGGAAGAAGTGCTTATGTTATGTAACTGATACTAAATTTAAAAGGCAGGATTCAGAGCTGTAGAGACAGAATAATCATGGCTACATAAAAACAAACAAGAAACTATGCAGAGGAAAAAGACTCAGAGGAAATTCATCTAAATATAAAGTGTTCATGATCTGGGTGTCAATTGCATGGGTATCTTCACTTTGTGGAAATTCATGGCACTGTACACTTACGACATCTGCACTTTCCTATACGTTTGTTAGACTTCGATCACATTTACATTTTAAAAATTAACAGTGGCTGTCTTTGCATAATGTGTCATTTTTCTCCCTTCTTTCTATTTGGCAGTATTTAGCAAATTACCAATTTTTAGCAAATAATCATGTATCACAATTTTTTAAAAGTCTCTCTTGATGTTACCTAACCAATATGGAAAGCAGTCTCTGTCCTCAGTTTTTTTCCAAAGCAATTGGATGGGTAACTGAGAAAGATGAGCCTTCCTTCTTTTGAAAAATTTTGAGGAGTGAATGAGATTTTTTGGCAAATCACTAAGCTCAAAGGGGCCTTTGAAACCCCAGGGCCTGGGGTATATCCACACTTGGCACTGCCCCACCCTGGGCAGGGGTCTGAGCAGCGCCTGGGGGCTGGAGAGGGTGCAGGGCGGGTAGAAGGAACAAAGAGCTGAGCTGTCAGACTTCATTTGCACCTCAGCCGCCACCTTTTACCTATTTTACATACTTGGGCTTCGTAATATTTTGCTTAAAGAAAAGGTTCTGCAGCTAAAAGAAATTTTTAAAAAACACTTATAATATCCCTTAACCATAGAAGTGAGAGAGTATGATTTTAAAATATTGAAATGAGGGACCTCCCTGGCGGTCCAGTGGTTAAGACTCTGCACTTCCACTGCAGGGGGCACAGAACTGAGATCCCGCATGCCCCGCGGTGTGGCCAAGAAAAAAAATTGAAATGAGACAATACATTCAATACAAAATGATTTAAATCATAGGCATACACAGAGGAAGTCCTCACCTAATAGTGTTAGCCATTGTAGATAAATGTGCAGAAAAGCAATTCTCTGCTATGAGAATCCTATTTTCTCAGTGCCTGATAGCATAAAATAAAGAGAGAGAAGCAGTGGGGCACAGGGAGTAGGGTACGGAGAACTGGCCCCTGTAAGTTATAACATCCACTTAAGAAGATGGTACACCTTTTTCAATAGCACATTTAAATTTTAAAAAATTGTCACTGATGTTGCTGGAAAAATATTTAGGAAAATACTATGCTTTGCTTGAGACACAAAATAAATGGACTAAAAATAAAAAGATGGTGTCACAGGTGGGCGGGCTTTACTTCCTCCACCTGCCTCTCATTCTGTCCACTGTAATCTGGCCACCCCAACGGTACAGTGGCCCAACCATTTTGGCACCCCAGGCTCCCACATCATCTCTACATTTATACTCTTGTCGTGACATGGGAGACTTTGGGAGTAGCGGGGTTTTTCATTACTTGAAATAACTGGCCTCTTTCCAAATAAATTTGCCTTATATGAGAGAAAATGGAAACTCACCAGGCTAGGAAATAAATTACTGATATGTTCTCTGCACAAGGCACTGTGCCTTCGGGGACTCTGGTTGTGTAGCAACCAGCCAGTGTACAAGCACCATCAGCACATTAGCAAACTAAGTCTGTGATGAGCGCTGTGGCCAATTCCCAGCCTAACGCTTCTCTCTCAGGGGTTAACAGCACACCAAGATGCTGCTGCTTGTTAGCGGGGCCACTGGCCAACACTGGACTGATAGGACCAACTGGGCCCACCTCTTAGCTGACAGCAGGCTGGTGCAGTGGGCAGGGACTCTCAGGACACAAGTTCTAGGCCTGTCTCTGCTATTAATAAGTTGTGTGTCCTTGGGCAAGTCATCTTACCTTTCAGGGCTGTTTTCTCATTTGTAAAATTAAAGAGTTTGACTAAATGACCCGCAAGGCCCTATCCATAAAGCACAAGCTTTGGGTTTGAATCTTGGCCTTACCCTTACTAGCTGTAATCACTCCACCTCTTTCAGCTTTAATTTCCTCATCTGTCAAGTGGAAATCATGATATTTACTCTATAGGGTCTGTGGTAGGTTATGAGAAAGGCCTTTTGAAGCCTTAATGATATAGAAATAGAAAGAGAAAACAGAAGTATGTGTCTGAGGTGAGGCAAGGGATCCCTTAGAAGGCAGTAGGAAGACCTCGGAAAGCTGTCATGGCCCCTCTCTGACCCAAAGGTATAAAAGACAGTGAGTTCTTGGCTCCTCCAAGGAGTTACCTCCACTCTTGAGGAACCTTATCTTCTGCACACCCTTTGGACAGCTTGCTCACTACTTCATTGGAAAATCAAAGCAAAACAACCCGAACACAGCTTGAGTTGTCATCTTGCTCATCTTCCAACCCAGACCACCTTGGTGGGCGAGCTATTTCAGGGTCACTGTGAGAATTCAATGAGCTATAACATGTGGAAAAGCTCTCTGCCAAGGTCTTACCCCTCCTTCCCAAACACCCTCAAAGACCACCTCTCACAACCACCAGGTAGAGTCCTTGAAAGTTACACACAAGGGAAGAGACAGGAAAAACACAGTGAAGTTTCTCCTCTACTTATATTATTGTAATTAACCACCATCCAAAGTCAGAGCCCAGCCTGATTTCCTTTAGGGCTTCAGCATATGCAAAATTACCAGTTCCTGCAGTAAAATCATGAACATAGGAAGTTTTCTTTATTGCCCATTCATTGGGAGCACTGTTACGTGATCTCTCTGCAAGCTTGGGAACGAATGACAAAACCAATGACCGAATGGAGAGAGGGACTCGGATGAAATGGGCATGGGTGTTACAGTGACCAGGGCGCCAACCAAGTCCTCACCTGTGGTGTTTCCTCACCATGACCGGACGAGGGCACTAGGACAGGGCATTTAAAGGTGATCCACTAGGTCTGCTTATTTGGAGACATGGAATATTCCCAAGAATGTCTAGCTAGGCACTTCAGAGTTACCTGTGCACATACCCCTGGTGTGGTGCTTCTCTCGTGGTATTTTACTGATTTTAGTACGTGGCTCTTGGAAGAGAGGAAGGGTCATATTCGTACTGCAATCCCAGAGCCTAAGGGGTTTCTTCAGTGTCTAACACACACTTCTCCCTCTGGTGTTCACAGCCAGGTTTTCCTGCTTCTTCTCCTGTCAGGCCACTCCTTCTCAGCCCCTTTCTCATCGCCTCCTCTACACAATTTTTCAATTGTCTTCCACAGGTTACGTTGTTGGCCCCATCCTCTCCCATGGCCCCAACTACCATCTGCCTGCTGCCAATGATCTGAATTGTCTCCAAAACTTGTCCACTTGGGGTTTCCCCAGTGGTGCCAACATGTAATCATCGCTTTTCACTCAGTTGTTCTACCTTCAGTGTTTTCCAGTCTTCATGGACGACACCCACCATCTGCCCAATTGTTTAAGCCAGAAACTTGAGGGTCAGACTTGACTCCTCCCTCTCCTCCATTCTTCTCTTCTGAGCTGTCATCAAATCTTGTCAATTCTACCTCTAAAATATACCCTGAATCCATTCATGGCTCTCCAACCCATTGCCAGCATCCTAGCCCTGGCAAAGCTAGATCAGAAACGTGAGAACACCACAGGACCACCCCCCGGGCCCATCTCACCTCAGGACGATGCCGATACAGAGGAGCGTCCCGAAGGCCAGGCTTCCTCCAGCCACCAGGAATGTGGGCAGTGGTACCGAAGTAGAATCTTGCACTAGAAAAAAAAAAAAAAGGAAGAGAAAGAAGAGGAAGAGGAGGAAGAGGAAGCAGAGGAAAGAAGGGGAAAAAACCACTCAGCAGGTGCTGTCAAAACCTCAGAAGAACCTCACCCCTGTAGGAGGAAACAGCTCTGCGTTAACCAACAGGCCACTTGACGAGCTTGCCAGTTTTCTGGCCAAAGCCACCTCTACAGGAGTCACCCCCAGCACAACCTGACAGACCCCAGGATTCCACCACTTGGCAAGAGATACACCTCAAGCTCAGAGCTTCTGAGCGCCTGCGGCCAGCCACAGACTCCCACTCACTTTCAAAGTGGCTTTTCTAGTGGCATTCAGCCTGCCCCACAAGGCACAGAGGGAGTGCCAGAAACAGAGGCTTGGGGGACCTCATGGACGGCAGCGCCACCGAGGGCAATGTCACGGAGGCTCAGGTGCTTCAAATCAAGTGTTCAGGTGCAGTTTTCCCCAGTGGGGTGTCGCCTCTTGCCTGTCTCCCCACTTGGTACTCAAGCCCCAGCCATATGAACTTCATTCCATCCTCCTCATGCCATGTTCCCTCTCCTCCCAGAGCTCCTCCCACATGCCCTCTTCTCCCCCAGGACGCTCGTCCACCTTCACTGCACCTCTTTGCTGTCCAGTCCCTCCTGGACCTTTGAGTCTCACATGAGGTGATGTCATTTCCTTTGAGAAGTGACCCTGCTCCAAGCTGGCTATGTGCCCTTCCTGGTTACTCCTCCACCTCCAGTCTGAGCTCCCCTGCTGCCTGCGGGGACCACATGTGTCTTCTTCCCAACTGCTCCCAACGGCTCGCGCGGTGCCTTGAACAAAGCAGGCTCACCAATATTTCATTGAATGAATAAAAGAACAAACTAGCTTCACAAGCAGCCACGTCCTCCCACAGAAAGCTCCTTCCCATGGCTGCCAGAGAGAGACCCTGGACTAGACAGAGAGTACATCTGTCTACCGTCATTCTCTCCTGCTGGAAATGCAGATACTTGCAGTCTCATGGACTTGGGATTCAGGCCCTTCCGCCCCAAACAGTACCCAGTGCTGATGAAGATGTCACCTGCCAGTCATCACTTCGAGTGCCCAGTGGATGCAGGCTTTGCCTTGAGCCCCAACTGGTAGTGGGCACTGACCACAAGGACGGGTCTCTCCTAGTATGTCCTACGTCTCTTGGCAGAGACAGCCGTTTCATGTATGCTTGGCTGACTCATTTACTAATATTTCATCACCTTTTGTATTTGTTCCTTCATTAATTCAACAAATATTTATTGAGTGTCTATCGTGTGCCAGGCTTTGTTCTAAGCCTTGGGGATACAGAGAATTGGATGACAGAAAGGCTCTTGGCTTCCTGGATCTTACATTCTAATCAAGGGAGACAGACAAATACGTATGTAATATGATGTCAGCAGTGACAAGGGCAATGATGGAAAACAAAGCACAGGAAGAGAAGAGTGACAGCAGGGGGTTCTGTCAGATTAGGTGGTGGGGAAAGGCCTCCCTGAGGAGGGGGCATTTGAGTAGAGGCCTGGATGAAGGGGCTGGCCGAGTGGAGGTCGGGGGAAGAGAATCCAAGGCAGAGCAAGCAGCAGACGCGAAGGCCATGAGGTAGAGCATGTGTGGAGGAGTGAGGAGGGCAGCGTGAGTGAGAGGGAGAAAGGAGGAGGTGAGGGCTAAAGATTGGGGGCCTGACCCCATGGAGACTAGGGCCTTTCTTAGGTCTTTGGCTTTTACTCCAGGAGAGAAGATGGTATTGAGCAAAGGAGAGCTTGGATTTGTGTTTTAAGAATCATTCTGGCTGGTGGCTGGAAAAGAGTCTATTGGGGATTAAGACTAAAATCCAGCAGACCAGCAGGCAGCTCCTAAAGTCCTACAGGAGGAAAGACAGCAGTGGCTGGACCGGGTGTTGGCAGTGGAGGAGGTAAGAAGAGGTCAGCTCCTGGACATGCCTCAAGATACAACTGGCAGGACCTGCTGAGGGACTGGACATGGGATGAGGGATAGAAGAGGAAGCATGTCTAATTCCCTGGCCCCAGCAACCCAGAGGATGTGGTGTCAGTTCCTGAGATGAGGAAGAAGGACAAGAACAGATTTGGGTTGAAGAGGCAGGGAGGCATCAATCATTCTCTTTTAGACACATTCAGTTTGAGATTTTTAGTAGGTATCCAGGTGGACACGTCACCTAGGCAGTTGGATACACGAGTCTGGATCTTAGTGGAAAGGTCAGAGATGGGGCTATAAGTTTGGGAGTCATGAGCCCATAGATGGTCTTTAAAGACATGGGGCTGAATGAGATAGATCATCAGTGAGAGAGGATGGAGAAGACTCCAAGGTCCTTCCTCCACAGCAGCCCCTGAACTGCTGCCCCAACCTCCTGCCATTCCACCCATATCATTTAAGGCTCATTTCAAATGGCACCTCCTCCATGAACTTTCTCTGATTCCCCCAATGGACATGTTCTCTCAAGTCTCTAAATCCCACTTTGCTCTATCTATGGCTCTCTTTTGGCCAGTCTCACACTCTGCTCTCTGTTAGTTACTACTTTACTCTTTACCAGAGCCTGCCCCCTGGATGGTAGACTCCTGGAGAGCAGGGATGGGTTCAATTCCCTCTGAGTCCCCAGCTGTGCAGGCAGAGCTTAGCCCCAGGTGTTTAGTAGGTCCCCCCAGGTGCACTGCACTAGGTAGGGCTTTGCAACTGGGATGACAGAGCATGGGCGTCCAGCATCAGGTGCGGCAGGAATCTGCCCAGGTAAAGGTACAGAGGCCAAGGCCTTCCTCAGAAAGCCCAAGAGCCATCAGATGGATCTACTCAGCTACTGAGCCTCCAGAGTCTGGACCCCATGAGTCCCATACATATAGTTAAAAAACACAGGACCTGGGATCTTTCTTTTTTCTTTCTTTTTTTGGCTGGGATCTTTCTTGATGAGAATGTTACTGAGTTTTCCTGGTCTCACATGTATAGGGAATCAGAACCATTGAAATCAAGGGTTTCCGAAACAAAGATTTATTCCATTCCTCAAAGTGTATTCCATTTCAGACTCCAATAATTTTGTTGGTAGCACATTCATTTGTATTCTGGGCCAATTGTGAAGTATTTTACTGATTTATCCCACTCTTCGTATGGTCTCTTCACTATATCATAGCTAACAATATCAAACTTGGAGGTATACAGTAACAAAAAAGAATATTTCTGCCATTGATCCTTTTCATTAAGCAGACTGGTCCTCTGCCAATATTTCCAAAGAGAAAAGGACTTTCTGCAGAGACAAGTTCTTTTGCATCCCGTAGGCCATAGAAATACAAAAATATCCAGTCCTTACCTGGGAGGCTTGTTGCATTTGCAGAATCTTTGGAGAAAATATTTTCATTATCTTCATTAGTAGTAGGTGCCTAAAAGAGACATTCCTGACTGTAAGCCTGTTTCTGCAGATTCCACCATCATTCAGGACCCAGCTCAGGTGCCACCTCCTCCTTAACCCCCTGCCTGATCCACCCAAGGCGTTCCTTTCTCTATCTCATGGACCTCTCCATGTCTGACCTGTCAATCTCAACTTTTGCACTATTATTTGTATCTAACAGCTTGCCTACTCAAGGTGGGGATTTCTTCCCATCTGCCTCTCTACCAGGAGCTTAAGGGCACAGCACCTTCCACAGAGGAGAATCAATAGATACCCTGAAGCAGCAGTTGTATTATGGGTCTGGTCCCAGGGCGTGGATACCACCACTTACTAGGAAAAGCACAGGCTAGAACTTTGGATCCACCACTTACTAGCTATGTAACCTTGGGCAAGTTTCTTAACCCACGTGGGCATCACTTTTCCTGCTTTGTAGGCACAACCATCCTGACACCCAAATCTTGGTTATCATAAGGATGAAATGAGTTAGCAAACGCCAGGCTCAGAGCCTAGCACGGCGTGGCAAGTTCTCAGTGTCAGCTCCCTCCACGCTCCAGCCCCACAAGCGTGGGCTTCACCCTGGAGCTGCTTCCACTGGTGCCTGGACAGTCCTGCATCCAATATAGCCAAGGTACAGGACCCCAGGCTCCTTCCCTGTGCTGCCCAGCTCCAGGAATGGCTGAGTCTCCCAGCTTAGCATTTAGGGAATTAAGGACCAGGAGAGGAGTTGTAGTTGGATGGGAAATTGGATTACTCGAGGATTTGTTGAGTAGCTTCAGAAGTAATCCTCTTTCCAGAAAATTATGACACCAGGAGTCCACAGGGGAAGAGCTCAGAAAAACTGAATCTGAGTCACAAGCTAAGTTGTTAGCGGTGCCCAGAGGTTCAGAGATGAAACAGCAGGCACCAGACACAGAGAAGCTCAGTGAGCTAGGCCGGCACCACTCCACACTTTCCACGGCCCACATCCCCGGGACGAGAGAACTGCTCTTACCCTGCTTTACAGAGGCGTGAAAAGGACAGGCAAGTTGCCCGCGGCCATGTTTCTAGTAAGTGGCAGAGCTGGGATTTAAACCAATTTCTGCCTGATGCCAGCCCCCAACCCTTAACACTAGGTGCTGCTGCCGTGACCCTTTGACAAGAACATGAGCTCACCTGTGTGGAGGGGGGCAGCTCAGTCTCAGCTGGAGAACTCTTGGATTCTGTGGATAGAAGAGTCATTATTAATGATTCACGGATGCTGAAAGTCCTATCTGATGGAATAAAATTCATCACAATGAATTTTATGCTGGAAACAAACAAATATCCAACCCTAGAGGACTAGCTATATAAATTATGACATAGCCACATATTGTAATAGCCTTTAAAAATATTTTAGAAAACAACTAAGAATATGCTATGTTTTATGAAAAATGCAAGACAAGAAAAAGGGCATAGAGTTTGATCCAGAGCTTCTAAAGAAACACATTTATATCATTATTCATTATATGTTATATGATATATTGCAATATATATTCACACAGAGAAAAAAAAGTTGGAAGGATACACGGCACTAGATATAAACACCACTAACATTTTAATTTCCTCTATGCACCTTTTTGCAATAAAAAAATATTTAAACAACAGAGTCTAGGGACTTCCCTGGTGGTCCAGCGGTTAAGACTCCGCACTCCCAATGCAGGGGTCCCCGGTTCGATCCCTGTTCAGGGAACTAGATCCGGCATGCCGCAACTAAGACCCGGCGCAGCCAAATAAATACATACTTCTAAAAAAATAAATATAAACAACAGATTCTCACCTGCCTGGGTGGGCTTAATACACTTTGCCCGAGAAGGGAGGTGGACTGGGCACCCTCCCAGGCCCCTCTCCCTCCATGGGAACCACGTTTCTGCAGAAACCCCCAAGGCTGCAGAAGGCCAAGTATCAAAGCAAGAGTGCTGACACAAGGCCAGGCTCAGCGGCAAACGTGGGCCCGAGGGACCAGGCGCTGAACCCTGACAGGCAATGTGTGGAATGCTCTGGAGTTTAAAATATTTTCTTTTCAGTTCATCATTTTTCCATCAAGAAATTAAAAATACCACAGAACCGGTTTACACAAAGATGTCGAGCCTCCCTGAGCCAGGAGTAGAAGGTCTCGCAAGGGGTTGGAGGAGAGGGGTGACCCTACTTCTGCTCAGGACAGAATTTCCAGAGGGAGTGTGCCTTCCCAGGAGGGGAGAAAAACCACACACTAGGAGCACTGGAAGGGACACAAGAGCACGTTCACCCTCCGCATTGTACAGAGAGGAAACAGAGGCCCAGAGAGGGAAAGCAACTTGTCCAAGGTCATACATCAAGTTAGCCCCAAATCAACCTAGGATAAATGGGAGGGACACAGTCTGTTATTCCTGTGTGTTCTTCCCAGACCAGCCTAGCAGAGAACAGTTAGACTCATAGCAGGGGGTGATTGAAGGATTAAAGGAGGGTGCGGGGATACTAGAATGAAAGCTAAAACCAGGAGACAGGGGCAACGCTACATAGGAAATATAGCTGACCATGGATGGTCATTCAGTGCAGTGGTTCCCAAACCCAGACATGTTCAGCATCACTGGTGGCCTTTTAGGTCCCATCCTTGACCTATGGCCTCAGGATCTCCAGGATGGGATTCAGACATCAGGGTTTTGAAAAGGTTCCCCAAACCCAGAGAGATGTTTCAGGAAGAAAGGGAGACCAGTATACTTTCAACCCTCAGCTCTGACCCCCCAACATGGTATGTGGTCCAGAAAAGGATGTTTAACCTTTGGTGGCTCAGATTTCCAGGGATAAAGTAGGAATTTTATCTCAAGTAACCCAGGAATGTTACCAGAATGGACAAAATTTTTCTAATGCATAGTAAGATTGTCTTACATAACAAGACTTTTTAAAAACCTCCCTAGGGACTTCCCTGGTGGCACGGTGGTTAAGAATCCACCTGCCAATGCAGGGGACTTGGGTTCGATCCCTGGTCTGGGAAGATCCCACATGCCACGAAGCAACTAAGCCCGCAAGCCACAACTACGGAGCCCACGTGCTGCAACTACTGAAGCCCGCACACCTAGAGCCCATGCCCCGCAACAAGAGAAGCCACTGCAATGAGAAGCCCACGCACCACAACGAAGAGTAGCCCCCGCTCACCACAACTAGAGAAAGCCTGCACACAGCAACGAAGACCCAACACAGCCAAAAAGAATAAAAATTAAAAAAAAAAAAATTTTTAAAAAGCTCCCTAGATGATGATGGGGACCCCTGATTCAGACCATTTGTCCCCTGAGATGGAGCAAATGTTGCATCATTATAACTAATAATCATTTCCATTTTACAGATGAAAAAACTGGGGCTCAGGGTCGGAGGAAATAAGTTAGGTTAATAATACTAACTGCATACTAATAGAATATTACTAGTATTTCTAGCAGCGACCTTTGTGGAAGCTCGCCCTACTCCAGTTCCAAGTGGTTCTTAGCCTATGTGATGCTGAAGCCTCACAGCAATATACGAGGCAGGTACTATTATCTCAGGTTTTCAGAGACATGGAGGCTCAGGAAGGCTATAAAACATTAGCAACATCTGTGAGCACATTTTTTTTTCTGTTTGGACAGAAGTATTTCATATTTCTCCTAAAGTGTTTTATATTTCCCAATGCCTCCCTTCAGCTACCATGTTGGGTGAAAGAGGAGAAGGAACCATCATTCACTGGTCCCCTTGTGCCCCCGTGTGCCCCCCATGTGCCAGGACGTTACAGGGGTAAGGATAGTGGTGGTGGTAACTAGACAAAACAGCAACAATAACAATGCCTAATATTTATTGAGCACTTACTATGTGCCAGGCACCATTCTACCTACTTTACATGAATTAACTCATTTAATCCTCACAACAGTACTCTGAGATTGGTACCGTTTTCATCCCCACTTTACATATGGGGAGAATGAGGCACAGGGAGGTTAAATAGCTTGCCTGAAGTTTTGTAAGAAATAAGTGTTAAGGCTTTCTGACTCCAAGAATACTCTTTTTTCCCCTTTATTAAAAAAAAAAAAAAATCACCTCTAGATTGAACATTTCTCAAATTCAGGGACTGTATCTTACTCATCTTTGTAAACTCACTTCTTAACACAGGCCTGGCATATTGCTGAAAAACTCTGTAGTTAGAAAAATTTTAATTATGGAAAAAATCACTTGGAAAAAAAGGACTATTCGATACATTAACATCAACACTGTGTGTGTCCCCTGTATTAATATTTCCAGATTGTAAGGTGTACTTTTATATTCATAACAAAGTGAATGAATGAATGACCATACTCCAATAAGTGAGACTGATAAAGACCACCTGTGAGTTTTTTCCACACAAGTTTTTAAAACAAGAGACTTATTTCTGTTAATTTGAGAATGGATTTGGGTTTGCTTGCTTGGGTTTTGGAATAGAGAAATCCAATATAAAAGATGGCAGGGGTCTTCATACAGATGTGTAACCTTGGTCAAGACACTCAACCTCTTTTAGGCCTTGTTTCTTCACTTCTAAGCAAGGGGATAGCTTCCTCCTGCACAGATCACCTGGGATCACAGGCTGAAAGGACCTAGCACTCGCCCGGCACACAGTAGTATCTGTTTGAAAACTGACCCAATTCTCAAAATTCAGAGCAGAGAATATAAAACATTTTCTAACACAATAATTTTTTTAAACCTAGATGACCTTGGGTATAGCGATAACATTTTATTTTATTTATTATTTATTTATTTATTTATTTATTTATATTTTTGGCTTCGTTGGGTCTTCATTGCCGCGTGTGGGCTTTCTCTAGTTGCGGAGAGCGGGAGCTGCTTCTCGTTGCGGTGGCTTCTCTTGCTGCAGAGCACGGGCTCTAGGCACGGGGGCTTCAGTAGTTGTGGCACGCAGGCTCAGTCGTTGTGGCTTGTGGGCTCTAGAGTGCAGGTTCAGTAGTTGTGGCGCACGGGCTTAGTTGCTCCGCGGCATGTGGGATCTTCCCGGACCAGGGCTCGAACCCGTGTTCCCCTGCATTGACAGGCGGATTCTTAACCACTGCGCCACCAGGGAAGTCCCACTAACACAATCTTTTTAAATTGTATATTATGACCAGTTAAGATATGGGCCACTGGGCTCCACGGTTGGAGTACACAGAGGGAAAATAGGAGTGGGCTGAGAATAAGAAGAGGAAAAGGAAAGAAAGAGGAAGCCAGAGAGTGGCAGAGAGATGAGGAAACAAGGGAAGAGGGACAAACCACAAAGCCAGACATTCCCAGAGAGGGGTTGGGGGCGGGGACACAGGGACCCACAAGCTGAGCAGCACCTTCCACTCTGAGCTTCACACCTTCCCTCACAATCTGTAAACCACCAACCAGAAAGTTAATCACGGCTCCTCCATTCATGAAAAAAAACCAAAACCAAAACAAAACAAAAAAACCTCACCAAGGAGCTGACAGTCTCCTGAGGAGAAAGAAGTAACCTCCAGCTGGGCCCCAACACCACCCAGAATGGTCTGTGGAGAAGTCTATTGGTCTGAGGCCAAAGGAGAAAAAGACGGACAAGGCAGCGTGGATATTTGCATGGTGTAAGGTTGCCAAAGTGTCTTCCTTCTGAGCTTAAGCCCTTGTTTCATCCTCTCTTTTATGAAATAATGGTGATGGTCAATGGCAATAGCAACTTTTTACTTAACCATTTAAGTTTATGTCCTTACTTTGCAAAATTGAAAGTTGGTGACCTTATTTGGTCCCCAAAATTCTTTTTGAAATTTTACAGAAATCCCAGGAAGCTGTGAGCTATCAGGGATGATGTGGGAGCAACATGCAGGCTTGTGATCTAGAAAGATGCCTGTAGCAGTGGCATGGAGGACGCCCGGTGCTCGCACACCAGAGACAGAGATCAGTTTCTGGGGTCATTATAAGAATTCTGTCGAGGGCTTCCCTGGTGGCACAGTGGTTAAGAATCCGCCTGCCAATGCAGGGGACACGGGTTCGAGCCCTGGTCCAGGAAGACCCCACATGCCGCGGAGCAACTAAGCCCCTGCGCCACTACTACTGAGCCTACGCTCTAGAGCCCGGGAGCCACAACTACTGAGCCTGCATGCCACAACTACTGAAGCCCGCGCACCTAGGGCCCGTACTCTGCAGCAAGAGAAGCCACTGCAATGAGAAGCCCGCTCACCGCAACAAAGAGTAGCCCCCGCTCGCCGCTACTAGACAAAGCCCACACAGCAGCAACGAAGACCCAATGCAGCCAAAAATAAATAAATTTATTTATTTACTTATTTGTTTTTAAAAAAGAATTCTTTCGAGATGGGACAGGAACCTGAGCCAAGGAAGGGGGGGTGTCTAGTCTGATGTCCTGGGGATGTCCTGGCTCAGGGAGCGGGCTGGGTGGTGGTGTCCTTCTCTGGACAAGGAACACAGGGAGGTTTGTGAGGGAGGATGTGGGCCCAGCTCTGGGCAGAGTGAAGACAAGAATCCAGAGCTCAAGGGACAGGTGTGGCCTGAGACACATGTGAATTGCTGGCATTTGGTATACACTTACCACGTGCAGGGCTGGGTGCAAACGGCTCTCCATCTCGTTTAATCCTCACAACAACCCTGTGAGGCGGGTTTTTTGGTTTTCGGGGTTTTGAGGCAGGCCTATTATTCCCATTTGACAACTAAGCACACCTGGGCTCCGTCAGGCACTTCCCTAAGGTCGCACTGTGAAGGGGGAGGGCCAGCAACCAGAGCCCAGTCCGCCTGATGCCCAGCGAGGACAATGCACAGAGTGGACGTGGAGAGGACACCCCGTGGAAGGGGCACATGGAGACGCCGTGGAAAACAGCACGAGAGTGGAGGCAGGGGATGCACACTGATGGTTGAACAGGGCACAATCTCTTCAGAAACGTGTCCCCAAGTGCCCTTTAACCTGCACAATTTCCCCCTCGGGGGTGCCAAGGAGAGGAACACAGTGAACCCCCTCAAAATGGGACCAGAGGGTTTGAGGTGACAGTACGGGGCTTCAGGGATCGGGCCAGGGAGACCCACCTGCCCGGAGAGTCTGCAGCCCTGGCCTCTGGGCACCCCAAAGGCCTTGCGGATGCAAACCTCTGGCACCTCCTCAACAGTGTGATTCCAAAGAATGGGTCCACATCACTCGCTACCTGTCACAAGTGGTTCTAATTATTTTCCAGGTGTCAGTGAACAGGGTGTGAGAGGGAGTTAAAGGGAGCAAGAAATAACCCTCTTATGCCTAATGGGCTTTTCCCTGGCACTTTGCCCCAAGCTCGCTGTGCAAAGGGTCCACAGACTTGCTAGATGCCAGCCCTGCCAGTGCTACCGGAAAGGACAAATCTGGGAGAACTCCCACTCTGGAAAGACCGGCTGACCAGCGGCCTGTCAATGTGTAACCTCTTCTTCCTGCCCTGACATCAGGGTGACATCAGCCCTGACATGCAGGGACTCAATGAGTCCCTGCAGCAGGTGCTGTCAGCAGTCACCTGGCCTTGCTGGCCGGAGCAGGGGCCCCAGACTGGGTGACTCTGCGCCCAGCGCTCACACAGGGAACCTTGGTGTGGCCACAGACTGTGTGCGGCCAGGCCTTGGCCTCAAGGGGGCAGCACTCACTGAAGTCCAGCCTCCTCAATCCCCTCCCCCAGGCCTCTACCAGCCCCCCTCCACCCCCACTCTCTGCAGGTCTTCCGGCAGGAGTAGCCTGCCTCCACCTGCCCCACTGGGACCTCCCACCCACACATCTGTGCTCCAGCCCCACCAAAAGGCCCTGCCCTTGTTCACAGTCCGCGCCTTTGCACCTGCTGTTCCCGCTGCCTATAAGCCCCATTCTCTACCTGGGAAACTCCTACACATCCTCCAAGACATAACTCAAATGTCACCTCCTCCATGAAGCTTTTCCTGCTCTTTCTAAACTGCCCCAAGTATTGTCTGCTCCACAGCCTTATCAAGTACAATGGGATGCTCCCCCAGCCCCACAGCACATTCTATAATCACTGGAAAAGCTTTCGAAAATACCATTCCACATTCCCCTCCACATTCCAATTCAGTGGGTCCAGGATTGTATCCAGGGCAGCAATTCTAGGATGCCCATAGCCCCGCTCTCTTTATCCCAAGAACCAATCAACACGGCACTGCAAATTGCTAATCCTTCTACATTTGCAGTACAGGTTATTATTTCTAAAGAATGTTTTCTCACTAAATTCATAAAAATTCCCAAAGGGGACAAAACAGGTCATGTCATCTCCATTTTACAGATGACAAGACTGAGGCTTTGAGAAGTAAACTAACTTTACTAAGGTCATACAGCATGATTCCCAGGTGCAATGTAGTCCCCTTGACCTCTGTGTCATAACTCCCACACCTAGGCAGGGGCATCCTATCTGTGTGAGCTTTGAGGGCTAGAGGCAGGTCCTTGGGGTTAAAAAGCCCATCGATGCAGTATCTAGTGCACTGACATGTCCCAAACAGTCAAATAACTCTACCATCAGTAAAACACACCTAACCTCCCTCTCATTTTCCAGAAATGCTCCCCAATTTCCAGCCTAAATCCCTCTTGCATCAGAATCGTCCAAGTTCCTCTTGCTCTGCCCTCAGTGGAGAAGGGAGAAGCTGGTATCTCTCTTGGACATTCACCACTGGGGTTTTGAAGAACCCCCCCCCCAAAAAAAACCCCACACATGTACAGAACAGGGAGCTC
The DNA here is from genome assembly GCF_028564815.1 of Eubalaena glacialis. NCBI lineage: Eukaryota > Metazoa > Chordata > Mammalia > Artiodactyla > Balaenidae > Eubalaena > Eubalaena glacialis. The sequence continues at coordinate 82,039,087 of NC_083718.1, forward strand.
AAACTCTTCAGCTGCTTATGTGAACAGAGGCCAAGAGCTCTGTCTGAGCTTACACAGTCACTGTAGCAAGTCACAGAAGCACAGGACCTGAGGCTGAAAAGTCAGAGACATGTCTCTGCTGCACCATCTTCCACTGTCAGGAGAACGTCAACAATTTAAAGAGGAACATCCACAAATGAGACCAGCTTTAAGGGAAGGTGACCAGACAGGTAAGGAATCCACAAGCCATCCCATACAACAGCCTGGGAACAGAAGCCCAAGCAGATGCGAGTCCCCTGGGAATTCCAGAAGAATTCAGAGAGAGCAGACTAGCAGACTTATCAGGGGTTACCCTGGAGACCAAGGCCCACTGAGGCCAGATTTGGATTCACATGAGAAAGAACTTTCTACTTGAATAGACAGTTCTCATAAAAAGATATACAAAGAGCCAGTAAGTACATGAAAAGATGGTCAACATCACTATTTATTATGGAAATGCAAATCAAAACCACAATACCACACCCATAAGGATGGCTATTTGAAAGAAAGAAAGAAAGAGAGGAAGGGAGGGAGAGAAAGAGAAGAAAGAGAGAGCAGGAAAGAAAGAAAGAAAAGAAAGAAAGAAAGAAAAGAAAGAAAGAAGGAAAGAAAGAAAGAAAGAAAGAAAGACAGAAAGAAAGAAAGAAAGACAGAAAGAAAGAAAGAAAGAAAGAAAGAAAGAAAGAAAGAAAGAAAGAAAAAGAAAGAAAGAAAGAAAGAAAGGGAAAGAAAAAGAGGGAGGGAGGGAGGAAGGAAGGGAGGGAGGGAGAGAAAGAAAAAGAAAGAGAGAGGAAGAAAGAAAGGAAGGAAGGAAGGAAGAAAAAGAGAGAGAGAGAAAGAAAGAAAGAAGAAAGAGAGAGGGAGGGAGGGAGGAAGGAAAGAAGGAAGAAAATACTAAGTGTTGGCTAGGCTATGAAGAAATTGGAACCCTGCACATTGCTGATAGGAATGTAGGAATGTAAAAAGGTGCAGCCACTGTGGAAACCAGTATGGTGGTTCTTCAAAAATTAAAAATAGCATTACCATATGATGTAGCAACTACACTTCTGGGTATATACTCAAAAGAATTGAAAGCAGAGACCCAAACAGATATTTATACACCCATGTTCATAGCAGCATTATTCACAATAGTCAAAAAAAGTGGAAGCAACCCAAGTGTCCATCTATGGATGAATAGATAAACAAAATATGGTATATACGTACAATGGAATATTATTCAGCTTTAAAAGGGGAGGAAATTCTGACACAGGTTATAACATGGATGAATCTTGAGGATGTTATCCTAAGTAAAATAAATCGGTCACAAAAAGACAAATACTGTATGATTCCACTTATATGAGGTACTTAGAGTAGTCAAACTCATAGAGATAGAGAGTAAAATGGTGGTCACCAGGGGCTGGAGGTAGGGGTGAATGGGAAGTTACTATTTAATGGGTATAGAGTTTCAGTTTTGCAAGATGGAAAGAGTTCTGGAGATGGATGGTGGTGATGATTGCACAACAATGTGAATGAATTTAACGCCACTGAACCATAAGCTTTAAAATGGTTAAAGTGGTAAATTATAAGTTATGTATATTTTACCACAATTTAAAATTTTAAAAAAACAAGAAAGAACTTTCTAACAAAACAGGATTTCCTAAAGCTGTTTGTAACCATCTAAATTAAGTGGTTGGGATAAAAAGTAAACAGGTGTCGGCCTGTATCCAGAACATTTCCTGCGCACAATGTGATAAATGATTTGCTCCCCTTGCAAAGGCTCCTAAGGCCATGTTAATGTTTGGCATTCAGATAATGAGCGTGTTTTCGCTCAAAGTGTATACAAACCAAAGACAGTCGTGGACAGGGCAACACAATCTAGCCTGAAGGATGTTCTGATTTATTTAAATGGTCTTTCTAAATAAGATATAGTAGTTAGGCCTCCCTTCTTGTCCAGGTCTTAGCAGGAAATAAACTTTTGAGGAGAGGATTCAATAGAAAGTTGCCTCCTGCTCTTGATGGACAGGAGAGGGGGACAGCACAAGAAAAGATCTGAGCCTGCACTTGACGTTGCCTACATCCAATTAACAAGACACCCTAAGCCCTAAGCCCACTCCTCTGGCTCTCCCGGGAGAAGAAAGACAAGGATCACACACTGCAAAGCCAGGGTAGAGAAAAGGCCATCACATTACAGCATGCACTCTGGTGGAAGAATGCCAGCCTACATATAAAAATCTCCCTGAAGAGACTTCCCTGATGGCGCAGTGGTAAAGAATCCGCCTGCCAATGCAGGGGACACAGGTTCGATCCCTGGTCCGGGAAGATCCCACATCCCGCGGAGCAACTAAGCCCGTGCACCACCACTGCTGAGCCTGCGCTCTAGAGCCCGCGAGCCACAACTACTGAGCCCATGCGCTGCAACTATTGAAGCCCACTTGCCTAGAGCCCGTGCTCCACAACAAGAGAAGCCACCGCAATGAGAAGCCCGCTCACCGCAACTACAGAAAGCACGCGCGCAGCAACGAAGACCCAACGCTGCCAAAAAAAAAAAAAAAAAAATATCCCTGAAGCCAGGGGTAGAAGAAAGTGGCAGGGGTAGGGGTGGGCCTGGACAATTTATATCATTCTATCCTTTGCTTTTTTTTCCATACACACTCAATAAATGGGTATTTTATTATTTTTTTAATTGTCTGGTATTTAAGAACAACTAATTTGGTCCAATTATGCTGCTGGACTAAAAAGATCGGACGCTGAAGCAACCCTGGAAGCTATTCTAAAATAAGAACACTGGGAGCAATGGGATGGGCTGCTACAAGGGATGGTAAGCTCTCCATCTCTGGAAGCATTCAAGCAGAGGCTGGGTAACCACTCTCTGGGAGATTCCTGCACTGGGTATAGGTCTATTACATCCTAATTTTTCATAGGAAGGAGTCAAAAGATAATGTCTCAAATTATTTTCTCAGAAAAAAGAGAAAAAAAAAGCCATACTAGTTTGTTATTCAGAGTGAAGGAGGCCACCAGCAGAAGAACTAGAAACAGAAAGTGAGCAGCTTCCTCTAGAAAGCAGGGCTGGAAATGGGAAGGGGTGGGGCAAGGGACACATTATTATAAGCCCTTCTTTGCTTCTTTGCCATGAGAATGTATTAATTTGATAAAAATTAAGTTAAAAAAAAATTCCCATGGGTTAAAAAAAAAAACATTAGTCACAGTTGCTAAACAATACATCTCTCAAAAATATTTAATTACATGGGAATGCTCACAAAATTTTATATATAAATATACACACACATAAATATACTTAGAAAAGGAAAGAAGTATAGTAAAATGTTCTCACTGGTTTTCTCTAGGTGGTAAGAATACTGGTGATAATTATTCTTTATATTTTTGGGGGGAATTTTTCACTAATCGCAGTAATTACAGATGATTATTACTACCTTTAACATCTTTTTTTTTTCAAGTAAAAAGCATTAGTTAACTGTGGTAGGTTAAATATAGCTACAAATTCTTTGCAGCTCCTCCCATCAAGTTGTGGAGGAACTTTCCCCCCTTGAGTCTGGGCTGGCCTGCTGGCAGATGACAGACCTCAAGGAGAACCAAGAGCTCCAGCCACCAGCCAGAGTCAACCGTCAGATGTGGCAGTGAGGCCATCTTGGACGGTGCAGACCTGATGCAGCTGCATTCATGATTCAGGCAAAACCAGCACAAGAGCTGCCCAGCTGACTGATTTTCAACATCTTGAGCAGATAAATGGTTGCTATTTTACCATGAGTTTGGGGGTGGCTTGTTACATAGCAACAGATAATTGATACAGTAACAAAGCTGAAACATCCCTTCCGCATTTATCACATACCTGTCCAAGGGACGCCCGTGACCTCCTGGCTCCACTCACTCCATAAGCCATGCCCAAACTCCTCCTGGGCCCGAAGCTGCACCACATGCTTCATGCCACTCCAGGCGTCGTGGATGATGCAGTGATACTGGAGCTCCTTGACCTGAGGGCGAGAGGCACAGGTGACTCTGGGGTGGGGCCTGGGTGGCACCAGGTTAAGCAGCTCCACAGGGACATGGGAGTCCTTGGACAACCCCAGCCCTTCAGCTGCTTCCTCTCTCGGGTCAGGCGGATGACTCAGCTGGGCAGAGATGCTCCAAAGGCTCACACCACCCTGGAGGCTCAGAGCCAGGTGGGGTTGCCATCTGGGCCAACCGGTGCAGAAGCTGTAAGTCACAGCCCCTGCCCCCATGTAACACAGAATCCTGCAAGCCACACCCTTGACTTGCAGGCAGCCCACCTCTCTTCCCAGCTCACACTCGATCTCACAAACTGGCCTGCAAAGAGGAGATTGGCCTGGCATTATTATTCCCATTTTATAAATGAGGCAGCCAAGGCTCAGAAGGGTTCAGAGACTTACTCAAGGCCATGCAGGTAGTGAGTGGCTGACCAGGACCCAGAACTCATTTTTTTTCTTTCTAGTACCCTTTCTACTACCCCTGAGTATCTAGGGGCTCTTTTCTGTCCAGAAGTAAAAGAAAAATTTACCATCCACATTGTGAATGTCTTTGATCGTTCAGCCCGGTATCGGAGCTCAAACTGTAACCTGTAGAAATATGAGTTCCAGGAAGGGGGGTCTTGCCAGGTGACGCTGAGCCAGCGGGGGTTTCTGTCCACAGCGGTGACCGTGACATTGACGGGTGGGTCAGGCTGCACTGTGGGAAAAGGGAGCACAGCTCCTATGCGGCAGCAAGTTTGGTGCCAAGGAGAGACCCATGAAGACTGCAAGTCCCCAGCAGGCAGGACCCCACCTCCAGCCCCAGACCACTTCCCCAGGCACACCCTGACAGGGCCCTCGCCTGCCACAATCAGACCTCTGGCAAGTATCCCAAGGGCTTCCCCGGTGGCGCAGTGGTTAAGCATCCGCCTGCCAATGCAGGGAACATGGGTTCGAGCCCTGGTCCGGGAGGATCCCACATGCCGCAGAACAACTAAGCCTGTGCGCCACAACTACTGAGCCTGCGCTCTGGAGTCTGCGAGCGACAACTACTGAGCCCATGTGCCTCAACTACTGAAGCCCACGCACCTAGAGCCCGTGCTCTGCAACAAGAGAAGCCACCGCAATGAGAAGCCCACGCACTGCAACGAAGAGTACCCCCTGCTCACCCCACAACTAGAGAAAGCCCGTGTGCAGCAACAAAGACCCAACACAGCCAAAAATAAATAAATGAATAAATAAATAAATAAATTTATTTTTTAAAAAAAAAGTAAAGCCCAAAAGGCACCAGCTCACCAAACCCCTCACCGGCCCCTCCAATAAGTCCATGAGGAGCATTAAATCAAAAAAAAGGAAACAGTTGGAGGGGAGACGGAGGCCTGAAGAGCTTACTTACGGATTCCGTAACCCTCAAATGTTTGGGGTCTGCTGGACTGGCTCCCGGCACTGTTGGAGACACACAGGGACACGACGTACAAAGAGTTGTCTCCCTCTGGGACTGCCAACTGGCAGGAGAACTGCTGCGACTCCGGGGAGTACTGGCACGGCTCCTGGAAGTCTTTCACCGGACTGTAGACACAAAACAAGGGCGGGGTTCGCTATCAGTTGCTGCACTTACTCAGGACAGGAGAGAAGGGGCAGGGGTTAGGAGCTCAGGCTCTGCGGTCTGACCCCGGGGGTTTTAATCTCCACTTCACACTCAGTAGCACTGGGGATTTTGAGTAAATTATCCTACCTCTCCAAGCCTCTGTTTTCTCATTCGAAAATGGGAATATTAACAGTACCCACCTCACAAGGGTTTCTTAGGATTAATTGAAAAATGAGTGTAAAACATCTAGCTTAGCATCTGGCATGGCAGTCTAAGAGGCTGAACTAGAGGGCACGCTCAATCACTGTGGCATCACAGACGTGGTGCGTTCGGGCTCCCTGCCGGGTCCTGGGCTCTTGCCACTGCAGGGGATGCAGAAAGGAATCAAGAGGCCCCACCCTGGCCTCAAGACACTAACAGAAAAGACCTGCCCTCAGAGGACTAGGACAGCCAGTAGAATGCCATTCCAGAACCTCGAAGTACTGGAAGGGTTTGCAAAGAGGTGGCAGCATTTCCGGCAGTGAGCCCAGAAAGGAATCCTGGGTGATGAAGATATTAGAGGTGAGTCAAACACTGTCCCACCTGGCCTGGAAGCCTGAGACTTCACCCACTTGTGGCATGTGTGGGCATGTGAGTCCAGGGCAGCCACTCACCCTGCCGCCTCAGTGACGAATCACCCATCAACCTCTGATTTGAGTTTGAACCCCAGGCCCAGCACAGACTTTCCTTCTGGGAAGCCTGCTCCCACCTTCCCAGTCTGAGTGAGGGCCTCCCTCCCTCCCTCCACCATCACTCAGGCATCCATCCCACCTAACACTGAGAAGGTGGGACCGTCTGCTTACAGGTGGGTACCCCCGTGGGGCTTGAGGGCAGGGGCCCAGTCCTGTTTGCCTTGTGCCTCTCCCTCAGCCTAGTACAGCACCCAGCCCACGGCAGACACCGAACTCGCCAAACACTTATGGAGAGAGCAAAGGAGCAAGTGCAGTGGGGTGAGGGTGTGACTGTGGGCACACACACAAGAAAAAGAGCAGAACGTACAAAACCTCTTTCCAGGGGCCTGTTTCACCCCCGCAGTCCCAGGATGGGCCTGAGTGAGTTCTGGAGGCCCCAAGGCTCTCACAGTGGCTCCCCATTCCCCCTTCCTCAGTTCAGGGTAGACAGCCCAGGAGGAGGATGGACATGCCCGAGGCTGCTGGCAGGAGGAGGCTGCGAGCTTAAATGCTCTGTCCTCTCTCATTCTTACTGTCAACACACAAATTACTCTAGTCCAAGTGTCAATTGAATAAAGCTTTCCCGGGGCCACTGTACAGAACATCCCATTTACGGAGGAATGCCTTCCAGGTGCCACACAACTATATCCCAACTCAGCTTCAGGCTGTGGAGATTTCTGACCTTCCTCTACTTGGAGTGTGAACCATCAGTCCTAATGGCAGCTGCACCATGTGCAGATGGGCAACCTATACATGTCCCTGTGCAGAGACCAAAACATAAGTATCACCACCAGGTGACTCACTGGAGACAGACACAAGTGGAAACCAAAACACCCAGATGACGTCCGTCACTGCTCGGATTTTTTGATACTCTGATGATTGCCAGCTCAAACTCAGTGGTAAACAAACATCTGGACTACGGGGACCTCGGCTCTGGGATGGAGACAGAGAAAACTGCAGAGATGTAACCTTCCACCTTCCATCTGTGCCTGAACTCATCCCAGGTCCCCTCGCTTTGTGCCACAGGGACCCCCAGGCAGGTGTGACTTCCTGCTCCACTGCCCCCAGCTCCCTCTCCCCACTCAATCACCACCTCCTCTCATCGGCCATTATAATGGGAAAAGCCTGATAAGCTCACGAGCTGCCCTTCCCCTCCCGAGGACATCTGCATCTTCTTAAGAGCAACGCCCAAAACCTTTGTATTTTGAATGAAATCAGATAGGCTGGGGTTTGATTCCCGGCAGAGCTACTTACTAGCTAGATGACCTTAAACAAGTTAACCAATCTCTGTGGTCCACAGTTTCTCCATCTGTTAACGAGAAAAACAACACCCACCCCCCCACATCCACCCCCGCTATTGTGTGGGTTAATAGGACAAATATTGTAGCACAGTGACCAGCACAGGGTGAGCACTCGCGGCGAAGTCTCAGCTCCCTCCCTCATTCCCTTCTCCTCGGTCCACAGTACTTACTTACTTTCCAATAACATTTTGGAATCACTGGCCAGCCAGTCCCGCTGGGCTCCTCTGAGAGCCGCCACCACTCCCAGGGCCTCAGGAAGGATGGAGAAGACAGACACACAGCCCAGCCCAAGATACTTACAACTTCCTCACCAATAACACAGCCTTGGTGGTCGGGGACGGGGGACTCCGAGGACTCCACTCACAACCCACGTTGCTGAGGGGGCTCTTCCGGAAGCAGGAGAGCTGGGGCTCCTCGGGGGGAACTGGAAGGAGAGCACAGAGGCTGAGGAGGCAGCACACCTCACCGCCCTTCCGGGGGAGCCCTTGACTCAGCGCCCTGCCCCCACCCTGGCACCAGCCTGTACCACAGCCAAACAGCCACGGACAGATCTAACTGTGGTCGGGAAATCAAAGGATGCCAAAGTCCTCATGTCAGGCTAGGAGGTGGGGCAAGTGAGGGGAGGTGCCTGGGGGCCAACTTGCCTAAAGGGGGGCGAGATTGGCACCAAAAGTTGGGGCTTTGGAGTCCCACAGGCCTGGTTGTGTGGCCTTGGGCAAGTCCCAACCTCTCTTCAGTTTTCTACTATAAAGTTAAATGATGATAAAATAGTCACCATAATACTGCTGCCTCTCACTGGGACATTGGGAAGATGGTATGAGACACCAAGGAAGAAAGTCCCTCAGCACAGGGCCTGGCACACAGGGCATCTGACTATAGGATGTCTTATGAGATGCAAGGCAGTTAGGAACCTACTAACTCTAACAGTAAGAATAGTTCATTTGAGAGCTTACTATGTGCTATGCAGAGTTTTTAACAGCATATTTAATCTTTACAACAACCCTGAAGTAAGTTAATAAAATCAACCTTATTTTACTAACGAGGGAACTGAAGGGCAGAGAAGTTAAGCCGTGAAGGAGGAGGATTCGAACCCAGGCCCCTTGCCCTCGACCCCCAAGCCCTAACCACACAGCAAGTTCAGCTGGACGGCGTCTCCGTCAGCCACATGCCCCCACCCAGCTGGAAGTTCTACCAATCTCGCTGGCAAACGTCACTGGGCCTTTCCCCGAAATGCTTGGGCCAGGGAAATAACAGGAATTTAAAGGGTCAAGCAGGGAATCTCTCTCTGGAATGCGCAGAGCAGTGCTGGGAGCCGTCTCTGGGAGCTCTGAGGACACAACTCACCATCCACCAGCAAACGCACACTTCCAGCTGGGCGGCCGTCCTCGTAGCACGAATAGTTTCCAGAGTCGCTAAGCAGAACAGACCTCAGAAGCAGCCTCCTTCCCACGCCAGCCCATCTGCCTTGGCGTGAACCTGTGACCTGATTCCTGAGCACCCAGTGAACGGTGGCATTGTCCCCTGCTTCCCCACCTGGGCAGGTCAGGGTAACGCTGGCCCCTGGCAGGCTGGTCAGCACATCGTTTGCCACCTCTGCAGGGGGGAGAAGACACTGGGTAAGCCCACAGCAACCTGACAAAGGGACTGCATCCGATTCGGGAAGCCACAAAAGGCTCTAGTGCTAAACATCTCTCAAGTCCCTCCATTGGCCCAGGCCACCATCACATCACCTCTTCCTGGGTTATGGCAATGGCCTCCCTGTGGCCTCCCAGCCCCAGTCTTGGCCCTCTCCACCCAGCTGCCCCAGGGAGCCTTCCAAAGCGGCTATCTGGCCACCCCACTCCTTTGATTAGAAACCCCTTCAAGGGCCTACCGCTGTCCACAGCATAAAGTCCAAGTTTAGAGGCCTGGCCCACAGGGCTTTCCACCACCTTCCCCCTGCTGACCTCTGAGGCCTCATCTCTCCCTGCTCAGCCTTAGAAGAGACACAGTCCCACCACCCCATCCCCACAAAACTTCCTCCTGTTGCAGGTCTCAGCCTAAATGTCCCTTCCCCAGAGGCCTTCCCTATCTCCTCAGCTGCATTAGACCCCCATTCTACCTCCCCCACCATGTCACCCATCACACACTGCCGTATAATTACCAATTCCGTATCCATCTTCACTTCAGGACTCCAAGTGCCACAAGAATAGGCACCCTGTTTTGTTCTCTGTCATATTTCAGTGCCTAGATCATTGCCTGGCACACGGCGGTGGCCCACTGAGCACTTGATGAATGTATAAATGAATGTATACACACAGGAATGAATGCCAGGTACCCAGTGGGACTCACAAGATGCATGAGTACACAGGAAGTCTCAGAATCCCAGGGTCTCCATTTTACAGATAGTAACTGAGGCACAGAGGAATCAGGAGACTTGCCCAAGATCACCAATAACTTAGCTACACAGCTGAGAGGCAAACCAGGTCTTCCAACTCTGTTCAGTGCTCCCTCCAGAACCCTACACCTATCTATTAAACCACTTAGGGTAATGCTATTTTTATTCTAGGGACCAAATTGGAAAGTAAAAGAGAACAAATGCACTCCCCACCCCTGAAAAATATCATGCTACTCAAGGAAAGGATATTAAAGATACAAGTAAACTTTTTTTTTAGTATAGGTTAAATAGATTCATAGAATCTAAGATTTTTTTTTTAATAAATTTATTTATTTTTGGCTGCGTTGGGTCTTCGTTGCTGCACCCGGGCTTTCTCTAGTTGTGGCGAGCAGGGGCTACTCTTCATTGCGTTGCGTGGGCTGCTCATTGCAGTGGCTTCTCTTGTTGCCGGGCACGAGCTCTAGGCGCACAGGCTTCAGTAGTTGTGGCTCGCGGGCTCTAGAGCGCAGGCTCAGTAGTTGTGGCTCACGAGCTTAGTTGCTCCGCAGCATGTGGGATCTTCCCGGGCCAGGGCTTGAACCCTCGTCCCCTGCATTGGCAGACGGATTCTTAACCACTGCACCACCAGGGAAGCCCAGAATCTAAGATTTAAATTAGTCTAGCCAGCTGCGGAAACTGAAGCCAGGGAAAACAGCAAGTTTTCATGTTAAGCACACTTGGTTCTTCTAACCAAATGTGTAGCCATTTATTAGCAAACAGCAGCAATAAGTCTGGTCAAAGATTTCCAAAAGGCCCAGCAACAGCCTGGGCACCTGACCTCACCTCCCACCTGTGCTCCTGGGCTGGGAGGACCAGCACTAGTGTCCCCCCGACCTGCAAAGCCTTCTTGCTTGGGAGGAGTTTTTAATCTCACGCTTAACCGATTGTCCCTTCTCCCACCAAGGTAGCTGTTAGAGAGGAGAGAATAAGGCTCAGTGACTCCCAGGAGGATAACACTCAAAGCCAGCGGGGCTGGTTGTCCAGCCCAACCGCCGGCCACAGTCCAGAGACCAGGGACATGAGCATCAAAGGGACAGTGACAGCTTCTGTCTGGCTACACAGACTCCCTTCAAGCTTCCTTCTCACCTTATCACTTGGAGTCAGAGTTCTCCACCCTGTCAACCTCTGCCCCAAGGTTGGTAGGTAAGGGACAGGTGCAAGGGCAGTGTAGCAGCTGGTCACCTACGGTTTCTCTCTCTTCACTGTCAGAGCCTTCGACTTTGGGTGAGAAAAATGGCTGAATCTCACCATGCAGCCAAGCGAGTGTGGCCAGCTTCCTTAGACCCCTCTGCCTCACTTCCCCCCACTACGGGCCAAATGTCCTCCATTTAACAAATATTTGAGGAGGCCCCCAGAGCCAGGCACCAGTGAAGAGGACACAGTTAGGTGGCAGAGAGACCCTGCCCTCGAGGACAAGACATGTAAGACGCATTCACTGCTGCAGAACTGGGACAGAGGACACAGGGCGCCCCTGAACATCAGCAAAATCCCAGTCCCTAGGAGGCCAAGTCCACTGAGGGTACCTCCATGCCCAGAGGGCTTAAAAGAGGTATGAAAAGCCCTAACTACAGTACACCTTTCATACATAATCTTCAGTAATATATTTCCAGCATTTCAAGTATCGTTTTTAAATGTACTATATGATATTGAACACATGCAAATTAATATATGTAATGTACATGAAAGCTATGAAGCATGAAACACCCCCGAGATCCTACCAACCGAACCACGAGCACAATCACTGTCTCTGAAGCTCCCTCTGTGTTCTGCATCCCCCAGCCTCCCTGCTTATACAGTGTTACATTTTGGACTTATCACTCCCTCACTTTTTTTTTTTTAATAGATCTTTATTGGAGTATAATTGCTTCACAATACTGTGTTAGTTTCTGTTGTAAATGGGTTCAGTTTCACTACTCATGGATCCCTCAATTTTTCTTAACTTTGTGTGATATTTGAGATTTATGTAAATAGATTATAGTCTTCTGTGACATGTTTTTGTCATTCATTGTTTCCATGATTCATGTAGCTATAGTTATTCATTTTCACTGCTGTGTAGTATTCCATTGGACAACTATATCATTCTCTTGCTGAGGGAGGTTTTGGGTCGTTTCCAGTGTTTTGCTATATCAAAGAGTGTGCTATTAACTTTCTCGAAGGTGGCTCTTGGAGCATTTGCCCAAGAATTTCCCTGAGTAGAATTGCTGGTCCTGGTGTGTGTGCATGTCACACATGTCCTTTTCCTTCATAATTGACACACAGTCCAAACCTTTTAAGTCTTATGTGCACTTGACAGTGGCTATGGCTTGCCATGTCCAGTCCACATACTGAATTACATCTTTCCCTGAATCAGGTTAGGTCTAGAAGACACACCGACACTTTGAATCAATATATCGATACTTTCACTTTTCCATTTTCCACTTAATAAAGCAGCTATAAGGACAAAACCTAACATGGATGTCAAGTTCATGCACAAATTACCAACATTGTAGGAACAAAGACGGAGACACTGTCGGGAATTCCCTGGTGGTCCAGTAGTTAGGACTCCGAGCTTCAAGTGCAGGGAGCACGGGTTCGATCCCTGGTCGGTGAACTAAGATCCCACAAGCCGCACGGGGAGGCCAAAAAGTAAAAAAGATGGAGACGCTGTCAGAATAGGACAGTCTTCTGGTGGGTGGCCCCACTGTGCAGTGCTTACAACATCCCTCCGTCAGCTGACGAGCGGAAGTCGGAATTCACAAGGCACCAATACACAATAGATTCTCAGGGTTGCCTGAAAGTCCAAGTAGGGGTCAAGGACCATGGCAGGCTCATGCTTTCCTTGGTACTTTCCACATGGCACCATCCTTAACTATATATAGGTCTCCCTCCCCAATCATGACTATGAGGCTGGGAACTCCTACTAGCACTCCTCAGAGAACTCAGTAGGTGCTTAATTAATGTTTAATGTAGGGTGCCTAAGAGGTACCCACAAGGTCAGGGCCTCCACAGTGCACACTCCCAGGAGTCCCTGTCACACAGGACACAGCGGTCTACGTGGTGCCCCTCGTGTTGTGCAGCGGGCAAGCCCTACACTAGAGGCCAGAAGAGCCAGCTTGTCACAGCCAGGAGATGCTGAGGAAAGAAACTATAAGCCTGGAGCCACCAGGGACTCTCTTTTGTGCTTCTGCCTTTGCCAGTTCCAGGAAATATGTTTCTCTGGTCACTTCCCTTACCCCCAGTTCAGATGGAAGCTCTTGCCATGGTTAGTGACCAGCTTGAACAATAGCAGGGGCTGTTCTGTTCCTGAATTCACTAACAATGGCCAGAGTATTTGGGCAGCTCAGAGAAATCACAAATAAAAAGACTTTTTTTCTCTTCTACTAAAGCAGAGCTTCAGGAGCAACATAATGGCCACTTCCTCTGCCAAAAAACTTGAGTAATGGTTTTCTGAATCTTTAAAACTGAGTCACTATTCTTTTTTAATGGGGAATGATTAATTGTAAAACACCCATTGGCAAGTATTGCCTGTCCCTGCCCTTCTTCAAAATACATTTCTTCTAGAACCTGTGAACAATGCTGTGTTGACTATGCCTTTAAAAGCATTCTATGCAGGATGATCACAATCAAACACTCACAGAGGAAAGACCACCAGAAAATACCCTTGCTACAGTCAGGGTGGGCAGTGCTGGCCCTCCCCAGCCACCCACCCCTCTGCCTCCTGACCCGAATCTCTGAGTCAGTGCCCGTGACACCCGTGGGGCTGCGTAGGAGGCCTTGGGCATCTCTCTTGGTTTTTTTTGGCTGCACCTCGCGGCTTGCGGGATCTCAGTTCCCCAACCAGCGATTGAACCTGGGCCAAGACAGTGAAAGCCCGGCATCCTAACCACTAGTCCACCAGGGAACCCCCGCCTGAGCAACTCTTTGAAAAGGAAGAAGTGATGTTCACAGAATGCCCTCCTGGTACTTCCACCCACCTCTCCAAATGATGGGACTAGAGGCAATTTCTTTCTCTTCCTTTCATCTTTCTGTATTTTTTTCAATTTTCTATAAGTTGTTTGTATTACTCTTATAATGAACACACACAGACACACATACATATGTATATATATATTTAAGACAAAGAAGCTACATAGCCTGGATCTGTCCAAGTTATCACGCCTAGGGAGGGAGGAGGTGGGGCAGAATGCAGTGGACACCAGGGAATAGGGGTGGGGTGAGACTGGATTTTTCAGGACAAGCAGCTTCTGACAGCACCTTCCGGTCAAAGAGCGTTCACCCCCCACGCTTGCAGCTCTGCCCTCCAACCCTTGCAGCTCTCTGTTTTGTCACTTTCGCTGCACACTACACACTTAACCCTCAGCCATGCTGGCCTCATCCCCTGGTGGACACAAGGTCACCATCCCTCCCTATCTGCCCTGTTTGTCTGCTCCTTGGAGTCTGCCAGGGCCCTCCTGAAGGCCTCCCTGATGGGGAAGAGCCAAAGGGAAGAGACACAGTGGGGAACAGGTGAGGAGGGAGCTCCTGAGAGCATCCTGTTCCCCAGAGATGTGCCCCAGCCATTCTCACACTCCCACTCTGGGAGGTGAGGGGACCAGGTGGGGAGGGAGGGGTTGGCCCTGCACACTCTGACATTCAGCACAGCATGCAGTTTAGCGTCTGCCCGTGAGCAATTGCTCAGCCATTTGAGGCCAGCATTGCAAGCCCATGCCTGTCCCCTCATTAAGATTCAAGAATTTTTTTGTGCACCATCAAGTGCAAGGCCAGAAATCTTAATCCTGGAGAGAGAACTGACAGCTAGTGGTGAACACCTACTATGCACTGACACTCCTCTCCACAAAACCCCATGGAAAACTTAAAACTACCTGTAACACAGGCCGCCCTAAGATAAATGTCCCTGACATATTGAGGGAGCCAAGAGGAGGGGTAGAACACTCAAAAAGGGAGGGATTCAATGGAAGAGATATTTGGGTTGAGCCTTGAGACATGAGTAGGAGTTTGATAAGTGGAACTACAGGGAATGGCATTGTATAAAGAGGGAACAGCATGGAAAGGCATTGAGAAGTGAGGGCCCGGGGAGGGCAGGTATCTGGTGTCCTCCAAGGGGATCAGAAACCTGACTCTGCAGGCAGAGGTATGTGCAGGCTCAGTGCCCACCCACCTCCAACCCCAGCCTCCAGGACAGGAGCCAGCAGTGCTTCCTCCTTCTGTTAATCTTCCAATCACCAGTGCCTGCCCTCCCCCCAGCCCCCCACCCCTTCCTGGCCTCCTAGTGCTCCTAGTGCATCACAAAGCATCCCAGAGGCAGCAGAGAGGAGGAGGCAGCGAAGGACTGTTGAGCCTCCTTTGTTCTTACCAAGGTCAATGTCAGGTGCAGGGTGGCAGCACCCTACATCCCAGCTGCCTACGAAAAGGGATTGTGCAGAGGACCAAAACACCTCACTTGGGACTGAGAGCAGAAAAGTATCCCCTCCTGAAAACAAACCTCCCCAAATCTCCTCCTCAACTGTCAATGAACTCAGTATCTGGTCTGGTCTTGTTTAGTCACTGACAACTAACTGGGTGGGGTTGGACTGACACCAAGATACACTCTTGTCTTGATTTGTCCTTTAGCATAAAACACATCTCTAAGAGTGGCAGGCAGCCTGGCATAGGGGAAGCAGCCCTGTGTTATCAGAAGACCCGAGTTCTATTCCTGGTCTTGCCACTGACTTGCAATGAGCTTTGGGCACATCACCGCCCCTGACAGAGCCCCACTCACCTTCTCTATGAGGTGAGGGTTCAGACTACAATCTGAAGCTCCCTGCTGCCCCTGTTCCTGCCGTCTAGCATCTTATCACTCTGAATCACTAGCTCACAGAGGGCAGGAAGCATGTCTGTGTCTGTTTATCTCAGACAACAGCCCAGCTTGAAAATACAATTAATCTATGGACTTATTATTCTAATAGTCAATGAATTTTGGAGAAGGATGATGGCCAGGGCATCCCAGTGCCCTCAGACAGACGCGTCTCCTTATCCCTAGAGAGCCCCAGGAGAGGGAAATTCCCATAACCTCCCTCGCCTCTCACTCCTCAAGGGGAAGACAGTTTAGGCCCTAGTAACCTCTGGCAACCAAATCCACACCTCCCGGCCCAATGCTCACGCAATCCCACTCCCTGGGCCGCTGGGCCCCCCACCATGGCCGACACCTCTCAAGCCTGGGAACTTTGCAGTACAGCCCTGGGAAGTGAGACTCTTCCCCCTTCCAGACCTAAGGTTGGGTGCCAGAAACCCAGACAGCTTTCTTGTTTTTCTACTTTTTTCCTTCTTCAAGTAAACTTGCAAATGTCAATAACCAGAGAAAAACACGCACACAGAGACACATATTTCTCAACTCTCTTGCAGCTTGTTGTTGCTCTTGCCAGCAAAAACAAGTTCAGCTTCCTGGACCCATTTATGTAAGCGGTGAAGCAGCTGCCCAGTGCCACCGCAACACGGGTTTAGCTCACGCCTGCTAATCCCACCGCCCCGGTTTCTGAGCAGGGACAGACGTCCGGGCTGGCAGCTGGGCCGGCTAGCAGCACAGGATGGCCTCCAGCCTCTGGGGCTGCAGAGACACAGGATCTCAGAAGGGGTCACAGAGGAACCGCAGGGCCCCTGTCAGCGGTAAAGACCCTGATCTGGAAGGAGGGAGCTGCTGAGAAGTCTCCAGGAGAAGAAGAACGTGGGCACCTCATGTTCAAAGGGAAACACATGCAGAATTTGACCCCACGGGGCCTAGAACGAGTCCCCAGTGTGCTCTGTCCCCTCTCCCTGCATCCCCATCTAAGGACTGAAACCAATGTCCTGACTTCCAGAGTAATAATAACCGTAACACTCAGCACCACCTACAGCATTTAGCAGGTGCCAGGCGCTTTACCTAAGAGCCCTCGGCTCCTACAACAACCCTGCTATGGGGGAGGCCGGTCCCCATTTCCGTGGAAGTTCAGAGAAGTTAAGGAACTGGCCCGAATTCACAAAGCTAGTGAGGGAGGGAGTCTGCATTGGCTCCGGGTGAGTCTGGCCAAAGCCCCCCTCTCTCCGGGGGTCCAGGCGCATCCCCGTGTTCTGGCCCAGCCCCGCTTCTCTGGGCTGCCCACCACCCTGCGTCTCCCCCTCTCTCCCAATTTCCTCTCCTCCTCCCTGCTCTCCTCAGGCCTTTCCACCCATCACAGAGGCTCAGGGAGGGGAGTCCTGGGGTTGAGGGGTCTGTGTGAAGGGGGAGCGAGCCTTTTCCCACACAGTCCTGCCACACCAACTAGCCCCTCAGGGGCTCTCCCAGGAAACCAGGGGCCAAGTACCCTTGATCCTTCTCCTTCTACCCTACAGCAGCACTCCTGTGACGAGTTATAGTTTAAAAGCGCCCCCCTCCCCCCGTCAGACTCCCAATCTCACGCTCTCATCAGATCATCCACTCACTTCCCTAAATCCCCTCCCCTGCCATTTAGGGCTGGGCCTCTGTGGCCCCTGCCACCTTCTCTAACTCAGCTCCCAGCCCCACCTCTTCCACAGCCCCTCCTCAGGTTGCTGACTCCTGCCCTCCTCTCCGTCTAATGTGTTTGTACTTCTGTACCTGCTCGTATTTGTCTTGTATTTGGTGGAGTCAGTATTTATCTTGGCGGGGCCCTCCCCTCCATCCGCACCAGGGACTGTATACTTACTGCTTGGACAGAGGGTCTGGGAGGCTCCTTTGGACCATAAAAAGGTAATGCTGGCTGCTGACTCAGAGACCAGCGCGTGTGACCAACTCCTCACAAGAAAAACATTCAATCCTCCCCTGGCAGCATCACAGATAATCAGCTGGCCCCGGGCCCAGAAGGTCTGGCCTGGGTCACCTCTCAGAGATTATAAACTAATTAGAGGAAAAGATATCAAAGGAGGGCAAACAATTCAATTCCCCCAATTCCTCCACCCCCACCAAACCCCAAGAAGCAGATTGAGAAATAAAAAGAGTAAAGGCAAGACTAAGCAGGCTGGGAAGAAGGGCACATGGCCACAGGTGGACACAGACGGGACTTGGGTCCAGAAAGGGGCTAAGTTGGGGCTACAGCCACAGAGTGGGTGCTGAGCTAAGAGGTGCTCTTCTAGGGCTATAAAGGCCCTTAAAGATGATTCAGCCAACCTGCCCATTTTTATAGATGAGGAGAACCAGGGCCCAGAAGTCACACAGCCAGTGTGTGGTGTAGCCAGGACTGGAACCCTGGGCCTTGGGACTCTGGGTCATGCTTGCCCCACAGCCCACTGCCTTCCCAGGAGCACAGCACAAAGGGTCCTGTCTTCCTGTCTCTGAACTTGGCCTTGGAGTCTAACCAGGAGCCTGACCCACATCAGGGTCTTTTATGTGTTTGTGGAAGCAAAGGGGGGCAGGGTGCAGCACACACCTGATATCTGTTCCCCCTTCCCCATCCCAAACCATATCCACCCCCACCTCCTGCCCCAGCTTCCACTCCTCCACCCCTTTAGATATGAGGAAGCAAAGCTAAAGATTTGAGAAGTCACAAAGTGGAGGTGTGGTAGGGAGTGACTAGAAGGGACACAGGAGAGCCTGCTGGGGCTGGTCATGTAGCTGAGTGGTGGTTACACGGCTATGCTCAGTTTGTGAAAATTCATCGGGCTGTTAAATTTATGCTGAGCGCACTCTCCCGTATGTATGTTACACTGCCACACACATTTTATAAAGCCCCTAAGTCCTCCTGCCTGAATTCAAGCCTACATTCTTCTCCTTACTCCCATGTACCATGAGCAGACACACACACACACACACACACGCACACACTGGTCTAGCTTCATGTCACCATGAAGAAAGCAGCTCAGAATGGAAGAGCAGGCATATCTACCCTCAGTGAAACTGTGAAACCTGGTTTCCAGCTTTCCTGCCCCCAGCCTGTTCCCCTCATAAATAAGCCACGCCAGGCCTACCATGTTTTGAGCTAGGGAGACTCAGCATTATAACTATGTCAGTGCTCCCTAAGTTATCTCTAAATTTAACTTGATCCTAATAAAAATACCAACAGGACTTTTTTTTCTTGGAAGTAGGCAAGCTGATTCTAAAGTTCAAACAGAAAAGTAAACAAGCAAGGATAGCCAGGAAAATTCTGAAGAAGCAGAGAACTGAGAGGAGGATTAGCCCTACCAAACTCTAAAGCATATTATAAAGCTATAGTTATTAAAACAGTGTGATACTGACACATGAGTAGACAGACAAAACTATGGAGGAGACTAGAAAGTTCAGAAATAATAGTAACCAAAAATAGCTTTGTCTGCACTATTGAACTGTACCCTTTAAAATGGCTAAGATGACTGACTTCCCTGGTGGCGCAGTGGTTAAGAATCTGCCTGCCAATGCAGGGAACACGGGTTCGAGCCCTGGTCCCGGAAGATCCCACATGCCATGGGGCAACTAAGCCCGTGCGCCACAACTACTGAGCCCATGTGCCACAACTACTGAAGCCTGTGCGCCTAGAGCCCATGCTCTGAAACAAGAGAAGCCACCGCAGTGAGAAGTCCACACACCGCCACAAAGAGTAGCCCCCGCTCTCCGCAACTAGAGAAAGCCCGTGCGCAGCAAGGAAGACCCAATGCAGCCATAAATAAATAAATAAAATTTATTTTAATAAAATGGCTAAGATGATAAATGTTATGCTTTTGTATCTTACTACAATTATTTAAAAGTAGCTTAGTTTGAGCGTTGGCTATATAGAGGTGCTATTCTAAGCTTGCACGTGGATGACCCAACTTGATCTTCCCAACAGCTTATCTTACAGAGGAGGAGGCTGGTTACATAGCTAATTAGGGGTAAGCCTAGATTCAAACCCAAGCAATTAGGGCTCAGAATTTGTGCTTTTTAACTATTCAATCTGCCGACAAGCAGTATAAACCCAAGTATACACAGTAATTTGGTAGATTTTAAAGGTGGCTTTTAAAATCAGTGGTGGAAAGATGGATTATTCAATAAACTATAAAAAAGGACATCAGGTGATAACTGGGTTAAGAAAAGTTAGAGCCATACCTCAGTCCATGATAAATTCAAAATGGATCAAACATTTAAATACAAAAATTCTTAAAGACACCAGAAAAAAAAATCTTTTTTTTACCCCCTCCCAAAAAGAATCTTTTAAGACAATCTTGGCATAGGGAAGATCTTATTAAGTATGATACAAAACCTACAAGTCATAAAAGAAACTGATAAACCCAACTACAATTTTTTTTTAATATGCAAAAACCAACCCCCACCCAAAAAAGTCAAAAGACAAATGAGAAACTAGAGAAAAATCTTCACAACTCATATCAGAGAGGACTAAATTCTTTAATATATTACGAGGAAAAAGACCAACAACTCAGTTTTTAAAAATGAGCAATGAATATGAACAGGCACTTCATAGAAACAGGTTATGCAAATGTCTCTTAAACATGGGAAAACCTGTACATTCACACTCAGATAAGATAAATACAAGTTAATTCCACACAGATGCCATCTCTGTGTAGATAGCAGTTTAATAACACATTTTCGTCAGAGGTGTGGAGACACAGGCATTCTCTCATTGCTGCGGGGAGTATGAATTGGTGCAACTTCCACTCTCACTCAAAAGTACAAATGCACATGGCCTTCGACCCACAGGTTCACCTTCAAGAAATTTATCCTGCGGATGTTCTTGCGCTCAGGCAACATGATGGATATGCAAAGTTACTCCCCAAAGCACTGTCTGTAATGGCAAGACAGGAAACAAGCCCAAAGCCAACGTCCATCAAAAGGAGACTGTGTAGGGACTTCCCTTGTGGTCCAGTGGCTAAGACTCCACACTCCCAATGCAGGAGGCCTGGGCTTGATCTCTGGTCAGGGAACTAGATCCCACATGCTGCAACTAAAGATCCCGCACGCAGCAAGGAAGATCCCGCGTGCCGCAACTAAGACCCCGCGCAGCCAAATAAATAAAGATTTAAATATAAAAAAACAAAAAACTAACGTTAAAAACTTAGCACTATTTTCAGGACATACCTAATCTCTCAAAAAATGTGAACAATTGTAATTATTATTCCCACTGCATTAGTGGGTCTTTCCCCTTTTCTGTGAGAAAGTCTTCACACTACAGCCTCCCCCTCCCCTCCCATCAAAATGGGGTCTTCAAATCAATAGCAGCTATCAAGCACCTGCTTTTGTTTGTTTCAGCCTCAAGATGTGTTGCTCTGCCTGGGCTTGGAGTGACTTGGCCCAAGGTCTGCTGGCTTGTTAAGTGGGCAGTCAAGAGACAGGCCTGGACTGTCTGACCCCTGAGCTGTTTTCTCTCTCTGCTGTCCCAGCTGCTTTGCTAAGAGACAGAGAAAGATCATTTACAGTGACATGTGGTTGTAAAACATTCCCCTGACCCAAAGTGATATGAATGGATATGGGGGAGGAGGGGGTTACAGTGCAATGGTTTAAACATATACTGTGGCCTTAACTATTCTTCTCAAGAGAAGTACTGAAGAAGGACACTTCCTGGGGCAAAAAGTGGGGCTGTCTTTGCCACACCAGTGCATATGGAGTTGGTGAGTCTGAGGACACTGAGAACAGAGACGATATCATTGAAGTCACCATGCTTTGGGAAAGGTGGGAGTTGTGGGTGACACACGTGATACAGTGGAAAGAGCAAGGTTCAGAGCAAGGTCTGTCACTTCCTTGCTGTGCGATCTTGAGCAAGTTACTTAATCTCTCTGAGCCTCGGTTTCCTTTCACCTACTCAAGGACACTGCTTCAGTGATTCTCACCTCTCTGTCAATTTTTGATCTCTACTAGATCATTTCCATCAGCAAGCAAACATGCTGAGATTTCAGTCATTTTTTTAAAAATTCTTTTCATGACCCCACTTCTCCAGCCAACAAACACTCCATTTCTTTTCTCCCCTTTACGGCTAAAATCCTCCAAAGAGTAGCCTCTACCAGCCGGCTCCAGTTTCCCTCCTCCTGCTCTCTCTGCAAACTACTCCTGTCAGCCTTAGGCCTCCACCATTTCGCCGAAACTCCTCACATCAAGTCAAGATCACCAATGGCCTGCGTGTAGCTAAGTCCACTGGTTAGGTTGTCCTCTTGCCTCTCAGCAGCGTTTGACACCTCTGACTGCTTCTGCCTCTTGACACACTGTCCTCCCTGGATTTTCTGGACAACAACTCTCCTGGTTCTCCTCCTGCTTCACTGGTCTTACCTTCCCAGTCTCCTCCTCCTTTTCCAGCCTGAAAAGGTTGGAGTGTCCCAGGGCTCAGCCCGGGGCCTCGTCTCTTCTCCATCTACACTTTCGCCCTCGGTGATCTCAGCCACTCTCAAGGCTTGAAATAACATCTGCCATCAGTCGACTCCCAAATTCATACCTCAACTCAGTCCTCATTCCCAAACTCTGGACTCCCGTACCCTGCTCGTCAGCATCTTCTCGCTTTGTCCAATAGAAAGCTCAGTTTCAACGTGTCGGAACTGACCTCCTGATCTCCCCCCAACAAGACCTGCTGTCCTACAGTCTACCGCATCGATGCAATGCCCTCAGACTCCTCTCACACACGGCTGCTGTGAAGAGTAAATGAGGTCACAGATGCAAAGAGCCCAGCACAGTTCCGTGTACGGTCGTCACTCAGTATGGTAACGGTTGTTGCAACCATCACGTAGAGAGAGAAAACCAGAGGATGCTTTTCGGGAAAAGAAGTTGGGAGGTGGAGGGAAACTGAGCACAGGTGCTGGGAGACAGCCTGGATGCGGGGCCTCAGGGGGCACACTCCTAAGAGCAGAGCCAGAGGGCAGAGCTGGCGGGGGCAGGTGGGAGTGAGGTGCAGCTAGAAGTCAGGCCAAACCCAGGACCGTGCCAGAAAAGCCCCTGACTGTGCCAGAGACTTTGGACCTTTTTGGATCTCAAGTGCAGAAGAGAGTAAAGCACACAGATGACCCAAAAGAAACTCCCCAGGGCTTCACCAAACAGAGTCTAAGAGTTAAAAGCCTCTTTTTTGCCATCTTCCTCTTGCCACTCCAGCCCTCAAGGATTCTCTTCCAAAGACTGATACCTCAATGACAGTTAGCAACAGGACATTTAGCATTTCCCTGTCCAGCTGGAGTCTAAGGGGCCCAATGGCTGAGGCCTGGTCTCCCCAGAGACAACCCCAAGCTTCACCAGGGCAGAGGGCACCCGTGTGTCCCCACAGAGCCCTCTGCTCCAGAACCCAACAGGCCCTC
Source organism: Eubalaena glacialis (assembly GCF_028564815.1). Lineage (NCBI taxonomy): Eukaryota > Metazoa > Chordata > Mammalia > Artiodactyla > Balaenidae > Eubalaena > Eubalaena glacialis. The sequence continues at coordinate 82,062,264 of NC_083718.1, forward strand.
AGGTAGGACCAGATTGTTAAAGAGGAGGCAGGAATTTTCCTGCGCAAGATGGGAGTATAAGGAATCCCTAAATATTTTTATATTTCTTCAGGCCTTCATGCAAGCATCATCTTCTTGGTGAGAACTTCCCTGGCCTCCCCTCGAAAAAATCAATTCTACATCCTCCTCAACATGTACGCAGTTCCTATCTCCCTCCCTTGCTTTATTTTTCCTCCTTAGCACTAGTCACTATCATACTATATATTTAATATACATCCCAGGTAGAATGAAGCCCCAGTGAGCCAGGGATTTTTGGCTATTTGGCTCACTGCTGTATCCTCAGCTCTTACAATAGTGCTTGGAAGATCGGAGGAGCTCAAAATATTTTTTTTCAAATGAATAAGTTATTAGCTACACGCATTTAAGCATTTGCTCTGTGCTAGAGACCTCACTATACACTCTGTAGTACCTTACTTAGGGCATTTCATCGTCATAACAACTCTGCAAGGTAGTATATGAATTATTTCTCTTTTCCAGATGAGAACAGTGAGTCTCTGAGAAGTAAGATCCCTCACCCGAGCTCACGTTGTTTCTCCATGGCAGGGCCAGGCAGAGATCTGTCTGACTCCAAAACCTTAACCATTACCTGTGCGGGATGAGCTGTGTTCAGGTGGAGAGAAGGTCCAGAGGGAGATAAAGGAAGAAGTAACAGAAAACCTCTGGAAGAAACTGTTTAGCACTCGAGACCAGCGCTGTCCAGTAGACCTTTCTGCAATGATCGTGAAATGCTCTATACCTGTGCTGTGGAATACGGTAGCCAAGTGTGACTAGTGCAACTAAGGAACCACATTTTAAATTTGACTTCATTTTAATTAATTTAAATTCAAATAGCCATACTTAGTAAATGGCTACCGTATTGGAGAGAACAGCTCTAGACCTTTAAGACTGACCTGGAAAAGCCCAGATTTGGTGATGGGCATGCTCTGGCTCACGGATGGGCTGGTGGCACGCAGGCCTGGTGGGACAGGAGAAGCGGAGGGGAATTGACAGCGGTGAGCACCAGGGTGGCTTTGTGTCATCCTTACAAACACCCTGTAAGGGGAGGATTTGTTAACCCAGTCCGCAGGGGGAGACGCGGAGGGTCAGAGATGAGATATGCAGTGAGGGTCCACGTGCCTGCTGCCTCAGGGTCTTGGTCCACCCCCCCTCCTCCGACACCTTGTCCTTGGGTAGCTGGTACCCAGTGGGACAGGTCAGAGGGTTTCTCAGTCCCTCTTAGGGATTTAACCTTGACCATTTTCAAGCTCCTTTTAGGGTAGACTCAGGGTGGCTGATCCCAGGGCTTCACAGGACTCAATAAATGTTTGCTGCAATGAGTAAACAAGAGGCAGAGCCAAAGTGGGGAGAGATTTCTGGCAACTAGAAGCCCGATGGGGGAGGGCCTTCCTTCAGTTCCTCAATCACACCATTTAGCCAGTCATCCTCAAACTTGCGAATCACAAGGGGTGTTTGTCGAAAAGGACATTTCCTGAGCCTCACTTCCAGATATTTCTCTTCAGTTAATCTGGGGTGGGGGCCAAGAATCAGCATTTTTGTCAAGCACCCAACCCCCACCCCCAGTGCATGTGGCACACCTGCACACACACACACCAATTCTGATTCAAACAGACCCAGAACTACCCTTTTGAGAAGTACTGATTTAGGGTGAGACTAGGAATGCAGGTAGACATTGGGGGCAGAAAGAGGCTGCCCTAAAGGGAAGTTCAGAGGCTGAGACAGGACTCTGAGAGATTTAAAGGTGTACGTGTTTGTTTCGCGCACCGTCTTGCGTTGCAGAACATGGAAGGAACCTGAGTCACCGATGTCCAGGCCTTCCACACCCGACACCTACATCCCAGCTAATCCAGGCCCCTAGACGGCGATTCACCTGAGCGGCCCTGCCAGCTCTCAGATGTGTGGGCAGCGGCTGATCCCAAGGAAAGCGGGCCCACAGCCCGGAGAGCCAGCGGATTTCCCCTCTAAACCAACTCCAGCCTCTGCTACCCCTCTCGGCCCCTTACTTCTCCAAAGCAAGACATCTCACAGTCATTTGCTCCATGCTTCCTGTACAATGTCTTTATTTTTGCTCTCAAGTTTGTGGGCTGAGTCTCTGTGGGTGTGGGAGGGGAGCTGGGTATTTTCTACTTCTCTGCATTTTCCTTCTGAACTGGGAGGGCTTTCACTTCCTCCCCAAACTCTCAGTTCTGCCTTTCACAGCCTGTCCAGGCCTTGAGACCACTTTGCCCGTCCCACCTGAGCACCAGGAATAGGGAGAACTGACTGCAACCGGCTGCCCTCACAGTACCTTGCAGCCACTTAGGAGCAAAAGAAAGCAGCAGCTACAGCAGTAACCTCCCTGGGGCAGGTGCCCTGGGGTGTGGTGTGAGTAGCAACACAGGCAGGCAGGGAAGCCTTGCGCCCTCCTGGGCGACCCAGGCCTCAGCCCTGCCTTGCCTCCCTCTGATAGAACAGTGGGCAAACCCAGGCTCTCCCTTCCCTTGGCTTCTTCTGCCCAGCACTCAGCCAGCCAGGGGTGACTCTCATCTTGGCCCCCAAACACCCCCAGCTCTGCCTGCTGGGCTAGTTCTACATTTGGGAGTCTTGGGGTTCTATCACCCCCGAGCACAGGGTCATGGAGGGGGGGCCTCCACCAACTAGGCCTGACAACTTCCCATCCCAACCTCTCTGAACCTCAGCCTCTTCTTTGGAACAAAGTATTATTTAGATCCAGCGGAGAATTAGAAAACGTGTGTAAAGCCTAGGAGGCCTCAATCAACATTGGCTGTTACTGGCAGGGGTTATAAATGTGTGCTGAGAAAAAGAATCCCTTTACTTTCCTCTTCCAAGCACGAGGAACACAACCATTCAGAAGGCAAAGGGACCTGCAGGCACACCAGCCCCTGGCTCTCTCCAGCAGGGAGGGGTCAGGCTGAGGGCGTTCACCCAGGGTAGGAGCGCAGTGCCGTCTCACAGTGAAAGCCAGAGCCACCGTCTCCCCAGCCATATGTTCCCAGAAGCCTGCCGGCTGCCCCCTTGGTTTTCCGCTGTGTCCTCAAAGAAGCCCTCAGACCCTAAAATAAACCTCTGGAGAAGCAGTTGCCCAGCTCCTCTAGAGGAGAGCCTAGACGCGCAGCTGGGCATGCCGCCAGAGCCCAGAGAAAGGACTGGCGGCCAGAGGCAGATTACAGTCCACAGGAGCAACAAGTGCCCCGTGCCCTCTGCCTCACCCCTCCTTCTCTCGTCTGGAAGTGGAGTCCAGTGCGTGCCAGCCTCAAGACGTCCCAACCCCTGGCCAACCTCCCCACTTGGCTTAAATTCTCAGGGCAGAGGCACACAGCTTGCTAGAGCTGGTGTCTGCCTAAGGGAGTGCGGGCAGCGGGGCAGCGGGAGGGTCCGTGACTCAGCGCCCATGATGTCACTCCCTTCACAGTCAAGGCACTGTCATCCACACATAAACCCGGGGGGCTGAGGGGAGAGCCAGGCGGGATGCCTTCCCCAAAGCTGAGGGGCAAAGGGGGCGCTGGTACAAAGGACGCCCCGGGCAGGAACTCCACCCCGCGAGGGCATCTCCTTTTAAAGTAACCCGGGCCGCAGTTGTGTAAGGACTCTTGGGGGCACTGGGAAAGAGACAAGAGAATCAGGTTTCTGAGAACACACCAAGTCCTGTACGCAGACCGCAGGGAGCTACCCGGCCGCAGGGCAGTCACGGGGAAAGCGCGCCCGGCCAAAGGCGCAGGACGCAGCAGGGGGCGCGCGAGCGAGCGCCCGCCACCGGACAGCTGGGTCAGCCCGGTGCCTCACCTCGTGCCGCGGGAACCCAAGCTAGCCCCGGACAAGGGGAGCCGTCACCGCTCCGGCCTCCCTCCGCCTCCCCGCGTCTGCGGCGCCCACAGCGGTTCCCTCACCCGCCGGCTGCTCCAGCCCTCCAGATGCGCCCGAAGCCCTTACCCAGAGCGGGGCAGCCCCCCGGGGCCAGCGCCGTCCCGGGCGTCGCAAGCAGGGCGGTCAGCAGCGCGCAGCAGACGGCCAGCATGCTTCCTCCTTGGCTAATGCCCCATGGTCCCAGAGAGGCGGGCGGGCGGGCGGACGCGCGGGTCGGGAGCTGGCGGCCGGGGCGGGGCGGGGCGGCGGGCGGGCTTAAGCCCCGAGGGCAGCCCCCATCCCCTGGGGCACCGCGATCTGCACGCACGGCGAGTCCCCGAGCCCCGCGCCGCTCTCGGCTCGGCTCCCTCTGGCCAGGCTCCGTGTCAGTGCGACTTCCCACTTACACATGACTCAGAGCAGCGGACGGTCCTGGCAACGCAAGAAAACATTTGAGGAACTCGCACTGGAGTTGTCTCTCGGCCGTCCCAGGGTGCTGTTACGAAAGCCGAAGCGGATGGCGCAACAGCCCCGCGTACCGGCCGAGCGGAGGGGTGGCTTCCTGCCGCAGCGCCGCACCTGAGCCGCGAGGGCAGGATCCCCGAACCCGGCGGGGGCGAGCTCAGCCGGGGGCCCTCCCCCCGACTTCTGTTGATCAGAGCAAGCGAATTAGACACCACCGGCTCGGTTTTGATTTTTGGTTTCGTGACCAGGATTACTCTGTGAAAGGAGCACCTGGAGAGCCCTGGAGGAGGCGATGTGCCTTTTACCGTTACAGTAAAGCGGTGCTTGTCAGCCCTTTCTGACCCTTGGAATCACCTGGGAGCCCTGGAAACCATCGATGCCTGGGTCCCACCCCCAGACATTCTGATTTAATGGATCTGGGATGAGGCTTGGGCATCAGGTGACTCACTACTGTAAAGGTACATTCTCTCTCCGTGCCTGTCTGTTCCTTGCAGCACGGGCAGGGAGAAGGTTTGGACTTTGGAAGCAGATAAAGACCTGGGTTTCCATCCAGACCTCCACCTACTGTGTCTGTGACTTCTGTTGAAATCCCTTGAGCTTCTGTTTCCTCATCTGTCAGATATAAGAAAGTCTATAGTGGTCGGGATGTTTATGAAGATACCGTGGTTGTGACGCTCTAGACACATGACACAGGGTCCAGACCACAGGTGCTCAATCGATGTCAAAACGTGCATGTCCGCCCTCCTGATTTGACAGACAGAAACTGGTGCTTGGCTTTCAGAAGCAACCACAACCAGCTCTTGAAAGGGCTCACCAAGATTCCCCAAGGAGCCTGAAGCTGACAGGGTGGCCTCAGAGCCGAGTTTGGAGGGAGCGCAAAGTGCTGAAATAAGGTCTCAGCTAAGACGTTTCTGGCCCAGCAACTGCTAATTAGAATGTGCTTTTCCACTTTGGGCTTCAGACTGATCCTAACCAGGATCCAGGTTCCTGGGACAGCAGGAATGGTTGTGGCCTGACAGAAGCTCCCAGTGGATAGGACCTGGTCTGAAGAAACAGAGCTTCTGAAACACAGCCCTCAGTCAGACCCGGTGCATCTGGCTTTCTCTGTGGGAACCACCCATCAGCGGTGCCTGGCAGAACTAGGCACATGCCCCGACCCACCTCCTGACGGAGGCTGGTTTGGGTGGGCTTGCTCTGGCCACATCCACAGACAGGGGTGAAAAAAAGGCATGTTGAAAGGTAGATCTTTTGGCCACTCGCCCTCTCTCTCCTGATATTTAAAATGAGGTTGCAGGCGGCCTGGAAGGTGGTTCCCACTGTGGTTGCCCCCCTTCCCCTCTATTTGTGGCAGATACAGACCTGAAAAAAATCAAAGGGGGACTGAAACCAGAAGGCTGCAGAAAGCCCTCTGCTCAGGGAGGAGAGTCTGAAGGAGGGATGTTCAAGCCCAAGAACAGGTGTCTCAGACCGCACCTGGCTTCTGCACCGAAGTGGGCTGCCCTGTCCAAACCACCAGCCGGAGCCTGTGTTCTGGAGTCAGACAGATCGAGTTCCCATCTCAGCTCTGCCATTTGCTGGCTGTGTGACTAGGGCAAGCTACTTAACCTCTCAGAGCCTCTATTTCATGATTTGTGTGACGAGAGCAACAATATGCAAGTTATTGGCATTGTGGTTCATATGAAAATATCTGGCCTATCTTTATCTTCTCAGCCTCATTTTCTGCATCTCCAAGCTTGAATATAATTCTGTTTCTACAATATTATTTATGTCCTCTCAACTCCACACCTTTGTTCAAGTTATTCCCTCTGCCAGAAATCCCCCTAGAGAACTAAAGTGTTGCCTGCCGTATTAGTAAACAAAGGATGTTGCAGCCATCAAGCCGTCACCCTGCTACCCCCATGGTGCCCCCTGAGGAAACTCAGGATGAGAAAGCACAGGATACTGGCCCCAGGTAGCTGAGGTGCATATCAAAGGAATGATTTCAGTGAGCCCAGACTCTTGCATCTTCCCATACATAGAAAAGCACTAAATTCCTTAACTTGAGATATCTGGTTTTCTTTTATTAACAGTAATCTTTTGATCTTCCGACTACCTGGTCTTTTGTTGCAAAAACTCCTGTATATCTTGGTTTCCTTCTTGCCTCTTCGGAGCAGTCTCTCAGATTTATTTGAGATGCTGTCTTGAAGTCCTAAGAATGTCTGCTAAATTAAACAGAACTCTCAACTTTTAGGCTGTGCTTTTTTTTTCAGTCGACACCCTCCTTTGTCCTACACCCTACTAACCCTTAAGACTCACCTGGGATGTCTTCTCCAGGAAGGTTGACTGCTTCCCTGGAATCCTATCATCCACGAGGTTGGATTAGGTGGTCTGTCTCTGTGCTGCCTCAAAACCCCCTCCTGACTTTGTTCACCACCCCATCTTCCCTGCCACACCATAAAGCTCATCTTTGTATCCACACGGCTGAGCAGGGCCTGGCATGTGGAGGGCCTTTGTCGGGGAGATGTGGCCTCCCCTGGGGTACAGTCTGAGCAAACTCTCTGAACTCCTTCAAGCCCCACCTGAGTTCTGCACTAAGTGAAGGTTCAAAATTCATGGGCCAACATTCCAGGCTTTGTTGTGAAAAACACTGATAAGGAAGAGAAGAAAACATACATGTTCAGTTCAGCCTGACCTGCTCTCTCCCAGGCCTGGTTCTTGATGCCAGCACCCATGGGGGTCACCAGTGTCTCAGGCGAGACTTTTTGCCCCCCGGAAGATGAGAAGACTCAGGCCTGTGGGGGATATAGACTTGGCAAGAGCTCTGGGGTGAATTGCAGAGTGAGGATGGGGCTATCTGGTCACCAGAAATCAGAAATAAAGACCAGACAGGGCTGAAGCACCCTGGGGACCTCGATTGCCAGACTCACTGCAGTGATCCTGCAGTAGAAGGGACAGCTAGGACTTTAACCAGGGCACCTCTCTTGGGTAACTGTGCTGCTTACAAAATGCTTTCACAACTTGATCTCCTTTGAATTTCTTAACCCCGAGAACTAGGAGATAGTGTCCCCAGTTTTCAGAAGATTACACTGAGGCTCAGAGAAGTGAGATGACTTGATCAAGACTGCATAGCTGGTACCTGGCAGCTCTGGAGTGAAGTCTGGCTCTTGACCCAGAACTCTCACTGAGGGATGGCGCAGTGGGCACAGGACCAAGGACACTGCAGGACATCTGTCGATCCCATCACAGCAGGCACTCAGGGATAGGTAGGCTGGGAGGGGAGAGTAGGCTGGGGGTCCCTGGCATTTGGGACACGCCCTTCTTGGGCCTCCCAGACCCTCTCCTTCCACTCACTGTGTGTCCCTGCAGTTACCCTGGTCTCCCCTAGAGGGAGAAGCTCTGGGCTGGCGCCACTTTTTTTTTTTTTTTTAATTGAAGTATAGTTGATTTAAAATGTTCTGTTAGTTTCAGGTGTACAGCAAAGTGATTCAGTTATACATATATATATATCTACTTTCTTTTCAGATTCTTTCCCCTTATAGGTTATTACAAAATATTGAGGAGTATAGTTCCCTGTGCTATACAGTAGGTCCTTGTGGTACTGCTTTTATCAGACTCCTTCCCAACCAGCAAGTCCTCTCTCACCTTTGATCTGAAGAGATTAAGCCTCTTAAAGTCTGCCACAGACAGAAGTCTGTTGGAGGCCCCATAGAATAAATACATAGATTGTTTTGAATCCAAAAGGTATTCTTCATCATCTGCTCCTCTGCCCTCAGACCTCCTGAGGGAGACTGGTTTGCCAAAGATGAAACAGGCAGCGACCGCTGGTCAAGATCCCAGATATACTGACTCAAAAGAGTCTTTTTTTTTTTTTTTAATTCTCTCCCTGCCCCCATGCCCTCCAGGCTTGGGCTGCTGTGTTAGGGCTATTCTCATCTGGGAGAGTTTAAAACAATACGCTTTGTTTTCTATTCACTTTCAGGGGCAATGATAATCCTAAGAAGTGCAGCAGGGTGGGGGAGTGGGATTGGGCTGACCTGCAGACCCCTCCCCTGGCCTCCTGCCCTGACTAATCAATAATTACCGGAAGGTGCTCTTTATTCCCTGAAACTTTCCCCTCCCTTTCTCCTCAGCTGGGAGGAGGTTGCCAGCATGCGGCCAGCTGAGGTATAATATGCGAACCCCTCTAATCAGCAGAACTCAGTGTCTTAGGCCAGCAGCACCCCCAAAGATCAAGCCCCAGCCAGGGCCCGGCACCCTCATCCTGCCTGGGAAGACTTCTCCACCTTCACAGTGGAGGTGAACCCCAGCTCCACAAAGCACTCAGGCTCTCTCCATTCACCATCTGCAGCAGAGCTTAATACATTGTCCGTTCCCTTTTTCATCACATCACCAGCTGAGTTGGCCCTCAGAAAAGGGATTTTTTTTTTAATTGAAGTATAGTTGATTTGCAATATTATATTAGTTGCAGGTGTACAACATAGTGATTCAATATTTTTATATATTATACTCCATTTAAAGTTATAAAATATTGGCTGTATTCCCTGTGCTGTACAATATATCCTTGTAGTTTATTTATTTTATACATAGTATTTTGTACCTCTTAATCCCCTACCCCCCCTCCCCTGTCCCCACTGGTAACCACTAGTTTGTTCTCTATATCTGTGAGTCTGTTTCTGTTTTATTATATTCATTTGTTTTATTTTTTAGGTTCCACCTATAAGTGATAATATACAGTATTTGTCTGACTTATTTCACTAAGCATAATATCGTCTAGGTCCATCCACGTTGTTGCAAATGGCAAAATTCCATTCTTTTTTATGGCTGAGTAGTATTCCACTGTATCCATTTTGTGTGTGTGTGTGTGTGTATACCTCACATCTTTGAGAAGGGATTTTTAGCACCATTCTCAGAAAGGGTTTATAAAATCTCCCCTTTTTGTAATGTTTATAGAATGTTATAACTTTGTAACTGCTAAAAAGCAGCACAATTAAAATGAAATATGATCTAGCAATGCCATTTTGGGGTATATATACAAAAGAATTGAAAACAGGGACTCAAACAGATATTTGTACACCCATATTCACAGCAGCATCATTCATAATAGCAAAAGGTGGAAGCAACCCAAGTGTCCATCTTTGGATGAACGGATAAACAAAATATGGTATCTGTATACAATGAAATATTATTCAGTCTTAAGAAGAGAGGCAGTTCTGACACATGCTGCAACATGAATGAACCTTGAAGGCATTGTGCTAAGTAAAATAAGCCAGACACAAAAGGACAAAAACTGTATGATTCCACTTATAGGAAGAACCCAGAGTAGTCAAACTCATAGAGACAGAAAGTAGAATGGTGGTTGCCAGGGGTTGAGGGGAGACAGAAATGGACATTATTGTTTAATAGGGATGGAGTTTCAGTTCTGCAAGATGAAAAGAGTTCTGGAGATGGATGGTGGTGATGGTTGTACATAACGTGAATGTACTTAATGCCACTGAACTGCAGACTTAATTATGGTTAAAATGGTAAATTTTATATCATGTACATTTTACCACATTTTAAAAAAAGCATCACAATTATAAAATTAAACAAACTAGGGGCTTGAAAATTCAGATATGTAAAATAGATACACTGTTGAGTAGGTGGGGAAGGGCGATGACCCATGTTATTAAAGGATTTACTTGAAACTCCTTCAGAGTGTGGACTTTTTAAAATGCAATATACAATATAATTCTATGTACACAGACTCTGGAGCCAGATTACCTGGGCTCAATTTCCAGCTCTGCTGCTTATTAGCTGTGTGTCCTTAGACAAATTACTTAACGTCGCTATGTTTCAATGTCTCCATCTGTAAAATAGGGGAAATAAAAGTAGCCTCATGGGATTTTTATGAGAATTAATTTAATTACATATGTAAAATGTTTATAACAATGCCCCACACGTGGTAGGTCCTATATGAGTGTTTGTTTCAAAAATGTAAAAGTAAATTTTCCCAAAGCACATTTTTTTCTAGACAGAAGAGTCCACCTGAATATGTTTTTTAATTATAGCTCATTATATCACCCATAAAGTGAACAGGTTGCAATAGAATTTGGTTATTAGACACTCTCTTAGGCCCCTTCTAGCTTCATGGGTTAAAAAGTGTTCTGGAATAGAGAACAATTTACCAGCAGACTTAACATTCCAGACCAGTTTGCTTCTGCCGTCAACAGTAGGTCTTTCTCAGGGCTGGGGCCTCTGCAGTTACTACCTCTGTCTGCCATTTTACCTTTCCTGGAAGATAGTCTAAACTTGGATTTCACGAGTACATGTGAGCTGTTTGTTCTTTCACTTCTCAGCAGAAGCTGCATTACACTCTGGATTTTCACAGAATAAAGGTTGAGTAATAATTACCTTTCCCATCGCTGATCGTTGACTCCATTTGTGTCCATTAGCTGGCTCTTTAGCAATCATTCCTGTATGTGTAGCTGTATACATACGTGCAGACATACATGTGTAAGTAGATTCCTGGGCCAAATTGCCCGAATTCAAACCCAGCTCTGCCGTTGACCAGCTGAGGATCTTGGATAATTTCTAAACCCCATGTCTCCAACCTCATTTTTCCTTATCTGTAAAATAGGAATAGTAAGAGTTTCTACTGCACAGGGCTATTGTGAGGATTAACTGAGAAAACTATCTGACGTACTTAGCTCAGTCCCGGCACCCAGGAAGTGCTCAGGAACTGTTAGCCTGATAATAATTATCTACATGTGTGATAACCTCGTCCACCCCGTGGAGATGGGTGTTACTTATGGGAGAAGGAAGGTGTTACTTACATCTTTTTTTTTTTTTCCTGCTAACTGATATTTTCCTCCAAGGAAAAAACCTTATTTATACTGACAGTTTTCATGAGTCTCTTTGCTAAATTTATACACTTTTCTGGATCATGCTGAACATAATTTTATTAAATTTCAAGCGATATAGCATAGAGATTAAAAGCTTTTGAGTCAGCTAGAATTTAAAAGTCAAATAATAACAAGTGTTGACAAGGATGTGAGCAAATCAGAACCTCATACACTTTTTTTTTTAAGATTCAATTTTAATTGAAGAACAGCATTGTTTGTTTTTTGGTTTTGGGGGTTTTTTTGGCCACACGACATGTGGGATCTTAGTTCCCCAGACCAGGGATCGAAACTGTGCCCCCTGCAGTGGAAGCGCAGAGTCTTAACCACTGGACTGCCAGGAAAGTCCCTCATATACTTCTGGTGGGAATGTAAAATGATACAGTCACTTTGGAAAACATTCTGGAAGTTCCTCAAACGATTAAACATAGAGTTACCATATGACCCAGCAATTCCACTCCCGAGTATATACCCAAGAGAAATAAAAATATTTGTCCACACAAACACTTGTACACAAATATTAAAGAGACATCATTTATAACAGCTAAAAGGCAGAAAGAACCCAAATGTCTATCAGTGGATGAATGGATAAACAAAATTCAGTATCTCCATACAATGGAATATAATTCAGCTATAAAAAGGAATAAAGTAGTGATACATACTACAGCATGAATGAACCTTGAAAACATAATGCTAATGAAAGAAGGCAATCACAAAAATCCACATATTATAAGATTCCACTTATATGAAAGTCCAGAATAGGGAAATCTATAGAAATAGAAAGTAGATTAGTGGTTGCTTAGGGCTGGGAGCATAGGGGATGGATGAAGAAATAGAGGGGTGATAGCTAGAGGTTATTGTGTTTCTTTTTGAGGTGATAAATATGTTCTAAAATAGACTGTGGTGATGGCTGCACATGTCTATGAATATACTAAAAAAAAACATTGAATTGTACACTTCATTTTTTAAAATATTTACTTACTGATTTATTTTATTTGGCTGTGCCGGGTCTTAGTTGAGGCATGTGGGATCTTATTTGCCGTGTGTGGGATCTTCGCTGCGGCATGTGGGATCTTTTTAGTTGTGGCATGCAGATTCTTAGTTGCAGAAGGCATGTGGGGTCTAGTTCCCAGACCAGGGATCGAACCCGTGCCCCCTGCATTGGGAGCTTGGAGTCGTAACCACTGGACCACCAGGGAGGTCCCGAATTGTACACTTTAAGTGGGAGAATTACATGTCATGTAAATTATATCTCAATAAGGCTGTTTAAAAGAATAAATAAATAAAATGAAATAAATTTTTGAAGCTTTTGAGTCAGACTCAGTTTGACATCTTTGTATTAGTTATTTAATCTTTCCCAGCCTTGATTTCCTTACCAGTAAAATAGGACCAAGAGTAGGACCAAAATCATAGGGTGGACATGAGGATTACATGAGATAATACACATGAATCGCTTAGCACAGTGCCAGGCACATAGTATTAACTCAGCATGTTGCTAGGAAATAGCATTATGTTTCTAACAAATATTTAATGGATGTCAGCCATGTGCCAAACTTGGAGCTTGGCACTACAACAAATTCAAAGATAAGAAGGACAGATTGTGCCCTTCTTATCTTAAGCTAATACCTAATATATTAATAATTGTTCATGTTAATTATACCTATAATTGATTACTCTTATATATAATACTATATTAATTACATATAAAGGTAAAAAGAATCATACAATAGACATCCATGTACTGCCATCCAGATTAAGAAATACAGAAACATACTCTAGGGTTACTATATGTGACCTTTGAGCAGCCTTGGACAGGTTTACCATTCCTTCCTTCTTAATTCACTCATTTGGCTTCCTTACTATCACACTTTCCTCCCACCTTCCTGGCCACTCCTCTCAGTCTCTTTTATAAACTCTTCCTCTTCAATCTGATGCTGAAATTACTCCCTAGGCCACCTTCTCCTCCCAAGCATTCTCTCTCTAGTCTATTTCATCCACTTCCACTGACTCGCAAATGTTTATCTTCAGCCCAAATATTTCGTTGGCACTTGTGATCGGCACATACAACTGCATACCTGACATGTCCACTTTGAGGTCTCATGTGCTGCTCAAACTCAATGTGTCCAAAACTGAGCCATCCTCTTCCTCTCACGATTTGATCTCCCTCCTGTGCTCTCTACTTGCCCAACCCTCTGCCCGTGTCGGAAACCTAAGAATCATCCTTAACTCCTCCTTCTCCTTTTCTCTGTCATCCAGTTGTTACAGCACTGCAATCCAGAACAGATCTCAAATCCATCTGCATCTCTCTATATTCACCGCACTAGTCCACACCTATCATATCTCTCTTTTTTTGCTTAGAACCCTTATTGCCTTCTCGTAGGCATGTGTCTGTCTGGTCATCACTCTATCCTCAGTGCATAAAACAAGTTCCTGGCACAGAGTAGACACTTAATAAATATTTATTGGATGAATAACCAAAGAATGTTCACAACCTTATTCAAGGAGTCTTTGTTTTAATCAAAGTGGAAGAGGGAATGAAGGCCATATATGAAAAACCCACAGCTAACATCATACTCAATGGTGAAAGAATAAAAGCTTTTCCCTAAGATCAGGAACAAAACGAGGGTGCTCACTTTTGCCACTTCTATTCAACATAGTACTATAAGTGCTAGCCAGAGCAATTAGGCAAAGAAAAGAAATTAAAGACATCCAAATTGGAAAGGAGTAAGTAAACTTATCTCTGCTCACAGACTACATGATCTTATTTTTTCAGAAAATTCTAAAGATCTCACACACACACACGCACACACACACACAAACTTGTTAGAGCTAATAAATGAATTCAGCAAAGTTGCAAGGTACAAACTAAACAGACACAAATCAGTTGCATTTCTATACACTAGCAATGAACAATCAGAAAAGGAAATTTAAAAAAACAACTTTATTTACAATAGCATCAACAAAAGTAAAATATTTAGGAAGAAATTTAACCAACAAGGCAAAAGACTTGTATGCTGAAAACTACAAAACACTGCTGAAAGAAATTAAAAGAGACCTAAATAAATGGAAAGACATCCTGTGTTCATGGATTGGAAGACTTAATACTATTAAGATGATGTTACTACCCAAAGTGATCTACAGTTTCAATGCAATTCTTATCAAAATTCCAATGTCACTTTTTGAAGAAATAGAAAAACCCATTCCAAAATTTATATGAAATCTCAAAGGATCCTGAATACTCAAAACAGTCTTGAAAAAATAGAATAATATTGGAAGACTTACACTTTTTTATTTCAAAACTTACTACAAAGCTACAGTAATCAAAACAGTGTGGTGGGACTTCCCTGGTGCGCAGTGGTTAAGAATCCACCTGCCAGTGCAGGGGACATGGGTTCAAGCCCTGGTCCAGGAAGATCCCACATGCCGAGGAGCAACTAAGCCTTAGTGCCACAACTATTGAGCCCGTGTGCCACAACTATTGAAGCTGGCATGCCTAGAGCCTGTGCTCCACAACAAGAGAAGCCTGCGCACCGCAACGAAGAGTAGCGCCCACTCGCCGCGACCTCGCATAGCAGTGAGGAACTTGCGCAGCCAAAAATAAATAAATTAATTAATTAATTAATTTTTTAAAAAAACAAAACAGTGTGGTACTGGCATAAGGACAGACATACAGGTCAATGAGATAGACTAGAGAGCTCCCAAATAAATCTTTATACATATGGTCAATTGATTTTTTTTTCAGTGCTGTTGAGGAATCTGTAATTGATATGGCCAATTGATTTTCTGACAAGGGTGCCAAGACCATTCAACACGGAAAGGACAGTCTTTTCAAAAAATGGTGCTGGGACTACTGGATATCCACGTGCAAAAGAACGAAGTAGGGGGAATTCCCTGGCAGTCAAGTGGTTAAGACTCAGCGCTTTCACTGCCTTAGCCCGGGTTCAATCCTTGGTTGCGGAACTAAGATCCCACAAGCCTCCGGGTGCAGCCAAAAAAAAAAAAAAAAAAGGAAGTCGGGTTCTTACCTAACACCATATACAAAAATTAACTCAAAATGAAGAAAACATACAGAAAGGACTTCCTGGTGGTCCAGTGTTTAAGACTCCACGCTCCCAATGCAGGAGGCATGGGTTTGATCCCTGGTTGGGGAACTAAGATCCCGCATGCGGCACAACGCAGCCAAAAAACAAAAAGAAAAATACAGAAAAATCTTCATGATATTGTATTTGGATATGACATTTAAAAAATAAGCCAACAAGGGACTTCCCTGGTGGTGCAGTGGTTAAGAATCCACCTGCCAATGCAGGGGACATGGGTTCGAGCCCTGGTCCAGGAAGATCCCACATGCCGCAGAGCAACTAAGCCCGGCACCACAACTACTGAGCCCATGTGCCACAACTACTGAAGCCCGCGTGCCTAGAGCCCATGCTCTGCAACAAGAGAAGCCACCACAATGAGAAGCCCGCACACCGCAACCAAGAGTAGCCCCCGCTCGCCGCTACTAGAGAAAGCCCACGCGCAGCAACGAAGACCCAACGCAGCCAAAAATAAATAAATAAAATAAATTTATATTAAAAAAATAAAAACAATAAAATATGTGGAAGGGAGAAAGACCAATTCAAAATTACTGTACTTCCAGGAAGGATATCATAATATCCATAAAATAGATAAGTCTGCTTTTTATAAATCAGAGTATGGTCAAGAAAGCAAAAGCCACTCCATATATATATATATTTTTTTTTTTAGATTTTTTGATGTGGACCATTTTTAAAGTCTTTATTGAATATGTTACAATATTGCTTCTGTTTATGTTTTGTTTTTTTGGCCCTGAGGCATGTGGGATCTTAGCTCCCTGACCAGGGATTGAACCCACACCCCCTGCATTGGAAGGCTAAGTCTTAACCCCTGGACCACCAGGGAAGTCCCTCCACATGTTTTTCAATTGATGGAATGAAATATAAGGAATTAGTTACAAAGGTATTGGGAGGGCTGGAAGAGCAAAAGGCGGAAGTGAGATTTGGACAGAACTACTACACCATCAGCTCTCCTGGGGCTCCAGCTTGTCAGCTCACCCTGCAGATCTTGGGACTTGCTAGCCTTCAAATCACATGAGCCAATTCTGTATAATAAATCTCTTTATTAAAAGAGATTTATATAAGATATACAGAGAGATAACACACACGCACACAGGATATATGCATCCATCCATATACAGACACTTATACAGGATATATATCCTAATGGTTCCATTTCTCTGGCTAATACAGACAGGAATGGAGGTGAGAAAAAAGTGGCCTTCATTAAAGGTTTGGGAGTTTGGGAGTTCCTATTCAGTTTGAGGGCATCAATTTCATAGTGGAGTTGACACTGAGCTGGACTTAAATGTACCATGTCTGTAAATAGAGATGGAGAGGTGAGGGAGAAGACAGAGAAAATTCCAAGCAAAAGCAACGGTATTAGCGAAGACATAAAGACAGGAAAATTCTGTCTGCATTTGAAAAATAATGTATCACGGTATAGCACTTTATAGTTCATTGCTTCCTTCCACACACCCTACTGAGTCATCACACAGGAGCCAATAGAAAATGGGGACCCAGATAAACTTACCAAAGGGCCCACATAGCTAGACCCAAGTTGTTAGCTCCCATCCCCAAACCCACAGGCTCTAGAGAAAAGTACAGTCTCCTCAAAACACTTCACACTCTGGCTCCAGAATGCCTTTTCTTCCCCTTTCCCATAAGCCCTCTCCAGATATACTGTGTTTCAGCCAAAGAAGACTTGAGACTTCCAGACAGAGGCCAGGAACCGGAAAGTCACCCATGTGTCAGTGTTAACTGACTTAGCCAACTTGAGAAAGCCAAATCCTAAAACTGCCAGCAGGGAAAGACAATTTATTCCACAAAATCCTCAAAAGACTCATGAGCTGACAGTTCCAAGGACCTCTGAAACTGAGTGTGTGTGTGTGTGTGCGTGTGTGTGAATAGGGAGGGGTGGTTGAAAGCTATTTAAGAGGCAGCTCTCTCATTCTCCCTCTTCTACCTTCTATTATGGGGTAACTGTCTCCCTTTCACTCCCACAGAAATCTACAGGTTTATTCTCTAAACAGGGCAAAACAGGACCTCTGAACTGGGGGACATCAGGCACATTTGAGAGCATAGGCGAGGTTTCTAGAAGAAGAGGATTGGCTGTGTGTATGCTGAATGCTACATGCCGAGGCCCACAGCCCTCTGCTCCTTTCAGCAACCAGAATACGGGGCGCCAGACCAGTGTTCCCCGCTGGAAGGCGACTGCTAGATTCTTCTCCGGGAAATCTGACGAGCCTGAGAGGAAAGACCTAAAGATTCAGACATTTGGGAATTTTCCCAGCAAACAGTCCCACTCAGATACCCCACCCCCACCCCGCCCCAGAGCTTCCGGTCAGCATTTTGGTTCCTGTGTCAGATATTTCCCATCTGCTCCTCCGCACCTCCTTCCTCTCTGCCCTGCCCTCTGCTTGGGGACGCTCCCAGGTATGGAAGATATGCAGGCTCCCGCACCCTCCAACTTCTGGTTGGTTTGACCAATGTGGAAGCCAGGAGTAAACAGGAGCGAGGGAGGAAGACGAGGCTGGGCCGTTTGCTCTTCTGTTCCTCTCTGATGTCACCTCGGCCTCCCTGTGTCTCTCCACCAGAGACGCAGCTCTTCCACTCTGCCTTTGTAAACAGCCATTTTGTAAATAAAGCCTCCTGAAATTACCCTAGTTTGAGTGAAACTATGTTTACTGTTGGGACCTGACTGATACAGTTTGCCTCTCAGAAATAATCAGACTGTCTAGGATTACCAGACACCTGAGTAAAAACCTTCAGCACAGAAGATACCAACAAACAAAAAAACAGAATGGGGGGCTTCCCTGGTGGCGCAGTGGTTGAGAATCTGCCTGCTAATGCAGGGAACACGGGTTCGAGCCCTGGTCTGGGAAGATCCCACATGCCGCGGAGCAACTAGGCCCGTGAGCCACAACTACTGAGCCTGCGCGTCTGAAGCCTGTGCTCCGCAACAAGAGAGGCCGCGATAGTGAGAGGCCCGCGCACCGCGATGAAGAGTGGCCCCTACTTGCCACAACTAGAGAAAGCCCTCACACAGAAACGAAGACCCAAAACAGCCAAAAATTAAAAAAAAAAAAAAAAACAGAGTGAAAAGCAACTTGCTGAAACAGAGTCTGCAGGAAGAAGACTTTTTAAAAAGTATCACTGATATTCTCAGAGAGACACTAAAAGATATTATGTTCACAAAACAAAAATGAAATGCTATTTAAAAAGAGGAAAAACATTCAAGGATCAAAAAAGAGCTCTTTGAAAATTAAAAACATGACAGCAGAAATTAAAAACTCACTAGAAGAGCTGAAAGATAAAGTTAAAGAAATGTTCCAGAAACTATAGCCAAAAAAAACCAAAGCAATAGAGTATAAAAGGAAAAGATAAGAAAATGAGAAAAACAGTCCAAGAAGTACACTATTTGAATAATAAGAGAGAAAAGATAAAATAGAGAGGAAAAAATAAATTGAATAATTCAAGATTTCTCAGAACTAAAAGACATGAGTTTTTGGACTGAAAGAGTCAGCTGAGTGTCTAAAACAAGGAATGAAACTAGACCCACACCAAGGAAACACTGAAGACAAAGAAAGACTTTTACAAACTTTCAGCAAGAGAGAAAAAATAATCACCACAAAGAATCAATGTGCCAGTTACCAATGTACCGTTTCTCAGATCCAAATCTGCCTTTTAATACCTTCTCAGTGATGATGGATGGGATTCTTTTTTTTTTCAATCAATCAATCAATCAATTAATTAATTTATTTATTTATTTATTTATTTATTTTTGGCTACATTGGGGGGATTCTTTTAAGCATCTCTCTTTCACAGCGAGCAAGCTGTTGCTCGCTATTAAGCTTTCTAGGTAGAAGGTGCTGGAGGGACATTGCAGGAGGAAGGGGCTTTTCCTGCTGGGTCCAGCAGCTGCACCATTGGTCAGAGGTGGGAGGGAAGGACATCCTGGGTTGCTCTGCCCCAGCCACATGCCCCACTGTCCTCCCGATGCTGTGACCCTTCACATATGGACTCTGTGCACTGCAGGCCTACTGCACCAGTGCTCTCACCCTCTTTGTATGCCAGGCTACCAGTTGTGGCTCACTTATGCCCTGAAGGGTTGCTTCCTGCCTGCCCAGCAAACCAACACCCTTCTCTGCTATCCACTGCGCTGCAACTACACCTTCTCCAGTTAGGTCTGAAACCCTGCCTCAGGGAGAGATCCCTTCCAAATGTATTCTTCCTTGGATATCTCCCTCAGCCCTCAGATACCATAGAGTTCTCTTACATCTTATAATCATTCTTTTGTCATACTTTAACACCTTTTTTTTTTTTTTTTTTTTTGGCCACACTGCACGGCTTGTGAGATCAGGGATTGAACCCATGCCCTCAGCAGTGAAAACACCAAGTCCTAACCACTGGATCACCAGGGAATTCCCAGTTTAAAACTTTTTTGTAGTAAACTTCCCTGTGTGGAATCACTGTGTGTTCCTGTCTCCTGATTGAACCCAGACTGATAGAAACAGGAATCAGAATGGCTTGGTCTCCATAGCAACACTAGAAGAAAGAAGGCAATGGAGCAGTGTTTTCAAAATTGTGATGGGAAAGTATCTCCAACCTAGAATTCTATACCCAGCCAAAATACAAACCAAATGGGAGGGTAAAATAAGGGTGTTTTAAATAAAGCTGTCAGAGTTTGGAGCTGCACACAAAAATGTGGCTAATAACAGAACAGGCTTGTGGGATCTGCAGGAGGGAGAAAGCAGCAGTGTAGATTCTGAGCACGGGGAGACGACTGCTCCATCTGGAAGAACAGGTCTACACCTACCCGTGTACAGAAATGCCTGCAGCTCTGCTGCTACGGACAAACCAGTGAGGAACTGCCAATCATTTCCTCCTTGCTTTTAGAATCGGGCTCTCTCCTCTAGACGGGCTTTGCGGTCTGTGACCTGCCAGGCTCACGGGACTTTCCAGTGCCTTCCTTTCCCCTCCCCACCCTCCAGCCCTCTGCCCTCAGGGTCCCCAAGTTAAACAATCAAGATGTACGCTTCAGCCTCCAGGCACCACACCCCATCCCTTTCCTGGATCTCCACCCTTCCCAAGGTGATGGAGAGGAGGGGATTAGAGGGGAGGAACTCTAAATTCAGTGAATAACATGAGAAATGAATACATTGGAAGTTAGTCCTATTGTTATCTTTGAACCATAGGAAAGGGCAGTGTGAGAAGGACCCAAAAAGCCTCACTCCAATTGAGTTGGAGTGGGGCAGGCTCTCCTCCACTTTACACCCCTCATGGGCTATGGCTTATTCCCAGTATCAGGCTGAAATGCCTCAGCCAAGAAAAGGGTTCTCCAGAAGCCACCTCTGCTTTTATGTCTTGCCTCATCTCTGGCCTCTTTCTCCTTGCTGTCTGGGATTCAGCCTCAATAAACAGTGCTCTTGCATTCAAGAACATTGACTTGACATGAGTAAGTGGGGCTCCTGCCCTGGGCCTCACACTTAGAACACCCCACATTACACACACACACACACACACACACACACACGGCACAGTACTCCCCGGGTTCAGTTTGAGGACAGACATGATGGATGGCAAAGGAGACACTTCCTCCCTCTTGCTCTGGATCATGCTGAGTGCAGATGTGAGACCTGGGAAAAGACAGTGCCAGAGCAATCCTTGGAGCATTGCCCCCTGTCACCACCATCACCCAAAGGATGGCAGGACAGCTGAGCTGAAGCCCATTCATGGCTATTTAGACTTTTCTGATACTCCAGCTCAGGGTCAGCAAACCCTAGCCTTTGGGCCACATCAGGCCCACTGACTGTTTTTGTACAGCACGTGATGGATGAATCTCACGAATGTAAAAGACACAAAATATCAGGCTGCCTGATTCAATTTATATACAGTGTAAAAACCGGCAAAACTGATCTATGGTGTTGGGGGTCAGAATAGAGGTTACCTTTGGGGAAGTGGGGGCAGGTGTCTGGAGCAGAGCACTAGGGAGGTTTCAGATGTGATTACATGGATAGTTCACTTATTAGAGTTATTTCTAGATATTTGTTTTGGAAGCTTATTATAAATGGTATTTTTCTTTTTTAAAATACTTTTCAAATTGAAACATATTATACATAGCCATGAGGTACACTAAGTGTAGACCTTAAGTGCATAGTTCAATGAATTTTTGCATATGTATACATTCATGAAAGCTCCACCCAGGCCAAGACATAGAATATTCTTAGCATCCCAGAAGGGTCTTCCCCATCCCCAGCACCACAAGAGTAACCACTATTGTGAGAATGACTATTGCTGGTTCTGCTTCTTCTTGATTTGGGCATAAATGAAGTCATATATAATGTTATCCTTTGTGTCTGGCTTATTTTACTCAACATAATGTCTCTGAGATTAATCCATGTTGTTGTGTGTATCCATAGTTCATTCTTTCTATTGCCATGTAGTATCTCATTGTATGAATGTACAATTTGATTACCCATTCTGTTGATAGACAGACTGTTTTGACTTTTTGGCTATTGTGAATAAAGTTGCTGTGGACATTCTTGTACATGTCTTTTGATAAACATATACACATATTTCTCTCACCTAGGAGTGAATTTTCTAGTCACAGAGTAGGCATACATTTAGCTTTAGTTAATACTTTAGTATTTAAGTATTAAGTTAGTATGTTTTATGTCTTAACTTTCTCTCTACTTCAAGGTCATAAAAATAGCCTTCTTTGTTTTCTTCTAGAAGCTTTATTGTCTTACCTTTTATACTTTGGCCTATGATTCATTTTGAATTAATTTTTTGTGTATGGGTGTGAGGTAAGGGTCAATATTTATTTTTTCCATATACATTCAATTGTTCCAGCACTATTTATGTAAAAGAACATGTTATTGTTGATTTATATAGAAATTCAATCAATTTTTATTTGACTTTGTATCCATAATCTTCCTAATTCATTTATTCATGGTAATAATTTATCTATAGATTCTTTTGGGTTTTCTATGTACACAATCATGTTACCTGCAACAATGATTTTTTCCTTCCTTTCTTTCTTTCTTTCTTTCTTTCTTCCTTTCTTTCTTTCTTTCCAATACTTGCCATTTTTATTTCTTTTTCTTGCCTATTACATTGACTAGAGCCTTCAGAACAATATTGACTGGAAGTGATGATAGTGGAAAACTTTGTCTCATTCTCAGTCTCAGGAGGAAAACTTTCAATATTTCACTATCAAGTCATGACATAAGATGTAGGCTTTTTATTATACTCTTCATCAGAGTAAGGAAGTTTCCTTCGATGTCTAGTTTTCTAAGAGGTTTTATTATGAATTGTATAGAATTTTATCAGGCACTTTTTCTGTATCTATTGAGATAGACATGTGTTTTTCTCACTTATTCTGTTAATATGATTAATTACATTGATAAATTGTCAACTCTTACACCAGTCTTGCTTTCCTAGAATAAGTCCAAATTTTTTGTGATGTAGTAAGTTTTTTATATATAGTTAGACTCAATTTGCTAATGTATTATTTAGGATTTTTTGTATTTATATTCATAAGAAAGATTAGCCTACATATTTTTTATTAATGTTCTTATCGGTTTTTGTTATCAAGGTTATGGTGATCTCACAAAATGAATTGGAAGAATGTTTTTACTTTTTGCTTTGGTGTTTATTGGAATTCACCAGTGAAGCCACCTGGACCTGGAGTTTTCTTTGTTGAAAGATCTTTAATTTTTAGATACAAATTCTTTAACAAATACAGAATCTTCAGACTCAGATTTTCTACTTGTTTCTGTTTTGAAAAGTATTCTTCATGGAATTTGACTATTTCATTGGAAATTTCATGTTTATTTATGTAGAATTGTACACAGTATCCTCTTATTATCTTTTTTTTTTTGGCCTCGCAGCTTGTGGGATCCTAGTTCCCCTACCAGGGATCAAACCCAGGCCCTAGGCAGTGAAAGCATGGAGTCCTAACCACTGGACCTAGAGGGAATTACCCCCTTATTACCTTTTTAATGTCTATTGTGATATCTCTCTTTTCATTATTGATATTGGTAATTTGTGCCTTTTATATATTTTTTAATTTATTTATTTTTTAAAATTTTGTTGCGCTGGGTCTTAGTTGCAGCAAGCAGGCTCCTTAGTTGCGGCATGCGAACTCTTACTTGCAGCATGCATGTGAGATGTAGTTCCCTGACCCCAGGCCCCCTGCATTGGGAGCGCAGAGTCTTATTCACTGCGCCACCAGGGAAGTCCCAATTTGTGCCTTTTTTAAAAAAAAGTTTATCAGTCTTGCCAGGGGGGTCATCAATTGTATTAGTTCTTTCAAAAAAACAGCTTTTGCTTTGTTGATTCATACTATTATATGATTGTTTTCTATTTCATTAATTTCTGTTCTTAGATTTATTCCTTCCTCCTACTCTCTTTGGGTTTAATGTGCTGGGGTTTTTTTTTCCTGATCTCGAAAATTGATTATTATATCATTGATTTGCAGCCTTTCCTCTTTTCTAATATATGCACTTAAAGATATAAATTTCTCTCTGAGACTGGGTATAGCTGCATTCCCTAAATTCTGGTATGTTATAGTTTTAATGTCATTTAGTTCAAACTACTTTCTCATTGTTGTGATTTCTTCTTTTTGTTCATGGGTTACTAAGAAGTGTATTACCTAATTTCCAGCCATTTGTAGATTTCCACTTATCTTTTTACTACAGTATTACTATCTACATTAAGTCCCTTGTGGTAAGAGAACTTTTCTGTATCATGTTAATCCTTTAAAATATGTTGAGACATTTTATGATCTAATATATGATCAGTTTTGTTCAGTGTTGAGACTTCCCTGGTGGCACAGTGGTTAAGAATCTGCCTGCCGGGCTTCTCTGGTGGTGCAGTAGTTAAGAATCCTCCTGCCAATGCAGGGGACTCCAGTTCGAGCTCTGGTCTGGGAAGATCCCACATGCCGCGGAGCAACTAAGCCCACGTGCCACAACTACTGAAGCCCGTGTGCCTAGAGCCCGTGCTCCGCAACAAGAGAAGCCACCACAATGAAAAGCCCGCACACCACAACAAAGAGTAGTCCCTGCTTGCCGCAACTAGAGAAAGCCCGAGTGCAGCAACGAAGACCCAACGCAGCCAAAAATAAATAAATTAATTAAAAAAAAAAAAAGAATCTGCCTGCCAACGCAGGGGACACGGTTCGATCCCTGGTCTGGGAAGATCCCACATGCCGCGGAGCAACTAAGCTCGTGCACCACAACTACAGCCTGCAAGCCACCAACTACTGAAACTGCGTGCTGCAACTACTGAAGCCCGAGCGCCTAGAGCCCATGCTCCATAACAAGAGAAGCCACCACAGTGAGAAGCCCGTGCACCACAATGAAGAGTAGCCCCAACTCGCCGCACCTAGAGAAAGCCCGCACGCAACAATGAAGACCCAACGCAGCCAAAAAAAGGAAAAATTTTGTTCAGTGTTCATGTGCTCTTGAAAACAATGTAAATTTTGCAATCATGGGTGGCAGTAGTTTATATGTCACATTCGATCAAGTTTCTTAATTGTATTTTTTGCATTTTTATATCTTTATTTAAGTTTTTAATCTCCTTATTCTATCAATTACTGAGAGAAATGTGTTAAAATCTCCTGCTATGATTGTGGATATGTCTTTTTCTCCTTTTAGTTCTGTCCTTTTTTGCTTTGTATATTTTTAAGCTATGTTATTAAGTACATATAATTTAGAATTATCATATCTTTCTGGTCTTTTTATCCTTTTGAAACTTTCCTCTTTATTTCTAGTAATACCTCTTATATTAAAATTTACTTTGACTGATAGACCTATAGCCTGCCAGCTATCTTTTAGATACCATTTGCATTGTATACATCTTCCTTCCTTTTACTTTTAACCTTTCTGTATCCTTATAATTAACATGTGTTTCCTGTAAGCAGCATACAGTTGAGTTTTTTTTTTTTTATGCAATTCAACAGTCTTTGTCTTTTAATTAGGGAATTTTGTTCTTTACAGTAATTGAATTACTAATATATTTGGATTTAAATCTTACCACCTTATCATTTGTTTTATATTTATTTCATCTTTTCTATTTTTCTTTTCCTGTCACTCTGACTTCTTTGGATGAATTAATTATTTTTATTATTCCATTTTTCCTTATGTTCAATTCTTAGTTATACATTCTTTTACTATTTTTGTTGGATACCTTAGACCAGAAATTCTTAAAATTTTTGGTTGAAAGATCCCTTTATACTCTCAAAAATTATTAAGAACACAACTGGACATCCACATGTAAAAGAATGAAGTTGGGCTCTTATCTCACACTGCATAGCAAAGATAACTCAAAATGGATCACAGACCTAAATTTAAGAGGTAAAACTATAAAAAAAAAAAAACAACTCTTAGGAGAAAGCATAGGGATAAATATTCATGACCTTGGATTTGCTGATGGTTTGTAAATTATGTTACCAAAAGTTCAAGCAACAAAAGAAAAAATAGGTAAGCTGGACTTCATCAAAATTAAAAGCTTTGGGCTTCCCTGGTGGCACAGTGGTTAAGAATCCACCTGCCAATGCAGGGGACATGGGTTCTAGCCCTGGTCCAGGAAGATCCCACATGCCGCGGAGCAACTAAGCCCGTGTGCCACAACTACAGAGCCTGCGCTCTAGAGCCCATGAGTCACAACTACTGAGCCTGCGTGCTGCAACTACTGAAGCCCGCGTGCTTAGAGCCCGTGCTCCACAACAAGAGAAGCCACTGCAATGAGAAGCCCGCGCACCACAACGAAGAGTAGCCCCCACTCACCGCAACTAGAGAAAGCCCGCGCACAGCAACAAAGACCCAACGCAGCCAAAAATAAATTAATTAATGAAAAAAACTGAATTAAATGCTTTTATGTTTCAAAGGATACTATCAAGAGAGTGAAAAAATATTACACAGAATGGGAGAAAATATTTGTAAATCATATATGTGATAAAGGTCCAGAATACATAAAGAACTCTTAAAACTCAAAGACAAAAAACAAAACAAAGCAAAAAAAAAAAAAGTCAAAGACTTGAATAGATAGTTCCCCAGAAGAGCTATACAAATGGCCAAGAAGCACATGAAAAGATGCTTAACATCATTAGTCAGTAGGAAAATGCAAATCAAAACCACAATGAGGCATTTCCCTGGTGGTCCGGTGGTTAGTAATCTGCCTTCCAATGCAGGGGATGTGGGTTCAATCCCTGGTTGGGGAACTAAGATCCCACATGCTGTGAGGCAATTAAGGCTGCTCGCTGTAACTAATGAGCCTGCACAACACAACTAGAGAAGCCTGTGAGCCGCAAAGAACGATCCCATATGCTGCAACAAAGATCCTGCACGCCGCAGCGAAGATCCTGCGTGCCACAAATATGACTCAATGCAGCCAAATAAATAAATATTTAAAAAAAAAAAAAAAACAAAACCACAATGATATATACCCTCAAAATGAATGGCCCTAATAAGAAAGAATTTTAAAGGGGAAAGTAAGAAGTATTGGAAAAAATGTGGAGAAACTCGTACACTCATACACTGCTGAATGTAAAATGGTGCAGCCACCGTGGAAAATAGTTTGTCAGTTCCTTGATAAGTTAAACATTGAATTGCCAGTATGACCAGCAGTTTCACTCTTAGTATATGCGCAAAAGAATGGAAAACACCATTCTTTGTGTTCAAACAAAAAACTTGCACACAAAGGTTCACAGCAGCCCTATTCACAATAGTCAAAAGGTGGAAACAGCCCAAATGTTTATCAACAGATGAATGGATAAACAAAATGTGGTATATTCACACAATGACATATTATTTGGCCAAAAAAAGGAATCAGATAATAATACATGCTACAACATGGATGAAACTTGAAAACATAATGCTGCGTGAAAGAAGTCAGAGACACAAAAGGCTATGTATTATATGTTTCCATTTATATGAAATACCCAGAATAGGCAAATTCATCGAAAATAGAAAGCACATTAAGGGTTGTGGCGGGTGGGGAAATAAGAGCGACTGCTTAATGGCACAAGGTTTCCATTTGGGGTGATGAATAGGTTCTGGAACTAGATAGTGGTAATGGTTGAACAACATTATGAACGTACTTAATGCCACTGAATTGTACGTTTTTAAGTGGTTACAACAGTAAGTTTTATGCTGATCTATTTTACCACAATTTAAAAAGTAATTGAGGACCTCAAAGAGCTTTTCTTTATGTGGATTATATGTAACAATATTTACCATATTAGAAATTAAAATTGAGAATTTAAAACTATGTATACTTTAATTCATTCTAAAATAATAACAAATTAGACCATTACAAATAACATATACTTTATTTGGGGTTTTTTGTTGTTGTTGTTGTTCATTTGTTTAGAAAAAAGAAACAGAAATAAGAGTGGCATTGTTTTACATTTTTTACTTTTATTTTAATTCTGTCTTATAAAAGACAGCTTGATTCTCATGTCAGCTTCTGTCTCCATTCTGTTACATGATATTTTAGTTGAAGTATATAAAGAAAATTTGCACACCCATTGGATGGCTGCTACCAAAAACAAACAAACAAAACCCAAACCTCACAAAATAAGTTTTGTTGAGGATATGGAGAATTGGAACCCTTGTGCACTGTAGGTGAGAATGTAAAATGGTGCAGCCACTCTGAGAAACAATATGAAGGTTTCTCAAAAAAATCAATCCCGCCTCTGGGTATATACCCAAAAGAGCTGAAAGGAGGACATTGAAGAGATATTTGCACACCCATGTTCATTGTAGCACTATTTATAATAGACAAGAGGTGGAAACAACCCAAATGTCCATCAATGGATAACTAGATAAACAAAATGTGGCATATACATACAATGGAATATTATTTGGCCTTTAAATAGAGGGAAAGACTGATACAAGCCACAATGCAAATGAACCTTGAGGACATTATGCTAAATGAAGTGTCAGTCATAAAAAAGATAAATATTGTAAAATTGCATTTACATGAGGTATCTAAAGTAGTGAAATTCATAGAAACAGAGAGTAGAATGGTGGTTGCCAGGGGATAGAGAGAGAGGGAAATGGGATATTGTGATTTAATAAGTACAGGCAGACCTCAGAGATATTGTGGGTTCAGTCCAGACTGCAATACAGTGAACATCACAATAAAGCAAGTCACACAAAGTTTTTTGGGTTCCCAGTACATATAAAAAGTTATGTTTACACTATACTGTAGTCTATTAAGTGTGCAATAGCATTGTCTGAAAAAAAGTACATACCTTAGTTTAAAAATACTTTATTGCTAAAAAAAAATATATTAACCATTATCTGACAATGCAGGGTTGCCACAAACCTTCAATTTGCAAAAAAAAATGTAATATCTGCGAAGCACAATAAAGTGAAGCACAATAAAACAAGGTGTGCCTGTGAAAAAGAAAGTTTGGCATTTGCAGATATGTAATTGGAAAATAGAATATTTTAATAGCCTTTTCAGATAATTGTGGATATTCTTTTTTTTTTTTAATAGATTTATTTATTTATTTATTTTTGGCTGCATTGGGTCTTCGTTGCTGGGTGCAGGCTTTCTCTAGTTGTGGCGAGCAGGGGCTGCTCTTGGTTGCAGTGAGCAGGCTTCTCATTGCGGTGGCTTGTCTTGTTGCGGAGCACGGGCTCTAGGCACGCGAGTTTCAGTTGTGCCACACGTGCTCAGTAGTTGTGGCTCGCGGGCTTAGTTGCTCCGCGGCATGAGGGATCTTCCCGGACTAGGGCTCGAACCTGCGTCCCCTGCATTGGCAGGTGGATTCTTAACCACTGCGCCACCAGGGAAGCCCAAAATGTTCACATTCTTTTTGTACATTAAAACACGTTGGTCTATCTTGTGCTTTATTTTTATTTATTTACTTATTTATTTTACTAAGAGCTCAGTCTTTCATTTATTTATTTGTTTTGCTGTGTTGGGTCTTCGTTTCTGTGCGAGGGCTTTCTCTAGTTGTGGCAAGCGGGGGCCACTCTTAATCGCGGTGCGCGGGCCTCTCACTATCGCGGCCTCTCTTGTTGCGGAGCACAGGCTCCAGACACGCAGGCTCAGTAGTTGTGGCTCACGGGCCCAGTTGCTCCGCGGCATGTGGGATCTTCCCAGACCAGGGCTCGAACCCGTGTCCCCTGCATTGGCAGGCAGATTCTCAACCACTGTGCCACCAGGGAAGCCCAAAATGTTCACATTCTTTTTGTACATTAAAACACGTTCGTCTATCTTGTGCTTTATTTTTAAATATTTATCTATTTTTTTGGCCAGGCTGTGCTTCATGCAGGATCTTAGTTCCCTGACCAGGGATTGAACCCACGCCCCCTGCAGTCGAAGCATAGTCTTAACCACTGGACGGCCAGGGAAGTCCCTATCTTGTGTTTTTGTTTTTTTTTTTTAATTTATTTTTGGCTGTGTTGCGTCTTCGTTTCTGTGCAAGGGTTTTCTCTAGTTGTGGCAAGTGGGGGCTACTCTTCATCGCGGTGCGCGGGCCTCTCACTATCGTGGCCTCTCTTGTTGCGGAGCACAGGCTCCAGACGCGCAGGCTCAGTAGTTGTGGCTCACGGGCCTAGTTGCTCCGTGGCATGTGGGATCTTCCCAGACCAGGGCTCGAACCCGTGTCCCCTGCATTGGCAGGCAGATTCTCAACCGCTGCGCCACCAGGGAAGCCCCCTATCTTGCGTTTTTAATGGGTTTTTTAATCATGCAAATTTTTATAACACTGTGCATTGGTCATGGTGTATGATCCTTTTAGTGTGCTGTTGAATTCATTTTGCTAGTATTTGGTTGCAAATTTTTGCATCTATATTCATCAGGAATATTTGCCTATAGTTTTCTTTTCTTGTGATGTCCTTATCTGGCTTTGGTATCAGGGTAATTCTGGCCTCATCAAATGAGTTTGGGAGTGTTTCCTCCTCTTCAATTTTTTGGAACTTTGAGAAGGACTGGCATTACTTCTTTAAATGTTTGGTAGAATTCACCAGTGAAACTATCTGGCCATTTCTTGTTGGGAGGTTTCGATTACTGATTCAGTCTCCTTATTTGTGATTAGTCTGTTCAGACTTTCCATTTCTTCATGATTCAGTCTTGATAGCTTGTATAATTCTAGGAATTTATGCATTCCTTCTAGGTTGTCCTATTTGTTGGTATGTATTTGTTCATAGTAGTCTCTTATGATCCTTTGTATTTCTGTGGTATCAGTTGTAATGCCTCTTCTTTCATTTATAATTTTATTTATTTCAGTCCTCTCTCTCTCTCTCTCTTTTTATTTGCTAACCTGACATCAGTTTGAATTCTTTTCTTCTTATCTTGTAATCTAGCAACCAGCCATTTATTTAATTCAAAGCTGAGCATTTTCCCCTTCAGTTTTACCTTCAGCAAATGTCTAAAATTTTCTTAAAGGGACAGCACATTTAAATAATTAATTTAAATTATTATTTTTTAGATAGCTAGTGGGAAGCAGCCACATAGCACAGGGAGATCAGCTTTGTGCTTTGTGCCCACCTAGAGGAGTGGGATAGGGAGGATGGCAGGGAGATGCAAGAGGGAGGAGATATGGGGATATATGTATATGTATAGCTGATTCACTTTGTTATAAAGCAGAAACTAACACACCATTGTAAAGCAATTATACTCCAATAAAGATGTTTAAAAAAATTAAAATAAATTATTATTTTTAATTTATTTATTTGTTTGTTTGTTTATTTATTTATTTATTTGCTGCACTATGTGGCTTGCAAGATCCAGGAGTGGCTGTTTGTTCCAAAGGAAAATAACCCTGTATCTGCAAGCCTATCTCCGTCCCCTTTCTCTTCCCAATGGGCACACCTACAAATGAAGACTCTTGATCTGCCCAGGGTGAGGATATTTTTATCTCTTTGTACTCTGCAATGCATGCAGCAGCTCCTCTCCCTAGGTGACCCAGTTGGTGACAATGCAGACTCTGTGAGCAGAGGCCAACCTGCAGCTGCAGGAACCTTCTTTTCAGCATTCCCCTTACTGCCTCTGGAAGCCCTGCAGAGCCTCAGTCATTGCCCTGGTCCATCAATGGGAAAGTCCCAATCATTCATGATGGTGGCCATTCCACCTCACATCTCATCCCACCAGCCTTTTCTGCCCTCCCCTCTTCTCTCTGGGTTCTTCTTATGTCACTGTGTGATGATTTCAGTAGATCAAGTAAAAATTGTATTACAGACGACAGTAATGCTAGGAGGAAAGAATGAAGAAAACCAGCACACAGTGATTAGAGCCCATATTCGCACAACCAAAGAGTCAAGAAATTATGGATACAAAAAAAAGAAAAGAAAAGAAAGAAAATGGAATGATGGATTGATGGATACAGAATGAGTAATCAGCTGTGGCTGCCAGGTGACACCATAGCAACTCCAGCTAGGACAAGGCAAAAAAAAAAAAAAGATCAGCAAGCCCTTCATGCCTTCGTAGTATTTATTATATGGATAGCTTTTTTTTTTTTTTTTTAAAGGAAGGAGCATGGCATATTTTATTTTATTTATTTATTTATTTATTTTGGCTGCATTGGGTCTTCGTTGCTGTGCGCAGGGCTTTCTCTAGTTGCGGCGAGCGGGGGCTACTCTTCGTTGCGGTGCGCGGGCTTCTCATTGCAGTGGCTTCTCTTGTTGCATGCAGAGCACAGGCTCTAGGCCCGCGGGCTTCAGTAGTTGTGGCACGCAGTCCCAGTAGTTGTGGCACACGGGCTTAGTTGCTCCGTGGCATGTGGGATCTTCCCGGACCAGGGCTCAAACCCATGTCCCCTGCATTGGCAGGCGGACTCTTAACCACCGCTCCACCAGGGAAGCCCTGGATAGCTATTTTTAATAGTCAAGCTCTTCTGTTATAGAACAGATTTTCTTATTTATGAATATGTAATCTGTCTTTGATTCTCTTGTCTATCCTTGGCCACTGGCCAAGTAGAAGCCTAGTGCCATGATACAGCATAAGGAGTTTTGGACTTCTGGATAAATAATGCTAGAATTCCACACAGTTCAAGGGTCTGTATCTCCAAAGCAGGTATTCTCCTTATACCACTCTTAGACTCAGGCAAGAAAGGCTATTGTTCTGGGTTCATCTAGAGCACCCTCTCACCACCACCACCATGGGCCTTCCTCCGGCCTCCCCACCCTAGGGACTGGCTTTTCTGGAGCCCATATTGACTCCTTCTAGACCGGGGCTACTCAAAGTGGTTCTCTAACCACTACCAGTCAGCAAACTTCTTGTTACTGGTCCGCAACACACACTAAATATAGGAATTGAAAGCAAGCATTTAGAAATTTTTATCACAATTTGACTTTGCTACAACTTCCAAGCTCCTGATCATCCTCCATTTTCCAGTAATGTTAATATAATACATTGCGTTGCTAGTGCTAATGCTAGTAAAATTACATTGTATTTTATAAAAGTAATAGTTCATCCCAGATTGGAAACTTAAAAAGCTAGCCATTCACCAGAAGCACTGTTTTATTTTAGACTCTGGCATTTTCTGCCCAAATAGCCTGAGCCCATTTCCTCCAGGGTCTCTGCAGGCCTCTGCCTGGGACATCCTCAGGTGGGCAGATCTCTCTACAAGTGTGCACACCTAGCCTCAGTAGGTGGCCAGGAACCACTGTTCATAGGTGTGCAGATTGAGCTTGGACTTGTGAGCTGGGGTGTCCATTGTGTGCATGCAAGGCCCCTCACAGTGCAGAATGGAGGGAGGGGAGAGGAATGGGAAGGGAAAGGGCACAGGTTGAGGGTTGGAGAGCCATGAGTGGCAAGTTCTAAATCCAAACCTGGCCTTCCAAGTTGTTATGAAGATATATCTGTCAAGGTAGAAGGATAGAACACACTTTAACAGTGCGTTAGCCTGACCTCTTAAGGCCTCAGTACTCAGACAAGTGGTATGTGGGCCTCCATTTGTTACTTGCCCTGGGGCCCATAAATGTACCCAGCAGAGCTACCTTAGGCATCCCTGGATGGACAGCTGAGGAGCCCATTAAGCTACATGCACTCTGTAAAGACACATGAACGTTTTCTTGCATAACTTTTAAGCGGACCCTGAGCCAATAAGATTAAGAGCCACTGGCCGAGATATTGCAGAAAATCTGCTGGAACAAGTCGGCCTGTTCCACTATGCTAGTTCCAGAGACAGAGTCAAGGACTGTCTCTTCCTCTTCTTGGGGCAGACCTAGAGAACAGCCATCATTGGTGGCCATGAAGGTCTCCTGCATTCTTCCTGTATCCTTTGTATCTCCTGATGACAAATCAAAATTATAAAGGAGTATCGACTGAAAAAACAACAACAACAAAAACAAAAACTGCACAACCTAAAAGCTGCGAGTTGTGTTTTACTGAGAACTACAGACCAGGAGACAGCCTCTCATATAGCTCTGAGGCAAAGGAGGAGCCAGGATATATAGGAGTTTTTGCTGGGGAAAAACAAACAAACAAAAAACAGTAGTCAAATGTCAAAAGATTATTGCTAATCACAAAAAAAGAGACATCTCAAGTTAATGATTTTAGTGCTTTTCTGTGTATGGAAAGGTGCAAGAGTCTGGGATCACTGAAATTATTCCTTTGATATGCATCTTAATTCTCTAGGGCCAGCATCCTGTTTTTTTCCATCCTGAATTCCCTTCAGGGTGCACCGCTGGGGCTGGCTGCAGTGGCCCACAGCTTGATGGTGGGCAACATTCATTGATTACTGAAACGGCAGGCAACATTTTTTTGTCAACAAGAGTAATCACAGTTCAGGCATTTAAAAATGGAGTCAGGAGGCCATTGAGGATCTGGTCTCAGACACGTCTCTGCACCACTGAGAACTTGAGCTTTCTTTGAATTCTACCAGACCGAGGGACACCACCAGCATATTCAGAGCAACACCTGCCACCTGCAACCTTATGGTCTCCCCTTGTAACTATGCAACCACTTGGACCCCAACGAATCCTCACTTAACCAGCACCCTTACTTCTTGCCAACTTCGATTATAATTCTTGATAACGCATGTAACTTAACTGTAACCTTGCAGTTTCTGCCTTTACAAACATATCCCACTTTGTAGTCCAGCAGAAGACAATTCAAGTGCTTCTTGAATTTGTGTCTCCCAGGCTGCAGTCCTAACAAGCCCCAAATAAACCTGTTTATTTCAGTCAGTCTGTTTCTAAAATTTGTAACACTCCCACAGATCAGACTTGCTGGGTTTCTAGGAGTCGTCCCTTCCTCTCCAGTAAAGACCCAACCCCAAGATCCAAGCTCTTGCGTTTTCCCCTCTGGCCCCGCGGGTCACCAAGCGTTGGAGAAGCCACTTTCCCTGCAGGGGCAACCGCTGGCCTTCCTCCCGTTGTGCTGGCGGGGGAGCCCGGGGCGCTATGAGGAACAGAGGCACGCTCTGTGAGATGCCTCCAGCATCTCTACCCTCCCCCCCCACACCCCCACCACCCCCCCCCCCCCCCCGCCTCCGCTGGGAGCAGGTTCCTAACCTGGAGCCCTGTCACAGCAGCCCCCACCCAGGCGTTTCCCGCAGAAGCGCCGCATCCAAGGGTGACCAGGGAAGAGAGGCACCCGGGCTGGCTCCACGAGGCGAGCAGGGCCAAGAGAGTGGCTTGCGGAGGGAGTGGGGCAGGACATGGTCTTTTCCTTCCACCCGTGCCCCCTCCTCACCTCCTGCAGGCCCTGAGTAAACCTGGGCACCCTCTCCGCCTCTTCCTGGTACTTGGACCCACACTAGTCCCCGCTGGGCCCTGGGGGACAGAGAACTGACCTTTTCCAGGGTGGCTGGGGCCTCCGGATCCTGCAGTCATGGACAGATGGAAAATTTCTGCGGGACCTCCAGCCCAGACAGACCTCAAGCCTCAAGCTGTCCTAGCCAAGGGGGAATCTCATGCTCTTATCCAGAAACACTCGTTTCTTAAGGGAAAACATCCCATAACTTTTTTTTTTTAGATGGATTCTAGGCCCTAGGAAATATTTGGGAAAGACTTCCCTGTCACAGCTCAGCAAGATGAAGGCTACACCCTCCCTGGCTGGCTCAGCTGCTGCCTCTGCAGTGCAGCTCCCAGCAACTCACTGAGAACTGGAAAGCTTCCAGAAGTATTGGGAGAGTCAGAGAGGAGGTCAGCGTCTCTAACTGGGGTCAGGACACAGTTCTTCAAGATAGGAGGATGAAGCCCCAGAGGAGCATCTGCACTGAAGCCTGGAACAGACACCGTGTCTTCCACTGGACACAGTCAGAGCCACCATCGCCTCCCCCATCCCTGACCTTAGGAGGTAGCCCTCCAAACCCAAACTCTCCCCCACACAATGTAAAAACTTGGGTGCAGTCTTCCCAACTTTGTTCTGAGAAATGAGATAAGAGGGAGAATTCAGCTCCTCCCTTCAGCTCCAGAGCTCCAGCTGCTGGTGCAGGGAATCTCCTAATAACCGATCCCTCCTGAGTAGAGACCACAGACCATAGTCCTGGGTCTTTATCAGTGACTCCCTCCTTTGTGCTCGAGGGAGGTGGCAATGGTGCGATGCTGCAGCCACCTGCCTATTTGACCTGAGTCCTCTGGTCTCTCCCCATTATCTCCCGCAGCACCAAGGAATGTAGTGTTACCCAGCTTTTCTGGCAGAAAAAATGTCTTTGTGTTTTGAATCTCAACCTATATGGCTCCCCCTTAGGGCCAGAAATTTGGTTGGTCACAATCACTGGGAAATAGTGGCTCAGGACATTGCAGTTTAATTCATTTCATGCTAAACATCAAGGAAGATGAAATATACAACATGGAACGTGGTGGCACCAGAGCAGATGTATGGGGTTTTCTCCAGGACTTGTGAGTCTGGCTTTGGTAACTGGGAAGATAGCGTGTCATTCACTGAAATAGAGGACGCAGGAGGAGGAGCAGGTGCTGGGGGGAATAATGTTCATTTGGAGGCATGTTGAATGTGAGATGCTGGTGGATCATCCAAGTAGAAAGGTCCAGTGGATAGTTGAATACAGGCCCTAGAGCATGGGGGTGAGCAGGGAGAAGTCCAATCTGGAGGTGAACCATGGTGACGCTCCCAAATCTTATGTAAACCATGGGTTTGGATGGGGCCATTCAAGGACCTTGCACTGACCAGAAGAGCTCGGAGCCAAAATGGTGCCATGAGGGAGAAGAGCAGAGGAAGGAGCTCCAGGAAAGGAGACTGAGAAGGAGCAGCCAGAGAGGCAGAAGTGAAACCAAGAGGGGTTTTGTTTGTTTTGTTTTTAAGCCAATGGACGACAGAGTTTCAAGGAAATAAGTCAACAAAGTCAAATACTAAGAGATTGCAAGTAAGATCAAACCTGGGACTTGGCCACATGAAAGTCAAAGGCGATTTTGGGGAGAGCATTTGAGGGGTGGGTCAAGGAGGAGCCGGATGGTAGGGAGTGCAGGAAGAGGACGAGGACATGGACACGGATCACTAAGTCGTTTACAGGGCTGAGGAGGGGGGAAGTGCGGGAAAAGCTGAGCATCCTTATTTGGTAAAGGGAAGAACCATGAGCGAGGAAGGGGAAGGTAAGATAAAGAGGACAATGGATGGGGGATCATGGAAGGTGAGAGGATGGGGGCTGCGTGCCCTGCCTCTGTGGAGTGAAACTTGTAGGTGATGGGGAAAGCTGAAGAAGTTATTTTCCTCTGTGAAGTAGGAGGTAGAACCATCTGCATAGGGTAGGGTGGGAGATGGTGGGAAGGAGTTGAGGAGAGAGGAGAAAGTTAGGGATTGTCATTGAGGGGAAGCAGAATGAAAGTGAGCAGGGATGCACAGCATCGCCTCACTGTGTGACAGGCCTGCTGCGGCGGGAGTCTGTGAAATCCCAGCTCCTCTACTCAACATGGTCACGCGGCTTCCTCCTTTCACATGGACAGCTCACCGAGGGACACGGCATGTTGACCCAGCATCGGAGTGCTGCTGGGCGGAGTGGTTAATACCAGACCACAGGCTATGGGCTGGGGTGCCAAGCAAGTAAGAGCCCACACAAAGGAGCTGCACGACCAGAAGAAGAGGCGTTTGTAGTAGTATTGGGAGTATAGGTGAAAGGCAGAGGAGCTGAAGGACACAGACAAATGCTGGATTGTGACCTTTTGGAGGTGACACTCCCGATGGCAGTGGGGCGCCCATGGGAGTGCGCTGTTTTGTGGAGAGGAGGTGAACGCCCTCAGAAATGAGGAGGCTGAAGGAGAACAAAGTGAGGGTGTCACACATATTTCTCAGACACACATTCCGAGAAGGCACTAGGGTAATGGTGGGAGAAGGGACCAGAAGACAGTAAGCCAGGTGCCCACGTCCTCAGTGAGTGCAGGGAAGGAAGTAGGAAATCAAGAACAAACGGGTTATCTGAGCGGCAGGAGACTCAAACTCATGCTTATCTAGAGATGGAAGAAAAGATATCTGGAAGTGGCAATGAGAGTAAAAATAACTCGGGCCCTGCCCCTCAGATATGTATAATGGGATCCTGGGTGAGGGGAGACCTCAGCTGCTCATTTGAGGAGCGGGGGAGAACATTCTCTCCATGCTTGAATAGCACTTCGTCTGTCCTCTGAAACCTCTCTTGTAGGTCAGCAGTGGGGGGGTGGGGTGTGGGGACCCTGAGGATCTGTCACAGGGTGAGGGGCACCAGCCCTTTGGTCGGGGTGAAAAGTGGCAGGAACAGGAAGGTTGGGAGCCTAACCAGCCTCAAGGGATTAAGGCCTGTTTCTCTGTCCTGGGGGTGGGGGGATTGAGGCCAGATGCCACTTGCTGCCTGAGGCTCAGGGTTCCAGAAGGAGCCTGGTAAAAGGCTGATTTGCCCCTCAACAGGTTCTTCCTGTGTGGAGGCAGGTACCAGTTTGTGTCCCAGGGGTCTGTGGGCTATCCCTGCCCTGAACTATTCCTCAAGAGGAAAACTGATCTTATCTCCATGTCTTTCCTCCAAGCTTAAGCACCATTGATTTTTGTATTTTATTTATTTATTTTTATTTACTTATTTATTTTGGCCAGGCTGCGAGGCATGCGGGATCTTAGTTCCCTGACCAGGGATCCCTGCGGTGGAAGTGTGGAACCTCAACCAGTGGACCACCAGGGAACTCCCTACTTAGGCTCCTTAATATTTACTTCTGTGAAAAGCCAGGAAGATGGGAGGATATGAGGCCTGTGCCAATGGAAAAGGCATGGGGTGGTGGTTAAAAAAAAAAAAAAAAAATCAAAATATTTACCCGGTACTTTCCCCTACACATACCCACCTATCTGGTATGTGTTAGGAATGAGAGTTTGGCTTGTGTTTGGAAAAGCAAACAGTCAAGGTCCTAAGCACCCAGCCATCAGCAGAACACAAAGTCCCTGTGATCCATATCGGTCCCGCCCACTGCCCCATCTTCCAGCTGAAACTCAGATCCCAGAAGGTGTGCAAACAGAGGAGGTGCTCTACCCCACCAGTCAGATTCTGTTTTCTCCACTTCGGCCCACATCTACCCACTCAGTTCCATTTAAGAAACAGTTTCTATCTGTCTTTACTTTTACCACCAGTCTTGGTTAAACATCAGAAAATACACAAATTACACACTTCTCAGAAATTGGAATTTTATAAAAAGGCATTTTTCTCTTATATCCATAAAATGATATAATTTTTGCAAGTATAGAAATGTGTCATAAATTATACAGAATGTTCCTTAATTACAGCTCATTGCAACTTGGTACTTTCCTCCCTCCCTAAAAAATGAGAGAGAACCAAAAAAATAATATATATATAACTGTATATATATATATATATATATATATATTTATATTTATATAATATAGACAAACCAAATATGAAAAAAAAATCATTTCCTCTTTGGTATAAAAATCAGACTCTCACCTTGAGAGACACACAAACAGACATGATGTTGGGTTTGTAAACCATGTGGCCTAAAAAATTTCCCTGTCAAGCTTTCCCCGCCCCCATCCCCTGCCCACCCCACCCTGCCTCAACGCAGCCCACCTCCAGTTCCCTTGGGACTCCCACATACCCCGCTCCCAGCTCCACACCATTCCTGAGTAACCCTCTCCACTACCAAAGACAAGGAAAAAATTCTTCCCAAGACTGATTTGGTAGCAACTAACTTGGGAGACACGTAATTTGGGGAAGAGCTTCCTAGGTGTAGATGATGGAGAGGAAGGACAGGCAAGCCGAAGCTCTGCTGTCCAGACCAAGCCAGGCACGGGGCAGCCGCCTCCTCTGCTTTTCCCCACCACTCAGTACAGGGACCCCACCAACTCCCGCCGCGTGAGGGCCCTGGAGGGGCTGGGACCTCTTTTACCAGAGGGAGGAGTAGAGGTCGGCTTCCCTTCAGCCTCGTCTCGTGGTGCTCAGCTTCCCCTTTTGGGCCGCCTCAGGCGTGGGAAAACACCAAGGAGGAGGTAGAAGGAAAGTCAAAACAGACTCTGCCAGTGAACTTGGGTCTAAATTTAAAATTAAAGAAAATGTTCTCAGGACTACATTTCACACCCAGCTTTAGGTCACTGAGAAGGACGGGGCCACTTTCCTAGGCTCCAGCCCAGTACCAGCAGGACTTACGGAATCCAGGAGTTGCGTGTGTTGGGGAGGGGTAGCACTTCACTCTCAAGGTGAGGAAGGAGACAGGAGCAGACCCCTGTATACTCTCCCCGCACCCTCTGGCTGACAGGCACCTCCCTCCCTGGTCAGCCTCTCTGTCCCTCGTGGTCACCAGCTCCTCCCAAACTGCTCCACATCTAGCCGGCCTCCTCTTCCCCAGGAGAGTGAAGACACCAATCACAACATAAAAGTCATATAAAGGCCTCCTCCACTTGCCAAATAAAAAAGACAAAACCAAACTGGACACAAACACAAATCAAGGAGAGACACACACACTGTGAGGGGCCCAGGGCCCCAGCAGGTCTCTGGCTTCCCGGCATGATACATTCTTGTTAAATTCAGGAACAGGGGCTCTGGGGCCCCTCTGGGGAGTGGGAGTAAAAAAATACAGAGATTACAGTCTCCCTGTGGGCTCCCAGGCAGGGCAGGGGCAGACACAATCTCTCACAGTTTTTTCTTCTGTTTTTGGTTCCACATCTGATCCCCCACTGGGGCTGGTCAGCCCCCGCTCTGCCCTTGGGGCCGGCCCCCTCCACCCTCCCAGATGCTAGGAGGGCCCTGGGCTGGGGATGCCCTGGCCACTCCTAGTGGGACCAGCAGGACAGAGTCTACCAGGGGAGATGGGATGAGGACCTGGGCAAGGAATGAGGACCCGCAGTTCCGAGATGCTGTCCTCTCGGTGGCCGGCCAGCCCTGCGTGCGCTGCTCACCGGCAAGGGGCGTCCCCGTCCCAGCCATCACCCCTTGAAGGGCTTGTCGGCCCCTCCGCTGGGGCTGCTGGCGCTGTCACTCTTCTTCCTGCGCAGGCTCTCAATCCAGCTGGAGCTGGAGCGGGTGGTGAAGCCGGAGAGCGCCAGGGAGCTTAGCCGCATGTTTTTGCCAGACATGATGAGCTCCCCGAAGCCCTCCTGGTGGGAGAAGGCGTAGCCCGAGCGCCGGGAACCCGTGCGACCCACCCGCCTCATGCAGCGGTGCTGGGCCTTCTGCTTCTTCCTCACCAGCTGGGTGTAGCGGACCTGGTGGGGGAGGCATGAGGGAAGGAGCCTCCGTCAGCGTGGCAGCGTCACACACCGCCTCAGGGAAGGGACCCAGAGCGCCTGGGATGGGGCAGGCACGGGCACCTCCAAGACTGTACAGGGTGTCTGTCCCCGGGAAGGGCAGAGGACCACCATCCACGCACTTAACAGAAACTGCAGCCACAGGCGTATTTAAGCCCGAGGGCTTCCGGACACACGGGCTCCATCCCCCAAAGCAGACAGCCTGGCCTCTCACCGTGTCTGAGAGATCCGGCTTCAGGTTCAGCTTGAGGAACCGAAAGGCAACCACAGGCATGATGCAGACGACTGTGGTGAGCACGATGGTCAGCCACACGGTGGGCTGGGCCAGGGTGTTCTGGGCATTACCTGGGAACAAAGGAGTCAAGGGCCTTGGGAGTCACAAAGCAGGTGCAAGGGCAGCACACCCCCGCTGAGTTCCCCATTTCTTTTTCTGGCAGCCCCACTTCCCCAGTCTCAAAACCTAAGTCATCCCTGGCTTCTCTTTCTCTCTGCTCTCCAAATATTTATCTCCAAATTGGACTCTAGCTCCAAACTCTGAAAAGAACTTCAGACCTGTTTTGTTTTGTCTTTTTTTTTTTCTTTTTTTGGCTGCACGACATGCAGGATCTTAGTTCCCTGACCAGGGATCGAACCCGCACCCCCTACAGTGCAAGCACCAAATGATAACCACTGGACCGCCAGGGAAGTCCCCAGACCTACTTCTTTAACTGCCTTAACCTGACATCTCTGTTGAACGTCTAACAGGCATCTCGGTTTCACACGGCTGAAAGTGAACTACTGTTTCCTCCACCCCAATCTGCTCCACATCTTCCCCAGCTCAGGAGATGCCACCACCCACTAAGCTGCCCCAAGTAAAAGCCCCAGAGTCAACCTGGTTCCTACCCCCACCATCTCAGGCCCCCATCCAATCTGCTGGCTCCATTTCCAAAATATCTATGGGATTCCACCACTTTTCACTTGACTCCAAGCCACCATCATTGTCACCTGGGTTACTGCTATAGCCTCCTAGCTGGTCTCCCTGTTTCTACCTTTTCCCTCTACCTTTTATTATCCACAAAACAGTAAGAGTGATCCTGTAAAAACATAAATCAGTTTATGACATTTCCCTGCTCAAAACCCTCTGATGATGGCTTCCTATCACATTTAGATTAAAATTCAAAGTTCTTACTTTGACCTATAAAGGCTTAAATGATCTGGACTGATTCTCATCTCTGCCCTCCTGCCTCAGCCCTACCTTCCAACCTCGTTTCCTTCACTCCCCCAGCTCCTCTGCTGCTGACGACCTCCCCACAAGCCCTCACCGAAGGCTTCCACATCACTGTTTCCTCTTCCTGGGCTGTTCCTGTCCAGAGAGGCACATGGCTCACTCCTTCCCTTTATTCAGATTTCTCTGTGCCAATGTCTCTTCCTCAAGAGGGCTTTGCTGATGACCCTTCTACCTTTCTACCTTGCTTGATGTTTTTTATAGGATTTATTAATTTCAGACATTATAGCTGTTAACTTGTAAATAATTTGTCTCTCTCACTGAAATATGAGATTCAGGAGGGCAAGGATTTTGCCTGTTTTGTTAACTGTTGCATCCCTGGCATCCAGGATACCGGGTGACTGAATGCCCACTGGATTAATGAATGAACAGATCTAAAGCAAATGCCAAGACCCGCAAATGAGTCTTTCACCTCATGCCTCCCAACCAGTCCCTCTTGGCCACCCACCAGAGCCACCCTGCAGTGGTTCTGAACACCCTTGCACTTGATCACTATAGCAGCTTCCTCACTGGCTGTCACTGCCACGTTCATCTTTCTAAGGTAATTCTTTGATGCCATTCCCCACTCTCTCCTCAAAGAAAAAAAAAGAGAGGCTCCTGGCAAGTCACATGCACACCTGACAGCCTGGCATTCTGATTCCTCAAATGGCCTGCCTTTCTAGCCTCTCTTCCACTGCTTCTCAAAGGGTATTCTTGTCCCACCCTAGCTGGAGCACTCTCTATTTCCTGGAAATAAACAGCCTTTTCACACTTCCAGCTCTCCGACTTGGAATCTGGCTCCCCAGTCCTGGCTACACCCTCAGCAGCCTCTTCTGTGGGACTATCCCTGACCACCCCACAAACAGTCATTTTGCTGACCATGAAGCCT
The DNA here is from genome assembly GCF_028564815.1 of Eubalaena glacialis. NCBI lineage: Eukaryota > Metazoa > Chordata > Mammalia > Artiodactyla > Balaenidae > Eubalaena > Eubalaena glacialis. The sequence continues at coordinate 82,105,308 of NC_083718.1, forward strand.
GCCACCCCTTCGCCTCCCTTGTAGCCTGGCAGGGCTGTTCTTCATTTTCATGGATATGGAGACCCTCTGAGGGCAGGGCCTGGGTCGGATACACCTAGATCCCCACAGCACCTTGCAGAATACCTGGCACATAAAGAGTGTTGAATAAATGCCTACCTACCCCATTAGTCCCAGAACAACTGTGATTCCTCACTGATTCAAGAGGAAGCCACAGGCACTCACCCACAAACCGGAACTGGTTTGGAAACATGTCGAAGAGCCCATTGCTGTGCATGGCAAAGAGGATAGCAAAGTAAACCGCCAGGCTGCCCCAGATGAAGAAGTGGTTGATGGCCGTCCAGTAGCCAGTATCCAGCCCAATCTGCAAAAAGCAGTTGTTACAGGCAGAAGGAGCACCCCCACCCCAAAACCCAGTCCCCCCCTCCCAGGAACAGAACTGCAGTGCCCAGGGCACCCCAAGGACAGGAGCCCCACCCCTTCCAGAGGGGAGGCCAGTTCCCGGACTGCCTCCTACCTGCACGCTGACCACGATGACCAGTGAAGTGGCCACGGTGACCGCAAAGGACTGGTAGTCAGCCAGCTGGGTGCCATCATCGCGGGTGGCCTCAGCAAACACCCCATAGGGGATGAAGAACATGAGCACAGATGTGTAGATGCCCTGGGCGATGCAGATGAAAAATTCCCGCTTGTTGAAGAGGAGGTTCAGCTGGCCTGGCTCGTACAGCTTAGGGTACTCCATGCTCCGCTGCTCCGGGACATCCTGTGTGCGGAGGGCCAGTGGCACAGGACGCCTCAGAAGCTGCCACTTTAACTCAGGAAGGCCAAGGGCAGCTCTGTCCCCCTGCCTCTTTTTTTCTAAATTCTTCGACAGCTATATCCGACCTCAAGCCAGCTGCCCCCAATCAATCTTTTGTTCAGCAACCCAGGGGAGTTATAGGGCAGGTGTGGCTGAGAGGGAGAACCAGCCACACCCTGCCCAGCTCACAGAACTGCCTTCCCAGGGACCACAGGCAGTGGGCACAAGCCTACCACTATCAGGTGGCTCCCTTGCAGCAACGTCTTTCTCCCCAGCCCGCCCGGTCATCCAACTCCCCCATACCTGATCGAAGACCCCCATAGCCAGGACTGGGAGGGAGGTGTACACGATGTTATAAAGGGTGATGAAATACTGGTCATAGACGGTCTGGAAGGAGAACAGGGAGCAAGAGAGGAGTGAACATGCAGTCTTTCTTCACTACAAATCAGGCGGAGGAAGACAGCCGACGTGGCATATGTGGAGGCCTAAGGAATTTTCTGGAACTCCCTCTCCACTTCTTCAACAAGCATTTTTTTAAATGCATGCATCAGACAACAGCTAGGCCCTAAGGGGACCAAGCAATGAACAGGACAGACACAATCTCTGTCCTTAAGGAGCTTAAGGATTGGCAAGTCAGGGGACTGGGGAGCTCACTACCTGGGCCGAGAAGCCGCAGAAGAAACCAAACCAGAAGTGGACCATGGTGAAAGCGAAGTTCTTGTAAAAGAAATAGCAGAGGAACTTGCACATGCGCAGGTAGGACCAGCGCCCATGCACCAGCAGGAGGCGTTGCAGGAACTTGAACTGGGAGAAGGAGTAATCGGAGGCCAGGACAGCCTGGATCCCTTCCTGCCCACTGATGCCCACACCAATGTGAGCCGCTGCAGAGACAAGAGATGACAAGAGGATGAAGACAGCCACACCCTTCAGATTCACATCACATTTAGGCCCCCTCCCCCATCATTCCTCCCCGGGCCCCTCTCCCTTCCCCAGCGCCCAGCCGCCACACCTACGCAGTCCACTCACTTTTGATCATGCTGACGTCGTTGGCTCCATCCCCGATGGCAAGGGTCACAGCCTTCTTGTACTTCTTAACCAGTTCCACCACTTGTGCCTTCTGCAAGGGGGTCACCCGGCAGCAGATGACAGCTTTGCAGGCACAGGCTGTCTCCAGAAACTCCAGCTCCATGTCTGCCTCTAACGCATGGGCCTGGAACACAGAGTGCTGAGAGAGCCCCAGTCTTCTCCAGGAGACCTGGGGGTCAGCTCCTCCCAGTCCCTTTAAGACCGCAGCCCCCCTGAAGTCCAGCGAAATGGGAACAAGGTAAGATATAAGAGCCGCTCTCTGAAAAGATACTGCCCAAGCGAAGGATGGCAACACTTACCAGGCTGTGCCCGTTGATGACCAGGGCATACTCCCCAGCCACGGCTTCCAGGACAGAAGTGAGCTTGGAAGAAGAAAGCTTCTCCTGGTAGGTGAAGCCGTTGCCTACAGTGCGGGACGAGTCCATCATCTTCTCCCGGGCTTTCCTGTGAAGGGGGAAACGAGACCGCGGTCTGCCAGGATAGGAGCAGCGATTCAAGCCCAATCGGGGAACCTCTGCCCGACCCCCAGGTACAGTGCAGAGCATCTACCTCCCTCGGGCCTGTTTACCTGAGCTCCTCCCGCACTTCCAGGACCGTGTGGCCAGTGACGATGAACACCTCCGTCATGTCGTCCGTCAGCATCTTGCAGGAATAGCCAATGTTCACGGCCGTCTCTACCAAGAGAGATTGCAGGAGCTCTGGACAGGCCCCCGACAAGGTCAGCGCACTTGCCAGCCCGATGTCCTAGGCTCATGCAAGGACCCCACGGGGCTGTGTCCAGATGCAATCTCCTCTGCCCTGCTGGTTCTCACCTTGCTTGTCTCCTGTCAGCACCCAGATCTTGATGTTGGCCAGCGTCAGGAGGGCGATGGTCTCTGGAACCCCTTGCTGAAGCTTATCCTCGATGGCCGTGGCGCCCAGCAGCTGAAAATACCACAAGGGTCCCTGGGAAGAGAGTCCAGGCACGACCCCTCCTTGCCCACCCTTGGCCCATTCTGCAGCCCATACCATCATGTCGCTCTCAACCTCCTCGTAGACGCTGGCCAGCCGGTCCTCCCGGCTGTCCTGAGCCAGGCTGGCCTGGAGCCGTCTCTCGGCCCACTCCTCGTAGTACTCTTCATCCAGATCCTTGTAGGCCAGGACCAGGGTCCTCAGCCCTTCGCCCGCGTACTCCTGGAGAAGGAGTCAAGAGAGTCAGCCCCCAGCCCCTCCCACCACCCCGTGAGTAGCAGGACCACAGGGCCCCCTTCCTCACGCCTACATTCAGGTGGTCAGTGGTGGTGTTGAGGAGCTCCTGGGTGGAGTGGTGGAGTCTGTCCAGCAAGATGGTGTCAGCCCCTTTGCAGTACAGTCGGATCTTCCCCTCTGGATTCCGCACTACGGGTGGGGTGGGGGGAGAACGTCCCAGAAAAATTCAGGCAGCTGAAGCCCCCCAACCTTAAAACATCAAGGGTCACCCAGTACACCTCACCCATCCCGGGTCTGCATGCTGCCCCTGAATGCCGCCGGCACCCCCGTCCCGGCCTCACCTATGACTGACATCCGTTTGCGGATGTTGTTGAAGTCCAGGATGGCCAGCAGCTGGTAGGTGATGGCTGTGCCCATCTCCTGGACAGTGATGGTCTTGGGTGTACGCGAGCGGAATACGAAACCAAAGTTCCTGGCTGCGGTGACCAGAGCCCCCTCATCTGGCGACTGGGCTTTGTAGTACAGCTCCCCTGGGTGGGGAGGAAGAACACAGGTGGTGTCAGTGGCCACGTTCTCAGCCGAGTGTCCCGCCCAGGAAGCCCCAGGCAGCCGCACTGCAGACCACAGCCCGAGCCCAAAGGCACAAGTCAGGTGGGGGAGAACACAAGCCAGATCCTCGGCGCACCTTCGTTCTTTTTTTTTTTTTTAAGGCCGTGCTGTGCGGCACGTGGGATCTTAGTTCCCTGAGCAGGGCTCAAACCCGTGCCCCCTGCATTAGAAGCGTGGAGGCTTAACCACTAGACCTCCGGCGAAGTCCCTCACCTTCGTTCTTTTCTTCTGACATGACGGTGTGACACAGGGAAAGGAGGCGGAAGAACTCGTGCGTGTGTGGGTCCCCCATCTTGACAGCCTCCAAGAGGGTAGGGTCCCAAAATAAGAACTTCTTGTCAGCCAGAGGATTGAAGGAGAAGTTGACGGGTTCAGGCCTCTGGAGCAGGTAAGAGGGTGATCAGGAAAGGGTGGGTCACGAGGCTGCCTCCCAGGGAGGCGCTGTCCCCACCAAGATCCTGTCCACTGTGGACCTCAAGATTCCCACTTCTGCTACCAGCTCTTCCTTAGAACACCATTTCCTCCAAGCAGCTTCCATTTCCTGACCAGACAACACATCACTCCTAACCACACCAACCCTGCCCAGGCACCCTGTGTTTCATTGGCACAGACAATCACCATGGGGTCTGGACCTTACCTCTCCCAATTCAGCTTTGTGGCCCAGGACATCGAACACGTCACCTACAAACAGCCAGGACAGAAGGAGGAACAACGTCAGAGCTCGAGATCTCGCAGAGCAGGGGGAGAAGCCTCCAGCGCAGGACCCCCACAGGCATCTGGAACCCGCAACCCTAGTCCCTGAGTAAATGTCACCCAGATTCACACGGCTGACTCAAAGGACAGGAGGCGCAGGCACCCTGGATCCTCAGAACCCCAGGACTGAAAGCCATGACACCCACTGCTCCCCATCCCCGTCCACGCTCCAGCTCTCCCCCCAGGGCAGCTCCAATTGCACACCCATGTCCCCAGGGCTCCCAGGCCCCTTCGGGCGCCTTTCGCTCTTTAGGCCTGCACAGCAGACAAAGCCTCACACACTGGCCATGGGGCCTGGGTTAGTATAGAAAGCAGTTAGTAAAGGGGTTCACTCTGCATAAAAGACCCCACACACCCTGTCCAAGCCATCCCAGCAGCTCAGCCACAAGGCCACTGCAGCGGGGCCACACTGGAAAGGCCATGGTCACATTCCAGAGACTCACAAGGGCCCTGGACAGCAACACGGGGAGAGTCTAGACTCCCACCAGGGCTGACAAGGTCCAACCTGGCCGGGGTACCCAGGGGCCAGTGTCTTGGGCCTCACTTCAAACAGCCAAGGAGCTCCCCTACTGCCTGGAGCTGGAATCGGGGTGAGGGCGCCAGCAGAGGAGAGGGGAAGCACTGTTAGTGTCTACCTCCTGACCCGGGGTGCAGAGCAGACCCTCTCAAGTCCCACAGACCCAGGTAGGAAAGAAGTAAAACCCAAACATCAAGACAATTGTGGGAGCCCCAGTAGCACAATCCTTCAGGCGAGACGCAAGCCCTCGGTCCCTGGAGGCGCAGCCCTACCGTAGCTGCGGCCGTTGATGGAGCACTTGTTGAAGACCATGATGTTCTGGGTGAGGGTGCCTGTCTTGTCGGAGAAGATGTACTCCACCTGGCCCAGCTCCTCGTTCAGGGTGGTGGTGCGCGCCTCCGCGGGCGTCCGCTTCTTCATGCAGAACATCTTCTTGTCCCAGTTGATGAAGTAGCTGTGGCCCAGGCGGATGACCTCCACGCTGCACAGGGTACAGGAGGTGAGGCTGGGGGCAGGAAGGGGAGGGGGACCCCACCCCCACGGGCCTTCGCTGCAGGCCCTCCGCCTGGGGAGAAACAAGAACGGAGCGGATACCTGGGCAAGGACACCTGGGTCGGGGAGGGGAAGGAGAGCCTAAAGGTGGGGGTCCCCGACCCCGACCCTCCGACGCTCTCCAGACAAAAAGGTGCAAAGGGCCTGGGCAGGCGGGACAGACGGCACAGGCAGAGGAGAAGGGACTGCGGACAAGGCACTCGACCAGTTCTTACCTCAGGACTAATAATACAGAAACCATGCAGAGAAAACAAGAGAAAGTGCAAGAGGGAAGGAAGAGAAAAAAAAAAGAGAAAAAGAAATAATGAGGGTGCTGCGCGTGCCACAGGCACACAGACGCCCCTGCAGGGAGGGGAAACCGAGGAGGCCCTGGAGCCCGTGCCTCGCTGCCCGAACACAGGCCGAGCTCGCTCCTTCCGCCCGGCTCTGGGCTGCACAACTTGACCTGGGGTGTTTGGGAAGAAGGCGGGGCAGACTGAGATGCTGACTCCAGAAGGGGGCGGGGCCTCAAGAGTCTGGGGAATAACACCAATTTACAATGGCACAGGGCTCTCAGCATCCCAAAGGTCTGTTCGCATCATCCTCTTTACTAGGCATTACCCTTGGGATTTGGACTGTCAGCATCTCAGAAAGGGCCCCATGCTTAGGTCCAGCACAGCCAAGCAATGGGGCCACATCTGGAACCCTGCTTCCAACCTGACTGAGGCTGCTGTCAGGATCCAGTTACCACACAAAAAATGAGCTGGATGGAAATGCCTTAATGGCCTTTGCCCCACTCTGCTGATCAAGCGTCCCCTCTCCACCCTCCCCGCAAACACACGTACTGTAACCTGATGAGACTTAGAAACTTTCTCAGGCAGCTACCATAGGCTTCGAGTGAACTTGGATACAAAACAAAGGCAGCAAAGTCCAAAGATGGAAAAAAAAAAAAAATCAGATTGGAAACAAGAAAACCTTTAAATAGTAATGAAATACCAGAGTTGTGATGATAATGATGAACCCGTTACCACCCGTTATTCGTAATTTAATTTTTAAAATGTATTTTCCAATCTTGTATCTTATATCAAAATGTCCCTATGAAGAGGATGAAACTGGTATTATTCTTCCCATTTTACATGAGAAAACCAAGGCCCTAAGGGACTGTGGATTTGCCTGAGGTCACGTGGCTACTGAGTAGGCAGGACTAAACCACAAGCCTTCTGAGTCTCCTCCTAATGCTCGATAAAAGCCCCACTGTCCACCCTCAGCACAGAAACTCCTTATCTCCTACTCACTGTCAACAGCACTAGGACTCAGTGGCTAGTGGGGAGATCTGAGGACTATCTGGGGAATCTATGTGAACAAAAAACAACATATGGGAAGAGATCTGAGCATCTCTGTAAAGCATTTCCTTAAAAATGTCACAGGTTGGGAGTTCCCTGGCGGTCCAATGGTTAGGACTCTGCGCTTTCACTGCCAAGGGCCTGGGTTTGATCCCTGGTCAGGGAACTAGGATCTCACAAGCCACGCAGCCAAAATAATAATAATAATAATAAAGTATACAATTTGATAAATTAAAAAAAGTCACAGGTTCTCTTATCTCAAGTGCAAGGCACTAAATACAAAGAGATCTTCTCTCTTCTTGCCATTCTTTCTTCCTCCTGCATCCCCCCGCCCTTCCTGTTCATTCTCCCTGTTAACATTCTCTTTCCTGCAAACATCCTAGATGTCCTCTTACTCCTATTCATGCTGTTAACCACTGCCAGCCAACACTTCCTAAAGCATTCTTTAGATTTTTTTTTTAAGAATCTTTTAATGGTTTACTAAGTAAAAGTCCATTGGCAAAGATTCAGGACCCTCCACAATAGGGAACAAGCTTATGTTTCCAGCTCTCTGTCTCACAGCCTCCCACTCACAGTCCATGCTCCTGCCAAACTGTCCCAGGACCAACCATTCCAAGGTCCCTATCTCTGTGCCTTTGTTTCCAGCCCTCTCCTCCAGGCTCCACCTTCACCCATCCCTGCCACCATTCAAAGCTCAGTTCACCAGCAACCTCTTCAAAGATGTCCTCCCTGATTAACTATGCGGGGAGCAATGCTCTTCCAACCCTCATGGCACTTTGTGCCTCTGTGGTATCTCAGTGGGATGCATGGTAGCTCGGTGTCTTACACTGTTTGCATCTCTCCTCCCCTACCAGTCTGCTGCTTTTGAAGGCAGAGGCTGTATTACACATCAACTGTGTCCCCTTGCTTTACACATAAGGGTAACACTGAAGGTGTTACAGCACTAGTTCCCATTTTGTTTTATAACATGTTCAGATTTATCTCCCTCTACTAGACTGAAGTTCCTGGAGGGAAGGAAATCCATTCCTAATACATCTGTATGTGCCACAGCACCTAGCATGCTTCTTTGCACAAAGTCGGCATGTGATAAATATGTGCTGAATAAATCAATATGGTTTTTGTTCTAATACAATCCAAAGTGCCAGGAAACTGTGGTGAAGTTTGCTTTGTACAGAAAGATAAACAGGTAATATAAAATGTTCACAGCACAGGAAGGAGAGGACCCCAAGTTCCCTCTCGAGAATTTCACCTTCACAGAAGAGAGAAGTTTGCCAAGGGACCACCTGAGCTCCCTGGAGAGACCCCAGAGCAGAGAGAGTGCATACCTGACATAGAGCGATATGGGCACGACGGTGTTGAGGATGATGATGTAGGACCAGAAGGAGAGGAAGCCAGAGAAGAAGGCACTGTCCACCGCCTCATCCCAGGGCAGGTAGACCTGGAAGCGTGTCCCGACCTCGTGCTCCCAGATGGCATTGCCAATGGCTAGGATCACCCCCATGCAGACCAGAAATCCAAAAATCTGCAGAGGAATGAGAAGCAGAGGCTAAGCTGCCACTTAGGAAGCCCTCAAAACCAAGTGCATCCCTGAAGGTCACCACTGGTACCCTGAGCCCTTGAAAGCTCAGGCATCTTTTTTTTTTTTTATAAATTTATTTATTATTTATTTTTGGCTGCGTTGGGTCTTCGTTGCTGCGCACCGGCTTTCTCTAGTTGTGGCGAGCGGGAGCTACTCTTCGTTGCGGTGCACAGGCTTCTCATTGCGGTGGCTTCTCTTGTTGCGGAGCACGGGCTCTAGGCATGCGGGCTTCAGTAGTTGCGGCACGCAGGCTCAGTAGTTGTGGCTCGCAGGCTTAGCTGCTCCGTGGCATGTGAGATCTTCCCGGACCAGGGCTCCAACCCGTGTCTCCTGCATTGGCAGGCGGATTCTCAACCACTGCGCCACCAGGGAATCCCCTCAGGCATCTTTAAAATGGTGGCATGCTCTAGTGGGAAGCACCCAGAACTGGTGACAGGTTCTAGTCTGTCACTGACCATCACGTGGACTTTCTCTCACGACGTTTTCTCAACTGTATGCTGGGAGGGCTGAAATGGTTGTGTAGCTCCCACTCTGACATCCTAGAACATTTGGGAGACCTCAAAGATGGTAAGAGTGGGGGTGAGCTACTTTCAACATACCAAAGAAGCTTATTAGAAATCACCCATTTACTGGAGCTAAGCCTCTACAAGCCAACAAAAATGCCGGGACTTCCCTGGTGGTCCAGTGGCTAAGACTCCATGCTCCCAACGCAGGGGGCCTGGGTTCAATCCCTGCTCAGGGAACTAGATCCCACATGCCACAACTAAGAGTTCTCATGTTGCAACTAAAGGTCCTACATGCCACAGCTAAGACCCAGCGCAGCAATAAATAAATAAATAGTTTTTTTTAAATGCCAAGTTTCTGTAATGTTCATTATCTTATACAGATTGCCAAAAAAAGTTTTTTAACCAAGACACAAATTATGTCTTCATAAATGTAGATTTCTTAATAGTCAAAAAACTTATAAAGCTTGGAGTCCTTGAAGAAGGATCATAAGAAAGTTTTGGTGGTTTAAAAGAAAAAAATTGAGACCATTGTGTGATTTCAGACATCTATCTTCAAAGCTGCCTCCACTCTGGATGCTTTGAAACAAAGCAGGAACCATCCTGATGCCCAAGGACTACCAGGGGGCGATGCAAGCCTTGGCCTGATAGCCTCTCAGGCTGGGGTTTCTGCAAACCCTTCAAGGCCAAGGAGGAAACTGTCTCACCAGAGGCTGACCCCAGCTTTTGCAAGCTGGCGTGTGGGGGGCAGGCAGCAGGCAGTGGGAGCACAAGAAGGGGAGGAGAGCCCAACAAGGAGCTCAAATTTCTAGCCAAACAAGAGAAGGATTCAGGAATTGCCAAAAACTGAAACAGAAACTTTTCCTTTGGGATCCTTTGCTCTTGGAAGTCAGGGGAAAAGACCCTGCTATCCATCCTCCAAATGGAAATTTTTCTTTTAATTCGCCCTCCATCCCCATGAAGGCCTCCTTGTCCCTGGCAAAGCAAACAGAAGGTCACATGCTACACTAAGTCACCATCATAACTGGAATCCAGAGAAGGGAAGATTTGTTTTAACTTTCTTTAAGTTGTTGATTCATGCACGCTCCTAAGGTTTTTTAAATAACATCTTCCAAGTCCAAAAAGAGCCTGAAATAAACACTGTCTTTGAGTGGCTGACCTGCCAGTGGCTTTAAAGCTAAAACCTGAAGGCTGACTACTGACCAGAGAGGAGAGATGGAAGTAAAGGGACCCGCCCAGAGAGAACCAGAAGGGCAGGGGCAGGAACCATATGTGGGAAGCCTTACCCAGAGCACCAGTGTATTCATTAGGCGATCAATACTTGTTCTCTTGAATTTTGTCCTGCCGCTGTTCTGCATCAGCTTAGTGTCAGGACCTAGAAAGGAATGCAAAGGGCTGGGAAAGCCAAATAACAAATCTGCCTCTGGGCTTCTGCCCCAGTCCCCAGACTACAGGACATCAGGGTGGAAGAGAGACACTGGCTGGATAAGAAGCTTGGATCCAGGGCCCACTCAGCCTCCTCCCACATTCCTGCGGGAAGGTGAAGGCAGCAACTCTCACCCTTCTTTCTTTGGGCCCTAGGAGGCTCACCTGCAAAGATGACCAGCCCGAAGCACCACTCGGTGTTTCGCAGCACGCAGCCCCGCAGCAGCATGTTCTGGTTGCTCAGGGGGAACTTGTTCTCCTTCCAGTAGAGGGTTCCGCTGAATTTGTCCAGCTTATTGTTGGGAGGTTCGCAGATCACTTCACCTGAACAGAAGACAAGAGTGCCCCCGCTCGAGGTGCAGTCTGTAGCTTAACCACGAGACAGCAACACAGAAAAAGCAGCTGCAGGGAGAATAGTCAGGGGAGAGCTGAATAAATTACAATACATCAATTCTTTGAAACATTATATGGTTATGAAAAAGAATGATGTAAATTTCTTTACATAGCGACATGATAAGATACTTATGATGAATTTAATAAGTACAGAAAGGCGGTTGCAGAGATTTTAGTACAGTATGATCCCATTGATTTATGCTCACGTGTCTGTATAAACAGAGAAAAGTGTGGATGAATACACACTAAACTGCCAGTTAACGTGACTACCTAAGGAGACTAGAATTGGAGGGAAGGAGGGCTTTTTCTTATACATACTACATAGTTTGTCTTGCTAGAAGGAGCATATATCATTATTCTGAGACGAATAAGAAATAAGAATAAGCTGAATTTCAACATGTACAGCAAGGAGGGAGCTATCAGCCATGAAGATCTCTTGAAATGACCATCAATTCACAAGTAAATGATAGCCACCCGGCATTCCTGACACCCCTGCCCCCCAACCACCCAAAAAAGTCCAGGGCGCTGCATAATCACAGGAACAAGAAGCCAAAAAGAGAAGGCACAATTTAAAGCCCCAAACCCACCCACCTCCTCTACCTGAAAGTTGCTTCTCCAAAATTACTCACCATCAAACTTGGCAAGCTTACTGATGTCTCCCAATTCCGAGGTGACCGGAATTGCCTGCCGTACTTTCATGTTGGTCTCTCTGGAAGGACAGTGTCCCTGAGGCCTGGTTCCCTTCCCTTCCTCTAGATTCTACCTGGGGGCAACTGACCATGGAGCACCACCACCCCCAGGCATTACGAGGTAGGTAATTCTTTTACACACCCAAAGCCTTTCTTACCCATCAATTTTCCAAAAGGTACAGACCCCAGACCTGGGAACCTCTTTCAAAAACAAGCTTGTTACCCCAAAGGAGGCAGATGTGTGACACTGAGCATGCGACTTACCCATCGAGTTCTGCTGTCTCTATGTAACACAGCCCATGGGGCTCACTGCTGGAAAGGAGGAGGAGATCCGCCTAGAAAGAAAACCTAGTGAGAAGGCCAAAGACCCAATCCTCCACCCCCAATGGACTCTTTGATGATCCCTCCTTCCACTAAGCACTCTTGGTTTGCTTAGTCCCAAGCACGTGAATGGCTAGAAAGGAGGCATATTAATATGACACAGAAGCTTCCCACTCAAGGAGGTTTCCTCCCATGGGTGTTTAAGAGGCAACAGTCAATCAGGAAAGACTCATCCCTTTCTGCCAAAGTAAAGGGAGAGCCCTGTAGGCCTAGAGGGGCACCTTGTCCCTTACCGCCACAAACTGGTTATTTTCTAGCTTGATAATATCACCAACACAGACATTCATCCACTGCTCTTGCTGGAGGCTGAGGCAATGAGAAGATAGAGAAGAGGCTGTCAGTAGCTAGAGAAGTTCCCAGGGGACCCCTTTCTTCCCCAAGGCCCTCAGTCTCCAACAGGCACTCACATTCCATTGATCAGCACCTGAGACTGACGGTTATTCACCTGGTTATCACTCTTGTGGCGGAACTGAAGAGAGGAAAGAAAGGTAAGACACCTTCTCCCGCTCCGAGGGACTTAGATGATCAGTGGAATGCAGAGCACGCTGGGTACCACCTTGTCTACACCTGTTCACAGGTCTACTCTCTTCCTGACTCCCCCTCCCTACTCTCAGCCAAGATATCATGGATCTAGCTGGACCAGGTAAGGGATGGCAAGGTCACCGAGGAATTGTGCTGGGTGGAGCAAGGTGAGTTGTGGGGTGGGGGGTGGGAAAAAGGTAAAAGAACGACAACAACTCACATAGTCATCAGTGGCGTCTTTAACAGCTGTGATTGTGAGGACAAGAACCAAAGGCACAATGGTGGTGAACCAGGACAGGGAGGAGATCTGTGGGATCAACTGAAAAAAGGAAAGAGAAGTCATGCCTCCGAGGCCCCGTCCTCGTTTCCCCTAGACCTTTCTCTTCCTTGACTTTATTTTGCTTTGTGAGTTGCAAAGGGTTTACCACAGGTCACTTACCTGCAGAATGAGAAGGAACAGGAAGTAGGTATTGGCAACTTCCTGGAACTGCTCAAAGAGGTTGACAGGCAGGAAGGTGAGAATATTGTACTTGGAGGTCTTGATGCAGTTACTCTGTGGCAGTGGGAGAGAAGATCATGAGGCAGCCTCCAACCCCAACCCAGAACGAGACTGAGGCTGCCTCCTCCGTCTACACTTTCCAAACCTCTGTCCCCAAAAGCCAGTGACCAGAGGTGTGGGAGGGCGAAAGAGGAGGAGAGAAGAGAGTCTCACGGGGTCAATGTATCCTGCTTCACTGACAGGTGAAGGCCATGAAAAATTCAGCACATAGCAGGTGGAGAGTGGCGAGGAGGCTGCCTTTCCCTCCCTCAAGCACTCTCCCAGCAGTCAGCCCTCTGTCCCAGCCTAGGACAGATGGGATGCACCTTTCCCCTTTCTGACTCAGGAGGAGAGCACAGGTGGTCTAGAGCCACTTACCGCATACTGGAATCTCTCATTGTATTCTCGGTCATTGGCCCGCGCCCTCCTTTCTTCTTCTGCAACAGAATGATGCTGCAGTCAGGAGCAAACTGAGGCCTGGCCCAACACCTTGTCAGGCCCACCCCACTCTATGGGTTTTCCACTGAGGGCCCTTGGTTCCTTCCACAGCACACAGTTTTTAAGGCGTTAGCACCACACCTGAGGTGCCACTAAAGTCTTCCCTCTAGTCCACCTCTCACCACCAGCCTGACCACTGGGCTCTGCAGGTATTACATTCTCAAGACAAGAGGCCTTCTCCTTTCCTCACCAACAACCATCAAGGTCTTCCACTGGGGACACTCAGTTTCTCTCCCCCATCCCTCTAATTAATGCTGTAGGAATTAACGGTCTTGGGTATCTCCAGAGGAACAGCAGCTGAAGACACTAAGCTTCCTTCTCCTGGAAACCCCTGCAGATCCAGCCACGGTACTACCCTCCTCCTAACCTAGTGGGTGGGGTGGGTGGCAAGACAGAGGGTCACTGTGCCCTGTAACTGCTCTGCGGCAGCATCCCAGCCCCACGTGCAGTCCCCCCTACAGAAGCCTCTGCTTGTCACATGTCATCAGCAGCAGCTTCTGACTGGCCCACAATGACATCATCTTATTTCAAAGCTCATCTTCAAGTCGGGGGGCGGGGGCTGGTCAGGGATATGGGTCATGCAGACTGAGACAGAGATGAAAGAGGGAGGAATGGGATGTAGTTGAAGCAGTTGCTCTCTAACCGTAACCTTTCTTGTGCCATCTGCACATATTTCCCCTAAACAACACATCTGTCACTGAGTGACAAATGAACTACACCTATTCTGAACACCCACAGATCTGGGACTGCAGGCACCAAGTTCAGGTCCCAGAACATGGGGTTGTCCTAGGAAGGGTTCTCCAGCCCATCTCCCATGGTCACGACCACAGGCTGAAAAAGGGGGTACCCTGGTTAGGTAGTAAACATGCAAACCTGTCCTGGAGCCAAAGGCAGCATTCCAGACGCCTTCCCTCACCCCCTTCCAAGCCCCATGCAGAGCACACTGCAGTAACAAAAACCTCAGACCACGGCATCCTCTGCCTACCCAGAGTGCTCCTTCCCTGCGTGGTCACCTTACTCCCAAAACTTCTCCAGAGGGGACCCCTCAGGCTGAGTCGCCTGTGCAGTCACCAAAGACCATGCAAAAGGAGAGGTAGGGACCAAACCCTTCGGAGTCAGGATCTCTGGGTCTGCAGAGGACATGGGAAGGCTGGGGGAGGCCGGGGACAAGCGAATGTGAGGGAGGGAGGGGGTAAATTACGGGCTCGGGAGAGCTGCCAGTCGCTGCCTCCCGTTACCTGTCCCCCAAGAGGGCTTCTTTCGGCTCCAGGAGGGGGGAGCCCCGGCCCGGGCCCACTTCTCGGGCATCTCCTTGGGGACCGTCATGATCCCAGTTTGAGCGGGGGAAGGGCGGGCTGTCTGTCGGTCTGTCCTCGGCCTCAGCGGCTCCGATGGGGCGGCCCCCCGGGGAGGCACCGGAGCTGCGGCAGCTCAGAGTGGAGCCCCGGCCGTGTGGCGCGCGCCCCACCTGCAGCCCCGGCCATCCTCCCGGTCGCTCGCACCCGGCGACGCCGCGCGCTCTGCTGCGCCGCCCCCGCCCCCGATGCCCCCCGCGGACGCCAGCGCGCTCTGAGTGGCCCCGGACACGGCTCTCACTCCCTGGGCTCCGCCCCCGCCCGCTCCCCCGACTGCAGGGGTAGCCGCCTGCCAGCGCGCCGCGTAGGCGAAAGCCAGCACGGAGTCCCGCCTCCCTCGGCCCGGCCAATGCGGGTGAGGGGACTGCCAGCGTTGTCCGGGGCAACCGCTTTCATCCCACCGCCTCCCACCCCCACCCCCGCCCTCAGGAAAACAAGGAGGACCTGGCCTTGGATGGGAAAATGAGGGGAGGAAACGAAGTGCGAGGACGGAGAGGAGATGGTGGGAACACAGCACCCCGGGCTCCCTAGACCACGGAATAGGAGCTCCAGGTGCCCCAAGATAAGATAAGAGTCTATGTGTTTGGGGGTGAGGGGCAGGTACTCAGCACCCTCCTGGGGAAGAACCCAGCTTAGGGAATCAAGGCGAAGAATTCGGTTTCCTAAGGCTCCCCGCAGGATGGATAGGGGCTGCAATCTACCCTCCTTCAGGCTCATTACCTGTCGTCCCTCTTCCCTTTGCTCCCTGAGCCATAACAACACCCACTCTTGATGGTCCCAGGGATTCCCCCCGACCCCGCCTCCTGCCTGTCTTACCTGGGGGGCGCTTTTTTGCACACAGTGCCATCTCACCCAGCAAGGTCCCAGCAATCCCATGGGAGACCCTGCAGGAAGGTGACATATGCGTGAGGTCAGGAAACTGAGGGTAACCTTCATTCCCCTTTTCAGACTCCTCCTGAAGGTTTTCTTCCCCAGTTCTGAACTTGCCCCTCCCCCAGCCTTCCCCACTAACTCCACAGCAACACTCTGCTCTTACTGCCCTGATAGGTCCCTGAGAAAGAAGAGGGAACTTCCCCACCACCTCCCCCCATGCCTCTGCCTTGGATAACATGAGGGGACTGACCGTTTACAAAAACCAAGACCTGCTGGTAAAGGAAGGGGGCAAAGAGAAGAGGCCAGATATTGAGAGGAGGGGCACAGCTCTCAAGGTACCCATCCCAGGGACAAAGGATGCCCCATGTGCCCTCCTGGTGGCAGTGAGTGGGTGCCTGTGTTTACTGGAAAGCAGAATTTCCACTAAAGGGTGGGGTTGAGGGAACATGAGCCAGGAAACACCTGGCAGAGCATCAGGAAACAGGGTGGGCAGGCTCCACCCTTCTCAAAAAGCTTATAATCTTCCCATCCCCCCTCCATTACTGGGGCTTCCATTATCACCTCCTCCAGGGGAGCTCACTTTAGAGGCTTGGCCTTCACTTCCTGCACACAGTCCCCAAACCACTTCCTCTCAGTCTGGGTCAACCGCACTTCTGGGCCAGCAAAGGGGTCTTTTCAACCCTGCTGGGGAGTCATCCCTAGCTCTCTCTCTCTCACCCCAAGCCTAGTCCAGTCAGTATGGCACTGGGTGCAAGCTCAGGGAGCATCAGTCAGATGGACCTCTGCTTCTTTCTATCTCCCCATGTCCTTCCTTTCACCTAAAAAGGTAACAGCCCTGGCCTATAAGACAGGGTCACAGAGCCTCATCCCAGCTTGGCTCAAAGGAAGCTGCCATCCGGGTCCTGGGTCCTCTTGTCCACCTCCTCTTTCTTTGTCTGGGTGGAAAGCCTTCCTCTCCCTTGGTTCCCCTGTCTCCAGCCTCCTGGGAACACCCTGCCAGCCTGTCAGCCCCAAGAGATACTAATTGTCTGTCTGCCCAGCCTCTATAATTACACACTCTGGCCAAGGCCCTGTCACCCACACCAGTTCTTCGTTCACTAAGCCGGACTCCCTTCCTGAACCCCAATCAGGCAATACCTAGAGCCAGAAGTCCTTTTCCTCTCTGACCCTCCCCAACCCTGGCAACCAAGGGTGCCTGGCTCAGGAAGAAAAACCTCATCCACGTTTTCGAGATGCCAAGCCTTCCTACAAGGCCCCCAGCCAGGGTCTCCACCCAGTCTAGAGTATGAGTCATAGGAGGGTGGGGCATGGAGAGAGAGGTTAAAAGAGAGGATGCAAGGGTGGGCATCACAAGTTCCATAGCCAGCCCCGCCCTCAGGGAGGGAGGCAGTCAAGAAACACTATCAGCCTGAAGATCAGGGTTTGACTCCTATGAAAGAAAGAGTTAATGAAGGAGCCGCACAGGCTCTCAGGAGCCAGGAGTCTGGACACTGCCCAGGAAAGTTGTTTTACCTCTAAGACCCTGGGGAGACTGAAAGCTGGCTGGCCCCAGACTTCATCCCCTCTGGGGTGCCATAATAGGGAAGGAAAGGGAGCGGGGAGACCTGGGAACAGGGACCCTCTCACTTCTCCTTCCCAATCTCACATAGCCTTGGTTTTCTGAGCCCAGGCCCATTAGCCACGTCGCTCTGCCCCGTCACCCTGCCCCAGCCCCCTCTGCAGCCACATTTGGGATAAAAATAGCCAGCTCTGGGAAGAAGGCAATGCTCCATGGAGGAAAACGGCTCCTCCTCTAGGCCTGGCCCCTGGTCCCCTCCAACCCAAACCCAGGAAGCCTGACCCCTTCTTTTAGAGGAAGCTGGCAGGGATATTTATGGGCAGGTCAGGAAAACAGAAGAGAATGGAATCCAAGACCCCCAGCTCACTTGCCACCAACGCCTGGCCACTTTCCATGGCCAAGGACAGAACCCAGGACTCTCTCCCAGCTCTGGACTCCCAGAGCTAGCACCTCGCCTGGCACCCTTGGTCTTCCTCACGCACAGAGACCTCCACCTTACGGAGACAGCGCCTACCACCCCCAAACTCCCTTCTCCGGGCACCCAAACCCTCGGACCCCGGGTATTCCCCTCACCCCCACGACTCTGGCCGGTTCTCCCCTCTCCGCTGCTCCATAAGCTTCTCCTCCGCACTCCCGCGCCCCTTTGCTGGTCTCCACGCGCCCCTTCAGCACCCCACCCTCCCATCCTGCGGACGGCCTCTCGAATCTCCCCCACCCTCAGGCACCCAACACCATCTTCTCTCCAATCATCCACTCCCCCTCCTCCGTCTCACCGCAGCTCCGACTCCCTGTCCCCTGTCCTCCCCTGCCCACACCCCCCGCCCCGGCCCCTCCAGTCCCGAGTCCGCGTCCGCAGCAGCATCTCCCCCTGCCCTCCCGGCCCCGCGCTCCTGGGCTGCTGCCCCCGCCTTGCCAAACCTCACCTCAGCGCTCAGCGCTCGGCGCCCGCCCCGGCAGCCACGTCCTGCCCATGCCGGGGGCTGCGGCGGGGGGCACTCGGCTCAGCTCCCCGCGGGCTCCCGCCCCCCCAGCTGCAGCCCCTCTACCCCCCGGGCCTCGGCCCGCTACTTTGTGTCAGTTTCGGCCACGGCGGGGCGGAAGTGACGGAGGTGGCGGGAGAGGGCGGGGGGCGGGAGGGGGTTTTGGGGAGGGATGAGGGAGAGGGAAGGCGGGAGCCGCCATCTTTGTGCGGGGCAGGGGGAGGGTCTTAACCCCTCTGATGCTCCTCCGCAGTGTGAGGCCGTGATCGCCACCCCACCCACTCTCCGATCCATCCCCGGTCAAAAACAAACAAACAAACAAAAGTCCGGAGGCGAGAGAGCGCTGAGATTTTTTTCTTTTTTTATTTGAAAAAAAGGAAACAGAAGAACGCTGTTTATCTGCTAATGTGTGAGAGAGTTAGGGAAGCGGTGAACGACGAGCATTTTCCTCCGCGCCAGCTTTCTTTACCCCTACACTCATTCCCTCTGTTCCTTCGCCTTCTCTCCTCGCCCTGGCTCATCTCACTGTTCACCCTCTCCTTCAATGACACAGCCCGGAATGTCTAGGTATTGGGTCGTGCCTCAGTTTCTCCCGCTTGCTCTCCCAGTCTCTAGGCGCTTGCATGCCTGTGTTCCTCTGGCGGCCCTCCCTTTTTCCCCCCACCACGCCCCCTTGGTGGAGGCGGCTCCCCCTACCCCTAATTACTATCTGCGGGGTGCTGAATCTAGGCGAGGCGCCCCAGTGAGCGGAAAGGCGGGCGGCGCTGAGGTTACGAGAGCAAGGAGTCAGGCAGTGGGGACCAAGCTTTGGAGGAAGTCCCCTGGGTTATGCCCCGCACTGGATGGTCGGCCCCCACGATCCTGCGGATTCCCGCAGCCTTCCCAATCCGGGTTCCAGGGTGCGCACCCTCTGGCGGCTACTTTGAGGAACTGCGTTCCTGGAAGTCCAGGGTCCGAAAACCTGCCTGGGGCAGGAGGGGATGAAAAGCCTGGGTCCCTTACCTGATCCTCCTCAATTCTCCCTGTCCAGGCATCCTCCCCAGTTTAGGAGGAAGCGATGCCTAGATGAGTAAACGGAGAAGCTGCCCAGGGCCTGGTGTATTAATAAAGAGAAAAAACATCTTGTCACCAGGCATAGGTCTCTGGCCCTCTTCAGTGTCCATGAGGGAGGTGAGGACTGTCATGTCAGAATCACAGCTTACTCTCCTGCCCCTGAGTTGCGGCAGGACTTTCCGAGTCTGAGGCTTCAGGTTGGGCACACTCTAGATCCTGAGCTGGCTCTGAGTGCTCAGGATGGTGCAGAGGCACCAGCCGCTGGTGTGTGGCTGTGCTAAGTGTGGCCCTCACTAGAGGGCCTACCACCAGCCATTGCCAGCGCTACAAGAGAAGATCAGAAGGGCGATATCAGGGTGAGTCCCTTAGCCTTCCCTCTGAAGGACTGGCGGTAGTAGTAAGAGAACTCCCTAAAGCAGTTCCTGGGGTGATAGACACCAGAAAGAAGGTGTCTTGGCTCCAGAGCATAGCGCTTAGAGAGGAGACCCCAGGAGAGCTTGGTCCAGCCTCTTGCCTTAGGGAATTATCTGAATATCTGTGTTTTGTTGATGAGATTACTAATGTCCAAACAGGTAATGTGATGTGCCCAAGAACACAACCTCTAAATGTCACTGTTTCAATGAAAAGAGTGGAGGGGGAGGCAGGGGACAAAAGAGAAAGGGAGAACTTGGGCTTAGAGGAGGTTCACTGTCCTAAGAGGCCAAGAGAACTATTTAAAAGGAAAGATCTGGGGACCGAGGGTTAGAGCCCTTAGCAGAGGGATGAGTGGAAGGACGGCACCAGGGGAGGCCGTCTCTCCCCTGAAGACTTCAGGGCCCCAGCCAGCCACATAGGTGAAAAGCCGTGGGTCGAGGTCCCAGGCAGGGTTGATTGGGAACCCACAGCTGGCACCCATGGATAGCCTGATGGCCAGGATCAGCAACCCCACTACCACAGGCTCCACACCCGCAGGCACTCCCTTGTTCCATGTGTCCAGGATGGCTAAGATCCCCACAATCAGCATCCAGGTACCCAGAACCTTGGAGTGGACAGAGGCAGACGGGCTCCCATCAGCTGTCAGGTGCTCCATCTGCCCTATCTCACCCAAGCACTCCAGGCTACCACCCCACGTCATCTGACTTTGTCCAACACAGGCAGCTGGGGAAGGTGAGGTGCAAACATAAATGCAACCCCACATCCCACCCAGAGCCTGAACAATAGGCCGAGGTCCCGGGAGACAAGGGCAAAGGTTGTGGCTTTCCCAAATCACCCCCTCATGCCTACCTGATCCAGGAAGCCATTGCTCAGGGACAGATAGGGGACAGGGTAGGTGACAAAGATGGAGGCTGTCTCCTTGGGACCAGTCACTGTCAGGTTCCCACCTGTATAGTTCTGTAGGGCATCTGCAGGGTAGGGGGGACAGCCAGTATTTCCATCTTTGCTCATTCAAAACTGCTCTAAGGCACCCTTGCCCACACACAGGTGTCGCCAACCCTGTTCTCTCTGTTACCGTGATAGAGAGCATACACCTATGCTCCAGAGGCACAGAAAGCAGACAGCAACTGCACCAAGGAGTAAATGGGAAACTTGGCCCAGGGGAGGCATCCCAGGAGGCACATGGCCAGGGAGAAGGCTGGATTCAGGTGGGCCCCTTCAAGGATCAAGAAAAGAAAACCAATATCCATTGTGTCACTGCCAGGCACTGTCAACAGGTAACACTGCTACTCCTCTCCACAACTCTTAAGACAAATGTTACTATTCCCATCATATAGGTTAGGAAGTTGAGGCTCAAGGAGGTTAAGCAACTTGTCAAGGTCACACAGTGAAGCCAAGTTTGAACCTGGGTCTGTCTGCTCTTTCCACTACAGCACTTGATGCAATGTGTGCCTGGGGGACGAGCAGGTGAGGTCCTGAGCAAAGATGAACCCCCGAGGGCTTAGGTGGGGGACAGAAGAGGAGAGCACTTACCCTTGATGCTTTGCCATAGATCTCCATCTATGTGAGTGGAGGATTAATGTGAAGAAGGGGGATGGCAAGATACAGAAAGGGAAGGGACTGGACTGGGCCAAAGGCATATCTCAGTCCAGGGCACTGGTCAAGCTCAAGGAGATAATGTCTATGAGTCACCAAAGGATCTGCCTTTTCACCATTACCACACTCAAGTACACATCCTACCCCGTATGATGACCAGACCTCACCCTCCTCACCTGAGACATTACCACTGACGTAGATGGCTAGCCTAACACCCAGAGAGCCAGCCAGAAACATGGTGAAGAAGTTCCCTTTGGTTCCTCCACTGGTGACAGCCTGGGCCAAAGTCCCCTGTATGAGGAGCTGGTAGAGAGAAGGAAGATGAGGAAGAGGGAACCAAGAATAAGGAGCCTGGTGGACCACATCCCTGGGATGTGGGGTGAATACACTTCTAGGAGGCTTGGGGAAAATAATAGCTCACACTAAGAAAAGTAAAAATGCCTAAACAAGTCATTTACATTGATGACCATTATTGAAAAAAGGGAGAATACTCAGACATTTTGAGGATTTTTGGAAAAAGCAACTGAACTAACATTGACAGCTGACAACTCAAAGCTGTACCACGACCCCTTGTTAGAGTAGGAACATATGGGGTCCAGATAATAAGTGGAGTCCTGGGCTCAGGTCTGGTTCACAGGATATTCACTGAGACCAAGGATCCACCAGGTGGTCGCTTCCCTGATACCCCAATATATAACTGAAATGGACATTGTTTGAAGTTGCAGAACACTCATATTGGTTTCTTGACCTGTGGAGTAAGTGATGAAGGCCAATTAGAGGGCTGAGACTACCCCACACCAAGATAATAAATAAAAACAATACCATATCCTAGGGTAAATGGAAGAGATTAGTGCCACCCTCAAAGATGTAAAGAATATAAGAGAGGTGGCCCCTTTCATACCACCAGTTTGGCTCCTACAAAAACCGGATAGATCATGGCAGATGGCAGTGGTCTATGGTAAAATTATTCAAATAGTAACTCCAATTACAATTGTTGTGTCCCAAATGGTAACTTCATAGAGCAGTTTAATACAGCCTCTGGTTGGTAGTATGTAGCCATTAATCTGGTGAATATGTTATTTTGCATCCCAACCAGATCAGAAAGGAGGATCACAAGGAATTTCATCCACGTGGGAAGTCTAGCGATATACACTTATGGTCTTACCCCAGGACTATGTTAACTCTCTGGTCCTCTGTCGTAATATAATCTGAAGGGAGCGTGACTATCTGGACATTTTGAAGAACATCATATTGGTCCACTATACAACGGACCCTTGAACAACACAGGTTTGTACTCCTCGGGTCCACTTACATGTGGATTTTTTTCATTAAATATGTATTACAGTACTACATGATCTACAGTTGGTTGAATGCGAAGATGCAGAACCACATATACAGAGGGCTAACTGTAAAGTTATACTTGGATTTTTTTTTTTTTTTTTTTTTTTTTTGTCTGCGAGGCATGTGGGATCTTAGCTCCCTGACCAGGGATCGAACTCGCACCCCCTCCAGTGGTTAAGGCAAAGTCTTAACCACTGGACCTCCAGGGAAGTCCCTATACTTGGAATTTTGACTGGGCAGATGGTCAGAGGCCCTAACCTCTGCGTTGTTCAAGGGTCAGCTCTATATATAACATCATGCTAACCAGATCAGAAGAGGAAGAAATGGAAGTATATTGGAGGGCCTGGAAAGATAACATGTATTTAGAAGGTGGGAAACAATCCTATAAAGATTCAGGAAACTGCCACCTTGGTAAAGTTTTGAGAGGTCCAGTGGTCTGGGACATGCTGGATATCCAATCTGAAGTAAAGGACTGATTATTGCATCTCCCACCTTCCACCACTGAGAAAAAAACACATCACCAATCTACTTAGGATTTAGGAGCGACGTATTTCACACTTGAGATACAACTCTGACCGTTGAAGGCTGTCAACTTCGAGTGGGGCCAAAGCAGAAAAGACCTCTGCAGACATGTGACCCAGCAGACCCAGTGAGACTAGAGTATCTGTAGTAGGAAAAGATACCATGTGTGGTTTGGCAAGCTCTAATAGGAGAATCATAATGTAGACCCACAGGGCTCTGGAGCAAAGCCATGCCATCTGCAGCAGAGATATACATACCTTTTGAAAAGCAGCTCTTACAGTGCTACTGGGCTCCTATAGAGACAGAGCATCTGACTACAATTCATCAAGTCACCAAGTAGCCAGAACTGCCCATCACAAGCTGGGCTCTGCCTGATTCTCCATGTCATTAGGAAGGGTGGGCCCAGCAAGAACACATTGTAAAATGGAAGTGACATCTTTGGGTTCAGGCATAAGCAGGGTCAGAGGGCACAAGCCAGCTGAAAAGTAAGTGGCCCAGACTCATGTCATTTACCAGGCATCTCTCCCTCAGCTCACATGACCCTATTGGGGATTGTCTTAGTCCATTCAGGCTGCTATAACAAAATACCATAGACTGGGTGGCTTATAAACAACAGAAATTTGTCTCTCACAGATCTATAAGCTGCTAATTCCAAGATCAAGGTGCCAGCAGATTCGGGGTCTGGTGAGGGCCCACTTCCTTGTTCATAGACAGCTGTCTTCTCACTGTGTCCTCACATGGCAGAAGGAGCAGGGAAGCTCTCTGGGGTCTCTTCTATAAGGGCACTAATCTGATTCATGAGGGCTCTGCCTTCGTGACCTAATCACTTCCCAAAGGCCCCACCTCCAAATACCATCACATTGGGGGTTAGATTTCAACATATGAATTGGGTAGGGGGGGCACAGACATTCAGTCTATGACAGGGATCCCTTGTGAAGAGGGATCAGAGAAGGAATAAGCTTGGTTCAGACATGAGTTGGCACGGTTTGTGGGTAAAAGCCAAAAATTGACTGCTGCTGCATTGCAACAAATCAGGAGTGTCCTTGAAAGACAGTGGTGAGGGGAAATCCTCCCAGGGTACAGAGATTTGGACAGTACATCTGGTCATCCACTTTGCATGGAAAGAGAATGTAAGAACATACACAGTCACAACTGGCCTGGTTGTTTGGTCAGGGGCTTGAAAAGACAAAGAGTGGAAGATCAGGGACAAGAAAGTCTGAGGATGGACCTATGGGAGTAGTCTTGAAGTGGAAAGGTCTTTGTATTACACGTTAACGCCCACCAGAAAGCATCCATCACAGATGCACTGAACAACCAAGTAGGAAGAATCACTTAGCCACTGCCTGTCATCAGCCACCCACTTCTGAACAATGAATACACTGAGTAGAGTAACTGGTGGTAGGATAGAGGCTATGCACAGGCCCAACAGTGTGAGCTCCTACTCACTACGGCTCAGTTAACCACTGCTGTGGCCAATGTGCAATCTGCCATTAACAAATACCAACACTAAGTCCCTAATACAGTGCTATCTCTTGAGGAGAGGAAGCAGACACTTAGGGACAAGTTAAGGACACTAGATTCCCCATCACTTTTGACTGGGATTGACACATACTCTGAGTATAGGTTTGCCTTTCCTGCCCATAGGGTCTCAGCTAATATCACTCTATAAGGACTTATGGAGTACTTGATCCGTTAATATGGGACCCACATTATATAATTTTTTTAAATTAATTTATTTATTTTTTGGCTGCGTTGGGTCTTTGCTGTGCGCGGGCTTTCTCTAGTTGCGGTGAGTGGGGGCTACTCTTCGTTGAGGTGTGCGGCTTCTCATTGCGGTGGCTTCTCTTGTTGCAGAGCATGGGCACTAGGGCATGCGGGCTTCATTGGTTGGGGCACACGGGCTTCGGTAGCTGTGGCTCACGGGCTTAGTTGCTCCATGGCATGTGGGATCTTCCCGGACCAGTGATCAAACCCGTGTCCCCTGCATTGGCAGGCGGATTCTTAACCACTGCGCCACCCGGGAAGTCCCTGAAAACTTTTTTTTTTTTTTTTTGATTTATTTTGGCTGTGTTGGGTCTTCGTTGCTGCGCACGGGCTTTCTCTAGTTGCAGCAAGCGGGGGCTACTCTTCATTGCAGTGCGCGGGCTTCTCATTGCGGTGGCTTCTCTTGCTGGAGAGCACGGGCTCTAGGCGCGTGGGCTTCAGTAGTTGCAGCATGTGGGCTCAGTAGTTGTGGCTCACAGGCTCTAGAGCACAGGCTCAGTAGTTGTGGCGCACGGGCTTAGTTGCTCTGCGGCATGTGGGATCTTCCCGGACCAGGGATCAAACCCGTGTTCCCTGCACTGGCAGGCGGATTCTCAACCACTGCGCCACCAGGGAAGCCCCCCTGAAAACTTTTTTAATGAGAAAAAGATCCAATAATTTTTTTTTAACATCTTTATTGGAGTATAATTGCTTTACAATGTTGTGTTAGTTTCTGCTGTATAACAAAGTGAATCAGCTATATGCATACGTATATCCCCATATCCCCTCCCTCTTGCGTCTCCCTCCCACCCTCCTTATCACACCCCTCTAGGTGGTCGCAAAGCACCGAGCTGATCTCCCTGTGCCATGCAGCTGCTTCCCACTAGCTATCTTACATTTGGTAGTGTATATATGTCAGTGTTACTCTCTCATTTCGTCCCAGCTTACCCTTCCCCCTCCCTGTATCCTCAGGTCCATTCTCTACGTCTGCATCTTTATTCCTGTCCTGGCTTTAGGTTCATCAGAACCTTTTTTTTTTTATTTCATATATATGCGTTGGCATATGGTATTTGTTTTTCTCTTTCTGACTTACTTCACTCTGTATGACAGACTCTATCTCCATCCACCTCACTACAAATAACTCAATTTTGTTTCTTTTTATGGCTGAGTAATATTCCATTGTATATATATGCCCCATCTTCTTTATCCATTCATCTGTCGATGGACATTTAGGTTGGTTCCATGTCCTGGCTACTGTAAATAGTGCTGCGATGAACATTGTGGTACATGACTCTTTTTGAATTATGGTTTTCTCAGGGTATATGCCCAGTAGTGGGATTGCTGGGTCGTATGGTAGTTGTATTTTTAGTTTTTTAAGGAACCTCCATACTGTTATCCATAGTGGCTGTATCAATTTACATTCCCACCCACAGTGCAAGAGGGTTCACTTTTCTTCACACCCTCTCCAGCATTTATTGTTTGTAGATTTTTTGATGATGGTCATTCTGACTGGTGTGAGGTGATACTTCATTGTAGTTTTGATTTGCATTTCTCTAATGATTAGTGATGTTGATCATCTTTTCATGTGTTTATTGGCAATCTGTATATCTTCTTTGGAGAAATGTCTATTTAGGTCTTCTGCCCATTTTTGGACTGGGTTGTTTGTTTTTTTGATATTGAGCTGCATGAGCTGCTTGTGTATTTTGGAGATTAATCCTTTGTCAGTTGCTTTGTTTGCAAATATTTTCTCCCATTCTGAGGGTTGTCTTTTCGTCGTTTTGATGGTTTTCTTTGCTATGCAAAAGCTTTTAAGTTTCATTAGGTCCTATTTGTTTATTTTTGTTTTTATTTCCATTTCTCTAGGAGGTGGGTCAAAAAGGATCTTGCTATGATTTATGTCATAGAGTGTTCTGCCTATGTTTTCCTCTAAGAGTTTTATAGTGTCTGGCCTTACATTTAGGTCTTTAATCCATTTTGAGTTTATTTTTGTGTATGGTGTTAGGTAGGGTGTGTTCTAATTTCATTCTTTTACATGTAGCTGTCCAGCTTTCCCAGCACCACTTATTGAGAGGCTGTCTTTTCTCCATTGTATACTCTTGCTTCTTTCATCAAAGATAAGGTGACCATATGTGCGTGGATTTATCCCTGGGCTTTCTATCCTATTCCATTGACCTATATTTCTGTTTTTGTGCCAGTACCATACTGTCTTGATTACTGTAGCTTTGTAGTATAGTCTGAAGTCAGGGAGCCTGATTCCTCCAGCTCTGTTTTTCTTTCTCAAGATTGCTTTGGCTATTCGGGGTCTTCTGTGTTTCCATACAAATTGTGAAAATTTTTTTTCTAGTTCTGTGAAAAATGCCGTTGGTAATTTGATAGGGATTGCATTGAATCTGTAGATTGCTTTGGGTAGTAGAGTCATTTTCACAATGTTGATTCTTCCAATCCAAGAACAGGGTATATCTCTCCATCTGTTTGTATCGTCTTTAATTTTTTTCATCAGTGTTTTATAGTTTTCTGCATACAGGTCTTTTGTCTCCTTAGGTAGGTTTATTCCTAGGTATTTTATTCTTCTTGTTGCAATGGTAAATGGGAGTGTTTTCTTAATTTCACTTTCAAATTTTTCATCATTAGTGTATAGGAATGCAAGAGATTTCTGTGCATTAATTTTGTATCCTGCTACTTTACCAAATTCATTGATTAGCTCTAGTAGCTTTCTGGTAGCATCTTTAGGATTTTCTATGTATAGTATCATGTCATCTATGAACAGTGACAGTTTTAGTTCTTCTTTTCCGATTTGGATTACTTTTATTTCTTTTTCTTCTCTGATTGCTGTGGCTAAAACTTCCAAAACTATGTTGAATAATAGTGGTGAGAGTGGGCAACCTTGTCTTGTTCCTGATCTTACAGGAAATGGTTTCAGTTTTTCACCATTGAGAACGATGTTGGCTGTGGGTTTGTCATATATGGTCTTTATTATGTTGAGGTAGATTCCCTCTATGCCTACCTTCTGGAGAGTTTTTATCATAAATGGGTGTTGAACTTTATCAAAAGCTTTTTCTGCATCTATTGAGATTATCATATGGTTTTTATCCTTTAGTTTGTTAATATGGTGTATCACATTGTTTGATTTGCATATATCAAAGAATCCTTGCATTCCTGGGATAAACCCCACTTGATCATGGTGTATGATTGTTTTAATGTGCTGTTGGATTCTGTTTGCTAGTATTTTGTGAGGATTTTTGTCTCTGTGTTCACCAGAGATATTGGCCTGTAGTTTCCTTTTTTTGTGACATCTTTGTCTGGTTTTGGTATCAGGGTGATGGTGGCCTCGTAGAATGAGTTTGGGAGTGTTCCTCCCTCTGCAATATTTTGGAAGAGTTTGAGAAGGATAGGTGTTGGCTCTTCTCTAAATGTTTGATAGAATTCGCCTGTGAAGCCATCTGGTCCTGGGCTTTTGTTTGCTGGAAGATTTTTAATCACAGTTTCAATTTCAGCGCTTGTGATTTGTCTGTTTATATTTTCTATTTCTTACTGGTTCAGTCTTGGAAGGTTGTGCTTTTCTAAGAACTTGTCCATTTCTTCCAGGTTGTCCATTTTATTGGCATATACTTGCTTGTAGTAATCTCTCATGATCCTTTGTATTTCTGCTGTGTCAGTTCTTCTACTTTTTCATTTCTAGTTCTGTTAATTTGAGCCTTCTCCCTTTTTTTCTTGATGAGTCTTGCTAATGGTTTATCTATTTTGTTTATCTTCTCAAAGAACCAGCTTTTAGTTTTATTGATCCTTGCTATTGTTTCCTTCATTTCTTTTTCATTTATTTCTGATCTGATCTTTATGATTTCTTTCCTTCTGCTAACTTTGGGGTTTTTTTATTCATCTTTCTCTAATTGCTTTAGGTGTTAAGGTTAGGTTGTTTATGTGAGATTTTTCTTGTTTTGTTTTGTTTTTTTAATTTTATTTATTTATTTATTTATTTATGGCTGTGTTGGGTCTTCATTTTTTTCTTGTTTCTTGAGGAAGGATTGTATTGCTATAAACTTCCCTCTTAGAACTGCTTTTGCTGCACAATAATTTTTTTAATTGAAGTATAGTTGATTTACAATATTATGTTATTTTCAGGTATATAGCAAAGTAATTCAATATTTTTGCAGATTATATATTCCATTATAGGTTATTACAAGATAATGGGTATAATTCCCTGTGCTATACAGTAAAAATCCTTGTTCCTTTATCTATTGATATTTTATACAAAGTAGTTTGCTTCTGTTAATCCCTTATCCCTAATATGTTCCACCTCTCTCCTTTAGTAACCACAAGTTTGTTTTCTATGTCTGTGAGTCTGTTTCTGTTTTGTATAT
This sequence comes from Eubalaena glacialis, assembly GCF_028564815.1. Lineage (NCBI taxonomy): Eukaryota > Metazoa > Chordata > Mammalia > Artiodactyla > Balaenidae > Eubalaena > Eubalaena glacialis. Next base: position 82,134,452 of record NC_083718.1, read on the forward strand.
ACATTCTTTTGTGTTATTTTTTAGATTCCACATATGAGTGATATACAGTATTTGTCTTTCTGTGTCTTATTTTACTAGGCATAATATTCTCTAGGACCATCCACATTGCTGTAAATGGCAGTATTTTACTCTTTTTAATGGCTGAGTAATATTCCATTATATATGTGTGTGTGTGTGTGTGTGTATATATATATATATATATATATATCTCACATCTTTTTTTCACCATCAAACGTCATTTATTAAATTCAAAATGATGTCATCGAAGCAAAAGATTTGTATAGATTTTTCTTTTTTTGGCTTCCTTGCAGAAATCACGTTACAAAAAAATTTTTATTGTAGTTGATTTTCAATGTTGTGTTAGTTCCAGGTGTACAGCAAAGTGATTCAGTTATATACATATGTATAATCTTTTTCAGATTTTTTTCACTTATAGGTTATTACAAAAGAGTATGGTTCCCTGTGCTATACAGTAGGTCCTTGTTGGTTATCTATTTCATATATAGTAGTGTGTATATGTTAGTCCCAAACTCCTAATTTATCCCTCCCCCACCTTCCCCCTAGGGTAACCATAAGTTTGTTTTTTATGTCTGCAGGTTTATTTCTGTTTTGCATGTAAGTTTATTTGTATCTTTTTTCTTAGATTCCACATATAAACAGTATATGATATTTGCCTTTCTCTGCCTGGCTTACTTCACTTAGTATGATAATCACTAGGCTCATCCATGTTGCTGGAAATGACATTATTTCATTCTTTTTTACAGCTAATATTCAATTGTATATATATATCACATCTTTTTTAATCCAATCATCTGTCAATGGGCATTTAGGTTGCTTCCATGTCTTAGCTATTGTAAATAGTGCTGCTATAAACATTGGGGTGCACGTATCTTTTCAAATTAGTGTTTGTGGTTCTTTCCACATATATAACCAGGAATGGAATTTCTGGATCATATGGTAGTTCTATTTTTAGTTTTTTTTTTTTAATATAAATTTATTTATTTATTATTTTTGGCTGCATTGGGTCTTTGTTGCTGCACACGGGCTTTCTCTAGTTGCAGCAAGCAGGGGCTACTCTTCGTTGTGGTGCACGGGCTTCTCATTGCGGTGGCTCCTCCTGTTGCAGAGCACAGGCTCTAGGCACGCAGGCTTCAGTAGTTGTGGCATGCAGGCTCAGTAGCTGTGGTTCACAGACGCTAGAGCACAGGCTCAGTAGTTGTGGCGCACAGGCTTAGCTGCTCCGCGGCATGTGGGATCTTCCCGGACCAGGGATCGAACCCGTGTCCCCTGCACTGGCAGGCGGATTCTTAACCATTGCACCACCAGGGAAGTCCCTACATTTACATCTTGAGTTTTTCTATCTGGTATGAGGGAATGTTCTAATCTACTTGTTTTACATGTGGCTGTCCAGCTTTCCCAGTACCACTTGTTGAAGAGACCAATAATGTTTTGCTAGTTATATTTTCCCTAATACATACAAAAAAATAAAAATAAAAACATAGCCAGTAAAGGAAGAAATATTTGCCCATGTACTTCATCAAATTATCTCATGAACTACCCAATCATAGTGCTCCCACACCTAGGGAAGCACTTATACACATACTTCCTTTTTTTTTTAATCTAATGCATCCCCATGGAGAAATTTCCCTGGAATTATCACTAGTTATCTTATCTCTTCATAAGGAAAATCATCTTCTAGAGGTACCTGACCCTTACTTACCAAAATCAGGTTTTGGAAGTAAAGCAAAAAATTAAGAAATAATTTTTTGTGGGCCAAGTTAATTTGGGAAGCCCTGGACAGTGTGAGAAAGTGGAACAGCCATGACAAAGCCAAGACTAAGGAATTAGCATAAATAAAGGTTTTATTGGTCAGTCTGGGTGAGTGACATACTGACATACCCTCAATTCACTGTTCCACACACCCAAGGTGCTGAGGCGGCAGGAGGAGAACTAAGCCCATTGCTGGTGAGCAAAGGGTGGGAGGGGGAAAGAACCTAAAGGCCTCTGAGGGTTAACAAGGCTACCGGGACCGGAACCAACGTCCTAGGAACAAATCCAGGATGGAAAAGGCATCATCCAGGGATGGAGGTGTTGGTGATTCTGGACCTAAGGAAGAAAGTGATATACAGAGGGTAAGTGAAAGAGACTAGATAGGGGCAAAGGAGAGGAATAATATTAAAGGGTAGGAGAGTTAAGGGTTTCCCTTTCCCAAGGAATTAAGAAATGGATCCCTTTGATTCATACTCTTTACTTACCATCCCTAGGAGAGCCACCTGCTTCTTGATGGGTTACTGTGGTCTCTTTCCGGCCCTCACTGTCCACCACAGTCCGGCGCTCCTCTACTGTCTACAAGGAGAAACCCCCACCATATCCCTAACATCACTAAAGGTGAGTTAACTGATTTCTTTACATAGGTCTCCCTTTCCAGAACATTCTCTGACCATAGTTCCCTTTACCCGACTCTCCCAACTCACCCCATCTGGCTTAGTGATCTTAGTCACAGAGACGCTCTTGAAATAGGATTTGGGCTGGGGCTGCAGAACTGGTCCAAGGCCCTCCTCGGAAACCTGGGTATCAAGATCTAGAAGGGCAGAGAGAGGAAAGAAAAAAGAAAGAGTCCAAGGGAAAGAAGGGAACAAGTGTGGCAGGAAGAAATTTCAGGGAGGGAGAACAAAGGGTTGGTAAATGTCCTTTCCCTCCAAACTCACCATTGTCCTCTCTGGCTCTAGAATGGGGGGTCACAGGCCATGTATCATCAAACTGCAGAAGAAGCCAAAGTAGGTCAAATGACACCTTTCAATTAAATTTGAGGGGGTCACAGAACCCAAACTATTTCCAAGTTCCAAAACTACTTTTCCTCAGGAGAAATAATCCCAGCCAGAATAGCTTTATTTACTTACACCTTCCTCCTTCCTACCTGTTTTATGTATCCCTCTACCAAAAAGCATTCCTCAACTGATACTTTTCTGTCCCCCCTCAAGAAGTCTCCTTTGTCCAAGAATCATTTAGACCAGCAATTTTTTTTAAACAAAAAGCAGAACTCACATTTCCCCCCAAAGAAAATCCTACAAGAAGCTTAATACAGAAAACAGATAAATACACCAAGTGGAGGGCCTAGGACTCCAACCCAAGACTGTTAAGATTCCAACAAGGTTTCCAGTCTTTGCAGTCAGTTTTCTCCACAGGCTCCCACTTCAGGCCCAGATGTACTCACCCTATGAAAAGGTCTCTGGGAGCCCCAGCCTGGTGCTGGTTTGGAGGATTCAGTTCTTGCATCACTCTCCAAGGCCCCACGAAAGATCCTAGGCTGGTGACTATCTGGATACTTAAGCATTGAGTCCCGAAGCGTCTGTCCTTCCTGCCGTCTCTCACCAGGTGTCTCTGACTCAGGACCTGGAAGTTCTGCAGAAAGGTGGCAGGTGGATGCTGGGGGCTTGGACTCCTTTAAATCTCCTTGAAATCATCACTTTTCTCACACTTCCCAACCCCCAACTACTCTCTGCAGGTTCCTTTTTTCACCCACCGACCCAGCAGAAACCACAGGTTCTCCCCCGGGGCATCCACACACCAGGAGGGCGGGAAGGCAAGGTCCAGGCCCCCATCTCGCTGAAGATGTTATTGAAATCCCGTACTAGGTCATCAAAGCCGAAGTTATCGTGGAAACGCATCCCTCCTCCTGGGCTGAAGCTGAAGCCGAAGCCAAATTCCTCGGGGGGCTGGGGACCCTCAAACCTCGAGCTCCCACGGCCCCACGTGGCTCCTTCTTCTTCCTCATCATCTTCATCTTCATCGCGAGTCATCCCTCCAAAAAAGGGATCTCTGTGGCTAGGGGTGGAGGCAGATCGGCCACCAAGATTTCAGCACTACTTAAACCATAAAGTCAGCTAGTGAGTGACAAAGTGAGACAAGAGTTGCGATATAGGAAGCTGAAGTGAGGGTTAAGGGGACTGGCCATCGGGTTTGTTTTGTTTTTATCAAAGTCAGTCCTCACCTCGCGGCTCCCCCAAACGCTTCCGCTCGGCTTTTCTTCACTGTTCCCCAGCCCCTCCCTTCTCTCCCAAGGTCCTGCTCACTTGCTCATTGTTCTCTTCCCCAGAGCCCTATTGTCTTCCCCACCCGCGCCCCTGTTGCACCACCCCAGACTGGAGAAAGGTTTAAGCGGCTGTTTCCTCTCCTCTTAACGACCGCCCTGGTTACTGTCGCGGGGTGAGTGCTCAATGTTGACTTCCGTTCTCTCCGCAGCAGTTGAAGGAGCAGGGAAAAGGATGTTTTTCCAAAAATAGGGTGTCAAGGGTCAAGCTCCCCTCAGAGGATCCCGCCCCGCCTTCTCTGGCCCGGACCCGCTCTCACCTCCGAAGTCCAGAAAAGCCGAAAAAGCCCCGAAAGAGGTCAAAGAGGCTCATTCCCGCAGTGAGACTCGAACCTTCGAACCCCACAGCTGGGGGCAGCCAGAGCTACACTGTCGGAAATTGAGCGAAGCGTCAGACCACGGTACCGGAAAGCAAGCCTGCGATCGGACACTGTCGTAAAACGACCGTAAGCCGGACTGGGTGGGGGGCAGGGCAGACGGGCCTATCACGTTCAAAAGGCTCTTTTACTCTGTTTCCTGTGAAGGGAGCGGGCGTACTGAATTTTCGTTTTCCAACGATCACCTGCCTCCTAAGCCAATTCTCCTTCCTGCCGATCAACCCGCTCCAACAGGGTGTTTCGAGGGTTTGACACTGGATGGCACCGGAGGCAGCCGCCAGAGGGCAGCCCACCGGCACAAATGAACCGGACCGAGACCCTCCCTCACCGCCGGCCCACCACACCCATGGGCTACCAGTCTTCCTTCTAAACCCACCTCGCCCCTTTCCTCCGTCCAGTTTGTTTCTTGACTGACACAATTAAGTCTAATATTAGAGGGATGGAAAAAATGTTGCAAGCTTCTAGTATAGTGACTTCCCCAGAGTTGAGTAAAAGATAAAAGACAGAGGAACGCATGGATTTAACTCCATCTCTCCAGCTATTAAGGAGTTTGTCGTAACTATAAAGGATTCTCCTAATTCTTCCAGGCAGGGTCTGCAACCACCAGGATAAAGACTTTGTAAGAGAGCAAGGGAAATCTATTGAAGAGTCTTGTGAGAGAATCTGGGGCTGTTAAGTATCCCCTTTTTCAGGTCACTGACTTTAAAAGCCTCCCCCTCGCTGTACCCCCACCTCCATCCCAACCCTGGCCTTGCTCTAGACTCCTCCTTTTCAAGGGGTTGGATATTAGCTACTTGAAGTGAAAGCACTCAAGAAGTAAGAACTACTGCTTCAGTTTTGCTAGCCAACAGTGCATGTTGCCCTCATTTCTTTCCAGTTCATTTGCCTGGACCCATCTAAATTAAATTTTGATTCTACAAAGCCATTTCTTTCAACTCCTGCTTAATCCTCTCCCCTTCCACCCAATATCTGCTCTCCCTTCACTGCCTAAAATCTGCTGTAGATCTGGAGGAAATGAAGATTTGCAGTGATTCTTTCCAGGCACCACGCTGTGTAATTCTTAGGGGAGGGGGGAAGGGAATGCCCTCAAGGGCAAGATACTAGCACATTAAGGTCAGAGGAGTTCTTAAAGGGCGAAGATTTCATTTTATTCCACTGCCTTCGGGGCCTGCTAGAGAAGGCCCAGTTGGTACAGTAATACTTATTCACCAAGCTGATCATCGACGAGACTGAGGATATCCTAGACGGAGCAAGAATGGGCAGAGGCTGAAGGTAGAGGTTTTCTTTTTATATATACAAGACACATTAATCCATTAAATTTGAGGACACAGTACAAAAAAAAAAAAACACTTCAACTAATTCATCTGACAATGCTGTTCATATTCATGACGCCATTTTTTTGTTGTTGTTGTTTTGTTTCCTAATAATAAAGGAGGAGACTTAGGGCTGTTGGGCTGATATATATTTGGGGGTCCCCCCTCCCTACCTCACCCACACACCACCAGGGTGAACAGGAGGAGGAGAAGGGAGGGCAGGGCCCACAGCAAAGTTTCATAATCTTGAATGCAAGGGGGGAGGAGAAGAGGAAGAAAAAAAAAGGAGAAATACAAATCCTATAATACATACAACAGAGTGGGGATGGTATGGGAATGGGACAGACATGAAGCTGAGGCATGGGATGGGCCACTGGGGGTGGGGGCAGTGGAACCCCCCCACATTCCTTTCTCTCTTTGATGCTGTTTCCATAGTTGCCAGGCTGAGAAGCCCTCTCAGAAGATGGGACCGGGAGAAGAGAGTCAGGGCCTCAGTTGGCCCCCCAGCTGTAGCTGTTGTAGGCAGACTTGTTGGTCTGGGGCTTCTGCGGGATGGAGCTGGTCTGGCTACGTTGCCCGCTGCCCGTCTGCAGGGGAATGGGAGGGTGAATGGGGAGGAAAAAGATGTCTAGTTAGTGGGACAAATTTATGACATCTTCAGGTGGAAATCTGGAAATTGTTTTACTCTCCCATTCCCCTTGCTTAGAAACTACTCTGAAGCTTACTTCTCAACCACAGGAAATTTGTTTTATACAGCAGTTAGAGCACCTCTGACAAGTAAAAAAACACTCTCAAACTTTAAATAAGGGAAAGATGAAAAGAGGGCGGGATACTTTTAGAGACAAGATAGTGCATCAGTTCTACTAATTTTCAATTTCACCTTCTCCTCACCCCCCAAACCCACCTTCCCCTGATCCAAGGAAAGGCTACTCTCTAGAGAGAATTACAGCCTCTTGGAGATGAGTGATCACAAGGTGATTTCACTTTCACTGATCCCCATGAATGCCTCAATTTGGACATCTGTCTTTGAGAGCAAGGCAGCCCTTATTCTAGCTCCGCAACCACCTATGAGGAAGGGGGAGAGGTCACCTGCACCACCCCAGGGCTCCCCACCCCTACCACACATCACATCTGCGAGCCCATTTCAGGAAAGGTAAGAGAGACAGTCTGAGGCCCCAGGCTCCAGATGCTGCCCCAAGAATCCTTTCCATTCCGGTAACCAAGTGTTTCAAGAGTTGGGGAAGGGTAGAAAGAAAAAGAGGACACTGAGGAGAGGAGGACAAGAGAGGAATGGGAGGCCAGAGAGCTCAGCAAGGTGTTTGTGTTTGTGTATCCCGATTTGTGACCGTGCAATCTTTTCTCTTCAAGTTCCCTGAGACTGTGGAGGTGAATGGGGACTGGAAAGGAGTGGGTTCAAGCATATCATCATTCAGTTTCATTACCTGCTCCTCCTGCTGGCGCTGGCAACAGAGAATCATCTGCAAATATGGTAGCTGAGGCAGAACCAGGATATATGGAAAATAAAGGGACAAACTTTGACAATAGAACTCCACCATTAGAAGGGAAAGCTATAATGTCAGGGAAGGGGGAAGGCTGGGAGAGGTAAGAGGGGAGGTGTGACCCAGGTCTGATAGGATGAGGACAACTGTGCTATGGGAGGAGGTGGAGGAGAAAGGCACCAAAGGAACTGGGCAAAAAAGGTTTCAATCTGGCCTCTTCTCTGACATCTCCTTTGCCGGCCACTCGTGTTGTGTGCGCTTGTGTCTGTATGTGCTGTGTGCCCATGGCTGGCGCTGGGGAGGATCGGGTGAAGGTGGTGGTGAGGAAGGGTAAGAAAAGGAAAGGGGAGGTAGTTTTAGGGTATAGGAAGGAAGAGGAAGGGAAAGGAAAGAGGGGGAAGGGCTATTACCTGGCCATCCTGCTGCAGGTGATGGTGAAGGATCTGGGAGTGCGGTTGCTGATGGGGGGTCAGAATATGCATAAAGGGGGCAGGTGGGTAAGCAGCAGCTGTGGCCGGATTGATGGGCCCCCCACTTCCTAGGGCTGAAGGCAAGTTGAAGGAGGCAGCAGGAGTACCGGAATGAAAACCTTGTTTCTCAAAGGACTGCTATCCAGGAGAATGGGAGGAGAGAGAGTAAAAGGGATCAGCAAACTAATCCTCAGAATTTCTGAACCCAAGATCCCCCACCCTCAGAAAGCAGCATGGTGTCATAGAATGAATGCTGCACCTGAAGTCAGACATTCAGGTCTCAGCCTCAGCTCTACCCTTTAACAGCTGTGTGATCCTGAGAAAATTAATCTCTCAGCTTCATTTTCTCTTAACATAAACAGGGATGCTATTAACCTCTCAGTTGTAAGGACCAAATGAGAGGATAGATGTGAGAGCACTTTGTAAATTCTAACATCATTCATGAACACAGTGAAATCTGCTGACTACTCTTAGCACAAACAGGGATACCCCTGGAGTTGGGTAAAAATTAGAACTCCTTGGATATTTCAAAAGAAATGAATACACACTGAGGTATCTTGAGTGTTAACGGTCTTGGCCATGAAAGACTCCACCATAACTCCTCATACTTTACATCAAACTTTTAATTATTTATGGTGTGTGTTGGGGGGAGCAACACAATACAAATCTGTGGATAATTCAGATGCCTCACTTTAGCTACTGGGTTGTGTCCTCTCCTACTCTGTTTATAGATATACTTACAAAAAGAATGGAAAGAACTAGTTTCCCTTCATTCCATATCTGTTCTCTCGGAAACTTATGAAAAGGTTCGGAGTGGGTATGTAAAGGGCCAGGACAGTTGCACAGTAAATCACATGACATATCACAACAATTTACCACACTGCACCTTCCTGTAACATTTTTCTTGCTTTTTCCCAGAGGGCTAAATTTAAACTTCTTCAAGAAACTGAGGTTTAGAGACACTCATTTTCTAGTAGAATGGATTTCCTGACACCTCTCTTAGGGCTGTTCTTCACTGTATTTTTTTCCCCCTTTGGCCGCGCCACTCAGCTTGTGGGATCTTAGTTCGACCAGGGACTGAACCCGGGCCATGGCAATGAGTGCGCCAAGTCCTAACCACTGGACCGCCAGGGAATTCCCATGTTCACTATACTTCTATCATTCCAACTCCACCTCCTCTATGTCATTTCTTTTTCCACTTCCATCCAGAGCCAGGCACCTACCTGGGTTTTGGAGTACACAGAACCCGAGATATCTGGCACGCCTGTGTTACTGGAGGTGACTGATACACCTGGGGGAGGAGGAAACAGACAGGAGGATTAGCTCAGCTAGCTGCCTGGCCCCATCCCTGGGAGATGATGTGTGTAGTAGCCCTTCTAGCTATAGCACTGCAAGGGAATTTTGGTCTGTTTTTCCAGCTTCATGTCAGTCCTGAGGGATAAGAGTTCATGACACAAAAGCTCCCTAGGTTCTCCTGCCCTTTCCAGATGTGTACTGAGTATTTATGTGAGAGTGAGGTGTGTTGTATTGGGGAGGACTAGGGAATATAGCCAAACCTCACTAGCATATGGTTTTCAAAACACTTTTCTGTGCCAAAGCCCAACAGGATTGTATTAAACTTTTAACGTCCATTTCAAATCAACTGACCCAAACTCCACTCAGTTCTGCAGTCCTGCTCCTGAATGGGCTCAAAATCCATGCCTCCACAGCATAAGGTAAGTATTAGAGGAGCACTCCTATTCAACCCCCAAGAGCACTTTCATTCTCGGAGTCTCAGTTTACTTAGTCCAGCTTCCCCAGTCTTGGCACTTCTACGCTACAGACTTAGGATTTAAAGAGCTGGCAAGAAGGCTAATTCCCATTTACTCAGTTTAAGCCAAAGCATGGAGAGAGAGGGGTAAGGAAGGTAGATAGGGGTAGGCTATCTCCTACAGCCTAGGTGGAACACAAAAATCCAACTGTCATTCTAGTTTTCAACTTCACCTTTTCCACGAGATAAAAGCTCTAATCCATACTCGAGCAACTTGCATGTTTCCTATTGAAAACCTCCCTACCACCAACTACAATTTTAAGGAAACCACAATAGTACAATTCTCCATTTTGATTTGTACTCCTTAAACTGAAATACACATACTGTACCTCCTAGGGTATGGGGCAATAAGTCAAGGATAGGAAAAAGCCATCAGGTAAAATAACCCAGCAACTTACTTGAGAAATTGTATACCAATATTGAAGGAAAAGTAACTCAAATTTAACTAGGAATTTAGAGCATCCTTTCTAAAGATCTGTTAGTTTTCAGGAAGTGAGATAAAATGAAACCTCAGAAAAACTTTGCATTTCCGTTTATGTCTTTGGATCATTCGCCTCTGCTGTTAGAACACTTTGTTGAGAGTTTTTTGGAAGCCCTAAACTGACCAAATCACAAATGAGGAATTCTCCATTCACCCACAATTCAACAGCAATCTCCCTTCAAACTCCAGAACCCAAATCCTCTCTAGACCAAGGCAGCCTTCAAAAGCTAAGCCCACCTTGGACAGCCACTTTAGAATCTTCCCAGTAGAAGTGGCATCTTACTCTGGAGAACCCTCCCACATCACAAGGCCAGATAGTTCTAGGGAGGAGCAAACACCAACTAGGAAAAGAACAGAACTACAGAAACCAAGCATGAGAAAATACTTCCCATCTCCAAAGTATCAACTCTACACTTTAAAGGCACTTAAGAAAAAGGGGACAATACAGGAACTAACACCATAGTTTTTTCCCTTCCCTTTTCAAGCCCCAGGTGCCCATTTGGCAAATCACTGGTAATAGGCATAACTTTAAGAACAGGAGTTCATTTATGGAAAAAGCTAAGCTAATGAGGAGGTTTGTGTGGAAGGGTTGAGAGTAAGGTGTAATAGGATATAAATGGAACATTTTTGAGGGGAACCAGAAGAGACAATGATCTTTACTGCAAAGGCTCAAACAGCTTGCTGACACCACTTGGTCACCCCATACAGAATGGGAGAAATGGCCGATTCTCAAGCCAGGTGGTAGGGAGGAATTTAGTTCCAATGTGCCCCTACCTGGTCTCATTCTTTACAGAGGGTGGACTAGCTAAAAAACAGCTTATAGTCTAGAGGCATTAATTGGCCTGTTGGTTGAAACAACTGGAAATGCTGGAAAAAAGAGAATACTTTGTGTAGTAGCCCTAAATGGCCTCGGTGTAAGCATCTGAGACCCTAGAAAATAATGGGCATTGGTTTCCCTACCTATCATTCACCAGTAATTAGCAATCTCCTCAGACTACAGTTTTCTTGCTTTCCTTCCAACAGTCAACACCCCCTGATTACCCCCACTCCCAAGCAGTGATGCTCATACAAACACAATGTGGATGGCCGGGAGGAGAAACAAGAACCAATCTCTCCCAGCATGGCAGCCCCTGGGAAAGCTGGTCACACTCACAGGACAAAATTACTCCAGAGGGCTGGGAACAAATACAAAGAAAGTGAAATATCTAGGTTTCCAATTAACCAAGGACAGAGTTCTCACTGTCCAAGTTAACTCTATGAGCGAAGGGCTGATGGTGTACCAGTTGGATTGAGAGGGGATGAGAATTTCCATAGTCAAGGAGATGTCTAACCAAACCTCTCTCACACATTCTTAGCTATACCCACAAGTGCAAAACGACTAATAATCCACAATCCCTGAAAAGCCATCGAGGGACTAAGAACAATGTTCCAGGCTAGAACAGTTTCCACAGCCTGAGTCATCAACTAGCTGGTCACTAATGACTTTATCTGATCTCAATCAGCCACTTGGCCTTTGGGAACCAGATGTGGGAATTAAGCCTCGGATACTTTCCTAACAACAGCTCTGAACACCATCTCTTCAGCCTTTCACAATGACATGACACGAACTTTTCTGTCCTTTCTCCTCTGCTTATGTCAGAGACAAGGGGAAGATCTAAATGGAAAAGTGAAGAGCTATAATAAGCATGGAGAATCGGGCATTTTCTACAAATAGCTTTCTTGACTAACCAATCAACAGGCTGGGAACTGAGGCCACTTCCCCTCCCCCACCTTAATAAAATCACCATACTGAAAAGTTAACAGTTCTTTGGCTATGCTGGGGTTTGATTGAAAAGGCCACCCTCCACCCTTCATCCACAGCACAGCATTGGCTCCTAGTGTCCAGAAAGACATGCACGGAAAGAACGCCAGAGTTAGCTAAAGAAATACCACAGTTTATTGAAGACTACAAATATTTTGTTACAAGTTGAAACTACATGCCTTCCAGAAATCAAAAGCAACAGCAGGTGTGTGCATTGATGCTTCGGAGGAGGTGCTGCACCGCTTGAATTCGAAATGGGTAAGACAGGGTCAGACACATGGGGGAGAGGGAAATGGGGCAAGGGCAAGTTCAAAAGCCCAGAAGGTATCCACCAACTCATTTCCCCAAGCCACGCAGGCCATGGCCACAGCTCAGCAGGCTCTCCTCAGTGGTCTGGTTTCTGAAACAAGACTTCAGTGCAAATTTACACACACACACAAAACACAGCCCCCAGCCTTGGGCCAAATTAGCTCTCTGCCGTCCAGAAATGCTTGTAAGGGGGTGGATATTTTCTTCCTAAAAGGAATCAAATACATAAAAATAAATGAATTTAGAGGTTGATGAGGAATGGGATGACAAGAGCCCTCTGTGGGGTTGGGAACTGGGGATTCTTAAAGGGCTGTTATAGGAGGTCTCTGAAATCTTAAGGGAAGTATGAAGCTAGGATTTCCAAAATCAGCTATGCCATTTTCTTCTATTACCAATCATCTACCTCTTCAAATTCTTGAACCTGGTCCAGCTAAGACCTAAATCTAATATTCTTGGAATAGGGCCACTCCAAGACAAAAGCTTATAATCCTCCCCACCAAAGACTAGGGTAGACCTGCTCAGTGAGAGGGGGGCCCTAGGCACAAGGAGTCTGGGTATTATTAAATCTCAATGGGGTCTCTCAGGATTTCTTTAGTTTAAATCTTGACCCACTCTAAGTCATACAACACAGTTCAAAGCTCCACCTGTTAGATCCCAGACCTATTGCCCTCTTTGCTCAGCTCAGTTTCCCAATAATTGAAAACCTTGGGCAATTTTAACCACCTGGAGCCCATACAAGGGTGAAGAACACAGATGTAGCTCCATCCAAATCACCATGTAACCATAACTAAGCTAAGAATTTAAAAGGACAACCCTCAACTCCAACCCCAAGCAATGGCAACCACCTCCTCCCCATACACATCTACAAGGCCCTGAAAAAAGTAGATGGAATTGTTTTATTCAAAGACTCTTACTCCCTGTCCTCCAAAAATGGAGAGTAGGTGTCAGGTATGGGAGCAGGGGATAGGCTAAATATCTTTTAGGTCAGCACCCATTCAGAGGATTCCCGTATTTCTCTCCCTGCCATCAGAGGTGCAAATGGACTTTGCAAAGAGACCAGCCATACAAATGAAGGAACCTAAAGGTCCAACTCTCCCTCTATTGAGTATTCATGCCTTACTCCTTTCTCTCCACATCTTCGGCCCTCTAGATAGGCAATAAAAAGGGGCCACATGAGAAAAGCAGTACTACAAAGAGATTTAAGCCAAACCTACCACAGCATGCTAGCTAAGAACCCATTTAACTGTTCTATTCAGTGACTATATCCTCTATTGTACTACCAGTACCTTAAATGTTAACACTTGCCTCCACTGACATCTCAGTAAAATCTTGGGGCCCTCTGCTTCCCACCCAAAGTTTAGGCCAGCCAACATATTCTTATAGCCAACTCATGTGCCAGGGCATTCCCGTCATGAGTAGTGGATACACATTCTAGTATTAAGCTCCTCTGTTGGTGCTGCTCAGACAGACACCCAAGTCAGGCAGACATTAACAATCATACATGGAGCAGCAGCACACCCTCACCAACCCTGTTTTCTCAAGCACCAGATCTTCCTCCCTGAAGCTCATTTAATGACATCCCACAGACACCAATGACAGCCAGGGTCAAGGTGAGCTTACCAGTGTTGTATCCATGAGACCCATATCCACTTGGCTGTTGGAAAGGGGTGGCTGATGCATTCACACTGACATTCACACCATGCTGCTTGGAAGAGGTAGGAGCCACCTGAAGAGCAATAGGCCAGAACTACATTGAAATGGCAGCAAAGTACCACTCAACCGACCCCTTCTACTCCAGAGACCGGGCATTCAGCTGGCTACCCACTCTGATATATGCTGTCCACAGTTTACTTAGCAAAATGGGTTCAGGGAATGAATGAGAGTCTGAGGGAAGCAAAGCTGTACATTCCCCCTTTAGCTAATTCTACGAATGGGTAATCCTTTATCCCAATCCCAGCCCCACTCCCTCTCCCAGGCCAGAAAGAGGCCAGAGGTGGAAACTGTTCCTCTTCATTCATTATTAAAAAGTCATCTAGCCTTGAAAGCAGCTAGCATAGTGTCCAGGGCTAGGACTCTTCACCACAAGTAAAGACCAAGCCCAAGTACTTACAGGGAACACAGCAGGCCCATACTGGAAGGTGCTGGGGAGGCCCGGAACCCCTGTGTAGTATGGCAGGCTGGTGTAACTGTAGCCAGGAGGCAGCGCCGGGTTCAGGAATGTCTGCTGCGTGGTATGGTGAGTCTGTGTCTGGTTCTGCTGGGGCTGGGCCAAGGTTGTGGCCGGGGCCGGGGAGGAGGCATCCCCACGGCCAAACTTTGTGAGGTCACCTGTGACACGAGAGGCTAAATGTATTTGCCTCTTTCACCCCCCAACACCAATGCAGAATTTCCTCTTCCGGTTTCACATGATTCCAGGAGAGCCTTCAGAGACTATTAAAGTTCAATGCTTTGAATTACATTTCTTTGCGGCTCCATTTAGCACTGCTCAGCACACACTCCGCACAGTGCTAGTCAAGGACCAATGTTGCATGGCTGTGCAATACTGTGGCAGAAACCGGCTCCCAGAATAAAGCTCCTGTATGATTTCCCTGCCCACCTGTTTTCTTTCATCTCTTCCCCACCCCACCCCCTCCTTTCCTTCTCTGCTTCCCCTCCATGGGGAAAACTCCATGCTGGACTTGAAAAACAACGCTAGGTCAGGGAAAATGACAGGTCAATAAGGTCAACAATAGGTCAGGCCCTGGCCTAGCAAGGCAATGAGACTGCCACATGAGTAAGGAACAGGAGCAGAGATGAGTAGAGGAAGGCCAGTTCAACCACAGTACTTCCTGGAAAAAGCTAGAGAATAGCTGAGAAGTCAACACATCATCCAGAGTCACAGGGAGACAACAGAAAGTGGGATGAGAAGCCAAGTTGCTACATGCCCATCTTCAGCAGGATTCTGAATCTACCAACCCTGATTTACCGCATCCATTTTGTACTTCTGTCAAAGATCTTAATTAAAGTGAGAACTGGATCCCTTCCTTCTACTAATCAGGTTTCTGCCACCAAGGCCAACACAACTTCCCTTTATTCAGCCCCATCCCAATCTTACCAGAATAAGGGTTGCTGGCCAGGCTACCATCCCTCCCAGTCAGCGGAGTGGTGGGTGTGGGAAATGGGATGCTGTAGTAATCCTGAAAGAGAGAGATAAAAGAGCAGAGACTCAATGCCACTAATTCCCAGAAGTGAGGACATGTCATTCACGGTGAGAAGCAAGAGAATGTTGGAGTACTGCAATTTATCCAGCCATTGATTAAGCTGGCTTGAACTGGCACAAACTCCATATTACTCTTGCATACACTGTCCCCCCTGCCTGGCCATGGGGACAGTCAGGCAAGGTCTACAAGTATGCCCACCAGGAAACACTTCAAGTCCATCAGTACCAATAATATTCTCAAACCTCTAGATATTATCCCTAATAGTCTACTACTACTGAGAAAACAGATCTTCCTTCTGGAATTCATCAAAGTGTTTGAGACATACAGGAAGCATCCCAAGAGCTCCACAGTACTCTGAGCTTTAGAACAGGTTAAAATGTGTTTACTTCAAAGATGCCACAACTCTGATTAAAAAAAAAAAAAATTACCTTCTGTTAGAACCACTCTCTAAGTACATTCTAATATATCTTAAAGTATGTGTATGGAGGTATGGCTTGAGAAAGAGCCAAGTCTGTGACTTATCAAGTGAACATTTGGAATAATCCAAACATTAATTTTAAGATCACTTTCTTTTCCTAAGCTTTACAACCATATACTCACCAATGGAAATCTTGTCTGAAGCATCTGCAAGTCATCATAACCATATACTTGTGGCTGAAAGATACAAACATGTAACAATATTAATGAGGACTGGTTATGATGGTAGCAAACCAAGGAGCTAACAGACAAGATAAATCAACATTCATCCTCATTCTTAAGAAGAAGAGGACATAAATTATTTCCTTCATTTTCTTTAAGAAAGAAGTGAAATACAAAGAGATTACATGATTCATGAAAGGTCTTGAAGCTTTCCTTGAGCTACACAGTGATTCAACTAGGCTGGCCTCTGGGTAGCAGTAGGGTACGCACAAGTCATACACACATAGCCTGCTTTATTCTACCTGTCTTTGTCTCCTTTGCCTTTCAAAATATGGCTTAAAATTTATCTCCTTCAGAAAGGATTCACATTTTACTCTACTCTTTAATGTTTGGGTACTAAGGTAGTGTGTTAGCTATTAAAAAAGTGCTAATGGATGTTTCATTTGTATGATATTCTTCTAGACTCTCTGAAGGCAAAAACAAGTTTTTTTTTTTTAATTTTTATTGGAGTATAGTTGATTTACAATGTTGTGTTAGTTTCAGGTGTACAGCAAAGTGAATCAGTTATACATATAACATATATCCACTCTTTTTAGATTCTTTTCCCATATAGACCATTACAGAGTATTGAGTAGAGTTCCCTGTGCTACACAGTAGGTTCTTATTAGTTATCTATTTTATATACAGTAGTGTGTATATGTCCATCCCAATCTCCCAATTTATCCCTCCCCCCCCCCCACCCCCGCCCTAATCCCCTGGTAAACATAAGTTTGAAAAACAGATGTTTTTTAAAAAATTTTTTAAATAAATATCCTTCATCTTAATAGGCACTGAATACACGAAGCTGATACAAGACACAACAGAGCAAAAGGCTACTACTGTCAGTCACCTATTCTCAGATAGCCCCAGACTAAGTCAGGGAACTCTAGTCCAACTAGGTCAGAGGCAGCATAGACCCCCAGAAACTAGGAATCGATCCAACTAGAGAAAATAATTTCCTAAGAAATTGAAAGGGAGTCTAGTTAGACACTCTGGCCTTTGGCTTCTGAGGCCCAGAAATTGTGTTTCACCCGAGAAAATACACAATAGAGGACCTGGTCTAGGTTTAGTCCTTCCTCTCTAAAAAATTATTTTTTTCCAAAACTACAAAAACTTGTTTACATGTGACAACCACTCATTTATTATTTAATTATATTCTTCCACCTGAAGCCATAGCCATAAAGAATAGCCATATCACCTTCCTCTTTTGGAGAAGATCCTTCAGTCTCACTTACCGGGTAGGCATGTAACAGCCCTGGAGCCATAATATATGGATTAGGCAACAACGGCGGGACCCCAGGAGGGAGGTTGGGAGGAGCTTTTCCTGAAAGAGAAATTATATTTTTATCTTGTCACACTATTACTTTGCTCGTCCATACCAAAGGAATGCAATTCATCTTCTATGCAGGGTTACCTGAAGTCGTAGCAACTGAGCTTCGAGTGGAGGCTGTGACGGTAGAGTTGCTGCCTAGGCTGAGGCCCAAGCTACTGCCACTATTGAGACTGGAAGAGACACTGACCACTGGGGGAGGTGCAGAGACTGTGCTGGATGTGGTGGAGAAAGTGCTGGAGGAAGAATGAAGATTCGCCTCACTCTCCACGCTTGTGTGCTTCAAAAAGGCCGTGCAGTGGAAGAGAGGAGGAGGAAACAGTGATTAGTATAACAGGTCAGGAAAGACAATCCCTTCTGTTGATTATATCACACCAACTTCTCAATTAAAAAGGCTAAGGCAGGGTACTAGGGTGCTCTCTGCCAAAGTAATTAGAAGAAGTTACTAAATACTGTCTGGCTACACATTCCCCAACATTCATCTGGGAAAGATGGTAACAACAGACCCACTGCACATTATCACCCTGTTCAGAAAGGCAGCAGAGCGAGTAGGGACAAACTCCCTAGAAACCAACACTGACTAGTCAATGAGGAGACAGAAGATAGTTAGGTCTGAAAAATATATCAGTCTTCTCTCCCACATTCTTCTTCACTAGGCCAGCACAACGGACCAGTTCACAAGCTAGAAAGAAGTACAAGTTCTAATGAATTTAAACCTGAAATAGTATACTTGAGGAAAGAGAGATTCCTGAGAAAGCCTTAACCCTCATTACCTTGCCCCAGGCTTTTGACAAACCAGACACCTTTGCCCAAAACAGGTCCTTCTGAAGTTAGTTTTCTTCCTTACCATCTCAGCTTAATTCCACAAATTGTTATAAAATCACAACAGTGAAATTAATTCTTTGGCCAAAAGCTCTCATCTGGCCTCTACTTTCATAGGATGCCCAGACTCAAAGTGATTATTTTCAGGACTCATGTCTGCCATACCCCAGACCAATGAATGAAAATGGCTGTACCAGTTAGAAAGGGATGTATGTTCTTACAGAATTTATCATAGCATACAAAGCCCCACCCAATTACAGTGTTAAAAAAAAAAGGTCATATATTCAAAAAAAGTCACTTCCAGGGCTTTGAGAATTGGCCCACAGCTCTGCAATATTTCTGGATTCTTCTGCCTCTCTTGGCTTCAAACATCCTTTTACTCCTTTCCTGAAACTTCAGATGAATTATCATTTTGCCACCTCATGAAGAAATTTTCAAGAGTCCCTTCTTGGGAGACTCTTACAGTTGGATAGTTGTTTAAGTGTAACAGGACCACACTTCCTCTTTTATAGCATCACACTTACCAAAAGAGTGGATGTCGAAGTGCGCCCAGAAGATGTTGATGATGAAAGGGTATTCTGCTGAGTAGATAACGTGCTGTAAGGTAAAAGAGGTTGCCATTAGCCATAGGGCTATGGTTACCTGACCTGGAGCTTCAGTCAAGAACACAGGCCAGACACAGAGAACTGACTTGTGGTTGCCGGCAGGAGGGGTGGGGAGGGATAGCGTGGGAGTTTTGGGTTAGCAGATGCAAACTAGTATATATAGAATGGATGAAAAACAAGGTCCTACTATATAGCACACGGAAATATATTCAATATCCTGTGATAAACCATAATGGAAAAAAATATAAAAAAGAAAATACGTATATGTATAACTGAATCACCTTGCTGTACAGCAGAAATTAACATAACATTGTAAATCAACTATACATCAATTGAAAAAAAAAAAAGAACATAGGCAAAGAAGGCAGAATATGGGACCAAGGAGATCTGAGATCATATGGTAAACACAATGGCCAGCCAGGGGTAGTGAGCAGTTAAAGCAAGAATGGGTGTTGAAAAAGGGGAAAAAGCCTCCTGTCTTTACTTCCCATAGCTTTTAGGTCACCCACTTAGCTAATGTGGTCTCTGCTAGGCAGAGGACAAGATAGAACCAGAGAGCTCTGTTATTACTACTCACCAACCCAAACCTCCATCCTCACCCCAAATCACCTGCTGTGTTGTGTGGTGGTAGTATTTGGAATCTCCTCATTGTGGCTCAAGCCACCCAAGGAAGATGAGTGCTGATTGGTTGTCGTCAGTAAGGAAGCTGCAGATACCGTTTCACTGAGAGGGGGGATGCTAGAAGTGGAAGGTGAGTCAGATTTCACTGCAGAGCCTGTAGCACCTGGAAATAAAGAAAGGAATTCACCTCATCAGAGGAAGTTATTAAGAGGTGACGACAGCCCTAGGCTGTCCCAAAGACAAGAGTGTGAGTCATTTAGTAATGGACCACTAACATTTAGGTACAATCTTTTCTTTTTTTTTTTTAATTCCAAGCATTTCACAGCACTGATCTCATTCGTCCAATAAAGAGAACCCAGAGGATTATCACTGTTACCAGACAGAGAACCTGAAACTTACGATAGTTTGAGATTAAACAGCAAGGTAGAAAGAACCAAGCTAAGACTATACCAGGAGTTTTGATCATTGAGGCAGGGCTCTTTTCACAACAATCTACGAAATGCAAAAATATTTAAAGGGGAGTAAAAACACTACAACTGAGAGGAAAAAGCCTGGAGAACACTCACCTTCAACAGATTGCGTGGTCTGTAACTGCGTGGCCTGCACAGAACTGAAGCCATTCTGGTACAAAAAACAGAGGAATAAGAAACAGACAAACTCAAGTGAATAGGTCAAGTTAGCACACTGACTCAGCTTAACTTCTGTCAACCAATTTCTTTCAGAGAAATTCTACAAGTTAATGAAAGGATTAACATAATGTATACATACTACCCAAACAAAATAAAAACAACAAAAATTTAAAAACAACAAAAATAAGATATACCAACCCTGTGTGACCCAGGGCAACAGAAGGCAATGCCCAAACTGCTGAAGAGATCCCAAACCCCAAACAGATACAGGAAAGGTCCAAATCCAGTGATCCCTGGGGGAGGATGTGGGAGTATGACAGTTCAGCCAAACCACCTATTCTGCTGGCTGCATCTGACAGTCACTCCACATTGCCTCTAGCATATGCTGTCCCCCTCACCAAGCCAAGACATAGCAAGGTGAGGTCTACTGATATGCACCCACAGAAGGCTGGCAATCAGATCTTCCAAGAAAACAGGTAATTGAGACTGATTCTACTAAAGAGAATGAATCTTTAGTGCAAAGAAAATGATCTTCTGGCTCTAAGTCTCCAAGGTTAGTGAAGAGAACTTTTATTTCACCAACCACAAAAATGTGGTTCAGCTTCTCAATCAGCACTTCAGAGGTGTCTTAGCACCATTTGTCAAGAAGTAAAACACTAATATTTCAGAGATTTTGCCCACTATTCTCCTAACCAATGCCCAGGGGTTCGTGAAGCCAGTACCTTTGCCTGAGTCAAGTCCTTTTGGGGTGATGAAGAGATGGAGCTGGGGTACCGCCGAGTCTGTGTGGATCTCTGTTCATATAGAGGGCCCTGAGCATTATTTTGGGAGGTATAGGTTGTCGGCTGAATTGGGCCACTCTGATAACCGGACTCCTGACTCTGGTTAGATGAAATTGTGGATGAAGATTCACTGTGGGGAATGGAGAAGGAAAATCTGAGAGTGACGAATAGAGCAGATCCACTGACACTAAAACAGTGGAGATCTACTACTTGTGTAAGTTGATTACAATCAAAAAGAAAAATTCCAGCAACAAATAAAAGAAACTGCCGCAATTTTCTCCTGACAACAGTAGGAATTTCCACATCCTATAGAGCCAAGGATCTAAGCTAAGAATCGAGTTTAAAAACATTTTCAACTCTCAAAGGAAGAGAAAAAATTCTTGTTCCCTTACATCCTGCTGTTATTAGAAAAAGAGGCTAAAAGTCAGTAGAAAGGATATACTACTCTTGGTCCCTTTGATACCATCATAACATGAACCCTAAACGTGGGAAAAATCACCTTTTGCTCATGTTCATTTTAAGGAATTCTGAGCTCCTGGCCCTCTCAAAAACCCTATGAAGTAAAATTCTCTTGAAAGGAACTTTTAAAATATTCATATGCATTAACAGCAATTATGATTCAACGGAGCTAGGCTGGGGCAAGACATCTCTATTTTTAAATTCTAAGGATTGAAAAAAATACCCTAGTACTCTGGAATTCCTCCAGGATTTTCTACTGCTTAAGATGGCCTTCCCTGATAGCTATCAGAGGAGGCAGGGAAGGTTCTACTGGAAAGGTTTCTTTTAATTGTGTAATATATTAATGTTACCTCCTTCCTAGGAGTTCAAAGCTACACCCTTCGTAGGCTTAAGTCCACACCAAGGGGCTAAAAGTGTCAAAAGCAATTTTAGCTGTGGTAGATGCCAAGGTACTCTGTTAAAGGTGGGGTACATGTCTCTAGGAACTGTGCTTGGATATTCTAGAAGTGCCCAAGGGATACATTTCTGTTTAGAGTTAGGAAAAACCTAGTAACAATATCTTAAGATGCTCAACAAAATGCTACAATTGGCTACTTTTCCCTCACTCAATCAGAGGCTTGGCCTGTCCAGAGTTCTAGGAATCAGCAAGAGATTTAGAAAAATTGGTAAAGGTCTGATAAAAGAAGTCTTATGACGGCTGTTTCCTCTACCTGGCCGTGCTGGTATAGAGGCTACTTGGAGCCTGGCTTGAAGAGGCGCTCGTGGTGGGGGTGGACTCATAATCAGAAAGGACAGGCTCTGACCCAAACTGCAACGCCCCAAACTGCAGGTTTAGCCCTGAGATATCTGCCGAGCCAGGCATCTCCACAGCCAGAGCAGGAATCTGTAGAGAAGAAAAAGTAATGGTTTACTATAAGCTTACTGTAAGACTAATAAAAAACTTCTGCTTCAAACCTCCAAATTACACCCTTACAATCTCAATTCTCAAATCCCACACCCCTTTGCCCTAAAATAATATCTATCTAAAAGTTCAAATATACCTTAGAAGTCAAGGAGGCTTTTTTCTTCTGCTGTTTCAGTTTTTGCTGAGCCGGCTGAGGGCTGGACGATTGGTTGTCTGAAGACCCAGGAGACATTTGTGGAGCCGAGGTGGATTTGCTTGGCAGAGGAGAAGACGGAGGTGGAGGTGCAGCAGTGGAGGTAGCCACTGCGGGTGGCTTCTCCTGAAGGAACACCTCCATCATGGCTGAAGATGGGGTGAAAGCCTGGCGCTTTGTAAAGGGGCTGTGCACTGTTGAATCATTTGGGTTCTTCAAATCTGCACGAGGAAATCCAATAAGCATGAGGCCAGAGGTGCTCGTGAACCTCAAGAAAATGCTATTATCCTGCTCTAGAGCCATGAATTAGGCCCCCAGGAATCACAAACTCATATAAACAGGTCCTCTTTTACGATTTAATCTCATTTCTATAGGTGGCAATCATTGGATTTTATTTGTTAAGTAGAACCTAATCAAATCAAAACTATTACCCTGCCTATGTAAGAAAGGAATCCAGGAACTGTCCATGTTTAAAGTGTAAGGTCCTAAAATGGAAAAGCCCAAAGGCAGTATGATGTTTTCAAATACTAAAGATAAACCTAGGGAAAACCCCAAACATCCTCAGGTCAACAGAAGACTGCAAATGTGTACAGGGCTAAATTTGATGAGAGAGACATACAGCCTCAACTTACGTATTTATTTATTATTCCCCAGCTTTCTCAACTGAGCCTATCTCACCAGGGGAAATCAGTGTGGGAAAAGAGCCAGTTGGCTGCCCTTCTCCTCACTTCAGAACACATTCTCCACCCCTACTCCTGCCAGCCTCTTGGCAGTAATGCTCCAATGCTTAAAGAATTCAAATCACTTTCCATATGTCTCACCATACTGCACCAGCGATGGGGATTGTGTGGTGGAGCCCATGTCCCAAGAGGAGGTGGTGGTGGTTCCAGATTGAGAATGCTGAGCTGCCAACTGAGCCAGGGCCTGAGCAGTCTTGAATTGCTCCAAGAACTGGGAGCCTGTGGTGCTGCTGCCTTTAGCTTCACCGACATCACCAAATCCTTTCCCTAACATGCTCACCTGTAGATCAACACAGAGATTAGAGAAATCCACAGCCAAGCAACCTTGTTCAGCTACTCAAAAAACAAACAAACAAACAAACAAAAGCAAAACACTTGTCCTGGTTAAGAGCCAGTATAGGTAAGACAAGTAAAGAATGTCCAGGGGGCTTCCCCGGTGGCGCAGTGGTTGAGAATCTGCCTGCCAATGCAGGGGATACGGGTTCGAGCCCTGGTCTGGGAAGATCCCACATGCCGCGGAGCAACTAGGCCCGTGAGCCACAACTACTGAGCCTGCGCGTCTGGAGCCTGTGCTCCGCAATAAGAGAGGCCGAGATAGTGAGAGGCCCGCGCACCGCGATGAAGAGTGGCCCCCGCTTGCCACAACTAGAGAAAGCCCTCGCACAGAAACGAAGACCCAACACAGCCAAAAGTAAAAATAAATAAATAAATATTTTTTTTTTAAAAAAAGAATGTCCAGGGCTTCCCTGGTGGCGCAGTGGTTAAGAATCTGCCAGCCAATGCAGGGGACACAGGTTCAAGCCCTGGTCAAGGAAGATCCCACATGCTGCGGAGCAACTAAGTCTGTGCGCACAACTACTGAGCCTGCACTCTAGAGCCCACGAGCCACAACTACTGAGCCCGCGTGCCACAACTACTGAAGCTCATGCGCCTAGAGCCTGTGCTCTGCAACAAGAGAAGCCACCACAATGAGAAGCCCGCGCACCGCAACAAAGAGTAGCCCCCGCTCGCCGAACCTAGAGAAAGCCCGCATGCAGCAATGAAGACCCAACACAGCCAGAAATAAAAATAAATAAATTTTTAAAAAAAGAATGTCACCAAATAGAATAGTCCATTACAGCATAAACTCTGGACTCAGACTGTCTAGATTCAAATCCTGGTTAAATAATTGTGGAAAAATTACTTGTAATTGGTCTGTACCTCATTTTCCTCATCTGAAAATAGGAATAAAAGTAGTACCTCATAAAGGTGTAGAAAGATTAAACAAATACTATATAAAGCATTTAATATGTGCATGGCACATAACAAGCAGTCAAAAAAATAAGAGCCATTAAAATTTATAACATTACTGGGGCTTCCCTGGTGGCACAGTGGTTGGGAGTCCGCCTGCCAATGCAGGGGACATGGGTTCAAGCCCTGGTCCGGGGGGATCCCACATGCCACGGAGCAACTGAGCCCGTGAGCCACAACTGCTGAGCCTGCGCTCCAGAGCCCGCGAGCCACAACTACTGAGCCCACCTGCCACAACTACCGAAGCTCGCGTGCCTGGACCCCGTGCTCCACAGCAAGAGAAGCCACCGCAATGAGAAGCCCACACACTGCAACGAGGAGTAGCCCCCGCTCACCGCAACTAGAGAAAGACCACGTGCAGCAGCGAAGACCCAATGCAGCCAAAAATAAATTAAAAAAAAAAAAAAAAAATTTATACCATTACCATCACTTTCCCCTCCCTCCTTCTCAGGGACTCCTTTAATGACTGGAGGGGTTTTCTCCCCTTTGAATTTTTAAATCAACTAATACTTGATTATTAAGCTAACATGAAGGTGATATAAAATTTCACTTCAGCCATTAAAGTCTTTGCCCCTTCCACTGAACACCTCAAAAGGAACAAAAACAAATAACTGAGCTTCATCTCAATGTTTCTAATAACTAGCATAGAGACAAAGAAGCAAAGTTAAGGGGCTATCTCAACTTCTGCACTAAAAGATCAAGTAATGAGTCAATATGATTTTCTTGTTTTCTGTGTATATCCAAGTTCTACAGGGTAATCATGATGACAAAACAAAATTTACTCTTAATGCTTTTGGGGGATTCTCTCTATTCCCTACTACCAAGTAAAACTACCAGCCTAGACCAGAAGATTAACCATGTGGCCTTGACTATTCTAAAGAACCTCCAAGGAGATTTAGTCTAGTCTCTCTTAGGTTCTTACTTAAGCACATCATGATCTTCATCATTAAGCGGTGCTTATACAAAACCAATCTGTCCAACCCAAGGTAAGACTTTTTTTTCCCACTTCAGTCTGTATCCCAAGACTATACAAACAAGAACAAGAACACTGGAAATCTAGTTGAAAGTACAGGATTGCGGCAGAGAGATGATCCCGCACAGCAATGATTACCAAATATTCTGCAAGCGTGAAACACTGAAGGTACAGAAAACTACCTAACATTCATATATTATGATAATGGGGAAAGGCTCCTATATTACTTACATGTATTAAATTTTAAGGGAAATTAATCCTCTAACCTCTGTCCTCAATGGAAAAGAACTACATTAAATAGCATACTGATTAACACAGGTAATGAGAAAAAAGAACAGCACTTATGTTTAGTTTCACATATCACATGATACACATTAAAACAGAATGTTAAAGTGGAAGTATACTGAAAACTTATTTTTGATATGAGAATTTGGATTTAGGTGTAAATCTTCAACTCCAGACATTAAAGGCAATTAAAAGTGACACAGAGCACTTAACCCATTTTCCAGTCATATATCTCAGGTGTTGATAATTATTTTCTGATCTTCATTATATCTTCCTACGACCTTTGTCCCATTTTGTTTCTTCCTTCTTTTTCTTTTTAGTCCCAACACTCCTCTCCCTTCTCTGCCACCTTTTCTCTCCTGTGACCACTCATACATGGCAGAATATCAACCACCAAATTACTATTAACACAAAAAACTATTTTAAGACAACAGTTAAAAACTAACAGAGTGGGACTTCCCTGGTGGCACAGTGGTTAAGAATCCGCATACCAATGCAGGGGACACGGGTTCGATCCTTGGTCCAGGAAGATCCCACGTGCCGCAGAGCAACTAAGCCCGTGAGTCACGACTACTGAGCCCTTGTGCCACAACTACTGAAGCCCACGCGCCTAGAGCCTGTGCTCCGCAACAAGAGAAACCACTGCAATGAGAAGCACGAGCACCGCAACGAAGAGTATCCCCTGCTCGCCGCAACTAGAGAAAGCTCGTGTGCAGCAACAAAGACCCAACAGAGCCAAAAATAAATAAATTTATTTTTAAAAAAACCTAACAGCTCTGGATTAGAGGCTGACTTAGCAGTTTTACAGCTGAAGTAACTACTATAACCTTACTACTAGAAAAATAAAAGTATATGCATACATGTAGTTTCTTACCTCTTACAACTATAGTAACCCTCCACCAAAAAATAAACAGGAAAGTAAAAGCAAAGAGGAGAGAAAAAGCAGTACTTTTAGGATTTACTGACCATCTTTGTTTAGTTATTTAGCCTTTGCTATAATTGATGACCCTGAATTTTAAAAAATATTCTGAATCAACAAGTCATTTGCCATAAGTGCTCTAGGTTGTTAATAACCAATACCACTACTTCCACATTTGTGGAGACTTTACTCATTATCTTATTTATCTTCCTGAAGCCCTGTAAGATAGGCACAGCAAGCACTCTTATCCCCACTTAGAGAGAAAGGGAGAAATAGCTAGTAAGTGGGCAGATTCAGGAAGACCCCAAGTTTTTAGAAGCCTAGCTCAGAAATGTCTGGTTTAAATGAATACATATGACAATTCTGCTCTATCAAGAAACAGGGAACTGCTGGACTTCCCTGGTGGTCCAGGGGTTAAGACTCCGTGCTCCCAATGCAGGGGGCATGGTTTCAATCCTTGTTCGGCGTACTGAGATCCCACATGCCGCACAGTGCAGCCAAAAAACAAAAAACAAACAAAAAACAGGGAACTGCTACAACCTTCCATCAAAGTTTAGTTAGTATTACTAATACTAATTAGTATTAAAATAGGTTGTCATTGATTTTCACTCTTCAAGAATAACAGTGGGGGCTTCCCTGGTGGCGCAGTGGTTGAGAGTCTGCCTGCCAATGCAGGGGACACGGGTTCGAGCCCTTGTCTGGGAAGATCCCACATGCCGCGGAGCAACAAAGCCCGTGAGCCACAACTACTGAGCCTGCGCGTCTGGAGCCTGTGCTCCGCAACAAGAGAGGCCGTGACAGTGAGAGGCCCGCGCACCGCGATGAAGAGTGGCCCCCGCTCGCCGCAACTAGAGAAAGCCCTCGCACAGAAACAAAGACCCAACACAGCCAAAAATAAATAAATAAATAAATAAAATTTTAAAAATGATATTTCAGAATTAAAAAAAAAAAAGAATAAGTGAACAATGTTCGCACAATAAGTATTCAGTAAATGATGTTAACTTATTTTTTTTTTAAAAGTCTACACATTTAAAAAATACAATTAATTAATTAATTAATTTATTTATTTATTTATTTTGGCTACGCTGGGTCTTAGTTGCAGCATGTGGGCTTCTTAGTTGTGGCATGCATGTGGGATCTAGTTCTCTGACCAGGGATCGAACTCGGGCCCCGTACATTGGGAGTGTGGAGTCTAACCCACTGGACCACAAGGGAAGTCTCCTAACTCATTTTTATAAGATGACTCAGTCTGTCCAAAGCTAAGTCCTCTCCTAGAGCTATCCCCTACTACCCAACTCGACATCTCTACACCCAAGTCAGCTTAGGAAGACAAAAGAAGACGCTTTACCTTGCCCCAAACCTCTGGGTATCACTGAAAGGAATTACTGTATGTATGTGCTGGGGTTGCAGAAAAGTTTGGTTAGGATACACCATGTTTCCTACTTACCATACTGTGATGAGAAAACGTGTTCCCTGAAGCAGGCTGTGATATGGCACTCTGCTTCGAGTTACTGAACACCAGAGGCTGGGCAAGAGAAGGAGCCTGAGATGGATCCAGATTAGACGAATCATTCTCCATTGAAGATGGTGTCTTCCCCAACAGAACAGCAAGGTCAATTCTGGTGGAGAGATGGGAGCTTGATGAATGACTGAACATTCCAGCATTCCCCAACACCCAACTCAGATTATGGTTAGATCAAAATGAAGTCACTCCCCAGAAACACAAAGCCCTGAAATGCTTAATTCATCAAAATAACAGATGTGTAAGAGCCACAACAGTATCTACCTATGCTCCAATGAGGCTGCCAACCTTAATAATGTTAAATATTTTAATTTTAGTGAAATTAACTTAGTGAAATATCAAATGTTAACTTTAATACAGCAGCTCGATAATTGGGCCAAAATTTACAAATTTTTACCCATGATTTTAATACTGAATACCTGTCATTACCAATATCTAATATATAAAACCACATACTAGAATGCTGGCTGGCATCCTCAAGCAGCTTTGGAACAAGAAGGGTTTGGGGAATTTTTCCCAAAATTTTAAAAAAATTTCAAGTTACTTGTGGTATAATGAAAATATATACTAGGGGCTTTGCAAATTTCCTTAGTAGGAGTGTCTTTTGTTTTTCATAATTGGTCTCTTTCAACCAGTTTATGCTAATAAAGTTACTCAGGGTGGGACCCCTCACAGAGTTTCAAGAAGGTGGCTGGTCACCAGAAACACCAAGGAAGTGATTAGAGAGTTGGAACTTTCAGCCCCATCACACTCCACCCACTTCTAGGGAAGGAAGAGGAGCTAGAGATTGAATTCAATCACCAATGACTTTATCAATCATGCCTATGTAATGAAACTCTGATTAAGAACTCTTGAACAATGAGGTTCAGTGAGCTTCTGGGATGGTGAACACATCGATGCGCCAGGAGGGCAGCACACGCAGAGAGGGCTTAGAATCTCTGTGCTCCACCAACCCCCATACCATGCCCTATGCATCTCTTCCACCTGGCTCTTCCTGAGTACTGGTTATAATAAACCAGGGACAGCAAGTAAAACTCTTTCCTGAGTTATGTGAGTCATTCTAGCAAATTATTAAACCTGAGGAGGGGGCTGTGAGAACTCCCAAATTTGTAGTCGGCTGGGCAGAAATGTGCAGGTGGCCCATTTGCAGCTGACCTCTGAAGTAAATAAAGGCAGTCTTGTGGTACTGAGCGGTCAACTTGGGTCTGCGCTAACTCTGGAGAGTTAGTGTCAGAACACCCAGCTGGTGTCAGAGAATTGCAGAATTGGTGTGGAAAAAAAAAAAATCACAGATATTTGGTATCATAGGGAAAAAACAAAAAGTATGGAGGTTCCTTAAAAAAACTAAAAATATAACTACCATATGACCCAGCAATCCCACTACTGGGCATATACCCTGAGAAAACCATAATTCAAAAAGAGACATGTACCACAATGTTCACTGCAACACTATTTACAATAGCCAGGATATGGAAGCAACCTAAATGTCCATCAACAGATGAATGGACGAAGAAGATGTGGTACATATATACAATGGAATATTACTCAGCCATAAAAAGAAACGAAATTAAATTATTTGTAGTGAGGTGGATGGAGCTAGAGTCTGTCATACAGAGTGCAGTAAGTCAGAAAGAGAAAAATAAATACCGTAATGCTAACGCATATTTATGGAATCTAAAAAAAAATGGTACTGATGGACCTAGTGGCAGGGCAGGAATAAAGACGTAGACATAGAGAATGCACTTGAGGACACGGGGGAGGGGAAGGGAGAAGCTGGGGCGAAGTGAGAGTAGCATCAACATATATACACTACCAAATGTAAAATAGCTAGCTAGTGGGAAGCAGCAGCATAGCACAGGGAGATCAGCTCGGTGCTTTGCAATGACCTGGAGGGGTGGGATAGGAAGGCTCAAGAGGGAGGGGATATGGGGATATATGTATGCATATGGCTGATTCACTTTGTTGTACAACAAAAACTAACAGCATTGTGAAGCAATTATACTCCAACAAAGATGTATGAAAACAAAAAACACATTACCTCTGGTAATGACATCCTGAACATCCTATTCCTATCGCACTTCTCTTTAGGACATTCTGAATCAACAGCTATCATACCCAGGTCTAGAAATAATCCAAGAGTCTTTCAGGGGATAAAAATATTCCCTGACAAGTGTCATCTCCCTCTACTGACCCCAATACCTATGTTCAAGTTCTAAAAATTTCATAAGCCAGATCCTAGGGAAAAAAATTATCACCATACTCAGTGGGCTAAGCAGGCAAAGATCATAATTATTAAGCAAGAGATGAAACTGTTGAACAGTTCTGCAAATTCAGAAATATATGAGAACTTTCCACTTTCAGCTTCTCTTTACCTGACTTACTACAAGTTCTAAGTTCTAAGTTTTAATCAATACCTGTGATGCTGACAAGGCTGACCTATGTATTAAAGGGCTATTTGGGGGAAAGTTAGCTTTAAAATTGTAATATATGGATTTCCATTCAGTAGATTACTAATATCAACTCTTACAAATCTACCAATCAACTTAATAGGACCCTAATGTGATTTGGTTATCATCATTACCAACACCATGGGAGTCTGAAGAGGCCCAGTGCCACTCTTCCTTACAACTAACTTAGCAGATACCCTTGGGAAAAGATACTGAATTATACCACACACTTGCCTCTGACCAGCAGTGATTGTCACATTCTCCGCAGGCAGAGGCACTGACGACACATTAGAGGCAGTGAAGATCTTGGTCTCAGAAAGCTGGAAAACAGAGGAATTAGTCACTCCTAGTGTTAGGTAGGTTTCAGTCAGAAACCTGGCATAGGTAAGGGGAATTCAACATCAAGAAAAAGGGGAAAACCCTTAGAAGAGAGAACTATCTACTCTAAGGAATCCTGAATGGACTGACCTTCAAGCCCCTTCTATCTATGCACAATGGTTTTATCAAAAGAGAGGGTAGAATCAAGAAACCCAATAAAATCTAGTGGAGTCACATAATATGCGCACTGAACTTACAGGAAGGTGAATATGCTAGACAGAAAAACAGAGAAAGCCCCTTTATATTTTCCCGCTACAGCTCCCAACTCCTACCTCAATCCAAACCATACTTTATCTTCCACTACTCCTCTCAAAGAAAGGAAGATCACAGCCAAGATGAAGACAGAAATAAGTTAATTCTTGGCTTTTGAGCAGTAAGGGCCCAAGTGCTGATGAGTTGATATATGGAGGAATAATTTTAACATGCATTTTTTGGGGACTTCCCTGGTGGCGCAGTGGATAAGACTCCGTGCTCCCAATGCAGGGGGCCTGGGTTCGATCACTGGTCAGGGAACTAGATCCCACACGCATGCCACAACTAAGAGTTCGCATGCCACAACTAAGGAGCCCACGTGCTCCAACTAAGGAGCCGGCGAGCCCCAACTAAAGGAACCCTGGAACCGTGACTAAGGAGCCCACCTGCCACAACTAAGACCTGGTGCAACCAAATATATATATATATATATATATATATATTTTTTTTAAAGGCATTCTTTGCCTTAAAACTGACTTTGTTACACCTAGTCTCTCCACTATAAAACACTAAAATTAGGTAAGCAATTGTAGGGAATAAATCTTCCTACTATTCAAAAGTTGATTTTTTTTGAGGGGGGGGGCATGGTGCCCGGCCTTCTGGGATCTTAGTTCCCCAACCAGGAATTGAACCCTGGCCCTCAACAGTGAAAGCGTGGAGTCCTTAACCACTGGACTGCCAGGGAATTCCCCAAAAGTTGATTTTTTAAAAAAACTTTTTGATTAAAATCTCCCCTCTAAAAACAGGGAATCCACTCCCCCAAATATATCATTCTCTGAAAGGTGGTTAAGCAGACAAGCCAAATCTTAGAAAGTATTCACAAAGCAGTCTAGCTCTGCTACAATAGAAAAGAATCACCCTCTGATGCTGATACATCCAGAATTTTAAAACTCAGGCCTGAAAACCAAAACAGTTTGAAACATCATTTCCTCTTATCATATTCTGTCTTGACTGAATCAATACAAGTACAAGAAAGTTCATCCATGATCACGGGAAACTGTAATTCACAGCAAAAGCTTGACTGTGACCAGGGATCAGCAAAATTCTTTTACTCAGGTACTACTCCAGTGAATTCATATAGCTTGTTTATGTGCCACCCATCTATGAGGTTTCCTAGTTTAGTCAATCTGGAAGATAGCCAAACCTACATGTTCATCTCAATTACAATCACCACGTTGGGCTCTTAGTACAAGAACAAAAGGGGTCCCAGAGTCAACCAGACTGTAAACTTAAGAACTTGGTACTGTAACTCTCATCTGTACCCATCTCTAAGCCAATTACAGGACCATACACCAATGCCTGAATGTGAACCAAATAACTGATTTGCTCCAAGGAGAGTCATGTGCCACCAGAAGCTGTTACTCAATGCACTACCTGCCTAACTCCATTGCTAGTGCCCTACCCAACCACCATCTCTTCCTGGGATAAATCCGACAATCAGATATTGGACTTACACAAGTGCACTTGCCCTTTCCATAGTCTGGTTCCACAGAGTCCTGTTCATGCCCAGTCTCCTTCATATAACATATGTGAAATGTTCTGGCTCAGAACACTATTTTGGATGTAAAAGTTTTGGGTCAGAATCTTAAGGGTGAATTTTGAGGGGTAGAAACATACCCATTTTCTATCCCTAAACACCACTTAGGGATAGAAGGTACTAATGAGGAATGACCTGGGAATACCTACATCTTCATTCCAATCTTCAGTTCCCCACTCCTCTGTTGCAGTCCTCCATGCACCTGGGAATAAAGGAAAAACAATGAAGTAATTTTAAGTGCCAGTACCAAGCACAGGCAGAAAATACGGATGTATAAACTTTTGGCAGCCAGAAGTGTAACCAGAATTTAGTAATCAGAAGGGATTCTTGGGCTTCAGAGGGAGGAAAAGACTTTTTAGAAAGGGATACCTCAGAACAACCAGGGTTTTAATAAGATTATGATTTCACAGCTATTTTCAGTTCTTGTTACACAGCTGTAATAGGAAAGAGAGCGAGACAGTAAGAAAGAGAGAGAAAATGCAAGAGAGAGCAAGACTCCAATGGACCCAATGCTCCAAGCAATCTCTTAAGGGCCTTCAGTCCTCTGACTTAGTAGTCCGTTCAGTGAAATGGCAGCAGACAATTTAAACTGAAACATGCAAGCTATACTTATTTGGTATAAGACAGTACTGCAGGCAGTCTGAAGAAAGATGGCAGCAAGAGCAGAGGAACACAAATGGCTGCCACATTATAGTCAAAGGGCAGTGAAGAAGGAAAGGCTTGAAATCCAAACTGAGAGCACTGACACCTACCTGCTATGGGAACTGAATTTAAAAATGCATACTCAGGGCTTCCCTGGTGGCGAAGTGGTTAAGAATCCGCCTGCCAATGCAGGGGACGTGGGTTCAATCCCTGATCCGGGAAGATCCCACATGCCGTGGAGCAACTACGCCTGTGCGCCACAACTACTGAGCCTGCGCCCTAGAGCCCGTGCGCCACAACTACTGAGCCTGCGCCCTAGAGCCCATGTGCCACAACTACCGAGCCTGTGTGCCACAACTACTGAAGCCCGCGTGCCTAAAGCCCATGCTCCACAACAAGAGAAGCCACCGCAATGAGAAGCCTGTGCGCCGCAACGAAGAGTGGTCCCACTCTCTGCAACCAGAGAAAAGCCCACGCACAGCAACAAAGACCCAACACGGCCAAAAATAAAAATTAAATTTAAAAATGCATACTCAGCAGAAGTCAAGTTTATAGATCGTATTGATTTAACTATAAGAAACCCCAATGGATCTGTTCTTTTCAGAAGACACGAGATGAGATTGAAAAATCAAATATGTGTAATAGTTACCGTACTGGTCCTAACTATACAAAACACAAAATCTGACCTGCTGAGGTCATGGCACAGTCTGTAAATAATCAAACCACCTTCCACATTCCCCTTGTTTTGCTTCACGTATACGCATATCCCCAGAAAAGGAACCTGCCATTTTTTAAGGAACATAGGTGAGTTTCTATGAGATCTAAAATTCTTCCCTTCAACCAAAGAACCACACTAAGAAATAGGAACCTCTGTGTAGCAAGGACCAGAAAACGCCTTATTTTCTTCTCTAGAATAACAGTATATATTTAATAATTCTTAAAACATTCTCTCCAAATGAAGAAAACTTCTTACAAGAATGAAAGAATGAAGGCGTGGCATTCAGATTTCACTGTCACTGAAGAGAAATATTCTAACACCTACAAAACCGTCTGAAATTCTCCTAAACATTTAATAATGAAAAATCCTATTTCCTAGAGAAAAATATGTTCAGTGCAATGCCTTTCCCAGGAAAATGTTAAAACTGTGCCAGGGAAATTCCAAACCACTTAATAATGACAATGTTATCCAAATCAAACTAAAGTCCAATCTCAGTTTAGACAAGTTACAAACCACATTCTCTCCTTCTCTAGTGATGGCATTTTTCCTCCCCATTAACAACCATCCCACCCTGGCTAATTGGAATCCAAAATCTGGGTTAACACATACACACAATCCTAGAATTGGAAGTGATCTAAGAAGTTATTTACTACTGAGAGGCTCTCTCTCAATGCAAGAATTTTTTTTCCCCTGCACTCTGGCGACTGCATCTGGAATGGAAAGGAAGACTGTAGACAGCTACTTGACACCTTCCTATATAGGACATATGGTCTTGGCTAAGGAGAAGGACTACACTGAGGAAGCGTTAAGGCGCAGGAACAGTGCAAATGCTCTGAACAAAAGATTAGGGCTTCCATTCCATCAGCAAAAAGCACAGACAATGTAAATGTTAAATATTCATTAAATAAACTAATTTTTTTAAGGAGGAAAAACAGGCACAGAATATGAGAGAAAAAAGCAGAAAAATAAAAAGCAGGAAGACAGAAAAATGACATATCCACAGATATTTCAGTTCATAAAAATCTATTAAATATCCGGGGCAGTTAGGCGCCTGGATGTATCATACCAGGAGCAGTCTCAAATTTTCGGGGATAATTTGACCCCTCAACCCCAATGAAATCAAGTCCTGAAACAAAAAAGAAAAGAAAAGAAAAAACAACCAGTGAAATTTTGCTTGTGAATGAGAATGTTTGCCCCCAACACACAATTCCCACTGTACCTGTGGATATTTTAAGGGTAGATTTGAGTCTCTTTTTAAATTAAAAAGGGAATTTGTAATTTGCTATCATGAAAACACAAAAAAGATATCATGCGTGAAGGTAAGTTCAAATCATGAAACTTGAAGGGAATGCATGAAACTATACTCAACACTTTCACACTAACAAGATGACAGCAGCAATTCACATAATTTTTCATTCAGCCACAAATCAAAGATTTCTGATTCTAGCCTCCCAAATCTGCTGTTCTCTACTCGGTATAAACAAACACACACCTCTTCCTTCCCTCTCTCTTTTCCCAACCAGATCCTTGTTGAAAATAGCTAAAGCTTTCAATCTAGGACTGGGACTCCATGCCTGATTTTCTATCCACAACTAAAAACAAATCCCTCGACTTCTATTATCTTTTCTGCCAATGATAAAAAGCCAAATACCCAAGAACGAACTAGAGCTCAGAAACATATCTGTTATTCAGACTGTTACCAATGCTCTACAAAGCCATCAAGAGATGAATGAAGAGCAGTTCTAATGCCTCCAAAGTATAATAAGTTAAAACAGAAAAGGATATTTCATAGCCAAATGGTTAAGGGACTTCAAAAAGATATCTAGCTTGCCAATAACTCTATTTTAGCCTCCACCAATGAGAAATCTGTATTAAAAATGAGTTTATAAGATAGCTTGATGAACAAAAAGCAAGTAACATTCAGGACCTGAGGTACAGCATATTGTGGGCAGTAGATGAGAAATGATTTGTGCCAAAGACCTTCCTAAAGACGCAGGATTAAGGTAACTGATCTTTGAAAGGGGGCAACGCAAATTTAAATGGATAAGGAGTCAAAGAGCCTATTTCATGCTCTACTATTAACCCTTCCCCTACTTTGTAAGAGGAAAAAAGTCTCAGGCTTTCCATGTGCTGGCTCAGCCAGAAAGAGGTAGCTGATCTCATAAGAAAGTACTCTGGAACCAAGAGGCTGCTCTTATTTAAAGTAGTAAAAGTTATCTCTTACTCCCAAACACATCTTAGTGTATCCCACAAGCCTAACATATCCTCAAACATATACGCTACCCAAATATGCATCAAAGTCAGCTAATAAAAAAAGCGAATCCCATAATACTCTACCACACCCAGAAGACTATCCAACAAAGAGAGGCAGAATGTCTCCAGATTTCCTTCTTGCCCAGATACTGAGATTTCCCAAAAATTAAGGGAAAAAGATACTCCTATCTCTGTATGCAGAAACAAATAAATTGACAGTGGGCTTTGATTCTGGGCCCTATTCATCTTTACAAGTAGTGGCTTGATTAATTAATTCTGGATATCTTTTCAAAAAGCAAAGCTAAGTAGCCAAACAGAAACACTAGGAAATACAATTGGAGCTAATGGTATAATGGAAAGAGCATGAGCGTTTAGAGTCAAAAAATTCTGAGTTCAAATACTAGCAAATTTCATAACCAGTCTTGCAGTCTAAGTCTTGTCATTTGGAAAGTGATGATAAATAATGTCTATTTCATAAAATAGTGATGAAGATCAGGTGAAATAGCATGTATAATGTGCCCATGGGCACATAGTAAATGAAAAGAGTACACTGTAATTCAGTTGTCACCCCTTTCTCTCTCTGACTCAGCAGCCAAAAACTACTCCACTTTTTTGTTAGTATAACCTCAAAAAAATTATTTCCTTAGATTCCCAGAAACAAGAAACTAATAAAAGTCACTCACTCGTCCCATCATCTGGTTCAAAGTGGCCAGTGTTGTTCCATGTATTGCCGCTATTATTGCCATAGTTATCATCAGTATTGGCCGGCTCTGCATAATCAGCTGGGTTAAAGGTTCTGGGAGGAAAAAAAAAAAAAAAAAAAGCTTAAAAGAGCCTCTGAGCTCTAAGCAGCACCAGTGAAAATTAACTCAAAAGGAGGGCAATCAGAATCTTGACTGTCTCCTTCCTAGTACAGATCAACCATGGCCCCATTCTATAGGCCTATAAGCTGTCTACTTTTCCTCACTTACCAGGTTACCTAAAATTTCATGGTATAAGCTTAATTTATATCCACTATCCCTTTTGGGTTAGGACACCAATAAAATCCACATGAAGATTTTGGGAAAATAGCAGGTATGTGTATTCAAATGAAGCTATGAGATAACATAATCCAGGTAGTAAATGCTTATCTCCCAAAAATAAGCCCTATGCCTATACACACCTGATGAAATAGTCCAGTAATCTTTCTGATCACATTTTGGTTATAGCTGCCTATTATCCTCAGGATACCAGGATATTAACCATGCTAAGACATTATGGTAATGCTTAAGGAAAAGTAAAAATTAAAGACTTTAACACTGGATCAATGAAACTTACCCCATTCCTTGAGCAGAAAACCTTCCTCCCCGCCTACCAGAGCCACCTAAAGAATGAGAAAAAGAGGGAGAAAGAAATATTTTAGAAGTTGATATAAAATCACCTTGCCAACTGAGGCAGCTTTGGAAAGTAAGTGGTTGACATCATCAGATATTCCTTCTCTCACTCTGTAGCACATCAGTTAATATAACACAGCAGGACAATTATTATTAACAAGGTTGTTCCTTTGCTGATCAAACTGCTGGATCCTCAAGCAAATACAAGAATAGCAACAATAAAGAGCAGAGGAAATGACATCTACCTTCCTTCCCACTGCCCACTCAGTAATCTCTAGAATTTGCATGACATCTCAACAATTAAGGTATCCAGAGTCCATGTGAATTTGTCTGGTTTTAAATAAAGCAGACCCCTACTAAACTAGTAAGAGTAGCTTGCCCCCAATATCCATCCCACCAACAAACTGATCACCTCTGCCTCGGCCACGACCTCTTCTGCCTCTTTCTGTGCCTCTTCCAGAAGGCCCTCCACTCTTGGTGCCATCTAATCCATTTTCCTGACCTCGAACTGAAATTTAAAAACAAAACAAAACAAAACAAAACAAAACACCACAGATGGCCAGAGCAAAGTGAATAGAAAGTATGTACATAAATGGTATGTATACATGGTGGTGGGGAGACAAAAACAAAGAAGAGAAAATGAGCTGGAAGGATGGAACATGATGGTTACTAAGGGAATGGTTACTAGTCAAACAATTTTACAAACGGCTACAAGGTAACTTCATGCTAAACTGGTGACTGTTGCTAGAAAAGGCTACATGCAAGAAATGCCAAGGTCTCAGAACAGATAATTTTAAGAAAAATCAAAAGGATGATATAATGGTTACTAGATCCAGCCTCGCAGGGCCCTGACATCCCTCAAGTCTAGACATTACTAACCCACAACCGGTTTTGTTAAAGCCCCATGCATACACTCTCGTCCGCGGCTGGCACCTCTCCCCCGTCTTGGTGGCCCACCACGTCGCCGACTATAGTCTCTGTCCCGGTCTCGATTTTCTTTGCCTTCCTCGTTGGATTCCGTTTGGCCACCGTCCTTCTGTCCTGAGACTCCTTTCTTCTTCCCAACCATCTCCCAGGAATGCTAAAGAAGAGCAGAGCATTCATGTCTAATCAATATAGGTTGCTACCAGGAAACCAGAGATAAAAGCTGGGACAACTGTTAACCATTCTCCTCTCAGCATCCACATCTAAGATAACTTCTATTAGTTTATTTGTTTAAGTGGCGAGTATAGACAGAACCTCAAAACAAATTCTACACCTATCACTGCAAAATTGAAGCCCTTTTTGTAGAAGAGGTGCTTATAAGCAAATGGATTGCAGGGATCACATCCAAAAGGGTTACCGAGATCTCTATCCAGTTCAGTCACTCGGCGTGGTAGTCAAAGGACCTAGTTACTTACTGGTCCTTTCTTTCAAGTGTGTTTCCTGGGCTGAAAAAACTAATTTCCTTTGGATTCAGTGACTCCCAGTTTTTTATAGCCTTATCCATGTCAAATAAAGCAGAAAAGAAA
This sequence comes from Eubalaena glacialis, assembly GCF_028564815.1. NCBI lineage: Eukaryota > Metazoa > Chordata > Mammalia > Artiodactyla > Balaenidae > Eubalaena > Eubalaena glacialis. The sequence continues at coordinate 82,173,665 of NC_083718.1, forward strand.
ACTGAAAGTTTGTAAAAGTTAACTCTGAATTCAGAATGAATGAATAGCATTTGACTCTTGAGTATATTCTCTAATTCAGCAACCTAGAATTTAGGAGGAAAACAACTATACCTACTCCCCAACCCACCCCCCTTCACACACACCAATTTCCTTTATTTAAAAGAAGACCAAATAGCAGTCAGGAAAGCACAGCCCTGGCCTTGAGACATGCTGACTATAGGAAGCCTTCCATTCCTGGTTTTATTCACTGTGTTCTCCTCTATACATCCTGAATTGCTACAATATGATTCAACCTTCCTCAAAGCAGTTCATTCCAGATTGCAGGAGGGAATATTTACAGTAAGGAAAATGAGCTAAACAGTCTTGCAAAAACTCATTCCTTAGGAAAATGAGTTTTATAAATTTGAATTTTTTTTTTTTTTTTTGGCCTCTCCGTGCGGCTTGTGGGATCTTAGTCCCCTTACCAGGGACTGAACCCAGGTTCTCAGTAGTGAAAGCGCAGGGTCCTAACTACCAGCGAATTCCCTATAAAGTTTTAAACACACAAATACATTGATTTACAAATTTTTGCAGAAAATATGTACAAATAAAAGTTCCAGTTCAAACACCAAGACTATCAGATCTTTACTATCCTAGATACCATCTAACCCAAACTACAATGGCCCTGTTCTGTTGCTCAGCAACAGGTATCTAATATCCAATGACTTTGAAAATATGGAATAGTAGTATGAAATTACTATTAATTTTGTCAGGGTTGATAATAATATTGTGGTCATATAAAAGAGTATCCTTTAAGGGAAACATGCCAAAGAATTTAGGAAATAAAGTACTATGATGTCTACAACAACTTATTTCCAAATAATCCCAAGCGTCCACCAGTGGATGAGTGGATAAACAAAATGTGCTACAAACATACAACGGAATATTATTCAGCCTTAAAAAGAAGTGAAATTCTGACACAAGCCACAATATAGATAAACCTTGAAAACATTTTGCTAAATGAAGACACAAAAAGACAAATATTATTTGATTCCACTTATATGAGGTACAAAGAACAGGCAAAACCTTACAAGAGGTAGTGAAAATAGGTGTTACTCCAACCTGGGAGTGGGGAAATGGAGAGTTAACTGATTAATGGATACAGTTTCTAATTAGGAAATGAATAAGTTCTGGAAATGGATAGTGGTAATGGTTGTCCAACACTGTGAATGTCCTTAATGCCAATGAATTGTATACTTAAAATTGATAAACTGGTCAATTTTGTTAAGTATATTTTACCACAACTTAAACATTTTTAAGTTCAAAAACAGTAAATTTAAAACTATACTAAAAGCATACCTACATACTCTAAAAAGTCCACAAGAAATAGTTTACTAAAAATTAAGTATCTCCCTAGGACTCGGCAGCTCCTTGTTGCCTACTCTTTCAACCCACCCTGATTCCACATTAGAGCTGGTAGATCAATTTCTGCTCACAGTAGCTTCAATCCATAAATTATAGTAACCTTGTAGCTAAATCTACATCAGGAACACTGGAAACCAGACTCCACACAGTTCTTCGAGTTTTTGCTACTCTGTCTCAAAACCTGATAGGTTTCAGAAACCTGTCACCTTTTTCTTCTCTATGGTTATACATCAGCTGCTGGCACCAGATGGGTTCTGTAAGTAAAAAAATTACTATAATCTTCCCGAGGCACTGCCAGTTTTCTAATACGATCTCATCCAACCAAATACATCCAACATTGACTCCCACTGGTTTCACTAGTAGCTGGTTTATTTGTGGCATAAACCTACATTCTCTACCTTTTTTTCTTTTTTGATACTGTGAAAGGTCAGACTTGTAGCACTAGGCAGGAGATGCTAGAAGGTGAAACAAAATATGACTTGTGCAAAAAAAAATAAAAATAAAAATAATTCACTTTTTTTTTTTAAGCCGTGCCATGCAGCATGCAGGACCTTAGTTACTCAACCAGGGATCGAACCCATGCCCGCTGCACTGGGAGCTCAGAGTCTTAACCACTGGACCGCCAGGGAAGTCCCCAAAAAATTCACACTTTTTAAAAGTTTAAGTAGATTCACCTCCACCTCTACCCCACTCCCTCGAAAATACAGAGGCAATTACTCTGGAGTAAACTCAAGATGAACCAGAACCACTTTCTGTTTATCCAGGCAGTAACTTTCAAACAAGGCCCATAACATAAAATCTAATTTAGGACCACACTTTTGAAGAGAAAAAGCTACAAATTTAAATTCAATGATTAAAAATAGTTTTTCACTATTATTTCCCATTGCTTCAAGGAAACTGACAAACCTCCAACATTCAGCTAAAGTGACACTGTAACATCAGTAAGTTAATCTCTCTAAGGATGAAATCTGGTTATCAATCTCAACCAAAGATCCCCTGAGTAAGACCAAGTAAATAAAAATGACTTCAAATGATACACTCATTATTAAAAACATAATAATAAAGGTCTCTACTAAACACTGCAGGAACATCCCAAAGATTAATTAGTAAGGCAGAATCCCTGTTCTTAAGAGGCTTAACAATTTGAAACAGTAATAAGACAATAACAAAACACAGGATTCTCATTAAATGGAAAGGAAAGGAGGAGGTGAAAGCAACTCTAAATTCTAGGGCAAGAGTTCCTCCAATATCCCCTATCATCTCCAGGGATGGTCAACAGGCTCTAACGTTTGTTTCTCTGCTAATTCAACAGAAGTAAGTTCACATGATGAAAAGGTATTGTGAAATGTAAAGCTGATATTGGTGGCAGTGTTCTGAAATCAGAATCCAGTACTCTGTGGCTTTGTTCAATAGCAATAAAACATGTGAGAAGAAATCTTCCATGATTAGTAACTAAGGCTATTAAATAGCACCTCTAACTCAGACTAACCAAATCTTGAAAACAGTCACTAGCCTAGAATGAATAATTTATTTCCAGGCCAACTAGAAGAAACTGATTTTATCTGTTTTCTCCTATTTATTGTACATAAATTTTAAGTATCTGCAACCTGAAGCAAATAAGCTCCAAGACAGTTCCTTGCTTTATTTGGAGAATAAGATACTCTGCTTTAAGGTGAGTTACCCCACTTGTTATTTCTGCAATTTACTAGCCTCTCAACGAGGGACCCACTTTCTAGAACACTTTATTAGCACTCTACCGTATCTGGGTTTCCTTCCAGCAGTACATTGATGGCTCTGTTGACATCTCCATTGCAGTCATGCAGAGCAATGACACATTCATCCTGGTTCTTGCCTGTGATATCAATCAACTGAAAGAGAAAGATCAGCAACCATCATGAACAAGCTTGCACTCCCCACAAAAGAAAACTAGGTGAAAAATAGGGAGAAGACACAGCTGAGTTTGAAAGAACCAGGCTTAAAAAAGTAAAACATGCAGAATTTTGGTACTCTAGTTCCAAAAGCAAAATATTAACAACCTGTGATTAGGGATGGGGCAAAAGTATTTATAAAGCAGTTGAACAAAACAGCACCTAATAGAGAGTCAAATGCAGAAGCATACAGGATCCAGAAGCATACAGGATATGATTCTGTATCCAGAAGCATACAGGATACCATGACTTTCCACATTTCCTAGATGCCACAACTATTCAAAGCTGCTGTACAATGGTACCAAAAAAATCATTCAATAAACAAGAGGTTAAAATTAAGGTAAAACCTCTTTGAACAAGGTATCTGTCCAAAGGGGTACAATCAGACAATAAAAGCACTCATAATTCTTTTAATACTATAGTGGAAAATATCCTGGTAGGCATCAATTCTATTTAACTGTGCTTTGATCTTGATGTCTTTTCCCACAGCTTATGGCAAATGAGCGATACACTCACTTGTTTCACCTTTTCCTCAAAGTCAGCATCATTATGGTCCGAAATCATCTGTGCAAGTCGAATTTGTTCCGCAGTGGCCTAAGAATGCATGATCAAGAGACAACAGTTTAGAGAAATAAGAGGGACCTATATAGTTAATATTCATCATCTCCCACCCCAATTTCCTTCTCCTTGTTACAAATGCCCAACTAATAAAACGCTACCACCAGGACAACAAAGAGTGAAGCTGTGACTATTTCAAGCTACAATCTCTAAAAAAGCAGGGAGCTTTTTCACCTATGTTCACAGCTAAAGAAACTTTCACTTTGGGGTCACAGCACCACTTTGAAACATCTGTGCCTTAATTCAATTTCATTTATTTGCAAAGTCATGTGTAAACCCTGTTCCTGATTCTGCAATGACCAATGCCACCCTCTTATTCCTTAGGGATGAGAATATCATTAAGGTTTAGTCTGAGGATACACTCAGCATATCTTCCAAGTATCCAGTGTATGTTTATAAGATGTCAGAAATTTTAGCCCCAACTGAGATTAAGTACTAAAATTCTGCTAGAAATTCACCTGGAAAAAGAAATAAAAGAAAAATGAATAAGAGGAAAGTTCTAGTCTTACATATTCAATTTAACTGACCATAACCAAATACAAATTAATTCATTCATATTAGGTGCCAACAAATACCAGACTGGTTATTAAAAAAAAAAAAAAAAGATCATATCTAAATCCAACTTAAAAAAAAAGAAAAAAGAGAGAACTCATAAACCTCAGCACCCAGGTGCCAAGGAGGTTAATTTACTCTTTAAAACTGAGCAATACTCTAGAGTGTCTCATTTGTTAATCTTGAAGGAACATAGTAAAGATGCTAACTCCTCATGGGAAAGGAAAAATCAGATTAGACCTCAATGAGACCAGAGAGGAAAACAAAAGACAAGTTAGGGAAAAGAAGAGCAAAGGAAAGGAGGAAGGTGGCCAGACAAAGATTGAAGGCTTCCCTGGTGGCTCAGTGGTTAAGAATCCGCCTGCCAATGCAGGGGACATGGGTTCGAGCCCTGGTCCAGGAAGATCCCACATGCCGCGGAGCAGCTAAGCCTGTGCGCCACAACTACTGAGCCCACGTGCGTAGAGTCCATGCTCTGCAACAAGAGAAGCCACCGCAATGAGAAGCCCGTGCACCGCAGCGAAGAGTAGGCCCCATGTGCAGCAAGGAAGATGCAACGCAGCCAAAAATAAATAAATAAAATAAATAAATTAAAAAAAAATTTTTTTTAAAAAGACAAAGATTGGCTAGAGGGATGTCAAAGTGCAAGGTCTAGGAAATAAGAAACGTATTGCTAAAACAACCCAGATGAATGAAGGAAAGTGCTATCTTAGAGATACAAAGCACAGGACCCATTCTTTCCAAGCCTCATAGTGCAGTAAATTAAGCACATTGCATCACAGCATGTCATTAACAGTTATCAGGCCCCAAGTGAAAAGAGGCATGGATTAGAAAATAATAATAAAGAACCCAAACTAATAATCCAAAGCGCAGAATGATGCTGCACTAGATGGAAACCAGTATCAACCAGCAAGGCTACCCCATGGATCCATATCCCTTGGGTTCTTTACCTGGGGCCGCTGCTTGTGCTGTGTCTGATTTTGGTTTTGAGGTGGTTCCCAGTTTCCCCGGGCTCGGTTAGTGCCCACCGACGTCATCATTTACAGTATATACAAATAACAGTATTTACAAGGTAGAATACTGAAAGATTTAAGGAAAAAAAAAAGTTTAGATGTTAAATGTGGGCAAAATGTTTTCAACCTCTCTTTCATCAGCACCTTCACCACTTTCATTTCTTTAAAGAGACAAACCAACATTCACCTGTTCTTGAGACAGATTTCCAGTACGATAAATTCCTTAGGGAACTATGACTATTAATCCATTTTTGTAAAACAAGAAATATATAAAACATGTGTTAAGTGATGGTTTGTTTTAAAGTTATGAGCACGATTTGGTTACAGTCCCCTATAAGCAGCCTTTGTGAAGTTTTGCTATCTTGATAGTAAGCAAAACAATGTTAATAATCAAGTCTTCCAATAGGTGAAAATACCCAAGGTCCCTTTGACAGAAGGAAAGATAATCAGCAAAGCCTGGAAACAAAAGCCTTCCAGGAAGGAGATTAGTCTATACTCCAAATAAAAACAATTTAAAATGCTGTACTCAACCTACCTTTGAAAACAGCTTTACCTTACAACCTTTTAAACGTAAGTTGCATGTGTCCTCCATCATTTGGGAAAGGACAAGCTCAAGTCTAGCCTCTTTCTTCCTCCCTCAAGTTTCTATCTCTCAGTATGGTGTGGGGGCTCCCACACCTTTCAGCAAGGCACGTATCAGCCCCAGTGACTTTGCCCAGAATCTCAGTTCCTTGGATAATAATTCTAACACGCTGCTTTTGTGGCTGCTTCTGTTGGTTTCCTAAGTCCGCAGTTCCAAGAAACCAGAATTACAATTACCCTCCACCACTCACCTTAATATATAGAGAATCCCAAATTTGTCCCAAACCAAAAGCATCTAGCACAGAGTTTTATTTGGAAGAAAGTGCTTCTGGGAAGTCATTTTAAACTTGAGACATTATTGCCAGCAAGATGACTTTGTTGAGTCTTTAAAGAGACATGGAACACACAGGGCCTTCCCAAAACCAGATCAGTTTTGTTAATAACACTTCTAACAAGCAAAGATTCTACTGAATTTAAGTTGCCTTCATTCATACTTTGTTTTATAATGCAATCTCAGCTGTTGCATTTAGTAAACAAAGAAAACATTCATCATATGATGGAGTGCTCAAAATAAGGTTACACTGCATTGTTTTATTCCCTACCAAAGAGGACAAGTTTATACTTTTCTGCTCTATATTTAATTTTTTTTCATTAATGAAACTTCATACAGGGTAATTTTAAGCTGCCCAGAAGACACTGCTGGATTTGAAGGACAGGTAGGCTGGGCTTCTAAAGAAATATGCAAGGATTAATATTAGGAGAGGGAATTTCACCTGTTTCTTGGGTCACAAAGCCAACTTCCCTGTGGATAAATTCTTCACCCAGTTGGGTCAATATGTTACATAGGTCTTTGTCGTTTGATGCAGTCATTAAGAATTGAGTTTTACATTCCCTGTCACCAAAATATTTTTAAGGAAAGTTCATGGCTAATTTTTAACCATTACCTCTTCTCCCTACACAAATGTGCACAAAAAGGCCTGTAAATATGTATAGGTAGTACAGGATTATTTGATACACTGTAGTCCATTTTCCCAGGCTGCCATTATTGTCAAGTTCCAACACTTAATTTACAATAAACAAGTGTTATTCAACCAAGTATGCCTGGATTCAAATCAAAGAGAAAAAAAAAAAGAAAGAAAAAACCTAGAGGAAAACTATTAGGCTTTATTATAATTGACTCTAAGATGAATATTCTAACATGGGAGTAGCCTCTCCTGTAACTTACAAATATTGATTTCTACTCATCATGTGATTTCAATTTGTGAGCATGAGTTACACTGTGGATATGAATTTCATGACTACCTGTATGGACAACTGCATGTACAGTACCAATCAATATAAATACATTAAAAAGTCATTTTGAAAGCCAATTAGGAAAGGGGAGAAAAAAAATCCTCCTAATCACTCTTGCTATTAACTTCCATTTCTCTCTTACAAATGCTTTGAAACGTGTGACTAAGAAAATTCTACCACCTAGGTAGTAACAACACTGACCAAAAGATCAAAAATAAGTGATCTGGGATGGATCACTGGAGGGCACAGAATTAGTAGCCTTTTAGTAGCAAGCAGAGACACATACCCAGAGTTATCACAGTGGAGATGAGGAATCTTGTTAAGTACTCTTTCTTAAAACATAAAAATATTTAAGGGAAGTAGGTGACAAGTATTGGAGACCAAGGGAATAGTGCAGGAACAAATACAGGTTTCAATACAAGAGTGCCCTTGACTGTTTTCTGAAAACCAGCTACTTCAAAAAATAGCCAGAGAAATTTTACAGAAAAAAATAAATAACAAGTATTTATTGAGTATCTACTATGTGTCCAATACTTTAGAAAATACAAAAGCAATATGACTTGGTTGCTGCCCTCAGGGAGCTTACAATCTAATTTGAGAAACAATTCAGAAACTCTGAAGCTGGACGGGGGTGGGTAAGGCTTGCTACTTCTAACAGATCAACTAATTCCCCCAGATGCTCTGTGGAAATGATCCCTGCATCCCCTTCCCCATCAACTTGAATCTAATTTAAAAAAGAGTACTTCCCAGTTAGGACACATTTGGCAACAAGGGGCTTTAAAAATCAAAATCCAAACAGTACATTTTAAGGCCTTTCATCATTAGTTTACATGCCAGCAACACTTCCCGACTTCCCATTCACAACGGAAATAATCACTGGGATAGTCTAATCTTTAAGAACAATGGTTGTAGGATCTCAAAGCAGTTTTAACAACCCATACACAGCCAAAACGTTTTACTTCTCCTGTATTTCAGGTTGTCACTGACCCTCATCACATCCCAGCAAGTCACATCAGACATCCATTCTCAAAGCAAAATATGGGTGGTGGAAGTGGTTGGGGAGAAGACAAAAAGGATTTATCCATCTAATAATCAGGGACAATCAAAGGCAAAAGGGGTAACAATAACAACAAAAAAAAGGCCTGTTTCTGTGGTGTTTTTCTTTCCACAACATCCTACACCACAGATGGCTACATTTCAAGAACGGTGGAAAAGGAGCGGCCTCCTGTTTGTGACATCAGTTTGCAAAGCAATTTAAGGACTGTCCACAAGGTGAAGGGTCGAAGAAATGTGGAATTCCTGTCCCATTATAAGAAGAGTGAACACATACCCCACTGCTCTAATGACGTCCCTTAGGCGTAATATACCCTATGGGGGCTTTCAGGCCCAGCTTCCCAAATACCATCATTAATTGTTTGGGGTACCCAGAACTACAGTATGGAAGACAGGAGGCTAAAGACAGCAGCAAAAAAATATATTCCAAGAGCTGGAGCGGTGAGCAAGAAAGAAAGGTAATAAGAGGAGCTGACAAAGAGGCTGGAAACGGAAAGGGGACGCAAGCCCACGCGTGGAGGATGGGAAGCTCACCCCGCTCAGCGCCACATCGGGAGCTCCCGGGGCCAATCGCCTCCTTACCTCCCACCCGGAACAAATTAATCCTCCGCACTCCAAACTGAGGGCCACATGGGGGAGTTTGGGGCAGCTCCACCCCATCGCCCTCCCTCCCCCCCCACCCCGCCACCCCCAAACCAGGCCGGATCCGGATCAGAGGAGGCCCGCAGAGGGTTGGAAAGGGAGGAGGCCCTCTCGTCTTCTCCACAGGCACCGGCCAGGGTAGAGAGAGGGCCCTACCTCAGGCGGGGCCCAGGCCTCGCTCGCTCGCGCTCTTTCTCGCTCTCCCCCCTCTCAGGCTCTAGCCGCATGGCCCCCCCGCTCCGGCTGCCCCAAGCCCCGCCCCGGCCACGCTCCCAAATCGAGGCCCCGGCTCTGGCGCGGCCCACTAGGCCGCGAACCCAACCATAAACAAAACCTCCAGCGGCCGACTCGGGGGGGGGGGGCAGGGCTCGCAAGACTAGGAGGGGGGGTGTACAGTGGGGAACACACGGTGCGGGGGGGCCTACCGAGGGAGGGGGATACGGCGGGGATAGGGGAGAAAAAAGGGAGGGTAAAAGGGGGATCGTGGATTTAAAGGGGCCGCGGACAATACCCGGCCCCGCCGCGCTGCCGCCGCCACCGACGCCGCCGCCAACGCCGCTGCGCTCCCAACTTTACCTCAGTCTCCTCCACACTGACACCCCGGGCCGCGCCGCCTCTGTCACGTGATATAAGGTTCCCTCCTCCCCACCCCCCTCCCTCCTTTTCCCTCTTGCGCTCGCTCTCGCGCCTTCCCCTCCCACTTGCCTTCCTGTGTCCCCCAACACGTGACGCGAAAAAGGACGCGCACGCAAGCGTGCGCGTGCCGCCTCGCCACGAGACACCTCATTCCGGCTCCGCGCTTCCGCCCCGCCTCCTCCGCAGCGGCCCCGCCTCCACCACGTGACGCGCGGATAGCCTCCGTTTCCTCTTACTGGCGTAGTTCCGTGTCTCCGCACTCGTCGGTCCCGGTTGTCATTGCGTGCCTGAGTCACGTGCTGAGGGGAAGCGGCAAGGCGTCGTTCTTTTTTCGTAGCCCCCGCCCCCCCCGTCCGCCATGTTTTCAGGCCCGGTCAGCCTTGGTCTTTCCCCGTAAGGAAATGGCCGGGGCGCTTCAGGGAACCCAGGCGCCGTTGCCTCGGCGCAGCCCGGGCTGACGAGGCAGGGCAGCGGGGTAAACCGGAGCGGTTCTGCGCGGGGTGGGGAGGCCATGGCGTCCGGCAGTAACTGGCTGTCCGGCGTGAATGTCGTGCTGGTGATGGCCTACGGGAGCCTGGTGAGGAGATTCCCCCACCCCATTTCCTGCTGTCGCCTCTGACCCAGTAGAGACCCTCCTCTTGAGCAGTTCCCGGTCCTCATTCTCCACCCACTCACCTGCGCTTTTTCTGGGCTTTGACTCCTATCCCAGGAGTACCTGGGAGCATAAGTCACCGACCGCCCCGCCCCTGGCCGAGAACCCTCCCCCTAAACCCTAGGATTAAGACCCCCAAGCCTCTACGCTACAGGCTTATCTATGTCCACGCCATCGCTGGCGGCCTTGCTTTGTCCCAGCTTATACCCCGAAGCATTCGTGAGAGCCCGAATTGAGGGATTTGGAATGAAGGCATGCCTTTTTTTTGTCTAACTTTTTAATTCAAGGTTCTTTACTTCTCATATCTTTTGGACAGGTGTTTGTACTGCTATTTATTTTTGTGAAGAGGCAAATCATGCGCTTTGCAATGAAATCCCGAAGGGGACCTCATGTCCCTGTGGGACACAATGCCCCCAAGGTAGGTCCTTAAGGCATGAGATAGGCCTGGTTCTCCAGATCCATTAGGGCCCAGAATGAGATTTCCTTTGCCTTTAGAAATGACTTAATTCCCGTATTTCCTGGTCCAGTTACCCATGTGTATATTAGTATATTGAGCAATAAAGGTCATCTTGGGTCTTGGCTTACCTGCTCACTGCTGTGGCACAGCAAGTAGCTTATCCAGGGACTTCAGTTTCTGCATCTGCAGAATGAAGGACTTGGATGAAAATTCCCAGCTCTATGGTATGATGTTTCCCAGTTCAATTTAAACTGCCCAGTGTTTTCTGTTTTGGGGTTTTTTGGGTTTTTTTTGATTTAGGGTGGGGTTAGAGTGGTTAGAATTAGCCCCAGATCAGTGAGAAGGGTTGCCATTGCAAAACTTTAGATTTATAAGGGCTCCATAAATCATCTAGTTCTATCATTCATGTTACCAACTGAAATCTAAGAAAAGGAAGCAGCTTACTGGAGGACATACAGGAAGTGAATAACCAAGCAGTCTCTGTCTGTACTTTCTCCTTAGGTAATTGCTTTCCTTTCCTTGGCTTTAAACATCTACTGATGAAATTTTATTTCTATCCCATTCCTCCTTCCTGAGTTCCATCCTTGTGTATCCAATTGCCTACCTAACATTTCCAATTAGATGTCTGATAGGCATCTCAAACCTAACATGTCCTAATGCCCCACAGAACTCTTAATACCCCAACTGCCACCCCCATCCTGCTTCTTCCTCCTTACACTTCTGGGTAAAGGTTGCCTGCTGTCCTTACCAACCTCCTTTTGTATGGCTCTCCCCTGATCACTGGGATCCAGCTACACTGGTTGAATTTCTTATCTTTATGTGTGCTGTCACTGTGGCCTAGAATGATCTACCTCTGGTTTTCACTTGGCTATCTCATTTGATCTTTAGAACTTACCTCAAATACTATTTCCTACAAAGAGGAATGCTTATGACCCATTATAAAGTAGGTCTTCCTTGTTTCCAGATAGCATTTTACTACAAATATTCTTTTATGTTTATTTGTTTAATGCCTCTCTTCCCTAAGCTCTAAGAATGTATACACCATGCCAGTTATGTTCACTGTTGTAGAGCCAGGGCCTACACATAGTAATAATTCATTGTTGAGTGAAAAGCAGGTTGGTGGGAGGGCTAGAGCTAGGACACAATTCTGTCAACTCCTAGACCAATGTTCTTTCATTAACTAGTACTGTAACCCTCCTCTCATTGTTCTTTGCTGATATATTTCATGGAAAGCCTCAAAGAAGATGTTGTGGCCTGAAACCTCAACAGTGCTTCCACATTCTCCCAGTTCTCCAAATGCCAGCTGCCTCCCATAAGAAGGATATAGGGTTAGTTTCCAGTATGTCATGAGCCAATCAAACCTTTGACTATTTAGGACCCCCCCAACCTCAGACTAGATGAGATCAAGATTCCTTTTGCTCTAAAAAGTTCTGGCTAAATTCTCATCCATTGCTGGTGGAAGTACAAATTAGTAAAAGTGCTTTGGAAAATATTGGGGTGTTGTCTAGTAAGGTTGCAAATGTCCCTAATCCATAGCCCAGCAATTCCACTCCTACCATAGAGAAATTAATTTTTGTTTATGTGTACCAGAAAACACGTACAAGAATACTCACAGCATTGTTTCTAATATTTTTTTTAAAAAAACTGTTACTCTAAATGTCCATTTGAGAATGGATATATAATAACATAATAGTATTCTGAAATACTATAAGGAATGAAAATAAACTGAAGATAAGTATATGAACACAAGTGAATCTCCAAAATACTTTTGAATGGAAAAAGTAAATCACAAACGTGAATGAATCTCAAAAACATGCCAGGTGAAAAAATGCCAGAAAGCCATTCACAAAAGAATATGTACCGTATGATTCCATTCCATTTGTATGGAATTCTAGAACAGGAGGAACTATGTTGAGAGCACATCAGTGTTCCCTGGGGCATGAAAGGGGAGGTTGCCAGCAAAGGGGGATGAAGAACGTTTTGGGATGATGAAAGTGTTCTGTTTTTTTTTAATAAATTTATTTATTTATTTATTTATTTTTGGCTGTATTGGGTCTTCGTTGCGTTGCGCGGGCTTCTCATTGCAGTGGCTTCTCTTGTTGCAGAGCACGAGCTCTAGGCATGCGGGCTTCAGTAGTTGTGGCACGTGGGCTCAGTAGTTGTGGCTCACGGGCTCTAAAGCACAGGCTCAGTAGTTGTGGTGCACGGGCTTAGTTGCTCCGCAGCATGTGGGATCTTCCCGGACCAGGGCTCGAACCCACGTCCCCTGCATTGGCAGGTGGATTCTTAACCACTGCACCACCAGGGAAGTCCAGTGTTCTGTATCTTGATTGGGATGGTGGTTGAATGGATGTATTCATTTGTCAAAATACGTCAAACTACACACTTAAAATGGATGTATTTTATTGCGTGTAAATTAAACCTCAGTAAAGTTTATTTAAAACTTTAAGGGGCTTCCCTGGTGGTACAGTGGTTAGGAATCCGCCTGCCAATGCAGGGGACACGGGTTCGTGCCCCGGTCCGGGAAGATCCCACATGCCGCGGAGCGGCTAGGCCCGTGAGCCACAACTACTGAGCCTGCGCGTCTGGAGCCTGTGCTCCGCAACAAGAGAGGCCGCGACAGTGAGAGGCCCACGCACCACGATGAAGAGTGGCCCCCGCTCGCCGCACCTGGAGAAAGCCCTTGCACAGAAACGAAGACCCAACACAGCCAAAAATAAATAAATAAATAAATAAATTTAAAAAAACAAACAAAAAAAAACTTTAAAAGATAGGTTGCAGAGCAATTCAAAAAGTATTTTTCAAAAAAAAAAAAATATATATATATATATTTTTTCCATTTGTATAAGGTTCAAAACCAGGCAAAGCTAAACATCTTCCTCAGGGTGATGTGATAAAACAGCAAAGAAAAATAAAACTTGAGAAGTTAAGGTTGGAGGTTGCATTCAATTGGGTGGACACACAAGGCTTCCAAGTCATTGGTCATATTCCAGTTCATAAATTGGATAGTGCATACAGGTGTGCATCTTAATGAATTTTGTAATTAAGGTGTATATATATATCAAATGTATTCTACGAATGACATATTTCACAATAGAAGTTCCTAAATGTCACAAGAAAATACTTGCTGGGACTCTGGCAACCCTCATAAGACAGATGAATATGAAACTGTTAACAGTGGTTGCTCTGGGTAAGTGGGGGTGACACCTTTCGTATCTTTTTGAATTACCTACTTAAAAAATTAAATGCGCTGTAGAAGAAAGCCTCTAGAAATCCTGTGGTCCACCAGGTAGGGATAGTTCCCAAACTTCTAAACCACATACAGATCTTCTTACAGGTTTTTAGAGTAGATTATGACCTCCAGTTGATGTCCATTTTTTCCCAGCTCAGGAAATTCTTTATGACACCTAACCAAGATTCTTCTAAATCCTGTCAAGGGAACTTCCCTGGTAGTCCAGTGGTTGAGACTGCGCTTCCACTGCAGGGGGTGCGGGTTTGATCTCTGGTGGGGGAACTAAGATCCCGCATGCCACTCAGCGCCCCCCAAAATTTCAGTTGAAAATCAGAAATAATGTTAATGGTGTAGAGCTTGAAGGAATTCTGGCAGGTTAAAAGATCTAGCTTAGAGATACGCAGTTTGGAGAGGTTCTTAGCGAACCCAACCCCATTCCTTATTAAATTCTTGAGTCTTATCTGGCAATTTCATTAGCCAAATGAGCATTTTCTCTGCTTCTGTTTTCTTAGTTGTTCACCTGCTCTGCCCCATTTCCAGACTGATGGGAAGCAAAGTACAGGCTAAGTGACTGTATTCTTTTCTCCACATGAACAGGACTTAAAAGAGGAGATTGATATCCGACTATCCAGGGTTCAGGATATCAAATATGAACCTCAGCTCCTTGCAGATGATGACACAAGACTGCTACAGCTGGAAACCCAGGGAAATCAAAGTATGCGGCATGCTCTTGGAGGATACTTCAGTGAGGGGTCTCACAAACTCAGAATTCCTTTGTTCTCAGAGTTATAAACATAGCTGCTGGCAGACTCAGCAGCTGTGGTTCCTTGTTACAGGGTATATGTCAGATGTGGGAGGCACATTAAGCTTGCTGGAGTTTGGAGAATCTTTTGAGGGTTATGCCTGAGACCAGTCTCTTTCTTAACAGATTGCTACAACTATCTATACAGGATGAAAGCTCTGGATGCCATCCGTGCCTCTGGTAAGGGCTGCTCAACAGCCGTTCCGGATCCTGAAAGCTCACCTGGGGAAGAGAGGGAGGAACCCACTTTATGTGTTAGAATTTGTCCTTTCTGCACATCTCCGGCTGGTAGGAATTTCCTAGTTTTGAGAGTACTGGGTTACTATTTTACCTAAGGAAATGATGTATGTAAGTTACTTTTCTCCAAAGAGTCTGGATTTGTTTTGTTCTTTCTAGACCTTTAGTTTCATGAACTAGATGGTGGTAATTTGCTTGTTTTCCCACAAAAGACAGGCAGCATCTGCTTTTTCACCAAGCCTATTTAGATGGTTCTTGAATTTTTTCTATATGACCATTGTCAGAAATGCTCTTGAATTTTTTTCCATTTTTTTCATATGACCATTGTCAAAAATGCTCTATCTCTACCAAAACATATATATTTTAAACTATGGGTAAATAGGGTAAATAGGAAAATGACACTATTGTGTGTCGTTGGTATAGTTTAACAGTTGTATTGCCACCACCATATGACCACTTAGACACAGCTCTATATCTCTGGTCTTCTGAATTC
Organism: Eubalaena glacialis; assembly: GCF_028564815.1. NCBI lineage: Eukaryota > Metazoa > Chordata > Mammalia > Artiodactyla > Balaenidae > Eubalaena > Eubalaena glacialis. Next base: position 82,189,259 of record NC_083718.1, read on the forward strand.
TCTTAGAATTTCCCCCCAACTCACTCATTGGACCTATTTGTAAGTTTGGGAAATTAATTAGAAAGACTAAACAAATGGGAAAGGGGGTATCATTGTTCTATTATCTCCATAGAGATCCCATTTCATGCTGAAGGCCGGCATCCCCGTTCCTTAATGGGCAAGAATTTCCGCTCCTACCTGCTAGATCTTCGAAACACTAGTACTCCTTTCAGGGGTGTGCGCAAGGCCCTCATTGATACCCTGCTGGATGGCTATGAGACAGCCCGCTATGGGACAGGGGTAAGCCAGATGGCCACTTTTTCCTTCAGGGAACTAAAGGGATGCCCCAGACTGAGAGATTCTCATTCTCCCTTCCTCTTTCTTCAGGTCTTTGGCCAGAGTGAGTACCTGCGCTATCAGGAGGCCCTGAGTGAGCTGGCCACAGTGTGAGTTTGGAGGGGAACATGTCAAAGGGAGCTGGTTAGAGAATACAGGTAGTGCTGGACTGTTCCCACAGTGAGATGACCTTCAAAAGCACTGTGAACAAAATCTATGATAACATAAGAGTTGTCAGGTTCTAGACTGTTAGAGCTGCTTCTTGCTCACATTGGAAAGCAGATGCTGCTCTACAAGCTAATAAGGGAAGTTTCTCCTATTGTGCATCTCTTTTTCTCCTTGTTTTTGTTTTTTGTCCAACTCAGTAAAATGTCAGAATTGGTATAACCTATTACACCAATAAAGGGAATAAAATAAAGTTTTTCAGCACACAAAGATGCCTTCTTTTCAGGGCCCCAGTGTCATCCTTTTGTGCCTTGGTTCGATAAGAGAATTAAATGCCAACCATTTTTATTACCACTTAAAGTATTAGTAACCCTATCTGAAACAAAAGGTATCACTAAAGAATCAGCTGCCGAGGGCTTGTGTTATAGAACAGACATCATGATTTTTCTCTGGGAACTTTTTTTTTTTTTCCATTTATGTTATGACCACATCACAATTCCTCTTTTTTTTTTTATGTTATGTATTTTATTTATTTATTATCTTTTTTGGCTGTGTTGGGTCTTCGTTGCGGTGCACGGGCTTCTCACTGCAGTGTCTTCTCTTGTTGCGGAGCACGGGCCCTAGAGCATGCGGGCTTCAGTAGTTGTGGCTCGCAGGCTCTGGAGTACAGGCTCAGTAGTTGTGGCACACTGGCTTAGTTGCTCCACGGCATGAGGGATCTTCTCAGACCAGGGATCGAACTCGTGTCCTCTGCATTGGCAGGCGGATTCTCAATCACTGCACCACCAGGGAAGTCCCTCGCTGGGAACATTGTAAATACATACTAACAAACCTTCATTATGTTGTTTATGCATACGTGTAACTGAAAGAGTAAAGAGGGAAAGCCAGTCTAGAATAAAAACTTTGTTACCAGCCATGAAAAGAATACATCTGTTTTCTGCTGTGTTGATTATGGCTCTTTCTCAAAAGATAAGGGGTATGTCTGTCCTGTCCTCTTTAGTCTTAAAAATAAACTACCTTGTTCTAAAGACAAAAGGTCCTAGTAAAAACTACTTAGAAAACTAATGAAAATGAACATGTGGAAAGGAGCATTTGGTCTAGAAGTCAGGCAGGAGGCCTGTTCAAAATTCAGTTTCTTTGAAAGACATACTGTATGATTCCACTTATGTAAGGTATCTGGAGTAATCATATTCATAGAGACAGAAAGTAGAGTGGTGGTTGCCAGGGGCTGGAGGAAAGGGAGAATAGGGAGTTGTTTAATAGGCAGAGAGTTTGTTTTACAAGATGGAAAGAATTCTGGAGGTTGGTTGCCCCACAATGTGAATGTACTTAACACTGCTGAACTGTAAACATTTAAAAATGGTTAAGATGGTAGATTTTATGTGTATTTTACCACAGTTTAAAAAAAATTGTCTCTTTGATCTCTAGTTTCTAGAAAGTTTCAATGAGTATATTGAAGAGTAAAGGCTCTGAAATCTGACAAACTTAGGTTTGAATCCCAGCTCTCTGTCACTTACTAGCTTTGTGACCTCAGGCAACTTACTGGATGGACCCTTGGTTTCCTAACCTGCAAAAGGGGATGATACCACCGTATAGGAATAGTGGGATGTTAGTAAATTACATGTTGGTAAAGCACCAGGTTTAATGTCCTAATAAGTACTCAGTAGTTAACTTCAATATTATTTTTTGTTATTCAGTTGTTTCAAGGGACTGGGAGTATATTAATGGCATGCACACATTAGGTGAATCAGCAGAATTAAAAGTTTGCTTTAAGCACAGTGAAATGAAGAAGAGGTTGAGTCAGAGGCAGGGACTCAGTGGGAAAATTGGTTTCTCTGCTATTTCTAAGCTACCAGATGAGATTTTAGTAACTATAGTAACTAGTTTATAAGGTAGGACAGAGACCATTTGTGGCTACAGCTGCATTTATAGGATGGATAAGCCTTGAATTGTTTTCTTCCATTAGTCCTCATTCTGTCCATGACCTGCCCTCTTTGTATTCTTCAGGGTCAAAGCCCGAAGTGGGAGCTCTCAGCGACAACATCAGTCAGCAGCCAAAGACCTAACCCAGTCTCCTGAAGTCTCCCCAACAACCATCCAGGTGACATACCTCCCCTCCAGTCAGAAGAGTAAACGTGCCAAGCACTTCCTCGAATTGAAGAGCTTTAAGGACAACTATAACACACTGGAGAGTACTCTGTGATGGAGCTGAAGAACTGTCACTGTTGATGGAGCCAGACAGACTGCAGTGTGCTTGCTGGGCAGCCCTCAGGTCATCTGGCTCAGCAGCCCGGACTGGATCAGCTGAAGCTCTGGTTGTGTTCAGAGCTCTTAGAGTTCATGCCTAGAGGATCATTCTCCCACCCTCTCTTACGACCAGTTGCAGAACATCAGTTAAGACTTTATTTTCCCTTGGTAGCACTTTTCTCTGGAGTTGAATTCAGATGTTTTTCTTAATATTTCTGTTAAAGCTTCCTTAAAAATCCTCACTTGGTTTTAATCATGGTTCATCTCTCCTTTTCCAGACTATAAATAATCCCAAGGGTGAGAGTTGGGATGACGGGGCTTGGTGTCTTGTCTTCTGTATCTATCCCTTCGAACACAGTTGTATGGGAACCACTTGGGTTTGAGACATCTAAGAGTTCATTGGTGGGAAAGGTATACAGGAACTGGTGGGGAGATTGGGTGAGGCCATGAGTGGTATGTGGAACAACTTACCCTGGTGCTCCACTTAAACCAGGATGTGTTGAAACTTTAACACAACTTCCCTGGCGTGCAAGGATCTGCCTTCTACTTTCATTCCATAGTGTCATGAATAAATTGAAAAGGGAATGTTTTGACACCTGACATAATCCCATCCCTCCTCATGTGTGGGGTAGTGTGAAGGAATGGTCAGACCAATATATTGGTCTGACTTTATATAAACTATTTAATAAAATGAACAATTAAAAACTAAAGCATATGATTCATTCCTTTATAGTTGTCTTTTAATAAAACAGGCATGTGATATGCTCTCTGGACCTAGAACCATACAGATACTCCTTGGGACCACAAAAGAAGAAATCCTGAAATGTGACCGTGGTCCTTGCTCATAGAATTGCCTGTGTCACTAATAGAAGGCTGGAGAACCAGAATTCCCTTCAGGTCTCCAGGGCAACAGGCCAGGTGACCAATCAACTCCTAGGCCTAGGCTCATTGTTGGAGGTGTAAATGTTGCTATGACTACTGAAACCTTGGTGACTGAAAACAAAGTTGAGCCTGCTCAGTCTCCTAAGACTACATCAAGCAAGTTTGTAGACATGTCTGTGGAAAGGATGGTAAAAGTAGAAGAGGTATGCAGAGTTGGAAAAGGGGCTGGGTTGGATGTGTTTCCCTGGATGAGGTTTGCAGATCAATATACCAGAAATGGACAGATGTAACAGAAGGGTAGTAGCAGGAGTGGGAGATTATGTCTGGCACATAGTAGGTATTCAGATGTTTGTTGCATACTAACCGCTGCATGTTACCTTTGATCCATTCTGAAAGGAGTAGGACTTTCTCCCCACCTCCCCTAGGAAATTGGCTACTCCCTGTCTCTAAAGAAAAGGTCTATGTGTCTCCCACTATGATAGGGTACTGAGTGAGGTACTGGAGATCAAGGCAGATCAACAGAACTCCCTTTTCTTGCAGAGTTTTCAAAGGGCCCTGGGACTTAAGAAGATGGTGGACAGGTAATCTCTGCTTCTATCCCTTCCCTTAGCCTTCAGATTGACCTTTTCACCCTCCTGTCCTCCTTAAGCCACTTCTGAGATCTCCATCTTGTTAGGGGCTCCTCAAGAATGCAAACAGGTATGGGAGGGGCAAGAAGCACCCCTTGTTCTCACAAGCAGAGATCAGCCTCCTAGTGCCCACTCGGTTAGGCTACATAGGCAATGGTTTCTATTCTCCCTTGCTTCCCATTCTCTGAAGGAAAATTGGAGCAAGTTTTTGTTGTTTTCTTTTTTAACTTTTTAAGGAAAATTCAAGTATTTGTTGCCCAGCATTGCACTAACCATGTGGTAGGTATGCAGTAGGTATGTATTGAATGAATGAATGAGAAAACTCAAAAGATTAGGCTGTATATCTCCATCACCTGGGGAGCTTTTTTAAAAAACACAGGTCTTAACCCAGAAGATTCTAAAATGGTCTGGGATTAGATAGGATAAGCCTGTTTTTTAAGGTTTCATAGGTTATACCCAGAGGTAGCAAAGATGTGAGGTAACAAGAATGCATATAGTTTTAGTGGGAATCAAGATTGATGCAGCCTTTTTTCTTTTAATTTTATTTGTTTATTTTTGGCTGCGTTGGGTCTTCATTGCTGTGCGTGGGCTTTCTCTAGTTGCGGTGAGTGGGGGCTACTCTTCATTGCAGTGCGTGGGCTTCTCATTGTGGTGGCTTCTCTTGTTGCAGTGCACGGGCTCTAGGCACACAGGCTTCAGTACCTGTGGCATACAGGCTCAGTAGTTGTGGCTCACAGGCTCTAGAGCGCAGGCCCAGTAGTTGTGGTGCACTGGCTTAGTTGCTCCACGGCATGTGGGATCTTCCCGGATCAGGGCTCGAACCCGTGTCCCCTGCATTGGCAGGCAGATTCTTAACCACTGTGCCACCAGGGAAGTCCCTGATGCAGCCTTTTTTATGAAGCCTTTTTTATGAAATCTATCAAAATTTTAAATTCACATATCCTTTGAACTGGCAACTCTACTTCTAGGAATTTACACACATATACCTGCAAAAGCACTAGAATGTACACACACGAGTATTCATGACAGCATTGTTTATAAAAATAAAAAAGCTAGAAACAACGTGTAGCTGGTTAAATTATGATACAGAAATACTAGGCAGCCTTTAAACAGAACAAAGCAAATCTCTATGTGCTGATATGAAAAGTCCAAATTGTTAAGTAATACTGCTTATGTAAACATATGATTTCATGTTAAAAAAAATTAAGGGACTTCCCTGGTGGCGCAGTGGTTACTAATCCGCCTGCCAGTGTGGGGGACATGGGTTCGAGCCCTGGTCCGGGAAGATCCCACATGCCGTGGAGCAACTAAGCCCGTGCACCACAACTACTGAGCCTGCGCTCTAGAGCCCATGAGCCACAACTACTGAAGCCCGCGCGCCTAGAGCCCGTGCTCCACAACAAGAGAAGCGACCACAATGAGAAGCCTGCGCACCACAACGAAGAGTAGCCCCCGCTCGCCGCAACTAGAGAAAGCCCGCATGCAGCAATGAAGACCCAAGGCAGCCAAAAAATAAAATAAATAATAAAAATTAAAAAAAAAAAAATTAAAAGGTAACACTTGCTGATATAGAAAAGTTTTCTGTAAGGATACACAAGAAACTGATAACTTTGTTGAGAAGGACTGGGGCAGAAGAATGAAGCTTTCACTTTTCGTTTAATATATATTTCTGCATCAATTTAATTTTTCAGCCATCTGTAAAAAATAATTGATTTTTTAAAAAAATGTCAACAAGATTATCTGAACAGAGGGTGTGTGTGTGTGTGTGTGTGTGTGTGTGTGTGTGACATACATATATTCCTCTTATATATTAGAAAACCTTAATTCAGACCTAGCCAGGACTGAGTATCACTGGTATGGTGGAAGGAATTAATCCTTAGATTGGATTTGATACCCAGGTCTGCCATTAAGTGACCTTGGGCAACTCACCTGAACTTTAAAGTTTCCTTGTCTGTATAATGCAAAAATTAATATCTATGATACATGGTTATTTTGATAATTGAGTGACATAATATACTAAGTTCTAAGTCAGTTCTAGTTATCCTTTCAAGGAGTTTGCAGTCTTCTCACGATGGCACAGAAGTTCTGGTGAAGAAGCAGCCTCACTGATGGCGTTTTTGTCTCCACTCCTGACTTTAACCCACTCAACCCCTACCTTTCTGCCTGGGACAGGTGGCAAAATTCACACACTCACTGTCTGTGGCAGATGACATTAAGCCAGAGGAGAAACCCATATGCCATCCTAAGGATGCAGGACACTATGGTGCAGGAGTTGGCACTGGCCAACAAGCAATTACTGATGGTGAGTTCTAGCAAGGGTGACCTGAAGTTTCATCCCCTACTGCCCTGTGCCTTTGCCCACTGGGATTCCCAAGCTCTTAGTCTCTGCCGTTATACCAGAGCAGCAACTCTTTAACCGTAAAACCAAAGCTCCTTTTCATTGATTCTTTGCATCCAGCTGCAGAGTCCCAAACTGCAGTCTAGTCTTTGCTCCTCTCGCCTTGGTAAGACTGCTTCTTAGTGCCTAACACCTGCCTCTTGGAACCTCTCTCTCTCCGTGGAGTCCCCAGTTGCTGTCATGTCACCATCTTTGTATCCAAGGTGCCTAGAAAAGTTTCTGGTTCACAGTATGTTCTCATCAAATATTTGCTGAACGTTGGAGCTTCACCCATGGGGGAAAAAAATGGGTAGGCTTCCACTCCAATGGTTCAGCCTCTATGCTACTGCCTAGCTTATGTCACAGCTAAGTCCAGATCCAAGAGAACACAGGTGATGGGAAAGAAACCAGGGAGAAAGAATGAGAAAGGTGGGTAAACAGAGGGCAAACATGACACTCTATTCTCCCCTCCCCACCAGGTCCGTCAAGCTGCCCTGCACCAGCTGTTTGAAAAGGAGCATCGGCAGTACCAACAGGAACTAGATCAGATGGGCAAAGCTTTTTATGTGGAGAGACTCTAATGGCATTTGAAACATTGTCCTTCCATTCTCACCATACCTGCTAACCTAGATTTCTTGAGCCCCACCACTTTCAACTTCCTTCCCAAAACTCACCTGGATCTAGTTATGTGCCCAGGACTCAAGACGGTGCTCCAACTCTCACCTCTCGTGCCCCTGTCAACCCCCTGGTGCTATAGGGGAAACAATCTATGAAACAATGGTAAAAACAAGAGTGACGCCTTGTGGTCAGAATGACATATGCAGTGTTGATGTAAGTGGGGGGAGGGGAGGTGGATAGAGGCACAATGTGAGAAGCGAATCCTGATTTGGTTTAACAAATAAAGCTAGTTCTTAAAGGTTCAAACCTGGACTACTGGCTCATTCTTTCAGCCCTAAGTCTTGATCTGTTTCAAAAGTGCTTATTCACAGCTGCCATAATCTTAATAGAACTTTCTGGATTTTGCTCACCACCTCTCTGATCTCACTTCCACTGATCTTTTCTGTATACTTGGACAAATAGCTCTGAATATGGCTATTAATCCACAGGCACTATGGTGCTTGATGTCAGGAGGCCTGGATTTTAGGCTCTGACTTGGCCAGTTATTGTGAGACCTTGGACAAGTCTCTTTCCTCTGGATTTCTGCCTGAATTCCCACCTCGGCAAAATAACAGGGTTCCAGACTCAAATGCCTTCAGGAGTCCGGCAGTTATAAGGGAATAAGGGATGGTGGGATTTATGGGAGACTGGAAAGAGCATGTGAAATCTAAATGCATTCAAAATTCTGAAAAGGGGGCTTCCCTGGTGGCGCAGTGGTTGAGAATCCGCCCGCCAATTCAGGGGACATGGGTTCGAGCCCTGGTCTGGGAAGATCCCACATGCCGCGGAGCAACTAGGCCCGTGAGCCACAACTACTGAGCCTGCGCGCCTGGAGCCAGTGCTCCGCAACAAGAGAGGCCGCGATAGTGAGAGGCCCGCGCACCGCGATGAAGAGTGGCCCCCGCTTGCCGCAACTGGAGAAAGCCCTCGCACAGAAACGAAGACCCAACACAGCCAAAAATATATATATAAATAAAATAAAGAATTATTAAAAAAAAAAAAATTCTGAAAAGTACTGATTAATCATTTGCATCTATAGGCCATAGAGAACCTTACTTATAAAGATCCGCTTTACATACAAATGACATCTCAAGCCAGAGAGACTCCCACTCTGCAGCCAGTAACAGGTGCAGGAACACGCCATCACTCTCTGATGCAATTGCCATCATACATACTTTTCCCTGTTCCCTCACCTTGCCATCTGCATGCTCATTGGTTACTCATCGTTTCCACACTGATGGTTTCCTGCCCTCAACTCCATGTGGCTCTGTCTGCACTGCAAAACTCGCACCTTTTCTTTCCCCCCTCCCACAAGTCTGCCTCTGTCCTTCAATATGCATTTTTCATCTTAGCTCAGAGCTTCTCCTTCCTCCTTCCCCTACACACCCCACTGATGAGGAGCACAGAGAAGCAGCAAGGTATAAAGAGAAGAGCACACGCTATGGAGTCAGGTGTGCGTTCGAAGTCTGGCTTCACCTCTTAATTGTGTCACCATGTGTAAGTTACTTCTCTGAGCCTCAATTTTCTCTTCTGAAAGTGGGAATAATACCCATCTCAGAGGAACATTATGAGGATTAAATAAGATTATGTAGAGAGCAAGCCCAGCGCTTGGCACGCAGTAGGTATCCTCCCTCTTCCCTCTTAGGAGATTTCCCTGTGACCAAGCCCTTCACAGGTCCCCTACTGGCCCCCTGGCCAGCCCCCTTATGCAGCTCAAATGTCATTCTCCATCCCAGGCCTGTCTTTCTGTCCTATATATCCATTCATCCTCCAGTCCCCATCAGCCCTGCTTCCCAAGCCGTCTTATCTTTAGTCAATAACTACTCAAGTGTTGTGACACCAAACAAGACACGGAGCTCACAGGCTGGTCGGGGAGGCAGGCGTTGACCAAGTCATGACAGGTATGATGAGAGTTTTATAGGAGAAAAACCACACATGTGTCCTGGGTTTGACCCGCAAACCTGGCTGAGTCTCCCATTCCTTCTGCCTGTTCCCCCGCCCTCTATTCCCTGCGGGTCCACCTCACCTTCACTTCTTTCATCTTCCCTTGTATCTATCTCCCAGCCGCCCCCCACCTCTTATATATGGCAGCATAGCCTGGCGTTAGGAGAACAGGCTTCCACATGACAGAGCTGGGTTTGAATTCTGGCTGTCACTTACTGCCTGTGTGGCCTTGAGCACGTAACTTTAATTTTCTGGGTCACAGAGGTTTTTTTATATGTAAAATGGAGATAACACCTACCTCACTGGATTACTGTGGAGATTAAATAAAGCACTTAGCAGAGAAGTGGCATATAATATCCAATAAATGCTAAGTCATAATGATGTTTTCCTGCCCTGTGATAGTCTTTCTCTTTTTATTTCCTCTCCATTACCTGGCTGCCCCCCAACCTCCCACCACACTCTCTCATCAACCCCTTTTATTCCTCTTTCCTCTGTTCATTTGGGCCCACAGAATGCCCCGCCCCCTCTGCCTTGATCCCTGACCTTGGCCTCTCTCCCCAGGGCTTGTCAGTGCCAGGCTGGCTCCAGTATTGGCAGTCCGGCCCCCTACGGAGCCCATCTCCTCTGATCCTCTCTGCCTACTCTGTCCGCTCTCATCACATCAACTGAGTAGTTCACCCCATCATACCTATCCAGCCCCTTTTCCCTCTGTGGCTGGTGCCTTACCCAGCTCCTCAGGCTCAGAAGGACTCAGTCTTGCTTGAAATGGCTACACAGAAGTTACTTCCAGGAGAGCTAGAAAGCTTTCATCAAAGGCAATCTGAGATTTCGGCCTGGATATGCCGTCCTGTCAGTCTCCTCCTAAGAGAGCTGCTCCTCCCCTACATCAATGTTTCCTGTCTCTGCCTCTGTTTCCTCAGTGCCCCAAACACTAAAGTCCTTTCAATTCCTGCTAGTCCCTTTCCCAGCCTCTCTCCCTCCAGCCTGTGGTTCTCCAGGACAATCAAGATTCCCAGAGAAGGGAACTAGAACTTGGGGGAGGGGGTGTTAAGGATAAAAAGGAAGGTCAAGAAAGTAAAAATTACACACAGATTGAAACCCATAAGACAACACCACAGGTGCCTACCTCTGAGCTTGTATGCCCATTTGTTAGTCTTCCCCTGGAAGGCAAGAGCCACACAATAGGAATTGACTGGGGCTTGGGACAAGCTATCGATCTAGATCAAGGGCACTGTCGGGTTGGCATATGTGTTTGTGTGTGCGTGTGTTGAGGGGGTGTGGAGGTGTCCGGCCTAATGGGAACAAGGACACATGGAACAGGCCTGGGGGCTGAAGCAGAGCATCCTCCTCCCACCCCACACTTCCACCCAAGCCCCCCACCCCACCAGTGTAGCTATAACTCGGGCTCCTTTCTGCCACAGTAGAGAGAAGAATCTGCCTGCCACATGACATTCAACAGACCTGATTCTCTTCAGAAGAAAAATCTCCCAGAAAAGCAGGCACCAGGCTGGATCCCTGTGAGGGAAGACCATGAGAGAAGCCAGCCCAGGAGCTTGCGTTGTAAAAAGCCCCAGAAGAGGAGGAGAGTCCCAAGGACTGCAGGCTGTTTCCTGGCAGAGGGGGTTTCCTCCCTCCCTTTGATCTCCTAAAGTCTTACTTCTAATTCCGCCAGGCAGGAGAGACCAGTCTTCTCTGGAGCCCAGGCTGGAGCCTGCTAGTGAGACAGGTCACTCTTCTCTTCTGGACACCCAAGGGTGACTTTAAGGAGGATGCCTGGAGGACATGGGGAGAAGGTGAGAAGGGACAAGATGGTGGGAAGAAGCAGCCAAGCCTTCTGGAAGTTTCTCATGGCTACTAATCTGTCGTACTTAAGAGCAGGAGGGTTCCAGGAAGGTGTCCGCTGAAAGGCCTTCAGCAGCCTTGTGTGGGTGTTGGAAAGGGAAAGCAGGTTGTGCAAGTCCCCACCCCCACTCTGGCGAAGCCTTGGGGCAACAGGAGGGGAGTTGAGAACAGGTGGCAAGGTTGATGAGGAGCTGCTGACACTGCTGATCCTCTGGGCACTGGGGCCATGACATGTTGGGGAGAAGCTCCGTGTTGGAGCTTTGGGGAAGGATAGGTGCCCAGATGTGGAGCCCTGCCAGATATTCTTCCTGGTTTAGGCCAACGTGATCCAGCGAAGGCCAGGCACTAGTAGGAGAGGAGCGGAGTCAGGGATGGCACGAAGAGAAGATGACTAAGAGCCGGCTGCCTTGGGAGGCAAAGAGGAAGGGTCAGTGCCCTTCCCCAAGGAGATGGCTCTCCATCTAGCCATGCTTGGTGCCTGGTGTCTCTGCTCTGTCCTTTCTTTGCAGTGGGGAGGAAGGCAGAGGACCACCAAAGCTCTCCTGCCTGCTTCTGTGTGATATGTTTGATATTGGGTTGTTTAATTAGGAACCAACTAAATGTCAAACATATTCTTACAGCAGTAGGCAATTTGGCATCACACTCTTTCCTACCTCAACCTCTGGGGCTCTGGGGCTCCTGTCTTTTTGACTGAACCTCTTCTCTCCAGGACCCCTTTGGAAGACCAGTCGCTGCAACCTATGTGGATTTCAGTCTTTTTTTTTTTTTTAAACATCTTTATTGAAGTATAATTGCTTTACAATGGTGTGCTAGCTTCTGCTTTACAACAAAGTGAATCAGTTACACATATACATATGTTGCCATATCTCTTCCCTCTTGCATCTCCCTCCCTCCCACCCTCCCTATCCCACCCCTCTAGGTGGTCACAAAGCACCGAGCTGATCTCCCTGTGCTATGCGGCTGCTTCCCACTAGTTATCTATTTTACATTTGGTAGTGTATATATGTCCATGACACTCTCTCACCCTGTCACATCTGGATTTCAGTCTTGAACTGGAGGGCTAGTGTGGGAGCAGGAGAGAGCTGAAGCCTGAGTATCAAATCTTCCTATACCTTTCCCTTATACTAGAAGGGATATGGCTCTGATCTTCTCCTGTCCTTGTATTTTTCTCCTCCTTATTCAATCCCCCCACCTTATTATCCACTGCTTCCTGTCCCTGAGACTCTCTCTTTCTGTTCCCTAAGTGCAATAGTAGGGGTCTTTTTGGTTTTTCTGCTTCCCTTCAAGAGTCAGCTGATGGTCTATCTGCTTATCTACCTCTATTGACTGGAAGCTCTCCTGAGTGGACTCCAGTTTTGCCCTCTACGCTGGTGGGTGTTTCAGTCACCCCATTGTTGGGGCCTAGTATTAATACTACCCATCTATCCTTGACATAATGACTAATTAGAGACATTTATATTCTTCCCTGTTAGCTCTGGTCACCTTGAACAGTGCCCACCTCTCCCTGGCATACTGTCAGATTGTATGGTGCCAGTGTCTGGGATTAACTGCCACCTGTCAGTAGCAAGGCTCCAAGTGGAATGAACATGGCCTGGAACTAAGCCAGGGGGAATAGAGTGGGAAACGATGATGATTATGATGATGAGTGGGGGGAGTTAAGAAGGGAGCAGAGGGTGAGAAGAGTAGAGAGCAACACAGACCTTGGTCTGTGTGGCTATAAAAGTTCTATTTAAAGATCACTATGGGGAAATGGAGAAATGGAGGACATTACCCTATCTGGATTACTGTGACCATCCCCCTCTTTTCTCCCCCGGCCCCACCCGCTTGAAGCTCTGGGATGGCCTTCTAGATCCCAACCTTACCCTCTTACTCCATCCCTGTGGTTCTTAAGGGGGAGGAATGATGTCTCCCTGCCGATTAGAGACTCTCAAAATAGCACAGTAATTTGATCTGGGGATCTGGGGAAATTGTCAAGGATCATGAGTGGCCTCCCCTCTTCACTGTTGCTCAAGCTCCCTGAATACCAGGAATCAAAAGGTAAAATTCAACCAGTGGAATTTGATTAGCATCCAGCACAGTCTGGGTGAGAGTAAGGGGGAAGCTGAAGGGCAACTAGGAGCCTCTGGGTGAAAACTACCATTCTAGAATTGCCAAAGTACCCTTCTCTATTTCAATGTCCTCCCCCTCCCCCTCCCTTCTCTTTTAAAACACCCATAGAGCTGCCCAGAGTGAGTGGAAAGTTTCAGGGTCAGGGAGAACCTTTCCCCTCCCCCCACTTTCCATTGTCTAAAATCAGCCTCAGCTGTTCCCTAATTTTTCTTTGCTGGTGATGTCAGTCCATCAAAGTGTCTCACCCTGTGTTCCCCTGAGAACAATGATGGGGCGGAGGGAGCTGGAAAGACCATATTAGGAACAAGAGGTGGAGCCATGGGCAGAAATAAAGGCTCAAGTCTGGGGAACTACTCACTCAGCCAGCAGCCCCTTCTTTCTTACCCTAGTCTCCAGTCCTCCAGTGTTCACAGGTGAGCTCCCCAACAGCCACTGTTCACGATGGAGGCCATCAAGAAAAAGATGCAGATGCTGAAGTTGGACAAGGAGAATGCTCTGGATCGGGCAGAGCAAGCTGAAGCCGAGCAGAAGCAGGCAGAAGAAAGAAGTAAACAGGTAGGCCTCGGCCTTGGCCTCTCTCACCTGCTGGTGAACAAGACTGTGAGATGGAAGAGAGTTTTCATGGGAAAGGCAGTGACCACTGGTGCCAGCTCATCCTTTGGGTGGGAGGGACTCCTCTTCTTCCCCAGCCTCACAGGATAGGCAGAGGACATCTAGGGTATTTACCTCAGACTGCCTGTGTGACCTTGGGAAAATCGGTGGCCCCTTCTGAGCCACAGTGTGTCTGCTGGATTTAAGTGGGAGTGGATCATGTTTTGGAAAAAACCCTGATTTCTAGAGGAAAAAGTGGGAGCTTGGCATGTAGCATCTCTTTTCCCTTAAATGGAGTCACGGACATCTACATCCTAAGTAAGTGTCTTAATGAAAACCCAGCATGGCTTGGCCATCTTAGGGTCAGAGATTACAAGGTCACAGGCAAAGGGCATAGCATAATTCCTGGGGCAGTTGGCTGAAACTGACTAGGGAGAAAGTGTGTCTCTCTGAGGATGATAACATAGAGGCTGAGCTCAGGGGTCTGTCAGGGCTCAAGAGCCTAGGGTCTGAGACTGCACTGTTGTGTATATATGTCTTGTGTGTGATTCTTGGGGCTTCTATAGCTGGAAGATGAGCTGGCAGCCATGCAGAAGAAGCTGAAAGGGACAGAGGATGAGCTGGACAAGTATTCTGAAGCTTTGAAGGATGCCCAGGAGAAGCTGGAGCTGGCAGAGAAGAAAGCAGCTGATGTGAGTATAGAGAAATGGGGGGACGGGTTTAATCTACACACATAGATCTTCATGTTAATAACTAAACACTTGGACATATACATACTTGTGGATTCAGAGAACATAGACATTGATACCCACATACATTTTTGCCACATGGTGGCATACCCTTGTAATGGCATATACTTTCTTTCTTAAAGACATGTAGAAGTCTCACCTTCTTACCCCCAATCCAGGAATTTAATTATCTTTCCCAGGACCTGGACAAAGGGAGGGGACTCCAAGTCCAGACTGCTATCACTTTTCCCACCTCCTCCCCCATGCCACATTCTTAGCTTTTGCGTCCAAGGATTGGCACGTAGATATGTGTATTAATAGGGAAACTCTCATCTCTCAACTGCCCAGCAAAGCCAGCTCAGATTTCACAATGGGACAAAGGAGGTCACACTGACCCTGGCCCTATATGGGTTTATTTATCTTGGCCAATGTGGGCATTTACCCTTATGTCACAGAGATGCCATAGAAAACATTGCTTATAGGGCAGCAGAGAGAATCTTAGAATGTTATACTATAATAGAAATAAGGACTCAGGGGGTAAAGTTGTCACCACCAGACCTTATTCTGTGACCTTGACTAAATTACTCAGCTTCTCTAGAGCTGAATTTTCCCATTTGAAAATGAAACAAATTCTCTTTTCCACTTCATGTTATCTCATAATCACCCACTTTCCTTCATCTTCAGTCCTGAAGTTAACCACAAAGATAAATGAGAGACTACACAGAAAAGATTTTTGGAAGAAAAGTAACATAGGAATCTTAACAGCAACAAAAGAATGTCCCAGTATTGATGGAAATACAGTCAATTCTCAGCACTGAGTTAGTAGGAAAATAGGAACATGTGTTTTTTAAAATTCCACTTGGTTTTGGAAAACAGCTAGAGACAGAGTAGGCCGTTCAGAAATGTTTTCGGATCCTCACATTCGAACGCTTTGCTATTAGGTTTCTGATCTCCTCTTTGGCTTTCTGCCACTTTCAGGGGCCTGGGGAAGTGGTGAGGGTTGCTGAATATATCATGCCAGAGGTCAGAGGCACAAAGCATATCATATACATTATACATGTTCATAGTTTCCAAAAGTTTAGGCCACTGCAAACTATTAATTAATTCTTCCTTCTTGCAAAACTGTGAACAACACAGGTTAATCCCAGGACTTTGGGCAAATGCTTGATGGCCTGCTGGAGTTGCCTAACCTAGGTTCTAGGTATAGATGGATAGATTTCTCTGGTTCTAATAAACGGGCATGGGAGTAAGTTTTCACAAACTGACATAATGTCAGGTTGATAACAATTTTGTGACATGTTGAGTAACAACTCTCTGAGAAAGTCCTTAGGCTGAAACAGCTAGTATGTGGGCTTGAGGAGGTGTTTCCAGGAACAATGAAAAGAGCCAACAAGTCTAACCTGAGATCTTGGGGGCGAAAGAATGACATAGAGGCTCTAAACAATATGCCCATATCATTGGGAAGATAAAGGAATTTGCTGGGGATGAATTCTATCTGTCCTTACACATACACGCAGACACATACACACACGTCAGCCCCCACCTAGACAGGGTCTACTAAGTACATTCATTTGAAAGAAACTTCTCATATTTATATAGGAATCCACCAAAACCATTTAAATACGTAAAGTATGAGTAAAAAAACTCATTCAACTTCTCTCCCCCTTGTTAGCTTTCCCAACTGTCATTAAGTACCCTCAGAGATATGTAGGAGAACAAGAAATAGGAGGGGAAGGTTGTAGGCAAGACGCAAACATCTGTTAGTCCCGGGTTAAGATGGAAACAGGAAGAAAGGTTTTTTTTTTTTTAATTTTTTTTATTTTTGGCTGTGTTGGGTCTTTGTTGCTGCGCGGGGGCTTTTCTCTAGTTGCGGGGAGCAGGGGCTACTCTTCGTTGCGGGCCTCTCATTGAGTGGCTTCTCTTGTTGCAGAGCACGGGCTGTAGGCGTGGGCTTCAGTAGTTGTGGCTCGTGGGCTCTAGAGCGCAGGCTCAGTAGTTGTGGAGCACGGGCTTAGTTGCTCCGCGGCATGTGGGATCTTCCCGGACCAGTGATCAAACCCGTGTCCCCTGCATTGGCAGGCGGACTCTTAACCACTGCGCCAATAGGGAAGCCCCAGGAAGAAAGGTTTCTTTTCTCAAAGCTGGGGTCAGCAAACTACCACCTGTGGAGTAAATCCTGCCGCAGCCTGGTTTTGTACATAGTTTTATTGGAACACTGCCATGCCCATTCATTTACATATCGCCAACTGGCTTTCTCCCTACAAGGGAGTGGTAGCCACACCCTATGGCCCACAAAATCAGAAATATTTACTGTCTGGCCCTTTACAGAAAAAGTTTGCTGACTCCTGCCTCAAGGGCTCAAAGAAGGAAAGTGAGGTGTTTATAGGAATTGGGAAAAGTGCTGAATAAGGAGGAGGCAACAGGTTAAAAGTAGAAAGCAAGGGTCAGAGTCAGCAGCAACATAATATATGCATCTTTGAGGGGAGGCTGCTCTGTCTAATACGAAGGGAGTTCACAGCTCAGCTTTTGCCCTTGAGATTAATAAACAAGTAAACAGAGCATATTACTTTGATGTAGATATAAGGGGAAGAGAAGGAGGAGGGAGTCAATAACTGCATGTTTACGCAGGGAGTTCTGGTTATCTGAGAAGCCTTTTTGGAAAGTGTAGGATTTGCCAGGACTCCTTGAACAAAGAAAGGGTGAGGGTGTGGCAAGATCAGACTAAACTTATTTCCTCCCTGAGTTCATCCAAGGTCCTATTTATTTGTTTTTTAATTGTGGAAAAAATATACATAACATAAAATTTGCCATTTTAACCATTTTTAAGTGTACAAGTCAGTGGCAGTAAGAACATTCACACTGTTGTGCAACCATGTCTAGGGTTCCTTTAATCTGAGATGAAATCAGAAGCTGTTGAAGCTAAAATAAGGGGAAAGAAGAGTGCAATAGTTTGGACATGAGAGTCATAACACCCTTTTTTAAGGACAGGAGGTGAAAGGGATGGGGAGAAGAGGGACAGGACAGACATATACACCTGTTGATATACTGTTGTATTGTTGGTTACCAGGAAGACAGTAGCACTGGGCCCCTTGCTGCCCATCCATCATGCTTTTAAAGGTCATTAGGAGTCAATCCACCTGTTTCTCGGGATCAAGAGAAGATTATCTGTTCAAATCTACCAGCCTCAGGAATGCAGTGGTGCTCTCACCACTCCTTTGGTTTGTTTAAGATGACGTCTTCTGATTCTTCAGTAGGGCATAGCGGCGGTGGGGGGGTGGGGGGGTGGGGGTGGGGGACGCGCAGTGTGTGTGCGCCCGCAATACTGCCCCCTGCTGATCAGCACCCAGATGACAGTCTCATTTTTGTTTCCATAGTCCCTCTCATCAGATTTCTCCAAAGAGAGTTGTAAAAATTCTTAGGCCATCAGGGCAGTTTACTGAGGCTTCAAACCCTGCTTTTTCTTTCCAATTCCTGGGGTGGGGTGGGGTAATCAGAGTGTACAGGTAACTCTATCAAGCAAATTACTGTTTGCGTTGTTTCTGTTTCCTCTGAATAGTCTCAATGCTCAGTATTTCTAAATGTAGGTAGTTGAAGACACACCCTCTGGTGGGAGTGTCTTCAGAACCTGGCATTGAGTGCAGCACCTGACTTACCTATCAATCTTTTTGCGGATTAGGATTCTTAATTTAAAATCCTCTTCTACACCCTCATTCTCCAGAGGAAAAGAGAGCTGCATCACAGGAGAGACTTATTACTATTACTTACTGAGAAGGTGGCAGGAACACAAAGAAATAAGAAGGAACAGTAAAATCTCCAAGGCCCTTTACTACTGTGCTTCTAAAAATCCTGCATGGCAATGCCTGTAGGGGCAGTTTCTAACTCATAAATAGCTCCTTGGGGTACCTGGAAGCAGAGCGGTGTGAAATTGGTGAGTTATAACAGAGAATGGAGGCTGAGTTCCACAGTACTATAGTTTTTCAGGTGCTCATATCATGCTGTTGCACAAAGGATCTGGTAACAGTAGTCTGTAATAGAGGAGTCCTTCTGACAAAATGGAGGCATAAGATATCTTCCTCACCTACAAAAGGAATTGTAAGCGATGATTAATTACCAAGTCCTGAATCATTCAAGGTTTGGAGAGGCTGGCAAATCACTGGTGCATATTGACTCTCAAAAGTAACAGGGGAAAAGACCAGTATTCTAAATAGAACACTTATGTTCATAACTGATGCCAAATAGATTGAGAACTTTGTCAACCTGCCCATCTCTTCATCCCCCATTAATTCCTTTCATTGATTTTCAGGAGATGGGAGAGAACCTACCTGAGCAGACTTTAAAAGGAGGCTGGAGAGGTCATCGTCTTTTGAAGATGAGACCCAGAAAGTCTAGGCTTTTCTTAGTACCTGGGTTTGGAGCATTTGTGGGGTGGGTGGAAGTAGAGGCTTGTAGGGTGTTTATGTTGTGGAGAGGACACAGGGTGCCCTAGCGGGTAGGTGGTGGCGGACCAGCACTGAGGGAGTGAGGGGTCAACGGTGGGTGTAAAGGCCGCACAGGCCAACCATTGTGGGCAGCCTGCCCAGCGACTGGAGAGGCTTAACCACGACGCGCCTTCCGGTTACCATGGTAGCCCTCCCTCTTCCCAACCCCGCCCCCCTTTGCTGGCCCGAGGGAAAGGCTGGCAGCGGTCGCCTAGGGCCACAAAGAGGTCCCGCCCCTCGCTCCCAGCCGCGGTTCTCCCTCCAGTGGACGGCCTTCCCGCCTGCCTGCGGTGGGAGGGCGCGGCAGTGGTGGCGTCACATCCGGGCGGGTGGGTGAGTTCCGGTATTTCAGGGCGGAGCAGGCGGAAGTAGGGGTGAGAAGCGGCTGCAACGCCGAGCGGAGGAGGCAGGAACCCGAAGGCAAGCAGGGGCTAGGTGGGGACCATGGCTGGGATCACCACCATCGAGGCGGTGAAGCGCAAGATCCAGGTTCTGCAGCAGCAGGCCGATGATGCAGAGGAGAGGGCCGAGCGCCTCCAGCGGGAAGTGGAGGGAGAAAGGCGGGCCCGGGAACAGGTACGGAGAGGGCGAGGCGCGTGAGGGAGGGGCAGGCGCTGGAGAAGATGGGACAGAAGTGGGTTCCATTTTTGCGGTGCAGCACGGTCCTTAGGGGGCCAGCATACTCGAAGATGAAGTTGGGGCCCGGAGGATGGGTGGGGCTTAGCTTCATTTGGACCTCGAGCGGGTGAGGGGGGAACTGGGTGCTCGAGCGAGCAGGCTTGACCTTTGAAGGAATTGAGCTTCACCGGGACTGGGGGGTGGTTTTCTTCCTCCTCCTCTTTTCTCCCTGCTCATTCATTCAGTCCCTCTGAGTCGGGCGCGGTCAGGGGAGGGGCTCAGCGGCCTCTCCCTCCCCCACTTCCCCGTGGCGGGGGGCGGGGATTGTGCTCTGGTTTGAGGTTTCTGGCCCAAGGGGTGAGAGTAGGTGGATGCGTCTCTGGTCTGGGTGGGGGCAGAGCCGAACTTACTGTGAAAGGGTGGGGAGTGGGGGGGTGGGAACCGCCGGAAAGCCCCCGGCGTGGCCTGCTGGCAGCTTTTCCGCTCCCTCCTCCTGCTCAGGAAATGAGGCAGCAGTCGGCTGAGAGGAAGCGCGGTGCCCTCCCTGGAGGAGGTTGAGGCCACAGCACCGCCTCCCATCCTCCGTCCTGGGGCCCTTTCCTCTTAAGGGGAGCCCTTGCAACTGCTAAACCCACTCTCTCTGTCGTAGTGAAGCAGGAGGGGAGGAGATGGTACTTCACTCTCTCTGTTAGTGCAAATGTAGGAACCAACAGAACTTACCATGATGACCTGGAAGGCAGGAACTTCTGCCAGATTCAGGCGTTTATTTCTGAAGTGTGAAGAGTGCAAGTTGAACCGGTTAAGAACACTTCTTCCAAGCAGAGCTGATAAGCGAGTGTATGTGGTAGAGAATCTGATGAGTGCCGATTTCTGTCAAGGTTTCTGGTTGACCTAGGCAGTATGGTTGATGGAGACAAAATAGTGAGTTCCGAAGTGATGTTACTCTGCTACTTTCCCAATTACCCATTACCGTGTCTTCTTTTTTTTTTTAAGTTCAATAAATATTTGTTCAACTGAAAGTTGGAACTTAAAATGTTAATGGATTGAATGGTGATTCCTGAAACTGCTTTCTGTTTAGAAGTGGTGAACTACTTTTAGTAAGCCATAAGATTTTACAAGGTCTAGGGTGCAGTCCAGTGGGTGGAGCTGATCTCCTGAGTTGAGGCTTTGGTTTTGGAGGATCTGGAGGCTGGAGAGGAAAGTAACTGTTGCTGAAATTTGAAGACTTAGTGAAAGAACTCTTGTGGTTTATTGGTATTCCTTGTTGTTCTTTCCCTTGGTAAGTCCCCCCCCCCCCCACCTTTCTGGCTGCTCCTTCATGGAGTGGCTGAGAATTAATGTTTTTGGGGAAAAGGGGGAAAACAGCTGCCCTCCAGGTTAATACTTAAAGATTGTTAGAATAGTCATTTCTTTTTATAACTGGGCATGGAAATGCTGGGAGCTTGTCTTTCTCAGTCACCCATTTCTCAGTGGATTTTTTCTCCGTTCATTATACCCGTAACTTCTAATTATCAATTCAAGTGAGATGGACTGGCTGGGTGACTCTTTATGACTAGTGACAGTTTCTGATCTCCTTTGTTCTGGAGACCAGATCCCCTTAAAGGGGAAGACAGGGATGGCTTGAAGGAACTAGCCATGTGTTGAGCTCCAGAATCAGGCTCAAAGTAGGGGCATGCTAGGAATAGTTCTGGGGTAGATGATGTCGTCCCCCCAGCAACAGCCCCCAGGATTTTGTTTTCCCCCTAGGATTCTCACCCACTCCCCCCAGGATTTGGTAATTTTCCTTGCAGGAAAATTTAACTCCTTTTTTCCCCACCCTTGGTGACTCTAGGGTAATAGGCAGCAGAGAGAGCAGCTTCAGATGTTTCTTAAGCTTCTCCCTCAGAGCCTGCCAAATTTGCTTATTGAGCTGAGTGAGATCTAGTGAGAAAGCCCTCAGATGGGGAAGTAGGGTTAAAGATTTATGAAACCAGTATCTTCTACTCCCTAGCTTGAGGGAGCCCAATCTTTTGACTTTCTGCTCTAGTGAACTTTGAATTCCTCCTGAGGAGACACCTGTGGGAAGGGAGGGGAGTGGTGCTTGAACTGCCTGTTGTCCTCTTAGGGCATTCTGGAATGTGGGTTTTGCAGGCTCCTCCCTCCTGGAGCTGGAAGCTCTGCACTCCCTGATGGTATCGCATGCTGTTAGTGGGATTGTCACTTAATTCCTTTTCTGGTTGCTTTGTGTGAACATCCAACCCTTGTTGGGAAGCTGGATGAGTCCAAAGCAGAGACTGAGTTGTTCTGGAATCCATCTATCTTTTCTGCTCTTGGCCTGGAGATTGACCTTTTATAATGTAGCACCTTGTCAAATCCACTTTTGATTTTGAATCTCCTTTGCACTTTTTGTGAAACTGAAACAGACTGCAACATAATATTTAAATGCAGTGTTTTTCCTTCTCTGTGTGTGTGTGTGTGTGTGTGTGTGTATGTGTTGTGGTGGTAAAAATACACAATGGTAAGTATTTACCATTTTAACCGTTTTTAAGTGTACAGTTCACCTTATTTGTTGTTAATACCTGTCTCCTAACTTCTGCGGGTATTTCTCTCTCTGTCTCTTTTTTTTTCTGGTCTAAAAAATTTAGGAATACTACTGAGGGAGTGAGTGGGCTTTGACTAGCAGTTTCGATTGTGGCCTTATTCCCAAATTCCTAGTCTGCAGGGGGTGGGTGGCCGTAGTTAGAATGTCTGACTGTTGTGTGGCTCTCTTCTGTTCGTAGGGTCTGGTGGAGTAAGCAACTGGCTTTATCACCTTTCTTTGGTTTAGGTTTGCTTTCCCGCTGATTACCTTTCTCTTACCTTCATACTAGAGCACATACTCATAGGGGAGAGGCAAATAGCCCTTTGCTCTGAGTGCCTCCGCTTAGACTCCACCTTTGTTTACTCTGGGACAGATAACTCTGCTCCCTTCCTTCCAACTTGCCTGCCCCTTGATGAAATTTAAAGTCCCCAAGGACACAGTATCTCCCTGGGTAGATATATTTGTGAACACAGTGAACTGGGGCAGTCCATTACTCACAGGGCTCAATCCTAACTTTTCCATTACTCTTTTCCTTTGAATTTCATCTGTGGCTTTTGTCTAAAAAGAGAAACCCCAGAGTGGCAGAATGCCAGATTTAGGCTAATCCCCTTCTGTCCTTGGCCCTGATCTGCCTCTGAATACCAGTCCCGTGTCCGTTTCTTGCCTTGACGGGTATAGCGTGCTTGGGGAATCTCTTCAGTGTGGAGGATGGTAGCATTTAAACCAAACTCATTTCATAGCTGAAGCTGTTGTCAGCCATCTTCTGATGTGACTGAATCGCTGCTGTGTTCCCCTCTCCAGCCTTGGGATTTTTGCTTCTTGGGTAATGGAGAATTCCTATTATTACCTGAAGGAAGGACCTCACAGTGTACCTCCAAGCTGGGCAGAGGTGGGCAGGCTGAAAGATCAAAACCACATCTAGGCATGCTAAACCTAGGATGACAGAAGAGCATATAAAGTTAATGTTTCCCAGGGCCATGTTTCCCATTCTCATCTGCAGAAGTTAGTCCCACTCAATCTCTTGGTACCACTTGATTGACCTGAAAGGGATAGGCATTGTGCATAGGTTCTGGCTGGAAGGAAAAGTCAGGTAGGTGTCTTCCCTTGTTCCTTTAAACATTAAACAGATCTTGATTTTGCAAGCTTTTGTTTCATTGTAAAGAGAACTGATCCTCTGTGGGAGGAGAAAAAAGAGAACAGTGACTGCCCTCCTCCCTTCCCTCCCCACCAGGGTCTCCAAAGCTTTTGCTGGGACTCCCATCCTGGGTTCTGTTTTTGGTACAGGCTTGTTCAATGTGCGCATGCTCTAGTTAGGGCATCAAGATGTGTTTTCTCCTCCTCCCTTTTCAGCCTTGCGAAGAATTCTATTGTAAATGCTGATTTGTGGGAGAAACTGCCTGAGCCAGCTTGTTGTCATGGAAACTGTACACCCCCGCCCCCATAGCCTGTTATCTTTACTTCATTTGGGTAACTTCTGGTGAGCTGGGTGGGGACTTAGATTTCATGAGCTTCCTTCAAATCTGGGTTCGATGTTGTTCTTTTTTTTTTTTTTTTTTTTTTTTTTTCAGTTCTAGGCATCTGAAGGGAGCGGGGTGGGATAAATCATTGTACTGGCAGTGTTTCATACATAGTTCTTGGCTGACAGGCAGACTCGTTCTCATAATCTTGACCTGTCAGCCTTTTTGAGCTTGTGAGGCGAAATGTGTGTTGTCCTAGGACGCATCTGGTTTCCTGAGACAGGACCAGAGAATACTTGTCTTTGTGATATTTTGAATAGAGACACAAATGGTTTCTTAGTAATTTCAGCTTATATAGATGTCTTGATTTTCTTTTCCTGTAGGTCAGTGGTTATATAGCCTCAGCCCCTGCAGTGCCTTGAATCTCCCATGTTTGTATTTGGAAATTTTTGTGCCAAATTACCTGATTCTTAACAGGAGTGTTTTGGGCTATATCCCTTCCCATAGGGGCTGGTGGCCCAGATTATTTCTCTAGCTACCCCCACCCCTGACTGCCAGGAGGAAATCAGGGTAATAGAATTCAGGCACAATCTGGGCTGTAGAAGAGAGATCGTGTTTACCAAGCACTTGGATAAGCATCTGAACTGGGGAGCGTGCAGGGCAGATTAAATTCTTGTGCGGTTGTGGCGGTCAGTGTACTTGCCACCAGTAAAGGTGTGGGGAGGGGAAAGGCAGTCAGAGGAGGGAGGATTTTCTACCAGTAGAATTCATGCACATGCAGCTGCCTTCTTCTTTCCTTGTTTCTTATTCCATTGCCAAGGAGGAGGCATGGGATTACTTGGACTCTGGCCTGTGCTTTATTGTGGGGTGGAGGCCAGGGAGAGGATTGTCATATGCCGTACTGGAGGGTTAGGTTAAAGGGATGACTTGAGGAATAGAAAGGAGTCACAATTCAGAAATTTGGAGGGGTGGTGGTGGGCATGAAGGAAACATTCTTTTCTGTCCCCAGTTTTTTTTGGTAATGCCATCAGAGCAGATAATTTTAGCCAGAAGAAGCTCCTTGTAGCCAACTTTTAAAAGGTGGGAGGAGGGGGCAAGTTGAAAGGGTGGGAGGTAGGTATCCCAATATTCCATCCTTTTGCTTTTTCTGTTCGGGAAGGTTCTTCTGGAAAACATTATTCTTTTGGCTAATCTCCTCCTGGTGTTAGGGTAAGGTGATCAGAGGGTTAACAACTTGAGTTAAGCAACAAATTAATACATAATCCAAGATTCCCTCTTTAAGAAACGTTTCTTATTTTTCCACTTTATGTGATACTTATGAGAAAGCTGCTGCAGAGTGAGATACACCTTTAAGCCAGAGCTCAGGCAGAAGGACCCCTTTACTGGCTACCTTTTCTGACACTAGCGTGTTCAGGAATTTGAACTGGTACTAACTGACACTGGGCTGGGCAAGCAGCTGAGTTTTAAAAACACTTTTCCTGTGGAACAAATGGGAATTCATTGATGGGAAAGGGAGGAAAATACATGTAATATTATAGAATATAAAATCATGTCTGCTAGGTCTTATGTGCATCTGAGTTAAGACACGTTCTACCCTGCAAGGCTCTGGCTTCCTCATGGTGGTAGTCAACCCCAATCTTAGTGTCATAATTAGTTCAGTTTCTTTTCACCATGCCTCTGCTTCCTTTTCCCATTCTTTCATTTAAACACAGGCTGAGGCTGAGGTGGCCTCCTTGAACCGTAGGATCCAGCTGGTTGAAGAGGAGCTGGACCGCGCTCAAGAGCGCCTGGCCACTGCCCTGCAAAAGCTGGAGGAAGCTGAGAAAGCTGCTGATGAGAGTGAGAGGTGTGTAGAGGGGCCTGATGAAGTGTGGATTTCAAAAGAAGTTCATAATGGCTCTGATCAAACAGGTTTCTTATAAACCTGTTTTTTAAAACCGTAACCTATCTTTATAAGATCTTCTTTCCTTCTGCATATTCTCTCCATATGAAGACCGACAGAGTAGGGGTTATCTGGACCTGTGACCCTTTTATAATTGGTGTTTCTCTATAAATTGACCTAATGATCCTTAAATGGGGTCACCAGGATGGCCTCCACTTAGACGGCACCCACCCATAGCAGTTCTCAAAGTGAGGTTCCAGACCAGCAGCACCTGGGAACTTGGTAGAAACTCAAATCCTCAGCAGCCCCTACCCCTCATCTACGAATCAGAGACTCTTGAGGTGGAGCCCAGCAATCAGTGTTTTAATAAGCTCTCAACCCTGGCTGCACTGTTAGAATCATGGGAGTGTGTGGTGGGGATCTTTGGGGAGTTTAAAAAATATATCAGGGACTTCCCTGGTGGCGCAGTGGTTAAGAATCCGCCTGCCAATGCAAGGGACACAGGTTCGAGCCCTGGTCCGGGAAGATCCCACATGCCGTGGAGCAACTAAGCCTGTGCACCACAACTATTGAGCCTGCGCTCTAGAGGCCGCGAGCCACAACTGCTGAGCCCGCATGCCACAACTACTGAAGTCCGTGTGCCTAGAGCCTGTGCTCCGCAACAAGAGAAGCCACCACCATGAGAAGCCCACGCACCGCAACTAGAGAAAGCTCTCGTGCAGCAACGAAGACCCAATGCAGCCATAAATAAATAAATTTATTTTATATATATGTATATCTCAGAATGCCTGGGTCCTATCCCAGATCAGTTAGAATCCATTGCAAAAGAGATCTGGGCATTGATGTTTTTAAAGCTCCTCCAATAATTTTTTTTTTTTTTGGGCCGTGCTGAGAGGCTTGCGGAATCTCAGTTCCCCAACCGGGAATTGAACCCAGGCCCCGGCAGTGAAAGCCTGGAATTCTAACCACTAGGCCACCAGGGAATTCCCTCCTCCAATAATTTTAATATGTGCCCAGGGTTGAGAACCACAGTCCTTGAACCAACTCATTTTTGTCGAAAATAGCCAATTGGCTCCTTGTCACGTGTGAGTTAAACGAGAACAAAGGTGTGTGATGACTTGGATGGGATCAAACTAAGACTTTCAGAATTAAAAATACCCTGTTGGGAGTACATTAACGCAGTGCAGCTGTGAAAATAAATAAGACAGCTATGTGTGTACTATTACAGAGTAGTGTCCAAATTATAGAAAGTGAGGAAAACCAGTTGCAGAGCAGTGTAGTATGATTCCTTTGGGGTGTGGGGAAATGGAGATGAGATTTTTGGCATATAAAACATTTCTGGAAGGATTATGAATTAAGAGATTACTTCTGATGCACAGGACTAGAATTAGGGAGGCTTACTTTTTGCTTTATGCTTTTAGACTATACACTTAAATATTTAGTTTTTTAATAAGTGTATTATTTTTATAAGAAAGTTTTAAACAAAACAATTAAACTAAGGTGGGAGGGTGCTATGGAAATTCTTTTTGAGTGGCAAGCAGAGAGGAATGGGCTTTAAAAGGTGCAGTTCTGGGTCCCTTGGAGTTGAGTTGATGACAGGCTCCCCAGGCTGTCAGTGCCACATTTGTCCTTATTGTTTCTGGCAGAGGTATGAAGGTTATTGAAAACCGAGCCTTAAAAGATGAAGAAAAAATGGAACTCCAGGAAATCCAACTTAAAGAAGCTAAGCACATTGCAGAGGAGGCAGACAGGAAGTATGAAGAGGTAAGACGCTTTTAGCTTGTCCCTCTCTCTTCAGCGTTATTGGGCTTCTGAAAAGAATCATGAGAGGGAAATGGCTCCTTCTTTGCTTCACTGAGCTGTACCTGCGTCTTGTCCCGTAGGTGGCTCGTAAGTTGGTGATTATTGAGGGAGACTTGGAACGCACAGAGGAGCGAGCTGAGCTGGCAGAGTCGTGAGTATCTTGCTCCCCAAATCTTGCCATACCATTCTGTTCCTTCCCCTTTGGCTTGGGCACTAATGTGAATAAACTAGCATTCCTTCAACCTTGTTAAACAGGACCTAGAGAGTGGGAGTCATCTAGAATGCTTTTTTTTTTTTTTTTTTAGCCCTAAGAATGGCTTTGGGCTTTCTTACTCTCTTAACTAGTGACAAGTCACAAATGAGGTCACTTGTTCTTCATTGAGAGGAAAATGAAACCTAAAAAAATGGTGAACTGTTAACCGGCAGGCCCTACTGGGTCCTTCCAACTGGGTTCTGCTTCTCCTTGAGGCATTGAAGTGGCTGTGCCGACTTAAGATCTGTCTCTGTTTTTACCACTTTGCCAAGCTGCTGGGGAACTTTAGGGCAAAGGCAGGCATGACTTGCTCCCCTGTTGGCACCTTCTGGGCCTTGTTTAACGAAGTCCGTGCTGATGCATATTTATTTGTGCTTCCCTTGCATTCCCCTCTCCTAGACGTGACATATCATGACCATGGTGATGTTTTCTTCCCATTTTTTGATTTTTTAATTTTTTTTTCCATTTTGCTGCTTGTTTCCTTGCTGTGTTCCTTTTTGACCTTTCTCCCTCCCCACAACCTGGCTTGTGTGATCCCTGTGACTATCACTAACAGCCGTTGCCGAGAGATGGATGAGCAGATCAGACTGATGGACCAGAACCTGAAGTGTCTGAGTGCTGCTGAAGAAAAGGTACTAACCATTGAACCCACAGAGAGGTTATACGTATGGTGTGGTTTTGTTTTGTTTTGTTTTGTTTTGCAGCTGCCTCCCCTCCACTGGTTGATTTGTTGAGTGCTTTTTCATCTCTTCATGGAATGCTCCATTCCTCTCCACTTACTTGGCATCTTTCATCTCTTCTTTCCTAATTGCTTTACTGCCTCTCCACAGGGTCTCACCTTCCCTTGGGTGATTTGTGGGACTATTTGGGTTGGGCATCTGTTCCCACCTCCACCCCAGGTAGCAGTTATGATTTGTTCCTGGTAGTGATTTCTATCAAGTGTTTTCTTTATTAGTATCCAAACATTCTGAGTCCCAGCCCAGGAGGGTCCAGCTCCTGACATGCTCTATGGTAGAGGGAGGAGGGTTGATGCTTGCTCAGATTACCTGGGAACTTCTCTTTTCCCCAGTGTGCCTTCCAACTCTCTCTACATATAGGTACAATTCATGTCTGTGTGTCTCTCTCCTTTTTTTTATTCTCTTCTTCCCCTTTCCTCTCCTGCGGTATTTAAAATATTCACAGTAAGTGTTCTGAGCTGGAGGAGGAGCTGAAGAATGTCACCAACAACCTCAAGTCTCTTGAGGCTCAGGCGGAGAAGGTAGGGGCTGGTTTGTAAAAGTGACAGGCTTTGGGGCCTGGGCCCAGCTCTGCCCTTGATGAAAGACTGGAGAAACCCATTCCTTATGTAATCCAGTGAGAAGTATCCACCTACTCTCTCTCCAGATTCTGGGTTTAATGCTAATTCCTGTGCACATTGATTGCTGTAGTTAAAATAACTTCTTGGTCTCAGGTGACTGGGGTCATGTTCTCCTCTGGCTGATACTGCTATGCTGACAGAAGGGGGCAACAAATAGTATCAGATCTGAGACCTAATGAGCAATCAAGACAGATGACTTGTCTTTATCTTCTTGTGGGACTCTTTTAGCCATGTGGCCTCAAGGTGTCACCACACCTACTCATTAACCTGGAGGCAGGAAGAATACCTTCCTGGGTTGATCTGAATAAGATCAAAGCTTAGGTCCATTTTAAAAATAAAGGTTCTGGGGACTTCCGTGGTGGCCTGGTGGTTAAGACTCCATGCTCCCAATTCCGGGGGCACAGGTTCGATCCCTGGTCAGGGAACTAAGATCCTGCATGCCACTCGGCCAAAAATAAAAAAATTTTAAAAATAAATAAAGGTCCTGGAGGATTCTGAGGGTATCATGGCTCTAAGGACATTGATTTATGGATTTTAAGGACTGTTGTCCCAAAACGGCCTTGCTCTTTCTCATGGATCATTCAGCATATTAAATCCAAGAGGATGTTCAGTGTAAAAGTAAATGTCAGGAGGGGGGTATTGTCTGTGTGAGTAATTTCTATTCTGAAATGTTTATTCTACTTCTCTTACAGTACTCTCAAAAAGAAGACAAATATGAGGAAGAGATAAAGATTCTTACTGATAAACTCAAGGAGGTGAGCTGAGGGGATTATAAGGAAGGACCCAAAACATTTAGAGGCATGTAAGGCATTAATGTAGACTTAGACTAGCTGGCTTTGGTTCTGAAAGGTATAGAAGTAGAAGGTGGAAGAAGTAGAGATCCTTCTCTGTCTTACTCATCTCTGATTCTGACTGATTTCATGTTTCCCCCAGGCAGAGACCCGTGCTGAGTTTGCTGAGAGATCAGTAGCCAAGCTGGAAAAGACAATTGATGATTTGGAAGGTATGGAGCCTGGGTGAGGGATTAAAATAAAGAAATCTAGAGGATGACCTTGCCCTTTGACCGTTAGCCTCTTCCCCTGTACACCAAAGGGAGTTGGTAATGACTTGGCATGCATCCTACACCCTGCCCTGTGCCACAGCTAGGTGAAGTGGGTCAAATCCTGGAAGTGGATTTTTACACTTACTCTTCCTGTAAAAAGACTTTACCTAATATTCTGGAATTTGCATCCTTCCCTTGGAGGAGACTGGTAATAGCATGTACCTTCATGTCACCCCATGGCTACTTTTGGCAATCTTGTTCACCACTCAACTTGTGGGGGACCTCACTAAGAGATGCAGCAGTGGAATGACCACTTCTCAGAGCTGACCGATGCCAGGGGCTTTCTAAATACTTCCTGCCCCCATGATTTGGCAACTGCATCTACCCTAACAAGGGAAAGTTTGTACTTTGCTCTGAGAACTCTAAGATATGCTCCTTTGGTACACTCTGGGTAGCAGGATATTCTTTGCGAGAGTTTTGCGGAGGCAACCTGTAGAGCAAAGGGGCCAACGATATTGGTCACAATGGGTAGGTAAAGAAGAAGTGTCTGAATATTAATGTGTATTTTCTCCTTTTTCTATGTTTGTTAAATTCAGCATTATCACTGCTAAGAATTGGGTTAACTGGGTGGGAATGGTATCCTCTTGAGTGCCTTTGGTAATTGGAATTTCTAGTCATGACTATGCCCAGGTTCTCAACCTTTACTGCAGTTGATTAGAGGCGTCAAGAAGTCCCGTTGGTCCTGGGGACAGTGGATCTGAAAATGGCCAGTCATGGCAACCAGGATAGATGTTCTCCTGACTGGGATTAGACCCATGGTCACACTTTCCCTAATTTCTAATGATTCCCTCTCTTCATCTGCTTCTGATACCTTTTACTCTGTCCCCTCGTTCCTCCCTGTGGTTCCTGTGCCTGTCCAGATGAGCTCTATGCCCAGAAACTGAAGTACAAGGCCATTAGCGAGGAGCTGGACCACGCCCTCAATGACATGACCTCTATGTAACTATCTGACAGCAGAGTGGGGCTGGGACCTTGGCTTGTGGGTGGGTGGGGGTGTAGGCTGTGCATAGTGTGCTCTGGTTTTGTCTTCTGAAAACTAGAATCTCCACTCTTATCTTTAAAACACTGGTGCTGGTTACTTGTTGGCAAAAGCTGGGGAGGCATTTGATCCTGGATCAGTGGTAGCACCCTGATCTACAAGTAATTTTTGTATTTTTTATTCATAGTCCCTTCATTATGACACCAGGATTTTTCTATCTGTTTCTCAAATTTAGTCTCAGAAGGGCTACTGATGAAGACAGAATCATGTCATCATATAATTTAAGGAACTAGGGCCCAGAGAGCCAGTGACTTGGGCCCTAGCATCTTACAACAAAACTCAGACTTCATGGGTGTATATGATGCCCTGATATTAAAGTTTAGGGGAAACACCCATGATTGGAAATAACCAAATTCACCTAAAAATCGAGCTGAGTCCCAGAGCAAGCCAGGTAGTAAAAAGCACCAAAAAGAGTTGTTGGGGACTTCATCTGTTTGCTGTGGATCCCTGATCCTTGATGCTAATCTGCCTTTTTCCCACTAACCCTGAAAAGAAGCCAAATAACTCAGGTTGTAGTGTCTGGCTCTCTTTTATCATTCCTACTGCCACCTCTTCCTTTTTCACCTCTTCCTTTCTCCCAGATTGCTGTCTAGATTGATGCTAGTCCTTCTCACCTAGAGTCTCCTTACTTTTTCACACAGATAATTATCACCGTTTCTGCTCTGTTCTGGATCTGCCCCCTTTCCTCGGGGAACCCAACGCCCCACTCTCGCTCTGGATTCCATTTGGGTCAGCCTGGCTGACCCCCAAGGCATTAGGATGGGCGGGGGGACCACAAAGCAACTTATGTATTCTCTTCCACCCCTCACCCCAAATTAAAATGTTAAGCTGCCGGAAGCCTCATGCCACCCTGCATTTGTGTCATTGACAAAGCTGCTGCTGTCCCTAAAAAGGAGCCTTGGGGGTGTGATGTGGGGAGCAGCTATTGTAGGCTCTCCCTCCTCTGACTTATATAATCAAAGCCACTTTTGTGTGTGTCTATTTTTTTCTTGACATTTAAATTCAACTGATCTGAATCTATCAGAGTGGTGGACTAGGAGAAGTTACTCAAGCTGAATAAGATCATCTAAGTCCTTTACTTCCAGGTTCTTAAATCATCCCGTCTGGAATGTTTGTCTTCTCTTTAGGTTCTCCTCCTTTGAGAGACCACAGAAGTACCTCCCAATTTATATTCTCTACCGTTTTACCAGTGGTTCAACTGGTGCATCCTCGGAATACCCGATGAACCCAAATATGTTACCACTAAAATTGACTGATTATATTATCCCAAGTCACAGAAAATACGTAATAGGTAGAATTTCCAGCAGTTTTATGTTTTCTTTAAACCTTTCTTACATACTTGAGGCTCACTACCATTTGCCTGCTAGTATGTGCTACCGGGATATAAGACAAGTGATAAATGATTGTTACTGGAAAAATAAAAACAATCATGCATATTTCAAATATTATACACAAGGTAGTAATTTATTACATGCATAAATATGGTTAATTGCTTCTAGTAAGATTGTTCCTAGTTTATGTTGTGGAATTAAATATCAACCTTTCGGAAATTCCTACGCTAATTTACATAGCAGAGATGGTTTAATCTGGGTAGTGTAGTCATCGGTTGTACTTATCTAAGCACCTAAGTATTGTTCGCTTAGTATTTCAGTTTCTCAGTGGAGTATATATTTAAAACTTGCCTTTCTTTTAAACAGATACAGCCAGGTAGAGAGGTTTTCCCTAGTTTAAAACTTTAGGTCTCATCAAATTCAGGTTTCTTTCTGTCTGTACCATTTCTTTTTGCCACACAGCCTTTGTGATTAAGGTACAGGTTAAGTTATTATTAATTTAGGCACAGGGTATTAAGGTGGGGACAGAAATAACCAAAGACGGAGGCATCATCCCTACTCTCAGGTTGCTCAAAATCCAGTAGGAGAGAGAACATATGTATAAAACTAAAGATGATGTGTGATATGTGCCCCAAATAATAAAGTTTTGTGGGAGTTCAGAGGCGGGGAAGAGGTTGATTGCAGTGGGGATGATTAGGAAAGTCTCATGATAGGAGGCACGTAAAAGGTACTTAATAAACATGTTAAAACTTTCCTCTTCGTTTTTATTGGATTCCAAAAGATTGGATTTTTGACAACCAGAGTCTGGTTGAAGGAAAGTGGATATTGAGTATCTTCATTAAAGAGAAGCAAAAGAATAAAGGCATAGAGTTGGGAAGGACACCAGAGCTATAACCATTTAGTTAGAGTAGGGAACAGGTATGTGCTGTATCAGGCTGGGGAGTTTTAATTTTATTTTGTAGGTAATGGGGGTGCCACTGGAGATTTTGAACAAGGATATGTTCTGAGTAGCATATAAGAAGAGTTAATTTGGCAGCTACGAATATGTTAGAAGGGGAGCAGATTATCAAAGTGATCCATTAAGACGATGATTCCCAAATTTCATTCATTTGCATACCACTTTTGATGGCTTTTGCCATATTCACATGCAGCCTACATTATTTTTTTAATTTACTTGTTTTCAGATTTGTTCTTACGCTACACAATTCTAATTTGAAATCAAAAGTTTTGACGTGTGCTAGTGTTTTTTTCTAATGCACATTAAAATAATACAGCTAATAAATTTTTTTTAAGTTCACAAATGTATACTGTCTGCAGTCTTCTCACATATCACTAGCAGTGACTGTAGCACACTTCAGGAAATACTGGGTTAGGTTATTGCAGTTTCCCAGAGATAATAATATGAACTAGAGTAGTGGTAGTAGGGGATGGTGCTGAACCTGGGCATTGTGAAGGGCCTGGTCACTAAATGCAAGAAGGAAGTGTCAAGGATGACTGGCTTGGAGCCTAGGAAGATGGTAGTATTAAAGGTGTAGAGAGGTCGTGTGGTCTTGGTTTGGGGAGGCACAGGAAAGTAGAGAAGACTATAAGTCTGAAAAACTGGCAGGTATCCAAGATGAAAACAGAATCCTAAGACTTGAAGGGGAGAAATTGATATGAGAGATTTGGGAATCCATGAGGTTGGCAGGCAGTTTAGGCCATGGAAGTAAATTTGAACCCTAAAAGACAATTACAAATGTAAAAAGAAAAAAATAGGCAGAGGAAAATCTGTGTAGAGGACGAAGCCAAGTGGAATTGGTTGGAGGGATAGAAGGAGAACGAGTAACTTTGATACTTTAAAAACTTCAAGGCTGGGTGATTTCCAGTGATTCTCAACTTCAGGTAGAGAAGGAAGATAACTGAAAATAGGACATTGTTACTGATGTTTTATTAATCTGAGGGTATATACTGGACATTAAGGACAAGGAGAGGAGCCATATTTCAAGGAAGAGAAGAGTGAATTGGTGGAAAGAAAATAAAGGCATGAAGTATAGTCTATACAAAGTCCAATAGAACTTTTGGCAGTGATTTCCAGTATAGTAGCCACTAGCCACGTGTGGCTGTTGAACACTCAGTGTGGCTAGTGTGACCCAGAAGCTAAATTCTCATTTACTCTTAGTTCATCTAAATTTAATTAGCCACATGTGGCTAGTGGCTGCTGCATTCATTGGATAGTACAATTCTAGATGTTTTAGTATGTAGGCAGAAGGAGTTGACTTTGGTACAGAGAAAGGCTTCTTACAAAGGAAAGAAGAGAGAGTAGAGAGAGATTAGAAGAGAGAGTAGAGAGAGATTAGAAGAAAAATGAGGTGTTATACTTTGGTAGCTCCTGTCTTTCCCCATGGCATGACTGGTGTGAGCAAGGATAGAGACCAAGAAGCCAGGGTAGCAGAGTGAAATTTGAAATACTGTACCATGATAAATTCACTCTTTTGTTTAATGCTTTGTATCCTTATAGAAACCATCCTATGTTACTTGAGCCAGGACTAGCTATGGGAATGGGGTGAAGCATCATTGGTAATCTCAGAGCAAAGTGCTTCATCTCTTAACTTTCTCTTATCTTAATTTCTAAGAAAGAACCACAGGCTGTTGTGTTGGAGTCCATTCTTCCCTTCCTCATTACCGTTGTTGGATGAGGAATAAAACAAAATGTGACTGGACCCCAAGTTACCTGATGGGTGGAACTGACCTGTTATGTTAGGCAACCTTGTCTTAGTCACACCCAGTTTCTTCCATTCACGTATTGAATACTCCTTAGCCTTAACATGAGGGGGGAGTTTTAAAAAAACAAAGAGCAAAATCTGTTTTTTCTACCTCATTCCTTGAACTTTGAGGCTTTAAAACTGATAGAGTTCCCTTTACTCCAAGCACCCCCATCCCTTTTCCTTTTCCTGTTACAGAATGAAATTGACCTGATTCAGACCAGTGAAGGATGTGTAGCATCCATGGGATTATTCCCTGAAAGGAAAATCAGACCAAATGGGGATTCTCTGGCTTGTTTTTTTGTTTGTTTTATTTGCTCTTATCAGGGAACCAAGAACTTTAATGAACTAGTGTCTGGTCCTGAATTTTTATTTACTAGAAATAACAGAGTTAGAAACCTTACTTATTACTAAGTACAAGGTGAGAGAACAACCACATTTATCTTTTTGACCTTCTGCAATTCTTAAGGAACTATAAGTTCTGGGATTTAATTAGGCAATAAAATGCTCCCACTTCTTCTCTGTCTCTTTATTTCTTCCCTAAGTGGAACAAAACCCTCATTGAACCGGCTGCTTTTAGGGATATGATCCTAATAACACCCTTCTTTCCCAGGAAGGAAGTGGGAGTCACACTGCCTAACTTGGATATAGATGCTATGGATCAGTCAGGTTGCATATGGTCTTTATATGTAATATAACACCAGAAAGTTCAAGAAATGAGAGTTCAACATAATTTGAACCCCTACTATTTGTCAGAGTTGCCCCTGTGAATAAGACAGGTTGAATCCCAGGCCTCATGGACTAGTATAGACTAGTACAGTGTTTCTCAATGATGGACTTTAGTCCTTTAAGCCAGGAT
Source organism: Eubalaena glacialis (assembly GCF_028564815.1). Taxonomy (NCBI): domain Eukaryota; kingdom Metazoa; phylum Chordata; class Mammalia; order Artiodactyla; family Balaenidae; genus Eubalaena; species Eubalaena glacialis. Next base: position 82,225,225 of record NC_083718.1, read on the forward strand.
AATTCTGGGATATACAGAACAATCCTACTTATTGCTGTCCCCTGCCCAATAAATATCTGTAGGGCCCTCCAGTTATTGTGACAAATACACATTTCTAAATTCCCCTCTAGCGGAGGGGAGGGGCAGTATTGCTCCTACTGAGATACTGGTTTAGTGGGAAGTGCAATTTAAAAAATTGCCTCCAATTCTGCCCCTTAATATGACGCTTGTTTTTTGGTTATTCCGCCCAGGATCTTTTTGTACATATATGCTTTCTGTTTTGATTGGGTACACAGAGTGACAAGTATTATTGGGAACATACTGGCCCCCAGCTTCCAGGTAGAACTGGGAAAACCTCAGCCCAGAAGGCAAGGTACCTGAGCAATGACCACAGTCAGCCCACAGAGGCAAGGCAGAAAAGTCTTTCATATTGAGGTCCTGAGACCATTTTGAAACAGACTGTAAAACATAGAAAGAAACTTGTTTATGAACACCAGAGGCTGACATTAGGAGTAGACCAGGAAGAGCCATCCCCAATTGCCATTACCTCTGTGTTGGTCACATGGATTTGGATTCTCTCTACCCCCTCTTTTTTATTTATTAAAAAAATTTTTTTTCTTGTGATGAGAACTCTTAGGATGACTTTCTTAACACCTTTCATGTATAACATACAGCAGTATTAATTATATTATGTTGTACATTTCATCCCTAGTACTTCTTTATCTTATAACTGGAAGTTTATACCTTTTGACTACCTTCATCTAATTCCTCCTCCCCCCACTCCCCACCTCTGGTAACCACAACTCTGATCTCTTTGCTATGGCTTTGTTTGTAGAAGTATAATTGACCTACAACACTATGTTAGTTCCTGGCACACAACATAGTGATTTGATATTTCTATGCATTGCAAAACGATCACCACTCTACACCTCTTTAAGATGTGCTCCAAGTAGAAAATCCAGATAAAGCCAGGGGACTTGAGCGCTTAATTACTTGTATCAGGAATGCCTTTGGTTATAAGAAACATCTTAATAGCAGCTTAAATAAATATGGGGTTTATTTTTCTCTCATAATAAAAAGTATTGATTTGAGCAACTGTGGCCTGATATAGTTGGGATTTCTGTGATTCTCACGGCCCTTTCTTTTAAGGTTGAAATTTGCAACTCTAGTCATCACATGCATCATGTTCAAGGCAAGAAAGAAAGCTAAAGTTTTTCCAGAAGCCCCGGACAGACTACCCCCTACATCTCATTGGCCCAAACTGGATCACATGATCCCCCCAAGCTGCCAATGAGGCTGGAGAACCAGGATAGTCTTTTTTTTTTTTTTTTTTTTTTTTTTTGATAATCAAACATAATTTTTATTTGGTTTTGGAGTATAACAGGATAGTCTTGATTGGCTTGTACCAGTAATTCACCTTACCTGGGGCTGGCTGGACACACTGTTGGCTCGGACAGGTTTGGGGTTCTTTTAGAGAAGGTGAAGTTGGGTTTTGATTCGCTGTGCCACTATGATGGGCTTGTCACCCAACACCTACAACAAGAAGCAGTAGAAAGTACAGGATTGAGTGAGTGTAGGGATATTTATCCCAGTCTCCCATTCATAATGCTGTACTGAATGCTTTTACAGAAAAATGTTCAACCATTCACTCTGGTTCCTTACAGACCCCGATTATTATAAATGTATTTCTTATAAGCCAGGTGTATTCCTTCCTTTGCCGTGTTTCACTTGTCTCAGTTTCTCAACCCAGGGAATAAATACGGTGAAGGAGATACTTTTCTCCCTCAAAACGTCATTCTTTCAACTTGTCAGTCTGCATTTTTTATTTTATTCCTCTCTTGGTCTTTCCACCAACTGACCTAATCCTCCTCGCATCCATCCTGCCTTACAGATGCATGTTATGTATACCAGGTAGTTGAAAGTCTCAAAATTTACTTCTGGTACTCTACTAACCTTCCCTTTTTCTCTTTCTCCTCCTCTTTTTCCTCTCCTTCTCTTGTTTTCTCTCCTCTCCATTGCTGCTGCAGAGCGTCTCTACAGCCAACTTGAGCGAAACCGCCTGCTTTCTAATGAGCTGAAGCTAACGCTGCATGATCTGTGTGACTGATGGGCAGGGCTCACTGATGCCCATTAAACCGAGCTTACGGCTCACACCACTGACCTGGACCCCAGCAAAAAGCTGATTGTCTTTTAAAAGTTATTATTTTGCCCTAAGCAAATTGCTTTTTAGTTGGGACAGTTAGAATAGTGTCGACTTCCTAACTGCACTGTAAAGTGGAAACAGTTAAGATTAATACTGCCTTTCTGTCCCTTTTCAAGAGATTGTGGGTGATGAAGGGAGGGACCTGAGAGACAGTGAGAAAACCTGGGAGAGTTTTCTGTTTTCCACCCTTACTTGCTGCTCTTTCACTTGTGCACTGACTGTAGGATATGTTCCCTTGCATGGATGTTTTCTAACAATAAAAGGACTGACTTGACAAGATGTTGTAACTGCTTCGTCTGCAGGCCCAGGGATGGGCCCTTCTGACCGGGTAGAAAAAAGGGAAGGGAAAGAAAGGGGTGTGGGATATGAATAGGTCTGCGTTGCCATCCCCTTCTCTGAGTTGAAGAGTATTTTCCCCACCTCCCTAGAGCAGTGAGTGGTTTACTTGCTGGGAAGCTTTGATTCTCCGTGATGTTCAGCTGCCGGTTTTCTTCCTGACATTTTTCCTCTTGCTGCTTTCTCCTGGTATTATGTTTAATTGTAAGTAACTGTCACAGGCTAGTTCTGAAGAATAGCTCTGCAAAAATCTCAGTTAAGGTTTTGCTTACAAGGATATGTTTTGTAGTATTCTTGACTTTGTTTTCTTTCGGGATTCTCTGACTTAGCTATGGGGGTTCTTTTATTTATCCCACTAATTATTCCTTTCCTCTCTACTTGTTGAGGAAAGCCTGTAGTGCATGAGGATCCTCCTGTACTCTTTTCAAGTTGAGGTTCTGCTGTTTCTACTGGTAGAAATATGCCCATCCTTGTTCTCAATGTGTCAAACTCCAGCGAACTATTTCGAGTAGGTGTTGTCCTGTGGGCAGAGACTAGAAGAGTGGATGGCTGGTGTTTAAGGCCACCTCCTTCAGTGACTGAAAGCTGAAAGCCTTGGTTGGGTGTGGGGAGGAGAGGAAATGACTGATAAGGTCCCCAGCTCCCTCCCCCAGAAGTACAGCAACACCTGTAACTTCAGTAGGCAAGCCTGAGGCCCTGCAAAACCAAGTGATGCAATGGCTCACTTCTGTGGCTGAGAAGGCAGCTGCTTTATTAGTCTGTAGTTTCTCTGCAACAGGAGCAATTCTCAGAGTGGGTAGACCTTGAAATTTACTTCTAGTTTTTATAACGTCTCTCCTTTACCCCCATTAGATAAACTGAAATGCACCAAAGAGGAGCACCTCTGTACACAAAGGATGCTGGACCAGACTCTGCTTGACCTGAATGAGATGTAGAGCACCCCAGTCCCATCCTGCCGCTGCTCCTCCCTCTGACCCCGACTCCGCTGAGGCCAGCCTGCCCGAAGCTGACCTTTAAACTGAGGGCTGATCTTTAACTGGAAGGCTGCTTTCTCCTTTCGCCACCTCTCCCACCCCCACCCCTGTGTCCTTTTCGCCAAACTGTCTCTGCCTCTCCCCAGAGATTCCATTTGGGCTAGAGGCTGAGCACCTTTGGGAACAACGTTTAAGGGAATGTGAGCACAATGCTAAGTGTCTTTAAAAGCATGTTGTGATGTACACATTTTGTAATTATCTTTTCTGTTGTTGTTGATGTAGCAGCCATTTGTAAAACATTCCAGATAATTCCATAGTTTTGAAGCAGCAGTCTAATCCCTTTCTCACTTTTGGAAGGTAACTTTTCAGCTTAATGCATATTGCCCTCTCCGTAGAGGAGGGGAAAAGGTATGGGCCTGCCTTACTGAGAGCCAAACAGCCCAGAGAAGGACTCCATTTTGGGAAACCTTATTGCTCTGTAAAAAGTACCCGCCAAACCAGAAAGGTGATTCCAGAAGGAGTTAGCCAAAAAAAAAAAAAAAAAGCTCTGTTCAGGTTTTCAGCTTTACGGTATCTTTGGGCAACTTTTTTTTCCATCAGAAGTGACCAGATGAAATCAAGATGGTGAGACCTCTGAGACCAAATCCTTGTCCCAGCTCTACCCTGTTCCCAACCGCTCACAGAATGGATCATGTGCCCCTTATTTTGAGGCGACCACTTATTTGCTCTCCCGCCTCCTTGAAAGAAAGGAAAGAAAATTATGTTTTACCACTGATTTAGCCATATGAAACTCATCTCATCACCCTTTTCTGGGTCTGAAGCTGCTGTCTCTAAAAGTGCCATCTCATTGTGCATTGTATCAGTTAGTGCTGGAGAAATCTTGAATAGCTTATGTACAAAATTGTTTTTAAATTTTATATTATTTTGAAACTTTGCTTCTTTGGGGTTGGGGCACACTGGTCACCCCATCTGGCTGTGAGAGCTCTCTACAGTCTGGGCTGGCAGTGTGCTGATCTTTTAAAGTTTCTTTCCCTACCCAATCCCCCCTTTTTGGTGAGGTTTCAGTGAGGTCAGTTAGGTGTGCATCCTACAGCTTAATTGGCTTAAAATGTACTCCCCTTTGGTGTGGTCTCTTTGGGGGCCGATTGGGAGAAAGAAAAAACAATAGTGTAACTGTTTTGATACTGAACATTGATAAATGTCTTTTTGAAATAAAGAACCAGTCCCTCCAACCCTCAGAGGTGCTTGCTTTTATTTCCTAATCCAAATGGGCTTTCTACACAGGAGCTATGAAGTCTGGGTAAAAATCAGACCTTTGTGGGTGGAAGCAACAGGATTTGATGTAGAGCACACACTTTGGAAGGTGACCAAAACTCGGGTCAGAACTCAGCTCTCAGATCCCTAGTTGTGTGTTCTGATGTCAGTCATTTAGTTTCATTATCTGTAAAATAAAGATAATATGTATTGTTAGGGTAAATGTGAAGATTAGAAATATTTATGTGCCAGACCTTTTATAGGTTACTTAACACTGGCATCTTCAGGGTGAGCTATACATTTCCTTTACAACTGTATTGATTCTTTCTTATAAATCTGGATTTATTAGGCTCTGCTCCCTAAACAACTTCAACAATATATGACACGGATTACATACTCCTATACCTTTGTGGCTTTAGTAAACCGTTCTGAGACAGCCTTCGAGCTGATACTCTGTTGGATATTTGGAGAAAACAAGTTAATTTAACAAGAGGTGCTCTCAGAGTATTTGCTTACAGACAGGCAGCGTGAGTGGATAGCTTTCTAAGCTGCCTGTGAGACGCCAGTGCCTGGCATTTCCTGCACTCTGGCCTTGAGGCTGGACGTGAAACTGACTTCCTAGTAAAAATGACACAGCTTCCTTGACAAAGTCCAGCTGTTTATACTAGAGACTGGAAAATTTTTCCCGTTTATATGTACGGGCCGATGCTGACTGGAAATTATTGCCCAAAAAAAAGCGGGGGGGGGGGGCGTTGCTCTAGGACCCAAACACGTAGTAGGCAACAGAAGGAGAAATTTAGCTGGGAGAGATTATTTTTTTAGACTGCTCTGCTTGTTCTTTACTATTAAAAAAATCTGCCACTCAATATTTAAGAAAGTAGCCCTTTAAGTGGGTAGCTGGGTTTGTGCAGTAAATTTTCCATAACGGCTTGCTGGAGCGCTTCATAAAAACATTCCCATAATTCCCCGCAGAACGAGGGCCCGCCTCCTGCTGACGTCACGCCTGCGGATTGGCTGACGTTGGGGCTGAGGGCGCGGCTGTAGTTGAGCGGGAACCGAGAGCTGGCAGTTGCCATGAAGGCTGTTGGATCACCCGGGCCCAGAAGCGACGGGCTGTTCTGCTTGCCTCTGCAGCGCCTCTTGTTGCTGCTTCTCTTTTTGCTTGGAACCCTGGCCAACAAACTTAACGTGCCACAGGTGTTGCTGCCCTTTGGCCGGGAGCCAGGCCGGGTTCCTTTCCTGCTGGAGGCGCAGCGGGGCTGCTACACTTGGTGAGGGGTGGAGGGTCACGAGGGTATGCACCCCCCACGCCACCCAGGAAGAATGGGAGGGGTTCCTCAACCGAAGACGCCACAGGAATGCTTTGCGGTCACTCGGCCTGAAGAGCCCCTTGCCCGTAGGGGCTGGAGGTGGAGTGTCAGTGGGAGTGCAGTGGCCAGCCCTTCTGAAGTGGCCTGTCCTCGTTGTGTGGGATGTCTTCAGCTTATGTGTGGGACCTTATATGAGCAGTTAGGGTGTGAGACTGGCCTTCTTATTGTGTGTTGGGAGGGGTAGTCACTGTGTGAACAGCTATCAGGGCACAAGGAAGCCCTGTGTTGGAGGCCTCAGGCATTGATGGCTACCCAATGCAAAGAACTTTCAGTGTAAACAGCTAGAGAGGGAGTTCCCAAGGTGTGAGGAAATTTACTGAGGGGATAGAGAGGCTTAGGTTGTGAGTTCTCTACAAACTAAATAAGGTGGGGTTTTCAGTGTAAAAACACAACTAATTATTGCATACTTAACTAAGCACTTTGCATGTGTTAACTCATTCGGTTTTTACAGTCTTATGAAGTATTATTATTCCCATTTTACAGATGAGTGAATTGAGGCATAAACACCATGAAGTATAAACTTCTTGTAATATGAGAAGATGTATTTTGGGTGGAGATGAGATCTGCCTGTAATATTATAAGTTCCCCCCCCTTATATGAGAGTATTCTCAAAGTGTACAGTCAACTTTGGGGTAGTCAACTCTGGGGGGATGACTCTGACTGGGGGTGGAAAGACATGATTTTCTGGTGTGAGAGGACCCAAACATAGGTTGTGTGGTTTCCTAAGGTGTGAGGGAACCTAACGGAAGTGGGTTCCAAAGTATCAGAGGGCTCATCCTAATTGGAGTAGATTTCCCTTTACCATCACTTAAGAGAAGCACTAAGGTTTGTCCAGAGTGTAAGAAGTTCGCCTCGCATTTTATGATGAAGTACAAGGGAATCAGGCTTATATGATGATCCAGTGTGATTTATTTCCTGACTGAGGATGATGGAAGGCATGAATCTTGCATTGAAAGCCATTCCTGCCATCCATCTAAAAATATTAATGGTTTTTTAAATTGTATTTTGAGTTGGACTCACGCCTCATAATTTGGGCAACATTTCCACCTTAGCAGCAGCCCAATTTCTAGGATCGGAGGAAATTCATTCCTCAGAGTGTGAGAAGCCAGGTCTCTCATTTTTGGAAAAACAACATCAATCCTATTTTTACATACTGAGGGAAGAAAGTAAAAATCTTATTTTAAATACTGAGGGAGGAATGTAACTTGGCACAAGGGATCACTGGAAAATGTTCTGATCAGTCTCTCCCACTTAAATCTTGTGTCCCTAAGCAATGTTTCTACTTTAAAGAATCATTTAAGTACACCTGGTAATATGTAACATGGAAAAACTATAGGAATCTATGTTATACCAAAAGTTAATTTTAACCCACATTCTTATTTCATACTCTTAAGTATTTTATTCTGGCAGGCATTCCACCCATCACGATGCAGTAACTGTTGAGCCTTTATATGAAAATGGCACCTTATGTTCCCAAAAAGCTGTGCTCATTGCTGAATCTACCCAACCAATACGCCTCAGCAGTATTATTCTTGCTCGAGAGATAGGTATGTTGAGACAAAACACACTATGTAACAGTTCATCAAGAGTAGAATAATCTGATATCTTTTATAGATGGTTAACAGAGACGGTGTTGGCTTCAAATGATAAGACATAAAAAAAGGATTCCTGCAATTGTGGCATCCTATTCTGTGATTTTTTTTTCTTTTTTTTTTTTTTTTTTTTTGGTACATCCAGCCCCTGGCATGGTGCCTGATACAGAGTGGAAACTGGTTGTTTGAATCAATGATGAAAGGAAGGAACTATGTATCAGAACTAGCTTGGGTGTTAAGGTCTGAGGTTGGTCTTGAGTGAGGCAAAAGGCAGTATAAAAACTAGTACTTCTCAAAGTGTCATCTATGAATCTAGCATCTGCATCATCAGCATCACCTGGGACCTTTTTAGAAATGTAAATTCTCAGGTCCCACCTTAGATCTGCTGTATCAGAATCTCTGGCGTGAACCCAGGGATCTGTATTTTTAACAAGCTCTCCAGGTGATTCTCATACAGACTAAAGTTTGGGAAGCACTGCACTAGTCTATTTTAGACCAGAGCAGCTTAAGAAATGCTAATTGTGGGACTTCCCTTGTGGCACAGTGGTTGGGAATCCACCTGCCAATGCAGGGGACATGGGTTCGAGCCCTGGTGCAGGAAGATCCACACATGCCGCGGAGCAGCTAAGCCCATGGGCCACAACTACTGAGCCTGCACTCTAGAGCCCGTGAGCCACGACTACTGAACCCGTGTACCACAACTACTGAAGCCCACGCGCCTAGAGCCTGTGCTCCACAACAAGAGAAGCCACCGCAATGAGAAGCCCGCACACCACAGTGAAGAGTAGCTCCCGCTCGCCGCAACTAGAGAAAGCCCACGCGCCACAACAAAGACCCAATGCGGCCAAAAAATTAATTAATTAATTAATTAAATAAAATAAAATTAAAAAAAGAAAAAAAAAAAAAAAGAGAAATGCTATTTGTATCCAAAATCAGAGCAGGGCTCTTTGTATACCTGAGTTTCTGGCATTTGATATTGTCATATTGATAGGCCAGAAATATCTGTATGGCTTTTATTTTTATTTACTTATTTTTTTCATTTATTTATCTTTGGCTGCATCGGGTCTTCATTGCTGTGCGTGGGCTTTCTCTAGTTGCGTCAAGCAGGGGCTACTCTTTGTTGCGGTGGGCAGGCTTCTCACTGTGGTGGCTTCTCTTGTTGCGGAGCACGGGCTCTAGGCTCATGGTCTTCAGTAGTCTCAGCACGGGGGCTCAGTAGTTGTGGTGCACGGGCTTAGTTGCTCTGCGGCATGTGGCATCTTCCTGGACCAGGGATTGAACCCATGTCCCCTGCATTGGCAGGTGGATTCTCACCCACTGTGCCACCAGGGAAGTCCCAATGTATGGCTTTTAAATATTTTGATAAGTTATATATCTATACTATATTCTTAAAGATAAATTCAAGATGTTTGGTATACCATATTTCTTATTATTGAAGGTGCCATCTATTGTAAAGCTATTTTTAATGTACCACTAAGAAAGAACAACATTGCCAACTAAACTATGCTTTTCTTCACTTAGAATTTTTACTTTATACCTACTGAAGAACTCTTTGACTTAGATGGTTATTTTTATTATGTATCATTCTCATGCCTAATAAAAAGGAAAATATAAATAAAATTAACTGGTTAAAATATTCCTAAGACAAATTTAACATTTTGCCTCATCTGAATCACTTTTTGACTGGGAATCATCACTGTCTGTGTTTATCCCCACAACATCGTCCTTTGTGCCATCGAGACTGTTAGTGACATAGCATTTCTTAAAAGAATCAATTAAAACCAAAACCACCTAAAAGGTATTAGTATTGGGCTCATAAGTTGGCTTTGCAATTATATAGAGCTGGTCTGTTTTTGTCTCCAGCTTTGAAAAGGTTCCTAACACATCTGAGTCACCACCTTTCCCACCCTGTCTCTTTAACCATTTGGTTCCAAGGGAAAAAGAGTGCTCCGCCATTGTTCACCATGTTTTCTTCCAACCACTAATATCCATTCTGCAAGTTTGATGTTGGCCCTTTTAAAGTTCTCACATATGCAGTCAGTGACAACTATGTCATGACTGCTGCCTGGCTGACAATTCTAAGATGTCATCAGTTATAAAATCCCAATTTCAGAGATGTTAAAATGTCATAAAAATGAGTGTCTTAGAATCAATGAAATATGAGATCTCAAAGATGAGAATCTTTGAGGACCATATCATGCAGGGCAGCTACAATAGATAGAGAAGGATACCAAGGTCAGGAAAAAAGCATTGCTTTGGTCAATGTGCTATTTTTAATGTAATTACTCTTAACTACATGAATTTATTCTGATATTGAAAGATTCATTCACACAGTTGCTAGGGAAAATGTCAAATCTGGGTCTCAGCTTTGATTCATCTGACGTGTAAATATTCCAAAGTTAAGTATCTTTCAAATCAACTTTCCCAATTTTGCTATTAATACAATTGTGTACATAGGTGATGGAGACTCCCAGTAATGAATGGCAGTCTTGGTGTCCTACCAGGTGCATTCTCATCTGAATGGGAACTGGTACTGTGAAACGGGAGGTGGGGGAAGGGACATTTTGAAAGGGAAGAGCATGCTTTAAGAGAAACTGTTCATTTGTTTGACAAATATTTATTGAATTGCCTACTAACTATAAGGCTTCTGTAAGGGTTAAAAGATTTAAGCACTCCATTGGTGTTTAGGTGCTTAGGATTTTGTTTATGATGTTTTTGGTGATAGTGTAGTAAAGAAAATTAGTGGTTATGACAGAGAAAATGGATAGAGGTGAGAGACAAGTTGGGCATATTCTATTTGGTAAGAGTGCCAGATTTCTTTTGATTTTTTGTTTGTTTTGTTTTGACTAGGTGTTACCTCCCTTTGGTAAAATCTTTAAAGAATATAAAAGGTTATAAATATATATATATAAAAGTTTATATAGTTAAAAGTAAATCTCTAATCTTATTTCTCCAAGAGACAACCACTTTTCTGTATCCTTCCAGAGGTAGTCTATGAATATATGAATATGTCTCTTTGTAGTGGGATATCTAGATTTTCAACCTTAGGTACAGGACAGGTAGAGGAGTTTGGAGATGAGGGTATAATTTTAGGTAAAAAAGCTCACATGGAGGATGAAGAAAGGGTTTGGACAACTGGATGATTTCGGTGGAGAGAGTAGAATGGGGTGATCAGTACATTTTGCACTGTGCTCAGCATGTGGTTAACGTTCAGTAAATACTTATTATTTGCTGCAGTGGGTTGTAATCATAAAATCAAGAGGAGTTGATTTGGAAGCTAGGATAAATATGAGACTCAGGGCAGAAATATTTGTTATTTCTGCTCCCTCTGTTTTGCCTCTGGCACTGCATCCCTTTGGTTCTCTCAGTCTTGGCTTCATTCTCTTATTTTTTTCTCCTTCCTTCTTCTTCTTCCTGGATCACCTCTCCTCTTCTCTGCCTCATAAATTTTTCTTTATTACCTCATTACTGTATGAACCTGAAGTAATATGGACATGTAAATAAGAATATTCGTTATATTATTTACTGAAGTTGTTTCTTTTTATCTTTAAAAGCAGGTAAGTTAAATGTTTGATATTTCTCCTAATCACTCTAAATTTACTTATAAATCATACAAGGTAATTTTTTTTTCTTTATGGTCAATGGTCCTATATTGAAAAGCTTTCTGCTACTGAAGTAGTCAGATGGATAGGCATTATGTACACAAGGTTTTTCATATTATTTATGTAAGGTCACAGCTGCTTCGCATTTCTCCAGAGAAGATAAGAATTTAATTTCGCATTTAATTGATGCTATATTATCCAATGCCTGATTATCTAGTGTATATTATTTAAGCTCACCCTTCTTTCCTTCCTTTGCCATCCCTGGAAGACTTCCTTAATGGTATATTCTACTAGCAGATTCTGTGAGATTTCAACTTCTCTTGGTTCTTGTCCATAGGTCTCATATCTTGGTCTTCAATTCTTTTAATTTCAGGTTCTGTTCTTCAGTTAAATTTTTTTTTTTTTTAATTAAGTGATTTATTTATTTATTTATTTTTGGCTGTGTGGGGTCTTCGTTGCTGCACACGGGCTTTCTCTAGTTGTGGTGAGAGGGGGCCACTCTTCGTTGCGGTGCGTGGACTTCTCATTGCAGTGGCTTCTCTTGTTGCGGAGCACGGGGTCTAGGTGCGCAGGCTTCAGTAGTTGTGGCTCACAGGCTCTAGAGCACAGGCTCAGTAGTTGTGGCGCACAGGCTTAGTTGCTCCTCAGCATGTGGGATCTTCCCAGACCAGGGCTCGAACCCGTGTCCCCTGCATTGGCAGGGGGATTCTTAACCACTGAGCCACCAGGGAAGTCCCTTCAGTTAAATGTTAATCAAGTAGAAGATTAATTTAATTTTTAAAACATTTTATTTTAAAATACTTTTAGATTTACAGAAGAGATGCAAAGATAGTACAAAGATTTCCCATATACCCTTCACCCAGTCTCCCCTAATGTTCCACTAATGTCCTTTTTCTGCTCTAGGATTCACTCCAAGATACCACATTACTAAACTAAATTATCTTACCTTAGTCTCCTCTGATCTGTGACAGTTTCTCAGCCTTTCTTTGTCTTTCATGACCTTGACACTTTTTTTGTTATAGATTTTTAGAAGGAAAACCTCAGAAGTGAAGAGGCCTTCTTATTGCATTATATCAGGGGGTACATGATATCAACATGACTTATCACTAGTGATTTTAACCTTGATCACTTGGTTAAGGTAATGCCTATCAGGTTTATCCACTGTAAAGTTACCATTTTTCTCTTTCCATATGCTGTTCATTAAAAATGATCACTAAGTTCAGTTCATTCAAAGGAAGAGAAATTAATCTTCACCTCCTGGAGGGAGGTGTGTCAAAGAATTTGTGGACATACATTAAATACCACCACAGTAACTAATAAATATTTGGGGGAGATACTTTGATATATCCTGTTTCTCTTTAAAGTTTCATCCACTAGTTTTTGCATTTATCTATGAATCTTGACTGTAGCAGTTATTACTGTAGAGTTCTAATGGTGATTTTCTCTTTCCCTCATTCCTTCCTCATCTTTTTTTTTAAACATCTTTATTTTATTTATTTATTTTGGCTGTGTTGGGTCTTCGTGGCGGCGCACAGGCTTCTCTCTAGTTGTGGCAGAGCACGCAGGCTCAGTACTTGCTGCGCGCAGCCATAGTTGCCCCGCGGCGCGTGGGATCGTACTTCCCCGACCAGGGATCGAACCCGCGTCCTGGCATTGGAAGGCGGATTCTTAACCGCTGGACCACAAGGGAAGTCCCCTTCCTCACTTTTTTTTTCTTTTGGCTGTGTTGGGTCTTCGTTGCTGCGCGCGGGCTTTCTCTAGTTGCGGCGAGCAGGGGCTTCTCATTGCAGTGGCTTCTCTTGTTGTGGAGCACGGGCTCTTCTAGGCACGCAGGCTTCAGTAGTTGTGGCTCGTGGGCTCTAGAGCGCAGGCTCAGTAGTTGTGGCTCACGGGCTTAGCTGCTCCGCGGCATGTGGGTTCTTCCCGGACCAGGGCTCCAACCCGTGTGCCCTGCATTGGCAGGCGGATTCTTAACCACTGCGCCACCAGGGAAGCCCCTGATTCTCAGGCTTTTTAATCTCACGGTCCAGAGGAAAAAAAAAATTGAAAGAAAGTGAGAGAGAAAAATTTATTGGCAGGCAGGACTGACATATGGTTGCCACCCTCTTACTTTCCTAAATAAATATATTTTAAAAATCTACTCTTACCATAATTTCATAAAAAACATTTTTTTAACACTTCAAAAGTAATATACAGGGCTTCCCTGGTGGCGCAGTGGTTGAGAGTCTGCCTGCCAATGGAGGGAACACGCGTTCGAGCCCTGGTCTGGGAAGATCCCACATGCCGCGGAGCAACTGGGCCCGTGAGCCACAACTACTGAGCCTGCGTGTCTGGAGCCTGTGCTCCGCAACAAGAGAGGCCACGACAGTGAGAGGCCCGCGCACCGCGATGAAGAGTGGCCCCCGCTTGCCGCAACTAGAGAAAGCCCTCGCACAGAAACGAAGACCCAACACAGCCAAAAATAAATAAATAAATAAATAAAATTAAAAAAAAAAAAAGTAATATACAGGGACTTCCCTGGTGGCACAGTGGTTAAAAATCCGCCTGCCAATGCAGGGGACACGGGTTGGAGCCCTGGTCCGGGAAGATCCCACATGCCATGCAGCAGCTAAGCCCGTGTGCCACAACTACTGAGCCTGCGCTCTAGAGCCCACGAGCCACAACTACTGAAGCCCGCGCGCCTAGAGCCCATGCTCGGCAACAAGAGAAGCCACCGTGATGAGAAGCCCGCGCACAGCAGCGAAGAGTAGCCCCGGCTCACCGCAACTAGAAAAAGCCCGCAGGCAGCAGCAAAGACCCAACGCAGCTAAAAATGAATAAATAAATAAAATTTTTAAAAAGTAATATAGAACGTAAGAATAAAGTATATTCCTTTGAAGTGAATATATTTAATTTTATTACTGTTTTAAAATTCTTACTTTTCTCATTTTTCCATGGATGAATGAAAACATCATTATAGATGAGTGTTTGGGAATCACTAGTCTAGTGTCTCTTTTTGTAAACAGATGCTTTTATATTTTGTTGCTATGCTGTTTTCTTCCACAGGTTGAAAGGAACTGTTAACAGCCTTTCTTTTTCTTAGTATTTAGAATAAGCTCCTGAGTGTATGAGACATTTAAAAGATTCATGACCTGTTGAACTAAATTCTCAGTTTTGGGGTTCATTGTAGTGACTGACCATGAACTGCGCTGTGATGTTAAGGTTGATGTGATAGACAGCATTGAAATTATATCTCGAACCCGGGAACTCTATGTAGATGATTCACCACTGGAACTGATGGTGAGGGCATTGGATGCTGAAGGTAAAGAATGTCAAAGGATTCAACAAAATTACATAGAATAAACACCTTTGTGTTTAGCATTTGGAAACAGCAATTTGAGAGATAAAAGTAGATTGGAAATAATATTTATTTTCTCATATGAAGTTCATGTGCATGAGGAATTAATAATTCTGAGTATGGTTTGATGTATTAGCTACATACTTTCATTAAAATTTCCTAATTAAAATCCAGATTCTGCCACTGAGTTTTAATGGTCCCTAGATCAACAATTAAGAACATTTTTTGGAATATATTTTTAGCTCTGTTTTGATCAGTCTACTTTCTATAGGCCAGGAAAATTAAATGTAAACCTGTGAAAAAGTTTTATAATTTTATCTTTCTTGAGACTGATTTTACATGCTTTTAATATACTATATTAATGTAATATGTAAAAAAAAAACATTTAAATGCATTGCTTCTTTCTTTGTAAACTAGTAAAGAGTGATTTTCTAAATCTGAAAAATTAATGTATTAGAAATATTCAACTCTAGTTTTTATAAAAATTTTTATTGAAGGGATCAGGATTTAGAGATACCTGTCAACCCTGAGGTAGACTATAAGGTGGCCTTTATGTCAAAAGGAACAGAATATGCCATAATTTTGTCAACCAGAATTTAATCAGCTTGAGTCCTTTTCACTTTTAGAAGGCTTATACGACAACAGTACTTACATTGTTTGTGTAGGGGTCTTCCTGGTATTTGTGTTTTAATTCATTAATGATAGTGTTTCTATTTGTTAATGAAAGAAGCCTAAAAATAATTTTCTAGTTAGGTTTCCCTTTCTTGTTAAAGATACCTGAATATTTTTGAATATGTGATTCTGTCTTGTCTGCTTTTGGCTTGCTCTACAGGAAATACTTTTAGTAGTTTGGCAGGGATGATGTTTGAGTGGAGCATTGCCCAGGAAAATGAATCAGCAAGAGAAGAACTGTCTAGCAAAATTAGGTAACCTTGAAATCAAACATAACCATCTGACTTTGAAGGAGACATCTGCCTTTGGGTACCACACTGAACAGCAATCATTTGTGTGGGCTTTGATAATCTTTCTATCTGGAACTTTTTGGAACAGATAAATTTATCAGGGGGAAATGTCTTTGGTAGAATGACATATGGCATGGATTTAGGTACCTTTATGATAGTTTAATCTGAGCCACTGCAGAGGAGTTCATGAGCTCAGGACTGTACCATTATTTGTCAGGTGTATCTTCTGCCAGTTTTATTGTTCAAGCTATCTACGCGTGCCGAAATACAGTGAGCGGATAATAGTATGAAATTTTGTCTTCAGTACCAAGTAATAGCTCTCAGACAATACAGGTTTTAGTCCTACAACAGTTTTAGCCAGAAGCATATTAAGTACTTTTCTTCTATCTAGTCCTTGTGGAAATTTAAAACTTTTGACACTATATAGACATTGAAGAGATTATGTTTAAAGTCTCTCAGAGCCTTTTGGAATAAGACTCATTAATTTACTAGAAACAAACCTTATTTTATCTCTTTAGGATTTTGAAATACTCTGAAGCAGAATATTCTCCCCCTGTGTATATAGCTGAGATGGAAAAGGAAGAGAAACAAGGAGATATGATTTTGGTGTCTGGGATTAGAACTGGTGCTGCTGTTGTAAAAGTTCGAATTTCTGAACCATTCTATAAGGTAAAATGTTTGTGCTATAAAGTTTCATTTAATAGTCTTGCCTATGGAATATATAGTTTTTATGTTTTTCTTAGTAGAAGCCCTCTACCTGATATGATTTGGGCCAATTGAAAAAGTCATTTGAAATGGATAAACATTTTTTATTTTTTATTTTTGTTCATTTTTTAAAAACTTGTCTTCCTTAAACATGTTATTACCCAATTACAACTGACATTTTCTCTTAAAACATGTAACTGCATTTTATTCACCAATCCTTTGAAGTGTAGGTCCAAGAACTTTGGCTGTGAGTTCACTGGTTAGAAATATACATACTCGTTCTTGCATAAATTACAGCTTCTAGTTTCTTTTTTTTTCATTTTTCATTTTATTTTATGGTCAAGTGAAAAATTACACGTGTGAAACAATTTGAGTGCAGGATTCTATATTTTTCAAGGATTTTTCCCCAGTCTTTTACATTTCTCACCTACACCTAATTTGATAGCAGTACATTTTAGCAGCTTACCTTTAACTTCTTTTCAAAACATTTAAATTTTTATAGAAACAACAACTCTTTTCATATAATGGTTTTTTAATGTAATTATAATTAAAAGTGCAACTGACATAAACAGCGTTGGGAAAAACAAATGTCTTTTGGTGAGCATTTAATTCAAGTGGCAGGAATGTGTGTGGACATCTAGAGAGCAGCCTATTAACCTTGTATTGAGTAAGCCTTCACAAGAATCAATATGTTCAACAAGGGATATAGAGTAACTTAATCTAATTCAGTTCGCTGGAAGTTGGTTAAAAGAGTTTCCATGGCATACCGTTAAGTCTTACCTTTTCCCATTTTAGCATAGTGCCTTTTTATTTACCTACTCTTCTCCTTTAGAAAGCTTGTCATTTTCTATTCTTTGTTTGAGTGACTTACTTAGAAAGTTAATATAGTATTAATATTCATGATCACTTTTTTTTTAACATCTTTATTGGAGTATAATTGCTTTACAATGGTGTGTTAGTTTCTGCTTTATAACAGAGTGAATCAGTTATACATATACACATGTTCCCATATCTCTTCCCTCTTGCGTCTCCCTCCCTCCCACTCTCCCTATCCCACCCCTCTAGGTGGTCACAAAGCACCGAGCTGACATGATCACTTTTTAAAAATTAATTAATTAATTTATTTCTGGCTGTGTTTGGTCTTTGTTGCTGCGCGCGGGATTTCTCTAGTTGCTGCAAGCGGGGGCTACTCTTCCTTGCGCTGCTTGGGCTTTTCATCGCGGTGGCTTCTCTTGTTGCGGAGCACGGGCTCTAGGTGCGTGGGCTTCAGTAGTTGTGGCTCGCAGGCTCTAGAGCGCAGGCTCAGTAGTTGCGGCACACAGGCTTAGTTGCTCCGCAGCATGTGGCATCTTCCCAGACCAGGGCTCGAACCCGTGTCCCCTGCATTGGCAGGCAGATTCTTAACCACTGCGCCACCAGGGAAGTCTCATGATCACTTTTTAAGGCTAACTGAAATTATGATCTGTGATTAGGAAAGCATTTTTTAAATCTTGATAAAATATTTTAGAAGAAACTTATTAAAAGTAAACTTTAACGAGGAAGATGACCTTGAGGATTTTGCCTATGGAAACTTTGTGTTTTTTTCCTTCTTCTTTTAGAAAGTGGCAGCAGCATTGATACGTCTGCTTGTTTTGGAGAATATATTTCTTATACCATCCCATGATATTTATCTCTTAGTAGGAGCATATATTAAATATCGAGTTGCAAAAATGGTTCAGGGAAGAATGACAGGTAAATATCTTATCTTTTCCTAAGACTAACATTTCCCAAATCCTTTCTGCTGACAAGAGAAACAACTCCACATTATGTATGCAAAATACTACTTTCTGTCTTTAGATTTTGTGATAAAGTACAGTTTACCCTTGAACAACACGGGTTTGAACTGTGCAGGTCCACTTATACACGGATTTTTTTCAATAAATACTACAGTACTACACGATGCGTGGTTGGCTGAGTGCACAAGTGCAGAACTGGGGTTACGGAGGGTTGACTAATATGCGGGTTTTCAACTGCATGGTGGTCAGGGGGTGGGGGGTGGTGTCAGTTCCTCTAACCCCTGCATTGTTCAAAGATCAACTATATTCCTTAATTGCTGTACATGAGCTAATACTGAGCAGAGATATTCTCCATGTCTTAAACAGGCTAATGCTACTTAGCTTCAGTGCCCATAGACATCTGAATTGTCTATTAAAACAACAACCAAAAGTTTACTAGCTTTTATAGGGCAAGTGAAGAAACTTTACCAGAAGGGACTTGAATGATCTTTGCAAAAGGTGTTTATTGAGAAACTCAGTTCATTAACTAAAAAACTGAATACTCTATTGACCCCCAAAGTCCCACTGAGTTTATAAAGTGTGCATTTGCTCCATTAACATTAGTCCTTTAACTTTAGTGGGGATCCCTCCTCCTACTCTCAGTTCATTGAGTTTTAAGAATATAAGCAATACCAACAATAAACTCATAAAGCATTCTCCTCAAAATAGCTACATGTAGAAATTCATCATAGTGAGGGAAATTAAAAGCAGATTGTACTCTTATTTAGACCTGCTTCCTCTTATAATCCAACAATACACCATTGTCCGTTGGAATGGCTGCCCTCATTACATTTATGTATCTTTCATGTCTTACAGAGGTGAAATTTCCCCTGGAACATTATACACTGGAATTGCAAAACCACAGAGTTTCACGTAATGTGTCTCTTTCTGGAAAAGTGGCTTTACTGGATGAGAAAATAGCCATGGTGACTGCTGTCCAACTGGGCCACGCTAACCTTGTCTTTATCCATAAAAGTATCCTTTTGCTCAAGTTTTCACCGCCAATCTATATTTCCTTGAGCATGCTATACATGTTCCTTGGTAAAATAATTAGTTAAGCACGATTATAATACTACTACATTTATTTTCTATAGGTTCTATTTTTAACAAAGCACTATAAATTATTATTGTCATAATTTCTAACAAAGGGTAGGTACAGAAGAGTAGTTGGAACTTGGAATCTGTTGACTTCAGACCTTATGTGCAACCTCAATCAAATTATAAATAGGAGACTGGGGAAAACAGTTTGGAGGAACTTGTGTAAATGTTATTTAATTTGTTCTTTCCTATTTTCACATGAATAATTGAGAAAAGATGGTATTGTCTGAAGTGGCTACTTAATTAATATTTGTTAAATTGAGAGTAATTTTTAAAAATTCACTAAACTTGGGCTTCCCTGGTGGCGCAGTGGTTAAGAATCCACCTGCCAATGCAGGGGACACGGGTCTGAGCCCTGGTCCGGGAAGATCCCACATGCCGTGGAGCAACTAAGCCTGGGCGCCACAACTACTGAGCCTGCTCTCTAGAGCCCGCAAGCCACAACTACGGAGCCCGTGTGCCACAACTACTGAAGCCCGCGTGCCTAAAGCCTGTGCTCCAAAACAAGAGAAGCCACCTCAATGAGAAGCCCGCGCACCGCAACAAAAAGCAGCCCCCACTCGACACAACTAAAGAAAGCCCACGTGCAGCAACGAAGACCCAGTGCAGCTAAAAATAAATAAATTAATTAATTAAAAAAAAATTCACTAGACCTGTTCTGTAAGATTGAACAAAGAGAGATACATAAAGCTAGCTCTACTATAGTCAATGAAAACAAAACAGTATAAAGATTAAAATTCTCAGAAAACTGAAATTTTCAGAAAATTCATAAAATTCTCAGTGTTTGATACTGAAATATTTCCTATTTTTGAATCTTTGAATCTCAAATAAATTAATTTATTCAGCAAATATCTATTATATTTCTATTATAATATCTATTATATTTCTACTATATGTTCAACATTGCTCTAAGTGCTAAGCATACAGACTATTTTACTTAGGGTAGTTAGGGAAATCCTCTCTGATAAGGCCACATCAGAGCAATGAACCATACAGATATCTGGAGCTCCAGGAAGAGGAAATAGCAATTGCAAAGGTTCTGAAGCAGAAGCATGTTTGGCATGTTTACAGAAGAGCAAGGAAGACACTGCTGCTGAGTGCAGAGAATAAGGGGAAAGTAGTAGAAGAGGTAATAGAGTAGGAGAGGGAGTAATTATGTAGGGCTTAGTAGGCTTAACTCTGAGTAAGAACCTATCAGTCTTGAAAGGTACAGTATTTCTTGTAGAATAGTATTTGTTAATTAGCTGGTTATATTATTTGTCTAAAACACTCAGGAGAGGTTTGGTTCAAAGTTGTTTGTTCTCTAGTCATTTTAAGGTGCCTAGGACATTTGTGAACAAATACAATAGTACCTACAAAATAAACTAAGACATTTGATATCTACTGAGCCCCAGCTGTGTGTCAGGCACTACCCTGAATTCCCCAGGCAGACTTATCATGATTTTTTTTTCATATTCTCAGTTCATATCGTTATTTATTCCAAAGTAGTAACTATTAAAATACACTACATTTATCTCTTGACATGGATGGTGACTATTCATAGCTTGTTCCAGCACCTGCCTTAGGGTGGCTGGTGGTACTGTTGTTCAGAGAGATGGGTAATATAAAAGAAGGAGCAGGTTTAAGGGAAAAGGAAACTAGTTTAGTTTTTCACATGTTAACTTGAAGTATCTGTGGGATAGACATCCAAGCAGAAATGCATCTGGAGGAGAAAGATTCAGGATGAAGACAGATATTTGAAAGTTATCAGTTTATAGCCAGGTGATAGTTGAAGCTGTTGTTGTAGACAAAATCACCTAGGGAGAATATACAGAGTGAGAGGAGAAGAGAGCTGAAGACAGAACTGTGGAATGTTAGCTTGTAAGGTTCATATGGGAGAGGAGGAACTTTAAGGAGGCCCAGAAAGAATGTTTAAAAAGTAGTAGGAGGGGACTTCCCTGGTGGCGCAGTGGTTAAGAATCTGCCTGCCAATGCAGGGGACACGGGTTCGAGCCCTGGTCTGGGAAGATCCCACATGCCACGGAGCAACTGAGCCTGCGCTCTAGAGCCCGTGAGCCACAACTACTGAGCCTGCAAGCCACAACTACTGAAGCCCGCACACCTAGAGCCCATGCTCCACAGCGAGAGAAGCCACTGCAATGAGAAGCCCGCGCACCACAACGAAGACTAGCCCCCGCTCACCACAACTAGAGAAAAGCCTGAGTGCAGCAACAAAGACCCAGCACAGCCAAAAATAAAAATTAAAAAAAAAATTAACAACAACAACAAAAGTATTAGGAGGGGGACTTCCCTAGTGGCACAGTGGATAAGACTCCATGCTCCCACTGCAGGGGGCCCGGGTTCAATCTCTGGTCAGGGAATTAGATCCCACATGCATGCCGCAACTAAGAGTTCGCGTGCCACAACTAATGAGCCGCCTGCCACAACTAAGACCCAGCACAACCAAATAAATAAATAAAATATAAAAAGTAGTAGGAGGGACTTCCCTGGTGGTCCAGTGGTTAAGACTTCGCTTTCCAGTGCAGGGGCTGTGGGTTCTATCCCTGGTCGGGGAGCTAAGATCCCACGTGCCTCGCAGACAAAAAACCAAAACATAAAACAGAAGCAATATTGTAACAAATTCAATAAAGACTTTAAAAATGGTCCACATCAAAAAAATCTTAAAAAAAAAAAAGTAGTAGGAAAACCAGGAGAGAGGTTTCATGATAACCAAGTGAGGAATTTACAAAGAGAATGTTCCTCAGGTGAAATAGGCAGAGATAAAGACTAAGATAAAGACTGAAAGACTGTAGTAACCAGTAAGTCTTGGATCACTTTTTCAATAAAAACAGCTTGGCTTTAAAAAGAAGGAGGCAAAAAGGTAGAACTTTGAAAAAGGCATGAGAACTTTTTTAAGTTAAGAGAAACTTGAATATGTCTGTAAGTTAAACAGAGAGATGGCAGAGATATGGAAGAAAAGAAGGCCAGTTGATGGAGTAAGATTTCTTTTTTTTTTTTTTTTTTTGTTTCAAACTAGTTTATTTAGGGGTTCCATTTTCACTCCTCAATAGATTTTATGTATTTCTCATATGCTTCTTCACTCATTAGTTCATCTAGTTCTGAAGGGTTACTGAGTGTCATCTTGATCAGCCAACCATCTTCATAACAAGATTTGTTGACAAGTCCTGGATTTTCTGCTAGAGCTTCATTAATTTCAGTTACTTCTCCTGATAGAGGAGAATAGAGTTCACTAGCAGCTTTCACACTTTCCAAAGCACCAAATTCCTCTTGTTTGTTCAATTTTGTCCCCACTTCAGGCAGACTACAGTAAACAACATCTCCCAAAGCTTCCTGTGCAAAATTGCTGATTCCCACTGTTCCAACACCGTTTTCTGTTGTTACCCATTCATGTTTGTCTGTGAATTTACGACCCGACAGCAGAGCGGGGCCGGTGCGCAGCGCCCGGACGGCGCCCGCCCGCAGTCCCCAGGGCCGCGGCGGGCAGGGCGCGTTGGGCGCAGAGATGGCGCGCAGGCTGCAGATCGCGGCCCGCACGCTGCGCGCCACTCGCAGCGCCATCGATGGAGTAAGATTTCTGAGGGGCAAGAGAACATGAGATTCAGAACAGATGGAAGGATTAGATGAAAGGAAGATATCTTATTCTGAAAATGGAGGAATGAACTGGTGTAGAGACCTATCGAGATCCTTTCCTTGTCTGTAAAAACGAAAGGAATAAAAAACAAACAAACAAACAAAACGAAAGGAATGATGTACTCCTGGATTCCTTCTAGCTCTTATATTTTATGAATACAGTACATATCAAAACCAAACCTACATTGGCACAGAGTTGCCTACAGTGTTTAAAAGATTTGCTCTAATGAATAGATAAAAAGTAATTTTAATTAGCATATCAATTGTATGTATATTAGTAGCTCATTTGGAGTACTGGGACAGCTTTAAAAGTTTGATCCCTGAAATAGATTAAATATTTTGCTTTCATTATCACTGTAGATAATGTAGTGCTAAACTGTAGCCTAGTGCATGACTGAATTAATAGAACTTCTAAATTAGTGTACTTTGAAATAATGAGTGTTTTCCGTTAAGTCGTTTCAGAAATATATTTCTCAGAGCAGAAATAATTTCTTCTTAGCTTTTGAGAGGAAAGTACGTTACTAATTAGATTGTGTATAGGCTAACAGAATAAATTTTTATTTCTGCTAAAATTTTTTTAAAATATTTACTTCTTTGGCTACGTCAGGTCTTAGTTGGGGAGGGCGGGCTCTTTGTTGCAGTGCAGGGGCTCCAGAGCGCATGGGCTCAGTAGTTGCGGCGACCTAGGCTTAGTTGCCCCGCGGCATGTGGGATCTTAGTTCCCTGACCAGGGATCGAACCCGAGTCCCCTGCATTGGAAGGTGGATTCTTAACCACTGGACCAACAGGGAAGTCCCCTGCTAAAATTTAACGAAAGGGAATAATGGGTAGTATGATGTGTGACCTAGAAGTATCTTTGCTGGCAAAGAGAAAACATTTTGGTATTAAAGAATTGCCACAGATAATAGAAAATCAACTAGTGATTTTTAAAACTGTCTGCAGAGCCCAAGGCAAGTTGCTGGGCTGGATGGCAAGTCATGCCTCTCCCTCCCTCTCCATCTACCACTGACCATTTCTTTAGCCAGGGCAATGCCACTTTGTCCTGCTTTCCATAATGGGCTCCTATGTAAGAATTTTGCAGGAGGAAAGAGTTCCACAGCTAAATGAATATTAAAAACATGGAGCATGATCTTTTTTCTCTCATTTCGTCTTCCTCATATTTGAAATTCAAGAATACCTGATTCCTGTGATTGCTGAGCCCTCAGATTTTTCTCAGAATATACACATTTAAGTTTTGCTTTCCAGTGGATAATAAAAGATGATAGAATTTTTATTTGCTTTCATTTGTGGGCTTATTTATTTATTTTTGGTAACTCATATTTCTCTTTTCACCCAACTGTAGCTCATACAATTTCCTTAAGCAAAAATTAAGATGTCCATATGCGATCTGTGTCTGGACTCCCAAATTGCACCATATATGTTGTAGAGCCTGGATTTTTAGGTATTTTTAGATAATAATTTTCAGAAAACTGAATAGCTTAAAGTATTTCACTGAAATGAGTGCATTAAAGACTAGAGTGCTTCATTTTGAGACTTAACTAATTTCAAATTCAACCTTATTTGACATGTTTTCTCACATTGTTCCGGTTAAATGCTATCTGCAAGAGTAAAGCATCTTGAAACAGATTGTTAAAAAACATGAAGCTCCATGTAATACAACGTTGGGTTAGAAAAAGAGACTTTATACAAGGAAAAGAGAAACCTAATGTCCTTAAGCCATATGAAACAATGAATCTGACTGAAAGCAGCTGAAATCTTGCCTGACATACCAGAAATGAGCAAAATTGTGGGTTTGGGGGTGGGGTGGCGTTTGTATACAGATATAAGTGAGAGTGTTTCCTTTATACCTGAGATGAGCTAAGTTAAGCCAGGATCTTTGGAACCCCAAATTATTATACAATTTTATAGAGGCAACTAAAGGATCTACTTTGGAAACCATCTCCATCTATTACTGAGTTTTGCTTTTTAAAGTCTGTATTTTTTAATTCATTGTAGAAAAATGTTGGCCTCTTCTAATATTTTTGTTTCTTGATTTGTGTGCAGGTTTCACAGTCCAACCTGGAGACCGTTGGAGTCTAGAGGTGGGGCAGGTGTATGTTATTACAGTAGAAGTATTTGATAAAAGCAGCACAAAAGTCTATATTTCAGATGTGAGTCTCTCTTTTGTATTTTTCTAGCCCCTTTAAGGATAACTCCTTGAGTGGGCAGTCTTTCTGGCTAGGAAGACTTTTTTTCTTTTGCTTCCAGATTTTACCTTTGGAAATGCAAGTTACTACTTTACTATTATTATTATTAAATAGTTCTATCCTTGAGGAATGCTAAACCAGAAGTAAAAGATATAATCTGGTTAGAATTATAGAAGAGAGATGAAGTTGTCACCAATGATAACACTTTGGAGGGGATCCTCATTTTACAACTTCATTTCAGAGATGGTCACCAGAGTTTTATAGTGGTGAGAGTAATAGTGTGACCATTAAATGTGAAGTGTTGTAGTCACTCTCCAGTGTCCATTATTTTTTTCCCCTGAGAACTGTCAATTTATGGAATAGCACAGATTACACTAAAATTTTCATAAGCTTTGACTCTTCCTATTTTTGATTACTTGCCATTAATGGATCTTTCAAAAACTAGTACCATTTTAAAATGACATCTTTCCAACTTAGAATTTGGTGAGGGAGAGCAAAGATTTTGTTTTTGTTTCTTTAACCCCCAGAATTCATAGCCACACTTTTTTTTTTTAATGCTTTGGGATTAAGATGGCTTTAGGGAAAAAGCATGTCTTCAGGTTTGTGTTGATTTTGGGCTGATTTTCAGAATCTCAGGATTATGTACCAATTCCCAAGAGAGTATTTCGAAGAGCAGCTGACTACTGTGAATGGATCTTACAATGTAGTGAAAGCCCTGAAAGATGGTGTGGTCATGATAAATGCATCCCTGACTTCCATCATTTACCAGGTAGGAATTAAAAGGATGGTCTTTGAATCCTGAGAACACTGACTAGACTTGCCTGACTTGTTGATTTGCAAGCACGTATATGGCATATCCCACCTTTATCTTTCACAAAATAAACTAATAAACAGTACACTTAGTAGTTTATACCTCTACAAATTTTCTGTTCCAATCTCTGTTAATGCATATATCTGCATTTGTGGTCATTGTGTATGTATGTCATTTGAGGGTCCTTTAAAAATTATTTCATATGCACATTTCCTTGTGTCATCAGGTCCACATAGGAGTACTTTCTATTCTAAAAATCCAAAGGGTTAATATGCCAATTGTTCAACCATGCCACCAACTTTGAACTTTTGCATTTTTAACAGTTTTTTTACTTTGTAAATGGCATAACTGTGTATCTTCGTACAATTTTTATTCCTTTTGGTTAATTTTCCTATGGTATAATAACAGAAATGGAGTTATGAGGTAAAGGGATAAGGAATGAATCTGTTTCTAATGCCTCTAAAATGTGTAAGTATCTGATTTTTAACTGTCTGTCAAATTTGTTTCCCTCTCCCAAGCCTACTTTTTCTCCAGTGATCCTTTCGCCCAGCTGTTTAAGACAAAATCCCAAGAGTCACCCTTGACTCTGCCTTCTCCTTCACCTTCTACATTCAGTACATTATTGAATGCCATGTCAGTTCTTCTAAATGTCTCTCAAACCCATTTCTTACTAGGTGAAGAAGACACTGCTGTCTTTCACCTAGACTTTCACAGTAGCTTCTAAACTGATATTCCAACCTCCAATATTGTCCGTGGCTAGAATGGTATTCCAAAAACTACAAAAATTATTATGTATTTACTATTTAAATTCCTTTGGTGGCTTCCCATTGATTTTAAGGTAAAGTTTAAACTTCTTAATGTAGTTTTATAGGACCCTCTATGACAGAGATCACAATCTGGTGGCCTGCAGACTATCTTGGTTTGAAATCTTGTTTTTTATTTAGGTGTGTAAGTTTCTTTTTAATTGGGAAATTTCAAATAAAATCCAAGATTTCTGATTCTCTAGATTATATGAAAATCTGACAGTGATTACCTGGAAGAGATAGTGGCTACAACATTTAGACTATACTTTTCAGCCTGCTGTGTTTCCTGCCATTCCCTGTTATTTTATATTCAGCTTAATAAACCTGTTTATAATATCTACCTATACCTGTAGGCATTTGAGTTTGTGACTCTATATGATTGGCCCCTGACAACTTCTCCAACCTCAGGTCTTGTCACGCTTCCTCTCTTATGTTTCAGCCATACTGAACTTACAGTTTCTAAAAAATGTCTTGTTTCTTTTTGCCTCTATTTTATTTTCATTTTTTATAAACAAATATAATTCCTTTTGTGTACAGCCCTTTCTCCCTACTCAATGCACAGGGCTAGCTTAACGTTGGTTCCTCAGGCATGTTTTCCCCTTTCATATGTTCTTAGAGCTCCCTGAACTTCTCAGATCAAAATATTCATTGTAGTTTATTGTTATTATTTGCTTCTTTCATCAGATTATAAACTTTAAGGGCAAAGATTATGCCTACTGTATTCACAGCTGTTGCCCTAACATCTGAGTGACTAAACATACAGTTGATACAAATAAGTATTTGTTAAATGAACGAATGGTGTTTGGATTAGTTATGGTCAGGTATAGATCTATATTCAGTATTAAAATATATCCAGTTTTTTAACAATATTTAATACACAGTGATTTTTAAAATCCATTGTTATGGTATTTCTGACAGTTTGACCCTATTCTACAATTATTCTTTAATCCCACCAATCCTGCTTTTAAAAAATATTACGTTTTAAAATCTGAGCTCACCCTTACTCCTTTATTTATTTATTTATTTATTTATGGCTGTGTTGGGTCTTCGTTTTTGCATGTGGGCTTTTCTCTCTAGTGTGGTGAGCGGGGGCTACTCTTCGTTGAGGTGCGTGAGCTTCTCATTGCGGTGGCCTCTCTTGTTGCAGAGCACGGGCTCTAGGTGCGTGGGCTTCAGTACTTGTGGCACACAGGCTTAGTTGCTCTGCGGCATGTGGGATCTTCCCGGACCAGGAATCCACCTGCATTGGCAGGTGGATTCTCAACCACTGCGCCACCAGGGAAGCCCTGTAGATCACTTTTGAGAGTGTTGCCATCTTAACAATATTAGGTCTTCCAATACATGAACATGGGATGTCTTTCCATTTATTCAGGTTGTCTTTAATTTTTTTAAGCAATATTTTGTAGTCTTCAGTGTACAAGTCCTGCACCTCCTTGGCTGAATTTATTCCTAAGTAGTTTATTCTTTTTTGATGATATTGTAATGAATTTTTTTCTTTTTTTTTTTTTTTTTAATTTATTTATTTATTTATTTATTTATTTCACACACACACACACACACACACACACACACACTGTATTTTATTTTTACAAGAGATAAATAGACTGACACCAAGCATTGTACATGGATGACCACAACAAAAGCAACAATGATTGCAATTACCAAACATGAAACACACTCATACTATGTCATAATATTGACATTCAGTCCAGTAATCCTCCACTGTAACAGCTCCTTTACTTTGCAGTGAAAATTGATTTGTATATTCTTTGCCTCTGAGTCCTTGTGGGATTTTTTCTTTTTTTAAATTCAAACAGAAAGTCACAAAAATTATACTCATCCTCATCAGTTCACTCAGTCCCATGTAATTAATTTTTTTTTTCATCTTGATCTTTTGTTAGCCCTTTTACGAGCTCATCAGTTTTTCATTAGAGTTCTGAAAATGCTTATTCATTCAGTTCAGCAGTACAGTCAGGTACCAGAAACCTGTACTTGTCAGAGTCTTTTCCATGAATTTCCTGAAGATGAAACCCTTTTATAGGAACATATTTACAAAAGCATCAGAGTACACCCAGAACTGTCTGTAAATGACAAAAGACTTAAAAATGACCACGGTTAAAGATTTGATGAAAGTTCATAATAATGCAGTTGACAAGAAAATTAGTTATTTCTGAGATATACATTTTAAAGTAATAACTAGGATTATGACTTATAACATTATACTAGAACATATAAGATTTCTAGAAATTTCATGTAATGTCTGAAACATTTATATTAACATATTTCCATACAAATAACCCAATGAAAGTTTAGTATTAGTTGTTTTGTTTGTTTGTTTATACTGCAGGTTCTTATTAGTCATCCATTTTATACACATCAGTGTATACATGTCAATCCCAATCGCCCAATTCAGCACACCACCATCCCCACCCCACCGCAGTTTTCCCCCCTTGGTGTCCATATGTCTGTTCTCTACATCTGTGTCTCAACTTCTGCCCTGCAAACCGGCTCATCTGTACCATTTTTCTAGGTTCCACATACATGCGTTAATACACGATATTTGTTTTTCTCTTTCTGACTTACTTCACTCTGTATGACAGTCTCTAGATCCATCCACGTCTCAACAAATGACTCAATTTCGTTCCTTTTTATGGCTGAGTAATATTCCATTGTATATATGTACCACAACTTCTTTATCCATTTGTCTGTTGATGGGCATTTAGGTTGCTTCCATGACCTGGCTATTGTAAATAGTGCTGCAATGAACATTCGGGTGCATGTGTCTTTTTGAATTATGGTTTTCTCTGGGTATATGCCCAGTAGTGGGATTGCTGGGTCATATGGTAATTCTATTTTTAGTTTTTTAAGGAACCTCCATATTGTTCTCCATAGTGGCTGTATCAATTTACATTCCCACCAACAGTGCAAGAGGGTTCCCTTTTCTCCACACCCTCTCCAGCATTTGTTGTTTGTAGATTTTCTGATGATGCCCATTCTAACTGGTGTGAGGTGATACCTCATTGTAGTTTTGATTTGCATTTCTCTAATAATTAGTGATGTTGAGCATCTTTTCATGTGCTTCGTGGCCGTCTGTATGTCTTCTTTGGAGAAATGTCTATTTAGGTCTTCTGCCCATTTTTGGATTGGGGTGTTTATTTCTTTAATATTGAGCTGAATGAGCTGTTTATATATTTTGGAGATTAATCCTTTGTCCGTTGATTCGTTTGCAAATATTTTCTCCCATTCTGAGGGTTGTCTTTTCGTCTTGTTTATGGTTTCCTTTGCTGTGCAAAAGCTTTGAAGTTTCATTAGGTCCCATTTGTTTATTTTTGTTTTTATTTCCATTACTCTAGGAGGTGGATCAAAAAAGATCTTGCTGTGATTTATGTCAAAGAGTATTCTTCCTATGTTTTCCTCTAAGAGTTTTATAGTGTCCAGTCTTACATTTAGGTCTCTAATCCATTTTGAGTTTATTTTTGTGTATGGTGTTAGGGAGTGTTCTAATTTCATTCTTTTACATGTAGCTGTCCAGTTTCCCCAGCACCACTTATTGAAGAGACTGTCTTTTCTCCATTGTATATCTTTGCCTCCTTTGTCATAGATTAGTTGACCATAGGTGCGTGGGTTTATCTCTGGGCTTTCTATCTTGTTCCATTGATCTATGTTTCTGTTTTTGTGCCAGTACCATATTGTCTTAATTACTGTAGCTTTGTAGTATAGTCTGAAGTCAGGGAGTCTGATTCCTCCAGCTCCGTTTTTTTCCCTCAAGATTGCTTTGGCTATTCGGGGTCTTTTGTGTCTCCATACAAATTTTAAGATGATTTGTTCTAGCTCCGTAAAAAATGCCATTGGTAATTTGATAGGGATTGCATTGAATCTGTAGATTGCTTTGGGTAGTATAGTCATTTTCACAATGTTGATTCTTCCAATCCAAGAACATGGTATATCTCTCCATCTGTTGGTATCATCTTTAATTTCTTTCATCAGTGTCTTATAGTTTTCTGCATACAGGTCTTTTGTCTCCCTAGGTAGGTTTATTCCTAGATATTTTATTCTTTTTGTTGCAATGGTAAATGGGAGTGTTTCCATAATTTCTCTTTCAGATTTTTCATCATTAGTGTATAGGAATGCAAGAGATTTCTGTGCATTAATTTTGTATCCTGCAACTTTACCATATTCATTAATTAGCTCTAGCAGTTTTCTGGTGGCAGTTTTAGGATTCTCTATGTATAGTATCATGTCATCTGCAAACAGTGACAGTTTTACTTCTTTAATTTACCTTTCTAGTTTGTTTATTGCTAATATATAGAAGTACAACTGATATTTATGTGTTGATCTGCTATGCTGCAACTTTGCTGAATTAGTTTATTAGCTCTAGTATTTTTCCTGGATTCTGTAGGATCTTTCATATATAAGATCATATCACCTGCAAATAGTGATGATTTTGCTCCTCCCTTTCCCATTTTGATGCCTTTTATTTCATTTTCCTGCCTAATTTCTCTGGCTAGAACTTATAGTACAATATTGAATAAAAGTGGCAATAGTGGGCATCCTTGTCTTGTTCTTGATCTTAGGGCAAAAACTGTCATTCTTTCACCATTGAGTATGATGTTAGCTGTGGAATTTTCGTATGTGGCCTTTATCGTATCGAAGAAGTTCTTTTCCACTCCTGGTTGCTGAGTGTTTTTACTGTGAAAGGGCGTTGGATTTTTCTCAAATGTCTTTAAGCATATTTTTTTCTTTCATCCTACTAGTGTGGTATATTACATTGATTGACTTTTATATATTGTACTGCTTTTGAATTCCTGGGAAAAATCCCACTTGGTCATGGTGTACAATCCTATTAATATGCTGCTGGATTTGGTTTGCCAGTGTTTTCTTCAGGAGTTTTGTATTTATATTCTTAAAGGATACTGGTCTGTAGTTTTCTTTTTTTGTGATGTCTTTGATTTTGGTATCAGGGCAAGCGCTGGCCTCTTAGAATGAGGTAGGAAGAGTTCCCTCCTTTTTCTTTTTTTCTTCATCATCTTCTTCTTCTTTTTTCTTTTTTTTAAAGGTTTGAGAAGCATTGGTGTTAATTCTTCTTTAAATGTTTCTGAAAATTTACAACCAAAGCCATCTAAGCCTGGGCTTTTCTTTGCTGGGAAATTTTTGATTACTGATTCAATCTCTTTGCTTGCTATAGGTCTGGTCAAATTTTCTACTTCTACTGGGTCAGTTTTTTTAATTGATGTGCTTCTAGGAATTTGTCCATTTGATCTAGGTTGTCTAATTTGTTGGTGGACAATTGTTCATAGTATTCTCTTACAATCCTTTTTATTTCTGTAAAGTTGGTAGTAATGTCCCCACTTTCATTTCTGATTTTAGTAATTTGAGTATTCTCTCTTTTTTTTCTTAGTCACTCTAGCTAAACTCAATTTTGTTGATCGTTTTGAAGAACCAAATTTTGGTTTTGTTGATTTTGTGTACTGATTTTCTACTCTCAGTTTTTAAAATCATGGCTCTAATCTTTATTATGTCCTTCCTTCTGCTAGTTTTAGGTTTAGTTTGCTCTTTTTCTTCTAGTTCCTTTAGCTATACAGTCAGATTATTGATTTGAGATTTTTCTTCTTCTTTTTTTGGTCACACTGTGCCCAGCTTACAGGATCTTAGTTTCCCGACCAGGGATTGAACCCAGGCCATGGCAGTGAAAGCACCAAGTCCTAACCACTGGACTGCCAGGGAACTCTGTCTTCTTTTTTAATACAGGTGTTTACAACTATAAGTTTTCCTCTGAGCATTGCTTTCACTGCATCCTGTAAGTTTTGGCATGTTGTATTTTTGTTTTCCTTCATCTCAGAATTCCCTAATGTTCCTTATGATTTCTTCTTTGACCCATTGGTTGTTTAGAGGGTTGTTTAATTTCCACATATTTGTGAATTGTCCAGTTTTCCCTATGTGAATTCTAGTTTTAGTCCATTTTGGTTGAAGAAGATACTTCATATGATTTCAGTGTTTTTAAATTTATTAAGACTTGTTTTGTGGCTTAACATATGGCCTATCCTGGAGAACGTTCCATGTGCACTTGAGAAGAATGAGCACTTTGTTGTTTTGGGGTGGACTATTCTGTATATGTCTGCTAGGTCTAGTTGGTTTATAGTGTTGGTCAAGTCCTCCATTTCCATATTGATCTTTTGTTCTGGTTGTTCTATCCATTATTGAAACTGAGGTATTAAAATCTTCAACTATTGTAAAACTGTCCATTTCCCCCTTCAGTTTTGTCCATTTTTGCTTCATTTTGTGGGGGGCTCTTTTGTTAGGTAGGTATATGTTTACAATTGTTATATCGTCTTGATGAATTGACCCTTTTATCAATTTATAATGACCTTTGTCTCTTGTAACAATTTTTAAAAATCTATTTGTTTGATGTTAATATAGACTGCTTCCCCAACTCTCTTTTAGTAATTATTTGCATGGAATATATTTTTCCCTTCTTTCACTTTCATTCATGAAACTAACATGAATCTCTTATAGATAGCATATAATTGGATCATGTTCTTCTTTATCCATTCTGTCAATCTCTGCCTTTTAATTGGAGAGTTTAATTTATTTACATTTAAAATAGTTACTGATAAGGAAAGACTTCTTCTGTTTTGGTATTTATTTCTATGTGACTTTTTTTGGTAATTACTTCTTCCATTACTGACTTCTTTTGTGTTTAATTGATTTTTGTAGGTTCTTGTCTTTTATCAAATTTGAGACATTTTCATCATTATCTCTTCAAATATTCTTTCAGCACCTTTCTTTCCCTACTTCTGGGACCCCTGTTTTGTATATATTGATTTACTTGATGTGCTCCACTGGTCTCTAAGGCTTGGTTATTTTTCTTCATTCTTTTTTCTTTTTGCTACTCTGAATAACTTCAATGGACCTCTCTTCAAGTTTGCTGATTCTTTCTTCTGCCAGCTCAAATATGCTGTGAAGGTCTTCTAGTGAAGTTTTCATTTCAGTTATTGTACTTTTAGCTTCAGAATATCTGTTTGATTCCTTTTTTATAATTTCTATCTCTTCATCGATATTCTCTATTTGGTGAAACATCATTCTTCTGGAGTGATGTCCATCGTTTCCTTTAGCTCTTCGATTTAAAATCTTTGTTTAGTAAGTCCAATATCCGTGTTTCCTCAGAGATCGATTGTGTTAATTTCTTTTTTTTTCTATGAATGGGCCATATTTTCTTGTTTCTTTGCATGCCTTATAATTTTTTTGTTGTTGAAAAGCTAACATTTTGATATTACAGTGGACCCTTGAACAACATAGGTTTGAATTGCACAGTTCCACTTATACATTTTTTCACTTTTAATACATACTACAATACAACATAATCCGTGGTTGGTCTGCAAATGTGATACCATGGATATGGAGGGCTGACTGTAAAGTTATACATGGATTTTGACTGCACAGAGGGTTGGCACTCCTAAACCCCACATTGTTCAAAGGTCAACTGTATAATGTGGTAACTTTGGAAATCACATTCTTCCCTTTCCTCAGGGTGTGTTGTTATTGCTTGATGTGGGTTGTAGTTGCCTGTATGTTTAGTGAGTTTTCTAAACTATTTTTGAAGACTGTGTTATTTGTCATCTGTAGACTGTAAAATCTCAATTACTTTAGCTTGTAGGCAGTTAGTGGTTTGACAAATAATTTCTTTAATGCCTTAAGTCACCTTTTTCTTGGGGCTTCCCTGGTGGTGCAGTGGTTAAGAATCTGCCTGCTAATGCAAGGGACATTGCTTCGAGCCCTCGTCCGGGAAGATCCCACATGCCGCAGAGCAACTAAGCCCACGTGCCACAGCTACTGAGCCTGAGCTTTGGAGCCTGCGAGCCACAACTACTGAGCCCACATGCCACAATTACTGAAGTTCTCGCACCTAGAGCCCGTGCTCTGCAACAAGAGAAGCCACCGCAATGAGAAGCCTGGGCACCGCAACGAAGAGTAGCCCCTGCTCCCTGCAACTAGAGAAAGCCTGCATGCAGCAATGGAGACCCAACTCAGCCAAAAATAAATAAATAAATAAATAAAATTAAAAAAGAATATATATATATATATATATATGAAAAAAAGTCACCTTTTTCTTGATTCGGCATACATTTGGTTGCTGTAAACCTTTGAGTAGTTTTGAGTATTTTCCAAAGTTAATTCTGACTTTTTTTTTTTTTTTTTGCATTTCTATGGAGGGACAGGTTCTTGGAGTTCCCTACTTTGACACTTTTGCAGACATCTCCCACCTGCTGGTATTTTTTATTAGGATTTATGAGTGTGATATTTTTTCAACTTATTTAGGACTTTAAAATTTTCTTTCAGCAATGTCTTATAGTTTTCATCATACAGGTCTTGAAGATATTTTATTAAATTTGTCCCTGTTTTACGTTTTTAAGCTATATATGTATTTTTTAATTTTCTCCTTTTACTTGATCATGCTAGTATATAGAAATACAGTGGTTTTTTGTATGTTATCTTGAATCTTGAAAGCTTGCTTAATTCATTATTCTAGTAATTTTTTGTAGATTCCTTAGGAATTCCTATATATACAGTTATGTTATATGTGAATAAAGACAGTTAACTCTGGACTTCCCTGGTGGCACAGTGGTTAAGAATCCACCTACCAATGCAGGGGACACGGGTTCGATCCCTGGTCTGGGAAGATCCCACATGCCGCGGAGCTACTGAGCCCACGTGCCACAACTGCTGAAGCCCATGCCCCTAGAGCCCATGCTCCACAACAAGAGAAGCCACCGCAATGAGAAGCCCTCACACCACTATGAAGAGTAGGCCCTGCTCTCCGCAACTAGAGAAAGCCCGCGCACAGCAACGAAGACCCAATGCAGCCAAAAATAAATAAATAATTAATTTTTAAAAAAAGACAGTTAACTCTTTTCATTCCAATAAATATGCCTTTTAGTTCTTTTTCTTGCCTCACTGCACTGGCTAGGACCTCTACTACAATACTGAATAGAACTGTTAAGAGTAGACATGTTTGCCTTATTCCTGACCTTAAGTGGAAAGCATTCACCCTTTCACCACTGAGTATGATGTTGACTATAGATTTTGTGTAGATGCTCACCCTTAGGTTGAAGAAGTTCCTTTCTATTCCTAGTTTATTGAGAATTTTCATCATGAATTGGTGCTGAATTTTGTCAGTGCTCTTCTGCCTCTATTGAGGTGATCAATATAGTTTTTCTTTTTTAGTCTTTTAAATATGGTGAATTAATTACATTGATTGATTCTCTAATATTAAGCCAACCTTGCATTCTCAGGATAAACCTCACTTGCTTATGATTTGTTATCCTCTTATACATTGCAGGATTTAATTTGCTAAAATTCTGTTAATGACTTTTGCATATATGTTTTTGAGGGCCTATAGCTTTTTTTTTCCTTCTTCTGTTTTTTATTGTAATGTATTTGTCAGGTTTTGGTGTTAGGATAATATTGGCTTTATAAAATGGGTTGGGAAATATTCTTTTCTATTTTCTGGAAGAGTTTTGTAGAATTAGTGTTATTTCTTCCATAAATATTTGGTAGAATTCACAATGAAACTATTTGAGCTTGGAATTTTTTTATGGAAAGTCTTTTATTATTATAGTGATAAAACATACATAACATAAAATTTACCATTTTAACCATTTTTAGGTGTACAGTTCAGTGGCATTAAGTATATTCATGTTGTGCAACCATTACCACCATCTCTCTCCAGACCTTTATAATCTTTCCAGACTGATTCTCTCTACCCCTTAAACAATAACACCCCCCAACACCCCATCCCCATTCCCTGGTAACCACCATTCTATTTTCTTTCTCTATGAATTTGACTAATCTAGTTACCTCATATAAGTGGAATCATACAGGGAATTCCCTGCCAGTCCAGTGGTTAGGACTATGCGCCTTCACTGCTGAGGGTGCGGATTCAATCCCTGGTCAGGGAACTAAGATCCCGCAAGCCACACAGCACTGCCAAAAAACAAAAAAAGGTGGAATCATACAATATTTGTCTTTTTTGTGTTTGGCTTGTTTCACTTAGCATGTCATTAGGGTTCATCCATGATGTAGCATGTCAGAATTTCATTCCTTTTTAAGGCTAAATAATATTCTATTAAATGCATATACTGCATTTTGTTTATTATTTATCCATTGATAGACACTTGGGTTGTTTCCACCTTTTGTCTATTGTGAATAATGCTGCTATGAACATGGGTATACAAATATTTTGTCAAATCCTTGCTTTCAATTCTTTGGGGTATATACCCAGAATTGGAATTGCTGGATCATATGGCAATTCTATGTTTGACTTTTTGAGGAATTGTCATACTGTTTTCCACAGTGGCTGTCATTTTACATTCCAGCAGCAATGCACAAGGGTTGTGATTTCTCCACATTCTTACCAACACTTGCTATTTTCTATTTTTGATAATAGCCATTCTAATGGGTATGAAGTGGTATATCACTGTGATTTTAATTTACATTCCTCTAATGATTGGTGTATGGGAAGTTTTAAAACTATGAATTCAATTTTTAAAATTTATGTACAACTATACAGGTTATTTCTTCTTGAGTGAAATTTGGTAGGTTGTGTCTCTGAAGGAATTTCTGTTTAATCTTAATTGTTGAATTAATCACATAAAGTTGTTCAAAATATTGCCTTATTAATTTTTATGTCTGTAGGATCTGTAGCAATGTTGTCTCTTTCATTCCAGATATTGGTTATTTGTGTTTCTCTTGTTTTCTTCATGAATCCCGCTAGACATTTATCAATTTTATTGCTTTTTACAAAGAACAAGATTTGGTTTCATTGACTTTTTTCCAGTTCTTTATCTACTTTCTCTTTCATTGATTTATGCTTTTTTTAAAAAAATTATTTATTTATTATTTATTTTTGGCTGTGTTGGGTCTTCGTTTCTGTGCGAGGGCTTTCTCCAGTTGCGGCGAGCAGGGGCCACTCTTCATCGCGGTGCGCGGGCCTCTCACTATCGGGGCCTCTCCCGTTGCAGAGCACAGGCTCCAGACGCGCAGGCTCAGCAGTTGTGGCTCACGGGCCCAGTTGCTCCGCGGCATGTGGGATCTTCCCAGACCAGGGCTCGAACCTGTGTCCCCTGCATTGGCAGGCAGATTCTCAACCACTGCGCCACCAGGGAAGCCCTGATTTATGCTTTTATCTTTGTTATTCTATTACTTTTTCTTACTTTGGATTTAAAATGCGTTTCTTTTTTAAGTTTCTTATTGTGGAAGAATCTTACGGTGGATCACCGGTTTTATATCTTTCTTCTTTTTAATATAAGCACTTCTACCACATTCTATTGGTCATTCAAACCATTCCTGACACAATGTAGAGGGAACTACACAAGGATGTGAATACCAGGGGGTGGGGGTCAGTGGAGGCCATCTTGGAGACTCGCATCTCCAAGTTGATTCTGGGTTCTCTATTATTAGATTTAAAGGCATTACTGATCCTGTTTCTTGTGATTAAGAAGTGAGCATTGCGGGACTTCCCTGGTGGCTCAGTCGTTAAGAATCCGCCTGCCAATGCAGGGGACACGGGTTCGAGCCCTGGTCTGGGAAGATCCCACATGCCACGGAGCAACTAAGCCCCTGTGCCACAGCTACTGAGCCTGTGCTCTAGAGCCAGCAAGGCACAACTACTGAAGCCCGCGCACCACAACTACTGAAGCCCGCGCACCTAGAGCCCGTGCTCCGCAACAAGAAGTCACCGCAAAGAGAAGCCCGCTCAGCACAACGAAGAGTAGCCCCCGCTCGCCACAACTAGAGAAAAACCCGCACGCAGCAACGAAGACCCAACGTAGCCAAAAAAAAAAAAAAAAAGTGAGCATTGATAGTTCATGGTATGAAATAGCAAAACAGCTACTTAAATTATTACCTGTAGACACTATAGTTAAGTGCATGTAGAAGGCAAAGCTTTTGGTAACCAGGTAGTTGCTGCCATAAAACATGTTAATGAAAGTCTGGGATGTAATAGGGTTTATTGATTGTTGTTTCTAAGTGTGCTGGGTAACTTTGGGAAAGAAAATGGTTAGTTCAGGGCTTTGAATTCCCAACTCAAGATCCACCTAAGAAATCTAAAAGATTTTATGACTACCCTAAAAGAAGCCCTTATGACAATATTTCCTTGTTCTACAATCATAATGCAATTTATTTTATTAATTAATTAATTTATTTGTTTGTTTTATTTTTGGCTGTGTTGGGTCTTCGTTGCTGTGCGCGGGCTTTCTCTAGTTCCGGTGAGCGGGAGCTATTCTTCCTTGCGGTGCGCAGGCTTCTCATCGTCGTGGCTTCTCTTTTTTTTTTTTTTTTTAAACATCTTTATTGGAGTATAATTGCTTTACTGTGGCTTCTCTTGTTGCAGAGCACGGGCTCTAGGCGCACGGGCTTCAGTAATTGTGGCATGTTGGCTCAGTAGTTGTGGCTCATGGGCTCTAGAGCTCAGGCTCAGTAGTTCTGGCGCATGGGCTTAGTTGCTCCGTGGCATGTGGGATCTTCCCGGACCAGGGCTTGAACCCGTGTCTCCTGCATTGGCAAGCCCATTCTTAACCACTGTGCCACCAGGGAAGTCCGACGTTTAAAATTTTTATTACCTCTTTTCTTATTTTGTATAGTTCACTTTGAATTTCATCCTGCACTCAGCCATGTCCCACTTTATCCCAGTTTGTTGTCTTATCTCTGCTTTTACCTCTTATTTCATGTCCATGTTTTCTCGTGTGCCAAAGCAGACACTGTTGAAATCTTCTGTTCCCTGCGGTCAATATTTTTTAAGAGCATGTAATCTCCTAAAAGGGCATAGTGCCTTTTTAGGTACTATGTTCTTTCTCTTTTTCCTTTATGTTATAAAATGTCTTCCTAGGACCAACCCATTTTGTACTATTATTACCTTATTCTTGAATTATAAGAGTCCTCTCCAGGCCTAGCATATGCTTCCTACTCCCAATAGATTTCTTCTTGTTTCCCTCAGTGATCACCTAAATACCATCAGAATGATATTCTCTCTCTCTTTCTTTCTCTCTTTCTCTCTTTTCAGATCAAGACAACACAAATTTATTATCTTTCTTACAGTTGTGAAGGTCAGAAGTCCAAAATCAGTCTCAGGAGGTTAAAATAGAATGATGTTCTTTTAAACTGAAAGAACATCCAGATAGCCACCTTAAGAGAGTGAAGAGAAAATCAGAGCCATTACTGCAGATGTGACACAGTTGCTAAATATTTCAGGGCTTCTTTAAAAAATAGATAGATAGATAGATAGATAGATAGGTAGATTTTTCCTTCAAAGGGAAAACACCAACATAGTTGAGTGTGAGGACTCTATTTTACCTGTATGGGTACCCCCCTTAAACCCTGCTCTGGTTTTTAAGCAGGAGGGGAATGTCTTACCCCAGCATCTTTAAATGTTCTCTTTATTTTCTTCTGAATAGCTTGTAATATTCCTTTGCTTTTACAATTTATATACTTAGCTGATGGATGTCCAAGGATCTTTCTTTCTGAAACTATGATTGCCCTCTCTATGTTGATAAAACTCTTATTTCAGGAAATTTAAACTTCTTTCCATGACTGTGATACTTCTTTTAGGTCTATCAAAATCCCTTTCATTATTATTGAACTGTAGTAGCTGTGCTTCACTAATGAACAGGAACGTTTATTTCTTTCTTTTATTGATAGAAACTGGTTGAGTAATTTATTA
Source organism: Eubalaena glacialis (assembly GCF_028564815.1). NCBI lineage: Eukaryota > Metazoa > Chordata > Mammalia > Artiodactyla > Balaenidae > Eubalaena > Eubalaena glacialis. Next base: position 82,265,595 of record NC_083718.1, read on the forward strand.
ACACACCATTTTGCTGATGCTTTATATGTGAATGTGGACCATAAGAACAGTCCTTATAAAATCTGTTTTGCTCCTTTTTTTCTGCTCTTATAGAATAAAGATATTCAGCCTATAAAATTTCCAATTATACATCAGCAAGAAGTGAAGATTTATTTTCCCATCAAGCTTACACCCAACTTTCTGGCATTTCCTCATCATCCCATGGGAATGTTATATCGTTATAAAGTACAGGTATGATGTCTTATAATGAGAATTCACAAAGAAATAAGTCAGTTTCTCTGATAGCTTAATTTATTGAAGGTTAATGTTAAATCTTATTTCCCCCTAATCCTAGTAGTATAACTCAGTTTTGGGTGACAACCAAATCATGCTCTTGAATACTGTCATCCTAAGAATACTTGCTGTACTTTCCTTCTCTTCCATATATCCTTTCCTTGTGAGTTTTATAAAGTTTTGTCAAGCCCCCTTGTGCTCTTTTTTGACATTTTGTGATACTGCCATTACATAATCTCCCTTTAGTATTTCCCTTCCCCATTTAGTTACTTTAGTATAGCATCACAGTTTCTTAATGTTCCAGAAATAATTTATTGTATAGTTTTATTATTTCCTAAACTTTATTTCACCAGATTTTACATCTTCAGTTAAATTCCAATTTTCTTCCTATACTAATTCAATATAAGGTTGTATTTTTTTCATAGGTAGAGGGTGGCAGTGGCAACTTCACCTGGACCTCTTCTAATGAAACGGTGGCCATGGTAACCACTAAAGGAGTGGTGACGACAGCTGGCCAGGTCAGGGGGAACAGCACTGTTTTGGCCCGAGATGTACAAAATCCTTTTCGATATGGGGAAATTAAGGTAAGCAACTCTCCAAACAACGTTCATATCTCCTCTGAGACATTGATGTCTAAATTTAAGTACAGTAACACATTAAAATTTTTTTTTCTTTTTCAAGTTGGCTATTTTTAAATGATCCTCAGGACTTCCCTAGTGGTCCAGTGGTTAAGATTCAGCGCTTCCAATGCAGGGGGCATGGGTTTGATCCCTAGTCAGGGAAATAAGATCCCCCGCTGTCAACAATGGGAAGCCAACACAGATTTTTCCTGAGGTCAATAATATGGTAAAGCCTGTGTTGAGAAAGATATCTAATTATTTTTATAGCCAGACAACAACAACTATAATATTTTTTTAAAAAGGAATGAAAGATAGTTTCTGGAGCTATATACTAGTAGACTAGAATAGAATGAAAGAAGAAAGTGAAGGCAAAGTATCCAGTTAAGCCTAAACTAACAAAATGGTATGAGAATAAAGAAAAAAGGACAAACTGAGGGTTATTTTAGAGGTAGATTAATCAGATTTGATGCCTAGTGCGGTGGGAAAAAGTGAAAGATTAAGCTTTGACAGCTTGATGGATAGAAAACACAAGAAAAGGGGAGTTCCTTGGTGGTCTAGTAGTTAGGATTCTGCGCTTTCACTTCCGTGGCCTGGGTTCAATCCCTGGTTGGGGAACTGAGATCCCACAAGCCATGTGGCACAGCGCCACCCCCCCGCCCCAAAAAAAACCAACAAGAAAAGGAAAAAGAAAAAGAGGAAGACAATGAATTCAGTTTTGGATACATTTAGTGTAGGACTACCCTGGTGGTCCAGTGGTTAAGACTCTGCTCTTCCACTGGGGCACAGGTTCGATCCTTGGTTGGGGAGCTAAGATCCTGCATGCCTCGTGCACTGCCAAAAAAAAAAACCCCAAACATTTCGTGTGGTTCACCTATGGAGCATCCAGGTGAACGTTTAAAATTGGAAATAGGCATCTGAAGTGCAACTGAAAGATTAGGGCTAGAGATAAAAATTTGGAGTGATCAGCATATGGTTGGTCATTGAAGTTTTGGAACTGGATAAGACTTATGTGTCATTTTAAGGGACATTGGCAGAGTAAGAGGAACTAGCAAAAGACACATAGAAAGTGACCAAAAAAAGACTCTATTAGTCCATTCAGGCTGCTATAACAGAATACCATAAACTGGGTGGCTTATACACAACAGAAATTTATTTCTCACAGTTTTGGAGGCTGAAAAGTCCAGAATCGAGGCACCAGCAGATTCAGTGTCTAGTGAGGGAAAGCATCCTGGTTCATAGAAGACTGTTTTTTGCCTTAACCTCATATGGCAGAAGGGACTAGGGAGCTCCAGGGGTCCCTTTTTTAAGGGCATTAATCCCATTCATGAGGGCTCCACTCTCATGACCTAACCACCTCCCAAAGGCCCCACCTCCTAATACCATCATTTTGGGGGTTAGATTTCTACATATGAATTTGGAGGGACACAAACCTTCAATCTATAGCAAAAACAAAATAAAATGTTTTTTTAAAAGATATCAAGTAAGAGGAAGTGCTCTATATCAGAGGTCAGCAAATTTTTATTTAAAAAGGGCCAGGCAGTAAATATGTTAGGGCTTCCCTGGTGGCGCAGTGGTTAAGAATCCACCTGCCAATTTAGGTGACATGGGTTTGAGCCCTGGTCCGGGAAGATCCCACATGTCGCGGAGCAACTAAGCCCGTGCACCACAACTACCGAGCCTGCGCTCTAGAGCCCTCGAGCCACAACTACTGAGCCCGCGTGCCACAACTACTGAAGCCCGCGCACCTAGAGTCTGTGCTCTGCAACAAGACAAGCCACCACAATGAGAAGCCCACACCCTGCAACGAAGAGTAGCCCCCGCTCGCCGCACCTAGAGAAAACCCACGCGCAGCAACGAAGCACAGCAATGCAGACAAAAATAAATAAATAAAACAAATAAATTTTTAAAAAAATTTTTTTAAGTTATAAATATGTTAGTATTTGTAGGCCACATACAGTCTCTATCTCATAGTCTTCTTTTCTGTCATTGTTGCTTTTTATTTTACAGCCCTTTAAAAATGTAAAAGCCATTCTTAGCTTACAAAAGTCAAGAAAATTGTGCACTGGTCATATTTTGCCAGACTCGTGTTGAATAGTGTTAGATGCTTTAGAGAGGTCGATTGATTAAGGAATGAAATGAGTGACAGGTTCAGCACCTAACACACACACACAAACACAAAACATACATATATGTTATGTATATGTATATTTAAATATTTAAGAAATGCTTTCTTTTCTTCTAAAACTTTCCTAACGTAACTTTCTTGAAAGATTAATTTTTTTCCTCTCCAGATATGTGTTCTGAAACTGAACAAAATGAAAATGTTACCATTTCATGCTGATGTAGAGATTGGCCAGATTATAGAAATCCCCATTGCCATGTATCATGTAAATAAGGAAACCAAAGAGGCCATCGCGTTCACAGACTGCTCTCATTTATCCTTGGATTTGAACATGGATAAGCAAGGAGTCTTCACTCTTCTCAAAGAAGGTAAGAGTAGGCTTTTTATTTTTTCCTTTCTTTGTCTTTGAATTAAAGGACCAATCAACAATTCAGAAACTATGAATTAAAGTCTAAATTCACATATTGGGGATTCCCTAGTGGTCCAGTGGTAGGGACACCGGGCTTTCACTGCCGAGGGCCCGGTTTCAGTCCCTGGTCGGGGAACTAAGATCCCACGAACCGTGCGGTGTGGCCAAAAAAATTAAAAATTAAATTTAGATATTACCTTTCTTTATAATACTTTTATTTATTCTGTCAACTGCCTGTATTAGGTGTTACAATATAATGTAGAAACAAAGGCACAAAAATTGAATAACATGTCCAGGGTTCATTGTGGCCAGACAATATCAGTTTTTAGTCATATTAAAGGCTTCTCTTTCCAGCCTCAAGCTCTTCTTTCTTTCTTTCTTTCGTTCTTTCTTTCTTTAATATATATACTACATTTCTTTCTAAGAGGACTGTATTGCCATTTAATGTATGTATATATTAAATTTATTCCAAAAAAGAAAATACCTTTTTAATAAGAAAAGAATATGAATAAGCTATCCATAAGGATCAATATCATTTACTGTTATGGAACTTCATATTTGATCCTGATCACCATTGTTTTTTCATCAATAATAATGACATTAGTAGCATCTAACATTTGTTTAGCATTTCTATTTCCTAGGCTCTGTTCTGAATACTTTTCATATACTAACTCATTTAATTCTCACAATACATCTATAAGGTTGATATCAACTTGGACTTCTCTTTTGCCCTTGTTAATTATACTATATAATATCTCTCACCTCTCCTCTGTTCTTAGGCTGTCTCTCCCCATTTTTAGGCCCTCATTATCTCTCACTGAGAATTTAACGATATCCTCCTAACTGTTCTTGCCTTTGATAATCATGGCTACCAGATAGATCTTCATAAAGCTCAATTTCAAAATTAATTTTCCTGCTCAAAAATTTTGAGAGGTGGACTTCCCTAGTGACGCAGTGGTTAAGAATCTGCCTGCCAATGCAGGGGACACGGGTTCGAGCCCTGGTCCAGGAAGATCCCACATGCCGCAGAGCAACTAAGCCTGTGCGCCACAACTACTGAGCCTGCGCTCTAGAGCCCGCAAGCCACAACTACTGAGCCCACGTGCCACAACTACTGAAGCCTGTGCACCTAGAGCCTGTGCTCCGCAACAAGAGAAGCAACCACAATGAGAAGCCCCCGCACCGCAATGAAGAGTAGCCCCTGCTCGCCACAACTAGAGAAAGCCCGTGCGCAGCAACAAAGACCCAAAACAGCCAAAAATAAAAATTAATTAATTAATTAATTTAAAAAATATAAAGTATACAATTCAATTAAAAAAAAAAAATTTGAGGCTTCTCCCTGCCCGTGGACAACAGCCAAAATCCTTTTAGTTTAGTATTAAAGGCCCTCTACAGTGTAACCCAACCTACTTTTTGGAACTTCATGCTTTGGCTTCATGTATGGCTCAGCTAAACTAACTACTTTAGTTTAAATTTCCCATATATCTCTTTCATATACTCATTTGTATCTCATTTATATTTCTATCTTTGTTCATTTATTTGTCAGCTTAAGATACTCTCTTCTGCATATCTAAACCTTTCTTGATCTCTCCAGCTAAAAGTAATCATTCTGTTTTCTAGGCTTCTATAATGCTTATCGTTTTCTACTAATAGTTTAATTTATGTAAATGTTCACCCTCCCCTTCTAAACTATATATGCCTTGAGGTCAGGATCTTTGCTCATATTTGTATCCTCACTGTACATAGAACTGTGTCTTACATGATATATATCTGTTAATAGAAGGAACATTATTTTATATCAACTTAATATAAATAATTGGGGTCTAGTAGTTAGTGTGTGAGGTTAAGAATTTTTTAATATATTAAAATTCTTATATTTCTATAGACTGATTTCCTTGAGGACTGATTGCTTATTACCCTACTGAAGTCATGTTTTTTGATTTGCAGGTATTCAAAGACCAGGACCAACACACTGTTCCAGTGCACATATAGCAGCCAAATCTCTGGGCCATACTTTGGTAACAGTTAGTGTGACTGAATATGAAGAGTATTTGGAGAGCAGTGCCACATTTGCTGCTTATGAACCCCTAAAGGTGAGATATTTCATGCTAAGGAACTGCCATATCTTTTCACGGACCCCACTATGTCCACTTGGGGGCTTCCTACATATCTGTGATCTCTATTAAAGATCAGTGATATTTATGTTCTCTTTACTTACCACTCTCTTGTTTTTAGACCCACAGCTCCCTCATCAAATCTGAGTATCAGGGAGTTTATGCTCTCATGTTTCGGCCACAGGAATATTTATAAGTTATTTATTTATTTATTTATTTATTTATTTATTTGTGGGGGGGCTGTGTCAGGTCTTAGTTGTGGTATGTGGGCTCTTTGTTGCGGTGTACAGGCTTCTCTCTAGTTGTGGTGCGCCAGCTTCTCTCTAGTTGTGGCGTGCGGCACGAGCAGGCTTAGTTGCCCCGTGGCATGTGGGATCTTAGTTCCCCAAACAGGGATCGAACCCGTGTCCCCTGCATTGGAAGGTGGATTCTTTTTTTTTTTTTTTTCAATAAATTTATTTATTTATTTATTTATTTATTTATTTATTTTTGGCTGCCTTGGGTCTTTGTTGCTGCACGTGGGCTTTCTCTAGTTGTGGTGAGTGGGGGCTACTCTTCGTTGTGGTGCGTGGACTTCTCATCGCGGTGGCTTCTGTTGTTGCAGAGCATGGGCTCTAGGGCACACGGGCTTCAGTAGTTGTGGCACGTGGGCTCAGCAGTTGTGGCTAGTGGGCTCTAGAGCGCAGGCTCAGTAGTTGTGGCACACGGGCTTAGTTGCTCCGCGGCATGTGGGATCTTCCCGGACCAGGGCTCGAACCCGTGTCCCCTGAATTGGCGGGCGGATTCTTAGCCACTGTGCCACCAGAGAAGCCCCTGGAAGGCGGATTCTTTACCACTGCACCACCAGGGAAGTCCCAGCAAGCTTTAGATATTCTGCTTTCTTTCCTCTTTTTTACTGAGATATAGAAAACATATAGTAAAGTACACTAATCTTAAGGTACTATTTATTTTTTTTATTTGGCTGCACCGGGTGTTAGTTGCAGGATCTTTAGTTGCGGCATGTGAACTCTTAGTTGTAGCATGTGGAATCTAGTTCCCTGACCAGGGATCAAACCCGGGCCCCCTGCATTGGGAGTGTGGAGTCTTAGCCACTGGACCACCAGGGAAGTCTCTTAAGGTACTGTTTGAATTTTCACATATGTACATATCTTTGTAACACCACCTGGAAGAAGATATAGCATATTAGTATACTCTCTTTTGAAGAACTCTGAAAGAAAACCTTCCACCCTAGGGAGGGAAGTCAATCATCTTTTACCCTTTATACTGACAAATTTTCAGCACAACAGTCATTATTTTGGACCCCAAGGATTGGTCCATTATAATTGGGATATTACGACAGGTGGCAGTTCAAAATAAAAGTAGATAGGGACTTCCCTGGTGGTCCAGTGGGTAGGACTCCATGCTCCCAATGCAGGGGGCCCAGATTCAATTCCTGGTCTGGGAACTAGATCCCACATGCATGCCACAACTAAGAAGTCCACATGCCGCAACTGAAGATCTCGCACGCCGCAACGAAGATCCCGCGTGCTGCCACTAAGACAGAGCAGCCTAAATAAATAAATAAATAAATAATTTTTAAAATAAAAAGATAAAAGTAGATAGAGCCTGGCCTGCTTTCTATATATTTGAGTCCTTCAGGAGCTAAAATTGATGTCTAGGAGCTTCCCTGGTGGCACAGTGGTTAAGAATCCGCCTGCTGATGCAGGGGACACGGGTTTGAGCCCTGGTCCGGAAAGATCCCACATGCTGTGGAGCAACTAAGCCCATGAGCCACAAGTATTGAGCCTGTGCTCTAGAGCCTGCGAGCCACAACTACTGAAGCCCATGCGCCTAGAGGCCATGCTCCAACAAGAGAAGCCACCGCAATGAGAGGAAGCCCGCGCACCTCAACGAAGAGTAGCCCCCACTCGCCGCAACCAGAGAAAAGCCCGCATGCAGCAACGAAGATCCAACACAGACAAAAATAATAAAAAGTAAAATAAAATTTAAAAAATAAACAACAAAAAAAATTGATGTCTACAAGTTCTTGCTGATACATACTGACAAATATTGACTCAGTGCCTCTTAGGATGAGGAGGCATCCACAGGGAAAAAGTTGTCAATGAAAGAAGCAAGGTAAGTTATTAATTTTAAAAAGATAACTTGTTCATTAATATTTGCATTTTAAGTTGGCCTCATTTGTACATTGTGCAGCCTAAGTATTAAACATATGGTTTGAGCATATTTCATTCATTCTCTTAGCGGATGAATCATCCTACTTGCCTAATTAAGTGAAAGTGCTAGGCTGCAGCCCATGGCCATTTCACGAGGTTTTTTCTTAGTTTTATCATTATCCTTACCCTAATTTTATATTTATTGAATGTCCCACAAATCAGATCTCCCCTGAATGAAAACTATCCTTAAAGGAAAGGAAGTAAGATGATGATTTTCTTTTTCTACCTAGTACTTTGGTCATGTATCTTTTTCTTTAGCTGCTGAAAAATATATGTATGTTTTACTTTTGTTATCAATCTTATGTTTCGGTACATGGTATATAGTTCTCAATTTGTCCTTTTATATATCAGTTCAATTCAGTTGATCTGATTAATTTTGGACTATATACATCTAGGAAAAAGGAATAACTCCGGTTTTGCTTTCTCAGGAAAGCCTTCCATGAAGCCTCTGACTAGTTTAATTTCTTCTATTTGAGGCTTGTTTGGCACTCTGTACTGTGCCTTTTGTAACACTCATTATACTCTTTACCTACTTCAAATCTGTCTTTTCCAGACTATTAGCTCCACTGTGAGGCAGGACCTTATTTTGGCTTTCTATTACTGTATCACCAGTGGGCCATCAATGAATATTTGTTAAATTGAATTATATATACATTTTTAAAAGAATACTGCCATTAGACATAGGAATGTTTAATGTTAATAGTATTCAATAATAAATATGATTGACTAGTTCAGGAAAGAAATATTAAAACACAGTTTGCTTACATTTTCAGAATGATTGCTTCAACTCTATACTTCATTTTGTCGCTTAGTCACTGTTGTAGACACTGTGTGCCATACAAAAAAACCCCTACACTTTGAGAATACTTCATTCCCCAAAAACCAGTTTCCTCATCTATAAGTAGGATACAACTCCTCTGTATACTGGAGTGAATAATACCTGTCTTGACTACCTCTTAGGTGAGAGTTCTTTGAGAAACAGTTGAACTGTATAGATGTATTATTTTCATATTTTTAGGGCAGGAGTTCTTTGATACTTTAGTAAAATATCCATTTAAAATTCTTATGTAATATGTTGACAGATGGTACCTAGACTTATTGTGGTGATCATTTTGCAGTGTATACAAATATCAAATCATTATCTTACACACCTGAGACAAGTGTAATGTTATATGCCAGTTACACTTCAATTTTTTTAAAAAGAGAAAAAAAGAAAAAATGTTTATGCACTTATTTATCAATACTTTTTATGTGCACAGCATTGTACTAAATCCCACTGAGGAGGAGAGATTCTTTTAAAAATTTGGGTATAAGATAACTCTTTTCTCTTAAGAAGTTTACATAACTAGACAGTGTAACAAGAATTATTAGATGTATATATATGAAGATTTGACATATTTAAATAGCATTAGGGGATAAACAAGTATACAAATTAATGGTAGAGATAATTACTATAAGAGCTTAGAGGATGCAGAAGTGGTTGTGGTCTGGAATGATTAGACATAGATTAATGGATAAGGTGACACATGAGTTAGGCTGAATGATAGGTGGGATCTAAATTAGTACAGAGGTTGAGAAGCATTCCAAATAAGAGGCATAACATACATGTGTCCTCATTCGGGAATTAAGTCTAATGTCATTTACATTATAGTTATATAACCAGTTTTTCACTTTAGAAAACTGTTGAATTCTCTAACCAATCAGGGGTTAATTTCTTTAAATGTCATCAGGCTCTAAACCCTGTGGAAGTGGCACTGGTGACATGGCATTCTGTAAAGGAAATGATATTTGAAGGGGGCCCTCGTCCATGGATCTTGGAGCCCTCACGATTCTTTTTGGAGCTGAGCATGGAGAAGACAGAGAAAATTAGAATAACACAAGTCCGGCTGCCAGCTAAGAGAAAACAGAATCAGTACATCTATCGGGTCCTGTGCCTGGATTTAGGGGAACAAGTAGGAAAATGATCTTTTTCTAACATTTCTTTTAGCAATAATACTCCAAATCTTTTGTACTTCTAGCCATTCCTTTTCAGATTCTAATGGATTTAGTTTATGTACTAGATAGGAAAATTCTAATTATTGATTAAAAGATCTTTTTTTTTTGAAGCTTACTATCCTTTAAATGTACACCAAAGGTTTTGGTTTGCTCATCTGAGAATTCTAACAGTTCACCAACCAAATGGTTCAAGATTTTTTTGTAGTAGGGGGCTTATTTCAATCATTTTATCACTATAATTCATTTCCTGTTGCCTAGACTAGAGGATATATAGTTTTCCACCTCCAAAGAATGTGAGGAAGGGAAATTTAAAGTGTCATCTATGGTTATCAATTTTGAAGAATGAGTTAGATCTGTGTTGATAAGAGTAATTAGTATATTGCCCTTTATCAGTTTAATTAGTTTTGATTATTTTTAGAGGTAGTGATGGCTTTATCCATAGCTGCACCCTGCTTCTACCAAAACCAGTAACAAAGGTTTTCAGTTTGACCAGGATTGAGAATTTAAAGTATGACTATGAGGCATAGCCCAGCTAACCAGCCCCCAGGGAATCCATGTATGATTTTAACTTAAGAAGAACTGTGCTATAATCAATTGAGCTTCATTTTAATATCTCTAGTGTACTGTATTGTATATATGACTAGCTATTAGTGATTTCAATCCTAATTACCCCCTTTTGAAGCTCTCTAGCTTCTTTTTGTTTTCACATTGTTATTCATTAGTATTTCCACCAGAAATGAGTTGAAACACAAATTAGTTTTTCCACTTTTTGCCAACTGGTAACAAAAGATTTGGTGGGGGAAAAGAACGAAGTAATTGGTCAGTTAGATTTTTTTAATGTTCCCTTTGTTTCTATGATACCCTTGTTTCTCTTAGCACAGATAATTAAGAACTATAGTGTCTTTAAGGGATTGGCCTGATTATAATGTCCAAAGGGACTCTATACTGGAATTTGAATAATTCTAACACATTTAGATTGGCACAACTGACATCAAGTGTCTACCCACAATTATCTCTTGCCCTTGTGTTTTCTTAAAGATTCTGACATTCCAAATTGGAAATCATCCAGGTGTCCTGAACCCTAGTCCAGCTGTAGAAGTTGTGCAGGTACGCTTCATATGTGCCCACCCTGCCAGCATGTCAGTAACTCCAGTATATAAGGTGCCAGCTGGTGCCCAGCCATGTCCTATGCCACAGCATAACAAACAACTGGTGAGTACAGTGTTTCCAACTAATTTACATTTTGTCTAACCTGATTTAAGATAAATGGTCTGAAATGTAGCTTTTGTCTTATTGAAGTTAAGGAAACTCTTTTATTTGTTATCCAATCTCTGATAGTGTCTGAGAAGTGGTGATTCAATTAGGTTAGAGTTGGCTATACTTAGTGACACTTAGTGACTTTGCTTGTTGTACTTAGGTACATAGTCAGCTTGTAACTATGACAATAGGCAATTGAGAACTCTCTAAATAACTTCCAAATTGTTTTGCTAGTATCCTTCCCTACTAAATCTTTTATTAGCATTATTAGTAACTTACAGGATTTACCTCTACTCCAAACCCATATGAGGAATAATGATAAGCAATAACATAGCTAGAAGGTAGGCAACAGGGAATGAGGAATAAATGAGTTATCTAACCTAGAAACTAGAACATCAGACTATACACTAAATGAGGTTAACTATGATTCCAAGCATGGGAAAATAGAAGTCATTTCTTAGCCTTTGCAGAATAGAACAATCCATTAATTATTCCCATTTTACAGATGAAGAAACTGAGGATCCTAGAAGTTGAGTAATTTTACCAAGGTCATAAAGCTAGAAAGTAGCATTTTCCATCTGACTCTAAAGCACACATTATTAACTTTCTTGCTATACTGCTTTTTTATTATAAAAGAACTTATGAGATGTTGCAGGTTAGGAACTCATTTTATTTTCAGAACCAAATTCAACATTAAATACTATTATTTGAACTTTATAAATTAGTCACTTTTTAAAAAAGCACTTAGATGGAGCAGAATAGAAGTTATATCTATAATGGCATTGTCATTCAATATCTTTTTTTTCATTTGAAATAATTTAAATTTATAGAAAATTTCCAGGAAAAGTACAACTTTTTTCCTGGAACCATTTAAGAGTAAGTTACAAACATGATCCTCCATACTTTAGCATTTATTTCTTTTTTTGTATTTGAGTATAATTCACATACCATAAAATTCACCTGTTTAAAAGTGTACAAGTAATATTGTTAACTAAGCTCTACTTCAATTTTAAAAAGTGTGCAAATCAGAGTTGTGCAACCATCACCACTATCTACCTTCAGAACATCTTCATTTCCCCAAAAAAAAACACCACACCCATTAGCAGTCACTCCCCACTTCCCCCTCCTCTAAGTCCCTGAAAACCACTAATATACTTTGTTTCTCTATAGATTTGCCTATTCTGGACACTTCATATAAATGGAATCATACAATATATGGCGTTTACATGTAGCTTCTTGCATTTAGCATGTTTTTAAGATTCATCCAGGTTGTAGAATGAATCCCTACTGCGTTCTTTTTTTAAGGCTGAGTAATATTCTGTTATATAGATATACTACATTTTGTTCGTCCATTTGTCAGTTGATAGATATATGGGTGGTTCCCATTTTTTGGCTCTTATGAATAATGCTACAGTGAACATTCATGCACAAATTTTTGTGTGAATATATTTTCAACTCTCTTGAGTATATATTTAGGAGTGGAAGTGCTGGGTCATATGGTAACTCTATGTTTAGCCTTTTGAAGAACTTCCAGCTGTTTTCCAAAATGGCTACCTCAATTTACATTTCCATTACCAGTGTATGAGAATTCCAATTTCTCCACATTTGCCAATACTTGTTAATGTTTGTCATTTTGATTATGTCCTTCCTAGTGTGTGAGAAGTGGTATGTTATAGAGGTTTTGATTTACATTTCTCAATGACTTATGACATTGTGCACCTTTCCATGTGCTTATTGGCCAGTTGTATATCTTCTTTGGAGAATGTCTATTCCAATCTTATGCGTTGTTCATCTTTTTATTATTGAGTTATACAAGTTCTTCATGTATCCTAAATACAAGTCTTTTTGAGATATGTGATTTTCAAAAAGTTTCTTCCATCTTATGGGTTGTCTTTCACTTTCTTTTTTAATTGTTTTGCATTTTTTAATTGAAGTATATTTGATTTACAATGCTGTGTTAATTATTGCTGTACAGCAAAGTGACTCAGTTATACATATATATACATTCTTTTTTTAAAATTTTTTATTGCACATACATATGCATTCTTTTTCATATTCTTTTCCATTAAGGTTTATCACAGGATATTGAATATAGTTCCCTGTACTATACAGTAGGACCTTGTTGTTTATCCATGCTATATATACCAGTTTGCATCTGCTAATCCCAAACTGCCAATCCATCCATCTCCCACCCCCTCCCCCTTGGCAACCACCAGTCTATTAAAAATATGGAATGCTTCACGAATTTGCGTGTCATCCTTGTGCAAGGGCTATGCTAATCTTCTCTGTATCATTCCAATTTTAGTATACGTGCTGCTGAAGCGAGTACTTTCACTTTCTTTTTTTAAACTTTCACTTTCTTGATGGTGTATTTTGAAGCACAAAAAGTTTTATTTAACGATGTCCAGTTCATCACTTCTGTTGTTGTTTTTGTTTGTATTTTTGATGTCATATCTAAGAAACCATTGTCTAATCCCAAGGGCATGAGTATTTACACTTTTGACTTCTTCTAAGAGTTTTGTAGTTTTAGTCCTTATATTTAGGCCTCTAATCCATTTTGAGTTTATTTTTGTATATGGTGTGAGGTTGGAGTCCATCTTCATTCTTTTGCATGTGGATATCCAGTTGATCCAGCACTATTTATTAAAAAGATTATTCTTGGGGCTTCCCTGGTGGCGCAGTGGTTGAGAATCTGCCTGCTAATGCAGGGGACATGGGTTCGAGCCCTGGTCTGGGAGGATCCCACATGCCGCGGAGCAACTGGGCCCGTGAGCCACAACTACTGAGCCTGCGCGTCTGGAGCCTGTGCTCCGCAACAAGAGAGGCCACGATAGTGAGAGGCCCGCGCACCGCGATGAAGAGTGGCCCCTGCTTGCCGCAACTAGAGAAAGCCCTAGCACAGAAACGAAGACCCAACATAGCAATCAATCAATCAATCAATAAATCTTAAAAAAAAAAAATTATTCTTTCTCCTTTGAATCATCTTGGCACTCTTGTTGAAAATCTATTAACCATAAATGTGACGATTTATTCCTGGGCTCTCAAATCTCTTCAGTTAATCCATACGTCTGTCCTTATGCCAGTACCATACTATCTTGATTACTGTAGCTTTGTGGTAAGTTTTGAAATTGGGAAGTATGTGTCCTCCAACTCTATTCTTCTTTTTCAATATTGTTTTGGCTATTCTGAGTCCCTTGCATTTGCATATGAATTTTAGGATTCCTTTGTCAATTTCTGCAAAGAAACCAGCAGGGGTTTTGACAGGAATTTCATTGAATCTGTAGATTCATTTGGAGAGCATTACCATCTTAACTATATTGTCTTCTGATTCATGAATGTGAGCTATCTTTCCATTTATTTAGGGTTTCTTTAATTTCATTCAACAATTTTTGTAGTTTAGAGCAGTGGTCCCCAAGCTTTTTGGCACCAGGGACTGGTTTTGTGGAAGACAATTTTTCCACAGATGGGGTTGAGGGGGGGTGTGGGGGGATGTTTCAGGTGGTAATGCGAGCGATGGTTCAGGCGGTAACGTGAACGATGGGGAGTGACGGGGAGCGGCAGATGAAGTTTTGCTCCCTCGCCCACCGCTCACCTCCTGCTGTGCGGCCTGGTTCCTAACAGGCCGCGGACCGGTACTGGTCCATGGCCTGGGGGTTGGGAACACCTGGTTTAGAGTATACACTTGCACTCCTTTTGTTAGATTTATTCCTAAATATTTTATTCTTTTTGATGCTATCATAAAAATAATTATTTATTTCATTTTCAGATTGTTGCTCTTGTATAGAAATACCACTGATTTTTGCATGTTAATCTTGTATCTTACAACACTGCTGAACTCATTTATTAGATCTAATAGTTTTTTTGGTGGGTTCCTTAGGGTTTTCTATACACAAGATTATGTCATCTGAAAATAGAGACAGTCAGACTTCTCCCTTTCCAATCTGGATGCCTTCATTTTGTCTTCTTGCCTAGTTGCCCTAGCTAGAACCCCCAGCACAATGTTCAGTAGAAGTGGCAAGGACAGACATCTTGTCTTTTTTTTTTTTTTTTTTTAAACAGAAGATCCAGGTGAAAATTTTTTTTTTTTTTAATCAGGTTATTGAGAATTATGCTTTCTCAAACCTGTTCATTTATTTTATTTTATTTTATTTATTATTTATTTATTTTTGGCTGCATTGGGTCTTCGTTTCTGTGCGAGGGCTTCCTCTAGCTGCGGCAAGCGGGGGCCACTCTTCATCGCAGTGCGCGGGCCTCTCACTATTGCGGCCTCTCTCGTTGCAGAGCACAGGCTCCAGACGCGCAGGCTCAGTAATTGTGGCTCACGGGCCTAGTTGCTCCGCCGCATGTGGGATCCTCCCAGACCAGGGCTCGAACCCGTGTCCCCTGCATTGGCAGGCAGATTCTCAACCACTGTGCCACCAGGGAAGCCCCAGACATCTTGTCTTATACCTGATCTTAGGGGCAAAGCTTCCAATCTATAACTATTAAGTATGATATTGGATGTAGATTTTTCATAGATGCCCTATATAGGTTGAGGAAGTTTAGTCTGTGGAATGTTTTTATCACCATAGAGTTTCACATTTTGTTCAATGTTCTTTCTGTATCTGTTGAGATGATTGTGTGTTTTTTTCCCTTTTATTCTATTAATATGGTGTGTTACATTGATTGATTTTCATGTGTTGAACCAACCTTGCATTCCTGGGATAAATTCCACTTGTTTATCATGTATTAACCTTTTTATATACTCCTGGATTCAGCTTGCTAGTATTTGGTTGAGGATTTTTGCATGTATATTCAGAAGAGATTTTAATCTGTAGTTTTATTTTCTTGTGGTATCTTTGGTTTGGTATCACAGTAATACTGGCCTCACAGAATGAGTTGGGAAGTATTCACTTCTCTTCTACTTGTTTGAAGAGTTTGTGAAGAATTGGTATTCATTACTCTTTAAACGTTTGGTACAATTCACCAGTGAAGCCATCTGGGCCTAGGATTTTTGTTGTGGGATGTTGTGTTGTTTTTTTAAATTACTTATTCAATCTCTTTACTTGTTATAGATCTAGTCAGATTTTTTATTTCTTATTGAGTCAGTTTTGCTTGCTTGTATATTTTGAATTTTCCTATTTCATTTAGGTTTCATTTAGGTCCTCAGAGTTTTGGTGTCCAGAACTTTTATAGGGGTTTTATTACATAAACATGATTGATTAAATCATTGACCACATGTTTAAACTCGATTTCTAACCCCCCTCCCCTCCCTAGAGGTCAGGTTGGTATCACCTGGCTCAAAGTCCCATCACTATAATCACATGGCTGGTTTTTCTAGCATGACCAGCCCCCATCCTGAGTCATCTTATAAGTATAAACTCAAGTGTGATCCAAGGAGTCCATCATGAATAACAGATACACTCCTATCACTCAGGAAATTCCAAGGGTTTAGGGTTACTTCTCAAGAACTGGGGACAAAGACCAGCCAATTTCTTTTATTTATTTATTTTTGGCTGCATTGGGTCTTCGTTACTGCGCGCAGGCTTTCTCTACTTGTGGCGAGTGGGGGCTACTCTTCATTGTGGTGCACGGGCTTCTCATTGTGGTGGCTTCTCTTGTTGCGGAGCACAGGCTCTAGGTATGCGGGCTTCAGTAGTCGTGGCACGCGGGCTCAGTAGTCATGGACGTGGGCTCTAGAGCACAGGCTCAGTAATTGTGGCTCATGGGCTTACTTGCTCCATGGCATGTGGGATCTTCCCGGACCAGGGCATGAGCCTGTGTCCCCTGCATTGGCAGGCGGATTCTTAACCACTGCGCCACCAGGGAAGTCTGTCAAGATCAAATTTAAATCAAAAATTTAAAACAGGTGGGGCTTCCCTGGTGGCGCAGTGGTTGAGGGTCTGCCTGCCGGTGCGGGGCACACGGGTTCGAGCCCTGGTCTGGGAGGATCCCACATGCCGCGGAGCAACGGGGCCCGTGAGCCACAGCTGCTGAGCCTGCGCGTCTGGGGCCTGTGCTCCGCAACGAGAGGGGCCGCGACGGTGAGAGGCCCGCGCACCGCGATGGGGAGTGGCCCCCGCTCGCCGCAGCTGGAGGGAGCCCTCGCACAGAAACGAAGACCCAGCACAGACAAATAAATAAATAAATAAATAAATAATAAAGTTCCGAAGCATTAAAAAAAAAAAAAATCACAACGTACTTACATTTAAAAAAAAAAAAATTTAAAACAGGTATAAAAGACGTTTTGGGGGACATTTGGGGAAATTGAAATATTGACTATACAGTATGTAACACTGAATTAATGTTAATATTCTTATGTGTGGTAATGTAGTTTTTGCTACTCATTCTTAGGAAATGCATGCTGAAATATTTAGGGGTAAAGTGCCATGATACCTAAATCATTTGGCAAAAAAAAAAAAGACACACACACATACAAATAAACACACACAGAGTATGAAAGTAGAGGGAGAGATAGAGAAAGCAAATGGTGGATTGAGATGAAGTATATATAGGTATTCATTATACCATTCTTTTAACATATCCATACCTTTGAAAACTGTCAAAGAAAAAATATTGGGAGAAAACATGATCCCTAGCTTCAGGAATATCTTACCACCTCTTAAGCTATTGTTTCTTTTCTTTTCTTTTCTTACTTTTTATTTTAATAAGATTCCTGTATCAAGCCTGAGAGACACAGTCCTGGAACTGGTAGTGTTTGATCAACACAGGAGAAAGTTTGATAATTTCAGTTCACTGATGCTAGAATGGAAATCCTCAAATGAAACACTAGCTCATTTTGAGAATTACAATTCAGTAGAGATGGTAGCAAAGGATGATGGCAGCGGGCAGACCCGGCTACATGGTATTGTAAATATTTATGAATCCTTTCATATACCTACTAAATGGTTCTGCACTAAATATTTCCTTGTGGGTGACAGTCTATTTATCCTATCTCACCTTTCACCTTCGATCTTTGTATTTTTTAGAAAACAGCATAAAGGTAGATTCCCTTGTTTGCAAAGCTAGGGTCTAGAGTCCAACGTTTCTCACAGGAACACAAAATTAAATTAATTTTAAAATGTATTGGTTACCTATTATTTGCCTAAAACTTTGGAAATATTATTCATTTGTTAGGCAGTGTTTATTGAGTGGCTACTACATGTAAGGTCCTCTGCTAGGCACTTGGAGATATAATGGTAAATGAGACACTCACAGCTTCTGCCCTCATAGACTTACAGTCCAGTTGGGGAAACTGGACTTTAAACATTACATTGTGTTAGGTGTTTTGAAGGGCAAATATGGGGTGCATTAAGAGCTTATAACAGGAGAACCTAACCTAGTTTAGATCAGAGAAGACTGCCCTAAGAAAGTAGCATGTACTCTGAGACCTGAAGAGATGGCAGAAAGAGGAAATAGAAAGAATGAACTAAATAAGTCAAGTGAGACTGACTTAGAGAGGGGGCAAGAGGCACAAGATGAGGTTCTAAGAGGGCAACAAGCCCTCAGGGGCAGTAGCCCATCAAGCCTTTGCTTGTATCACATTTGCTGAGGTCCTATTCTCCAAAGCAAGTCAGCTGGCCAAAACCAGAGTCAAGGTAGGCCAGGACTACTCAAGAGCATGGATACCACCAGGCATGATTCACCACAAGCCATTAATATAATAATCTACCACAAATCAATCCCAAAAGTAAAGAAGAAAGTGGCACAAAGGGTAACTTTTAGGTTTCTGGTATGAGTATTTGGTAACCATTCTTTTCTTTTAACTTTTTATTTTATATTGGAGTATAGTTGATTAATAATGTGTTAGTTTCAGGTGTACAGCAAAGTGATTTAGTTATACATATACATGTGTCTGTTCTTTTTCAAATTCTTTTCCCATTTAGATAACTGTTCAATTGAATAAGAAACACTAAAGAAATAAGATTTAAGCTTTCCCTTACCCACAGGGAGTTTATACTCAAGACAAGTTTAAGGGCTTAACTAGAGAATATGATAACATAATATTAATATGTATATGATACATTAACACTATAATACCAATAATATGATACAGTTAATGTAAAAAGTGGTAGGGAAGAAAGAGATGCTCCTTATATCTGTAACAATCCATCACCAAATACCATCCATTTTATTTTCTAAAGGTTTTCTCTCTTCCTCTCTATCTTCATCACTAATGTCCTCATAACCTCTATCCTACATCACCATAGTAGCCTCCTAACTGATCTCAATGTGTCTCTCCTACCCTCTAATCCACCCTCCATACTACTGTCCAGAATGATCTTTCCTCTTTTTAAAAAATATTTATTTATTTATTTATTTATTTATTTTGGCTGTGCCGGGTCTTAGTTGCGGCATGCGGGATCTTTAGTTGCAACATGCGGACTCTTAGTTGAGGCATGCAAACTCTTAGTTGTGGCATGCATGTAGGATCTAGTTCCCTGACCAGGGATCGAACCCGGGCCCCCTGAATTGGGAGCAGAGAGTATTACCCACTGGACCACCAGGGAAGTCCCCAGAATGATCTTTCTAAAATACAAATCTGGAGACTTCCCTGGTGCTCCAGTGGTAAAGAATCTGCCTTACAATGCAGGGAACGTGGGTTCAATCCCCGGTCAGGGAACTAAGATCCCACATGCTGCAGGGCAACTAAGCCCGCAGTGACACATATTGTCACTGTGTCTTTCTGGATAAAGTTCATATGTTGCAGCTTAACATACCGACCCCTGCCTACTTCTTTGGCTTCACTTCTTATTACCACCCACATGTATTCTACATTTTTCTCATACTCAACAATTTTAGATCCTTAACCATGAAAAGGCTTGTCATACCTCTTTCCTTTGCATATGTTTTATTTTCTCTTTACTTGCATCTTCACTAGGCTAAAATCTTCCTCTAGTAATCTAGGAGTTTTCTGTTCCTCTATATTCCCAGTCTAAGGAGAATATTCCTTCTTTGTGCTCTTATATATTCTGTATTATGTGCTCTGTACATACTTCTATAATAGTACTTATCACACTGTATTGCAGTGGTTGGTTTACCTCTCAGCCACCCTCCTAAACTGTGGGTTTCTTTGAAGGCAAGAACTGTGTTGTTTTCTTCTTCACCTCTGTATCCTAATTACTTTCCATAGTGCCTAGCATACAGTTAGGCCCTTAATAAATCTTTGTTGAATGAATGAATGTAACATCATGAGAAAATGCTTTACAGATTTACGCATGATCATGTGTTGAGGGTAAAATAAGAGTTGTCCTAAGTAAAGTGGCAGATTCATGTTAGTTAAAAAGAAAGAAAAAAGAATGAATGAGTAAAGCAGGGTCAGATTATGGATGGCTTCAAATACTAGTTTAAGGAGTTTGAATTGCTCTAATAAGGACTAGTTAGCGATTAAAAAAAAATTGTTTTTGCATTTAAAATTTTTGAGTAAGGGACTGACATGACATTTACATACACAAAACAGTTTAGAAGCGTGAAAAGTCCCAAAGGACAATCTCTTTATTTCTCACTTTTATTTTTAAATCAAACAAAAATTTCCCCATACCCTATTGTCAGCTTATTTTGGGACTCACAAACCATTAGAGCTGGAGAGAATTTTAGATTTTGCCTGTCCCAACCCCTCATTTAATAAAGGAACTGAGAAATAAAGTGATTGCCCAAGGTCACATAGGAATATAATTGCAGAGTCAGCATAGAACCCCAGTTTTCTGTTTCTTATGTGTTTCCCTATTCACTGTTCTTTGTTTTTGTTTTTTTCCCTGAAATAAAACACCATTTGGAAAAAATTAGGGCAGATTTTTGGTTCTCTGGAGACACTTTTGTATTCTACATGTTACTGTTTCTCACAGGGTACTTTTTTGCATGTCTCCAGGTCAAAGGATCCTTAAAGTACATCAGATAAAAGGGACTGTACTCATTGGAGTCAATTTTGTGGGCTATTCAGAGAAGGAAAGTCCAAAGGTAAGTGGAGACTGTTATATAAAAAATATTAATTAACGAAATTTAAGGCTCCTTAGAAGTCATTTATATAACTGATGTAAATCTGAGAACTATGCACCTCTATGAATCTGTTATCTTTGGCACTTGAAAGAGTACTGGAATCTTCACTCACTGAGCTGAGGAATTAAAAGTTTGTATTTACCTTTGTGGCTCTTATTATATTTCTAGGAACTTTCCAACTTGCCCAGATCTGCAGCTGTAGAGCTGCTCCTGGTAGATGATGTAACAGTATCGCCTGAGAATGCTACCATCTATAACCACCCTGATGTGAAGGTAGAAGCTATATGGGTCTAGCTAAATGGAATCATATTGGAGGGGAGAGTACTAGGTTATTAAAATTAATAGTATAACAATAAAAAAGCTCACTTATGTGTTGAAAATCAGTGATACACATATATAATGCATATATAATAATTATCCTTAGCAGTTATACTTTAATAGTCATATTTTGTCTTTGGTCCACTGACTGTAATCTTTTAATGTCATACTCTTTCTTAGGTAAGTAGAAGTTATTTTCTTTGAATTATTTATAAACCAAAGGGAACGGAATATTGTTTGATTTTTCCATAGGAAATATTTAGCCTTGTGGAAGGATCTGGTTATTTTTTAGTCAACAGTAGTGAGCAAGACATTGCCACCATCACTTACCTGGAAGCAGAAAGCTCTGTCCAGGTGAGTTCTAGAGATATTCCCAGACTGATGGTCTCAGGTCAAAGCTCATTCTTAGGAGAATGATTGGAAAATTTTTATTGGGTGTCTCAAACTTGTTACAAAAAATAACATTTGTGTCTTTTTCCTTTTTTAACCTACATAGATTCTTCAACAAAAAAAGAGGGCTTTTTGTTTGTTTGTTTTTTTCTGTAACTAGCTACAATATGTTGCAATTTTTGGCTCTGATTGAATGGAAACAGTGTAGGAGACATCTAATTATAAGATTTCCATTAAAAGAAGGTTCATTTTTATAAATTTAAAAGCACAGAACTGTGTGGATAGTTAGATATACTATTGACTTTATAACGTGAGTATATGGTATTTTCAGCCAGGACATGGCAACTTAAAATATTAAGCTGACTCCATAGTCAATATGCCAAGAGATTTGCTTTTAGTTGACTTGTAATAATAAAAAAATAGATTATATTAACATATGTATTTATTTCCTTCAAAGAGCTCAAAGGAATGTAACTTACTGTCGTCATAATGTTGCTTTTTAAAAGAGGAGATTGAGGCCCTATGGGCAAAGGATGTGAAAAACCATGCTGCTGTGCAGGAGCTGTAGTACAAGAAGGAAAAACAAAGTATCAGTCCGTCCAGTGCTTTATCTCCCTCCTTGTGATTGCATATAAATGTACATGATTTTCTTCCTGACTCCTTTCCCTGTTCAGGATTCTGCTTGAAATCAATCAATTTAAACTCTGCTCTTTATCAGTTAGTATTTGTTAAGGGTACATATTTTGCCACAAACTGAAACATCACTTTAAGGGTACATATTGTGCTATGCCTGAAACATACAATGTGACCTCTCAGAGTTCCCATCACAAAGAAAGTAAGATATTGTATTTTCCACTTTGGGTGGAAATAATTGCTATGATTATGCTTGGAGCATGTTTGCTTCTTTACCCAGCTACCATCTTCTTCCTTCTAGTTAGTTCCAGTACATCCAGGATTTCTCAGCTTGGAGGTCTATGACCTGTGTTTGGCTTTCTTGGGTCCAGCAACGGCTCACCTCAGGGTGTCAGACATGCAAGAGCTGGAGCTTGATCTGATTGATAAGGTGAGAGATGTTTGCTTTCTCTCTTAAATGAAGCAGGCATCATTCTCACTCACTAGCATCACCTAATATAGTCTGTGCTCAGCTACCAGGCCCTTTGATGATGTGAATGGAAATAACTGCCCTTAAAGAACACGATTCCAACACTAAACATGATGAAGATAAATAGAGTGTTAAAGCACAACTTAGGGACTTCCCTGGTGGTCCAGTGTTTAAAACTCCATGCTTCCAATGCAGTGGGTGTGGGTTCGATCCCTGATCAGGGAACTAAGATCCCACGTGCCACAGGGCATGGCCAAAATAAAAAAATTAAAAAACAGTTAAAAAAAAATAAAGAACAACTTAAAAGAATACACATAGATTAGGCTTACTCAATCAAAGGCTGACCAGGAACATTTAGCATGAAAAAAAGAGCTTGCCACCTCTAAGAGTTAAACGGCCCTAGGTGAATGAGACATCTCTACTAAAATTACCTTAAAAAATTATTTTTTTTAATTTTTGTTTTTTAACCACTAGGTTGAAATAGGTAAAACTGTGTTAGTAACTGTGAGGGTTCTTGGCTCTTCCAAACGCCCGTTCCAAAATAAATACTTCAGGAACATGGAGCTCAAACTGCAGTTGGCTTCTGCCATTGTCACCCTGACGTGAGTACCATTTCAATACTCCTTTCTTGGGGACTTCCCTGGTGGTCCAGTGGTAAAGAATCCGCCTTAGGGACTTCCCTGGTGGTGCAGTGGTTAAGAATCCGCCTGCCAATGCAGGGGACACGGGTTCTATCCCTGGTCGGGGAAGACCCCACATGCCGCGGAGCAACTAAGCCCGTGTGCCACAACTACTGAGCCCACACGCCACAACTACTGAAGCCCGCGCACCTAGAGCCCGTGCTCCGCAACAAGAGAAGCCACCTCAATGAGAAGCCCACACACCGCAATGAAGAGTTGCCCCCTCTCGCTGCAACTAGAGAAAGCCCGCGTGCAGCAGTGAAGACCCAACACAGCCAAAAATAAATAAATAAATAAATTTATTAAAAAAACCCAATCCTCCTTACAATGCAGGGGACGTGGATTAAATCCCTGATCAGGGAACTAAGATCCCTCATGCCGCGGGGCAACTAAGCCCGTGCGCCACAACTACTGAGCTTGTGTGCCTCAGCTAGAGAGCCTGCGTGCTGCAAACTACAGAGCCCATGCGCTCTGGAGCCTGTGTGCCACAACTGGAGAGAAGCCAGCGTGAAGATCCCGTTTGCCGCAACTAAGACCTGACGCAGCCAAAAATAAATAAAATAAAATAAATGATAAATAAATCTTTAAAAAAAATACTTCTTTCTCCCTATGCTTAATATCACAAGAATATCCCTCCTGGTAGCCTGGTTAGCTCTCCCTTAGGTTATTTCAGATTTCCTTCTTTCCTTTTTTTGTAACGGTACCTTTCAGCCCATACTCTCTTCCCATATTCAGCTCTCTACAATATACCCCTTCCAGATCCTCAGATGTCTTATTTTGGGCCTAAAATCATGTGTCTCATTAATATTTCCATTTTATGAAACTTCTCCTTGGATGATATCCTTTGGGGGTGCTTCAGACTTGAGGACCTTCAAAAAATCTAGAAGTAGAGGCACTGGTATTGCCCTCTGCGAAAGGGAAAATACAGGAATTCTGAGGCAATTTAGTATTTGCAGTTTTGCCAGTCTATGTTTATATTGCTCTTATTCCTTTGGAGACTTAGAACAAATTTTTGCCCTTCAGGAGCCTTCTGCCATTGCTATGAACTTTGTCTTGACTCTGGAAGTTATTTTCTGGTAGTTCCTTCTAAGCTGAGTTAAAATGAGCAGAAGATTGGGAATTCCCTGTGATTAGGACTCTTCGCTTTCAGTGCTGTGGGCCCGGGTTCAATCCCTGGTCGGGGAACTAAGACAAGCTGCACCACATGGCCAAAAAAAAAAGAAAAGAAAGCAGAAAATGTTAAGCATCTTAGAAAGATGCATAACTGTCCACTCTTAAAACCAAATCTTTCTCACCTAGAAATTTGTGGGTCTTTGCAGGCTAATTGAGAAACAGGACGAATACTCTGAAAATTATATCCTTCGAGCTATCACTATTGGGCAAACCACACTTGTAGCTATTGCCAGGGACAAGATGGGGAGAAAATTCACGTCAGCTCCTCGGCAAATTGAAGTAAGGAAATTATCTCATCCAAAATTCATACTTCGTCTTCTTGATAAATTTATAAATTTTATAAATTTCCAGTGGTTAGGACTCTGCACTTTCACTGCTGAGGGCGCAGTTTCCATCCCTGGTCCGGGAACTAAGATCCCGCAAGCTGTGAGGCATGTCCAAAGAAAAAAAAAAGTAGAAAAGAAAGGTAATTGTAAACATAATCTTAATGACCACTTTTATTACAGTGAGTGGATATGTAATAACTTATTTAAGCATTCTCACTTAAGTAATTTATAATTTTTTGCTATTATAAATAAAATTTGCATTTATAAATAAAATAAAATACATATTTTTGTATATAACTTCATTGTACATAATTAGGATTTTTTTCCTTAGAATAAGCTGCATGATCATTTGCTATGAACTTGACTGTAGTTAATCACTGTTGTCCTTTTGGTTTTCTCCTTCAAGGTGTTTCCTCCATTCAGACTTGTTCCAGAGAAAATGACACTGATTCCAACTAATATGATGCAGGTGATCCTAAAGCCAGAAATGAGGCTTTCTCCCCATCCCACCTCTGCTCCACCCCAACACACATATACACATACACCTCTTCCTGTTGACCTTCCCTTGTCTACTCTCAGCCAAGTACAACAGGATTTGATAAAGAAGAAAATTAGTATTTTCTTTGTTCTATGAGAAACATGGTATGAACTACTTCTTGGAATCCCGTGGATCATTTATAGCACTTCCATTTCATGTGCATTTGAGTTGATGTGGCATATGCTGGTTGGAAAGTGGGGGAAGATGAAAAAGTCGAGATACTTGGACAAAAGGTTGGGAAAGGAGATGTGACTTCTCCCCAAGGTCCAGGCATTCACTGGCGTGTTTACATTCCAGGTAATGTCTGAAGGTGGCCCTCAGCCTCAATCTATCATTCACTTCTCCATCAGTAATCAGACCGTGGCTGTTGTTAATAGGAGGGGCCAAGTTACAGGGAAGGTAGTTGGCAGAGCTGTGGTCCATGGCACCATCCAGACAGTAAATGAAGATACTGGAAAAGTCATTGTGTTTTCCCAGGTATTGGTTCTTTGTTCTGCTCTGCTTCTACTCCTCCATCTGGGAATCACTGGGAGGTGGAGGAAGAAATAGTGATGGGGAGGGTGTCAACAGCCCAGGAAAGTCTTTTCAGTCCCCTCATTTGGCATTCTCTTAACCAGGCATGGGAAATATGTAATCTTCAGTGAAAAACCCACAGAGTACTTGGCATTGTTATAAGACAGTCCCTATACTTAAGGAATTGTTTCAAGAATACAAAACAAACAAAAACAAAAAACCTATACCTATGGCATGTTTGTTGTTGTTGTTGAATGCCCCAAACAACAACAAACTAGTTATCATAAGCATCCGCCCCACAGACACTCCCTCTTAGCCTAAGCTTGCTCTCCACGCTGTTGAGCAGGATGAAGTGCAGATTGAAGTTGTGCAGCTAAGGGCTGTTAGGATCCTTGCAGCTGCAACTCGGCTCATCACAGCTACTGAGGTCAGTATGATGGCTCTATTCCAGGTTCATTATTTTGATAATGCCAGCTGGACAGGATGTATAGCACAAACCACTCTTCGTTTTCAGATGCCAGTTTATGTCATGGGAGTGACCAGTACCCAGACCCCTTTCTCCTTCAGCAATGCCAACCCTGGGCTCACATTCCATTGGTCCATGAGCAAAAGGGACGTATTGGATTTAGTGCCCAGGCATTCAGAGGTATGAACTTATCTGTTTATTATATTACCTTAGGGATCTTGATACTAAATTTATTTTATTTCATCATAAGTTTTAGACTAAAATAGCTATTTTCAACAAAGAGGGAAGGGCACAGTGTTTATTCATGAATATTTCTTAATCCATCCCTTCACTGTCTAGGTTTTTCTACAACTCCCAGTAGAGAATAACTTTGCCATGGTTGTCCACACAAAAGCAGCTGGTCGGACCAGTATCAAAGTCACTGTCCGCTGTATGAACAGTTCCTCTGGGCAGTTTGAGGGGAATTTGTTGGAACTGTCTGATGAAGTTCAGATCCTGGTAAGGTCCCAAAGCTAAATCTTGTTTTTGTATATCAAGGAGAAGAAAGTTATATTCTCTTACCATCCATGAAGAGCTTAGTCTGGATAGAGATAGAGAAATTGCTAGAGGGATCTCTGGAATAGGCTTATGGTTTCTAGATCTTTGTTATTCCTGCTAATTGCTTCTATGAGTACTGACATTAGAAACTACAGCACATGCACTCCCCTCAACTCCCAACACAGTGAATACAGTATATGAACACATAATAACTAAAGAGGAATTAATTTCTGATTTGTTCTGCCTAACATAGATATTATGATACAGTCCACTTAGCTATACTCACAGGCAGAATGAAATCCTATCCTAACTTCTGGTAAGGTATGAGAGTACGAACAGTTTCTACAGATGTTCTTAAGCTGAAAGCTAAATGGCCCTATTGTTTTTAGAACTCAAAGAAAAACTATTTTTTGTGTGGGGCAAATAAGTTTCTCTACCTCTGAATTTGGGACTAATTTTTTTTTCTTTTTTCTTTTTGCCTTTATTTTGGCTTTGGTTCCCTGATTCAGTGAGGGGTAGAGGAAAAAGCACTTTACCAGGAGGCGGAAGACCAGAATAGTGCCCTCGCTAATTAAGTACTACAGGTTCTTCATTCTCAAATCTCTTTTCAGGTTACTAGAACTAAAATTAGAAATTTCAAACTTATTTCATACCTAATATCTAAGTAATATAGGGGATGTAGTAAGTGTAAACTATGCCCAGTCCCTTGTAGTCAGAAGCAGGGCTAATATTAGGTTATATATTCTACACTACCTAAATATGTTTTAAATGCCTGGCTCATTTTGGAAAGCAGTACTGTGGGACATTGGGCTAAATTGAAGTTGGGCAGACTTGATTTGTAGTTGTCCATTTGTGAGTAAAAGTCATCATTTGTCTTTTCTGGAAATGAGGAAAACATCATTTTCTCATTCTAGGTGTTTGAAAAACTCCAACTTTTCTACCCAGAGTGCCAACCTGAACAAATTCTGATGTCCATGAATTCTCAGCTCAAACTCCATACCAACAGGTAAGGAGAATGGAGAAGAAGGCAGGCCAGGATCTAACTTTACCCTCAGAGAAACATTGCACATGGAAAGAATCATTGCCTTCTAGGTGATTTTTCTAACCCACAAATAATTTTTTTTAGTTGAAGTGAAATTCACATAACATAAAATTAAATTGTACAATTCAGTGGCGTTTAGTACATACACAGTATTATACAACCATCACCTCTAGTTCCAAAACATTTTCATTACTACCAAAGGAGACCCATACCCATTAAGCAGTCTCTCACCATTCTCCCCTCCTCTCAGTCCCTAGCAATCACTAATCAGCTGTCTCCGTGAATTTAAATGTTGTATATTTCATGTAAATGAAATCATACAGTACGTGACCTTTTCTGTCGGCTTCTTGCAGTTAACATGTTTTCGAGGTTCATCCACATTGTAGCATGTATTGGTACTTCATTCCTTTTTATGACTGAATGATATTCCATTGTATGAATGTAACACATTTTGTTTATCCAGTCATCTGTTGGTAGACTTTGGTTTGTTTTCCCCTTTTAGCTATTGTGGATAGTGCTGCTATGAACATTCATGTACAAGTATTTGTTTGAATACAGTTGGCCCTTGGTATCCACCAGGGATTGGTTCCAGGACCCGCACTCCCACCAAAATCTGCAGATGCAAAAATCCATTCTATAAAAATGGTGTAGTATTTGCATATATGCACATCCTCCTGTATACTTTAAACTATTTCTAAATTACTTATAATACCTAATACAATGTAAACGTTACATAAATAGTTGCCAGTCCAAGGCAAGTTCAAATTTTGCTTTTTGGAACTTTTTGAAATTTTCAGCCTGTGCTTGGTTAAATCTGCAGATGCAAAACCCATGGATATGAAAAGCTGACTGTACCTGTTTTCAACTCTTTTAACCAAATAATTTTTTAATGATAAATATGTAATAGTATTTGATTTTTAAAGAGATAAGCATAATCCAAAGGCTGACTTTTACCTGAGGAAAGAATAACTACACAACATGGAGAATGGCAAGCAGTTTTCTCAGAGTACAGCCTCTAACAGTAATCCTGGCAGTCTCTACTCCTTTCTTTCTTGTCAAACAGAGCCCCCAAGAGATGCCATTTGCCCCGTTTATTCCCTAGGGTAGGGGCCGCCTTTGTGAGTTCCCGCGTTCTCAAGTGTTTCCCTAATTCATCTGTCATTGAGGAGGACGGTGAAGGGCTCCTGAAAGCTGGTTCCATTGCAGGTACTGCTGTGTTGGAAGTCACTTCTATAGAACCTTTTGGAGTCAACCAAACAACTATAACTGGGGTTCAGGTGAGTTCAGGGACTTACTCAAAAAAATAAAAGGAATACCATGGCCTTAAGAGGCAGATTTCCTTTTTCAAGACTAGAAACTTCTCTGGAAGTCAGAAATGAACTGTAAGAGGACAATCTTGACATGAACCATCAAATTAAAGTGGACTTTACAGTCCTTGTTATAAGAGATTAGTCTCAAACTGGTATGACTGTCTTCTGAGCAGCTTTGGCAAAAGGGTTGGTGTGGGAGAAGCATAGAACTATTGCTATCTATTGCTAAATTAGGCTTTGTTTTTAGAATTTTTTTTTTTAATTAGAAGAGACCTTAGAGGTAAGTTAGTCTAAAACAAACAAACAAAAAATGTTTTGGGCATTAAAAATCTAGTATATTCCAGCTTCTGTGTTGCTCCTTTTACGTATATTATCTTTTTTAACTACCACAAAAACCCTATGATAGGCATTATTAGCCCTATTAAACTGATGATAAATATAAAACCTAGAATGGTTAGATGAAGATATGAAATAATAAAGCTAGGATTCAAACCTGGACTTCCCTTATTGTATCACAGTTTATCTCTTGCAGTGTGAAAACAAAACCTACAGTATTCTTGATAAGTGATCAATTATTTAACAATAAATATTGACACTTTGCACAAAATAGAAGAAATTCAGTCCTTTCCTCAAAAAGCTCCAGCTTTTCACATTTCCACTGTTTTAGTAATTAAAAAGCCATTTCCTGTACTGTCATATTTCTTTTTCACTCTGTCATCTGAAATCAAGAGCGATTTCCTACAAAAGAGGAACACCATTTTTATCATTGATTATAAGTCTCAGGATATGGTCTCAGCTCCTCTCCAATGCATCCTTCTCTGTACTAGAAGGTTTTGTCTCCCACAGGTAGCACCAGTGACATACCTGCGAATGAGCAGCCACCCCAAGCTGTACACAGCTCAAGGAAGGACCCTATCAGCCTTTCCCTTGGGCATGTCTCTCACCTTCATTGTTCAGTTTTACAATAGCATCGGAGAGAAATTCCACACACACAATACCCAGCTTTATCTGGCTTTGAACAGGTATGGAAGGCAAAGGAATGGTGTTGACATTGTGGTAGACATCTTATTGATTAACCTGGTATTATCTGAAAGCTCCAGTAAATTCCTCTCATATTCTGCACTTGGAATCTGATCTTTCTTTCTTTCATTAAGATGGGGAAAAGACCAGAATTAGTTGTTCAATGAAGAAAAATTTCAGTATGTTTTGAATTTGACAGTCCTAGTTCATACAAAGCTCCTGTAGGGAGCCAATTGGAGTATTATCAAAAAGCCATACTAAAAAAAAAAAAAAAAAGAAGCCATACTGAAAAACAATTTTTTTTAATTAAAAAAAAAAAAAAAAAGAAGCCATACTGAAAAACAATTTTTTTTAATTAAAAAAAAAACCTAGGGACTTCCCTGGTGGTCCAGCGGTTAAGACACCGTGCTCCCAATGCAGGGGGCCCAGGTTCAATCCCTGGTCAGGGAACTAGATCCCACATGCCACAGCCAAGATCCCACGTGCTGCAACTAAGACCAGGCACAGCCAAATAAATTAATTAATTAATTAATAATGATTAAAAAAAAAGCCTAGCTGGGCACTATACATATAAATGTAATTGACCTGATCCCTGGCCCTAGTTGCTTACTCTCTATTGTAGAATTCCATCTGAACTTTTGAGCTATTGAATATAAAATTTTGATAGGGTCTGCCCCCAGAACTGTTTCCTAACTATTGACTCTGTTCAGAGATTTCTACCTTTGATGTCTGCTTTCAGAGATGACCTGCTGCTTATTGGACCAGGGAATAGGAACTATACTTACATGGCTCAGGCTGTGAACAGAGGGGTGACACTTGTGAGGCTCTGGGACCAGAGACATCCAGGCATGGCAGACTATATTCCTGTTTCTGTAGAGCACGCCATCGAGCCAGACACCAAGCTTACCTTTGTCGGAGACGTCATCTGCTTCAGTACTCACCTCCTCAACCAGAATGGTTTGGATACC
Organism: Eubalaena glacialis; assembly: GCF_028564815.1. NCBI lineage: Eukaryota > Metazoa > Chordata > Mammalia > Artiodactyla > Balaenidae > Eubalaena > Eubalaena glacialis. The sequence goes on from NC_083718.1 coordinate 82,296,956, forward strand.
TTCCCTTTCTCAACCTCAAAACTGACAGGATTAGAAAGCAACTCATCCCTTAGAGGATTTTTTTTTTTTCCAAATTATCTAAAATCTAAGGGGCTCTCTGAGAAAGAAAATACTTTTGTGTGTTTTATTTTTCATGTTAACTGATAATTCTCAGTTTAGTGCCCATTTCTCTCCATAGCCAGCCAATCAGAGGTCAGCCAGTAATATTTACCAAGTGTCTATTGAATATATAGGCAGTGTAGAGTACTGTGCCTTCTCCTCCATTCCCAGCTTCTGAAGGAGGGTAATTGCTAAGTTGAACATCAGTAAAGGATGAAATAAAAGGAAGGAAAGGGCAATAAGGCTTTAGTTCTAAGAACCAATTGTGTGTGCACTGTTTTGTGAAGCACATCTGAATGCCTAACTTCTACATATACCATCACTGTAAGGTTTGGCATTGTACTGGGCTACACTATACGCTCGATCAGCAAAGCATTTCTGTTCTAAGTACTATTGAGTTACAGAAAATCAGTCTTGGGTTAGGAAATGTGTGTTATATCTTTAGGCTTCCAGGTAGCATATCCCAAAATGGTATATACTGACTGGGTATATGCTACCAAATAATCCATCCAAGTAAGGCTGGCTGGGGTGGTATGTGGCTTGGGCTTTGCGTCCTCTTTGGTGAACTATGGATACATATGTTTGGGTAAAGTGATGTAATACTGGACCTGACTTTAACATTAACTGTATATTTTGGACTTGATACAAAGCGAATTCTATTCAGCCTAGGTCAAATCCTCCAATCCTGTAACAGTTGACTTGTAAGCAACCACTACTTACTAACATGTAATCCATGGCCAGTGAGCTAACTCTGCTTACAATACCATGATTGTTAATCTTTTGTCAGTGAAGCACAGGCTTTTTTTACTCCCTTTTCCTAGGTTCTGTCAGGACTGTCCCTCTGTCTTCCATTCTGGAATTTTTTGGGCATCTCAAATCCATACCACTTTGGATGAGGAAGCAGAAGGGCCACAAGCCAGGATCAGTAATCTAATCTAATATTTGACATTCCTCTGCCACCTTGGGAATTAAACCAAAGTAAACGAATCCTCTCTTCTGCCAGTTGATGCTTGCAGTCTTCCTGCTGATATCAATCAGTAGATCAAAGCAGATTCATCCTTAGCAGGGTCTATACAAAGTTTAATCAGAGTGTTATTCCTATGTGTAAAAAGCATTTTTCTTTTTCCTAAGGAGAACAGTTACATTCTCCAACTAAGTGGCTTCTTTTGTGATTGTGAAGGTCAGCAGTTCCTATTTTATTTTGCTGGCATGACATACGAAGGGGAACCCAACATTAAGAAAACGTTAGGGACTTCCCTGGCGGTCCAGTGGTTAAGACCCTGCACTTCCAATGAAGGGGGTGTGGGTTCGATCCCTGGTCAGGGAATTAAGATCCCACGTGCCACGTGACGTGGCCAAAAAAAAATTTTTTTAAAGAAAAAAAACAGTTACCCTCAAAGCTGGGTGTTCCTCCTGGGAAGGGATATATGTATGCTTGAATGGTCTACTGACTTGGATTCTGAGTAAGGTTAGAGTGACCAATTTATATCAAAGGTTGCAGGCAAGTGCTTTCTCTTGTCTTTTCCTAGGTGAACCCGGGATGTGGATGATTTCTGCTGATGACAGTATTCTACAAACAGACATTGTCACTGGGGTAGGAGTGGCCAGGAGTCCAGGAATAGCAACAATTTTTCATGACATTCCAGGACTAGTGAAAACATATCGAGAGGTAAACCTAATGTTATGAGTTGAAGGGTTTATGGGAGTTCCCTGGTGGCTTAGTGGTTAGGATTCCAGGCTTTCACAGCCGTGGCCGGGGTTCAATCCCTGGTCGGAGAACTGAGATTCTGCAAGCTGTGTGACGCGGCCAAAAAAAAAAGTTGAAGAGTCTAGAGTAACTATTTCCATATATGGGAATATGTATATAGAAAGCACATCCTATGAAAAGAAATACACTCACATATCAGATATAAAGCCAGCCAACAAACTTTATTGGAACATAAAGGTAAATCGTGATTAAGGTTCTTAACCAAAAGAATGACTAGTCTGATTTATAATTTAAAATATCACCATGGGGGCTTCCCTGGTGGTGCAGTGGTTAAGAATCCTCCTGCCAATGGGTTCGGCAGGACCAGGGAATAGGAACTATACTTACATGGCTCAGGCTGTGAACACGGGTTCGAGCCCTGGTCCAGGAAGATCCCACATGCCGCGGAGCAGCTAAGCCCATGCGCCACAACTACTGAGCCTGCGCTCTAGAGCCCGCCAGCCACAACTACTGAGCCCGCATGCTGCAACTACTGCAGCCTGCATGCCTAGAGCCCATGCTCCGCAACAAAGAGAAGCCATCACAATGAGAAGCCCGTGCACCATATAATGAAGAGGAACCCCCGCTTGCTGCAACTAGAGAAAGCCCACGCGCAGCAACAAAGACCCAACATGGCCAAAAATTAATTAATTAATTAATTAATTAATTAAAAAAAATATATATATCACCATGGCTACTGGTTGGTACTAAACTGTAGGGGCAAGAGTAGGAGCTGAGGGCTTCCCTGGTGGCGCAGTGGTTAAGAATCTGCCTGCCAATGCAGGAGAAATGGGTTCAAGCCCTGGCCCAGGAAGATCCCACATGCCGCGGAGCGACTAAGCCCGTGTGCCACAACTACTGAAGCCCGTGCGCCTAGAGCTCATGCTCCGCAACAAGAGAAGCCACCAAAATGAGAAGCCTGTGCACCGCAACGAAGAGTAGCCCCCGCTCGCCGCAACTAAAGAAAGCCCACACGCAGCAACAAAACAAAAAAGAGTAGGAGCTGAGAGACAAGTTGGGAGGCTATAATTGCAGGAACGCAGCTGAGTATGATGGATCAGGGTGATAATAGAGGAGGTGGTAGAAAGTTGATCAGATTCTAAATATATTTTATAGGTATAGTTGATACAATTTCCCAATAGATTATATGTAGAGTGTGAAAGAATCAAGAATGACTTAAGGTTTTTGATTGAACAACTAAAAGGACAGAATTGCCATCAACTGAAATGCGTAAGACTGTAGGTAGAACAGTTTTGGAGAGAAGATCAGTTTTGGACATGTAAAGTTGGATGTCTATTAGATGTCAAATGGATGTGTTGAGGTAGCTAGATAGAAAAGTCTGGGAGTCATTGGCATAGATATTTAAAGCCATAAGATCGGACTCCCCTGGTGTTGCAGTGGTTAAGAATCCACCTGCCAATGCAGGGGACACGGGTTCAAGCCCTGGTCCAGGAAGATCCCACATGCCGCAGAGCAACTAAGCCCATGCACCACAACTACTGAGCCTGCGAGCCACAACTACTGAGCCCGCGTGCCACAACTACTGAAGCCTGTGCGCCTAGAGCCCGTGTTCCGAAACAAGAGAAGCCACTGCAGCGGAAGCCTGTGTGCTGCAACTACTGAGCCCACACGCCGCAACTACGGAAGACCACGAGCTCTAGGGCCCGAGTGCCACAACTACTGAGCCCACGTACTGCAACTACTGAAGCCCGTGTGCCTAGAGCCTGTGCTCTGCAACAAGAGAAGCCACTGTAATGAGAAGCCCACGCACAACGAAGAGCAGCCCCCATATGCCACAACTAGAGAAAGCCCACGCGCAGCAACAAAGACCCAACGCAGCCAAATAAAAAAAAAAAAAGCCATAAGATCATCAAGAGAATGAGTGTAAATAGAGAAGAGGTCCAAGGACTAAGTTCTGGGGACACTCCAATATTAAGAGCTCTGATAGAAGAATAGGAACCAACAAGAGAAATTTATAGGAATTTATACGATTTATAAGAATGACCAGAGAATGGGACTTCCCTGGTGGCGCTGTGGTTAAGAATCCGCCTGCCAATGTAGGGGACACGGGTTTGATACCTGGTCTGGGAAGATCCCACATGCTGCAGAGCAACTAAGCCCGGGCACCACAACTACTGAGCCCATGTGCCACAACTACTGAAGCCTGTGCGCCTAGAGCCCGTGCTCTGCAACAAGAGAAGCCATCGCAATGAGAAGCCTGCGCACTGCAACAAAGAGTAGCCCCCGCTCTCCGCAGCTAGAGAAAGCCTGCATGCAGCAATGAAGACCCAATGAAGCCAAAAAAAGAAAAATAAATAAATAAATAATAATTAAAGAAAAGAAAAAAAATTTATTAAAAAAAGAAAGAATGGGTAATGGGAGGAAAACCTGGGAATCCTGGTGTCCGGGAAGCCAAGTGAAGAAAGTATTTCAAGGAGGGAGGGGGAGATCAACCATGTGAAAGCTACTGATGGGTCAAGTATGAACACTGAGAAATGACTGATGGTTTTTTGCAATATGGAGGCTGGTGACTTTGAGGAGTAGCTTCAGTGGAATGAAGGGACTGGAAGTTTGATTGGAGAATTGAAAAAGAGGACTTGGAGACAGTCCTCTTCAAGGAACTGGAGTCGAGTTTGTTTTGTTGATTGTTTTTTAAAATGGGAGAAATAATGGCTTAGTAAATGACTCAGTAGAGAAGGAAAATTTGATGTAGGAGTAGGGAGAATTGCTTAAGTGATACCCTTGAGTAGGTGAGATGGGTGAACAAGTGAATAGGTAAGCTTTATAAAGCCTTTCCTATTTCCCCCTTAAATACATGTAACATCTCCTTCCTCTGTGTGCAAAGAATTTGTTCCTCTTTTCATTCCTCTTAATAGCTATTATTTTTTGAGCATCTACTATGGGCTTGGCACTCTACATCTATTTTTTAAAAATTTTTTATTTTATATACAGTACAACTATCATTTTTAATCTTCTCAACCCTGCAAAGTATTATCCCAATTTTATAAATGAGTAAATTGCCCAATAAGTGCCCACATGGTATCTGGTACCTTCTTTTAGAGCTCTAGTCGTAACATAAATAATTACATATAGATGGCATGATAACATAAATGATGTCAGAAATGCTCTTAGAATACAGAAGAAAGTCACTAATTCTGCCTAGACATTAAGGCTAAATTTTCCACAGATGACATTTAAACTGAATCCTGGGATTAGGAATTTGGCAGAAAAGAAAGGGAGAAGGCATATATGTACAAAGGCAAATAAAAAGTGTATGCTGTGTTTGAAGACCAATGAATAAATCAGGGTGGCTTCAGCATAAGTTTTGGGTTTTTTTTAAATTTTTTTTTCATTTTAACAGTTTTTTTTTTTTAAATTAATTAATTAATTTATTTATTTTTGGCTGTGTTGGGTCTTCGTTTCTGTGCAAGGGCTTTCTCTAGTTGCGGCAAGCGGGAGCTACTCTTCATCTCGGTGCGCGGGCCTCTCACTATCGCGGCCCCTCCCGTTGCAGGGCACAGGCTCCAGACGCGCAGGCTCAGTAGTTGTGGCTCACAGGCCCAGTTGCTCTGCGGCATGTGGGATCTTCCCAGACCAGGGCCCGAACCCGTGTCCCCTGCATTGGCAGGTGGATTCTCAACCACTGCACCACCAGGGAAGCCCTCAGCATAAGTTTTAAGTGTAGAGAGGGAAAAATTGGATAACATTCAAAGAGAACTTGTATCATGAGCAGATAAGACGGTTGAGGAGAGAGGCAGCATGAGAAGACAACTAGAAAAAGGGGCTGAGAAGGTTCTAGGTGCTAGAAAAGCAAGGAGAAAGGTGTCACAAAGGCAAGGGAGAGAATGAGCTATGATGTCAGAGGCTACAGAGAAGTCAAAAGGTCATATTCCAGTTGGTGTACTTCGTAAAAATGCTCATTTAATTATTCACTAAGTGGTAGACAATCACTGAGGCCTGTTATATGTCAGTGATTATGCTAGGCTCTGGAAATACAAAGATGAAAAAGACAAAACTCCTTTCCTCACTGAGCTCTTAACATAACTAACTTGATTTAGCTACCGAGTCTAAGCTCGTACTGCTCGCTGCACGACAAGCCAGTAATCGAGAGGAGAGTTGTTGGGGCGGGGCAAGGAATAACGGCTTTATTTGGAAAGCTAGCAAACTGAGAAGGTGGTGGGCTCCTGCCCCAAAGAACCATGTTGCCTGAGTTAGAATTCAGGCTCCATCCATACTAAAAGGGGAGGGGGCAAAGTCAAACACTTCCTGGTTCCCATCAGCCTCCAGTGAGGGGATGTGTTCATTTTTTCATCCCTGCAGTCGCTCACAGGTGGGCCTGGTCAAGATGTTTCCTGTGAGCTAAACAAAGGTATTTTAGCTTAATGCTCATTTCCTGGGAAGCAGGGTTCCCAGAGATGGGCCTTTATGTATAATTTAAGCTTTTAGGCAACATCCCTTTAGTGATTAACTTGTAGTAGAATACAAAAGGTTCTTCCCTGTTACAGTTTTAAGGTCCTTGAATATATAGGAAAAAATTTAAAACTACGGTAGTACTGAGGAGACTGGACAGTATACTGCATATAAATTGAAGGAATTTGGGAGGAATCCCCTGGTGGTCCAGTGGTTAGGACTCTGCGCTTCCACTACAGGGGGCATGGGTTTGATCCCTGGTAGGGGAACTAAGAACTAAGATCCTGCATGCTGTGTGCCACAGCCAAAAAAAACAGAGGGACTGGATACCCAAAGGAGTTAGAACCCAAAAATAAATAAATAAACCAGTAAGTTGAAGGTATTTGGGGGGAAAGGGCCATCATTATCACCATCTTCTCTCACGGTAATCATTAAGCACTTGCCTTATATTCAAGGCACAGTACAGGATGCACAAAGATATGTTAGGGTTCTAAGTTGAAACGCAGAATCTAATGGGAGGGATTTTAACAAGTATAAAAATACCTACAATATAAGGCAGAACATTACAAGTATTTTGAGAGAAACAGAATACTTTGAGGTTTCAGAAAAGGTTGAGATTATATGCAACTAAAGACAGAAAAAGAAAACTTTCTAAAGGAAATTGCAACTGTCTTCAAAGACATCTAATAGGGAATCATACAAAGGGAATATATGTCAGAAGGAATAATGCACAAAGACCTCCTTTTAGAAAAAAATGTTTTCTTCTCAAAAGTAAACAAATTTTGTGGTTCTCAAATATGTGATCACTAGAAGGGCAATTTGCTCTTGTGTGAAACTGCTTTTAGCTAAATAAGTTATGATGGATGGAGAAGAAGGGAACCAGATTCTCTAAGAACTTATGTACCAATTTTCCTTTGGTTTGTTGACAGGTGGTGGTCCATGCATCATCAAGATTAACACTCAGTTATGACCTTAAGACTTCTCTCACCAATACCCTCAATTCAACTGTGTTCAAGCTCTTTATCACCACTGGCAGAAATGGTGTCAATCTTAAAGGTCAGCAATCTCTTTATAGTTCTGGGTCATTATTCCCACCTTTCCCATTCTCCCTCAATTCATTTACCCCTTTGAATTAGCAATACAAGTTTTCTTTCATTTCAAAATTGATTCTACTTTTACAAAGAAATCACTGAGGGACTTCCCCGGTGGTCCAGTGGTAAAGAATCCGCCTTCCAATGCAGGGGACGCGGGTTCGATCCCTGGTTGGGGAACAACTAAGCCCATGCACCACAACTACTGAGCCCTTGTGCCTCAACAAGAGAGCCTGCATGCTGCAAACTACAGAGCCCACGCGCTCTGGAGCCCGTGCGCCACAGCTAGAGAGAGAAAAACCCGCACGCCGTAACTAGAAAAAAGCCCGTGTGCTGTAAGGGAGAGCCCGCGCGCTGCAAGGAAAGATCCCACATGCCACAACCAAGACCCGACGCAACCAAATAAATAAATAAATGTTAAAAAAAAAATCATTGAGAGCTATGAGACCTCAGAAATTATGACTGGATTAAGGTTTTGAAATAGGCTCAACCTAGTCACTGTTGTCTTTTTAGTTATAACCCTGAGATCAGGAGGTAGCCTAGACCAAGGATTTCCAAACATGGCTGATTTTTAAGGTTATCCAAAGAAATTTTTTAAAAATACAGATTCTTAGGCTCCATCCAGATTTAATAAGTTTGGGATAGAGCCTAGGATACAATTTTTTTTTTTTTTTGGCTGCGTTGGGTCTCTGTTGCTGCGCCCAGGCTTTCTGTAGTTGTGGCGAGCGGGGGCTACTCTTCGTTGCAGTGCACGGGCTTCTCGTTGCAGTGGCTTCTCTTGTTGCAGAGCACAGGCTCTAGGCGCACAGGCTTCAGTAGCTGCAGCATGCGGGCTCAGTAGTTGCGGCACGCAGGCCCTAGAGCACACAGGCTTCAGTAGTTGTGGCGCACAGGCTTAGTTGCTCCGCGGCACGTGGGATCTTCCCAGACCAGGGCTCGAACCCGTGTCCCCCGAATTGGCAGGCAGATTCTTAACCACTGCGCCACCAGGGAATCAAAGATATAATTCTTTTAAAGCTTCCCAAGATTTGAGAATTGTTGGACTAGATGATATCTGAAATGTTATTCACTCAGCAAATTTGCCTTGTGCTTTTCTTTTTTCATTCTGTATTGGGCCATGATTTACTGTCAAAAAAAGGGGGAGGACAGATAACTAAAATACAAGAAGCTTCTAATAGATTCCAAATGCTATGTTAGGAATTTTAATATCTTTTATCTCATTTAACAATCTCATCATGCAGTAATTATCATCATTTTAAAGATGAGAATACTGGGAATTCCCTGGCAGTCCAGTGGTTAGGATTCTACGCTCTCACCGCCAAGGGCCTGGGTTCAATCCCTGGTCGGGAAAAAAAAAAAAGATGAGAATACTAAGTCTAAGAGCAAGTAATTTGTACAAGGTAACAACCAGTTAGTGGCAGGAGTGGTGGATATGTTCCACTCCAAAGTGCATGTACATCCTTTCATTCCTCTTTTTTTAAAGAACAAATTCCAGATTTGGGGGCAGGGGGAAGGTAAGGGGTGGGGAGAGGGTAGGGGGGCGAGAAAACACAAACCAACCAGAGAAGTCCAGAATATAACAGAATATAACTGTCTATAAAACAAGATAATTTAAACTCTAATTGCCCTTTTTGTCCTTCAATTTTAAGCACTTAATATATTTTCTTTTCACAGTAGATATTTAATCTTATAAATACACTCTATGTATGTATAAATAAGAACACTTGATCTTTAAAATTCTCCAGGTTCTTTTACAAAGTATTAAATGTTTCTTCGTAACATATTCACTCATTGTTGTCTACCTTATTAAATTTTACAAAGAGACTAATTTTTTTCCCACCGCAGAATCTTTCTAAAACCACAACTTATTATGAAACCTCATGTAACAGTTCTTTTGATATTGCTGATAGTCTCCAAAAGATGAGAATGGTCACTAGACTGCTGGCAACTGAGAAAGAGCTTTAGCAAACTAAGACCATTAAGAAACTGTGCAGGGGAAAATCTTGTTAACAAGACATAGTTCCTATTTAATTTAAAATGCATCCATTGCAGCTGACCCAACCTTGGTGCCAGTCTGTTTCTTGCTGGCTATGTGGCTCCTGTTTAAGGCACCACTTGTAATGAACTTCTCGAGATCTTTGACTTGAATCATACTGCAAAACAGTATGTTTTGGAAAGCAAACCTTCCTAGACTTAAAAGCTACCTCCCATGTGTAGCACTTTATTTCTAACAGCTCTCCAATTTCTCTGTAATCTTCCCACTGATGAATTCCAAAAACCTTTGAAAGAGGACAGCAGCTATGATATTGATAATAGAAGCCCCATTATAGTCACAGACTAGCAGAAACAAGGGTCTTACAATCTTCTTTCAACTTGATTGTGGTAGGACCCAACAGAGCTGGCAAGTAGACAGCTGTAGCAAGTCAAGCAGAACTGACCCTCTTTGTTGCTTTTTTTTTTTTTTTTTTAGTACCAAACTGCCTCTATAAAATAGCCTCTCCTACAAATTCCTCTTAGTGACAAAGCTATTTCTCTTTTCTGCTCATTAGGATCCTGCACCCCAAGTCAGGCCTTGGCCATTACAACAACACTTCTTCCAGAGACCCTCATGCTGTGCCATGTACAGTTCAGTAATACTTTACTAGACATTCCAGCAAGTAAAGTCTTTCATGTCCATTCAGATTTCAGCATGGAGAAAGGTGGGTTCCAGCAGTTGAATCTGGTTTCCCCCTTGTTTTCATATTTGTGCAAATGTCACTTTCTTATTGGATTACATTTCTACTTTCCAGTTTCATCTGCTATATAACTGTGGAATCTTTCTCAGTCAGCATTTTTGTTCTATCCATTCAACAAACTTTTAACACGTTGTCTATAATATGCTATGCTTTTCTATTATACCTTACTATTTTCTCCTTTGTTAGCCTGTTATCTTTGTGAGGGCTTGGATTATGTCTCATTCATCTTTTATCCCCAACTAGTAGCACAGTGTTTGAATGTTGCTGAACTGAAGGATATTCCAAGCAGAACAGCATTAACAAGTGGAAAGCAGAAACAGGCATGACACTGGGAGGACTTTAAATAAATCAACTGATCTAAAATGAGACAATTCATGTCAAATGTAAATAGGTAATGCTATATCATGGAAGAGCTTCTACTCCAAGGTCAGGCAGTTTGAATGGTATGAGTAATGAGAAACCACTGATGGAAGGTTCATTCAGCAAACCGTTGAGCACCAAATAGAATGCCTGGTACCAGGACAGGCCCTGGAGGTACAGCGGAGTAAGACAAGGCTTTTAACTCTTACTAGAATTGCACAGGGCGATTAGTTATAGAATAAAGATATACAAGGGATGCTACAACGGCAGAAAGAAAGGAGTATCTACATCAAACCTGGCAGTTAGAGTGAGGTTTAACAGGGGAAATAACCTTTAGAAGGATGACTAGGACTGAGGTAGATGTGAAGAGAACAAGACATTCCAGGCAATATAGAGCCCTGGAAAAGTTCTCAAAAATAAGTTTAAAGTATATAGTGGCAGTACACAGAATGGATAAGAAAGAATGGGAGGCAAGGAGACTAGTAAATGCAATTTACATTGCAATAATCCAAGCATGAATTGATGAGTGTCTAGACCAGACTAACAGAAATACTAACAGAGGGGCCAGATGTGAGACATTTCAAAGGATGAGTTAGCAAGATTTGGATACAAGAATGAAGGAATAGATGGCAAAAGACAACTGAGGTTGAGCATGGGTAACTAGAAAAACAATACAATTGACAGAAATAAGGCCATCAAGAGGTGGTTTGATAGAGAAGTGATTAAACCATGTTCAAAGCTTGCCTTTCTTCCACAAAACCCTTTACTGATCCAACTCTACTTCATCCTATATCCCCTTAATTTCCATTTACACTATATTATTTAATACTCCCTGACATGTCCAATTTACCAATAATGGTATCCTTAAGTTCAATTGTGGGTTCCCTGGGACTGTTTAATCTTTGGTAAACTCCTCCATAGTGGCCAAAAGTGTGCTAATAGTGAATACTCAAAACTTGAGTTCACATTCTGAATTTGCATGTAACGATTTTTCCTTCCTATCCTAATCCAGTTGGCTAAATAGAGCCTCTGAACCTTCCTGCTCAGTTTTTCCTCTTTTCTTCAGGGGTTTATGTCTGCCTAATCAAGGTTCGACCCCAGTCAGAGGAGCTACTCCAGGCCCTCAGCACGGCTGACACCTCAGTCTATGGTTGGGCCTCGCTTGTCAGTGAGCGTAGCAAGAATGGAATGCAAAGAATCCTCATTCCTTTCATCCCAGCCTTTTACATCGATCAATCAGAATTGGTTCTTAGCCACAAAAACGAAGTTGGGGAGATAAGAGTACTGGGAGTGGACAGAGTTCTTGAGAAACTAGAGGTATGTTAAGGACTGAAGCAAAACAGATCAGGGTTTTGAAAAAGAGATTTTTCATTCTCAGTCCAGGGTAAAGGAACAGTTACTGAATGACTTGATAAAATTCACCACAGGAAATTCTTAAACAAAATGAAGAAAATCTGTCCCCTTCACAATGCCAGGGGGGCCCCCAGAATCCAAAATCTAGGTCAAGAGCCTTGTCAGTCTGGAAGATAACACAAATACTTTTATGTATATATATATTACACCAATGCTATCTTGAAACAATTTTAGAATGCTAGCTTAAAACTTTTTTTGAAGGCTATATTATTCTCACAGATCGTTTTCTTCCCTTATCCTTCAACACATCTAAGTGAAAAAAAGTGACTTGTCAGACAGCTAGCTAGAACTAGAAATCCAGATGTCTCACTGTATATGTTTAAAACTGGAATGTATTGACACAAAACTGACTTTTCTTTCAAACATGTTCCATTTCCTTTTCTCCAAGGTCTTCCCCAGCTCCCCAGTTCTAGTGGTCTCTGGCCATAGGCACTCTTCCCTCACACGTGGCCTGGCTATCTACCCCATAAAAGTAGTCAACTTCACTTCCCTCCAGCAGATGGCATCACCTGTTTTCATCAATATTTCCTGTGTGCTCACCAGTCAAAGTGAGGCTGTGCAAGTGAGAGCTATGAAACGTAAGTCTGGTTCAGGTGAGCATTGGGGGTGCCTATTTTTAATCTAGAGGCAAAAAGACAGAATGCATTACGATTTAGTCAATGGGAAACATTCAGCCACTTGACCAACATTATTCAAACTAGCTGGGACATGGATCTTTATTCTCCAAGCCTACTCTATAAAATGTAACCCTCAGGTAGCTTTCTTACCACTAGCTAGATGTTATACTTAAATATATAAGTTATGTCAGTTTGTCAGCTTCATAAGTATACTTCTTACCCTGTTTTAAACCTTTTGATAAATGTTTCATTTACTTCAAAAGTATTTAGCAAACCTTTGTGCATCAATGGGCAAATGGCGGTAACCCTAGAACCAAGACTTAGCTTGCCCAAATCCTGATTCTACCATTACCCAGTTTAGAAATGACGTCAAGTTTGGGTGGGATGGGAACCGTTATGGAAAGAGGTGTTAGGAAAGCCAGAGAACCATCCTCCTTATACTTGTCACTCCCACTTGCCCATGCCTCAAGGGAAACAGTATTTCTCTTAATCACTGGGAGTGAATTAGGCTGAACCTTAGTACATCTAATGGGAGAAAGGTTTTTGCTTCTATAAGCACCCAATTTGTACGGGTCAATAAATATTCTAAGCATATTTATATGCATTTTGTTTTAATTCTTATGATTCTAAAGAGTTTTCTAAAACTTTATAAAGATGTTTTTCCCTTTAAAGAGTTGAGAAAATTGAGGTGTTCAGGGTCCCACCAACTAGAAAGTGTTCAACTCCAATCTGTGCTCTTTCTGTGAGAGCAGTTTTTAAATCTAGAGTTCATGGACCTCCACAAAGGTCCACAGATAGAACTCAAGGTGTCCATGCCTTGAATGGGGAAAAAAATTGCATCTTTATTTTCAATTAACCTCTAACTGAAAGTTCGCATTTCCATTGATTATGAATATAGGCAACAAATCACAGCAGTATTATATGTGACTTTGTCACCAAGGGAAACCATAGATGTTCTCATGTTCCAACTGTCACATCTCAAAATATTTCATTTCAAAATTACATCAAAATTACAGTAGTTATCAGACCTAAAGCTACAACTTTTTTGTTATTACTAGAGCACACATACTACTGTATCACAAATTAGGCCTTTGAACATTTTGCTAACTGTATATTACAAATTAGGTTTTTTCTCTATTTTCATCAACTCTTGATATTAATTGGTTTCCTTTATTCCTACTACATTTTATCTTTTGCATTTAAAAACATTCTGAGTTGGGATCCACTGACTTCATCAGACTGCTGAAGTTGCCCATGGCAAAAAAAAAAAAAAGTTAAGAACCCCTGCACTTCTCAGAGATAAGAGGGACAAGCAGTATAACAGTACAATCACAGTAGGTGGGAGTCTTTAGATACAAATATCCAACCTTCAGCTCATTCATACAAGTGTGTGCCTACTGTTATGTGCCAAGCACGGTCCCTATTTGCAGAAATCAGATTTAAGACAGGGCCCAGGGACTTCCCTGGTGGTCCAGTGGCTAAGACTCCACGCTCCCAATGCAGGGGGCCCGGGTTTGATCCCTGGTCAGGGAACTAGATGCCACATGCTGCAACTAAGAGTTCGCATGCCAAAACTAAAAAGATCTCGCATGCCACAACTAAAAAGATCCCGCGTGCCGCAACTAAGACCCGGCACAGCCAAATAAATAAATATTTTAAAAAGACAGGGCCCAACTAAGACAGGAATTAGTTCAATGCAGCCAGAACAAAGGGGTGCTATAAATTAATGTGCCTAAGTTTTATTGGGACTTCCAACAGTGGGACCTGATCAGGGATTAATATAGTCTTGTTTCTACTAATAAGCAACCTCAAATTAGTCTTCAGAGTGAAGCAGTTTGTAAACAGCATGAAGTTGTTACAATAGTTGTGAAACAGAGTCTGGTGAGAGGTAAGACCAGTTAAGAGCCCAGAGGTAGAGGGCCTATGTAAGGGATGCAGAATAGGAACTAGGTCCAAGGGCCTGGTGACAGTTTACCTGGGAAGGCCAGTTAAATTCAGGCAGTTTTGTGGAGCAGGAAGAGTTCATTTCTAGACACTGAAAAGTTTGAAATAACCAAAGGCAAGTGCCAAGCATGCTTCAAACACAAAAGTCTGAAGTTTTATTGAGGACAAGTTTATAAACATATCAGAATGTACCTGAATAAAAAAGGACAAGTAGCCCCTGGATTTAAGAGGTCATTGGTGATCCAACGAAATATTTCATTCAGGTTAGAGGGATTAAAAGTAGAAGCTGAATCACCATAGACTATCACAAACTTGGTGAAGGGAAGCAGTCACCTGGAGTTAAAGTGCACAGGAAAGGTAACAGGCATTTTAAAGTGGCAAAGAATTTAAATATTCTTTTGTAAGCTGAAAAAAAATGAGACTCAAGAATTGTAGCTTATTGTTAGAGAGGTAAAAAGCCTAAAAAAGGTAAGAGGAGCCAAGTTCAGTTCACCCCTTTTTCTCTGGTTAAGAAGCAAAAGAATTTCCTAGAGGGCTGGGTTTTGACTGTTTCAGCTAGACACTCTTAGGACCACACAAGTTTTTAAATGCAACATCTGTCCTGGATAACTATAACCTTTTATTCTGCCAATGTGTAGATCAATGTGAAGATTCAGGTGTCCTCCAGAAGCTCATGGGTTCTTACCAGATTTTCTTTACCCTCTTTGCGGTGTTGGCATCAACAGCTTTCCTCTTTCTAGGTAAGGAGTCCTTATATTCAGCACCGTGGCCTTTTGACTTGGAAACTGCCTTCATTTTATTTCACAAACTAAATGAGGATGAAAATTAGCTGTTTATCACATCTAATTTGGGACATGCAATTGAAACTGATTTAGCCTCCCTACCCCTAGTCACCAGTGGACCAAAGATCCCGCCCAATTTACTAGGAAGCAAGGAACTGCATGTGGCCAACAAATACCACTCAGAAGTGGAAATTACTACTAAACCTTAGATTATAGCTAGTTTTGCTCAAACACATAGCTGGAGATAATAGAAGCAACACAACATGTACTATCATCTACACATGCATTTCCCATCTTTCAACCAGAAGTTGGAATACCTCTAAAAATCACTGAATAAAAATTTCCTGGAAGTATAATTATTTAATTTGAAGCCTTTTTTTTAATAACAATACTTGCCCCTTAAGGCCTTCCTCCAGTGAAAACAGTTCTCTTTGGCGACATCTCCCTTATTCTTTTTCCAGCATACAATGCCTTCCTAAACAAGATGCAGACAGTTCCAGTTGTTTATGTACCAACTCTAGGTGCACCACAACCAGGTAAAGAATCACCATCTTTATTGCTGAAAAGCTCAGGTATCACCCTCATTCACTTTTATTCACCCTTCATCTATTTCCCTTCCTCCTTTACTTCTAGGTTCTTACACATCCACACGTTCTCCTTCTCCCTTCATGAGTCCACAACCCCCACCAGTGCAGCGTCCGCTACAACATTGGCTTTGGAGTACAAGGCACTAACCTCTGCTTGGACAAGTCCCCTTAACTGCAGGGGGCTGGAGATTTCTAGCCCTAGACCAGGAGTCTAGCAGCAACCTCTACACTCATAAGCCTCCAAACAAGCCTTCTGAGAACTGTAAATAAAGGATCCTAAGCTGTTTTGTGTTAAAGTGGTGTGCTGGATTGCGTTTTAAAGATCAACTATCAGTTCTTAATTCTAAGAAAACATAAAAGTGAAAGCAAATACCCCATTTATATATCATTCCAGTTTTTAATCAAGCTCTGCAGATTTACTCAATGAGCCTAGGGATAGGAATGTCCCAAATGGACTTTTTAAGTATTTGACCACTTACTTGCCCCAAATGACTCTACAGTCCACTCTTCTGATTGCCCCTGAATACGTGAGGTAGGAACTTCCTAGCAGTAAAACAAGACAATAAACAGGACGTATCCAAAATGTGTTTATTGGGATGGTTTCCCATTCATCTTGATTCCAGGGGCTTTTAGTGCTGCTTCCGTCTGAAGGAGCACCCTGCAAGAATAAGTTCCGAAGGTTAACTGACAGCAGCCTACTTACCCTGTCCCACCCCCACAAAACAAAATGATGCCTAATACCCACAGGAAACCTACATCTGTAGTTTTCTCAACTCTTTTAGCTCCTACCTACTCACTTAAAGACAACATCACCTTCAGCTCATATGAAGCCCCTTTTATCACCCATCCACCCCAGCCTTAGACAGAAGCACTGAGATCAGTGCTTTCTAATTATGCTTTTGGAGAGAAAAAAAAAAAAGACTATCAAACCCAACCCTCTTTGCAAGACAGCCTGATAATTTACATTATACATGACCTCTCTTAAGATTCAAACCTCAAAATCACAACATTAATTAAACCATTACCTTCTGTAAGCCTTGCTTTTCCTCCTGTAGGCTGGCAGAGGACAGTAGAGCAGCCAACACACAAAACTACTGTTTGTGCATGGCTAAAGACGGTGGTGATTTTATAGCATCCTGTGAAAAAACATCGAGTCACCCTATTTTCCCCAAACCTTTCTTCACTTAAACATATGCTGTCATGTATTAACTGTACAACAAGCATGTTTTGTAAATTCTTGAAATTTACTTTCCTATTCTAAATCGATTACTTGGCTCTAGGTATACATTAAAGCCAACTCAGAAGCAACCTGGAGTATGTGCCCCCACCTATGAATTTTTTGTTAATGCGTTACGACCATCATCCAAAAAACTATCCGAGAATTAAAATATAGACAATCCTCTATTTGGTGAGGAGGGGCGCTCAGTAACTGGTCAACATATCCACCCCCTTGCCTCCAGGTACAAGTATATAAATGACCACAGCAGAAACCCAACATAACATTCCAGTGTTTTTCAACACAAAGAAATATTACGGTCTGCACAAAAAGTTCTGAAGAGAGGTCACTATGGATCACTGTTCCTGAAATGCAAAATTTTACCTATCTCAAACATTCAAATTTTAAGAAATCAGAACCGCTTCAAGGATACCTTTGTCCAATTCTTGGGGTCCAGTGCTTTCCCCACTACTGCAAGTAATCTCCTCACCTGGGCATTTCACATCCATGAAATAGGAATTGGGGCTCTGCACCAGGCGCTTCTTCTTGTGTTTCCTCTTCTCCTCTTCTGGAGAGGGATGAAGGAGATCCTTTGCGAGCTAAGAGAGGCAGAAATGCAGAAACTTAGAAACCAACGGCGAACACGGGATGATCGAAAACAGCCCCCACTGCCACACACCGGGGAGAACTCGCCCCTCGCCGCCCCTGGTGTCTGCGCAGCTGGGCCGCCATCTTATCGCCTCTCCGCTCCCGTCTATGCAGGGGGCCCCACGGGCCTCTGCAAACTGCGGAAGGCAGGTAAGGGCCCTCTGCGATCCGAAATCAGCGTGAGGACAGCGTGCGGACAGAAGGGCGCGATCTCCACGGAAACCTGCACCAAGGAACTCACAGGCATGTTCTCGTGGGGAGGTCGTCACCGTCGGAAAGGAGCGAAAGCGGAAATCCTGCTCCTTAAATCCGCCGTCCCGCAGGAAGTGACGCCTGGGCCTTCTGCCGCCATGTTGGGAAGGTCCTTCTCTCACGGTGTGTGGGCGGCGGGGCGAGGAGGGGGCTGCCATTTTTGGAAGGTCTCTAAATGACAGGACAGATGAGTCGCCATGTTGAGAGAGTGAGCATGTTCTCTTAAGGTCAGCGTTTGATCTCTATTGAGGGGTAAATGGACAATTTTTGAATTTCGCGCTACACTTTAACAATGGGAACTGCTTAGGAAAACAGCGAGACTGAGCCATGTCTGGGACTTATTAAATTTCTTTACTATTTTTCAATTGGTTTAGTTTGACCATTTTTTAACAATTCAGAAAAGTAAATATGAAAAAAGAAAGTCCTCATATTTTCCGCACCTCCAGCCTATTCCTAGGGCTAACCATTGTTAAATTTTATTCTCTCGTTTCCATCTTTCCGTCTAATACTAATTACATCACTCACTTATGTAGTGCTTATTTGTGCATTGTTCTGACTGCTTTTCACATGTTAATTAATCGTCACAACAACTTCATCAGGTTGATACTATTATTATCCACATTTTACAGATGGGGAAAGTGATGCCCAGAGACATTAAACAAATTGTCCAAAGTATGCTACTAAACTGCCTTCCAAAAAGGTTGTGCCAGTTTACATTCCCACATCCTTTCCCCCACATTTTCACCAGCGCTGCCTTTCCAAGATTTCTAATCTTGGCAGCATCGACACTCTTGACAGGGAATGAGAAGAAAAAATGAAGAACAAATCATGGTCTTCTACAGTAATGATCAAAGGGTTAGAATGTCCATTTGTCATAAAGGAGGGGCGAAGATGACCCAAATGGCATCTGGGGACCTGTTTAATTCCAAAGGAATGGAATAGGGCAAGGGATGTGAGTTCTAGTCAAGGCTGTACTGGTAAACGTTGAACACCTGACTATATGGAGGGGAGCCCTGATTTGTTGTCTTTGCTAATTTCGATGGAGTAAATACTCCCACCGTGGCCAATTTCAGACTATCAATGTGATATCATTAAACACGGATTTGGAAAGAGATAAGCACAATCTGTTCTCATGAGCCAGTAAGGATTGGTTCCAGCACACTACTGATGGGTGAGAAAAACCTCTGAGGAAGTGACATTTAAGCTGAAATCTGAAAGACAAGGAATCAACCAAGCAGCAGTTTGGGGAAATAGAATTCTAGGCTGAGGGGAGAGCTTGTGAATATAAAACCAGAGACCGAATGAGCCTGCCAAAATTGAGGGGGGGGGGGAAGGCATTGTTGCAGAAGCTCTGAGAGCTAGGGGGAGAGTACTATGGAGATGAGGCTCCAGTGAAAGCAGGTATGCAGCAGCATAAGTACAATTTAGAGAGGTGAAAAAGAATAATATATTGCTGGTGATGAAGAGTCCAGATCCAGACAAAATAAAATGAAATGAAAAAGAATTGATGGATTTTTATCAGAACAATCCATGAACATTGAAGAATAATTTAAAAGACTGGAGAGAGATGGTTTGGCCAGCAAGAAGTAGAGGACACTCAAGGTTAGTAATACAGCTTGAAGACATAATGGGTGGTGAGATAAAGGACAAAAGGGGATTGAATAGTTGTGTTTGAGAAAGGACAAACATTGGCACACAAGGTGATGAGGATAAGTGAAGTGACAAAAGATGCCTTCTCACAACCAGTACACTATCCTTATACAAGGACTATTCTACTGACCTGCTATTAGAAAAGCAGATATTTTGAGTAACTTTTTCCAAAGGCAAAGATAAATTTGTTTCCTTATAGCTGTGTTCTCCATATTTCAGCTTCCTGGTTGCCAAGGCTACACATTCACAGTCTGTTCAGTGGGGTGTCAGGAGTACTGTCTCAGGGCTGTGTTGAAAGATCCAGATCTCATGAAAAGAACGAGACCAGACATTTGTAGTCCCAATCTCTGTCTTCCTGAGCTGGCTTGTCAGAGAATTCACACACAGGGTCCCAGAAGAAAGACTGTTCAAAATGAAGCTCCAGAATGTATCTAGGTGAAGTCTGTGTGTGTGCGTGTGGGCGCGCGCCGGCGCGCGCCTTGGGATGTGTGTGTGTGTGTGTGTGTGTGTGTGTGTGTGTGTGTGTGTGTGTGTGCTGATTCTATAGTGTAATTACTTTTAATTTTCACTCTGTTCCACCAGGGGGCAGACTGACTCAACGAATAGCCACCAACTCCAGGCATCCCGCTTTTTTCAAAAGGAATTGGGATTCTAAAACTAAGGGCTTGGAACACTAACACCAGAATTCTAGAACTGCCCCAGAAAGATTCTGTTTTCCCTGAGTCGCCCCTCCAAAAATCAGTCCCCAATTTTGGCAACTCCTAGTGCTGTCCTGGCCTTCACCCTTATTCCCCCAAACTTCCCTTTCCCTTAATTCCTCTAAAATTCCTCTTCCCCTGGTCATTTTGATTAAACTTCTACTTCACATCACCCCAGCGTCGCTGGCTTCAGACTGGAAGAGTGAAGTCAAAAGAGGGGGGACGGGGGCTTCCCTGGTGGCGCAGTGGTTAAGAATCCACCTGCCAGTGAAGGGGACACGGGTTTGAACCCTGGTCCAGGAGATCCCACATGCCGCAGAGCAACTAAGCCCGTGTGCCACAACTACTGAGCCCGCGTGCCACAACTACGGAAGCCCGCGCGCCTAGAGCCTGTACCCTGCAACAAGTCACCGCAATGAGAAGCCCGCGCACTGCAACGAAGAGTAGCCCCCGCTCGCCGCAACTAGAGAAAGCCCACGCGCAGTAACAGACCCAACACAGCCAAAAATAAAATAAGTAAATAAATTAATTAATTTTTTTAAAAAAAGGGGACGAAAGTAAGCAAAAAGCTATGGGAAATGGCTAAGGAGACAGGCCAGTGTTGGCTGGGAAGGGAAAGCCCAGAGAGCCGAAGACCGGGCTGGCCTCCTTGGCCAGCACACAGGGGTGGGCGGGCAGGGGGTGGGGCCCAGAGGAGTGCCGCCTCTCCTTTTTCCCGGAGCCTGGGCGGAGAGGGAGGAAAACTTCCTGGCCTGGGCTCCGGGGCCGCTCTGTTTGCCAGCCCTCCAATCCCGCCTACCAGTGCACGGCGCTTCCCCACCCCTCTCCCGGCACCCCCAGTGTCCGCCATGGCCAAAGCCTACGACCACCTCTTCAAGTTGCTGCTGATCGGGGACTCGGGGGTGGGCAAGACTTGTCTGATCATTCGCTTTGCAGAGGACAACTTCAACAACACTTACATCTCCACCATCGGTGAGCCCACTGGCCATACCCTAGATCCCCGACTCCCCCATGCCCTCATCCTCAGGCTCTTGGATTATTTGTGGCCCACTTTTAAGTCCCCTTAGAGTCAGGCTTCTGAACTCCAGTCCCTCAACCCCGTTTCAGACCCATCCCCCTTATAAGTCTCCGGATAGTACCCAAACCTCTAACCTCTCTGAGACCTCCAGGTTACTCCTCAGTTGTGCCAGCCCCTTATTTTCTTGGTACCACCTGTTTCCCTTGTCCCCCCAAAACCACATGAACCCTTCTTTACTTCCCTCTCAGCTCCTCTTCCCCCACCCCCATCCACCTAGAACTCTTGATCCACTCTCCACATTTCCTGTATCCCCTCTCCCTGAACATCTGTCTCCCAATTCTGCTAGCCTCTTTCTGTCCCACTGAGTTTGCATACTCTCCCATTGCATTCCCATCTTACCATCTACTTTGCAGTCTCCCTGCCCCTCAACTTAATAGGGGTTGGGGAAGATGGAACAGAGCGGCTGGGTGTGCTGCAGAGTGGCCCAAGGACTGGGATCAGGAACATGCAGTCAGCCTGGTGAGGAAGGCAGAGTGAGGGGACTTTTGGGGTCTCTGAGTCAGCCTGGTGACTCAGCCTCCTCAGGCTTGGGGGAGGTGCACAAGTTTCCACTAAGAACGTTGTCTCCCCTCCTCCCCTCTCATCATTCTTTTTTTTTTTTTTTTAATTTATTTATTTTATTTATATATTTTTGGCTGTGTTGGGTCTTCGTTGCTGCGCACGGCCTTTCTGTAGTTGCGGCGAGCAGGGCTACTCTTCCTTGAGGTGCGCAGGCTTCTCACTGCGGTGGCTTCTCCTGTTGCAGAGCACGGGCTCTAGGTGCGTGGACTTCAGTAGTTGTGGCACACGGGCTCAGTAGTTGTGGCACGTTGGCTCTAGAGCGCAGGCTCAGTAGTTGCAGCACACAGGCTTTGTTGCTCCGCGGCATGTGGGATCTTCCTGGACCAGGGCTTGAACCCGTGTCCCCTGAATTGGCAGGCGGATTCTTAAACACTGCTCCACCAGAGAAGCCCCCCTCTCATCATTCTTAATCTCCTCTGGCCTGGGAAATAAGACAAGGAGAGTATCAAGACATTCTGGTTAGAAAGAGGAGAGAAAAATGCCCCTCTCTCCTAATTCAGTCTTGGGGGAATCTTGTTTAGCCTCAAATTTTCTTGTTTCCAAGCCTGGCCTACTAGTTAATTCACATAGACTGTCATCAGCTACCTTTTTCCTTGCTCTTTACCCTGTAGGGCCAGGAGGGTAGGTGGGAGAACCGAGAGTAGAGGGTTCTAAGAAAACAGAAGGAAAAAGGAATCTGAAAGTAATATTTTGGGGGAGACAGATTGAATTGAGAGAGTTGTCAGCTGGCATGGCTAAGTGGACCCAATAAGTGCCTTAGAGGCCTTAAGCCTCCGTGCAGAATTTTCATCACCTTCTCCCCTACAAAGTCCATAAAATCTAAGTAAAAACAATATGCTTGCTATACAAATACAGCTTTGAGAAAATCCCCCTAGTTTTACACTTCCTACAAGATTGCTTCCCAAGTGCCTGCCCTGCAGAATTTCTGGCACTGCCACTGCTCCATTCCTGTCCCTCTCACCACACACTTTTACATACATGTATATACATGTCTCAATTTCAGTGTACACTCTCCACCTCTAGGAATTGATTTCAAGATCCGCACTGTGGATATAGAGGGGAAAAAGATCAAACTGCAAGTCTGGTGAGTGAATCCCTCAGGACTCCTAAGACAGGCTTCCTCATTTACCTCCTATAGGTGTTTCTCTTCTTTTTAGCTTCATTTCTCTCCCTTTCCCAATGCTCCTTCCAGTACATTTTCTAATCCATTTCTGTCACCTCATTCAGATGTCCTTTCATCTCTCTTCCTGCTTACTCAACTATTTTCAGCTTTTTTGTAATTCTCTTGCCTCTCCCGGACCTGGAGCATCCTCTGAACTTGGCAACTGTCTAGCTAGATCAATTGTCTGTTGAACTATAATGTGGAGACAGGCTCTAAACAGTTAAATAGCAAATAGCAGAATTAAGACTTGACTCTCAGTCTAGTGGAGAGGCCGTAAAGCCAAGTGTAGAGGTTTGACCTGACTGCCCTGAGGAAGCTGGAGACCCTAAGGGTGTCAAGTGGTAAAAGGCTTAATGGAGGCATTATGATACAACAGATAAGAGGAGAATGTGGTTCAATCCTGGTTCTGGTACAGAATGACCTTCATCAGTTATTTGGCCTCTCTAAATCTGTTTCCTCATTTGTAAAATAGAGACAATAAAACATGTCTCACAAGGATAGAGTGAAGATTACATAAAATGGCACAAATAAAATGATATATACACAATGCTTGGCACAGAGTAAACAATGAATAAAACAGAAAGACCTGTTTCTTAGGCCTTTACCATCACTCAGTATCAGCTCAACTGTCTTTTATCCCTTTCTTCCTTTACTGTTTCCTGATTCTGTTGCTTTCAGTTGCAAAAGCTAAATTCTTAGGGGGTGGGGGTGGGATTCACTCTTTGGAGACCTCTTCCCTGTATCCCACCCCATGAAATATTCCACCTCTTCAGGGACACAGCTGGCCAAGAGCGATTCAAGACGATAACTACTGCCTATTACCGTGGAGCCATGGTATGAAGTGTGGTTCTGGACAAGGAATGAGGCATGAGGCACTAGAATGTATGAATATAGAGGGACAGGAGTTGGGGCAGAGAAAAATGGGGAGGGGCACAGTATGGGTTGCAGAGGGCCCCATGTGGCCTAGTGATTAGACTTGTGGATAGAATTTGCAGGGTCACTTAGAGGGCAGTGGGAAGCCTAAACAGGGGAATATGGTACAAGGCTCCATTATGAACTCTGCCATTCCCCAGGGCATTATCCTAGTATATGACATCACAGATGAGAAATCCTTCGAGAATATTCAGAACTGGATGAAGAGCATCAAAGAGGTGAGGACCCTCCCAGAGAGACAGGGGAATTGGGTAGAACCTGGAGGATGAAGGAGACTGTGAAAATGAGCAGGACCCAACTTTTACTCTTACGTTTTGTCCCAGAATGCCTCGGCTGGGGTAGAGCGCCTCTTACTGGGGAACAAGTGTGATATGGAGGCCAAGAGGAAGGTCCAGAAGGAGCAGGCCGATAAGGTAAGAGCAGGCTGGGCAATGTTCTAGAACTGGGCCAGGAGGGCCAAGATGAGGCTGGATTGCAGAGGACTTGGCTGCTGCCCTTCATCCAACTCTCTTCTTACCGCTTCACTCCATGCAGTTGGCTCGGGAGCATGGAATCCGATTTTTCGAGACAAGTGCTAAATCCAGCATGAATGTAGATGAGGTGAGACACACCCCATCCTTCATCCCTCAAAGAGATGAAGTATTGGAAGATAGACTTATCCTCCCCTCCAACCTGTTCTGACCAATCTCTACTTTCCCCATTAGGCTTTCAGTTCCCTGGCCCGGGACATCTTGCTCAAGTCAGGAGGCCGGAGATCAGTGAGTTGGTTCTGCTGGGCTAAGTACAACTGTGCATGTGAGTGTGTGTGTGCATGTGCGTGTGTCTGTGTGTGTGTGTGCACGCGCGCGTTGGGAGTAAAACCTGACGAGGAGAGCAGTGCTAAGACTGCCCATGAGGGTGACCCCAGACCCGCTAGCCATTCTCACCCTGACCCCTGTACCCTTCTCCCTCTAGGGAAACAGCAACAAGCCCCCCAGCACTGACCTGAAAACTTGTGACAAGAAGAACACCAACAAGTGCTCCCTGGGCTGAGGACTCCCCTTCTGCCCCTCCGCCCTAAGCCTGGAGGCTGAACCTGAGGGAGGCAGGGCTGAGGGGCCGGGCAGGGGAGAAGTAGCACGTGGGGCTTGGAGGGATTGAGATGGGTAGATGGTGGAAGAATGGGGAGAATGTGGAGAAGAAAAAAAGGAAGGAGCGAGGAGGAAAGAGGAAAAGAAGGAGGTAGACTAGAGAGGGAAGGAGAGGCAAGAAGAAGGGAAAGAACTGAGAAAGTGAAAGAAGGTGAAAAGGAGGTAGGAAGAGAGGGAGGAGGAAAGGAAGGATAGATGGCCCTAAGCCTCAGACCTTCTGTGGGTTTCCAGGGCAAATATAAATGTAAATAAATAATTGATTTATTCTGTTACTGGAGCAGGCTTTAGGGTCCTGTGAGAGGCTGGCTCAGCACCACCCTCTGAAGGTTTGGTCCTATCCTGTCACTCTGCATGGTCTTTCTCAGTATTAAAGGCCACCATTTGCACAAATGTCCCTGCTTTGGGTAACTTTCATCATTGTCGGAATTGCTCTCTACTCATAAACCTAAATCTTGTCTCTCTGAGGTGGTTGGTCTGCTTGAATCTGGCTGAGTTCCTGTGATGCCTAATCCTACAGCTCTCCCTTCCCCAGCTATTTAATTGATGAGGGAAACAAGGAGCAGAGTTTCTTTGAAACTGAAGGTCTGGACATCCTCTTTCCAGCATGGGATTTAGAGGATCCTTGTGTGCAGAGTCTTGTCCAGGAGATTCTAAAAGAGCAGGACTCTTTCTTGGGCCTCCCCAGAGGAGTGACAGCCCTAGCCTCAGGGAAATAGCAGAACCAGTATTTTTTATCCAGTGATTTCTGCTAGCATCTTTGATTCTGCCAGGAATCCCTTTAAGTAACTAGTAAGCATTATCATCTGCTTTTATAGGTGAGGAAAATGAGACACAGAAGAGGTTCATTTAGTCATAAATATTTATTGAGCGTCTACTATGTGCCAAGCACAATGGTCAAGTTAATATAACCTCTGGGTGGTACTTACTAGAAAAGGGACTAGTAAAATTTAACAAAAACTGCCCCTAACTACTGAATAACAAAGAAGCAAAACTATTGGCATGCAAAAGAACCACGAAAAAGAAACTTAGACTTGGGACTTCCCTGGTGGTACAGTGGTTAAGACTCTGCCTCCCAACGCAGGGGGCACAGGTTTGATCCTGGTCAGGGAACTAACATCCTGCATGCTGCATGGTGTGGCCAAGAAAACCCCCAAAACCTTAGGCTTGAGTTCCCTTAAGTATACGTAGACCCCTTTCACTCTTACACAGTACTTTTAAACAGCAAAATTATCTCACAGACTTGATCTTTTATCAGGATAATGAAAATGTCAGGTTTGGTTTAGACAAAGTACCATTAGAAGTTTTATTCATGGATATGATGTTCAAGGCATTTAAGAAATCCCCAAGCCTGCAGTGTGGAAGTGGATGGCACAACCCTGGAGCTGTCAGCAAAGCCTTTTTGTGTGCTGCTGTTTCTGTTGGTAAAAGACAACACTCAGAAAAAGTCTGACAGTGCCAGGAAAAGGACTCAGAAAATAATTTGATAAATGTGGAGAATAATTTGATAAATGTATTATGTAGCCAAGCTTCGATGGGGTGATGATCCTTATCTGTGGCTTATGTGTGAGCTCTGTAGTCAACTGCTCAGCTAGTTTAATTTGCTCAAGAGATGAGGAAAGACTTGCATTTTGTGAATCCCAGGAAGAAGACTGACCGACATCTTTGTCATACCCCAGAGCAGATATTTTAAAATCCAGTTTCAGCATGGAGACCCTATTCAGTTGCTTGGTACGGCTATTGGAAGTGAGATCTTACAAAATCTTCCAGCTTGTCATGAGGCACAGTGGGATTGGGTAAGGAGTAACAGAATACTGTATTTCAGCCAAAACTTTTATTATGGCTAAAAAATACTGGGAAAAAAACCAATATCCTCCTTTCTATAACATACAACTATTGACATATACAGACAAATCATAACTTAAAGGAACAAATAGTTACAAGCAAAATTAAAGCTCAGCCCTCACCAGGTGGTGGTTGTTTTTTCAACTCCCGCCCAGTGATCTTTCCAGTCTGTTAGTTCTTGCTCTTGAGCAGCCAGATTTCAGTCTGCTGGGAAGAGAGAATTTATGGGATGTAGCACCAGATATACTGTTGATCTCCAAAAGTGCGCTAGCTCTTAGGGCTGTGGGGGAGGGGAGTAGCTGTGATCTTTAGGCTAAAAAGACTTCCTGAGGGAGGAGAGTGTGGAGCAGAGTTAACAAGAAGAAAGCATGGGGATAAGTGCTTTGATCTTAAGAGGTGGGATACAGATTATTAATAGTGCCTAGATTTATATGAAGTTTATTTTAAATACCTCATATCTATCTACTGAGCAACTATGAAAACTAAACTCATAGTCCAGTTGTCTGAGAGGCTGCAGACATACATATATGTAAATCTAGGAGGAAATTTCTGGCAGAATTAGGATAGTGATTAATACATTACCAGAGAGTAAAGCATGAACCCAGAATGTGGGTCAAGTCACTGCAGTTCTGGATATAAGTCAGGGTTTGGCTCCATGGGGAGGGAAAGCAGGCACAAATCTGTGGCCTGGGAGTTGAAAGTCTAGGCTTAGGTCGCAGCTCTCCTACTAGCTGTGTGCCCTTGGACAAGTGACACACTCTGAGCTTATTCATAAAATAGGGATAATATCAACTCTGATTCCTCAGGATTACTGAAAAGGATCAAAATGAGTTAAACGTTGAATTCAAAAAGTACAATAGAAATGTGAGGCAATATAATTAGAAAAGAATAAAGGATTTTCATACACATTTCATTTGCATCTTGCAAAAAAAAAAAAACCTAGAAAATGCACATTAGCATTTCCGTTTTCCACAGAACACTGACAGCCAGATACCGTCCTAAAGTCATGTAGCTAATAAGCACCTGAACCTATGAACCTAGACTCAACGCTTCTTGGGATTTCAAATCTCACGCTCTTCTAATTGCATTAGGTAGGAGCAAGGAAGAGCTGAGAACATTTAAGGAGGTTATTCAAAGGACCGGTTCTGGGGAGTAACTTAGCAATTAACATGCGAGAAGGTGACGTCTGAGTAGAGCTGAGTGGGAGCCCGGAGACAGGGGAAGGCTTCATTCACAGAGAGTCTGTGGTATTCCTGCCCCTGGAGGGAGGAGGAAGTGCAGTTTCGCCTCCATCCCTGGACCGCCAACACAGGTTCTCCCCTTGACCCTCGTTCGAGGCGGGAAGGGGGAGGGGTATCAGAAAGTCTGATGCTTAATGGTGAGTCCTCGGATTTTAAAGAGGGAGGAAAGTTCTGAGAGGGCGACGTATCGTTCTTTTTTATGTCTCGCTGTTCACGTAGCCCAGAGGGGCAAAAAGGCGACAGCCCATGGAGCATCGAGAACGACCACAAGCCTGACAGCCACCATCTTCTCGGTTCCGGCAAAAGACTACCAGGACCATAATGCAACGGTGCGCCGAGCCAATGGGTCGCATCTCGCTGCACAAATGCAGGGAGATCCAATTCCCGGGGAGCAGCGGGCGGAAGACTACGAGGCCCATCAGGCAAGCCACGGGCCTCTTCTTCCGATGACTGGCCTAGCTCTGGAAAACCTGCCCGTGCCCAGGATCCTCCGCGCGCAAGATGGAGGCGCCGGGAGCGGAAGCGGAGCAGAGGAGGTGCTAGGCTCTACGCCCCCTCGGCCTTCCGTGAAGACCGTACCAGTCCGAAGAAGGAAGCTCACGGTCCTACCCAACAAATGCGTATTG
This sequence comes from Eubalaena glacialis, assembly GCF_028564815.1. NCBI lineage: Eukaryota > Metazoa > Chordata > Mammalia > Artiodactyla > Balaenidae > Eubalaena > Eubalaena glacialis. The sequence continues at coordinate 82,325,778 of NC_083718.1, forward strand.
CCTTTTCTCGCCGTGACCATGGGGGCGTACTGAAAGAGCCTTTGATCTGATAGGCAACCCCAGCATTTCGCAGCCCTGACTTGGAACCTCCCCGAGGACTGCAGTGTAAGCGCGGTCTCTGCGTTCCGACCGAGGCACGAGGCCAGTCAGGCAGGTCCCTCTGTCCCGACAGGTGGGACACTGAGCACTCCATGCCAGCGGGCGCGGGGAGGCGTGGCCTCCCCCAGGGCCGCCACCTCTGCTGGTTGCTCTGCGCTTTCACTTTAAGGCTCTGGTAAGGAGGGGCTGAGGGCAGGGAAAAGGAGGGGACGGGAGGATCGGATCGTCCCCGCCCCCTGTGTCCCTGGACCTTGGGGGGGGGGAGGTGGGGGGGGGGGGGAGGTGGGGGGGGGAGGTGGGGGGGGTGGGGGAGGTGGGGGGGGAGGTGGGGGGGAGGTGGGGGGGGGGGGAGGTGGGGGGGGGAGGTGGGGGGGGGAGGTGGGGGGGGTGGGGGAGGTGGGGGGGGAGGTGGGGGGGGAGGTGGGGGGGGAGGTGGGGAGGGGGGGAGGTGGGGGGGAGGTTCCCTGTTTTCTGGCTTCTGACTTTTGCCCATTTCCCCCCCCTCACCCGCTTCAGCCAAGCAGAAGCTCCCGTGCGGGAGGAGAAGCTGTCAGGTGGGTGATGGTCTGGGAACCCGACGCCCCTATAGTTTTTTTGTTTTGTTTTGTTTTGACCTCCTCCCATATACCTAGAGATCAGGTGGAAAAGGGCGGCACCACGTGGAGCGAGGGCATTCAGCTGTGCTGGGAAGTTGATGGGCAGAACTTAGGGGAGAAATATTTTGTGAACGAGGTCTGGGGCTTGCATTTCTCTCCCTGTCTAGTGAGCACCTCAAATTTGCCGTGCTGGCTGGTGGAAGAGTTTGTGGTGGCGGAAGAGTGTGCTCCATGTTCTAATTTCCAGGCTGTGAGTATCTGTTTTCTCTCCCCTTCTTCTCACATCGAATCAGACAGGGACTGTCTATCTAAGTATGCCTTTGCATTGTCTTTTCGTCTTTTTCCTTGCAGTCTCAGTGTGAGTCCAAATCTGAACTGGTCTTCCCCCTGAAAATGTGCCCTTTTCTTTCCAAGTTAATGGCAACGTTCAACTAATAACCATGTTCTGTTCATTTTTAATCTAGTAGGTTCTGGAACCTGCCCTTGCCTCTCGTAGACTATTGACCCTGAAGTGTTCTTAGTAACACGTACTTCTCATCCTGTAACCACCACCTCATCACCCCCTTAAGAACTCTTCATTAGTTCTCTGTTGCCTACCAGCTCCGAGCCGTAGCACTTGGACACGTGCCCATTCTGAATGGCAGCCTTCCTGTTTCTCCGGCTGCCCCTTCCTAACAAGTGCTTTGGTCCTTTCCTCCTGGCAGAAAACCACCCCCGAGTGTGGCTCCACAGGGTATGTGGAGAAAATCACATGCAGCTCATCTAAGAGGAGCAAGTTCAAAAGGCAAGTGCTGTTTCTCTTCTTGAATCCTCCTAGATCACCTCCTTTGCTCCTATGACTTTAGGTAGATAGTCCTGCCTCTTCCTCTTTGTATGGAGGTAGCATGGCATATTGGAAAGGGGAGGGGATTTGGAGGCAAATTACTTGAACCCAAGTCCCAGCTCTACTCCTCAGCACTATATTATTGGCCATATTTTCTCATCAGTAAAACTGGTTGATACCAGCTCTGCTTATCTCACTAGAAAATAAATTAAATATTTGAATGGGATTAATGTACTGTAAACACTTTATTTTTAATTTTGGCCGCACCATGCGGCATGCTGGATCTTAGTTCCCCGACCAGGGATCAAACCTGTGCCCCCTGTAGTGGAAGCGCGGAGTCTTAACCGCTGGACCATCAGGGAAGTCCCTGTACTGTCAACACTTTAGAAGGCTGACGCTGGTTTCCTCTTTTCTCCTCAGATATATCTTGGTGAGGATGAAACAGGAGGGAGATTAGAGGGAGAGGCAGTCTAGCCTTCCCTGGGGATAACTGTTTCTTCTTGCCCTCAGCTGCCGCTCAGCTCTGATGGAACAACACTTATTCTGGAAATTCGAAGGGACTGTCATAGGTGTGGCCTTGGTCTTTGCTTGCCTTGTCATTGTTCGTCAGCGACAACTGGACAGAAAGGCGCTGGAAAAGGTCCGGAAGCAAATTGAGTCCATATAGCTACCTCCTCCCCTTTCATCTGGGTCTTAGAGACCCTACCTCAGACAGAAAGTGGAATGAACTGACTCGTGCCCCTGGTTCTCTGGAACCTTGTGGTGGCACCCCCTTTTTCCCATCTTCCTCGTCTAAATCATTAATGAGCAGAATAAAAAGAGTAAACTCGTTTCCTTCCCTAGTGTAATTTGGTTTGGGGCAGGAAGTCATGGGGGTAGAGAGGGAAAGGGGGTGGCAACTTTAGGCCCCAGTTTACCAGGTACCTATCTTCCTCCCTCTTCTACTATTAGTTAAAACTGTCAGGATACAATTTTAGCAAAAAAAAAATTTATTTCTCAGCCAAAATGTCAGTTTCCCCTCAACCCTATCCCAAAGAAGAAATAAAATCACAGATACATGACAAAAGTATTTGAGGTGCCTCCTGACATAGGCAGACTGAGCCATGGGGTACAGACATCTAGGGCATCCTGATGTGATTCAGACCCCTGAAGCCAAAGAGCCCTGAGTGGGAACCCCAGGAGGAAGCAGAACCACAGCGGAGCCCTGGATTCCTTATTGTGATTGGGAAGTGGGCCAGGAAGTGTTATAGCTCACATCTCATCTGCATGCAACACAGTTCTGATGTGCCTGCTGGGGCCTGCCCTCCCTCCTGTCTTCTCAAGCAGTGTCCTTGTTGAGCCATTTACACCCTTGGCCCCAGGTGGCCCCTCCAATCTGGACTCTACCGCTGGATTCTCCAGATTTTCTGTCATGTCCTTGTGAGTCAGGATGTTTCTGGAAATCACTGTGGGGTGAAGGAAAAAGGGCAGTAGAATAGTGCTCCCTTGGTTGGGGATCCTAGACAGAACAGGACCTCCCTCCCACTTCTTGACTACTCTGGAAAACAGAGTCCTTTCCTGCCCTTGCCTCTCACCTCCATGAGGCTGGTAATCCTCAGGCCCAGCTTCTGGTAAGCCCTGAAAGGGGCTGAAACTGGGCAGGATGATGAGAGCCAAGGAGAAAAGAAGGATCTGGGAAGAAGCAAGAGGACATTTGGGCTGTGGGGACAATAAGGGAAGGGAGCAGAGGGCAGAGTGACTAGGGGGCAGTTGGGGTCATCAGCGATGGGAAGATAGGTCTGGCTACGGAGTGGGGGCATCAGGATGGCAACCTGGCAGAAGATGGAGGAGGTGGCAGGGGAGATGGGAAAGAGATTAATGGTACCAGAACACAAGTGCTAGTCTGGGCAGCTTTGTTGGAGGTTTGAACAATAAGCATCTGCAGCTGGCGGAGCTGAGTCACCAGGGAGCTGGGAAACGAGGAATGAAGAGTTAGATCTCCTGGGAACCAGGGCCCAAGAATGGTATCCCTGTGCGCTGCACCCTTACCCCAACACATACACTATGTTTTCACTCACATGTTGTGCCTCTCCAGCTCCTGGACTTTTTTCTGTAGTTCCTGGTTCTGTGCAGAACAGGCAGCCACCCTAGGAAGGGTGGAAAGGTAGGATAAGGCTCTGTAATCATATGAGTCCCTGACCTTGCCTGCCTTGGTGAGGAAGGGGGCCCAGTCGTGAATCCAGAAATGTGAGTCCAAACATACCTGCTCTCTAGTCCATCGATGTACTCTTTCTTCCGCCGCCGACTGTCCTGAGCTGACTGCTTGTTACGGATTTTCCTCCTGACCTTCTTGAGGACCCTCTCCTCTGCCTGGGGGCCCAGGGTGTGTCAGTCCTGGGCCCTTAACCTCCCCCAACTCCTCAACTCTTCCCCTGCTATCCTGGCTCCTCAGAGGCCATGGTAGGGCCGCTGGGTTACGATACCCTTTGGGGAAGCATGTTACCTTGGTGAGGGGCAGGTGAGAGGGTAGGGACACCCCTTCCTGTCCCAGCAGACGCTTCTCCTCTTCTGTCAGGAACAAGGTTTGACAGGGCAGCTGGTGGGGGACGAGAGAAGATGAGAATGGAGAGAGGGTCATCCCATTTTCAGTACTCATGCTGTTCCCCTTGCATGCCTCCTGGAGAGTGTTTCCTATTTGCACTGAGGAATAACAAACCGTAAAATGAGATGAGGGGCAGGGACCTTAATGCAGACAGACTGTTGATTAAACCACAGGGACTTCCTGAGGCTGACAAGGGAGAAAGGTGGTTTTGTCATATTTTTGCCCACAGACTTAAGACCTTGGTAATCACAGCAAGTTAGGAAGGGCCTATTGTGGTCCACATTTCCGCAGACCTTGGGGGTATTGGAAGAGGATGTGGAGTAACTCACTAAGGTAGGGTTTGCTTGATCTTACAGCAGGCAAATGATTCATTGTCAGCCATTAACTTCAGCTTGGCAGAGTGTTACCATTACCTGCCAACCACAAGGAGATCCCTGGGGCGATGGCCCATCCTCCCCTAGGGGCTGAGTCCTACCTTTCAGACTGAAGTTCTGTCCCCTCTCAAAGAATTCCCCAAAGGCAACCAGACTGAACAACTTCTCATAACAAAGTATGTGGGGAACATAGGTGTCTGGTTAATGTGAGCCCATCAACTGAGTAACCTGCTTTTCTAACTAATACTTCTTTTTGAAAGATTTATGCTTCACTTCGTGACTCAAGAGGAATTTGCTTTTGCCTGTTGATGGTCTTTGGCTTTTAGCTAAACCACTTCTATCTCTGCCTTATTCTGATGTTCCCTTCTTGCCTCTGTGACTATTTGGTGAATCGTTAGAGGGGTGTCCCTCCCAATCCACCTAATCAAAATCTCTAAAAATGAGGTCTAGAGGTATTTATGTATGTATGTATGTATGTATGTATTTTTGGCCGCGCTGTGCGGCTTGCGGGACCTTAGTTCCTGACCAGGGATGGAACCTGTGCCCGCTGCAGTGGAAGCGCAGAGTCCTAACCACTGGACTGCCAGGGAATTCCCCTAGAGGGTTTTATTTTAAAAACAAAACCAAAAACAAAAGAAAACAAAACCGGGACTTCCCTGGTGGTCCAGTACAAACTCCCCAGTGTTTCTGATGCATACTCAAATTTAGATGCCTCAGACTTTTTAAGATTCCTCAGCCCAAGATTCTAAGATGCTTGGCTTGGCTTGGCTTCTGGTCTCAGCTTCAACCACAGATTTGCAGGGAGGCTAGAACCTATTCCCTGCCTTTTGTACACAAGTTCTTTTCAGGATAAAGGGAGGAACAGTGACCTGGGCAAGACCCCCTCCTCATCCCCGCTGCAGGAACCAGCCCAGCTAGCCTTGGGAAGGTGTGTGATGTGTTACCCCCCTACACTGTAACCATGGGCAGTGGGTGCCTGGTGAACCATTGTTCCAGTAAAAAACGCAGTTGCAGTTGCTTCTACATTCTGTGCCCAGTAACCAGTTGGATTCCCAGGTGGCCTGTCACATTTCCACATCCTGACCCAAAGCCGAGACGATGGCCCTAGCTGAGCAGACAGTGCTCGTGGGTCCGGGCTTTCTCCTAAGCCCTATCCCTGGATTCCCTCAGCCTACCCTATCCTTAACTGAGGCATCACCCCCTTACCCCCAAGGGATTCTGTCTCTCTTGTCTTTTCCTGCTCTTAAAGTTGCCCACATCTCCCTGGCATTCAGGCCTGATGCCACAAAAATTAGGGCAAAGACATTGTTCAGCATCAGTTTTCCCCTCCCTCATCCCCTTCTCTCCAGTTCTGTGTATCAGGGAGTACTGAACCCAGCTGACCCCCCAGGACTCACCAGGGCTGCGGGAGGCACTGAGTTTACAGTGCCTGCTCTGGGCAGGATGTGGGCATGAGCATCGGGAGGCGGCTCACTGACCACACAGGCATCAGGCACCATAAATGGTGGGCTCCACTGATCTGAGGGAAACATAGGTGGCTGGGAGAAAGGAGATGGATGGCCGCAGGCCCTGGGTAGTGGCACAGGTTGGGGAAACTCCCTTAACCCCAGGGTTAGGGCTGGACCTGAAGGGCCATTGTCCGCTTCCCACAAAGAACACTGACCTATTTGGATGGAGATGAGCCCTACAGCTGGCCCAGCTTCCCCCTGCATCCTCTCCAGGGTCCCTGCCTCATAGACAACCTCATAGAGGGCAGGGGAACTGGGTGGCTTGGGGGCAGAGGGACTGTCTGGATGGCGAGGATCCTCAGAGATTCCACTGGCACTGCCAGGAGATGCTTCTGAGCAGTACACTTCATTGGGATCAATGAAAAGTTTCAGGAAATCTTCAGGCTCACTCTCTTGAAGACCCTACAGTAGAAGAGGGTGTATATGTGTATAAGGAAGAATTCTGGAAGTCCTATCTAACGTCAAAACTAGATCCTTCATGCTTCAGTTTCAATCCCTTCTGTCCTTGGACATGAGGATAGTTACAGCTCATGTCTATTTTAGGGGCTCTGTCTTCAGACCTCTCTCTAAGTGGAAGCTGAAGCCTCTTGGACTTCTTATCACAGAGTTGTCTCAACCCACACCCACTCCCATTCATCACACTCACAAAGCCATGGCCCCCACTGGACTCCCAGCCTTGCAGCCCCTGTTCCTGTAGCCTAGTTACTGGGACCTCTGAAGGTGGACCATGGAGTCCCAGCTCCAGGAAGGATCCTGTTGAGAAGACGTCTTCTGGAGGCTCCAGCCACATTTCCAGCAGGTCAGGGGTTCTGAAATCCATGCTTCTGCGGGGAGGCATGGGGGGGAGGGGAGCAGTTGCAGAAGGAGAATGATGGCTCTCCCCCTCCCCCACCCCCCACAGTTTCTGGGCTCCTCTCCCTCTTCCATTATCCCCCTTCTTCACCTGTGCAGCCCCCTCACCTGTCACCCGGAGATCTCGCCTTCGGCCTTATCTCTCTGGTTCAGACCAACAGGCACCCCCCTGGGTATTACCTGTTCCGAAGAGCCCAGCCCTGCCAAGCCAGCCTAGCCCGTTGATGGCCCCAAACACTACACCTTTTCTTTCCTCCAGGATCTCGCATCCTGGACCTGCCTAGCCAAACCCCGCCCCCAGCCTTACACTACGTAAGTGGGTTGCACCTAGCCAGGAGCCACGATAGGGACGCAGCAGCTGGAGCAGGGGGTTAAGAGGAGGAGCGTGCACAAACCGGTCTTAAAACAGCAGCCTGCCCTTTCTGCCTCAGTTTCTCCTAGCGATAGCAAATCTTCCTGAGGGTTTGCTGGCTCCTCAGGGAAGGATAGAGATGGCTGTGACTGGAGCACAGGACGCTTGAGTGCCTGTCCTCTGGACGTCAGTTTTACAGGCGGGAGACCACGGCGGGGTTGAAAACAAAGGAGGGAAGAGTCCATAGGATTGCCGAAGACTGACAGAGGCATCCCCTCCCCCACCCCATGGCGCTCTTCCCACACTTGAGTCTGATTGGACGCTAAAGACATCCAGAGGTTTTTGAGGGGTAGTGCATTGAGCCAATGGGATTACCGCCTCGAGGCAGGCTCCGCCGTAACTGGTCGGAATGGGCTGTCAGAGAAGGAGTGGGGCCAATGCGGCCGGAGCACTTATTTGTCTGGCGGGGATTTGGTTCTGAGGGAGGGTAAGAGCCAGAAGACTTACTGTAGGGAAGGGGTGGGGTGTGGGCGGTGGGGGCGCCGGAGGAACTTCCGGAATGTGGGCTGAGGGTTTGGTTTCACTTGCCACGTGATCTGCGAAGTGTTAGGGAGTAAATAATAACCTGTTGACCCAAGTTATGTGACAGCGCTTTGACTCAGCGGGCGGAAAGTGCGCAATCGCAGGTTGTCCAAATCCGTAATCCATGCATTATGCTACTGATAAAGAACAGCAGTTATATACGCACACTCACAGGACTCTCTGTTAACTAACGGAGGGACAAGGGCCTAGAAAACTGCAAGAGGTTAAAAAATCATTCGGATTTGGTTTGGGAATGACTTATTTTTTGCGTATGATTACCAACGACAATATGCAATATGTGTCCTGCATTTGTATAGTTTACAAAATGTTTTTTATAAACATTGTTCTTCATTTAATACACAACAGCGCTGAGGTAGACAGGGCAGGTAATGTTTTACTAACTTTACCAATGAGAAGACAGATACGTGACTAGAATGTAGTAATACCGAAACTCAGGACATTTTGCCTTGGTCCAGAGACTGATGACCCAGGAATTCACTTTAAATAAAATAATGGATATAGGATAATACTGATATAGGTATGATTTTCATCTGCCTGCCTCCCCAGCAGTACTTCAGATAAAGGATAGCTGAGTGAATAAAGCACAAAAATTTGGGTTGTGGTTCCAGAGTTCAAACTGGTATTCTTCCCGTGAAAATTTAAATGGGCTGAGGGTAAAGACAAGAACAGGATCTAATATTTATTGAGTAACTGATATATGGTCAGGTATTTTCATGTTACTCATATAATTCTCATAACAACTCACAGCTGGCAGAGAGAAGTTAAGTAACTTTCTCAAGATTACTCTTGTTGACTGAAAAACATTGCACAACCTAAAAGTTGAGAATTTTATTTGGCAGTCTTTCTGAGGACTTCAAGCCTGGGAGGCAGCCTCTCAGACAGCTCTGAGGGACTGCTCCAAAGAGGTAAGGGAGGAACCAGGATATACAGGAGTTTTTGCAACAAAGACCAGGTATTAGGAACATCAAAGGATTATTATTAATTAAAGAAAACCAGATATCTCAAGTTAATTAATTTAGCACTCTATGTATGGGAAAATGTAAGAGCCTGGGCTCACTGAAATTATTCCTTTGATTTGCACCTTAGCTCTCTAGGGCCAGTTTCCTGTTCTATCCCATCCCAAGTCCCTCAGGGCACACCTTTGGGGATGGCTGCAGTGGCTGAGGGCTTGGCAGCAGGGCAGCCCGTTCCTATCCATCCTGAGTTCTCTCTGGGCTTACGAGGCGCCTGTAGTGGCTTGATGGCTGCAACATCCTTTGTTTACTCATATGGCAGGCAACATTTTTCATTCACACTTTGTAAGTAGCTGAACCAAGATTTGGATGCCTGAGCCCATATTCTTTGCACTATACGAAGCTACCTTGCTGGGGCTTTCTCAAATTTTCCCACTCTGGCTTTCCTGCTCATCTCCCCGCATCTTGCTCAAGTAGTGAGGAGACAAAGCAGGCTTCCTAGATTCATGCAGAGCTCTAAGGAAAGCAGAGCTGTCCTTGCTGAGATCTTTCCTAGAGGAAGAAAGTTTTCAAAGGGCTTCCTGCAGGCTGCATGTGTAGAAATGATTAAGTGGAAGATATACAGTCGTCCCCGCTTATCCGTGGGGGATAGGTTCCAAGATCCCCCTCGGACACCAAAGTCCTCAAATGTTCAAGTCCCTTAAGTAAAATGATGTAGTACAAGCAGTCCTCTGTATTCGCGGTGGCAGTTCCGCATCTGTGACTAGGGAGGGCTGACTGCACTCAGCCTCTGTTGTTAGAACTGGATGGAACCTCTGGCATCATCTGCTAGTCTAACTTCCCTCTTCCACCTGATTTGTCACGCTCCTGAGAGGGAAAATGACTTGCCTAAGATCACACATCAAATTAAGGTAGAGCTGGGACTAGAACCCAAGTGTCCTGACTCCCAGTCCATGATTCCTTGTTAATTTACTAATTAACAATAATCTTGAAAGCATAATTTGCAACAGACAAACCAGTGCATGCATAATATTCCCTTGAATAATCTGTTTTCCCTAATAGTAATTTTTATCTTTTTTATTTTAAAATATTTATTTATTTTGGCTGAGCTGTGTCTTAGTTGCGGCACATGGGATCTTTGCTGGGTCATGTGGGCTTATAGTTGTGGCATGTGGGCTTCTTAGTTGCGATATACGGACTTTTTTTTTTTTTTTAATTTGGCTGTGTCGGGTCTTAGTTGTGGCAGGCGGGATCTTTTGTTGTGGCGCATGGGCTTCTCTAGTTGCAGCGCGTGGGCTCCAGAGCGTGTGGGCTCAGTAGTTGTGGCACGCGGGCTTAGTTGCCCCGCAGCATGTGGGATCTTAGTTCCCCAACCAGGGATCGAACCTGGGCCCCCTGTATTGGGAACATGGAGTCTTACCCACTGGACCACCAGGGAAGTCCCAGTAATTTTTATCTTTTAATGAAGAGCTTGGAACAGCAACGATACTTTCATTAAGTGACAGGACACCAACACCACATTTCACTTACATCCTGATCTTAGAATCCTGTATGATTCTTTTCTCCTAGACCCCCTCCACCAAGAAGTCCTGATATTCCCTTTTCTTAAGGAAGTTGCTGGCCTGCATTTCCAGAGCCTTCTCAGAGGCATCACCTTGTCCCTTCTTTAGGTGAGGCCTTTTCACATTTGCAAAAAAAAAAATAGACTGACCCCCCTTTATTTTCCTCCTTTGTACCCTACCCTCCCATGAGACTAGAAGAGGATTCCGATAGCACAGTGATGTGGGCCAAGAGAATCCAGGCTAAGGAAGCAGTGAAGGTCCAGAGTAGAAAATACCTTGGTTCATTCAAGGAACAGAAAACAGAAAGGAGGCCAACAGGGCTGGAGGGAGAGAAGTTGGAGAGTTCCAGATGCGATTGGAGAGAACCCTGGCCAGATGCCTCGAGGCACGGTAAGGGTGATAAACTGGAGTGTGCCGAGAGAAGCTCCTCACTGAGTGGGGTTTCAGCAACCTCTGAGGAGGGTCCCACCACTTTTTTACCCACTTTCAGGCAGAAGGCTGCAGGGAAGTCAGCTCCGGCCATTGGTAGTTCAAGAAGGGTTGATTTTCAAGAAATACCCTCACTTTGCTATTCCCCTTTTCCAATTCTTCCTTGTCTTTTTTCTTCCTTGTGGGTGCTGGCGAGGGAGTCAAGCAAGGAAGTCAGTCCTAAGAAGGGAATGCTTTCCCTTTGGTGCCCAGGTGCACAGAAGGGGATCTTAGAATCTTCTAAGAGAGATAAGAAGACTTCGGCCCAAGACCAGGCAGATATCCTCAGAGATGTGGGAGGCGGAAGACTTGGGAATGCGGGGGTTGGGTATGGAGCACCAGCCTTGACCGCGGGGTTTCTAGCTTCCTCTTTTAGAATCTTCAAAGGATCGAAGGCTTCGTTGACCGGCCACGTTCGCCGGTCAGACGTCCACCACAGCGCCCCAGGCCCTCAGCCCCTCAGCCCCTCAGCCCGTGGGTGCTCTCCTAATTCCCTTCCCTTGCCCCGCCCCGCTTGTCTTCGCCTCAGCCGGGCTCTGGCTGCTGGTCTCTGATTGCTCCTAGCTCACGTCACTCCCAGTCTGGCCCCGCCCTCTGGGCGCTGTCATTGGCCACTGGGGGGGGTCGGTACGCCGCGGCTGCGGGGGGAGGGGTAAACGATGGGGAGGGGGCGGGAATTCCCGACTGGAGGCCGGAACAGAGCGGATGCCTTGTAGTGAGACCCTCGAGAGGTGAGTGCGGGATCCCAGAGAGCGGGATCCGGGTCGGCCGCCCAGGCTTCTCGGGGCCTACGAGCCGGAGTCCGGGCTCTCACATTCTTCTTCAGCTTCCCGGCACGCTGGCGGCCTCAGACCCCGCCTCCCGGAGCCCGGACTTCCAGACACCGCCCTCAGTTGTTGGGTCAGCCCGTCCCGGGACCCCAGACGCCTAGGGCCCCTCTTTGGTCGTTTGCCCCGACATACCAGCCTGTGGTCTGAAACGGTCGCTCTCTGCTCTCGGGGGGATGGCGCTGGGGAAATGGGAGCGGGAGAGCACCCCAGCTCTCCCTGTTCAGGTGGTCCAGGAAGCTACCCATGACATCTCTCCCTGAACCCTCTTCGCTTCATCCATTCCTTCCTGGAAAGGAGGCTTGACCTCTCCTTTGCTTAGAGGACCCCAGCTCTCTAGTTTTCTGGGAGCTCCGCGTGAAAGGGTAATGAGATATCCACACAGTCCTCATGCCTCAGTTTCCCCCTTGCTAGGTCCCTGAATAAGTCACTTGAAGAAGTCACTTGAAAGGGATAAAGTCTGAGGGGTAAGAGGGATATTCCCAATACAGGAGTGGATGAGTCACACTGGGATAGGGAAGGTCACAGAGTGGCTGGGGTGAGGGAGCTGCATTCTGCTGACCAGCCTTCCCCTTTTCCTTGGCCCCACTACCCCACTCACCCTGTCTTCCTAGGTCTGAGAGTCATTGGAGCTACCACAGCCACCATGGGGCCCTGGGGAGAGCCAGAGCTCCTGGTGTGGCGCCCCGAGGCAGCAGCCTCGGAGCCCCCAGTGCCCGTGGGACTGGAGGTGAAGTTGGGGGCCCTGGTGCTGTTGCTGGTGCTCACTCTCATCTGCAGCCTAGTGCCCATCTGTGTGCTGCGCCGGCCCGGCGCTAACCCTGAAGCCTCAGGTAAGCCTCTCCTTTTCCCTGCTGCCATGGATGCTTGGGGGAGGGAAGGCTCTGGGGTTAAGGAAGGTGACCTAAGAGGGGACGGCAAGAGCGACTGTTGCTTAGGTTGGGTAGTGGGGCTCATTTGCTCATTCCCTTCTATGCTCCACTCCTGCCCAGCCTCCCGCCAAAAAGCCCTGAGCCTGGTAAGCTGCTTTGCGGGTGGTGTCTTTCTGGCCACATGTCTCCTGGACCTGCTGCCTGACTACCTGGCTGCCATAGATGAGGCCCTGGCGGCCCTGCATGTGACGGTGAGCCCCGGTCATCTGCATGTGACCCTGTGTATGTGGGTGTTCAATCACATGCTTCTAGGAGAGGTGTTTGTATGGCTCTGTCCGTGTGTCACTCCACGACTGTATGGAAGGCTCTTGGCATGTGACCCCATGAGCTGTGATTTTTAGTCATAGAGCATAACTCTTTCTGTAGGTTCTCACCCCCTCAGTCCCTATGTGACCCCTACATACCCTTTGTGACAGTGTGAGGAACCCTATTACCAGATGTGTGACCTATCTGTAGGTTTCTCTAGTTTCAGCCTCCAGGAAGTTAATAGCCCTCCAAGAATCATCTTTACCCTTCACCCTTTCCTGAAGGGCTGGAGATAGAGGTCCCTACAGGCCTGGGACAGGTAGGAGGCAATTCCCAGGGACCCGGTGTTGTTGACCAAAAGGCTATATAACCCAAGGAAGTAGGGTGTGGGGAAGATCAAGTCCAAGACATAGGACAGTCTTATTGGAAAAACTGAGACAGTTGGAGGAACTGAGGAAGTAACACGGAATGTAACTGTCTGTGACTGAGTGACTTGTGTCTCTGTGTGACTGTGTGTAAGCCTGATTGTCCCTGTGACAGTATGTGGCTCTGTGTGTGAACATTTGGGAAAGTGGGCCAATGTGTGGCCTACATGTGACACTTTGTGTCCATCTACCTCAGTGACTTTCAGCTGGGGGTGGTTTTGCCCACCCCTGTCATCCTTCCACCCTCACCCCCCACCTCCCCAGGAAACATTTGGTAATGTGTGGAGACATTTTTGGTTGTCCCAACTCAGGGAGGGAGGGCTTGCTACTGGCATCTATTGGGTATAGGCTAGGGATGCTGCTAAACATCCTACAGTGCACAGGACAGCCCTCTACATCAAAGAATTATCCAATCCAAAATGTTAATAGTACTAAAGTTGAGAAACCATGATCTACGTGTAACACTGGGAGTGACACCATAATCTGTACGGTTGTGTGTCATTCTGTGTCTGTGGCACCAAGTGACTATATTTTTGTGTAACTGAGAGTGGCTCTGTGTGTGGGACCCCAGGTCTGTGTAACTGGGACTCCACTAAACTCTGCATCTGACTCTTCCTTCCCATTCTTGGCCTGTCTCCTGAAGTCCACGTTGTCCCCTTTGCCCACAGCTCCAGTTCCCCCTACAAGAGTTCATCCTGGCCATGGGCTTCTTCCTGGTCCTGGTGATGGAGCAGATCACGCTGGCTTACAAGGAACAGTCGGGGCCACCACCTCGAGAGGAGATGAGGGCTTTGCTGGGAACAGCGAATGGTGGGCTGCAGCACTGGCATGACAGACCAGAGGTCCCACAGGCAGGTGGAGCCCCGGCAGCCCCCTCAGCCCTGCGTGCCTGTGTACTGGTCTTCTCCCTGGCCCTGCATTCAGTGTTTGAGGGGCTGGCAGTGGGGCTGCAGCGAGACCGGGCTCGGGCCATGGAGTTGTGCCTGGCTTTGCTGCTCCACAAGGGTATCCTGGCAGTCAGCTTATCCCTGCGGCTGCTGCAGAGCCACCTGCGAGCACAGGTGGTGGCTGGCTGTGGGATCCTCTTCTCATGCATGACACCCCTGGGCATTGGACTGGGTGCAGCTCTGGCAGAGTCAGCAGGGCCACTGCACCAGCTGGCCCAGTCTGTGCTGGAGGGCATGGCGGCTGGCACCTTTCTTTATATCACCTTCCTGGAAATCCTGCCCCAGGAGCTGGCCACTTCTGAGCAGAGAATCCTCAAGGTCATTCTGCTCCTAGCAGGCTTTGCCCTGCTCACTGGCCTGCTCTTTATCCAAGTCTAGGGGGCTCCAAGATACGCACGGGAGGTTGGGTATCACGTGCCCTTTACCTTCCTCCCCCTCTCCCAGTGTGTGGGGAATAGGAAGGAGTGGGGAAGGGAGGTACTGAGGACCAAAGAGTTCTCTGGGAGGTAAGGATGGAGCCTTTGGGACTATTTGGCCAATGAGAGGGAAGTGGTCAGACAAGAGCCTGGCCCCCAGGCCCAAGGGACAAAAGATGGTCAAGTCACTAGAGACATGATCAAGGGACATTAGTATTGGGGAAGACACTGAGTGCTGGTATCAGGGATCAGACACTACACATAGGGACAAGCTGATAGTTGGGAGGCTGGAGGTGGGTACCCAGCTGCTGTGGGATAGAGGTATAGAGAGGGCATAGGCCCAGAGTCAGCAGTCCTGTTGGTTCTAGCCCATTTCAGCCCTCTGTCACTTGGAGTGGACCCCTCCAACTTTTCTTAGCTCCTACTTTCATATCTATCGTCCTCTTCCCTTCTCCCAGGGGACTAGTGCCAAATGGCATCTTCCTGCCAGTTTTGGTACCTTCTCTGGCTTCTCCAGTCCTGGTCACTCTTGTATTTTTAAAGTGCCAAATAAATCCCCTCCCTCTTTCTCAAAGCACAAGTGATGGCACTGAGCCCTGCCCAGCACCTCAGTGGAAGGGGTCTGCTTGCTCTTTGTTTTGGTCCCAGATTGTGGTGTGGGACAGAAATGTTTGCTGAGGTGGGGTGGGGGGCAGGTTGGCAGAGCTACCGTCCCCCACTACTGCTGCACCCTAGGAATACTGAAAATGGACATGGTGCCCCGTGCCTAGATGATAAACACTGAGATGCCAAAACTTTTTTTATACCAGAGGATCCCAAGGGGGAAGGGGAAGGCTCGACCCCAGGGTTATTTTTTGGGGCGGGAGGGCTGTGCATAGGGCCATATTCTCTAGAATCTATTTTACTAACTGACCTGTTTTGGGACATGTTACCCAAATAAAACAAGTTTCTACACATCTGTACGGTATCTGATTCATTTGTCTTGGGAAAGGGGTGGGCACATGGCAAGTCTGAGAGGGCCTGAGTCCCAGATGTTTAGGGCTGTTTGAATATCCCTGATCTCACTGTTTTCATTCAGGTCCCTCTAGTTCCCTTCCCTGGAGATGACCAAATTTTTCCTCTTGTCTCTTGCTTCTTCCTTCCCTGTCTCCACCCCTTCCCTTTCCTCCCTTTTCCTTTCCTCCCTTTAATCCCTCGCCCCTTCGCGTTTGTAGGCTCGGGACCAATGCAGAACTACTTTTCCCAGTTTGCCCCGCGCAGGGAGGAGCCGCGGGGGAGGAGCAAAGTCCCCAGTTCCCGGAGTCAACAGGGCAGCTGGGAAATGGTGTCCGTTTCCTCTCCCGTATTGCGTGACTGGGGCTGCGAAGGAGTCACGTAAACAAACTATAATTCCCGGCGGGCCCCGCGCGCAGCAGGTCAGGGCTAGGCTGGGGCCGGGTTCGCGGTGCTCGCTGAGGCGGCGGCGGCGGTGGCGGCGGCGGCTACGGCTGGAAGAGCCGGGCCGGGGCCCGCGGCGGAGGCCGTGGCTTGTATTGGGAGGGTGGCGGGGAGGGACGGGGGAGGAAGATGGCGACGTCGGGGGCGAACGGGCCCGGCTCGGCCACGGCCTCAGCTTCCAATCCGCGCAAGTTTAGTGAGAAGATCGCGCTGCAGAAGCAGCGTCAGGCCGAGGAGACGGCGGCCTTCGAGGAGGTGATGATGGACATCGGCTCCACCCGGGTGAGGGGCCGCGCCGGCAAGCGGGAGCGGAGCAGAGCACTTCTCGAGTGGGGAGCCGAGAGGCGGGGCGGGGGCGGGAGCCGCAGCGAAAGAGGCGGAACGCGGCAGGGGTAGCGGGCGCCGCCGTCTGGGAGGCACGGGTGGAGGGCCGGGGGGCAGGAAGACGGGTTTTGCGGGAGGAGGTCGAAACTCCAGAGAGGCTGGAGGGTTTGGGAACGAATGGGAACTGAGAAAGTGAGGCAGGAGTGGACAGAGAGAGGAGATGGTCCCCGAAGCCCGGCAGAGGTAGGAGGTGGGTGGTCCTTGTGCATCTCTGAGTTCTCTCAGGGACTCTGCTGAAGCATCTTCTGTGTTGGGTTATGGGGTTGGGGGATGGCCTGCTTGCCCTAGTCTGGCTGCTCTCAGTTGGTGATCTCCTCTCTTCTGGTCCCTCTGCCCTGTTGTGCTGCTCTCGGCAGTTAGTATCTCCGGGAAAGGGCCCCTTGAGTGGTTTGAACGGCAGCGCTGGGTATAGTGGGGCAGGAAGTCCCCTCCTGCGTCCCGTCCCTTTGCTTCCTTTTTCAAATACTTCTTGTGGTTTCCTGACGTGAATGAAGGTGAGGTCCATTGCTCACAGACTGGTGATATTTTACCCTGGCCGCCTTGGAGGAGAGATAGGGCTTTGGATCTCGAAAGGGGGTAACCGGTTGGCTGTAGGTTATGTGGAACCTGATGGTTAGCTGAACTTTCTAGAGAGACGACTGTTTTGTGGGTCAGTTATGGGGTGCCTTGGAGGGTCTTCTGTGTGTAGGGAATATTCATTCCTGGGAAGTTCCAGAAAGAAGGAATCCTGGCGGCGTTGCTTCTGAAGCCCCCTGATCTTGGTTTCTTGCTTCCCAGGGCTGGATGTCAGAGAGAGAGAGGGGTGGGAGTTTGCCTAGCTGGTATGCAGTCCTAATTTAGGGACACATTATTCTCAAAACAGCAGGTGAGGATATTGCAGTGATCCCTTATGGCAGGGAGCTAGAAGGAATTTAAGGGGTGATGGATGGCCAAACATAAATACCACATTTCAAAGTTCTTTCTGCTCGTCTGACTGCCTTTGATTGAACCTGCCTATGACTGTAACTCCGGTTGTATTTTTGTGTGTGTCTCCCTTGACTCTGTTAGTCTTTTTTGTGTTTTTTACTCTTTTGAGTCTCTAGAGACCATGTGTCCTAGTTTTTGGGAGTCAAAACAGAGAAAGTTAGGTGGAGAAGCAAATTGTGTGTGTGTGTGTGTGCATAACCCCCTCTAACCGCCGTGAGGATCATGATCTAACTGTGGACTGTCCCCCCTTTAGGAGCTTTTGATCAAAGTGGGGGCAGAGCCAGGAAGGTGGGCCAGAGGCTGACCTCCATCTGACAGCGGAGGAGTGGTGGGATCTTAGGGCTTATAGGTACAAACAAAAGCTCAAAACTGGGCCTTCTTTCTTTGTGGTGCCTTGGTCTGTCAAAAGGTCCCCTACACTCACCTTGCCCCTGTTGGTTAACTTTTCTTCTGCACATAAAAAAATCTAGTGGGCATACATGTCCAGGGCCTGGGGACCCAAGAGTCTAAAGCTAGGGATCAGAGACCTGGAGCTCAGCCTGTTATCTGGCCAGCTGGGAGGTCTCATTTGAGGCAGATGTGGCTTTTGGGACCTATACTCCTGGAAGCTGGGGTTATCATGTATATTAGTAGCAGTCTTGAAGTGGCCCAAAGGTCAGCATAGTGCCCTCTAAACTCACTGGACTGACCTCTTGGAACAGAAAGTCAATTCTGTTGTTGGCCTATGCACAACAGTGTGACCCCTGGAAGCTCCTAGAATCTTAACCACTCATCAGCTGCCCTGGGTCTCCTTATTTGGCTGGGGTGGCAGTAGCTGAGTCTTAGAAGTAGGTGCTCACCTCTCACAGAGGGACATGAGACCTTTAGGCAGACTAAAACCATGCCAGGCTGAGGGTTGTGGTGTCTTACTCCAGTGCCAGACGTATCTCCCCAAAGTGAGGATGAGGCCAAGGAGACGGCTCTGGCCCAGGCTGGAGTGGGCTACTGCTTTTCTCAACCCCATTCTCCAGGCTCCCCTACCAATTCAGGGGCTTTAGGACTAGGTAGAAGAATGCTTCTTTGTTTTGCCACTGTTTTTCCAGTTAGAAGAGCCATCATTCCTTAGTTGTTCTAGTTTGGGAGGTACTGGCTTTGTGTAGCCTTCCTGAGGCTGGGCAAATGGCAGAGCCCAGAAGCTTGTGCCTGCCCTCCAGAGTGGGGAGGAAAGAGGCTGGCAGTTATGGCTCTATGGCATCCACCTGTGGCCCTTCCCTTGTCTTCCAATTAGTCCTGGACGCATCTGGAAGGGAAAGCAGAGGTGCCTAATAGGCACCCTTCCCCAGGAGTTAACCCATGTGACTAGCCTAGGGGCTCCTGGCAACCCCTCAGGGACTCTGTTTAGACTGATGCCGACTAGGACAGGCCCTGAGCAGAGTATCAGGCTCCACCTGGCAGGGTGATGCCAGGCATTAGTGATAGCATTGATGGGGGCAGCCTGAGGAAGAGCTAGGGCAGATTGTTTGCACCAGGTCTCAGTGGACCTTCTCCCCAGTACTGGCTTTTCTTCTGGCAGATCTCTTAAAAGCAGCAGCAATAGTAGCATGTCCTGGAGACAGGGATGGCAAGGGTGGCCACAGGAACAGTGCTCAGGACCCTCCCTGACATTCCCATTTGTCCTGCATGTCTCAGTTACAGGCCCAAAAACTGCGACTGGCATACACAAGGAGCTCCCATTATGGTGGCTCTCTGCCCAACGTGAATCAGATTGGCTGTGGCCTGGCTGAGTTCCAGGTGAGTGGACACTAGTTGGGGGAGCGCAGGCTCTCATGCAGCTCCCTCTGTTGACTTGCCTGTCTCTTTTGGCAGAGCCCCCTCCACTCCCCTTTGGATTCATCCCGGAGCACTCGGCACCACGGGCTGGTGGAACGGGTGCAGCGAGATCCCCGAAGAATGGTGTCCCCACTTCGCCGCTACCCCCGCCACATATCCTTCACTGAGGGGCTGTGGAGTCTGGAGGGCAGTGGGGTGGGGTTCCTCAGGAGCTCATGGTAGGAAAAGGGACCTGAAGTGTTGTCCAGTGCCATCCTGCGGGAGCTCTCCTTTACCCAGGTTCCCTGAAAAGTGACATTTGGCGCGTGTTTCAGCACTGGCTCCTGTGACAGGGAGCTGCCCCTCCTGAGACTGTCCCCTCCATCTCTGGCTGGCACTGACCGTCCTCACTTCAGCTTGCTCTTGGCTGCTAGAGGCAGGGCTCCCTGATATGTCTCATGCTACAGGGATTTTGCTTCCCTCCTGCTCACATTTCTGTTCTTAGCTTTCAGTCTCAGAGACCTCCACAGACCTGTCTGCCCCAAGCCCTGCCTAGATATTCGCCTCTATTTTCCAGCTTCTCTAGGCCTGATTCCCTTTTTCTCTTCCATTCTTTGCCCCTATTGTTGCCCCTTGTAGAGGAGGAGAAAGGTGTTTGTTTCTTGAAACAACTCACCTGCTGCCTTCCGTTATTTTTCTCTCATCTGGTCTCTCTCGCATCCACCCCCTCCTCACTTTTTCCCTTAACTGGTGCTCTTCACGTTGACAGCTCTCCCTATAGTCCTGCCTACTTATCTCCTCCCCCGGAGTCCAGCTGGCGGAGGTCAGTGTCCAGGGCGGGCAGGATCTCCTGCCCACTCTCTGACTTGTCTTTGGCGGGAGCTGGGGTTGGGTCTGGGCCCGCTGGGCCAGGCTTTCAGCAGTACCTCCTCCCGTAACGGCAGGGCTGGGAGGGGTGGGGGCAGGTGGAGTAGGTGGGTCAGAGTCCAGTCTGGGCCATGTTGACACGTGTGGCCAAGCCTCCCAGTCCAGCCAGAGCAGGACTAATGGCAGCTGGGGTGTGTGGGGGGGGAGGGGAGAATGGTAGGGTGGCAGGTGAAAATGGCTGCCTCCTGTCAAGAGTGGGTGCCGGGTGCAGTGTTCTGGCATTCAGGTTTCTGAACTCTTCCCCTGTCCATCTCATCCCTAAGACTCATACCCAGCACAGTTGCTGGGCTCCAAGATTCCTATTCAGCTTGTCCTGGCAGAGAGGAGTTATTTCCAGATCTCCTAGGTTGTTTGCGGAGAGGGTTCATGGATCACAGATATCAGCAGAACCAGAAAGAAAGAGGCATGATGATCCTGGGTGCCCAGCCCTCTTGGCTGCCCCACACTTTCCAACCCCCATGCCTGCCCTCTGGTCCATTGCTAGCCTTCCTCCTCATCACTTTGTTTTTCCATCCCAGGACAATGCCCTGGGGCAATTTCCCTGCAGAGAAGGGGCAGTTGTTTCGACTACCATCTGCACTTAACAGGTGATGGCCCTTGCCTTCTTTAGGCCACATCTCTTCTTATCTGTAGTTTCTGGGGCCCTGCTCCCTCACCCCACCCTGTCCCAGCCCAGCTAGTGTTTTCCCCTACTGAGCAGGGCATGAGGACCAGGAAGACTGTCACAGGTGCCAGCTCATCTCTTTTCCCCTCACAGGACAAGCTCTGACTCTGCCCTTCACACAAGTGTGATGAACCCCAGCCCTCAGGACACTTATCCAGGCCCTGCACCCCCCAGCGTCCTGCCCAGCCGCCGTGGAGGTAAGTGGCCATGTCCCAGGGGAGGGAGTAGCCGTGGAGCTTTTGTTTGAAGCAGGTAGGCAAGTGGGCACTGCAGCCAGCTCCACCGTATCCTTTGCAGGTTTTCTGGATGGCGAAATGGACTCCAAAGGTATGTGTTCCTCACCACATTTGGTACGTGTGGGTACTGAATGCCAGAGAATCTCTGGGCTGGTGTTGGGAGCTTTGTTCAGGGCCAGGGAGTGGGAGCCCTTCCACCTGCGTCTGCTTCCTGTCCTGCCTCCTTCTTCAACCCTCTCATCACCAGTCTTTCTCTTTCAAGTCCCTGCTATTGAGGAGAACTTGCCAGATGACAAGCATTTGCTGAAACCATGGGATGCTAAGAAGGTAGGCGTGGCCCACTGTCCCTCTTCTTTCCATGGGGTGGGTATTCAGGGTCCTCCACTGAGCTCTGTCCTCATTTGCCACCTTCTTCCTTCTCTCCTCAGCTGTCCTCATCCTCCTCCCGACCTCGGTCCTGTGAAGTCCCTGGAATTAAGTACGTATCTCTCTGAGGTCGGCTGAGCGGGTGGAGGAGGGAAGCAAAGGGAAATGTGGAAGGCTGATCTCTGCTCTTCCCTGACTACTGCCCCCTACCCCCATTTATATCTTTTCCTCTCCTTCCCCAGCATCTTTCCATCTCCTGACCAGCCTGCCACTGTGCCTGTCCTCCCACCTGCCATGAACACGGGAGGCTCCCTACCTGACCTCACCAACCTGCACTTTCCCCCACCGCTGCCCACCCCCCTGGACCCAGAGGAGACAGTCTACCCCAGCCTGAGTGGGGGCAACAGTACCTCCAATTTGACCCACACCATGACCCACCTGGGCATCAGCGGGGGCCTGGGCCTGGGCCCAGGCTATGATGCACCAGGTGAGTGGCTGTCTTGGCTGTGTGTCCCTGGGGTGCTGCCTAGCTGGAGGGACGAAGGGGTGGGAGGCTGGAGCACCTTGGGATTCTCCTGTGACTGCCCACACCAGCCCTTCACCTGTGTACCCCAGGATTCCGTCACAGCAGTTTTCTGCCAGTGAGAACTGGTAGGTGTGGCTTTTCCTAGAAAGAAGATGGAGAGCAACCCCCAAGCGGGCAATGCCATCCTGACTGTCAGGGACAGAGTAGGGAGGACATTGTGTTGCCACTTCCATAGTCTGGCCACTGCTACCCGTTCTGGGCAGAAAGGGGCCCAGTTCCCATCAGTAATGTTGGCATCTCTGGTTTTTTGTCTGTGCCTACAGGACTTCATTCACCTCTCAGCCACCCATCCTTGCAGTCTTCCCTAAGCAATCCCAACCTCCAGGCTTCCCTGAGCAATCCTCAGCCCCAGCTCCAGGGCTCCCACAGTCACCCCTCACTGCCTGCCTCCTCCTTGGCCCGCCATGCACTGCCCACCACCTCCCTGGGTCACCCCTCACTCAGCGCCCCGGCCCTCTCCTCCTCCTCTTCCTCCTCTTCTGCTTCATCTCCGGTGCTGGGTGCCCCCCCTTACCCAGCTTCTACCCCTGGGGCCTCCCCCCGCCACCGCCGTGTGCCCCTCAGTCCCCTGAGTTTGCCCGTGGGCCCAGTCGACGCCAGAAGGTCCCAACAGCAACTGCCCAAACAGTTTTCGCCAACAATGTCACCCACCTTGTCTTCCATCACTCAGGTATGCGTGGCTCCCTTCCCTACATGTCTGTCTCCCTTCCCTTCCTTCTCCTGCCAAGTTCTCTCCCTCCCACCCTGCTTTCCTCAAATACCTCTTCTTCTTAACTCCTGTATTCCTGGTGTTATCCATCCCCTTCCATTCCTCTGTCCTCTGCCTGCCCCACTCTTATCCACCTTGTTTCCTCTTGGCTTAAGAATGCAAACCCTGGGGTTAAGTTTTCTGATTTCAAATCCTGGCCCCACCTCTTACTAGCAGTCTCCTTGGACAGTTATTTAACTTCTTTGAGCCTCAGCATCCTCATCTATAAAACCAGGACAGCAATGTAAGGATCAAAGGAAATCACATACGGAAAGTACGCAGCACCATGCCTAGCCCAGGTGCACGCTCGACAAATGATAGCTTGTCCTTTCCCTTTTCTCTCTTTTTTGTTCCTATCCTTCTTTCCTTGTCTGTCTTTTTTCTCCTGCCTCCATCCTGTCCCATCCCCTCTCCCATCTCCTCTCCTTCTTTCATAGATTTCATAGAGTCAGAGACTGTCAGAGGATGGAGCCCAGTCCCTTCATCTTACAGATGAGGAGGCTGGGGCCCAGACGGAAAGTGACTTTTCCAAGTTTACACAGCATGTTAGGGAAGAGTTGGGACCATTACTAAAAATTTTTGTTTAGGGTTTTTTCCTCAATGTTAACATTCTTAGCTCTTCCCTCCCTCCCCATACTTCTCCCCTTTTCTGTTCTGTCTGCTCCCCTTCTTTCACCCTAATGCTCTTCTTCCTCTCTCCTCTGCCCTACTTTCCCTTTCTTTCTCTGTTGTTCCTCCCTGGAATGTGTGTTCTATGTTCCATCTTTATGCAGGTCCCCTTTTCTGTAGGAAAGACTGAGGTCAGGCCAGCAAGGGCTCTGCTCTCTGGGAACTTGGAGTAAGCCTAACTTCCCTCCTTCCCTCCTTTTTCCCTCCTTCCTTTCACAGTCCCTCTGGCCTCTTCAAGGCTTTAGAACAGCCATTCTCAAGGTCACTGTTGTGTGATCAGTCACTTGTGAGGTGTGTCACAAGTAGTTGATTACTAGCGGTAGTTAAAGTACCAAGGTTTAGGAATAGTTGACTCCTGGAGTGGATTCAAAATTATCCTTGTGTTAACCGCTCTCAGTCACTTTCATCCTGAGATGCATTTTTGAGAGTAGTTGTACCCCAGCGATGCCCAATGGAACGATTTTGGGTTTGTGTTGACAATGGTCGCAGCTTAAAAGGGTGGGAAGCCCTGACAAAGAGCTCCTCTCAGGGGGCACATTGAGGGGTAAGCTTCCCCCTTTCTCCTCGCTTTTCTTCAGGGCGTCGCCCTGGACACCAGTAAGCTGCCCAGTGACCAGCGGCTGCCTCCATACCCGTACAGCCCCCCAAGTTTGGTTCTGCCCACCCAGCCACCCACCCCAAAGCCTCTGCAGCAGCCGGGGCTGCCCTCTCAGGCCTGCTCAGTGCAGCCTTCCGGTGGGCAGCCCTCAGGCAGGCAGCTGCACTATGGGACACTGTACCCACCCAGCCCCAGTGGGCATGGGCAACAGTCTTACCACCGGCCGATGAGTGACTTCAGCCTGGGGAACGTGAGTACCCGGGCCCCTAGCTCAGAAGCAGGGGAGGGGCTGGGAGTGGGCCAAAAGAGCCTGAGTGGTATCGAGGGGGGCATTTTGAACTGGGAGGTCTAGGTGGGGGAGAGCCTTCTTACCTGCCCCCAGGTAACACAGTACCCCCAGCTTGGGGCTCCTCTCTTCCTGCATTTGACCCCGACTCCTGCCCCTCTCCCCCAGCTACCTCCGCGCAGCTTGCTCTTTGATGACTACTGCTTTGACCCGTTGTCTTCCTGGCACGCGCATGCTCTGTCCCACTAGGTACGGTGCCCACACCTACTTTGGGCCCCGTGCTCACTTCTCTCGCTGTGCTTGTGGCCGTCTCCCGCTGTCTCTGCTTTTGTTCCCATGGTGGAGGTGGGAAGCGGGGTGGGGTAGGGGGAGGTGTATGAAGATTACTGGGCAAAGAGGATGTGTTAGCAGAGCTAGGCAAAGGCAGGCAGGACCACCCTGTTCTGAAGCCCACTTTCTCAAGGCCTGTCTGTGTGCCCATAGCTGGAGCAGTTCAGCATGGAGAACCCATCAACCAGCCTGGCGCTGGATCCTCCTGGCTTTTCCGAAGGGCCTGGATTTTTAGGGGGTGAGGGGCCAGTGAGTGGTCCCCAGGACCCCCATGCCCTCAACCACCAGAACTTAACCCACTGTTCCCGCCATGGCTCAGGGCCTAACATCATCCTCACAGGTAAGAGGTGTGGGTGGTGATGGGGGATGGAAGGAGGGCGTGGTACATTTGGTGGCGCAGCAGGAGACTGAGGGGGTCTTGGAAGAGTTCGCAAGGCATAGGGTCCTCACTCGTCTCTTCTGCCCACACAGGAGACCCTTCCCCCGGTTTCTCTAAGGAGATTTCAGCGGCCTTGGCTGGAGTGCCTGGTTTTGAGGTGTCAGCAGCTGGGCTGGAGCTGGGGCTGGGGCTGGAGGAGGAGCTGCGCATGGAGCCGCTGGGCCTGGAGGGGCTCAACATGCTGAGCGACCCCTGTGCCCTGCTGCCTGACCCTGCTGTGGAGGACTCGTTCCGCAGTGACCGGTTGCAGTGAGGGCACCTCATCGACATCCCTCTTCTCGGCCCTGTCCCCCATCACTGTCCCTTTCCTCCCTTCCCCCTGGCCAGTAGGGACTTTACTCTCTGCCCCCAGATCCTCTTTCTAACATGAACGGAGGATCCCAAGAATGAGAAAAGGCAAGGGGTTTGTCCAGGTGGCCCCTGAATTCTGCACAAGGGATGGGGCTTGGGGGAGCTCAAGGGAGGGCTTAAAGCACTTGTAACTTTGAACCGTCTGTCTGGAGGTCAGAGCCTGTTGGAAAGCAGGGGGTAGAGGGGAGCCCTGGAGGCAGGGCTTGTCCGGATGCCTGGGGTGGGCAGTGCCAGCCCCTCCTCACCACTCTTCCCCTTGCAATGGAGGAGAGAGCCAGAGTGGATATTATTTTTTATTAAATATATTATGTTAATAAAAAAATCATATCAAACTGTTGGTGTCGTTGGCTACTGTTTGGGATGTAGGTCGGGATCGAGGGAGTTCTTGGGGCACGGGCCCTCTCATCTGTATGCTTTTTGTGTTTTTTCAACACCATGTGGTTTTGTGGAGGGGCCCTGAAGCCTCAGAATTTGTACTCAGCATTGGACATAGGGGTGCAGGCTGGGCATAGGCCCCTGGGGCAGCACATGCGCCCTCTCATCTGTCCAGGGCCTTGCTGCAGCATCAGGGGACAGGGGCTCTGACTGGCCAGACAAGTTACTGCTTTCTCAACCCTGAGGCCTGGCAGTGAGTCAGGAGATGAAGAGGTGAATGCTGGCTGCGCTCTCAGCTCTGGATTTTTCTGGTAGAATGATCCCAGTTTTCCTGGGGGTAGCTGGCCTCAGTGCTAAGGCTCCCAAGGAGAGAGGATTTAAAAACTACTGACGCCAGGTAGGTCTCAGGTTGGCTCCCTCTTCTTTATGGCCCTTTAAGCCCAGAGGACCTGGAAGTTAGCTGTGGTACCTGGCCAGCCTCTGACCCCATGCTCCTAGGTCTCATTCCTGCCCCCTCACAATGCATGAATTCACTTCACCCTCCCCACTCTTCTCCACTCATTCATTCAGATGCTTGAGTGCTAACCTGTTCTGAAGAGGTTTCCTCTTTCTGGCTTGGGTTGCTAGCCCTCTGACCATCTGAGCTTCTGCCCTCTATTCTCTCCCCCATGCAGCACAGAAGAGTAGTGCCCCTTCTCCATTACCCCCACCTCTTCTGCTCTCCCACACCCTACAGTCCTGGCCTCTCCTCTTCCTCTTTCCAAAACTGTTGTCATTTTCAGAAAAGAGAACTGAGAGCTTCTGGCTTAGGCTGGAAGGGAATGCAGTGTGCCCTAAACCTGGAAGTAGGGGCAGCCACCTGGGTCTCCGCAAACTAGGCTTTCAGGGCCTTCACGCAGGCAGGAAAGCCACATCTGAGTAGGACCGAGGGTGGGACGGGAGCGCGCCTCAGACTTCAGGGGTCAGTGTCCTGCGGCAATGGTTGTCGGTGGGAAGCCGCCTGGGTGCAAGGGGCCCTCCCAGCCGCCAGGGGTCGCGCTGCAGGCGGTCGGGCGCTGGGCAGGCGCTGCCAGGGTCACGGCCGCCGGCCCGGGAGGTTGGGGGTGGGGGGGAGCCGCGGCGCCCGCGGTCCGGGAGGGGGGAGGGGGGGTGGGGGGAGCAGAGAAAGCGGGGCGCGCGGAGGAGCACCCGTCCCCCAGCGCAGTGGGAGCCGGAAGGGCCGTGCGGCGCGAGCGATCGGCGCGGCAGCACAGTCCCCAAGTGGCGCAGCGCGGCGGGGACGCTGGGATCGCCCGGATCTCCCTCCACGGCGCCCCGCGCCCCGGCGCCCTCGGCCGCTTCTTCTTCCTTCACTCGTCGCCCCGGCGGGAGCGGCGCCCGAGTCGGGTGCGACATGTCCGGGGCCGGGTAGCCGCGCCGCCCGCCGGCCCGCCAACCCACCTTCCGAGCCACCCGCCCGCGGGCCGGCCGGCGGGGGAGTCGCGGGGCAGGCAGGTAGGGGCTGGACCGGGCGGGGCGGCGGGCGGGGAGGGAAGGGAGGGAGCGCCGGCGGGGCGGGGGCTCTCCCCCAGCTGTTCTCCGGCGCTGCACATCTGGTTCCGGTTCCTCTCTCCTGGGGAAGCGAAAGTGGAGGGGAGGGTGCAGCCCGGAGTTAGCTAGCAGTGCCCCGGCGCCCTGCACCCCTCCTGCTCCCGCGGGTCCTAGAGCTCGAGCACCCCTCCCTCCGCTTGGGTCACGCGGCGGTCGGCGCTGCTGCCGTCACGTCTCCGGCCGCCTGCGCGGCCGCTCCTCTCTCTGCCCTCCTGCTCCTTCCTCCGTCTCCTCCCGCTCGGCGCGCCCTTTGCCCCAACACGAACTTCCCGCCGCCCGGCTTGTGGGCGTTGCGACCCGGAGTGGCGCCCCTGCCCCTTGCGTTCCCCAGGGAGAAAGGGCTGCCTTCTGCAGGACTCTTCCCTGGCCCGGTGAGGAGAGGCCCGGGTGCGGAGGTCCTGCCGATGGGGGCCACTCGCTCTTCTGCTGGTCTCAACCTCATGGCTCCCGCCTGCTGCCTTGGGCATAGAGCATAGGGCTCCCATTCGCCAGCACGGGACGAGGCATGGGGCTGTGTCCCAGAGCTAAATCAGGAGGCTGACGCTAACTCCTGGCTTCACCTCGCAGATGTGGAGACTAAATTAAGCTGGAGTTGGTGTGTGTATGTGTGTGTGTGGCCAGAGGCCAGGTTAAGGAGAGCCAGCTTGGCTACTGAGATTCCTTTGCCCCCTCTTCTCTTGGCAAGGGTGGGAGGTTAGGTAGGATTGTACATCCTGGATCCAGTCTGAGCCTCCTCTGCCTTGCTCCGGGTCCTTTAGTCTAAGGTTCCAACTTGGAATGATGCTGTGTTGGCACCTTCAACGGTACCCACCCCCCCCCCCAGCGCGCGCGCGCGCGCGCGCGCACACACACACACACACACACACACACACACACACACTCTCTCACACCCATAGGCTGGCTTCCGCTGAGCTGCAGCTTCCCCTCCACTGTTTCAGGAAGTCACCTCCCTTCCCCTCTGAAGCGGCTCCCACGCCTTCGGTCCTCAGCTGCAAGCCACCCACCAAGCTCTTTCCCAGCTTCTGCACCCTGGGGCACCCTGGGACCCTTGGGGCTCCTACTCCCTGGGGTTGGGCCATGAAGGCAGGTGAGAAGAGTTACTGAAGACCCGTTGTGGGCCTGTTTCTGTCTCTGGGCTCCATGGAGGAGGGCTTGGGGATTGCTGGGACTGTCTCCCACTGCTGCTTTGGACTTAACTGGGGATACCTAAGGATCCTGGAGGTTGGAGGGCACTGGTTTTTTTGTCAGATAGTGGAGCTAAGTTAGGAAAAAAGGACACTTGAGTCTGGCGAAAAGATGCTTAAAGCTTGGGTTTTGTGGAGTCCTCACAAAAACCTAGACGTGGGCTCTTTAAGAACATTAGCTGGCTCATGAGGTTCTTAGAATGTCAACTAGAGTAGGAAGGCCAGAAACCCATAAAAAGACTGTAAAGTTGGCATGATGTCATGGCCAGAAGGAATGATGTCATTGCAGGCCATTACAGAAAAGATTGTGATCTCTGTTATGTTAGGGAGTGAAGAGGGGTGGGGTCTTTAAAAGGGATACAGAAACTATGATGTCAGAGCCCAGGTTAGCTGTGTGCGGTGGAGTGGAGTTTGGGTTCTTTGGGAAGAGGGCTGGTACCACCAAGAGGGAGGGTCCTGGTCTCTTTAAGGAGCTGTGGTGGGCTGTGAGGGCCTGGTGATGTCACAGGCGGGAGAGTTTAGGATTGGCTGACCACTGATCCTGCTTTTCCTTGAAAGGACTAGGAAGAGGAGGGAAGCAAGAGGGGGACTCGCTGGTTGCCATGGCAACACCAGCCTTCCTTGCTTCATCTCTCTCCCACTTGGCCATTCCAGATGCAGTGAGTGAGGGGGGGGCCATGGCGGAGGAGCGGCCCCCCCGGCTGGTGGATTACTTCGTGATAGCTGGGCTTGCAGGGAACGGAGCACCCATCCCTGAGGAAACATGGGTTCCTGAACCCAGTGGGCCCCTTCGCCCTCCCCGGCCAGCTGAGCCCATCACAGATGTGGCAGTCATCGCTAGGGCCCTGGGCGAGGAGGTGCCCCAGGGCTACACATGCATCCAGGCTTCTGCTGGGGGCCACCCCTTGGAACTCAGTGCTGGGCTCCTGGGTGGAACTCAACCAGTCATCTGCTACCGGAGGGGGCGTGACAGGCCCCCCCTCGTTGAGCTGGGGTGTGTGCACCTACCCATGCTGGCACCAAGGGAGGCTGGGAGGAGATCTGGGGTGAGGCAGGGAGAGGTAGGGGTATGGGATGAGGGATGTGCAATGGGAATGGGAAGAGAGTGGGCTAGAGGCCAGGGAGAAGGGCCTGAAGTTGTGCGTACTTAGTTCTCACACAGATTTGGGTGCATATACTAGTGCTGCTACTTGCCAGCTATGTGACCTTAGGCAGGTTATTGAGCCCCTCTGGGCCTTTTCCCTCATCTGTAAATTGGGGAAAATAATACCTCCTCATAGGGTGGTTGAGAAGATTAAACGAGATAATCCATATAAGGGACTTAGCACAGAGTCAATAAATGGTAGCTTTTATTCTTAGTATTTATTAATGAGCTTGAGAACCATGGAAGGTTTGAGGAGTTGTTACTGATCAAGAAGTAGAGCCAAGGGCAGAAGAGGGGCACAGGATTTTGGAGGGCAGAGTTCAGCAAGAAGTGGGCCCTGGTGTTAGGGTTTGACTAGGCTGAGTAGGTAAGACTAGGTAGGCAGATCTAGCAGGACTGGGGTCTTTCTCCTCTGTATTGGACTTTTGACATCTCTCTCTGTTCTCTGTGCCAAGGGTGTTGTATGAGGGGAAGGAACGTCCCAAGCCTGGCTTCCAAGTACTAGCTACGACACCCTACAGCCACTCAGCCAACCTGGCCCCTCCAGGCCCTGGGCACCCCCGCACCTACCTCACTTACCGGCGGGCAGCAGAGGGGGCAGGGTTGCATGCCCTGGGCATCACTGACCTCTGCCTGGTGCTGCCCAGCAAGGGCGAGTGCACGCCTCATACTTACTGCCGATTGCCCCGCAACCTCAACCCTGGCATGGTGAGTGGGGCCCTGAGCCAGGAGCTGAGACCTGCACCATCTCTGTGTGACGGTGTGGGCACAAAGGGTATCCTAGGACCAAGGCGTCTAATGGCGGGGCGGGGCCCAGAGGCGTGACTCTCGTCTTGGGGGACTGGGATTAGTGGGAGTTATAAAGACAAAGCCCACGTAGGGGTGGTGGAGAAAATGAACCCCAGAAACTTTTGTTAGCTGTGTGTCTGCTTGTCTCTTGCTATTTCTGGGGCAGTGGGGCCCAGCAGTGTACCTGTGCTACAAGGTGGGCCTGGCCAAGGCCAACACGCTGGTGTATGAGGCAGGTGAGTAGCCCCTGTGTCTCTCCAACCCCTTGACCCTCTGTGTCCCTCTGCCCTGGTGCCTCTTGGCTGGTACCTTCAGTGTCCACAGAACTCACTTCCCCTTTGCCGCTTGGCCCTTCTCTGGGATCCCCTGCTTCCCTCCCCTGGAGTCTGATGGACCCTACTCCTTTTGGGTACCCCCCACTCTGCCGGGGGTGCAGAGCTGCTGGGCCGCTACCCAGAGGAAGACAATGAGGCGTTCCCGCTGCCTGAGTCAGTGCCCGTCTTCTGCCTGCCCATGGGGGCCACTATCGAGTGCTGGCCTGCCCAGACCAAGTACCCCGTGCCCGTCTTCTCCACCTTTGTGCTCACGGGTGCAGCTGGTGATAAGGTGGGTGTGCAGAGTGCGGTCAGGGGTCCGGGCTCCACAGGGCCCGCCTGACTGCCCCTCTGCCCCTGCCAGGTGTACGGTGCTGCCTTGCAGTTCTACGAGGCATTCCCGAGGACCAGGCTCTCGGAGCGGCAAGCGCGGGCCCTGGGCCTGCTGAGCGCCGTGGAGCGGGGCCGGGCACTGGGGGGCCGAGCTGTGCGCAGCCGCCGTGCCATCGCTGTGCTGTCCCGCTGGCCTGCCTTCCCTGCCTTCCGCGCCTTCCTCACCTTCCTCTACCGCTACTCCGTCTCAGGCCCCCACCGCCTGCCCCTGGAAGCGTGAGCACGAGACTTCCCCGACACTGGGAAGGGTTATGAGTGGATCGGGAGGCCAGGAGAGATGGACGAGATTAGGCTGGGGTGGGGGAGCTGGGTGGGCAGAGGAGTGGGGATGGGGCTGTAGTGTGTGGCTGGAGAGTTGGTCCATCGCAAAAGTGCCCCTGGCTGAGGGGCTGAGTGGGGCCTGAAATCCAGGCTACACTTGCTAGCTAAGTCCTGGCCAGGTGCTCTGCAGGCCCAGAGGGAATCTCTTTTCTGATTTGCACAAATGCTGTACATAATGGAGGCTCTGATGGCTCACACCGGTCTCGAGGTGGATCTCAGGGAGGAGTAAGGTTCTTGTGGACAGGTGAAGGAGAAGAGCAAATGTGGCTGAATGAAGTAGACTGGGAGTCTGCCTCTGACTGGACCCCTCTCTCCCCCAGGCACATCTCCCACTTCATTCACAATGTCCCCTTCCCTTCCCCACAGAGACCCCGCATCCTGGTGCAGGTGAGAGCTGGGGCTGAGGCTGGGGCTGGATGGGAGGAGGAGAATTGCCAGGGGCTAGTCTTCACCATCCTGACCTGTGGCTCTTCTGTCTCCCAGATGTCTCCCTATGACAACCTGCTCCTCTGCCAGCCTGTATCCTCACCCCTGCCCCTCAGGTATGTGCCCAGGTTGGGGGGGGCTTTGATGACCAAGGACATGGTAGGTGCCAGGCAGGTGGGCACAGGTGTTGAGGTCTGTGCAGGCTGGGCCCAGGTGGTGTCTGTGCCCAGTGACTAGGGAAAGGCCTCCTGCTGACTCTTCTCCCACCTTGGCATTGCCCACAGTGGTGCCAGCTTCCTGCAGCTGCTGCAGAGCCTGGGCCCTGAGCTGGCTATCACGCTGCTGCTGGCTGTGCTCACGGAGCACAAACTACTAGTCCACTCACTGCGGCCGGACCTGCTCACCAGCGTCTGCGAGGCCCTCGTCTCTGTGAGTGCTACCCTGCCCAGACTGCCTTGCCTAGAGTGTTCTTTCTGGTGCCCCAGTCCCTACCTAGATTCTCCTTACTTTTCTTTTCTTGGGGAGGGTTCCTCAGCCTTTTACCCTTGGGCACGACCTACAGGACATACAGCTTCCGTCAGGAGCTCTTCTTTGGAGCCCAACTCCCACAGCTTCTCTCAACAGGCACCACCCCCCAGGGCCAAGGCCCCCTCTCCTGCTGCCCCTACGCCCTGCTCACTGGTCCTCGCTCCCTGACGCTTTAGATGATCTTCCCGCTGCACTGGCAGTGCCCCTACATTCCGCTGTGCCCGCTAGTGCTGGCAGATGTGCTGAGCGCCCCCGTGCCCTTCATCGTGGGTATCCACTCCAGTTACTTCGATCTGCATGACCCGCCTGCGGATGTCATCTGTGTTGATCTTGATACCAACACACTCTTCCAGTAAGAGGGTTGGGTCTTGTCCAGGGGGTTTCGAGGTGGGGGGCAGGAGAGGGCTGGTGTATGCAGTGTACCTGCTCAAAAGGAGCCTCAGGCAAAACGTGGAGGAGGCTGGCGAGGAGCCCCATCACCCTTTCTTCCTCTGTTTATCTCACAGGACTGAGGAAAAGAAGCCCCTCTCCCCTCGGATCCTGCCCCGCAGACCCTACAAGGTTCTGCTGGCTACACTGACAAACCTGTACCAGCAGCTGGATCAGAGTGAGGAGCGTGGGTGGGGGTGGGAGGCTGGAAACTGTCATTGACCTTACACCTTCAGTCTGGGGAGGCCTGTGGAGAGCTGACCTTACTTGAGGAGGTTAGAGGAGTTAGGCTTTCATTTGGTGGAAGTGAGAGGAATTCAAATTCCAGTTTAAGCAAGAGGGAAGCGCATGTCACATTAATATTCCTGAATATGTCAGGGAGGTTGAGCTTGTCATTGGGGAGGCTTGAAACTGTTACCTGAAGGTAACTTTTTTTTTTGTAAATTCCTTTTTTTAAAAATTAATTAATTAACTTATTTATTTTTGGCTGCATTGGGTCTTCATTGCTGCGTGCGGGCTTTTTTCTAGTTGCAGCGAGCGGGGGCTACTCTTCGTTGCAGTGCGCGGGCTTCTCATTGTGGTGGCTTCTCTTTGTTGCTAAGCACGGGGTCTAGGTGCGTGGGCTTCAGTAGTTGTGGCTCGCGGGCTCTAGAGCGCAGGCTCAGCAGCTGTGGTGCATGGGCTTAGTTGCTCCGCGGCATGTGGGATCTTCCCGGACCAGGGCTCGAACCCTTGTCCCCTGCATTGGCAGGCGGATTCTTAACCACTGCGCCACCAGGGAAGTCCCTGAAGGTAACTTTTTAGTTACTATTGGTACCAGGTCTGTTAGGACCTGCCGGTGGTGGGGTAGCAACAGTGACTTCTGTGTGAAGAGCAGGGTTGAGGCAAGCCCTACGGGTGCTGGCCCTGATTCTCAGGCTGCCCTGGTCCCCAGCATATACTGGACCCGAGGAGGAGGCCTCCCTGGAATTCCTGCTGACAGACTATGAGGCAGTGTGCGGCCGCCGGGCCCGGCTGGAGCGCGAGGTCCAGGGAGCCTTCCTCCGCTTCATGGCCTGCCTGCTCAAGGGCTACCGGGACTTCCTGCGCCCGCTCACCCAGGCCCCCTCTGAGGGGTCTCGTGATGTCGACAACCTCTTCTTCCTGCAGGGTAAAGGGGGCCTGTCTCTGCTTGGGGAGGGTGTCACGGGAGGGGTGGCCAGGGGCTGGGCCCCATGGGGAAGCCCGGGGGGACGGGGAATCACACAGTTTCTTGTTCCTTCACTCAGCACACGTTTTTGTGGGCACCAGCTTTGAGCTGTATGCTCTTCTGGGCTTGGAGAGGGGATAAGGGTACAAAGATGAACCAGCTGTGGTCCTGCCCTCTGGGAAGCCCTGGGCTTGGTGGGGACACAGTGACGCCTGTGGTGAGCCACCCCCATGGGCGAAACTCTCTTCCCTTGGAGACTCCCCAGTTTGAGGTCCTAGGTGCCAACAGATAAAAGGGAGGGATTCCATGGGACTGTGGTGCTGGGGTAGCTGAGCTGGTCGGCTTGGCGTGTGGTGTAGTGGTGCCAGAGGGGCCAAAGAGGGGATGGCTTTGATGGCCTTGGATGCCAAGTTGGCAGGGAGCCAAGAAAAGGGTTCGGAAGGGGGTGCTTGTGGTACGGACCCCTGGTAACCTTCCTCTCTGCCCCATTCTCACCCGTCAGGCTTCCTCAAATCCCGGGAACGCTCCAGCCACAAGCTGTACTCCCAGCTGCTGCACACACAGATGTTCTCGCAGTTCATTGAGGAATGTTCTTTTGGCTCTGCTCGGCATGCTGCCCTGGAATTCTTTGACTCTTGTGTTGACAAGGTATTGGGCATTATCCCTTCTCTTCATGCCCTTTGCCCTCTGCTCTCCTCTTGGCAGTCTCTGTTATCCCAGGTATAAACACTCTACATCTCCTCTGTGGCAGGGATGGTGCCCCTGGAGTTATACAGGGCACAGCCTATGCAGCATACGTGACCGACCTCATAGACATACCGTCTTCCCATTCCTCACTCCATCCCCCAGCTCTGTCTCCAGGGCCTTGGTGGAATCTGGACCCACTACCTCCTTCCCTGTGGCTATGCTTTCCTGGGAGATGCTCATTCTCTTACCGTCCTGCTCCAGGTCCACCCAGAGCAGGAGAAGCCTGAGCCAACACCCTTGGTGGAATCTGGACCCACTACCTCCTTCCCTGTGGCTATGCTTTCCTGGGAGATGCTCATTCTCTTACCGTCCTGCTCCAGGTCCACCCAGAGCAGGAGAAGCCTGAGCCAACACCCTTGGTGGAGCTGGAGGAGCTGTCGGGAAGTGAGCTCACTGTCTTTATCACACCTCCCGAGGAGCCGCCGGTGCCAGAGGGCAGTGAATCTACCCCCCAGTACTGGTGAGAGCCTCTTGTCCCCTCACTTGTTGTGAGGCCCCATAGGCTGACTTAGTGCCGACTGCTCCTGATGTTGCCTCTCTCTGCCCCTCCAGCTACGATGGGTTCCCCGAACTACAGGCTGAGCTGTTTGAGTCTCCTCAAGAGCAACCTGGGGCTCTGCCTGTGCCAGGTCCATCCCGTAGTGCCCCCAGCAGTCCTGCCCCTCGCCGTACCAAACAGGTAACCCGCAGGTGGGCCCCCCAGAGGCATCTGGTTCAGGCCAAGGGCTGCTGCTTCAGTTTCTTCATCTGTAAAATGGGTATAATGGTATTTACCCCATAAGGTTGTTGGAAGGTTTCAATTATGTCTGGCACATAAAAGGCACATGAAATATTAGCTATTGTTACCACTGTCATCATCCTCATCTTCATTTTCTGAGCACTCTGGGAAACCAGGGGCTTGCTGCCTCTTCCAGGGCACCTGCCCATGCTCAAGCTAGGCATCTCTGCTTGGGGATCCTGGGCTGTGTGTGCAGCATCCCTCCCGCCTCGTCAGCGCACAGACCCTTCCTCAGGGAGGGTGCTGCTTCTCCCACACTATTTTAAGATCTGCCCTGCCCTGGCATCATACTCACCCAGGTGTGTCCCCTGCCCTACCTAGGAGATGAAGATCGCACAGCGGATGGCGCAAAAGTCAGCAGCTGTGCCTGAGCTCTGGGCCCGGTGCCTGCTGGGCCACTGCTATGGGCTGTGGTTCCTGTGTCTGCCTGCCTATGTGCGGTTGGCGCCCTCCAGGGTGCGGGCACTGCAAACGGCTTACCAGGTGCTGCGCCAGATGGAGAGCCGCAAGGTGGTGCTGCCTGACGAGGTGGGCACCCGCGCCCAGTCCCAGGGGCTTGTGCAGGCATGGGGGCTGTGAGAGGGAAACTTGGTGACCATGGAAAGCAGATGGGGAGCATGGGCACAAGTTGAGAGCTGGGCGGGTGCTCCATCACATTCACTGAATTAATGAGCATGTTCAGGGTGTAGCAGTAGAGACCGCAGGGTGGCAGCGTCAGCAGGAAGGGTAGGTGGCTCTGAGGCAAGCCCGGGAGCTGCCAGGGGCCAGTGAAGTCTGTGAGAATTGGGGAGGCTGGAGAAGGGTGCTCGCTGAGACTTGAGGATTTGGGTTGGGAGTGAGTCCGCTCTCATCCTGTGCGTCTCCTGGCCCAGGTGTGTTATCGGGTGTTGATGCAGCTCTGCTCACACTATGGGCAGCCCGTGTTGTCCGTGCGGGTCATGCTGGACATGCGGCGGGCAGGCATCGTGCCCAACACCATCACCTACGGCTACTATAACAAGGTACCTAATTTGGGGTGAGGGGGGGATGGCAGCCTGTGCCAGGTATGTGTGCGGGGAGGATGCTGCTCCCTGACACCTGCTGCTCTCCCCTCTCCTTGGAGATTGGGCCCATACAATCCAACAAGGTCCTGTCACCATTGTCACCCATTGTGCTCCTCTAGTGCCTTAGCACCTACAGACGGTTTTCTCATACTTGGCTGCTTTGATTTTCACCCACAATACTCCTGACAAGGAGGTTGGGCGAGTACTGCTACCTCCCGATGATAGCTAATAGTGGGAGCCAATATGCCAGGCACTGTTCCAAATACATTTTCCACATCAAATCATTTTATCTTTACCACAGCCCCATGAAGTGGAATGATTATTGTCCCCATCTTACAGATGAGGCCATGAGGTTGCAGGGGCTTAATAACTTGTCCGAGGGACCACAGTGAGTAAGTTAGAGAGTTAGGGGATGCACACAGGCATGCCGATGTTTCCTGAATTCGGGCCCTTAACCATGATACTAACCTATATTTCCTGTTTTTTAGATGAGGAAACTAATGACCAAAAAAATGAACCGATTTCTTCAAAGCCCATAGTTTATAAACAGCAGAGTCTGGATCCACGTTGTTGCCACTGCTTCTGGCTTCCTCTAGAACCCCTCAGGGTGGCAGCTGCCAACTGTCTCTTCTGGGCTCTTGTTCCTGGCTGAGCCACTGGCAGGACAGTCCTAGGCAGGATGTCTGGAGGAGAAGGTGGTCCCTGGGGCTCCAGGTCAGGCAGTTGGCGTCAGGCTGAGGCCAGGGTATGGAAGTAGGCCATCTTCATGGGCACTGTGCTTGGCAGGCCGTGCTGGAAAGCAAGTGGCCGTCTGGTACACCGGGTGGGCGCCTGCGCTGGGCCAAGCTCCGGAACGTGGTCCTGGGGGCTGCTCAGTTCCGCCAGCCCTTGAGAGAACGGCGGCAGCGGTGGCAGCATCAGAAGCAGGAGGAGGAGGCAGAGACGGCAGCACAAGAGGCAGGCGGCTCCCAGACAGGTGGGTAGGGGCTGGTGACACGGGCAGGGGGATAGGCATGGAGAGCTGGGGCTGGTCTAGTGGCTGGCACTGGGTATTCTCAGAGCGGATAAACTATACTTGGCTGGTAACAAAAGAGATGAAGTTCTGCCTGGGAGGAGCCCTATAAATCCAGGTCCACGTAAGGAGCTCTGTTTTGGAACTGGGGGCTGGGTTTCTAGCTGGCTGCCTTTCAACCCCCTCTCTGTCTTTTACAGAGCCCTATCTGGAGCGCCCCTCCCCTACCCGCCCCCTTCAGCGCCAGACTACCTGGGCTGGGCGAAGCCTGAGGGACCCTGCCTCGCCTACGGGGCGCCTGGTGAAGAGTGGCAGCCTGGGTAGTGCCCGAGGGGCACAGCCCACTGTGGAGGCTGGCGTGGCCCACAGTGAGTGCCCTTGTCCCACACCCCAACCCTCAGCCCCGTCAGCTTCCCTGACCATTTGCCAGTGAAAGAGGGGAAGGCCAGAGCCAGGATGGACGGGTGGTGCTTTGTGGTAGGCACCGTAGATGCTGAGGGAATCTTGCCTGGACTGTCACCGTGGTGGGGGCAGTGGTGCCAGAGTCTGTACAGCCAGGAATTGTGTTCACTCAGTTCCTGGAGGAGGAGCTGGACTCCATCTTCCCTGATTCTTTTCTGCCCTGTAGTGATAGAGGCCTTGGGGGTACTGGAACCCCGGGGATCACCTGTGCCCTGGCACGATGGAAGCCTCTCAGACCTGAGCCTGACCGGGGAGGAGCCGGCACCTGGAGGCAGCCCAGGGGACACAGGCTCAGCCCTGAGTACCCAGTCCACTGAAACCCTGCAAGGGCCAAGTGGGCGGGTACCCAAGGATGGCTGGCGTCAGGATGAGGCCAGCACCCCCCGAAGAGGGCTGGGTGCCCGCCTCCAACAGCTGCTCACTCCTTCCCGCCGCTCCCCTGCCTCTCGTGTTCCCCCACCTGAGCTGCCCCCTGACCTGCCTCCCCCAGCCCGCCGCAGCCCCATGGACAGCCTTCTGCGCCCCCGGGAGCGCCCTGGATCCACTGCATCCGAGGTAGCCAGTGAGGGGAGGGTCCAGACACTTGAGCACCAGGAGGCCTGGGGAGGAGCTGCTAACCAGGAGTGCCCAGAGAGGGCCCTGAGGGGTGGCTGAAGCCAGCATCCTGGGTGAAGAGGAGCATGGGTGTGGCTAACTATGCTTTCTCATGTGATGGCAGAGCTCAGCCTCTCTGGGCAGTGAGTGGGACCTCTCAGAATCTTCTCTCAGCAGCGTGAGCCTTCGCCATTCCTCAGAGCGCCTCAGTGACACCCCTGGATCCTTCCAGCCACCTTCCCTGGAAGTGAGGATAACCCCTCCCACGCAGATGTGCTTGAACACACACATACACCACACCCATTCACTCTGTCAAAGGCAGGGGTTGGGGAGGAGGTGGGAGGAGCCTGGGCTGGGATGTGAAGATGAGAGAGGCTGGGGAAGGAGCACGGGCTCCTGAGCCTAGAGGCCAAAAGGGGCCTGCTTCCTGGGGTCTTCTTGCTTGCAGATTCTGCTGTCTAGCTGTTCCTTGTGCCGCGCCTGTGATTCCCTGGTGTATGATGAGGAGATCATGGCTGGCTGGGCACCTGACGACTCCAACCTCAACACAACTTGTCCCTTCTGCACCTGCCCCTTTGTGCCCCTACTCAGTGTCCAGACCTTTGATTCCCGACCCAGGTGCCCAAAGCAGGGCGAGTGCTGTGGGTGGGGCAGGGAGGTGGAGGTCCGAGGGCTGACCCTCCTCCTGCTATCTCGCTGCAGTGCTCCCAGCCCCAAGCCTGCCTCTGCTGGTGCCAGTGGCAGCAAAGATGCTCCTATCCCTGGGGGCCCAGGCCCTGTGCTCAGTGACCGCAGGCTCTGCCTTGCCCTGGATGAGCCCCAGCTCTGCAACGGACACGTGGGGGTAAGGGCTGGGCCAAAGGGGCACGAGCAGTGTGTGTGTGTGTGTGTGTGTGTGTGTGTGTGTGTATGTGTGTGTGTGTGTGTGTGTGTGTTGCCCTGTGGGTGGCCCCAGTGGTGCTGGGGAGAGGTAGGCATTGAGGGCAAGGGACGTCCCAGAAGCTGTTGGACATGGTGGCCCAGTGGGAATTGTGGCTCTGAGGATGGGGCCGTGGTACATGCCCTCCACTGCCCTCTCGCTTTGTGCCTGACAGGGTACCTCCCGGCGTGTCGAGAGTGGGGCATGGGCGTATCTGAGCCCCCTGGTGCTGCGTAAGGAACTGGAGTCGCTGGTAGAGAACGAGGGCAGTGAGGTGCTGGCGTTGCCTGAGCTGCCTGCTGCTCACCCCATCATCTTCTGGAACCTTCTGTGGTATTTCCAGCGGCTACGCCTGCCCAGTATTCTGCCATGCCTGGTGCTGGCCTCCTGTGATGGCTCCCCACCTCCCCAGGTCAGTTCCCTGATATGGTCCCTGCTTCCTCATCTCCCAGCTCTGTTTCTCAGTCCTCTGTGTCTTCAGTGCTATAGAAAGCGCACAGGCTTTGGAGTTGGTTGTACCTGGTTTGATTCCTGGCCCTTTCACTTCACTACTCTGAGCTACAATTTCTCATCTGTAAAATGGCATAAGCGCCGCCCCCCACCCCCACAAACAGGGCTGTTGTTAAGGTACCTAGTGTAGTGCCTGGTACCCAGAAAATAATTTGTTAATGTTCATCTATTTATTGCTCTATTCATTGCACCAATATTTATTGAGCACCTTTTAGGTTCCAGGCAGAGTTTTAGGCACTAGGGATGTAGCAGATTACAAAACAGAGTCCTTGCTCTCATAGAGCTTGCATTCCCATGGGGAATAAGAGTTTTCTCTCTTCTCTTTGACTATGTCCTGTAATGTCCCTGTCTCTTGGAATAACGTCTGTCCATTTCCTGTCCCCTGCCTCCCACTC
Organism: Eubalaena glacialis; assembly: GCF_028564815.1. Classification (NCBI taxonomy): domain Eukaryota; kingdom Metazoa; phylum Chordata; class Mammalia; order Artiodactyla; family Balaenidae; genus Eubalaena; species Eubalaena glacialis. The sequence goes on from NC_083718.1 coordinate 82,366,259, forward strand.
CATGAGCCTCTCTCCTTTATCTTGGCTCCCTGCAGGCCCCATCTCCTTGGATAATGCCTGATCCAGCATCTGTGCAGGTGCGGCTGCTGTGGGATGTCCTGACCCCTGACCCCAATAGCTGCCCACCTCTCTATGTGCTCTGGAGGGTCCACAGTGAGTCTGGTATTTGGCCTAGGATGGGAAGGGAAAGGTCCCAGACTTAGAGTGCTCAATAATCCTGGCTACCTTCTTTTTTTTCACCCAGGCCAGATCCCCCAGCGGGTGGTATGGCCAGGCCCAGTACCTGCATCCCTTAGTCTAGCATTGCTGGAGTCCGTGCTGCGCCATGTCGGTCTCAATGAGGTGCACAAGGCTATAGGGCTCCTGCTGGAAACTCTAGGGCCCCCTCCCACTGGCCTGCACCTACAGAGGTATCGTGTTCCTATCTGAGAGGTCCCTGGTCTGTCCCGGGCTCCATACCCCCTTTATCTCACTTACACCCTTTTGTCTCCACTCCAGGGGCATCTACCGTGAGATCTTATTCCTGACATTGGCTGCTCTGGGCAAGGACCACGTGGACATAGGTGAGGGAGCAGGCAGGGGGCTGAGGAGTTTAGGGATCTGGGGCCAGGTGTGGAAGCTTGGAATCCTAATATACTGACCTACCTCCACCCTCTTTCCTAGTGGCCTTCGACAAGAAGTACAAGTCCGCCTTTAACAAGCTGGCCAGCAGCATGGGCAAGGAGGAACTGAGGCAGCGGCGGGCACAGATGCCCACCCCAAAGGCCATTGACTGCCGAAAATATTTTGGAGCACCTCTGGAATGCTAGGGACCCTTAAACTTCCTTCTCCAGCCTGGGCTGAGGAGGTGAGGGAGAATGGATTCTAGAGATAACCTGCTTCCCTGTTGCTTTCATAGAGGAGTTGGGAATAGGCTGGGAAGCATGCCCAGCTGTAGGCTCTGAATGGGGGCAGCAGGAAGAGGGACCCACTGTTACCAAAAGTCACAATTCCCCTATCTCCAACCTGCCCTCTGTGCTCATGTTGATGTTGGAGGAGGCCTGGGGGGAGCTGGCACATCTCTGTTCCGCCTCATCCTATACCAGGAACTCCTCTCCAGGGTACCCACAGATCTGCACTGCCCTGGTCATTTTATAAGTTTTTGTTTTAAAAAACAGCTAGAAAGATACAGAGCTACTGAGCCTTTGCCCTGAATGGGAGGGAGGGATGTCATTCCCCACCAATGATGGTCCCTCTTCCCTAGAATTGCCGAAGGAGCCCAAGGCTCTCCATGCCTTTCTACCTTAGTGTTTGTATTTTATTTTAAGTTATTTATTCTGGAGCCACAGCCCCCTTGCTTATGAGGTTCTTATGCACAGTGAGAAAGAGAAGGGAAATGGGGCCGCATGGTCCAGTGGTTTGTAGCTCCTTGAAAGTTAGGAGGTGGGAGCTAGAGGAGTCCCAGGCTCCCCTTAGGAAAAACTGGTGCCCCTCTAGCCCTGATCCTGCCTGTGCACTCCACCCTGGGGAATGCTTCACCCACCCAGGGCCCTGACTGTGCAATAAGGATTGTTCCTTGCGAAGTTTTGTTGGATGTAATATAGTAAAAGCTGCTTCTGTCTTTTTTCTTCTGCCTCCTGTTCTCTGAGTCTGGGATAATGGTGGGGGATACCTCACTTTTTCTCCTGGCTGCACATCCTCCTTTCCACTCTTTCGTCCCTTGCTGCCTTCAGGCACACACTGCTTTCCCTGACCAGGTCTGGTACTGGTCCCTTGGGGCACGGGGAGTTCTTGGAGCAGGAGAGGGGTGAATCCGGTGCTGGCTATGGTGGTGCCAGTCTGTGTGGTACTTCCGGCCCTCCCACACAATCACCCCCTTGTCCCTCATCTGTACCCCACACAAAGACTCCATTCTCTGGGGGCCCTGAGCTCATCTCTGCCTTCTTTCCTCTCCCCACAGCTTCCCCCTCCCAACTTCTCTAGTACCTCCACAGGGCAGCTCTCACGCATCCTGGGAGCCCTGGAACTCATTCTAGGCCTCCTTAGTTGCTCTAGCTGAAGGCAGTACTCTTCCAACCAGGGTCTCAGCCTGGGGACAGCACCAGGAAGACAGGGGCAAGGATTAAGGGGCTCACTGCGTGTGGGCGTCAGGCATCCAGGTATCATTTTTCTAATCCTTTTGGTCCACTCGGATTTCTCCCTTTCTTTCCTATATAATGAAATAAACACAGGAGACACTCCTAACAGAGCTGCAAAACCAATTACTAAAGGGAATTAGCCAACAAAACAGAAATATCTTGGGGAAGGAGGGCAGGAGTGTCAATGGAGGAAATAACTTACATGAGCCTCTAGTGCAAATTCCTGGGGGTGGATATCGGTGGATGAAGAGAGCCATACTACTACTGAATTCTGGGACCTTCAAGCCAGAGGATGCGTCCCCATCCTAACTTGAGCAGTGTCCTAAAGGAGCTGCAAAGGAGGGGCTTAGGAAATGCCATCTGTTTTTGCCAGGGACTAGGAGATGCCTTCTTCAGAGGGGAACCCTCATGTCACCCCAGGTTCTGATCAGACCTCACTCCCTAGAATCAAACTTTCCCTGTATCATCCCCAACAACCTTCTGCAAAGTTGAGTGACTTCCTTCCTGAAAACATAAGTTTCTGTTGAGTGTAGCATGCCCAGCTGTGCACTGAACCGTCTGGAATTATAGAGAGAATTTTGGGGCTCAGTCCCTACCTTAATAGAGCATACAGTCTTCCTGGTCTAGAGTGCCCCTTGCTTCACAAATGATAATGATGACTCTGCCTCCCAGCTTGTGCTTCTCATTTTTCAACAGGCCTATAGTCAGATGGGTGGAACTACAGAATTCTTTAACCGCGCGAGTGTCTGGGGATTCCAATAGCAAAGTACTCACCACAGCATCTGACATCTCTGTCCTGTGGCTTAGGGAGCTGTATGAGGGGCAGGATAAGTCCAAATTACCTGGCCCCATTTCTCTTCCCTGACTTTAGAGCGTGTAGGTTCGAGTATGACAAATTTTAGTTAAATCTTGTCTCTGGCACTTACTAATTTTATTACATCAGACAAGTTACTTAACTGCTGTGCCTCAGTTTTTCCTCATCTGCAAATTGGGGAGGTTGTTCAAAGATTAATTATATAATCTACATAAAGTGCTAAGCACACTCAATAAATGTTAGCCCCCAAAAGAAAACGAACAAACAGAGCCTGCATAGGGCAAAGTCATGTCCGCTACACCAGTGGCCTTGCTTATCTGTCTTTCTTGGAGCTTGATCGCTCCAGATTGAAAGTTCCCCCTCCACGGCCTGATTTTAATTTTGCTGAAAGGCATTTTCTCAGGCCTCACTAGTATCTTCCTCAGGCTGGTATCTTCCACCATTGTGTTTCTCATATCCTTGCAGCCCTTGAAGAATGGCCCTTCAGACAGCAGAGAGTGCACTGGACTGATAATGGACAAAGCAGCAGGTTAGGGAAAGAGGGCTGTACCTTCCATGAGGGCAGTGACTTTGTCCTATTTACTGTATATCCCCAGCACATAGAAGAGTGTCTAGTCACATAATAGGTCTTGTATCGTGTGTGAAATAACCAAGCCAGTGAAGGAATTAAAATGACATAATTTTCAGTGTGGTATAAGACAGGTACTACAGGTAGAATACCAATCGAAGCTGAATTTTGAACTAAGAGGGTGGAATTGTTGGAAAAGTGAGGAAAATTCTCATAATAGTTAATATTATGTTTACCGAGTACTTACTATGTGCTTAGCACTATCCTGAGCTTTTGTTTTTAAAAATATTTATTTATTTGCAGGTCTTAGTTGCAGCAGGCGAGCTCCTTAGTTGCAGCACATGGGCTCCTTAGTTGCGACTCGCGGGCTCCTTAGTTGTGGCATGCGAACTCTTAGTTGCAGCATGCACGTGGGATCTAGTTCCCTGACCAGGGATCGAACCCAGGCCCCCTGCATTGGGAGCGTGGAGTCTTACCCTGCGCCACCAGGGAAGTACCCCTCTGAATATTTAAAATGTATATTTTATAATCCTCACCATTACCCTATGAACTAGGTACTCATCAAGCATTCCCATGTTAAAGATAGGGAAACTAGGGCATAGAGACTAGAGGTTAAGTAACTTGCACCCAAATCACACAACTGGTAAGAGATCCAAACCCAGACAGTTGGACTCCAGAGACCATGTTCTTGGGAAGAGAAGGTGTTTTACCCACTTTAGAATTGGGGCATGCCTCTGCACGTGTGTGTGTTCAGGGGCCCACCTGTATTTTTGTGGACATGTCCTTCATTAGTTTCATTTCTATTGCACAGCATGACTTCTAAATGATTCGAAAAACACATTCTAGTGCTTCTGGAACCAGTTATTTCTGGGTTCAAACCACTGCTTAGTCACTAATTAGCTGTCTGACCTTTTCAAGTTCCTTAGCCTCTCTGAACCTGTTTCTTGATCTACCTGGATTCAAATTTCAGCTATGCCACTTACCATGTGTAACTTTGGGCAAGTCATTTGATCTGTACCTCATTTTCCTCATCTGTAAAATGGGGATAACAGCATCTACCCCACAGAGTTATGAGGAATAAATAAAATAACCCACGCATAGATCTTAAAAGAATAAATAAGGATGCACATATAGAACAGTGCCTCAGTCTCTTTTCCCAAAACGTTAGCTATTATTATTCCTTCAACACACTGAGTCTGATACTTGGTCCCTATCCTCAGATGCTCAAGAACAATACTTGTGGTAAGTGCTCGAGAAACGCTGAGAGTTTAGGTGGGCCTAACTGCTTTGGGGAAGTAGGGAGGCTAGCAGAAGTTGGGCCTTGAGTTAGTTGGAGTCGGTGGAGTGGGAAGCTGTTTCCCTCACTGTGAACCTGACCAGACCAAGAAATCCCGAGAGAAGGAGCTGCGAGGGCTCTGCACGGCGTAATTTCTCAGCAATTTGGCTAGCTGCCTTTTTTTCTCCTGTCGTGGTTCAGTCACGACAGGGCCGTGCTGGGATACAATGAAGACCAGGAAGCTCAAGGCCTTTGGCAGACGGAGACAGGCCACGCCCCAAATAGACTGCAAGGCCCGAACGCCTCAAGCTACTTCTATCGTGAAATTTCTGGATTCTGTCGCGATGAAACACCACCCAACACAGAGCCCAGCGCCGTTCGCCAGTCTCCATCTTTAGAATTGGAAGAATGAGAGCAGGCCAAAGGGGAATCCCGGTTTTGGGATACTGGGGTACGGCGGCTGCCTGGGGACCAAAACGTCTCTAAGGTAAAGTTGCAGCCTGAAGCGATTTTTTGACCCCCGACACTTAATGGGCTGCTGAAGACCCGGATGTGTCTGGGACTGGCCGAGGTACCCATTAACGCGCCCCCGCTAGACCATCCCCCTCCTCCATTTACGATTGGATCTTAAGTACGCCAATCATCACTTCTCCAGCCACTCACTCTTCAAGGGTGGGGTGTAGCCCCGGCATCCCGTCTCCTATTGGTGTGGTCGAGAAGAGGAGGGCGGGGAGGCCGGCTCAGGTCGCCCAATGGGCGTCGTGGCGTGTGGGGAAGGCGGAGTCGAGGCGCTTGGCAGCTGCCCAATCAGCGTCCTTGTTTGTGTGGTGCCGCCGCCGCCGGTGCAGCCGCCGCCGCCGCCGCTGCCCCCGTCTGTACCGCAGTGTCTGCTCCGCCCGCCCGCCCGGGTCCGGCCCGCCCCCCTCTCCCACCCCCGCCCCCGGTCCCGTCAGCGGGGTCCGGAACCTACTGTGCCGTCGCCTCTTCCTTTTTCTACGCCGCCGCCGCCGCCTGAGGAGGCGAGCTAGCCGGGAGTTACACCGCCACCGCCAGGTGAGGAGCTTTGGCCTAGGCCAGCCTGGCCGCCCGCCCGCCCGGGGGCGGTGAGGAGCGAGGAAGGGAGGGAGGCTGGGAGGAGGCGGTGGTGGCGGAGGTGGGGGAAGGGAAAGGTGGAGGGGCGGGGGGAGGGGAAGCGCCCGCGAGCCGACGCCCGCCCGCGCGCCCCCGCCTTGCGTCCCCCTCCCCCCACCCCGGCACCGCGCGCCCCCGCCTCGCGCTCCCCCTTCACCTCATCCCTTCCCCCCGCTCCGCGCGCGCGCCCCGGTCTTTCACTTCGGCCTCGCGCGCCCCCAGCTCGTGTCCCTTCATTTCTTCTCCTTTTACTCTTTCTCCCCTCCCTCGCGCCCCGTTTCCCCCGCCTTCCCCGCTTTCACTCACTGCCTCAGGCCCGCCATGCTCCCCTCCTTCCTCTCTAGCGCGCCCCCCCTTAACTCTCTCCACCCCCAGTGGTGCCCTCAGGGTGCGGGGGCCGCTCCCTGCTCTCAGTCTTGTGTTTGCTGGCGGTTGGGACAAATGGGGGATCCTTAAGGGTGAAGGAAGCACGGGATGATTACCTTTCTTTAGGCGAAGGGATCTGGAACGCAGAACCTTACTCCTTTATTTCATCGTCCACCGTTCCCTCGTCCTCCCTTAGAAGGGAATTGTCTAAGCCTGTGTGGGTACTTGTCTTCTCTAGGGACTAAACTACCCCTTTCTTCAGCTGGGCTTCTGGGACCCACTGGATCTGTATCCCAGTTCAGTGCCTGAGGGTCGATGGAACTAGAACTTACCTTTTCCTAAACCAAATCCGGACTTAGAGTACTTTTTGCCTCCCAGCTCTCAATTACACTAAGGAGCTAGCCACTCCTATGAGTGCAGAGCTTTCGGTGCCATTCGCCGGCCCAGGCACTTTCCCCCTTCATAAAGGTATGGTAGTCTCTTTGGATTCTTCCCTAGCATCAACTTCCCTCCACACACAAGGTGTTAGTTCATAGGGCTGGCACTGAAGTGGAGATGGAGGCATTGATGGTGGGTGGGTGGCATGTGGATGCTAACTGAGCTAGCTATCAGCCTCTTCTGCTGCTGTCATCTGGAGAATCAGGTAGCCTTCCGAGAACCAGTTTTCTCATTTCTGATAAATGATTATTTAGAGGGCTTTTGTGTGCGTGTGAAGGAGCTGGGAGATGCTTAACGTAGTGTGTTTCAGCAAAGGAAAAGAGCAGTGCTTTCAGGCCAGACTGAAAGAGAGATTTGAACTTGCAGCAGCTGGAGTAAAAGCCGGTTTAACAGATCTATGGTGGGAGAAGAGCTGATGCTTTTGAGTTTTTAAAACATTTTTCTCTCAAAATTATTTTTTAAAAAGACAGTGCATGCATGTGATACAAAGTGAAAAGAAGTCTCTCTCTCTCTCTCACCTGTGTCCTCCAGCCATCCAGTCTCCGTCCCAGTACAGATGACTTCTGATTGTTTTCTTGCAGCAGTGTGCTGTCTATATGTTGTTGTCTGTATGTTGGAGATTATCCTGTTTGGGAGTTTAGTGCTAACTTTACTGCTCCTTCTTTGATACACTGACTTAAACTCTTCCTTGAGATAACCATTTGGATTCATATTTTTGGTCTTGGAGCAGTCTCAGTAGAGTATTGTCCTGGAGTAGCATTTCTGTTGGTGCTTGGTTGGGAAAGAGGCTACTGCTGGAGCTGGTAAAGGTGGTGCTACGGACAGGCTCAATATATTTTGAGGGAAGGCCCACACCTGTTGGAAATGGTGCTGCTTTTTTGTGACTGATATTCAGTCTCTGACTGTTTTGGAATGGGCTGTGTCAAGAATAGTCTTTCCTTGGGCTTTTTAAGCAGATGGGCTGTATAAATAACGAGTTAATGGGAGTACTCATTTGGTAGTACTGTGTTCCGTTTTGAGAGGAATATAGTTTTTTAGTCTAGTGGCAGTGGTAGTCATCATGGTAAGGAATGAAGTAGATAAGTATTAATTAGCAGGAATCAGAAGGCTGGACCTTTAGGCTGAGTGACCCAGTTTGAGAAGAGGTGAGGCTTATGGACTTTTGTCCTGCCTATTCCTGACTTGAGAACACTTTCGATGAGGTGAGAGTGATGAGTAGCTGACAGCAGCATCCATCTTTATGACACTGTGGTTTGCCTTCCCTGCCTATGTGTGATGTCTGTTAACTTCCTGTTTAGAGGCAGTCCCAGTAGGGTCTGAATAGAGGCTACATTCAAATACTTGTCTAGGAACAACGTTAACCAGGTTCCCTGATCAGGACTTCAGATGTAAGTTATGGCAGTAACTTTTACTGCTGTGTTTAGCGTAAGGCCGTAGGGTGGTGGGGAAGGGAAACGTGAGAATTCTGTTCTGAATTTCATAGTCTTAAAGTACATTCAAAAGTCTGTGTGCTGCCTGCCTCCCCTTTTTTGGACTAATGTCTCTCCTTACCACCCACCGCCCCCACCTTTTTTTTTTTTTTTTTTTCCGGCTGGGCCTGGCCAGATCTCCAGGTTGGGTTTTGTTTAGAGAACAGCAGTGTGGAAGAGTCAGTGTGTCAATAATAGTATCCTAATCTTCTGCTGGGACCTCTGGATTAAGCGTTATCTTGTATGTTGTATGTAAACTAGGCCTGTTGTTATTTTAATTTAATTTAATTTATTTATTTTTGGCTGCGTTGGGTCTTCCTTGCTGTGTGCGGGCTTTCTCTAGTTGCAGAGAGCCGGGGCTACTCTTTGTTGCAGTGCGCAGGCTTCTCATTGCGGTGGCTTCTCTTGTTGCGGAGCACAGGCTCTAGGCGCATGGGCTTCAGTAGTTGTGGCACGTGGGCTCTAGAGTGCAGGCTCAGTAGTTGTGGTGCACGGGTGTAGTTGCTCCGAGGCATGTGGGATCTTCCCGGACCAGGGCTCGAGCCCGTGTTCCCTGCATTGGCAGGCGAATTCTTAACCATTGCACCACCAGGGATGTCCCTCTTGTTTCAATTTACTGATTCTTCCTTCCTTCCTTACCTCCCCCACCCATCAAGCTGAAGGTTCATATTTAGGGGAACAGCAGCTGTGCTGTCCTGGTTTCTAGACTCAGGAGCATATTCCATGTTAGCCACCTCATTGGGAGTCATGCTGACAAGTAGCCCCTCTGCACTCAGCTCAGGATGCTCATTTAGTTCATTGAGAAAAGCCAAATCAGCTTTGGTTGATTAAAACAATTGCTAGAGAAATCATGATTTGAGCCATACTGGAACTGAAGGACTTTCTTCTCCAGACCACTTGCAGTACTTAAAGCTCTGCTTCATTACATGTTAAGGCACAATAGCCAGGCATTTTCTGAGACAGTTTAGAGGGGAAGAAAAAAAAAGACAGATTGACTATAAATCTAGTCCTGGCATAAAGCTGTTTACCTCTTGCTCAGGAAAAATCCAGCCTATCAGGCAGTGCCACACAAAGTTGCAGTTCTCTTGCATCGGCTAAGCCTGGGAAAGGATACATAAGGAAGTTCAGTTACTGTTGAAAAGAACTGGCTTTGGGGGGGAAAGCTTCTATTAGCCATATAGTTTGTTTTATTTTCAGTAATCCCTGTGATGTTTTTTCTGTAGGTACTGGTTGGGGATTTTGGTGGCTCCAGAGTCCATGAAGCAGAGAGCCTCCTATATTTGCGTAGTAGTGATGAAAGCCTCTGAAGAGTAGATTCGATTTGAAATGCTCCCTCTTCATGTTCCATCTCTTACCTTTTCTTTTATGGATATATGAAATATCCCTATACAGGTTGAGTTTATTCGGTAGGAAAGGAGTGACCTAGGGTCATTAAGGGCTTAACCAGTTTGATATACTTCTAGATGGTTACTCAGTAATGTTTGATGTCTCCCTCAGAATCCTCTGGTCTTTGCCGTAAGTTGCCATCAACAGGCAAGACGCTATCAAGAGTTCTGGGTTGTAGTACCAAAATCAACAGATGAATGAGGACACATATTTTGTTAATTTTGAGGTATGAAATGGTCAAATCCCAGACCTCAAAGAGTCATCATAATTGTAGAAGCTTCTTTGACTACATGTGAACTTAATTGTTATTAAAACTATTAAGGAAAATGACAATACTTTGGCATTCCTGAGCCATTCTCTTGTTTTTTTTTCACATCTGGCTAGTATACATTTTTAAAAGTAATTCAGGTTATCGTTACTTGAACCTGAAAGTCATGCTTTAAGCCTCCTAATAAAGCTTTCTTGATCTTGTCTCATTTACGGGGAAGGTGGAGTTTGTAATCTCCCAAAAAATAGGCTGGAATATTAGGATTTAGATTAGACTTTAAGATTAGTAAATTCTCATTATGGTTGTGAGGGATTAGAAGTGTTAATTGGAGAGGTTGTGCATCTCTAACCTAGAAGGTACTTATAAAGTTAGCTTTTTGAGGATATTGAAATTCACACTTCCTTGGAGGGAGTTTGTGGGCTAATAAGTGGCAAATTGGAATAGCAGAACACAAGCGTAGAGAGTCTAGAAATCCCGGGTCAAATCCTAGCTTTACCATTTATTAGATACAGGATTTTGGGTAGGCCTCCTAAATTTTTTTTTTTTTTTTTTGGCCGCGTGGCTTGTGGGATCGAACCCAGGCCCTCAGCAGTGAAAGCACGGAGTCCTAACCACCGGACCGCCAGAGAATTCCCAAGCCTCCAAATTTTATTTATTTATTTATTTATTTATTTATTTATTTTTGGCTGTGTTGGGTCTTCGTTTCTGTGCGAGGGCTTTCTTTAGTTGTGGCGAGCGGGGGCCACTCTTCATCGCGGTGCGTGGGCCTCTCACTGTCGCGGCCTCTCTTGTTGCGGAGCACAGGCTCCAGACGCGCGGGCTCAGTAGTTGTGGCTCACGGGCCCAGTTGCTCCGCGGCATGTGGGATCTTCCCAGACCAGGGCTCGAACCCGTGTCCTCTGCATTGGCAGGCAGATTCTCAACCACTGCGCCACCAGGGAAGCCCGCCTCCAAATTTTTGAACTCCCGTTTCTTGCACAGTAAAAGCCAGTCTTTACAGTGGGCTCTAAGGTCTTACGTGATCTGCCTCTCCCTACTCTTCTCTTTTTGATCTCCTGTCATCCTCCCTTTTGCTCACTCCATTCCAGCCACATTGACTTGTTCCTTAAGTGCATCAGCCACACTCTTTATCTCAGGACCTTTGCACTAGTTATTCCCTCTAGTGGGAAATAGCTAGTTTTTCCCACAGAGATATTACAAATGACTAATTTTCTTACCTTCTTCAGTCAAGCCTTTGTTAAAAGGCACTTTTTCAATGAGACTTTATCCTGCCCCTATTTAAAATTTCACCTTCAACTTCCACCCCTCACTGGTAATCCTTCTCTGTTCTTTCTTTTTCATATAGCACTTACAGCTTTCTAACGTACTTATTTGTTACATTTATTGCTTATTGATTCCCCTGGTATGATGGAAGGTCTATGAAGGCATGGATTTACTTTGGTGTTTTGTTTAATGCCTAGTGCAGTGTTTGGCATATAGTTAATACTCAATAACTATTTCTTGATCAAATAGGAATAATAATTTTTCCTAACCTCATATTTGTTTATAACAAAACTATGAAATGTGGTAAGCATGATACGGGATATTAAAATGTTCTTTGAACTTTGAAGCATTATACAAATAATGGTAAAATGATTGCCTTCCCATTGAAATGGTAAATAACACTTGACTATGGAAAAAAGTCTTCATATATATTCACATATATTATCACATTTCCTAAACTCCAGCGCTCTGTTTCCAGTTGTCTACTTTGTGCTAGACGTATCCATCTCTGTATTCCATTGGTACCTCAAGCTCAACATTTTCATCATCTGTTCCCCTTTTGTGATTCATTGAGTCACCTAAGCCAGAAATGAGAGCATCATTGTCAATTCTCTCTCTCTCCCTTATCCATTACTTTCCAAATATTTCTGAATCTATATCTTTTTTCTGTATCTCCATTGCGGGTCTCCTAATTCAGGACCACAGCAACTCTTACTTGGAATATTGCCATGATCTCTTACAGTTCTGTTTGTTTTTAGTCTTGTTTCCTTTTAAACTCTCAATCATATTCTCTTCAAAATAGTCTAATGGAGATCTGATTATTCTACTTCCCCTTCTCAAAGGTATTCAATAGTTTCCAATCATTTAAAGGTACTCTGCATAATATCAAAGCCCCTTTGTAAATCTTGACCTTTGTTTTTCTATCCAGCCTTACTTTCCTCCCTTTACAGTTTATACATGAGCAAATACAGTTCTTTTTTTTTTTTTTTTAATTTATTAATTAATTTATTTTTGGCTGCGTTGGGTCTTCATTGCTGTGTGCGGGCTTTCTCTAGTTGCGGTGAGCGGGGGCTACTCTTCGTTGCGGTGTGTGGGTTGCTCATTGTGGTGGCTTCTCTTGTTGCAGAGCACGGGCTCTTGGCACACGGGCTCAGTAGTTGTGGCTTGCACGCTCTAGAGAGCAGGCTCAGCAGCTGTGGTGCATGGGCTTAGTTGCTCTGTGGCATGTGGGATCTTCCCGGACCAGGGCTCAAACCTGTGCCCCCTGCATTGGCAGGCGAACTCCCAACCACTGTGCCACCAGGGAAGTCCTGCAAATACAGTTCTTTTAGTTCCCAGTTCAGCTTCCAAATTTCATCTCAAATGCTGCTGTCTCTGGGAAGCCTTCCTTTACTTGCCCAAAGAGACTTAGATAAACTTTCTTCTTTGATCTCACTCTAATTTATAAATATTGCTTGTTTCCCCACAATGGTCTGACAACATTCTGAAATAAAGAGATACCATGTCTTTTTGCTTTTGTGTCTCCAGTGCCTGGCATGGTGCCTGTCACCCAAAAAGTGTTTTAAAATATGAATAATTTTGTGGGTTGAGAAAATGCTGTGTACATTTAGAAGATACCCTATTTGTTATGTTCTGGGAGCAGAAGAACAACTTTGGAGTCTTGGTTCTATTTATCATCTGTGTGACCTTGGTTGAGTCACTTGAAGTCTCCAAACCATAGTTTTCTCAGCGTAGAAATGAGGATCAGTAGCTGCTTTATCTGTTTCACTAGGTCTCTTTGTCAGTCAAATGAGATTATGCATGTAAAGATGTTTTATAAGCTAAAACACTGTACAGTTGTTAGTTATTATGTGCTGACACAAGCTGAGCTTTTCTCACAACTCATTTTTTCTTGTTTATATTCATGTAAGGCCCTTTTTATCACTGAAACCATAAATACTTTTCTACAACATGTGTTTGTTCATATCCATTTTTATCAGTAGGTAGTGTGTTCCTGTATATCATTCTTTTTTTTTTTTTAAATACTATTTATTTGGTTGCACCGGGTCCTGGTTGCGGCAGGCGGTCTCCTTAGTTGTGGCTCGCCAGCTCCTTAGTTGTGGCACTCGAACTCTCAGTTGTGGCATGCATGTGGGATCTAGTTCCCTGACCAGAGATTGAACCCGGGCATCCTGCATTGGGAGCGCAGAGTCTTATGCACTGTGCCACCAGGCAAGTCCCCCTGTATCATCTTAAATGTGGCAAATTTAAAGGCTTTGTCAGTAGTCCAGTGGATTAAAAAATTTGCAAAATCCTGAGAAATTACACTTCTCAGGGAGTATTTCAGTCATGGATTCTGTCATTTTTCCCTCAGATTTTAAAAAATTGCATTTTTGCAACTTTTGGAACTCGAAGGGAATTTTTATTATTTAATTAATTAATTAATTAAATTTATTTTTGGCTGCGTTGGGTGTTTGTTGCACGGGGGCTTTCTCTAGTTGCAGCGAGCGGGGGCTACTGTTCATTGCAGTGCACGGGCTTCTCATTGCGGTGGCTTCTCTTGTTGCAGAGCACGGGCCCTAGGCGTGCCGGCTTCAGCAGTTGTGGCACACGGGCTCAGTAGTTGTGGCTCGTGGGCTCTAGAGCTCAGGCTCAGTAGTTGTGGCTCATGGGCTTACTTGCTCCATGGCATGTGAGATCTTCCTGGACCAGGGCTCGAACCGTGTCCCCTGCATTGGCAGGCAGATTCTTAACCACCGTGCCACCAGGGAAGTCCCTGAAGGGAATTTTAAAAATGTAAATATAAACTCATTTGTTGAGCACTTTCTTTGTGTAAGGCTTTATGCTATTTAAATTCTTACAGTAACTCTGTGAGGGAGATATTATGATCATTTTACAGATGAGAAAACTCAATTCCCAGGGAGGTTGTCATTTTGCTAGAGTCTCAAAAATTAATGAAAGTGGTGAATCCAGTATTTGAACAACTCTGCCTGACTCCAAAAGTTGTGATCTTACCATTCTCCTAACGCTTCTCATAGTTTTGTTTTGCCTTTACAAAAACAAAACAAACAAAAGAAAGATAGTTTTCCTCAATATTAATAGGTCTTATATGAAAATATAATGTGGTCAAATAGGGTTTTGAAAAATTCTGTGTTAAGTTAAGGCAGATTTCTTTACAACATAATGTCCCAGAGCCTTGCGTGTCTAAATATACACTGTGTATTAGGAGTGGTAAAAGAAAGGCTAAAGGATGCAAAGCTTCTGGAAATTATTTGACCATGAAAGAGCATCTCTTCGAGAAGACAGTACTGCACCTTGATATTCTGCTTCCCTGTAGTTCTTCATGGGTTGTTTTGTTTTTTTTTAAGGGTTGTCACTCTTGAATGAGGGAATTGACTGCTTTTGTGTGCTGGTTTTTCAGAGAACTAGTATGGTGGCATTAGACTACATATATTTTAGAAACTTCACTGGTTCGGAGGCTGCAGTTTTTTTCCTTATGAATCTTCTAAGGCAAATGGCACAGCTCATCCAGCTTGGCCCTCACCTTCAATGAGTTCTCAGGAGGATAACTGTTACTGAGCTGCTGCCCCCACCTTCTTTCATCTAATGTTCTAGGAAGCAGGAGAGTAAGGTTTCAGCTTTGTGAGTGAGCAGAATCCCTTGAGCCAGAAGCAAGAAACCCTTCCTTTCTGTAAAGATGGTAGTATCACACTAAGAAATCTGTAAAGCCCCCCATTCTTTCTCTTCTGTGAATCATGCAGACAGACCTGGGGATCAGAGGCAAGAAGGAACAATATCTTTGATTTTTTTCAGTCCTTTAAAGATGATACATTAGTCTTGAAATTAAAACAAAACTTTGAGAAATTTGTCCTGTGTTGTTTAAAGGCATAAAGGTTACCTGAATGGTGTTCACCACTAAATAGGTTGAGCTACCAGTGAAAAATGTTGAAAATATTTCCCCAATAGGATAACATATTTTGGAGGGAGGGGCACTTTTCTAACCACTCTTTATAACATTTATATGGCTAGATTGATTGTTGCTATCAAATGGATTGAAGCAGTTGGTCATGTGTATTGTTACTGCTCTGGACAGGTTGGCTAGAAGACCCTATATTAGATTCTATGGAAATCTGATGTGAGTAGCATGACACTCTTCTCATGTAGTAGTGTCCATGAATAATTATTATGTTACTCGAATGCTCTTCTTTTCTCATTTTATAATTCAGTTAGTAAAGAATGCTTGCTGAGTTCCTTGTCTGAGTGCATTGTGAATTTGAGAGTTTTGCTTTCTTAAGAGTATATTAAATCCAGATATTTTCTGCCAAGTGAATGGAAACTAGAATATGGGTCTCTCTTTTTTTAATATATAAATTTATTTATTTAATTTATTTATTAATTTTGGCTGTGTTGGGTCTTCGTTGCTGTGCGCGGGCTTTCTCTAGTTGCAGCGAGCGGGGGCTACTCTTCGCTGCAGTGTGCGGGCTTCTCATTTCAGTGGCTTCTCTCGTTGCGGAGCACGGGCTCTAGGCACGCGGGCTTCCGTAGTTGTGGCTTGCGGGCTCTAGAGCGCAGGCTCAGTAGTTGTGGCGCACGGGCTTAGTTGCTCTGTGGCATGTGGGATCTTCCCGGACCAGGTCTCCAACCAGTGTCCCCTGCATTGGCAGGCAGATTCTGAACCACTGCGCCACCAGGGAAGGCCAGAATATGGGTCTCTTATTGCACTAGGATTCAGTCTTAAGTTTTCATTAGCCTGCATTTTTAACTCTTCACCTTCTGCTTGGAGAGCTGTTTCCCAGTTGAGTTCTGTATAATGCATTAATATTAAACTGAAAGCTTTCAAGGAATATGGGTGACTGGAAAAGGATCTTTTACAGCTCTGCTTGCAGTGGACAGAAACATCTTAAAAATGGCAAGTGCAACTTTGAAAAGCCTTGAGGGTTCAAGGGAATAAGATGTCTCTAGCTTAAATAGTGGTGTAAAAATTTCTTTGAGATTTAATGAATTACTATACACGAAGGAGTACCATCTGTAATGAACTGTTTTGATTGTTGCATTCATACTACGGAAGCCTTGATATATATCTGGTATTAAATTGTAGGTTCCCAGTTTTGTCAAAGACAGAGTGGTAGATGTCACAGAAGAGTATAACCAAGGTTAGAATCTGAGCAGTTTCTATTTCCAGATTAAACCTTCTATTCTGGCTGGCTGAATACCTGATAATATTCACAGGAGGGAGTAAAATACAATATGATAAAGTTGTATCAAAAAATAAAACTTAGAAGTGTCTCTAGTTATGTGTGACTTCTTTGCTGTCTTCTAGATTCAGTTTGGTTGAGAGTGTGAAGATGACTGTATAAGGGGCACTTTTATGGTACAGAGGTGTATTGGAGGAGAACAGTGAGATTTTTACTCATTGTTTTATAGCTTTAAGAATTATCTGAATAAGCCTTTGAAAGTGGTCATTTTAATTTTGTTGTTACTGGGGGTGCTTAGCACATCTTCATGTGTTGCCTAGAGTGTCGCATTAGGTTTTGCTGGTTATTCTGAAAAACTTTGCACTCGCTCTTGTTCTCCTTCAGAACTAACCATTCTCAGTGTTGTGCATACACTTAATTCTGGTGTCTGGATATGAGAAAATAGTCTAGTATTGGTACTAATCTTGGGGGTATTTTTACATAATTAGTTGAAATCTTTCCTTCTTTGGTTAATTTAGAATAAGTTTTGGTCACTTTTAAAAGTATAGCTCTGCAGTTGGAGAGTCCTAGGTTCAGATTTCTACTTTGCTGCTTACTAGTTGTAAGACCTTTAACTTCTCTCTGCCTGGCAAATAGTAACTCTGTACCCATTAAAAAATAATTCCCTGTTATTCCTCCCCTTAGCCCCTGGCAACCACTATTCTACTTTCTGTCTCTGTAAATTTGACTACTCTAAGGACTTCATGTAAGTAGAATCATACAATATTTGTCCTTTTGTGTCTGGCTCATTTTGTTTTAGCATAATGCCTTCAAGGTTCATCCATTTTGTACCATGTGTCAGAATTTCATTCCTTTTTAAGGCTGAATAATGTTCCATTATATATATATATACACACACACATACATGTATGTGTGTATATATATACACACACTTTACCACGTTTTGTTTATTTGTCAACGGACATTTCAGTTGTTTCCACCTTTTGGCTATTGTGAATGATGCTGCTGTGAACATGAGTGTACAGACATCTTAGTCCCTGCTTTCAATTCTTTTGGGTATATACCCAGAATTGGAATTGCTGGATCATATGGCAATTCTATGTTTAATTTTTTGAGGAACTGTCGTACTGTTTTCTATAGTGACTATATCATTTACATTCCCATCAGCAATGTACGAGGATTCCAATTTCTCTACGTTCTTATTACCAACACTTGCTACTTTCTTTCTTTTTTTTTTAATTTTTGTTTTTATAAAAGCCATCCTAATTGCTATGGAGTGGTATCTCATTGTTTTGATTTGCATTTCTCTAATGATTAGTGATTTTGAGCATCTTTTTATGTGCTTATTGGTCATTCATATATCTTCTGTGGAGAAGTGTCTATTCAAGGCCTTGCCCATTTTTTAATTGGGTTGTTTGTTTTCTTGTTGTTGAGTGGTAGGAGTTCTTTATACTAGATATTAATCCTGTATCAGATATATGGTTTGCAAATGTTTTCTCCCATTTTGTGGGTTATTTTTTTACTCTGTTGATAATGTCCTTTGATGCACAAAAAGTTTTAATTTTTTAAAAAATTATTTATTTATTTATTTGGCTGCACCGGGTCTTAGTTGCGGCATGCGGAATCTTTCAGTTGCGGCATGCGGGATCTAGTTCCCTCACCAGGGATCGAACCTGGGCCCCCTGCATTGGGAGCATGCAGTCTTAACCACTGGACCACCAGGGAAGTCCCCCAAATTTTTAATTTTGATGAGATCCAGTTTACTTTTTCTTTTGTTGCCTGTTTTTTGTGTTGTATTAAGAAATTTTTGCCAACTCCAGCGTCATGAAGCTTTTTCCTCCTTTGTTTCCTTCTAAGAGTTTTATATTTTTAGTTCTTACGTTTAGGTCTTTGATCCATTTTGAGTTAATGTTTTTATATGCTCTAAGGTAAGGGTCCAGTTTTATTCTTTGGCATGTGGATATCCAGTTTTTCCAGCACCATTTGTTGAAAAGACAGTCCCTTCTCCATTGAATGGTCTTGACACCCTTGTTGATAATCATTTGACCATATATGCAAGGCTTTATTTCTGGAGTCTCTGTTCTGTTCCATTCGTCTGTATGTCTGTCTGTATGCCAGTACCACACTGTTTCAGTTACTCTAGCTTTGTAGTAAATTTTGAAATCAGGAGGTGTAAGTCCTCTGACTCCTCTTCTTTTTCAAGATTGTTTTGGCTATTTGGGATCCCTTGAGATGCCATATGAATTTTAGACTGGGTTTTTCTGTTCACATCCTTTTTTATTTTGGGCCAAACAGTATAAAACTAAACTGAATGGGATGCTGTTACTATAATATGGCAGCTGATTCCTATCATGGAGAGTTTTAATTTCACCTAGCTCCTTGGATCACAGTATTTTTCTCTACGGTATTAGAAACAAGGTTACTCCAAATAGCTTTCGTTCTTGTAAATGAATTTGTTATGGTTGGAACATTTTATTTATTGTTAAAAGTTTGGTTCAAATTAAAAAAAAAAAATCAAGATACATAGTGAAAAGTTTTTCATCATTGTTTCTCACCTGCTTAGTTTTAAGCCCCACATCATTGTTATTCCTTTCTTTTCTATCATTTCAGAGTTTTTTATATATATGCAAGCAAATGTGAATTTATTTTTAGTTTTTCTTTTTACACAAAAGATGGCATAGTTTTCCACGTCTTGCTTTTTTTCATTTAATAATATAGGAGATTTTTTTCAAATCTATATGTAGAGAATTTACTTATTCTTTAAATGAAAATTTTAAGGGTGAAAATCTTTTCATGGATACCAGAACTTTGTTGGGAAAGAATATTCGACTTTATGGCTGTATACCTTTCCTATTGCCTGCAAGTCTTGCTCTTTAATAACTTTCATTGCTATTATTCTCTTAGTCAGCATTGAGTAAACATAATTTGAGTACTGCTAGGTTATTAAACTTATTTTAGGAATGCTGATTACGTAGTTCATAAAGTCTCTTTTGTAATTTCATCAGTAGTCCTAAATCCCAAATTATGTCAGAAAATCCTAGGCTCTGATCAGTGATAACAGGGTTATTTTTCCAATTCCTGGAGTATAGACCCCAGGTGGTTTTCTCTATCCTAGACTGGTTTGGTTTAGGAAAATGACAGTTAATCACTCAGATGAAGAGAAAACTTGGGTCTCTTTTCCATGGAGCTCTGTTTACTTTGTAACCACTTAAATCAGCTGGTTGTGGGGAACTGAAAAAGCCTGACCATTCATATATTCATATGAACATTCATAGGTAGTAGGTGTTTATTGTACACCTATTATGTAAAAGACATACACATAGGTGTTGTAGAGTATGTAAAGATAAATGATACAGTCTCAGTCCTCAAGAGGATACATAGTACAGAAGAGAAGACAGGTATTAAAATAACTGCAATACTAGATACAATGTATTTATAAATTAAGTAACAACGTAGGAGGAACAACATATCAGCACCTTTTACAACTTGGGTCTGAGTGTGAGTTAAGCTTACCAAATCCTGAAAATTCTGTTTTCAAAACCTCTCTTCATTCCATCTATCTTTGTCTATCCCAACTTCTGTTGCTTTAGTTTTAGCCATTGTAATTGTTTGCCCATGTCCATTTAATACCTTGGATATGTGGTTATTTTGTTTTTGTTTTTGTTTGTTTTGGCTGCACTGTGTGGCTTGCAGGATCTTAGTTCCCCGACCAGGGATCGAACCCATGCCCACGGCACTGAAAGCTCCAAGTCCTAACCACTGGACCGCCAGGGAATTCCCTTGGATATGTTTTTAATAATAACTAACATTTACTGGGCTTTTCTATGTGCAGGCACTATTTTAAGCACTTCACATTAACTTGTTTAATCCTCACAATACTCTAAAGGTAGATGCTGTCATCATTCCCATTTTACAGATTAAAAAAAAACTGAGGCGCAGAGAGCTTAAGTGATTTGCCTAAGGTCACATACCTGGTCAGTAAAAGAGCTGGGACACAAAATCAGGAAGTTTGACTGTTACACTCAAATTCTTGAGCATTATGCTGTGCTCTTCATATGTGTGTGTGTGTATTAAACAATGTTTGTCATTGTTTTAGTGGCTGTGCAATATTTCATTGTATGGATATACTTTAATTTGTACTTAATCTATCCCCTCTGAGGAACATTTAGGGTGTTTCCAGTGTGTGGGTATACTGTCATAATCAGGGTTCCAGTGAAACGTCTTACATACATCTTTATACATTTTAGTATATCTGTAGGTAAAATTCCTAGAAATATAATTACTAGACCAAAGGGCATGCACATTTAAAATTTTGTTAGATACTAAATTATCTTCCAATAATTTGTATTTATATTTAATATATTCACACCAACAGGCTATGAGAGTTTCTAAAACAACTCAATTTAAATCTAAATTTGAGGGAAGTAGTGTGGCTGGACAATGATGAGTACTGTCTTCAAGTGCCTTTGGAAGCACTTTTGTACCTTATTAGAATTTCCTTCCTTAAATGCATATATCTTTGGATTTTGATTATTGGCCATGTAACTGTAGCCAGTTGTTGGGAAGAGGAGTACGCATTTTAGAAGCAAATTTTACTTTCTGGAAATGTCCTTCAAACCTCTCAATTGTCAGTCTAAATGTAAAAGTTTCGACAAGGTGATTTCTTGTCACCACAATCTTTTAAAATCAGGACAACTTCAGGAATAAGGAGCATATACAGTTCCCAGCTGACTGCTCTCGTGGAAACTCCTTACTGGAGTTCTTGTTAAACTCCCAGTAGGCAGAGGCAGAAAGCCAAACACTGCTAAGTCAACAGGGTTATATGGTTTTTAGGGAATGGGGATGTTAAGACAAATAAGACCAAATGCCTTATACGACTCATTTCCTTTCCAACTAGTTTTCTGCTCATTGTTCAGTTATTTGTCTTCTTCCTCATCGCATTTCTCTGCTTTTAGGGTGAAGGTGATTCGTTTTATTCAGTAGATTTAAATTTTGTTTAGTGAACTTAGAACTTATTAGTAGGCCTTCACTTGCCCAGAGTAGGGCGTTACCTTTGGTGGTACCATGACCCTACATACATTCTTTATTTTATCCCACATTCATGGCCTACTGGCAGCAGTAAAATGAAACAAACTTAGTTTTCGTACACATCCTTAAGCAGTGACAGGAAATTTGACTAATTCAAGGGTATGAGATGTGTTCAAAGTTACCATCTCCTTTGGAATTAAAAGAGCATTGGAGACTGTTTCATTAATTTATTATTGTTGGTGGTGATGTCTTGTTTAATTCCTACTCAGGAAGTCTGTCATTTTATTTCCAAGGAGCAAAACTTGTCTTCTAGGCCTGTTAATATCAGTTCTATTAAGTTTTGGATTACTATAATATTTCCTTCTGTTGACCAAAAGATTTAGATCCACTGCTGATCTTTATCTTCCTTATTGCTTGACACTGGTTTTGGGAAATGAAGAGGAACAGAAACTGGAAGCTTCAGATGTCTTATCATCAGTACTCCCTGTTTGTAGTGTAAGTCTAAATGAAGGCAACTGTGAACGGGGTTCTAATTTTTTTTTAAAATAAATTTATTTATTTATTTATTTTTGGCTGTGTTGGGTCTTCGTTGCTGCGTGTGGGCTTTCTCTAGTTGCGGTGAGTAGGGGCTACTCTTCGTTGCGATGTGTGGGGTTCTCATTGCGGTGGCTTCTCTTGTTGTGCAGCACGGGCTCTAGGTGCACAGGCTTCAGTAGTTGTGGCTCACGGGCTCTAGAGTGCAGGCTCAGTAGTTGTGACTAGAGCCCGTGCTCCGCAACAAGAGAAGCCACCGCAATGAGAAGCCCGCGCACCGCAACAAAGAGTAGCCCCCACTCACCGAAACTAGAGAAAGCCCATGTGCAGCAACGAAGACCCGATGCAGCCAAAAATAAATAAATTGAAAAAAAAAATAAATGAGAGGGGGACTTCTCTGGTGGTGCAGTGGTTAAGAATCCGCCTGCCAATGCAGGGGACACAGGTTCGAGCCCTGGTCTGGGAAGATCCCACGTGCCGCGGAGCAACTAAGCCCGTGCACCACAACCACTGAGCCTGTGCTCTAGACCCCACGAGCCACAACTACTGAGCCCACGTGCCCCAATCGCTGAAGCCCGTGCACCTAGAGCCAGTGCTCCACAACAAGAGAAGCCACCGCATTGAGAAGCCTGCACACTGCAATGAGGAGTAGCCCCCCGCTCGCCGCAACTAGAGAGAGCCCGTGCACAGCAACAAAGACCCAACACAGCCGAAAGTAAAATAAATAAATTTATTAAAAAAAAAAAAGTAAATGAGAGGTATAGATCAGGAGTCAGCAAAACTAAGGGCCGGACCAGATTTTGCTTGCTGCTTGTTTTTGTCCAGTCCATGAGCTAAGAGTTATGAATGCTTTTTATGGTTTTAAATGGTTGAACAAAATCAAAAGAAAGATACTTCATGATATGTGAAAATTATACAGAATTCTGATTTTGGTCTCCATAAATAAAGTTTCATTGGAAATAACCACACTTATTTATTACATATTGTCAGTGACAGCTTTCACACTGCTACAGTATCAGAGTTAATAGTCACAACAAAGATAAGGCCCTCAAAGCCTAAAATATTTACTGTCTGGCCCTCTACAGAAAAAGGCCAATCTGGGGTATAGATGAATTCTTTTCCTAGCATAATGGTGATATAACTGGGCAGATGAGCTGCTATTTGGTGAATACTTGTAATAAGTTGGAGGTAGTTATACCCAGATTGTGTTTTTTGAAAGAACATCCTAATCAAAGAAAAGTCAGCCAGATATTGACTTTCATGGAAGTTTTAAAAATGGTTGCCCAGGGACTTCCCTGGTGGTCCAGTGGGTAAGACTCGGTGCTCCCAGTGCAGGGGGCCCTTGTTAGGGAACTAGATCCCACACGTGTGCTGCAACTAAGAGTTTGCATGCTGCAACTAAGAGGTCCGCATGCCGCAACTAAAGAGCCCGCGTGGCACAACAAATAACCCCGCATGCTGCAACCCCACGTGCTGCAGCTAAGACCTAGCACAGCCTAAATAAATAAATAGATAAATAAATATTTAAAAATTAAAAAAAAAGGTTGCCCAGTAGTAGTCTCACCTTCTTGAATAAGTCTAAATCTAATATATTTTCCCCCTTTGAATCACTCCTTAACTTGCTTGTTATTAAAGTTCCTGATTCTCATTTAACCTTGGATATTTGACAGTTTTAAATATCTACCAGAGCTTTGTGATTTGGGATTGGTGTTTTGGTAGCTTATTGTTTATTATTTCCGACAGTTTTCAGTAGAGCAGCAGCATTTTAAAGGAATGTAATATTTGAATATGCAAACATGCAAAGTCATTGAAGTAGGGACATCTCTTTCAGTAATCCTTCTTTTACTTTTAGGTGTATTAAACTTTGGCCAAGTGTTTAGTTTTGGGAACTTAACCTATATAACAGTAGTGGTGTTTTGAATCCATTGCAATATAGTTGGTGTTTTTTAAAGACATAGTGCTAGGTCCCTACAGAAGAAATTTTTCTTATGCAGATACTTCCGCTTCAGGGCAACATGATGTAATTTTGATTATTTGTAAAAACATCATGACTTATTTCCCTGAGAAACATTAATCTTTCCCTTGCACACCATTGGGTAGTCTGAGACGTTCAGCGCCAAAAGTCAAGTAATCCTATTTG
Organism: Eubalaena glacialis; assembly: GCF_028564815.1. Lineage (NCBI taxonomy): Eukaryota > Metazoa > Chordata > Mammalia > Artiodactyla > Balaenidae > Eubalaena > Eubalaena glacialis. The sequence goes on from NC_083718.1 coordinate 82,390,231, forward strand.
AGGTAACTGTCTTGTTCACGTTCTCCCCAGGTTACATAAGACTGTTCTGCTCTCATTGTATTAGAAGAAACGGAAAAGTAAAATCAGTGCTCTTCATCTTTTCTTCCTTATAAAAAGTGTTTTAAGCGATATTGTTTTAGTTTTCAAAGCCATAGCTACAGTATTTTTTATTCAACTGGAAATGTTTGGTTAATGAATTTTTCTTCTTTAAAAGACCCTTCAAAAAGGGATCTTAATACCGTTGCCTTGGATATAAAAAGCAATGAAGCATAAAATATCTAGTCTGATGACATTTTTTTTTCTAAGAAATTTATGGATGTACAAGTAGGATATAGGAAGATCTTCTAAACTTCTCTGTACTTAATATTTCAGTCAGTATTAGGAATTGCTTTCTTGGTCTGAAAATATTCCTGTCCACTCTTACAGGCTCACAAGCTGTTCAGTTTTTATGATCCCTCCTACTTTCCTTTTTGTTTCAGATTATCCCCTTTATCTGCCCTACTTGTTGGAGTAGAGAATCCAGTTCTTGTTTGAGTGGGGTTTTTGCTTGGGGATAAGCAACTGTCTTAGTGTTAGGAGCCAATATATTTCATACCTGATCTCATGCAGACCTCTTTAATGCTACTTAGAGATTTTCTAGTTAGAGGGGTTTTGGAAGGGCCATTCTTAACTTCCAAAGTCAAAGGTATGAAAGTCTCAGTGAACAGGATATATATGACCCTAATCTCAGATGTGATTATCAATCTTAGAAAGCTTTGTAGGTAAAAAAGAATGAGTAATTGGAGCTGTGTGCCTAAAGGAAGGACCTGAATACTGTCAACTCTCTTGAATTCAGGAGTAAATCATTGCATCATCAAGAAATATTTAGGTACTCATCTCCCTGCTCCTCAGATGTCTTGGTTCTGTACCTTTTGCACCTGATTTCTAGCAGCGTTGAAGCAAGGAAATGCTATCAAGCTTCTTGCCTATCAGTTTTTTAAAAAATTTTTTTATTTTATTATTTTTTTTTGGCTGCGTTGGTTCTTCATTGCTGCGTGTGGGCTTTCTCTAGTTGTGGTGAGCGGGGGCTACTCTTCGTTGCGATGTGCGGGCTTCTCATTGCGGTGGCCTCTCTTGTTATGGAGCACAGGCTCTTTAAAATATGTTCAAAATATGTTCTCTATATTTTCAACATTAAAATTAACAACCTCAGTAATAGTGACACTTTGGGCCAGATAATTCTTTGTTGCACGCTGGCTTCAGTAGTTGCAGCACGCAGGCTCTAGAGCATGCGGGCTTCAGTAGTTGCAGCACGCAGGCTCAGTAGTTGTGGCTCGCGGGCTCTAGAGTGCAGGTTCAGTAGTTGTGGTGCACGGGCTTAGTTGCTCCACGGCATGTGGGATCTTCCCAGACCAGGGATCAGACCTGTGTCCCCTGCATTGGAAGGCGTATTCTTAACCACTGCGCCACCAGGGAAGTCGTCCCTCTGTTTTGTTTTGTTGTGTTTTTTGTTAAACTTTTTTTTTTAAATTGAGGTATAGTATAAATACAGAAAATGTTTTATAAGGTGACCACCTAGATAGAGATACAGAAGATTACCTCCACCCAGGAGCCTTTTTCATGCTCCCTCCTAGTCATTATCCTTCCCCACCCCTAAAGGTATTTGACACTATTCTTACTTTTCTTATTTCCTCTGGTAGTATTTGTGTTAAATTGCAGGGTTGAGGTTGTTGGTAATACAAGCCACAGACCTCTTTGAGAGTAAAATCATGTTGGTGGTGTTCACTCTAATGTAATGGTCCTTAACTGGGAAGGATTTTGCCCCCTACAGGACATTTGGCTGTGTATGGGGACATATTTCATTCTCAAAACTGGTGGTGGTGGTACTACTACTGGTGTCTAGTATGTAGAGGCCAGAGTAAGCATCCTACAGTGCACAGGACAGACCCTAGAACAAAGAATTATCTGGCCCAAAGTGTTACTATTACTGAGGTTAATTTTAATGTTGAAAATACAGAGAACATATTTTGAAGATATTTAAATTTGACAATCAGACATTTACCACTTTTCTCTTTCCAGATCTTTCCTTTTATGTTGGCCTCCATTTACCTCGTTAGTGTGATATGAGGTGGTTGTCCTGAAATTCTAGTAACTGGTTGTCTCATAGGTGTACCAAGATTGTCACAGATTGAAGTGAATTCTGAACTTGCCCAGTCAGGACAGTAGGTTAGACTCCAAAGCGATTTCTCCATCTCTGATCAGATCATTAATGGATAGGTAGATCTAGTTCTAGCATAGCCTGTTGAGCAGAGGAATTCAGTGTGGTAATTATTAAAGTGGAGGATAGATTTTTAAAGTTTATGGAAGTCGTGTAGCTGTGATAATTTATTATTTTTTTAAATTTATTTATTGATTTATGGTTGTGTTGGGTCTTTGTTTCTGTGCGAGGGATTTCTCTAGTTGTGGCAAGTGGGGGCCACTCTTCATCGCGGTGCGCGGGCCTCTCACTATCGCGGCCTCTCCTGTTGCGGAGCACAGGCTCCAGACGCGCAGGCTCAGTAATTGTGGCTCTCGGGCCCAGTTGCTCCGTGGCATGTGGGATCTTCCCAGACCAGGGCTCGAACCCGTGTCCCCTGCATTGGCAGGCAGACCCTCAACCACTGCGCCACCAGGGAAGCCCTGTGATAATTTATTTTATCTTAGATTCTTCCTTGTTGGAGGCTCTTTTTTTTTTTAATGTTTATTTGGCTGCGCCAGGTCTTCGTTGTGGCACGAGGGATCTTCATTGTGGCATGCAGGATCTTTTAGTTGCGGCAGGTGGGCTCTTAGTTGCAGCATGCAGGGATCTAGTTCCACGACCAGGGACTGAACCCAGGCCCCCTGCATTGGGAGCGCAGTCTTAACCGCTGGACCACCAGGGAAGACCCTGGAGTCTCTTTTAAAGTCGGAGATTGAGTGGAACATGAGCATACAGAGGGTAACTCTGTGTGTGTGTGTGTGCGCACGTGTGTGTGTGCGCGCACGCGTGTGTGCGTGTATATATAATATATATATTATAGGCATTGTTTGTGATTTAGTGATAAAGCTAAGACCAGTCTTTACAACAGAAGCGAAAGATGAGAAGCTTAATGCAGAGTAAAATATCTGAAGCTTTAAGCAAAGCTGCTCATAGACTAGGAGCTCTACCCTTTGAAAGCTAGAGAGGGAGAGACACTGGTGGATACCTAGTAACAGGAAGAAGCCAGGTCAAGAAGAATCCATGTGCTTAGAAAATCTATGACAAAATGTTAATTTGACTACGAAAACATGACTTTTCTCTGTGGCACTTAGTTGATGACAGGTGTTTAGGATGTTTGGGTTGAAATTTTTGTTTTTTGTTCGTCCGTTTGTTTATTTTAGTTTTTAGGCCGTGCCACATGGCATGCGGAATCTTAGTTCCCTGACCAGGGATGGAACCCATGCCCCCTGCAGTGGAAGCATGGAGTCTTAACCACTGGACTGCCAGGGAAGTCCCTTGAGTTGCATTTTTATTGTCAGATCTGTATGAACATTTAAATGTGACTTGTCTGAAAAGAACTTGGTACCCCTATAAAGGTACAGGGAAGGTACAGATAGGAGAGAATGAAAACAGCAGTCAAGTATTAAGAAATGAGATGTTCTCAGGCCTGGTCCCTAGGAATCAATAGCATGCTGCTCATACAAGGATGAGAATAAGTTAGGGATTTGAGACTATACTAGTTATTTATTTATTTAAAAAATTAAATAAATATGTTTATTTATTTATGGCTGCATTGGGTCTTTGTTGCTGCGCGTGGGCTTTGTCTAGTTGCGGTGAGCGGGGGCTACTCTTCGTTGTGGTGCGCGGGCTTCTCATTGAGGTGGCTTCTCGTTGAGGTGGCTTCTGTTGCGGAGCATGGGCTCTAGGCGCGTGGGCTTTAGTAGTTGTGGCATGCAGGCTCAGTAGTTGTGGCTTGTGGACTCTAGAGTGCAGTCTCAATAGTTGTGGCGCACGGGCTTAGTTGCTCCACGGCACGTGGGATCTTCCTGGATCAGGCCTCAAACCTGTGTCCCCTGCATTGGCAGGTGGATTCTTAACCACTGCGCCATCAGGGAAGTCCCTGAGACTATACTAGTTAGATACCTTGTGGATCCCCGCTGGAGTTGCTTTGTCTTTTGGAAGAGAATTATTATTTTGTAGGTGTTAAATACTAACTTAATGCTCTAGATGATTTTCATGTTTCTTTTTCCTAGCGATAGACAGTGAAATTCCCCAGTGCCCTTGGGAGGGTAAACCACCCTCATAGAAAAGACTGGTCTAGGAACATTTTATGTCTCATGAGAGATGAAATGGTTGATGTAATTTGCTTCTTCTCTATGCTGATTAAGTCATTGAGAGTAGGGTATAACAGTAACTTTTTATTATTTGCAATACTTGAACAGTAGAGATCTTTGTCGCCTCTACAACAATTTTTTTTTTTTTATGGCCGCACCACGTGGCTTGCAGGATCTTAGTTCCCCGACCAGGGATTGAACCTGGGACCTGGCAGTGAAAGCACCCAGTCCTAAACACTGGACCACCAGCAAGTTCCCTCTACAACAATTTTATTTTCTATAAACCCAGGACTGAACACATTGAGGAATACTACTTTGAAAAAAAACAGTACTCCTTAATTTAAATACTATCTCAGAACAGGAAGTCTTGTTCTCATTTTCTTTAGTACCTGTGTAAGACCCAATCCATATTCTGCTGTATCAGCGTAGTTAGTTTTTATTTGCTTTAACCAAATTTTTAATAAATACATCCTCCCAATTAGTGGTAGACACTTCAGTATCATCAATCAATCACTAATTTATAACTCTGAAGTAATTGAAGACTGATTTTTTTCCCCATTAAAATAGGAATTATTCTGTTTTACCTAATGAGCATAAATCACCTGTTTTTAAAGACTAAATCAGTGCATTATTCTGGAAGTAATTCCCAATTTGTGCATCAAGCTTGGGACAGCAAAATGGTTTTCTTTGTAGTACTGCTTGATTGCACGTACTATTTCTAAATATGTAGAGAACTCCCATGCCTTAAGAATTAACTTCTCATTTTGATTAGTTGAGCTTATCTACACTTAATGAAAAAATGGAAGCTTATTGATCATACGAATGGGGTTCTGCTCTTCTTTGATCTGATTGTTACTGTAATAGTAATTTCAAAATCATGAGCTGATTTCTCCAAATAGACTAGACCTACTGAAAACAAACTATAAGGAGTTTGCAGGAGAGGACTTACAGCTATGCAGCTTGGGTTTTTAGCTTGGGTTTTTTAACTTTAGCTTGGTTTTGGGGGTTTTTTTGTTTGTTTTGTTTTTTTGTTTGCTTTTGACACCAGTAAATAGCTTGTGAATTTTATACAAAATAATCTTAGGTGTATGTTAAAATTTTTAAGTTGGCTTTTTTAAAAAAATAGATTTTTATGGTGGGCGGGGGGAAAAAAAGAAAAAATAGATCTTATTTTTTAACCTTAGCAGTGGTTCTAATTTTGATCCATTTGTTCTCTGAGCCCAAGGATATATATCAAAACTGGCACAAAAAATTTAGCAAATTACTTATAAAATTTGTAAAGAGCAGAGATGGGCAACTGTATAGTTTTTGCAAATTTGTTTCTGATATTGCTGAGGTTTTTAAAAAAGTATTTGATTCTCTGAAGTTCATATTTGTCTTTTAGGAGTACCTTCCAGCTTTTAGTTATAATTAATTTGAATCCTGTTTCCTGAGTCCAGATAGATAATCACCTCTTTCCTCACGATGATTATTACCCTTTATGATTTGACCTTTCCAGACATTTATCTATCAGATGTCTTTTGTACATATCTAGATTGTATATGCTTATTAGCCTTTCAAAAGAAGTCCTGGATGAAGTCTTCTAGGAGTAGAAATCAAAGAGTTTGTATTTTTTACTTCAGTTGTATTTGGCTGATATTTTCTTTAGTTCAGTGGCATAGAATGGAGATTGGCACAGCAAACATAGTCAACTGGGCTCTTGAGTTTTGGCCAAGAAATGCTCAAGTCATCATGCTGTAGTGGACCAAGTGTGGACATTGGAGCCAGCATCTACTGAATGAGTTAGCTGAATGAGTGACTTCATTCAAATTTCTTAATTTTACCAAGTTAGTTTCCATATCTATAAAACGGGGAAAGGACCTCACTTTTCTGGTTTGTTGTGTGGTTTAAATAAATATTTAGCGTATTAAATGCTCAGTGAATGTTAGATCGTTTCTTTTTCTTAAAGAATTTGATATTCTTCAGAGCATCACAACTTGGATAACATTTACCAAGGAGTATTTCTAAATTTAAAGTTTTCAGCTTACACAATTAAATACCTTTGGTTTTGGATGATGATGATTTAGCTGAAAAGAGCAGGGTCACTGGCTACCAGATAGTTCTTAATTTTTGAGGATTCTGAAGAAAAATACCTGTTGGTTTGAGAGCATCTCTGGTACCTCTGGACTACTAATCAGTTTAATATAAAGGCAGGCACTGTAGTAAACATAGTATACTGTCTTAACCTGTATAATGTTGGGAGAATTAACTCTTTGCTAAAGGTAATCACTCCCGACAGCTTAACTGTATCTAAGCCTTTTATGTTATCTTGAACACTGATAACCAGAGTTTTTTTAAAAATTTATTTATTTTAATATTTATTTATTTATTTGGGTGCGTCAGGTCTTAGTTGTGGCGGCATGCAGGATCTTCACTGGGGCATGCGGGATCTTTCGTTGCAGCACGCGGGCTCTCTAGTTGTGGCACACGGGCTGACCAATGTTTAAATGCAGTCAAATGTATGGATTTAAATGGGCATGACCTCTGAATGATTGTTAAAAGATGGACAGTCTTCCCTACCCTGATTAAACATGGAACTAGTGAACTTCAGTTTGAAATTCATAGTTGGTCTCTTGTGGAAATGTGTTAAGAGGAAAATTGATTATTTTCTTTCCCCCATTTATCACAGACATCATGTTTTCCTTTATCTCCTAAAATGATAGTATCTAGATCTGGAGACCTCTGATGGGCTCCTATTAAGTACAGCTTATTGTGACTGAGATGGTACAACATCAACCACTTGAAATTTAGCTTGGTGTAGATGTAGATGTAGGGTTTTCCTTTGTAGTTTGTAAATTATTGAATGCCTTATGCCAGTGATCAATACTACCTATTTCAGATATAGCTCAGTATTCCTTTTCTGAAAATTGAAATTAATATTAGATTGCTTAGGAAAACTTTATTTACAAATTAATATCATTTACAAATTAATATCTTTGAGTAGGGTGTCAATTATTTTTCTCTATTCTCTAGACTCCAGAAGCTTTAATATTTGGACAAAACAAGAGTTTTGTAGGAGATTCTTTTTTTTAAGGCATTTTAAACATGTTTATTTATTTGTCGTAGTTGCGGCATGCGGGATTTTTTTTTTTTTTTTTTTTAGTCGCGGCATGCGGACTTCTTAGTTGCGGCATGCATGCGGGATCTAGTTCCCTGACCAGGGATCGAACCCGGGCCCCCTGCATTGGGAGCACGGAGTCTTACCCACTGGACCACCAAGGAAGTCCCTTGTGAGAGATTCTGATGGAGTAAGTACAGTTATGATTTGAGTTTCAGAGGCCCAAATGAGGCAGGTATTTGGGTGATATATTGATAAGAGATATCAATTGAAAAGTAAGGAAATCTCTCCCCTGCCCCCATTATTCCCTGTTACTGTTTATAAAGAATTATTTTCTTGCGGAGATCCTAGAGTAAAGGTCCTCCAGCTAGTAGATCGCCAAAACAGTTACCACTGCCTTACCTCCTCTTTGGTTGGCTTGGATTTCTTTCCCACTGCTTTCTGACCCCTAATCAGTACTCTTGAGAAATAAAAACTCCTTATAAAGTGATTGGAGACATCTGTCCTAAAACAAAAAAAATGTTAATTAGGAGAAATTGTTGTAAAATATACATTACAAGGACCTAAGCCATTTTTATAGTTTGCATATACTGTTGTGACTACTTCGCTGTGAAACCTTGCTATATGATTTTTGTTAGATGTGGATTCAACTGCCCTGAGTGGTGTGAATTGATAGGGCTAAATGAGCTATCTACCTGTGAGACAGCTTCAGGAAAAAAATCTTTAGTGAATTTATTTAGTGTCTTATCAGTGTCTGTTCCCTAGCACTAGCAATAAGGGATAAAGAAAAGGAGCTTGGTTGGCAATATGTCTTCGTTTTTTGGTAATTTGGGGTTTGGTATTGATGCTGTGATTTCCTGTCTTGGATGTTGGCTTTGGAAACTAAACAGTTAAAGCTTCATGATTTGAGAGGAAACTAGCTCTCATGAATGAAGGCAAAGTTTGGCACTAGGCCAGAATAATGGGGGTGATAGTTAGGGTGGGGAGACTAACTGACTTTTGTACCACAAATGACTTTTAAAAATGAAGAGATAATTCCGTGTCCTGAGGTTATAAACCGGCTACAACTGGTTTTTATCCCCCCCACCCCGCTCCTGCCCCCGCTAGGCATCATGGGTAAAAGTAAGCATCCCCCTGTTTCTTTTGTTTAATATAACAGTACGCCATGTGATTGGCAGGGCAGTGCCCGCTTGGAGACCGGGTTTGTGCAGGTCCCCCAGGGGGGCTGGCACGTATGGGGCCTCCCCTGTGCTATAGAAAGAGCTTCTCTTACGATAGAAGAGAGAAAGGGAACCCCTCCTAAAAAACAAAACAAAACAAACAAACAAACCTAAACCCATCTCTTATTCCTTTTTTTCCTCCTTTTTCTGTTTCCTCCCCTTTCTTGTCTCCAGCTTTCCTGGCAGCTAAAGGAGGGAGCAGAAAAATGTATACCTGTAAGTACGTTTAACTGTCTTGCCCGCCCCCCCCCGCCCTTTTTTCTTTTTCTAAAAGCAGAAACTCAATTCTTCACAACGTTTTCCTCACTATGTGTAGAAGGTGATACGCTGAGGTTTCTGATGGGATTGAAGTAATAAGTACTGTTGCTTTTAAAAATTTGTTGCAGGATAATTGTTTCTCATACAAAGCTCCTTTTGGTTTGGATCCTCAACCCTTCTACTTCATCCTTTTGCTATAATGGTCTCTGGATTCTAGTTTTCTTCAAGCTGAAGCTGTGAGAGGAATGTTATGCTAAGGTCTTCTTTTTCTTTTTTTAAATTTCTTTTGTCTGTAGCAATGGTGGTTCTAGCTCCCCCTTATCCTCACTACCCACCCCCCCTTCCCATGTCAGCTCCGACGCTGCTCTGTGAATGGAGTCAACCAGCTGACTGAGTGCTGGCATCGTGCCAGGGGCTGCAAAGCAATGAGAATGTGCGCGCACTCGCATGTGTAAGTGTATACAGAACACAAAGGGAAAAGCCTGCAGTCTAGGAAATCACAGGCTATTATATAAGGAAGTCTGCGTCATCTCTGCTTACTTGTGCTGATGGACAAGGAACAGGGGAAGGCTTAGAGCAAGAAAAATACCCTTTTGATGTATGTACATACACACATTTTTTCCCTTCCTGTCTTTATTGAAAAAAACAAAAACAAAAAAACACATATTTCTGTTGTGGCAAAATGAGACAGGGCTTCTCTGTCCAGGTGGTAGTGACCTTGTTCCTAGTGAAGTGTAGTAATAACTCTTCTGAGAGGTGAAGCAGTTTGTTCCGAGTCTCTTCTTCCTGCCCCGATTTGGAGGTGTGTGTGCTTGAGGAAGAGGGGTGACTAGAAGAGAAATGCCTCCTGAATTTAACAGCTATAATTTGTTACTTTTTTCTTGTTTTCCAGACTGTTTCTAATCATTCAGTATTGCCAAGGGTACGGGGTGAGGGGGGAGGTGCTCTTTTTTTTTTCCTTTTAGAAATTTATTTATTTATTTATTTTTGGCGGTGTTGGGTCTTCATAGCTGCGCACGGGCTTTCTCTGGTTGCAGCAAGTGGGGGCTACTCTTCGTTGCGGTGCGCGGGCTTCTCATTGCAGTGGCTACTCTAGTTGCGGAGCACAGGCTCTAGGCGCGCGGGCTTCAGTAGTTGTGGCGTGCAGGCTCAGTAGTTGTGGCTCACGGGCCCAGTTGCTCCGCGGCATATGGGATCTTCCCGGACCAGGGATCAAACCTGTGTCCCCTGCATTGGCAGGTGGATTCTTAACCACTGCACCACCAGGGAAGTCCTGGGGGCGGTGCTCTTAAGGAGAAGGAAAAGGCCAGGTAATAGAGCAAATACTATCTATTAGCTACTCCTTTGAGTCCTCCCTCTCTTTTCTCTTTATTTCTTGTTTTTGTTTTATTTCATGTATTACAAAAATGCAGTAGTCTCCCCCTGCCATCTGCTGCAGAGTTAGGATTGTTCAAAGGGAAGGTCAAACAGCATGTGAAAGAAAGGAAAAATGAAAGATCTAAGCTTCCAGACATTGCAAGTGTTACAATTTTGGGATTCAGTTGGAGTGATTGTATCTTTAATTGGTCATTAAGAGCTCATTTAGAAATTGTATTTCAATTTACCACTAATTTACCATGGTGCCTTTTTTCCTAGTTTCTTAATTTCTCTTTATGTGCTTCTTAGGTGTGTTAACGTATATATGAAACAGCTCTTGTGTTAAGTGGAAATGTGAAATAAAGTGTGTTAGGGAATAAAAGAAGGTCATACTGTTACAGTCATTTTATGTAAGTTTATTTTTGCTCCTGTCTGTTTGGAGTAATGACGCTGATGTGCAGTAAGTGGGTAGGGAGACTTTAGAGTAAGAGAGAACTTTTGAAGTAGTTTATCCTATAATAAGGTTTGTCACGTTGCAGTCTAGAGGAAGTTCCTTAATTCAGTCTTTTTGATTCTTTGTGTTATAGCCCATGAATTTGTGTTCTTGCCATGTTTTCACAAGCAACAATCTTTGAATATACTGTGTATATTTTTCTCTTTGATATGTGAGTGTTGATGCAAGTGTGAGGAGGTGCATATGAGGTTGTACTTTCTTTAAGGGTTGCTGGTTGGGACTTAGAAGAGTGGCTGGCCTGCTTATTCCCTAGGCTGCCCCCAGTTACTTCCCTACCACAAGTAGCTGGAGCTCACTCTTCCAAATGTCCATTTTGATTAAGGGAGATTTTTTTCCCTGTCAGTTGAATACTAAAGACAAAACAGCAACAGAGACCAGCCTAGCTCAAACCTAAAGGCTACATAAAGATTCATTCCAAGCTGTGTGATTCCCTAGTTCTTGGAAGTAATAATTACCTTTTTGAGTTGATATTATCCTCTTATACTATTGGGTTGGCCAAAAGGTTTGTTCGGTTTTTTCCGTAAGATGGCTCTAGTAGCACTTAGTTGTCTTCATCTTCATTCAAAACAGTTTTGTTAGATTGTATGTGACAGCTGTCATATCAGCGTGCATTTAAAAAAAGATATCAAAATTGGTGAATTTTTGTGTAGCTATTTTAATATTGAAAATGGAAGAAAAAAGCAACATTTTCAGTATATTATGCTTTATTATTTCAAGAAAGGGAAAAATGCAACTGAAATGCAAAAATAGATTTCTGCAGTGTATGGAGAAGGTGCTGTGACTGATCGAATGTGTCAAAAATGGTTTGCGAAGTTTCGTACTGGAGACTTCTCGCTGGACGATGCTCCACGGTCGGATAGACCAGTTGAAGTTGATAGCGGTCAAATCGAGATATTAATTGAGAACAATCAACGTTATACCACGCGGGAGATAGCCCACATACTCAAAATATCCAAATCAAGCGTTGAAAGTCATTTGCACCAGCTTGGTTATGTTAATTGCTTTGGTGTTTGGGTTCCACGTAAGTTAAGTGAAAAAAAACCTTCTTCTTTTTTTTTTTTTTTAAATTATTAGCACCTTTTAAAATATTATTTATTTATTTATTTATTTATTGGCTGTGTTGGGTCTTCGTTTCTGTGCGAGGGCTTCCTCTAGCTGCGGCAAGCGGGGGCCACTCTTCATCGCGGTGCGCGGGCCTCTCACTATCTCGGCCTCTCTTGTTGCGGAGCACAGGCTCCAGACGCGCAGGCTCAGTAGTTGTGGCTCACAGGCCTAGTTGCTCCGCGGCATGTGGGATCTTCCCAGACCAGGGCTCGAACGCGTGTCCCCTGCATTGGCAGGCAGATTCTCAACCACTGTGACACCAGGGAAGCCCAGCAGACGGATTCTTAACCACTGCGCCACCAGGGAAGTCCCTACAAAATTCTGTTATTGGAAAAAATTTCAGTTCCCTGGAAGACTGTAAAAGGCACCTGGAACAGTTCTTTGCTCAAAAAGATGAAAAGTTTTGGGGGACTTCCTTGGTGGCACAGTGGTTAAGAATCTGCCTGCCAATGCAGGGGACACGGGTTCGTTTCCTGGTCCAGGAAGATCTCACATGCCGCAGAGCAAGTAAGCCCGTGCGCCACAACTACTGAGCTAGCGCTCTAGAGCCTGCGAGCCACAACTACTGAGCCCACAAGCCACAACTACTGAAGCCCGTGCCTAGAGCCTGTGCTCTGCAAAAAGAGAAGCCACCGCAATGAGGAACCCACGCACCGCAATGAAGAGTAGCCCCCGCGCGCAGCAACGAAGACCCAATGCAGCCAAAAAAAAAAAAAAAAAAAAAAAGTTTTGGGGGAAGATAGAATTATGAAGTTGCCTGAAGGATGGCAGAAGGGGGCTTCCCTGGTGGCGCAGTGGTTGAGAATCTGCCTGCCAATGCAGGGGACATGGGTTCAAGCCCTGGTCTGGGAAGATCCCACATGTCGCGGAGCAACTGGGCCCGTGAGCCACAACTACTGAGCCTGCGCGTCTGGAGCCTGTGCTCCGCAGCAAGAGAGGCCGTGACAGTGAGAGGCCCGCGCACCGCGATGAAGAGTGGTCCCCGCTTGCCGCAACTAGAGAAAGCCCTCGCACAGAAACAAAGACCCAGCACAGCCAATAAATAAATAAATAAATAAATAAATAAATTTATTTAAAAAAATGGCAGAAGGTAGTGGAACAAAAGGGTGAATACGTTGTTCAATAAAGTTCTTGGTGAAAATGAAAAATGTGTCTTTTATTTTCACTTAAAAACCGAAGGCACTTTTTGGCCAACCCAATATTATTTGTAATGTCCTCCATGGGAACCAGCCGTTTTACAGGTGCGTATGTATAGTATTATTATGTTTTAATTCTGTCTATAGGATGCTTGCGTATTCGACTGATAGGTTTCAAAAATCTTTTGCAGTCTTTTACTTTTAACTTTTCTCTTTGTACCTGGAAGCAGATTAGTAACGATAATCTATGGTTAGGTAGTTAAAATCAGTGAGGCATAAGTTAGCACATTCTATCAATGGACAGATTTTTTTTTTTTCTTAATTCCCATAGGCCCTAGTTACTGTTTAGGAGTGACTGAAGAGTAGTTTTGAAGGATGTGTGAAAAATATGTCCTTTGACCACCTCTGTCTCCTTCATTCTAATGTTTTATTTTTTTTTTTAGCATCTTTATTGAAGTATAATTGCTTTACAATGGTGTGTTAGTTTCTGCTTTATAGCAAAGTGAATCAGCTATACATATACATACATCCCCATATCTCCTCCCTCTTGCGTCTCCCTCCCACCCTCCCTATCCCACCCCTCTAGGTGGTCACAAAGCACCAAGCTGATCTCCCCATTCTAATATTTTAAATAATGTCTGGCAGCTTTCCTTTGATATATATTAGAACTTTTCTGCTGATTTATTATAATTATTCTTTATAATATATATTATTATAAAATGTATTAGTATAATAAGATAATGTTATATTTGTGCTGATTTATTATAAGGTGATAGTGGGAGAGGGCTGCTTACCTCCTATTCATGAGCTTTTTAGGCAGCACATCCTAACTTGTCTCATTTAAGCATAGGAGCCTTTATGATCCTTGGTGTGTATTATTAAACAAAACAGTGTGTCATCTAAGGCAAGGTCACCTAGGCTCTTCCATTCAAGGACGTGAGCCAAGGTTTGTGCAGTAAACTCAATGAAATAGAAGAGACTGTTAAAACAGTGACTGTCTGTTTTTATTTAGAATTACTGCCTTAGCAGTTTGGATTAAAAAACTAAAAATGGGGGGCTTCCCTGGTGGCACAGTGGTTAAGAATCCGCCTGCCAACGCAGGGGACATGGGTTCGAGCCCTGGTCCGGGAAGATCCCACATGCCGCGGAGCAACTAATCCCATGCGCCACAACTACTGAGGCTGCGCTCTAGAGCCCGCGAGCCACAAATACTGAAGCCCGCGCGCCTAGAGCCTGTGCTCTGCAGTGAGAGAAGCCACCGCAATGAGAAGCCCACACACCACAACTAGAGAAAGCCCGGCAATGAAGACCCAACACGGCCATAAATAAATAAATAAATAATAAATAAAATCTATTTTAAAAATTAAAAAAAGGATTATTTTTTTAAAAATGACAATATAGACAGATAGCATAGTCTGATGATTAGGAACATGGGCCGTGCAGTAAGAAAGACCTGTGTTTGAGTCAGGCTTAGCTACTTAAAAACTATGAGACCTTATCTGTTTCTGTTTTCTCTTCTGTAAAAGGAGAATTATTTAAATTATTAAAGCCCTCCTTTAAAGGGCTTAAATGAAGTAATGCATTGTGAAGCACTTTAGCACAGTGCTTAGCAAATAATAAGACCTCAGTGAGTGTTAGCAGCTATTACTAATATTCCTATCTATTGGGTTTGTGTATACTGTTTTCAGTGTTCCTATTAGTTTCTTTAGCCAGTCTGTAACTATATCCTTTTTAAACTTTTGGCATCTTTTGAGTTACACTGGGTTGATTGACGTATATGTTGGAAGAGTCTAGATCAGGAGTCAGAAACTACAGCTACTGCCTGGTTTTATAAATAAAGTTTTACTAGAACACAGCCTTTTGCTTACAACAGCGGAGTTGAGAAGTTAGCCCACAAAGTGTAAAATATTTACTGTCTGACCCTTTACAGAAAAAGTTTGCAGACTCCTGTTCTAGATCAAGAGTCCTTTTTTTTTTTTTTTTCAAGAAAAGTGAACCAGAAAGCAAGTTCTAGAAATCAAAAGGGAAGTAATTAAAATAGACTAGATTTAAATGGACCAGAAGGAATTAATCATTTCAGGCTTTTAGGAATGGGATTCTTTAGCCTGGGGAATAGTGGGAAGAGGTCCGTTAACGTAGCTGATACGAGTTAGGTGAAAGAAAGTACCATTTGGAGTTGGTTAGGCAATAACAGTGCTTACATGGTCTATTGGGGCATTTCATAGTAGTGGGTAATAAGGGAAGTACAAAGGAGAGATTTGCTGCCAAGGAGTTTGCATTAAACCTGCAAAATAGTATGAATTGGTAGGTTACTCTAACAAGTGTATTAGAAGTGTGATCTACCTTTTTGACCCACCTTCTAGAGAAATGGAAATAAAAACAAAAATAAACAAATGGGACCTAATGAAACTTAAAAGCTTTTGCACAGCAAAGGAAACCATAAACAAGACGAAAAGACAACCCTCAGAATGGGAGAAAATATTTGCAAATGAAGCAAGTGACAAAGGATTAATCTCCAAAATTTACAAGCAGCTCCTGCAGCTGAATATCAAAAAAACCAACAACCCAATCCAAAAATGGGCAGAAGACCTAAATAGACATTTCTCCAAAGAAGATATACAGATTGCCAACAAACACATGAAAGGATGCTCAACATCACTAATCATTAAGAGAAATGCAAATCAGAAGTACAGTGAGGTATCACCTCACACCAGTCAGAATGGCCATCATCAAACAATCTACAAACAGTAAATGCTGGAGAGGGTGTGGAGAAAAGGGAACCCTCTTGCCCTGTTGGTGGGAATGTAAATTGATACAGCCACTATGGAGAACAGTATGGAGGTTCCTTAAAAAACTAAAAATAGAACTACCATACGACCCAGCAATCCCACTACTGGGCATATACCCTGAGAAAACCATAATTCAAAAAGAGTCATGTACCACAATGTTCATTGCAGCTCTGTTTACAATAGCCAGGACATGGAAGCAACCTAAATGTCCATCATCGGATGAATGGATAAAGAAGATGTGGCACATATATACAATGGAATATTACTCAGCCATAAAAAGAAACGAAATTGAGTTATTTGTAGTGAGGTGGGTGGACCTAGAGTCTGTCATACAGTGAAGTAAGTCAGAAAGAGAAAAACAAATACCATATGCTAACACATATACATGGAATCTAAAAAAAAAAAACGGTTTTGAAGAACCTAGGGGCAGGACGGGAATAAAGACACAGACCTACTAGAGAATGGACTGAGGACACGGGGAGGGGGAAGGGTAAGCTGGGACAAAGAGAGTGGCATGGACATAAATACACTACTAAATGTAAAATCAGTAGCTAGTGGGAAGCAGCCACATAGCACAGGGAGATCAGCTTGGTGCTTTGTGACCACCTAGAGGGGCGGGATAGGGGGGGAGGGAGACGCAAGAGGGAAGAGATACGGGGATATATGTATATGTATAGCTGATTCACTTTGTTATAAAGTAGAAACTAACACAAAAAAGTAGAAGTGTGATCTATGGACTCTTGTGGATCCCTGAGACCCTTTCAGGGAGTCTTGCGATGAAAGCTATTTCATAGTAATACAAAGGCATTATTTTGCCTTTTTCCCTTTGTTGGCATTTGCACTGATGATCCAAAAACAGTGGTGAGTAAAACTGCTCTGATGCCTTAGTATGAATCAAAGCGGTGGCACCAAACTGTACTAGTAGTCATTGTATTCTTCATTGCCATGCAGTTTAAACTTGCAGGTTAAAAAAAAAAATCTAGTTTCACTTAAGGATGTTCTTGATGAAGCAGTAAAAATGAATTTTATTTAATCTTGGCCTTTCAGAACATGGGTTTTGAATATTTTGTGTGATAAAATGAGAAGTACTTATAAAGCACTTTTGCTACATGTTGAGCTACAGTGGTTGTCTCAAGGACTCAAGGAAAAGTGTAATCAAGTTACAAGCTACCTAGCTGCTTTCTTCATAGAACATTGATTTTACTTGTTACTTGATGAAAGAATAATCAGGGACTTCCCTGGTGGTCCAATGGTTAAGACTGTGCCCCCAATGTAGGGGGCACGGGTTTGATCCCTGGTCGGGGAACTAAGATCCCACATGCCGCACGGCACAGCCTACAAAATTAAAAAAAAAAAAAAAAAAAAAGAATTATCAGTGAACTATGATCTTTAGATTTGGGTATTTGGCAGACATATTCTTAAAATTTTTCAAGGAAAGCAACTGACTATATTTGTGCCCAGTGATAAAATTCGAATAAAAATTAAACCATGAGTTTGACAGCTTCCAGGACTTAAATATCAATACTTTTCTGATGAGATTAGTGGTGGTATCGACAAATGTGATTTTTAAAAATATATATTTTATAATGAACTGTATCAGCATTTGAAATCTACATGACCTAGTGGACCAGAATTTTCCAGGTGATCAATGCATGATGTAAAAAAATCATGCTTGGGTAAAAGAGCCATTCAGAGTATAAGGTAGACAATGGATTTTAAAGTAACAGTATGAAGTTTATTGATAAGGTTTCAGATTTGACGTTGCAACTAACCTTTAGAAACTACTGTGTTGTTTTTTTTTTTAATTGAGGTAAAATTCATGTAACAGAATTAACTATTTTAAGTTGTATAATTCGGTGGCATTTAGTACATTCACAGCGTTTTGCAACCACTACCTAAATCAAATTTCAGAACATTTTCATCACCCCAAAAGGAAACCTGTACCCATTAAGCAGTCGCTTCCCGTTTCTCCATTTCCCAGCGCCTTGCAACCACTAGTCTGGTTTCTGTCTCCATGGATATATCTATTCTGGATATTTCATATAAATGGAACCATCCAGTATGTGACCTTTATTCGTCTGTTCTTTCACTTAGCATGTTTTTGAGGTTCATCCATGTTGTAGCATGTATCAGTACTTCATTCATTTTTATGCCTGAATAATATCCACTATAAGAATATACCATATTTTGCTTATCCATTCATCAGTTCACATTCATGTGAACGTTGGGGTGGTTTCCACCTTTTTTGCTATTGTAAGTAGTACTGCTACGAACATTTTGTACAGGTTTTTGTTTGAATACCTGTTTTCTTTTTTTTTTTTAATTTATTTTTTATTTGTTTATTTTTGGGTGCGTTGGGTCTTCGTTGCTGCCCACAGACTTTCTCTAGTTGTGGTGAGTGGAGGACGGGGGCGCTACTCTTCGTTGTGGTGTGTGGGCTTCTCATTGCGGTGGCTTCTCTTGTTGTGGAGCATGGGCTCTTGGCGCATGGGCTTCAGTAGTTGTGGTGTGTGGGCTCAATAGTTGTGGCTCGCGGGCTCTAGAGTACAGGCTCAGTAGTTGGTGGCGCATGGGCTTAGTTGCTCTGCGGCATGTGAGATCTTCCCGGACCAGGGGTCGAACCTGTGTCCCCTGCATTGGCAGGCGGATTCTTAACCACTGCGCCACCAGGGAAGTCCCGAATACCTGTTTTCCATTCTTTTAGTTATTTACCTATGAATGGAATTCCTGGGCCATATGATGATTCTATGTTTTTGATAATTCTAACTTTCTGAGGAACTACCAAACCATTTTCCAAAGCAGATGTCCCACTTTACATTCCTGCCAGCAATATACTAGAATTACACTTTCTCCATGTTCTCACCAACACTTATTTTCTGTCTTTTTGATTATAGTCATCCTGGGAGGTATGAATTGATATCTCATTGTGGTTTTGGTTTGTATTTCTCTAATGACTAATGATGTTGAGCATCTTTGCGTGTGCTTTTTGGCCATTAGTATATTTTTTGGATAAATATCTATTCAAGTCCTTTGCCCACGTGTGTTGAGCTTTGAGTATATCAAAGATGAAGGTGTCCACAATTCTGACCAATTGAAAGGAGTATTAGAATACCCCTCTCTGTTATCAGTATGAACTCACGAGTTTTAATCTGTATACATGTTTTTGCACACATACACATATACAGATATAGACATGGACATGTGTTTGTACGCACATACATATATTTCTTGTTCTGAGAGGACACCACGGTAGCGCAGCAAGCACATATGACACCAGTTCTTGGTTTCTAGATGCCAGTATCCAATAAAAGGAACCAGAGCTCCTTGGAGAAATGACTAGGGCAGAGAAAAAATTCACATGAATCTGAAATATCACGTGTAACCAGAAAGTAATGAAATGCTAAAAAAAAAATAAAGATGGAGAGTCAACTTGAAGGAGCTTCCAATGACCAAGTCTGGGACAGTTTGAAGAATAAAATAAGTAATGATAGTAATGAACTATAACCCATGGGATAAAATAAATATCCACAAGTCCATACTGCTATAAATAAATACTTGAATAAATAAATGGGGAAGAGGGGACAGCTATTTATTCCAGTAAAATTCAAAATATGTAAGAATGATGGAAACATTAGGCAAATGCTACAGTAATAATTGTTGCAGGCAAGAATTACCTGTAAGGACTTCCCTGGTGGTCCAGTGGTTAAGAATCTGTCTTGCAATGCAGGGGGTGCCCGTTCAACCCCTGGTCAGGGAACTAAGATCCCACATGCCGAGGGGCAACTAAGTCTGCACACCACAATTAGCGAGAAGGCTGTGCACCGCAATGAAGTGAAGAGCCCGCACCTCAACGAAAGATCCTGCGTGCCACAGCTAAGACCCAACACAGCTAAAAAATAAATAAATATTAAAAACAAAGAAGAATTATCTATAGATGTTAAAATTAGTGGGTAGAAGTTTGATGCAAAATGGGATTTAGCATAACCTTCCAGTATCTCCCCATAATAACTTTTCAGTGGAGAAACCTGGCAGACACCACCTCAGTCAAGTGATTAAAGTTAACATCACCCATAGTTCAACATATTGACATTATGTACTTCCTGATATGATACACTGAGAAGGCCACAACATCACTTTTGTGACATTGCCAAAAATACATAGGCTCAGTCTAATCATGTGAAAACATCAGGCAAACCCAAATTGAGATATATTTTACAAAAGAACTGGCCAGTACTCTTCAAAAATGTGAAGGTAAAGAAAGACTAATAAACTGCCACATGTTAGAGGAGACCAAAGAGACATGACAACTAAATACTATGTGGGATTGTGGATTGTATCCTGGGTCTGAAAAGGATATTAGTAGGAAAACTAGTGAAATGTGCATAAGGCCTGTAGAGTAGCTAATAGTATTGTATCAGCAATTCAGGGGACTTCTCTAGTGGCACAGTGGTTGGGAATCCGCCTGCCAATGCAGGGGACACGAGTTTGATCCCTGGTCCAGGAAAATCCCACATGCTGCGGAGCAGCTAAGCCCATGCGCCACAACTACTGAGCCTGCACTCTAGAGCCCGTGAAGCACAACTACCAAGCCTGTGCGCCACAACTACTGAAGCCCGCGCGCCTAGAGTCCGTGCTCCGCAACAAGAGAAGCCACCGCAGTGAGAAGCCTGCGCACTGCAACAAGAGTAGCCCCTGCTTGCTGCAACTAGAGAAAGCCCGTGCACAGCAACGAAGACCCAACGCAGCCAAAAATAAACAGAAATTTTAGAAAAACCAATATTCATTTCTTGGTTTCAGTAATGTTATACTGTGGTTATGTAAGATAACACTACAACTATACTTCAGTTAAAATTTAATTTTAAAATACTTCAATTTTAAAAATAATTTTTTAAAAAGATGTTAACATTAGGGAGAACAGGATGAAGAGTATGTAGGGCTTCTCTGAACTATTGTTGCAACTTTCTGTAAGTTTAAAATTTCAAAGCTGAAAAAGTTTCTTTAAATAATGAGTTCATTAAAGACTTTAAATCTAAATTTTAAAAAAATGCCCTTCTTTTTCTAACTACTCATCTGTTTAAGACCAGATTTTTTTGGGGGACTTCCCTGGTGGTCCAGTGGCTAAGACTGCACACTCCCAATGCAGGGGGCCCGGGTTTGATCCCTGGTCAGGGAACTAGATCCCACATGCCGCAACTAAGAAGTTCGCATGCTGCAATTAAAGATGCCACATGCAGCAGCATAGATCCCGCGTACCTCAGCTAAGACCTGATGCAGATAAATAAGTAATAAATAAATATTAAAAAAAATTTTTTTCTCCATACATATATACTTCAACTAAAACAACATATCACAGCAGATTGAATGCAGCAGCAGTTATGGGAATCCAGCTGTCTTTTTTGTTTTTTTAAATTTTTTTTTTGTCTGCATTGGGTCTCCGTTGCTGCGCGCGGGCTTTCTCTAGTTGCAGCGAGTGGGGGCTACTCTTCTTGCGGTGCGCGGGCTTCTCATTGCGGTGGCTTCTCTTGTTGTGGAGCACAGGCTCTAGGCGCGTGAGCTTCAGTAGTTGCGGCGCGCGGGATTAGTTGCTCCGCGGCATGTGAGATCTTCCTGGACCAGGGCTTGAACCCATGTCCCCTGCATTGGCAGGCGGATTCTTAACCACTGCACCACCAGGGAAGTCCTAATGAACTAATGTTTTTAAAATTCTGTTTTAATTTCTAATATGGTGACTATTGATAGCTATAGCGTACAAGCAAAAAATCTCTTTGGAGTCTTAATTTTTAGGAGTGTCCTCTTAAAGGGATCCTGAGACCAAAAAGTTTTGAGAACTGGGAGAGTATGCCTAAGAGCTGCAACAAAGATCCAAAAACTCAAGGGTGCAAACAAGATAGAACGTATTTCTTTCATGTAATTGCCCAAGGTGATTGGTTCCTGATGCTCTGTTGTTTTGTGTGGTAATTCAGGAACTCAGGTTCTTTTATACTAATTTTCCTGCTGATCCCTAGAACAGTGGTTCTTATACTTTAGCGTGCATCAGAGTCACCTGGAATGCTTGTTAAAACATAAAACACAGTCCCTAGTCTCTTTCCCCAGAATTTCTGATTCATGGGTTTGGAATGGGGCTCGAGAGTTTGTATATCCAACAAATTCCTAAGAGATGCTGATACCACTATCAGGGGGATCAACTTCTAGGGTATTGTCCTTGTCTGCAGGCTTGAAACTGTGTTGCAGCCAGCAGGAAGGGGAAAAAGCATGAAAGAGTTTGCCTACTTTTTATAGTTCTTGGGCTGAAAGCGGCACACATCACTTCCTCTTTATTCCATCGGCAAGGCAAGAATTTAGCCTAACAATCACCAAGGGAGGTTAGGAAATGTAGTGAGCTGAACAACTAGGTAGCCAGTATTTCCGTTACTATGGAAGGAGGGGGGGATTGATTTTGATGGGCAGTGAGCAACAGTATCAAGACATTGGAAAAATAAATACTTGGATAGGACTAATTAACTAGGCAATATGTTTTATCATAAAGAACAGAAATTTACTTAGAAGTGTGGCAGGGGAAAGTCTAGGAGAGTAGTATATGTATATATAAAAGTGAAACTGTCTTTTGGAAGATTGGGACAGAGTAACTTGGTTAGGAGGGCAGAGTAGAGGGGGCCAGGTAGTAAGTAATAGTGGAAGGTATTATACTGCAAGAAGGCTTATCAGATTTATATGATAAATTGATTCAGCAAGAAGCCAGCTGAGAAGCTGTTCTCTCCTGCTGTAAGGGTCTTAAGGTCCTTCTCTGTTGATGATGCTCTGTGTTGTTATTTTCCCATTCTAAATCATAGCCACAGAAATAATTTTAGGGGCTCTTGGTGCCTTGGTGTTAATTACCCATATATGTTTATCTGATACATAATTTTCTCTAATGTGACCCCAGGGGGTGGCAGTTGCATGGTATAGCCCCTTGCCTCCTTGACCTACAAACCCAAATGAAAAATGGGGAGCCAAAACTTAGCTGACCACCTAGAATAGGGTGGGGATATTGTATGGGGGTTGAGGCTTCTTGCTTTAGAAATGGGAAGATGTTTATATAGAGAATAATCATCAAAAGTTTCCTTCTAGTAAGAAAGCTGAATAATCCTGAAGTAGCAGAAATGAATCAGCTCTGCTGTTGAAGTTAAAATTATGTAGCATTTGCTCAGTCTCATTTGCTCCATTGTCCACTACCCAAGTAGCATGCAAATGAAGGATTCAGTTATTCACTTAACAGGTAATCATTGAGTGATTTTTTTTTTTAAGTGCCAGGAACTTATCTCAGAACTGGGGATATAGCAGTGAATAAAGTAGACAAATCCTTCACTCCATAGTGTTTATAAGTTAGTAGAGGAAGAAGGAAGACAATAACCAAATGCATACTGTATCAGAAAAATAAATCAGGATTTGGGTGAAAGGGTTAATGTGCCTTTGTTTTCAGTGTAGATCAATTTAAGTAGGACTCGTGATATTCTACCTAAGAGTGGCTTAAGACAAGTTTTAACTGTGTCATACATGTAATTTTTGCACCTTTAATTTGTAGAGGTAAGTCTTGACTCAGAAGAAAGTTGATAAAAGTGAAATGTGATTTCTTTGGATCCCAGCTTCCTTCTTTGCAGGCTTGATGTTTTGTAACAGCTTTAGTGATATTTGTAGTAATCTGCCAGTGTCTTCTATAGTTGTGTCAGGTTTATTTCTAACCTATGGTTGATAATATTGCTAGATATATTGTAGTATAATAAACACTTTAGGGTATGATCTGTCCTGTGTCTTTTTGTCTTATACAGAGATCAGGGTGGTCTCTCTTGGTTCCCTGTTATCGAAACCTCCTTTTAATGAGAAGTAGTTAATAGAGCTCAGGTATTCACATTGATGCATACTCTTCTCAAGCCCTTGTCCACAATCTTTTCTGTTGCATCAAATGTTGAATTCCAGAGATTGTTACCTCTAGGACTGTATGGAAGCAACTTCTAAGATGATCCAATAAAATGGTACATTCAGAGATAATTTTACTCTTTGTAGCATCTAACATATTCTGTAGCCACTTTGTTTTTCCTTAGGGGCTTTTACCCCCATTTGAGGAATTCGTTTTGCAGTTTGGTTTGTATGTGTTTAAGTTCCTTTAGGGAACTAAAATAGAGAGGTTCCATCCTAGGAAAGTGTGGAGTTAATTGTTGGGAATAATTGGCAGTAGGAAGCATTAGATAGCCTGGAAGGAGCTCAGCTATCTGGTTTGCATTAGGGTAGTTTGGAGATGTGCAGAACAGAACCATTGCTCTGTGATCTTTGCCAGGACCTGGAAGTACAATTTGCTTCCAGTTTGGTGGAAGTCAAATGGCCGTTCATTCAGCTTACATTTGCAAGTAGTGGGCATGAGCCTACTAATCTCTGAAGCTCCATTGAGATAGAATTTATTGGTATGGTTATGTTTATCCCTTTAAAGTACAAGAATTTTCATTACAGAAACTTTATTAGACCTACTCTTTGTGGAATAAATATCTGGCTAGGCTGCTCCTTATAACATTCTGCCTTCTCTGTTATGAGTAATTTAGTATACAGAGCTATGAATATCCTTGAGGGATATTCTGGAGAAACTTTTGTGAAGGCAAAAACTTCTGTAAGACTCTCCTAAAGCTTACAAATCACTGCTGTTTCCCTTTCATGACCACCTCCCAGCTCTTGTTTCCTCAAAGTGCAAAAATGTGGTTACCCTCACAGTCCACTGAATTCAAATACCTCTGGTTTTACTAGTCTGATTATTAGAGTGTGTATATGGTAAATATTTAGTTGGTGTGTGTGCTACTACTTTCATATGTTGTACCTATGGCAGACAATAATTGAATAAAAATCTTTACTGATGGAACAGAGTGTTACAGTTGCAGCAAGCAAGGGCTACTCTTCGTTGCGGTGCGCAGGCTTCTCATTGCGGTGGCTTCTCTTGTTGTGGAGCACGGGCTCTAGGCGCGCGGGCTTCAGTAGTTGTGGCACACAGGCTCAGTAGTTGTGGCTTGCGGGCTCTAGAGTGCAGGCTCAGTAGTTGTGGTGCATGGGCTTAGTTGCTCTGTGGCATGTGGGATCTTCCCAGACCAGGGCTCCAACCCGTGTCCCCTGCATTGGCAGGCGGATTCTTAACCACTGTGCCACCAGGGAAGCCCCAGACAGGTTTATTTAGTCTTTCTAAGTCTCAATTACTTCATTCATAGGATGGGGATAATGCGGACTTCATAGGAATGTTTTGAGAGTTAAATGAAGTGTTGTTTCTGTGTTTCTTAGCCCACAGTTTTGATATTTAGCCTCGCTCAAATGTTATTTCCTTTCTCCTATATCCCCTGCCCCTTTGCTCCCAGTACACAAGATGTTAATTCTCTTCCTGTTGAAGTGCACTTTCCCCCAACTGTTTTCAGATTTGTGTGATGAATATATCACTCAAAAAATGATTTATCTGAGAAGAGGCTCTCCTGAGTATGTGTGCATGAAATGTACCTAAGAGATCATGTTTTTCAGAGCAGTGTGAAAGATCACAACTGTTCAAAACTCTTCTTTCCTACCGCCCATTATTATTAGTGCCCTGGTAGAAAACATGAAAAAAAATTTTTTTTTTGTTTTCTTCTTTTAAGTATTATTTTTATAATGTTCCTAAGGAAAGCTTACATTTTCTCTACTTTGCCCAAAGAAAAATGGAGTGTTAATAGATAAGTTCTGAAGGAGGTTGGAAAAATGTGGCTAACTCCTATTCCTTTATTTAATTATATACTCCCTAGATTACTTACTTCCCTGTTTCTTTTGTGAAAGTTTAGGGCAGTCATTCTTAAACTATATAGAGTGATAATAATCACCAGGAAAACATGATAAAATGCAGATTCCTTGGCTCCTCACTGAGCAATTCCAGTTCATTACTTTGAAATGGCCCTGGGAGGATACATTTTAAACACATATCTGAAGTAATTCTGATGTAGGGTCTAAAATGATACTTAGAGAAACATGGGTTTAAAGTAAAAGAAAAATGACAAAATTAAATTTTTTGAGTTCCATCCATGAGTGACACATTGGTCTACATTGCCCTCTTTAGTGATACTTCTCCAAACCTTCAAAAAAACCAAATTTTGGGACTTCCCTGGTGGCGCAGTGGTTAAGAATCCGCCTGCCAATGCCGGGGACACGGGTTCTATCCCTGGTCTTGGAAGATCCACCTGCCGCAGACCAGCTAAGCCTGTGCGCCACAACTACTGAGCCTGCGCTCTAGAGGCCGCGAGCCACAACTACTGAAGCCCGCGCGCCTAGAGCCTGTGCTCCGCAGCAAGAGAAGCCACCGCATCGAGAAGCCCACGCACCACATAGAAGAGTAGCCCCCGCTTGCTGCAACTAAAGAAAGCCCGCACGTAGCAACGAAGACCCAACGCTGCCAAAAATAAATAAATTAATTAATTAAAAAAAATTTTTTTGTTTGGTTTTCTAATATAGCATGGACCAATACTTTTGTACATATAGTGAGATGAATTACTGGAAAAGGGGGATAAAAAACGATATCCAAATACAAGCCCAGTATTTTTTATTGTTAGATTCAACGGGCATAAAATTACTCTGTCAAATTAAAATAAAAGTTTCTAAATGCTTACTCGCAACCTGTATGCTTATCTTATTGCAGAGTGGTAACAAACAGTTCATGGACCAGCACCAGTCTGTGGACCACACTTTGAGTAGCATTGCTCTTCAGAAAATGAGGATGAGTTTGTGTTAACTGGCAAAATAGAAACCTAGTCTCTTCTACAAATCCCAGGAAGCCTGATTTCTTCATCTATAAAACTGAGACAGTTTTACTACTCTGCCTATCTTATAGGGATGTTATCTTCATATAAAGTGTAATGTATGTAAAAGTACATTGCAAACTAAAAAAACTAATGTAAGTTACATTAATCATCAGAAACATTTATTGAACATTTATTATTGTTCAGGGACTTTTTCAGCAACTAGGGATATAGAGATACTACAAGGAGCTTACTATTCAGTTATATATTTGCCACATAAGGTTGGCAGTATGCTGAGCTGATAAAATTCCAGCTTCATAAACATTTTCCTAGACTTGTGCAGTCTTTTTCTGAACTCCAGTAGCATACTTATATTTTTTAAATATGTAATTTTGGAATGTTTCTTTGTAACGCCTGAGATAAAAACTTTTTGAAAGTACGTAACATATTTCTCTAATAGATTGGAAACATTTTGGAGGCAGGCCCTCTTTTGAATTGAAGCTTCTTATCCTCCTCGTGTATGGGTCCTGTGCTCTTAATCCTGGAGCAGATTACCCCTTCTCCCAACTGGCTCCCAGTCTCAGGCTTGCTGCCCAATACCATACCCTTTCTCTCCTCTGACTACCTCCTGTTCTCAGAGTGTTTGCAGAAGATAGAGTCCCTTTAAACCAGGAATTTTTGACTGCCTTTTGTGAACAGGTTAGGTGCAAGAGATAAGAAAATGAAAAATACATAAGGTTCCTGACCTCTGGGAGCTCACAGTTTTTTTTAAGGGAAAAGGACAAGTAATTCAGTAATGAGACAGGTACTGACATGTTCAAAATGGTTTGAGAACACATGGGAAGAAAAAACTGCCTAGGGGAACGGGGAAGTTTTCATAGATAGGATGACCATCTAATTTGAGACACTGTTAAAGGTGAAAGGAATATTGTTAATCATCAGGAGGGGACACCAGGTATAAATTGGGACTGTCCCATGCAAACTAGGACATATTTCACCCTATTCATAAATGTCTTTATGTAGTCTTAAAGTAAGAGTTGGATGATCTACTAGGGAAAGAAAATAGCACACAGAAAAGCTTGGAAGCATGAAAGAATATGTAGGTGTGCCTAGCGCATGAAATACTTGAGGGCAGGAGTAGTAGAAGTTAAGGTTGCAAAGGTAAATTGGGGCGAGATGATGTAGGGACCTGTGTGCTAGTGTTGTAGATAATGGGAAGTCTTTGATATTAAGGATGGGATGATAAGATTAGTTTTTTTTTTGTTTTTTTTTTTAAAGATCACTTTACTGGCTATATGAAAGATGAAGCGGGGGACACCTTAGATACTGAGACCACAAGATCTTTTAAAATATTTGCCATAGATTAAGAGAGAAAAGATGATATTCTGAATTAACGAATGGCAGGAAAGTTGGAAAGAATGGAGAGACTCCAGAGACAATTAGATCTTTTAGAGATATTTAGACTTGTGGAGGGAAAAGGCACTTGGCTTCCAGGACACCACGCTCTCCTGTTTTCTTCCTACCTCACAGACCACTCTTCAATCTTATTTGCTAGGTATTTTCTTCAATTTATAAATGTTGGAGTACCCCAGAGCTCAGCCCTCATACCTCCTCTCTGTTTACATTCACTCCTTAAATGATTTTGTCTACCCCCGTGACTTTAAATTCTGTCTGTATGTTTATGACTCCTGAATATGTATCTTCAGCCAAACATTTCCTCTTAACTCTAGATTGTGTCTAATAGGCATTTCAAACTTAACATGTTAGAATTACACTTTTCGTTTTTCACTCTAAACATGCCGTTATTCACCATTTTCATAAAAGGCATCATCATTCATGATAAAGCCCTGGAGTCATCCTTGACTGCTTGCTTTCTCATACTTCACATCCAGTACACCAACATTTCTGTTGGCTCTTCTTTCAAGGTATATCCTGATACTTGGTTTGGCCCCAGGATTACCTCTCCTACCTCTTTTCTTGCCACTCTCCCTCTTGGATATGGCACTTCATCTTTACCTTTTTACTGTTTCTAGCATAATACTAAGCACCATTCTGTCTCAAGCAGCATTCTTGCTTTTTTCTCTACCAGTTATATTCTCTCCCAGATACATGCATAGCTCACTTTCCACTTAAGTCAGGATTTAGCTCAAATGTTATCTTTTTAGATAGGACTTTCCCAACTATGCTTTTTTTTTTTTTTTTGGCTGCATTGGGTCTTAGTTGCAGCACGCGGGATCTTTATGGAGGCATGCAGGATCTTTCGTTGCGGTGCACCAGCTCTTTGTTTTGGCACGGGGGCTTCTCTCTGGTTGTGGCGCGCAGGCTCAGTCGTTGTAGCACGAAGGCTTTCTAGTGGCGCTCGGGCTCTAGAGCGCACAGGCTTAGTTGCCCTGAGGCATATGGGATCTTAGTTCCCCGACCAGAGATCGAACCCGACTCCCCTGCACTGGAAGGCGGATTCTTAACCACTGGACCACCAGGGAAGTCCCCCAACTGTGCTTTTAAGAATAGTCTCTTCCCCTGATCTGACGCTCTGTCCCCTTTTCATGCTTAACTATTTTCAAGGTACTTATCACTGCTTTACCTGCCCGTATTATTTGTTTATTGTTTCTTTTCCCCACTAGAATGTTAAGTCCATGAGTGCCTAGAAAAATGCTAATAATAAATATTAGGCATTTCATAAATATTGTATTTCATGGACTCTAAGATGCCTTTGATATTTGTTTTTAAATTGAACTGTAGTTGATTTACAATGTTGTGTTACTTTCTGGTATACAGCAGAGTGATTCAGTTATACATATATATGTATTTTTCATATTATTTTCCATTATGGTTTATTATAGGATATTGAATATAGTTCCCTGTGCTATACAGTAGGACCTTGTTGTTTATCTATTTTATTTAATTAATTTATTTTAAAAAACTTACTAATTTTATTTATTTTTGGTTGTGTTGGGTCTTCATTGCTGCGCATGGCTTTTCTCTAGTTGCAGCGAGCAGGGGCTACTCTTCGTTGCGGTGCACGGGCTTCTCATTGTGGTGGCTTCTCTTGTTGCAGAACACAGGCTGTAGGTACACGGGCTCAGTTGTGGCAGTCGGGCTCAGTAGTTGTGGCGCACGGGCTTAGTTGCTCCAAGGCATGTGGGATCTTCCCGGACCAGGGCTCGAACCCGTGTCCCCTGCATAGGCAGGTGGATCCTTAACCACTGCGCCACCAGGGAAGCCCCTGTCTATTTTATATATAATAGTTTGTATCTGCTAATCCCAAACTCCTAATCTCTCCCTCCCCCACCCCCTTTCCCCTTTGTTAACCATAAGTTTTCTATGTCTGTGAGTCTGTTTCTGTTTTGTAAATAAGTTCATTTGTGTCATACTTTAGATTCCACATGTAAGTGATACCATATGGTATTTGTCTTTCTCTAACTTACTATCTCTAGGTCCATCCTTGTTGCTGCAAACGTGAAGATGCCATTGGTTTTAAGATGTGTCAATATTTTATGAACCAATAAGGAAAAAGAAATACTGTCAGTTGTTAGATGCCATTGATTATAAGATACGCCCTGATATCAGAGGTTAAAATAGAGGAAATTATGTATATTAGAATCTATGAAAAAATTAATTGAATGAATGAAGTAGGAAGGAGTCATCTCACATGACTTTAGAGTTTCTAACTTGATTAAGGGAATGATGGTATCTATTATAAATATGGAATACAAGAGAAAGAATAAGATTGATAGAGGAAAGGATACCTCCTCACATTTGTGTAACTCATGTGGCAGAAGCAAGAAGAATCTTGCAGGAAGGGGGAAGAAGTCAGCTATCTAGTCTGAGACTTAGATTCTATTCTTGAAGTCATCCACATCATAGCAGTCTTATTACTAGGTCAGTTCTTCTCTGAGGGTAAACACATCTCCAGATTTCTCAACTACTGTATGATCCTTGAATTCATCCTCTAATTACTTATATTTCTTACTACTGTGTACACACTAGGTGCTTCAGAACTGTTTGAATGATTTCAGAAAAATCTTCACTTGATCCCTTCATTGAGATGGAGGTTCTCATTTCCTCCAGCCTTCTTTCTGTGTTGTTGGATTGTCTGATTTGGAGTTATTTAAAATATTACATGGGAGTGAACAGGTCTTGGTAGACCTGTAGCTGATTGATGCCTCCCAGTGGCAGAAAGCAAACCAGGAATTGCCTCTTCTTAAAATGTAAGAAGGGGTGATGTTTCAGCACTTCCTGTTTATAATTGTCATAAGGATTTATTTACTAGGATTATCCCATTCTGAACCCCATAGACTTCTGTAGTCTGAATTCTCCCTCTATCACTTTTTTTCCTTTTTACCTTTTATTCAAGTCCTTTTTGGACTTGAATACATGAATATAGTGGACTTGGTGATTAATCTTTACATATTTTATTAACATGAAAATTTTATCACGTGCAACAAGTTTTATTAGTGCCTACAGTTGAAAAGGGAATCTTTGTTCTATGAAAGGACACTGTAACAAAGGCAAGCCAGAGCTATGTATATATATATATTTTTTTAAAGTTATATTTATAAAAAAATTATAAAGCTACTGTTTATTCCTTTTTAAATACAAAAGCAAGACATAAGGAGTCCAGATTTCTCATCTGATGTGTCTTTTTTCCAAGGCAGTTAGTAGGACCGTGATAACTAACTCAGAATGATCTCACTTTTCAGGTGGGACCCTGTCATCTGCATGTAAAGAGCAACTTAATCCCTAACAAACCCAGCTGGTAACCATATCCACAGTATCAGGAAGTCTACATGCACTTCACCTTAATAGTGCTGCTCTATTGAATGTCACACACTGTCCGTATTAAATATATCCACATTACTGTTCCCTGTAGCCAGGTTAAAGGCCTCCTTTTGAAAAAGGAGTCTGTTCTGTTCTGCTTATCTTTTTTTTTTTTTTAATTAAAACAGTCTTTAAACTTTTCAATTTTTTAAAAATTTGAAAATGTTTAAATATGTAGAAAAAATGTAAAGAATAGTACAATGAACAGCTATGTAACTACTATCTTGAGTCAACAATGAATGTTTTGCCTCATTGATAGGTAGTAACATATACATATTTTTGCTGAATCATTTCAAAGTTTTAGACATTACCTCTAAATACTTAAGATTGAAGTGTTAGGCAGAATAATGCCCGTTCCCCCAAGATGTCTATAGCCTAATCCCAGAACCAATGAATATGTTCAGTTTCATGGCAAAGGGGAATTAAGACAGCAGATGGCATTAAGGTTGCTAATCAGCTAACCTTAAAATATGGATATTATTCTGGATTATCCAGGTGGGCCCATTGTAATCCCATAGGTCCTTAAAATGGAAAAAGGCAAAAGAGAGAAAGATGGCAACATGAGGAGTGGGCCCAACATTGATGGCTTTGAAGATGGGGAAATGGCCACGAGCCAAGGAAAGCAGGTGGTCTCTAGCTGGAAAAGGCACAAAAATAGATACTCCTCTAGAGACTCCAGGAGAAATTAAGAGTCCCGGCTGATGCCCTGAATTTGGTCCAGTGAGACCCATTTCAGACTTCCGACTTCCAGACTGTAGGATAATAAATTTGTACTGTTTAAACCACTAAGTTTGTGGTAATTTACTTCCCCAAACAAGAAGGACAATTTTCTATTCAACCACAATACCATTATCACACCTAACAAGATTAATAGTAATTCTCTAATATTATCTAATACCCAGTCCATTTGAAATTTCCCCAGTTGTTCCTCATAATATCTTTTGTAGATTTTCTTTTTAAACCAAGATCCAGTCAAGTATCATACCTTGCATTTGGTATATCTCTAAGTGTCTCTTAATTTAGAACAGTCTGCAGTGCCGCCCCCCCCCTTTTAATATCAACTTTTTAAGAGACCAGACTAGTCTATTTGCAACATGTTCTTCATTGTAGATTTGTCAGATTGTTTCCATATGGTATCATTTAGCTTGTTCTCAGACTCTCTGTCCTGTAAACTGGACTTCAGTGTAAAGTTTATATGTTTTTGGCAAAAATACTTCATGGGAGATGCTGTGTACTTCATACTGCATCACATCAGGAGGCACATAATATCTGATTGTCTCACTGTTTTCACTGCCAAGTTTGATCCCTGGGTTAAGGTGATAGCAAGATCTCTCTATTGTTAAGGTGTGTTTTCCCCTTTGCAGTTAGTAGTCTTTGGTGTTGTTTTGTTTATTTTAAGCTGGGTGACCTATCTGCTCTGAAAGGATACTGAGCTAGTTATTATGAAAATAAATTTTGAACTTCCAGACCATCGTTTTGACTCTGGAGTATAGCAGACCATATAACTAAAACCGTTTGCAATTCCATTGCAAAACACCACCTAGTGATGCTGGATAAAATATTGTAAAACAAACTTTTTTTTTTTTTAAATACATAGCTGAGCCTGAAAGAAGTAAGGAAAATTCTCAGGAACCACACGAATGAAACGGAACTGAAAATGAGCAGTGTGCATGTGACTTAAAGCTGTGGCAGTTCTGGGGGCTTTTCTAGTTTCAGTAACCAAAAGACTCGGTCTTTTTTTTTTCTTCGCTGCACCGCGAGGCATGCAGGATATTAGTTCCCGACCGGGGGCCCCTGCAGTGGAAGTGCAGAGTCTTAACCACTGGACCATCAGGGAAGTCCCTAAAAGACTTGGTCTTAATGCTCATGAGGGGTCCAAGAGACAAAGTTTAGGCCTGTATGGAACAGAGGTAGAGATGAGAATCCCCTTATAAAGCCAAGATCCTTAAAGGCTCATGTTCAGGGAAGGGAGGTGACCATAAAAAATTCCATCCCCTAGTTCAAGGAAACAAGAAAACTTTTCGGTCTCAGCTTAGGCTCTGACTAGGGGTGGGTGGGAATCTCCCCTGAAAACTTAAGTATGAGGCTACTCTCATATGGATTTAAATTATTTTTGTCTGAGATCCCCAAGCTGAGAAATAAATATAAAAAATTATTCAGAATGCTTTATATCCTTGCAGTAAGTGGCAGAAGCACATGAAAAACTGCTCTGGAAGAACAGGTCCACAATCCAAACCACACAGGATTCCTGCAGATAAAGTCCCAATGAAGACAAGGTGCTCTTAAAAAAAAGACAAAAAGCACAAGGAAACAATTCATTTACCATGAACAAGAGTCACAGATACAACAAGCAGCAGGAATTGAAAACTTCAGATAATAGAGCCATTGGCTATAGTCCATTAAATAAATGTATTTATTAAATACAAAGATTTGAGAAGATAAGAAAAAGTGCTTTGGGGGAGACAGATTTGAAAAAAGAACTAAATAGAATATCTTAAAAAGTGCAGATTATGGTCTTCTATTCAGCAGGTATTTATCTAGTACATATTATGGGACAGGCACTGAAAAAACTGTCTCAAGGAGCTTATATTTTAGTGGGTGGGAAACAGACCAACATATATAAACATAATAGGCCAGGCAGTCGTAATTACCAAGAAGAAGAATAAAGTTTTATAAGGGGGTGACAGAGTAATGATGAAAGGTGCTGTGTTTTTGTTGTTTGTTTGTTTTCCCAATAGATGCAGTAGGAAAAGGCTCTCTGAGATACGAAGGAAATAAGGGAACAAGCCACATGGCTATCAGGGGAGATCATGGAGACTAAACTGACTGCAAAGGGAGTGATGGGAGAGTATTGGGAGATATAAAGTCAAATGGTAGTGGGCCAGATTATGTTGGGCCTTATAGGCTATGATGAAGACTTGCAGTGCTGTTCTGGTTACTATTGCTGTGCAACAAGTTAGTTACCCCAAAACTTAGTAACTTAAAACAGCTGTTTTTATTATGCTCTTGGATTCTGTGGGTCAGTAATTCATTCAGATTGGGCACAGTGATGATTGCTTGTTTCTGCTCTAGTGAATGGTGCTGTAGCTGGGAAGATGCAGAAGTGGGGAAGATGTATTACTGGGGGGCTGGAATCATCTGAGGGTTCATTCACTTACATGTCTGGTGCCTGGGCTGAGATGACTTGAAGAGTAGGCCTGCCAGCTGAAGTGTCTACATGTGACTTCTCCCTGAGGCTTTGCTTCTTCACACCATGGCAGCCTCAGGGTAGTTGTAGCTCTTAGAAAGCAGTTCAGGTCTCCAGACTTCAGTGTTCCAGAGGATAAGGCAAAAGCTGCGTTGCTTTTTATAACCCAGTGGCAGAAGTCACCCAGCATCGCTTCTGCTATACTCTACAGGTTGAAGCAGTCATAAACCCACCCAGATTCAAGGGATGGGGACACAGATTCCCCCCCCGCCACCACCACCTCTTGATATGAGGAATTTCAAAGAATTTGGGGTGACAGTGTTTGTAAACCACTACAGATGCCATTAAAGGATTTTGAGCAAAGGAGTGATATGATCTCACTTAAATTTTAGAAGGATCACTCTGGTTTCTCTGTGGAACATAGACTGAGAAGGGCAAGAGCAGAAGCAGAGTTTAAAAAAATTACAATAGTCTGGGCAGGAGATGACAATAGCTTGGACTAGAATAATAACATGACAGTGGTGATAAGATGTCAGATTTGAAATATATTTGGAAAAGAGTACTGACAGAATTTACAGATGGAATGCATGTAGGGTGTGAGAAAGAGAAACCAAGAATGACTCCAAAGAGTTTGATTTAAGCAATTGGTTGAATGGCGGTGTCGTTTACTGAGGTGGGAAGCACTAGGGGAAGAAAAAGTTTTTATCCCAGGAGTTCAGGAATTCAGTTTTGGACATAAGTTCATAAAATGCCTGTTAGACATCCAAATGGAGATAACAATTAGGCAGTGGAATATATAAAGAGAATTTTAGAGGAGAGGTGAGGTTCAGGAATATAAATTTGGGAATTAGCATATAGTTGCTCTTTAAAGCCATAGGAATATATGAGATTATGTAGGGAGTGGGTGCAAATAAAGAAAAAGTACATGATTGAGCCCAAGGGCATGCATACAGTTAGAATTAGGAATATCAGTAGAAACTAGTGAAGGGGAGAGTAAGAATAAATGGTCATGAAGACATACTGATGGGGAGTTCCCTGGAGGCCTAATGGTTAGGATTCTGGGCTTTCACTGCTGTGGCATGGGTTCAGTCCCTGGTTGGGAAACTTGAGACATGCGGCCAAAAAAAAAAGACATACAGATGGCCAACAGGTACATGAAAAGGTGTTCATCATCACTAATCATCAGGGAGATGCAAATCAAAACCACAGTGAGGGTTTCGCTGGTGACGCAGTGGTTAAGAATCCGCCTGCCAATGCAGGGGACACTGGTTCGAGCCCTGGTCCGGGAAGATCCCACATGCCTTGGAGCAACTAAGCCCATGTGCCACAACTACTGAGCCTGCGCTCTAGAGCCCGCAAGCCACAACTACTGAGCCCTCATGCCACAACTACTGAAGCCCACGAGCCTAGAGCCCGTGCTCTGCAACAAGAAAAGCCACCGCAATGAGAAGCCCGCGCACCGCAACGGAGAGTAGCCCCCGCTTGCCGCAACTAGAGAAAGCCCATGCGCAGCAGCGAAGACCCAACACAGCCAAAAATAAATTAAAAACAAAAAAAAAACCCAAAAAATAACAGTGAGTTATCTCCTCACACTTGTTAGAATGGCTGTTATCAAAAAGACAAGAAGTTAGTGTTGGCAAGGATGGGGAAATGGGAATCCTTGTGCACTGTTGGTGGTAATGTAAATTGGTGCAGCCATTTTGAAAAACAGTATGGAGGTTCCTCAAAAAAATTAAAACTAGAACTACCATATGATCCAACAGCTCCATTTGTGGATATTTATCTAAAGGAAACAAAAACACTAACTTGAAAAGATAATGTACCTTCATGTTTTTTGTGGCATTATTTACAATAGCCAAGACATGGAAGCAACCTGAGTGTCCATCAGTGGATGAATAGGTAAAGAAAATGTGATACATATGTGTACACACAAACACACACACAAAATGGATTAGTCATAAAAAAGAAGGAAATCTTTCTATTTGTGACAACATGGATGGACCTTGAGGGCATTATGCTAAGTGAAATAAGTGAAACAGAGAAGGACAAATACTGTATGATCTTATTCATATGTTGAATCTAAACAAAACAAAACAAAACAAAAAAACCCAACTCATGGATACAGAGGGCAGATTGGTGGTTGCCAGGGCGGGTGGGGGGAATGGAGCAAAAATGGGTGACGGTGGTCAAAAGGTACAAACTTCCAGCTATAAAATAAATCATGGAGGTGTAACGTACAGCATGGTGACTGTAGTTAATAACACTTTTTCTAAAAATTGAAGTATAGTTGATTTACAATATTGTGTTTCAGGTGTACAGCAAAGTGATTCAGTTACATATATACTTTCAGATTATTTTGCATTACAGTTTATTATAAAATACTGAATATAGTTCCTGTGCTATACAGTAAATCCTTGTTGCTTATCTGTTTTACCTATAGTAGAACTATGTATATAGTTTTCAGACAAAATAAGCTTTGAGGCCATAATTAGGGGAACTTTTTAAGATACAAATAAATATAAATTGTAAAGGAGAAGATTGATAAAGGAAATTTAAAATGACTGAAAAAGTCTTTATTTCATCTTTGTTTTTAAAAGATATTTTTTTGACAGGTATGGTATTCTAGATTGTCAGATTTTTTTCTTTCAGTATTTTAAAGATGTTGCTGTCTTCTCTTTTGCATTGTTTCCAGCAAGAAATCTGATCTTATCTTTACATGTGATCATGTTTTTTTTTTAGTTGGTTTTTTTTTTTTTTTTTTTTTGATGTGGACCATTTTTTTAAAAGTCTTTATTGAATTTGT
Organism: Eubalaena glacialis; assembly: GCF_028564815.1. Lineage (NCBI taxonomy): Eukaryota > Metazoa > Chordata > Mammalia > Artiodactyla > Balaenidae > Eubalaena > Eubalaena glacialis. The sequence continues at coordinate 82,427,590 of NC_083718.1, forward strand.
TACAATATTGCTTCTGTTTTTTTTTTAATTGTTTTTGTTTGTTTATACTGCAGGTTCTTATTAGTCATCAATTTTATACACATCAGTGTATATATATCAATCCCAATCGCCCAATTCAGCACACCACCATCCCCACCCCACCGCAGTTTTCCCCCCTTGGCGTCCATATGTTTGTTCTCTACATCTGTGTCTCAACTTCTGCCCTGCAAACCGGTTCATCTGTACCATTTTTCTAGGTTCCACATACATGCGTTAATATACGATATTTGTTCTTCTCTTTCTGACTTACTTCACTCTGTATGACAGTCTCTAGATCCAAACACGTCTCAACAAATGACTCAATTTCGTTCCTTTTTATGGCTGAGTAATATTCCATTGTATATATGTACCACAACTTCTTTGCTTCTGTTTTATGTTTTGGTTTTTTGGCCGTGAGGCATGTGGGATCTTAGCTCCCAGACCAGGGATCGAACCCGCACCCCCTGCATTGGAAGGCAAAGTCTTAACCACTGGACCGCTAAGGAAGTCCCTTTATAGTAGTTTCGAGCAATTTGATTATGATGTCCCTTGGTGTAGTTTTCATCATGTTTCTTGTGCTTCGGGTTTTTTGAGGTTCTTGTATTTGTAGGTTTATAGTTTTCATCATTTATTCATTTTGACTGTTTTTTCTTTTCTTTATTCTTCTTTTGGCTGTGTTGGGTCTTAGTCGCTGCGCGCGGGCTTTCTCTAGTTGTGGTGAGCAGGAGCTACTCTTTGTTGCGGTAGGCGGGCCTCTCATTGCAGTGGCTTTTCTTGTTGTGGAGCACAGGCTCTAGGCGTGCAGGCTTCAGTAGCTGTGGTGCACGGACTTAGTTGCTCTGTGGCATGTGTAGTTGCGGTGCATGAACTTAGTTGCTCTGCGGCATGTGGGATCTTCCTGGACCAGGGATGGAACTGATGTTCCCTGCATTGGCAGGTGGATTCTTAATAACTGTGCCACCAGGGAAGTCCTCATTTTGGCCATTATTTCTTCATATATTTTTTTTTGTGCACTTTATCTCTCTCCTCTCTTTGAGGGACTCCAATTATCTGTATACTAGGCTACTTAAAGTTGTCCCCTCGTCCCCTGAGACTCTTATTATTTTTTCTTGTTTTTCTATCTTTGATTTTATTTCATTTTTAAAGATTTTTTTGATGTGGACCATTTTTAGTCTTTATTGAATTTGTTACAATATTGCTTCTTTTTTTTTTTAACATCTTTATTGGAGTATAATTGCCTTACAATGGTGTGTTAGTTTCTGCTTTATAACAAAGTGAATCAGCTATACATATACATATATCCCCATATCTCCTCCCTCTTGCGTCTCCCTCCCACCCTCCCTATTCCACCCCTCTAGGTGGTCACTGCTTCTGTTTTTATGTTTTGGTTTTTTGGCCGTGAGATCTTAGCTCCCTGACCAGGGATTGAACCTGCACCCACTGCATTGGAACCAAAGTCTTAACCTCTGGACTGCCAGGGAAGTCCATCTTTGTTTGATTTTAGATAATATTTATTGCTATGTCTTCTGGTTCAGTAGTCTTTTTTTCCTGTAATATCTAATCTGCTCTTAGTATCATCCATTGTACTTTTTAACATCTTTATTGAGATATATTTCACATACCATAAAATTCACCCATTTATATACAGTTCAGTGGTTTTAGTATAGTCACAGAGTTGTGCAACTGTTACCACAATCTAAGATTAGCACGTGTTCATCACTCCAAAAAGAACCTGCCTACCCTTTAGCAGTCATTCCCTGTTTTGCCCCTCTCCTCAGCCCTAGGCAACCACTAACTGCTTTTCTGTTTCCATAGATTTGCCTATTCTGGACTTTTCATATAAATGGAATCATACAATATAGGGCCTTTTGTGTCTGGCTTCCTTTACTTAGCATAATGTTTTCAGGGTTCATCTATGTTGTAACAAGCATCAGCACTTCATTCCTTTTTATGGCTATTATACATTGTATATGTATATACAACGACTTTATATCCATTGTATGGATATACCACATTTTGTTTATCTGTTCATCAGTTAATGGACATTTGGGTTGTTTCCACTTTTTGGCTATTGTGAATAATGCTGCTGTGAGCACTCGTGTACAGGTTTTTGTGTAGAGATAATGTTTTTGGTGCTCTTGGGTATATACCTAGCAATGGAATTGCTAGGTTATATGGTAACTCTATGTTTAACTTTGTGAGGAACTGCCAAGCTCTTTTCCAAAGTGATTGTGCCATTTTACATTCCTACCAGCAGTGTGTGAAGATTCCAGTTTCTCTACATGCTGAAATACTTAACCTGTCTTTTGTATGATAGCCATCTTTCTGCAGTTCTTACTTCTATGGTACTCTGTCCTTTTTGAAATCCAGCTGCCTTTGTCTCACTGTACGCTTACACCCTCATCTTCCTCTCTTGAACTCAGGAGTCTGCCTGGCGCTGCCTCATTTCCCCCTCCCCACATCATGTCCTAGAAACTCTCCTGTGGCAGAGTTCCCTGGCAGTCCAGTGGTTAAGGCTCTGCGCTTCCACTGCGGGGGGTGCGGGTTCCATTCCTGGTCAGGGAACTATGATCCCACATGCCATGAGGCCAAAAAATAAATAAAAGGGTTTTTTTTAAAAAAAGAAAGAAACTCTCCTATGGCAATAAACGAGTGCAGTTGTAGAGCTCACCTCATTTGTTTCCTGTCCCTCTGGGATCACTATGCTTTGTTGCCTGATGTCCAGTGTCTTGAAAACCTTGTTTCATGTATTTTGTCTGGAGGTTTTTTGTTATTTCAGGTGAGAGGGCAAATCTGTCCTGTGTTACAGAATCTTGGCCAGAAGTAGAAATCACAGCATTGGTTTAAACATCGACATATTGGTGCCTAAATGTTGAATTGGAGAATGATTACTAAATCAAATATTTTTGCTGTGGAGTTCTACACAGCAGTTAAAACAAATGAACTAGTGCTTCATGTATTTACTTGGATAAATTTTAAATATTAAAAAAATTAAACATTGAAAAGCAAAATGAAAAAGGATACATACAAGAGCTACTTTTTTTTTTTTTTTAATTTATTTGGCTGTGCCGGGTCTTATTAGTTCAGCATGCGGGAATCTTTTAGCTGCGGCATGTGGAATCCCAGCTGCAGCATGTGGGATCTAGTTCCCTGACCAGGGATCAACCCGGGTCCCCTGCACTGGGAGCGCGGAGTCCTAGCCACTGGACGGCCAGGGAAGTCCCAAGAGGTACTTTTAAAAATACATGAACTAGGGAATTGTTTAGGTGCGGTGCGGCCTAAACAAACAAACAAATAAATAAATACTATACTATGTACTATTTATGGTTACATATATATGTAATAGAATGATAACAAATCCATCATAATGCCTTTCTCTGGGAAGGGAAGAAGGGAGGGTAGAGAATGGTTTGGTGGGAAAGTGACACAGAGTGCTTCAACTGTATCTGTAAAGTTTCATTCACTAAAAGTAAATTAATATTTCTCTAATGTGATTAAATGAGGGAATAAATATAAAGGGCCTTGTACATTGCCTAGTAAATAAAAGGCAACTCAGTAGATATTAATTCATTTTGCTCACCTCTATCCCTCCTCTTCCCTCTCAGGATCTTCTAAAAGTTTTCGCTGCAGACCTGTATTTTGATTTGGGGCTAACAATGAGTCAAAAACTTGACAAGCATGAATCTAAAGCTTTGTCACCATCTGGCCATTCTTGTTTTTTACAACAGTCAACAGTAAATTTAAAGCTGGACATTTTTCTGCTGTAATTTTTGGACACAATTAACTACTCTCCTTTAATTTGTTGATATGTCATGCTTTCCTAGTTTTCCCCTAGCTCTCTTAGTTTCCTCTGACCAGCCAATCCTTAAATGTAGGTATTGCCCAAGGTTCTATCCTTGGCTCTTTTCCTTCTGAGTATATATTCATTTCTTTTTCTGGACAGTTTCACTCATCCCTGTATATTACTTCAATTACCTCCTTTACCTGTTCAAATATTTATCTCCAGCTCTGGCCTGAACTCTGGCTCTCTTGTTTGTGTGCCATGTATCCACCTGTTTATTGGATATCTCCACTTTGATTTCATTTCAGCACTTCTGACAGAGTTATCTATTCTTTAGGATATTTTCAGTTTAGGTAACAGAAAACCCAGTTCATACTGGCTTAAACATTAAAGGAGTTTATTGGTCTGTGTAACAGGACTAGCTTCAAAGTAGTTTGATCTGGTGGCACAGCTATGTAATTAGCTCTCCTCTCAGTATTCTACTGTGCACAGTGTCTGCTTTATCTGCAAGCTGCCTTCCCTCATGGTCACAAGATGGCTGCCAATAGCAGCACACCAGTGTTACATATTTTCTCATTCAGAGGAGGATAATAAAATTGATAGGACTTGGTGACTTAGATTTAAGAGTCTGAAAAAGTCAAAGATGATTTCCAGGCTTCTAGCTTTTGCCTCTGGATGAACTGAATTCTCTTCATTATGAGGAAGAAAAGCAGGATATAGGGAAGGCAGAGGAAATGAGTTCTTGTAACATCTAAGTACTTTAGTTATATGCACATCTGTCTCCTATCAGAATGAAATTGTTAAGGACAGTGACCTGGTCTTTTTTCACCTTTACTCCTAGTACCTAACCCTGAACTTGGCACATAGTATATATGTAATGTCTGGGGGGGAATGGATGTGTTAGATGCATGTGCAAATACATGAATACACAACACTGCTTCTTAAGATTCTCTCTCTCTGAGTAGCGAGATGTACTGTGTAATCGATTTTTTTTTTTTTGAAATAGCTGTAAAATGTATAATAGATTTTTGAAGTGAGCTAGACCTGCGTTGGAATTCCAGATTCACTATCCAAAGCTTTGCAGTCTTGGGATACTTGATTTGACACTTTTTCCCACCTCTAAAGTAGAAATAGTATCACTTAGTAACTTGTTGAGGTAATTTAAATAAGAATACATAATAAAGTGCCTAGTAGCTAGTAGCATGTTTGACTTTTAAGTAGATACTTAACAAATATTTGTTATTATTTGCAGCCCAGAAGAAACAGAAAAGTTGGATTAGGCATTAAAAGGCAACATACAACATTCATTTTACAGAATTTTTGTTTAACTTTTTGGAGAGGAATTTGTGTGTGACAAACTTACATTGAATATTATTTTTACAACTTTATTGGAGTATAATTTAAGTGTATGATTCAGTGATTTTTTTTTTTTTTTAAAGTAAATGTGCAGGGACTTCCCTGGTGGTCCAGTGGTTAAGACTCCTCGCTACCAGTGCAGAGGGTATGGGTTCAGTCCCTGGTCAGGGAACTAAGATCCCACATGACTCGTGGCGCAGACAATAAGTAGATAGATAGATAGATAGATAGAGTTGTGCGGCTGTCACTACAATCAAGTTTTAGATCACCCCCAAAAGATCACTTTTGCCCATTTTTAATCAGTCTCTATTACATTGGATTTTTTTTATTGTGGCAAAATATACATAAAATAAAATTTACTATTTTAAACATTTTAAAGTGTACAGTTCAGCCTTGAGTACTTTCACAGTGTTGTGCAGCCATCACTACTATCCATTTAAGAACTTTTTCTTCATCCCAGAGACATTGTTCCCATTAAATAATAACTCCTTACTACCTTCTCTCCACCCCCAGCCACTGATAGCCTCTATTCTGCTTTTTCTCTATGAATATGCCTATTTTAGGTACCTCATATAAGTGGAACCATAAAATACTTGCCCTTCTGACTAAGTAAAGTCAGTGTCTGGCTGACTTTACTTAGTATGATTGTTTTCAAGATTCATCCATATTTCATTGGATTTTGAAGCAGGCATGGCTGTGAGTACATAAAGTTGGGCCAGTAAAGTCAAGAGTGGGCAACGAAATTTTGGTCAGAGTTCTCAAGCCATCTATTGAGAAAGATTACTTACCTCAGACATTCAAATATCTGGTTCTGGTTTTTCCCAACTTCCAGTGTACCCATTTATGTCATTATAATAAAGGGGAAGTTTTTTGAACTGATTTCAGCTATTCGTAGAACTATCAGTTGAAGAAGCCAAGCTAATGATGGCATCCCAAATTCCATTCAGCTCCAGGTGGTTGAATTGTGTCATTTTGTCATATACTTTCAGTGCTCATAAATATAATTTATCTCAAAACTTAGAACACTGTACTGTGTTAATATACACTCATATATTTTGCTGTGTACTTTTCTGAAGTACTTTTTTCATCTAGGTGTATAATTAGTTGAGTGATAGACTTTTTTTTTTTTTTTTTAAGAAGGGTTTCTATTTATTTATTTATTTAGGCTGTGTTGGGTCTTCGTTTCTGTGCGAGGGCTCTCTCTAGTTGTGGCAAGCGGGGGCCACTCTTCATCGCGGTGCGCGGGCCCCTCACCACCGCGGCCTCTCTTGTTGTGGAGCACAGGCTCCAGACATGCAGGCTAAGCAGCCGTGGCCCACGGGCCCAGCCGCTCTGCGGCATGTGGGATCTTCCCAGACCAGGGCTCGAACCCGTGTCCCCTGCATTGGCAGGCAGACTCTCAACCACTGCGCCGCCAGGGAAGCCCAGGGCTTAACTTTTGATATTCTGTAGCATTCAACTTTCCAGTCACTCCATCTGGGGGTATTTTTTAAAGGTAAACCACTTCAGAAGTAACACATGTCAAAATAAGAAATCTTTGGGGAACCTGCAGCTAAAGAATGTTTATATATGCTATAATATATTTCATATCTATAGCTGTTAAAAGAGAATTAAGAGGATATGGAGAAATTGGAACCCTCATAACCCTGGCGGGCCCAGTGGTTAAAACTGTGCTTCTGGGCTTCCCTGGTGACGCAGTGGTTGAGAATCTGCCTGCCAATGCGGGGAACACGGGTTCGAGCCCTGGTCTGGGAAGATCCCACATGCCACGGAGCAACTGGGCCCATGAACCACAACTACTGAGCCTGCGCGTCTGGAGCTTGTGCTCCGCAACAAGAGAGGCCGCGATAGTGAGAAGCCCGTGCACCGCGATGAAGAGTGGCCCGCACTTGCCGCAACTAGAGAAAGCCCTCGCACAGAAACGAAGACCCAACACAGCCATAAAAAACAAAAACAAAAACAAAAAACTGTGCTTCCACTGCAGGGGGCATGGGTTTGATCCCTGGTTGGGGAACTAGGATCCCACCTGCCACATGGTGCGGCCAAAAAAAGTGGGAAACAAACCAAATGTCTATAAATTGATAAATGAATAAACAAAATATTATATATTCATACAATGGAATATCATTGGGCCATAAAAAATATGAGGTAATGATATATGCTACAACATGAATGAACCTTAAAAACATAATGCTAGTGGGATAGGGAGGGTGGGAGGAAGATGCAAGAGGGAGGAGATATGGGGATATATGTATATGTATAGCTGATTCACTTTGTTATAAAGCAGAAACTAACACACCATTGTAAAGCGATTATATTCCAATAAAGATGTTAAAAAAAAAAAACCATAATGCTAAGTGAAAGAAGTCAGTCACAAAAGACCACATAATGTATGATTTCATTTATATAAAAAGTCCAAAAAATGGGCGGAAGACTTAAATAGATATTTCACCAAGGAAGACATACACAGATGGCCAATAGGCATATGAAGAGATACTCAACATCACTAATTATTAGAGAAATGCAGGTCAAAACTACAATGAGGTATCACCTCACGCCGGTCAGAATGGCCATTATCAAAAAAGCTAGAAACAATAAATGCTGGAAAGGGTGTGGTGAAAAGGGAACCTTCCTACACTGTTGGTGGGAATGTAAATTGATACAACCACTATGGAAAACAGTATGGAGGTTCCTTAAAAAACTAAAAATAGAACTACCATACGACCCAGCAATCCCACTCCTGGGCATATACCCTGAGAAAACGGTAATTCAAAAAGAGTCACGTACCACAATGTTCATTGCAGCTCTATTTACAATAGCCAGGACATGGAAGCAACCTAAGTGTCCATCGACAGATGAATGGATAAAGAAGATGTGGCATATATACAATGGAATATTACTCAGCCATAAAAAGAAACCAAATTGAGTTGTTTGTAGTGAGGTAGATGGACCTAGAGTCTGTCGTACAGAGTGAAGTAAGTCAGAAAGAGAAAAACAAATACTGTATGCTAGCACATATATATGGAATCTTAAAAAAAAAAAAGTTACTGATGAACCTAGTTGCAGGGCAGGAATAAAGAGGTAGACATAGAGAGTGGACTTGATGACATGGGGTGGGAGGGCGAAGCTGGGGTGAAGTGAGAGTATCATCGACGTATGTATACTACTGAATGTAAAATAGTTGGCTGGTGGGAGGCAACAGCATAGCACAGGGAGGTCAGCTCGGTGCTTTGCAGTGACCTAGAGAGGGGTGGCGTAGGGAGGATGGGAGGGAGGCTCAAGAGGGAGGGGATATGGGAACATGTGTATGCATATGGCTGATTCGCTTTGTTGTACAACAGAAACTAACACAGTATTGTGAAGCAATTATACTCCAATAAAGAGCTCTTAAAAAAAAAAAGTCCAAAATAGGCAAATTTAGGGACAGAAAGTAAATCAGTGGGGGATAGAGGTGAAGGGGGAAGAGAGTGACTGCTAATGGGTATGGGTTTTTTTAAGGAGGAGATAATGAAAATGTTCGAATACTGATTGTGGTGATGGTTGCACAACTCTGTGGATATACTGAAAACCACTTAATCATACACTTTAAATAGGTGAACTGTATGATATGTGAATTATATCTCAACAAAGCTGTTCTTTAAAAAAGAGAAAGAGAATTAACAAACATTACCTGAAAATTCAGAGATCTGAGTTCTGACTTTTCTCTGGTCTCCAAAAGGTCTGTTTCCTCTTGCTGGAAATTCTTTTGTTGGTTACTGTTTTTCCTCATTATAACTAGAAGAAAATCAGATAGCTCTTATTTTACTCTGCACTACAGGAAGGAAGATGTCTCAAGTGCATACATATTTTTCTTTGCAAGAGCACCAATTAACATCGGTAATCTTCTCTGTCCTACTACTTGAATCTATGAATTATCAAGCCTGATCTTGTATCTTAGGTGTGGTAGTCATATCCTGAGGGTATAGGAATTAAATTTTGTTGAGCCCTCTTCCAAGTGCCCACTTTTACAGATGAAGTTGAGACTTGGGGCGGTAAAGTAACTTATTAAATATTTGACCTTGTAAAAGTAGCAGTTTGAACCTATGTTTTGATGACTCAAAAATTTTTCTTTCCAGTGTCACATTGCTTTTTCCTACCAGGAAGATAACGCTGGATTTAAAAGTGCTGGAGAAATTATGTGTCTAGATTTTGTTAGTGTAAAAAATCAAAATGAGAAGGACAAATGATAATTAGCTTGTCTGTAATAACTTTGCTGTATGAGTAAAGAAAATATTACCTTTTATCAGCCTGAGTTCTTCATTAAACAACGCCAAGATACTGAATTTATATAGAATTGAGGGCAAATAACAATGGGCCCCTCTGACCCTTGCTGTATCCAGACAACTGAGGCTTCCTGTTAGATGCCCTTGGTCTCCATCAGTAACATAGGCCAATTAAAGATATGCATGGGTGACCTGAGGAACTTCCCATTCATAAAAGAGTCTTCTCTAGGAGAAGAATTTGGTATGAGAATTAAAACCAAAGCATCTGACTTTTGAGCATGCATGCACAGAAAGCCAGTCACAAAAGAATGTTTACTTTTTTGAGAGATGTAGGCTCTTAATGGACTATCCAGGTGAGTATGGTGTTTGGTTTCAGGCATCTATACAGTAAGAACCTCAGTGACTGGAAAGCGTTTGAAGTTTACTTTCACTGCTGAGGTTGAGCAATGAAATCTCCTTTAATATAGATCATCTAGGAAGTTATAGGGTAGAATGTTAGCTCACTTAACTTTGACCTTCCATGTATATACCTATGATTCTTCTTTCCTTATGGACTATTTAAGGGACTTTATTCTGATAAAGCACTTGTATATTTCTTTCCATAGGATGGATAGAATGACAGAGGATGCTCTTCGCCTGAATCTGTTGAAGCGGAGCTTGGACCCAGCTGATGAGCGAGATGATGTTTTGGCTAAGCGACTCAAAATGGAGGGGCACGAGGCCATGGAACGTCTGAAAATGTTGGCACTGCTCAAACGGAAGGATTTGGCAAATCTTGAAGTGCCACATGAGTTACCCACCAAACAGGATGGCAGTGGTGTCAAGGGCTATGAAGAGAAGCTCAATGGGAATCTCAGGCCTCATGGAGACAACAGGACTGCTGGAAGGCCAGGCAAAGAAAACATCAATGATGAGCCTGTGGATATGAGTGCTAGACGGAGGTATGGCTTGGTTCAGCTGCCTCCATAGATAGGGTCTTCTCATAAACTAAGCCTATGAAAAAGGAATGACTTCCAATGAGAGGAGGGTGTTTTTCATCTTAAAGCTTCTTGAATGAAGACGTATCTGTGCTATCTGGCTTGACCGTGAATTCCTCTTGTTTCTAGATGAAACTAGGTGCCTCCAAAAATTATTACCCTTAAGATAAAGTGGCCATTTCTGGATAAAGGAGGCACTAAGAGTTGATACCCCAATTAGAAGCGAGTTAATATACACTTTCACTCTAATCTTATGGCCATTTTAGGAGGGAAGAACAGCCTTTTCTTCAGATCATCCCAAGAGTTTTAGGGATGTGTTTATTATGGAGACCCAGCTTTTATTACATCAAAGAGCATGGGCCTGTCTTTTCTTGTGTCAACAAGGAACTTTATGTGCTAATCCTCTACATTCTTACTTCATTTGTGCCACATTCCCCAAGCCCCATATGTGCATACATGTTCACTTATATGAGTACACTCATGCTTGTGCTGTTTCTCTCTTTCTCATACATACACACAGCACACAAGCACATGTTTTCACAGGTCTTGGTCAAGGTTGAGTACTTGGAACTGTGGAGAACACAATATAAAGAGGTACCTAGAACTGGCTGAGGTTAGAGTCTACCTGAACAGTGAATCATAGTATAGACAGCCCTAATTTTAAGAACATTCAGTTTATTCATGGTTCAGAAACACCTGATAGACATGAGAATTACTCTTCACTGTTCAGTTGCCCTCCAGTTGACCTTGCTGACTTTGTCCTAGGACTGATCTAAAGCAGGATCCTTAAGAAGCTGGACTGATGCAGAAAGAAGAAAAAAGGAAGGAATGGTTTACAATCTTACTTGGGTTTCTTTCTCTACTTTTTAATGTTTACTTATTAGTATTGTCCCAGAATTGTTTTTTTAAACCACACCCAGTAGGGGAACATTGTCTTGGTAATAGCATTAAAACCCTTAGGAAACTTCAGGTAAGTTCTCTAGTGGTTGTGGAAGAAGAGAAAAATTCTTGGGAGCTATACATAGTATCGGCAGAGTATTATGAAAGTAGATTAATCCTTAGATCCTTTTAGAAAAAAAGAAAGTGGGTGAATGAGATAATGCACCTGAGTAACCCACTTGCCCCATAATCACCCTTAACCTTCTGGGGCAGATGACTAATCCTACTTCACTGGGGACAATGAAGAGGAGAAATGTTAGGTGGATTCCTTACATGCACATTGGAACTGAAAATGTGTTTTTCATAGAAACATTGTTACACATTTTGATAAGATCTCAGTTCTGTTGGAATTACAGTATATCACAGATAAATTCTGTATTGAAAAGAGTACCCTGAAAACTCTACCAGTGTGTTTAATTTTATTAGAGGAATGAACTTTTGAAACTTGATTCTTTGGAAACTGGGAACTGTTTTTAATGGTCTCCAGGAAAAGAGGCTTGATGAAACCATCTAGATCCCCATTCTGCGTGAAAAAATAGGCCCTATCTGCCCTGTCGTCCTTCTTCCCTTTCACCAGACCAGATATACTGACAGCTATTTCCACTTAGCCTCAAGCTTATTGTAAGAATGAACAAGACTGATAGATTGCTCAGCATGGAGAACAATGGTTTATTTGATGTGGATAAAAAAGGAGGAGGGAATTGGAATTTAAAAGCAGAAAGAAGGAAGGGCTCTTGACGTGATAGCCATAATTGCCTAAATATCTTTTTTGCCATCAGTTGGGCAAGTTATGATATCTGTGAAATAAGATATGCCTGAAACCAACACTGCTTATGTTTTGGAATGCTGTCGAGACGTGGCAGTTTTCTTTCTGGTTTTGTTTTTACTACCTGGATAAGGATTAGGAGTTTTATAGTTTCTGGGAATCTGCCAGTCTGAGTCACAAAATGATGTCAGCAGCAAGTCTGGCTTTTAATATTATCTAATTGGTAGGGTTTCATACTTAAGAACACCAAATATTGTAAATCGTATATGTGTTTGGGAAAGTAGCAAAATAATTTGTGTCCCCGGAAAAGCTTAATAAATGAGGCCAGAATTCCAGGTCAAAAGTTAAAAAAAAAAAAATTGAGGAATGAAACTTGACTTGGGCTTTGCCTTACCTGTGCTATCTATCTAATGTGAGTCTGATTATATCTGGGAATAAAATATCATTTAGTGTTTTCTCAGATACAACTTCCTCATAAATGTCGCTCAATTCCAAAATCTCCACGTAGGAATGTCTCTGCTTGTCCTGTTGCTGGACAGTCCTTAAGCAGGAGGTGGCACTCATTTGAGCAAGGAAGAATTCCGTAGGTTAGAAATAATCTGTGAGGTGTGTATCTAACCAGGACCAGGATGGAAAGAGTTCTGACTGTCGATGTAAGCATTGGGGAATCATGTAGAAGAAGTAGAAATCTACCAGACCTCAAAGTTGTTCACCCATGTTCTTGTTAGGGATGGGGAAGGGGGGGCATGAAGGAATATAGAAATGATAAGTAAAAATTCAAACTCTTCATTTAGGCCTGACCATTACTCCAGGAACTTGGGGTTAGAGAATGGAAGATTCTTTTTTCCCTCTAGTGACTTCTTTTTCTGTAAGCCTACATTCTCAGCTTGCTGTGTCTGTAAGCAGTGGTTATAGAGTGATCCAGACAAACTTAATAGTTCCCAAGATAGTCATTATTATCACTGTCTCCCTACTTTATTTCCTCAGCTAAATTTGGTTGTTTTAGTAACTCAGTTTTACCCTGTTGAGGAATTGAATGCCTATCCCAACCATCCAGGGTGCCTTGTTCAAAAGGCATCCAAGTCCCAACAGTACCTGAGACAAGAGGCCCTGCGAAATGGTCAGAGGCTCTCAGGACTATAAAGGTCTGTGGTTTTAAAAGGTTTGAGTTACCTGTTTAAATAAGATCTAAGAACACATTGTTTTAGACCTACATACTCCTGACTACACTATAGATCTCAAAGAAGTAGGGTCAGCAAAGATAACTCTGAGTTAAGAAATCAGAGGAGAGTTAGAGGATTTGGTCGCTGACTTGGGAACCTACGGCAATTAGAATTTGCAGGATTCTTGTTATCCAGGTCTTACGCAGTGAGTGCCATTTCTCATGATTTTAGAGGGACAAGATGCTCTTAAGGCTTGCCCCAGGAAGACCAAAACCAGAGTTGTCTAATAAATAGGATTGGCCATAAGGCATAGCCAGTGTGGAAGATTTAGATTCCAAAGTCATTTCTAGACAGTTTCTTTCTGAGGGAAGTTCCTAAGTAGAACTCGCAAGTAGATGCAAGTCTCATATATTTAATTCTGGAGTTTCAGTCCTCCAGAAGGCTGTAGACATTTATACTTAGCACTGTCCATTCCCTCAAGCCATTGACAACAGTACCTTCTTTTGGCCTTAACTCTTGACAGGATAGACTGTCAGTGGAGTTGTCACGTAACCTCCTTTCTTGTAAATCGTCAGATAGGCAGGACCATGTTATCAGTATCATGGGTTGCCTCCTTAGCGATGTGTCATCTGTATCTGGGGTGGACAAGTAGGCTCTGCTGCCTTTGTCTTTCTTCCCCTGTGAAGCTAACCATTTCCTTCTTGACCTTCTCTGTAACTAACAAGACAACCCAAAAGGAGACTGAGATATAAGGAAAACATTTGGAATTTTGATTAAAATCAGTGTGATAAAAACACTCATCTCTTTTTCCCATGCCTAAAGCCAGTCATTGTCTTTCTGTCTGCATCTTCTGTAAGGAATTTAGATGGGAAAAATACTTTTGCTGAGGTTTTGTCATCACTTACATCTTGGTGTCTACTTTATCCTTTGATTTGGGTGTCTCTGTCTTTCCCTGGGTGAATCAGGACAGACTTAAGTTCCCTTGAATTTCTTTGGTCAGTGTAGAAAAGTTTTCTGAACTTTTCTATGAACTTTCACTGTTGGAAGTGCCTTAATTTTTCTTCTCTTGTCTAGTGAGCCAGACCGAGGAAGGCTAACTCCTTCCCCAGACATCATTGTTTTGTCTGATAATGAGGCTTCCAGTCCCCGTTCCAGCTCCCGAATGGAAGAAAGACTCAAAGCAGCCAACCTAGAGATGTTTAAGGTAAAGAAAAGAAAGATTCCTTTCTTCATTTCTTGCTTCTACTATTCTCTTTAATTCCCTGAGAGTCCCATTTCTGGTTTTTTAGTGTTTACTTTTTGGATCTAAAAACTACCCATTGGTGAAACTCTTCACATGTGATTCTCAACCTCAAAGGTGTGCCCTTTTAGAGGGAACTATTAGAATCAAGTGGAGAAGAGAGTTTGAAAACGCATATTCAATATAATTTATCTTTGGAAAATGAAAACTTCATAATTCAAGTCATGTAAAGTAAACTCTTAGCTAGAAGGATACATTCTATACTCTATCCTGGGTCTCAGAATATGGAGGAATTCCTAAGTTTTCATGTATTTCTAGAGGAAACATGGCTTTAAAAGATTGAGAAACATTATTTTAAAGGAAAGCAATATCTCCCTTTGGCTGTTCTTCTATTTTGCCAGGAATCTGGTTAATTAGCATTTATATGTGGTCTCTTCTTTCATTCTGTAAGCAGTTTTTGAGTACCTACTGAATACCAGGCACTGTGCCAGACTGTGTGCTAGGGACACAAAGATAACAATTCCATTGCCCCTTGTGCTTCTTGTGGAAGGTGGAGGTTTGGGACCTCAAAGAAGAGATCATCTTGCAGGAAAGGACTCTGAGTAACTGTTGCCATAGCTGATAGTCTCCATGTTTCCTCAGGGGAAAGGCATTGAGGAACGGCAGCAGCTCATCAAGCAGCTGAGAGATGAGCTGAGATTGGAAGAAGCCCGACTGGTGCTGTTAAAGAAACTGAGACAGAGTCAGCTACAGAAAGAGAATGTCGTCCAGAAGGTACTGTGCCTGAGAAAGAAGGGACTAGCAGAAAGCAAAGAAAAACTGGTTTGAGAATGGGCTACCCCAGGTAGATTCAGCTGGGTGGCTCATTCTCTGGTTCCATGGTTTTTAGTCTCTAGGAATAGTGATTTTTTTAAAATCTTGGGCCTTAATCAAGAAAACCGTGATTCTGTTTTTCTTATTTTCCCTTCTGGTCAACAGGAGCTTCAGACTGACAAGGAGTTTTGAAAGTCTAGAAGTGTACCAAATTTCTACCTCTGATTATTAGCCTTTTCCACTGTCTCATTTTCTCTTCTCTCTCCCAGACTCCAGTTGTACAGAATGCAGCATCTATTGTTCAGCCATCTCCTGCCCATGTGGGACAGCAAGGCCTCTCCAAGCTTCCCTCCCGGCCTGGGGCCCAAGGGGTTGAACAGAATTTGAGGACATTGCAGGTATGTGACCCATAGGGTGATCTTAGTTTCAGGGGGCCCTGTTATCCTATCTCTGTTTTGGTGCTTTTGTGAAGATAATAGAAGAACCTGGCCTTGATAGAGGTGTTATTACCATAGATAGTCCTGTTGGTCCTTAATGGCATGATTTAGTCTGCAGTAAAAGGATGAATAACTAATCTTCCCACCGTAGTCTGTCTTCTCCAGAGGTTTCCGGCTTAGCCCTTTTCCATAGAGGGTTAAATGGTTTATACCAAAGAAGCCAGGGAATTCCTAACCACTAATCAGGTTTTATGGTGGTGATAGATTTATCCCCAAAGATCCTTAGACAAAATTACCAAGTCTGACTATGTTTCTGTGTTTCCACTTAGCTATGTATTATAAGCAGTGTTTTCTCTTTGGCATTTTGTGAAGCGTTTTACCGCTATGACTATATCTTTTCCTCTTCTTCCCCTTCAGGGTCACAGTGTTATCCGTTCAGCGACCAATACCACCCTCCCACACATGTTAATGTCTCAACGTGTGATTGCGCCAAACCCAGCCCAGCTACAGGGTCAGCGGGGCCCACCTAAGCCCGGCCTTGTACGCACCACAACACCCAATATGAATCCCGCCATCAATTACCAACCGGTAAGAGGGAGCCCTCATGGGGAAACAGAGAAATCTTTTATTTGCTTTCCCTGTTGAAAGGACCATAGATTTTAAGTTTTGGGACACTGAGAAACTCTAGGACAACAAAGGTAATTTTGGTGGGTTGACAGTGGTCCCAAAAGTGGAAACGCTGAGGAATTATGTAGTAGTAGAGAAGAAAGGTTATATGCAGCAGAGCAGCAGTAAGCTAAAATCTGCCTAGAAGAAAGAGATAGAGGGATCTAAGGAATAAGAAGCATAAAGGATGTATGACAAAGCATCCCAAATCTTTATTTTTCTCTTAGCAGTTTTATTTTTATTTATTTATTTGGTTGCACTGGGTCTTAGTTGCAGCATGCATGTGGGGTCTAGTTCCCTGACCAGGGATCGAACCGGGGCCGCCTGCATTGGGAGCGTGGAGTCTTAACCATTGTGCCACCAGAGAAGTCTCTCTCAGCAGTTTTAGTTCATAGTCACTATCATTCTCCTTTCTTACGTGCCAGAGTCCTTTTTCAGTGGAGAAGTTGGACGCCTCGTCTTTTTCTGAGTTTGGGGGAAACTAAGTAGTTCAGACTAGGATCAGATAGTGTCCTCTGCCACGAAAGTAAGAATTGGTTCTTTCTCCTACATACCATCACTGACCCCTATACTCAATCTATTTCAGCAGTCAAGTTCTTCTGTTCCCTGTCAGCGTACAACATCCTCTGCCATCTATATGAACCTTGCCTCCCATATTCAGCCAGGGACCGTGAACAGGGTGTCCTCACCACTTCCTAGCCCCAGCGCCATGACTGATGCTGCCAACTCACAGGCTGCAGCCAAATTGGCTCTTCGCAAACAGCTGGAAAAGACACTCCTGGAGATTCCACCCCCTAAACCACCTGCTCCCTTGCTTCATTTCCTGCCTAGTGCAGCCAATAGTGAGTTCATCTACATGGTAGGCTTGGAAGAAGTCGTACAGAGTGTCATCGACAGCCAAGGTAAGGCTGTTTGTTGGTCAGTCTTTTTATCTAAACAAGAAGTTGCCAAACCTGGTTGATATGGGCAGAGTATTGCATGGTACTGTGTAATATTAAATAGTCTCTCTTTACTATTGCCAAACCACCTCCCGTCTCTGATTCGGACACTGTTTAGGAGCAGCGTATCAAAAAGCTTTTTGTGTGTCTGTGTATCTTAGACTTAATATTTTTGTTGTGTATTTTGTATATCTTGTCTGATTTTTGCAGTATATCGTTAGCTCTTTTAAATGTGCCTAGCGTGATGCATGCATAATTTGAAGACTAGAACACTTACTTTTAATGTTAGTGTTTATGTGGCATTGTGCTTGCATTATTATATTCAGTCCCTGCTGTTTGAGTGCTTTTAGTTGAGAAAATAGACTGATAAAGATAACTAGGACCACGTAAAAGCTGTAAACCAACACTGAACTGTAAAGTATTAATAACATCACACAGTCTATTCTGACAAAAGTTATTAAGCCTGAATTTCTAAACATAAGGACTTAGGGGAACACCTGAGGAAAGTGCCTAAAGGGCTCAGTATTTGCTATAAACAGATCACAAAGTGAATAATTCAGACACTGATAAGTAAAAATTATGAATGTATGTGATAGGGATAAGTGTAGTCTGAGGTAAAGAGATGCTAAGAAGCAAAAGTACTGGTTGAATTAGGTGGAGCCCTTTGACTGAATTGACACACATTTTCTTCTCAGTGTGGTGTAATAGGAAATCAGAAAACTTGGGTTCTTGTCCCAGCTTTGTCATTTGGAGCTATGTTTCTTAGACTTAGTTTCCTCATTTGTAAATGGCGATGGTACTGTCTAATTCCCTAAAGTGATGTTGCAATCAAATGAAATAAAAGTATTTTATAAATTATAGAGTCTCTTTCTTAATTCAGCAGAGTAAACTCCTGGAAAAAGATCATCTGATGAAGAGAAACAGAGGAGATACAGAGGAAATGTGAAACCACTGATTATTCTTTTTGTTGGCATCTAGGGAAAAGCTGTGCCTCACTTCTGCGGGTTGAACCCTTTGTTTGTGCCCAGTGCCGCACAGATTTCACCCCTCACTGGAAGCAAGAAAAGAATGGTAAGATTCTATGTGAGCAATGTATGACCTCCAACCAGAAGAAGGCTCTAAAGGCAGAACACACCAACCGACTGAAAAATGCTTTTGTTAAAGCCCTACAGCAGGAACAGGTAAGAATTCTGACTACTTCTCACCAGCCACCTGTCCAGGTTTGGTTTTCCCAAAAGACAGTTCTTTCTAGTTTAGAGGAGTTGTCTCTGTGATCCCCACAGTCCAGGTGATCTAGGTTTCTGAATCTAAGTTCCTAGAACCTAGAGGTCTGGGTTCCCTTTTTTTCCTTCTTACCATTCTGCCTTTTCCATTTCCATTTGACTGTTTCTGATTGGGTAAGAGCATAATGACGTATGGCTGAGCTTAAGGGAAAGGGACAAAAGGCTTGAGACTCTTGGCTTTCCCTGGTAGTACTAAAGAATTCCTCTATTCTTGATTTCATTTCCTTAAACAAATGGATTTTGGTGAGAGGGATTTATATTTGTACTAGAAATCTCTTTGAGAGAAGTAATTATCTGCAGTCCATATTTGACAAAGAAATGACAAAGGAAAGGGTAGATTATAAAGTAGCCCAATGAAGATTAGTGGTTGCTAGTGTGTGTGAACTCTCATATAGTATTAATAGAATGAGAATATCTTGGAGTGGGGAAGATGTGTTGGGAAGCTCAGATTCTTTTCCACCCCACCGCCCATCAGACCCCTTTGGGTAGCATCATGGGTCTCCTGGAAAATGGGTAGACAAGAGTCAAAAAATAAAACTTAGTAACTCATCAGCCTTAATTAATTACATTAGTCAGCTCATCGCCACCACCCAGATCTCTCCAGCCAACTTCTGAGAGCCAGCTTTCTTGGAGAGAGGGATTCCTAATCATTGAAGTATGTAGGTTACTTGTGCCCAGAGATCTTAGTGCACCTACCCCACCAAACTCTTTTGCCTTTTCCATATCCCTCCAACTAGCTGGCAACATTAGAGATAAGAAGACCTCTAGGTTTTCTGGTTAGGAAATTGGGTGCTGTCCTGCCCAACTTGACCTGATGACTCCCAACAGGAAATTGAACAGCGATTACAGCAGCAGGCAGCACTCTCCCCCACTACGGCTCCAGCTGTGTCCAGTGTCAGTAAACAAGAGACCATAATGAGACATCATACGCTTCGACAGGTGAGGATTTCTCTTGAGGTTTTGTCAGCCATTTATCTCAATTTGTCCTTTCTTCTGCAGAAAATCATACTGCTCTTCTGTACTCCCATATCCTTACCTCCCCCTTACACCTTCCGTCATGGTAAAGTTATGATCGCTTGTCTCCTCATCATTGCAGGCTCCACAGCCCCAAAGCAGTCTCCAGCGTGGTATACCCACGTCTGCCCGTTCCATGCTTTCCAACTTTGCACAGGCACCCCAGCTGTCTGTGCCAGGTGGCCTCCTTGGTATGCCAGGTAAGAAGGGTTGATCTGAGAACTTTTCTCAGGGATTGACTAATTAG